>NC_052150.1:77238693-78438693 GCF_902713615.1 Scyliorhinus canicula
GTCGGGTCAGGGAGGGAGAGAGTCGGGTCAGGGAGGGAGAGAGTCGGGTCGGGTCGGGTCAGGGAGGTAGTCGGGTCGGGTCAGGGAGGTAGTCGGGTCGGGTCAGGGAGGGAGGGAGTCGGATGGGTCAGGGAGGGAGGGAGTCGGGTCGGGTCAGGGAGGGAGAGAGTCGGGTCAGGTAGGGAGAGAGACGTGTCGGGTCAGGTAGGGAGAGAGTCGGGTCGGAGCAGGGAGGGAGAGAGTCGGGTCGGGTCAGGGAGGGAGAGAGTCGGGTGGGTCAGGGAGGGAGGGAGGCGGGTGGGGTCAGGGAGGGAGAGAGTCGGGTCGGGTCAGGGAGGGAGAGAGTCGGGTCAGGTAGGAAGAGAGACGGGTCGGGTCAGGTAGGTAGGGAGAGAGTCGGGTCGGGTCAGGGAGGGAGAGAGTCGGGTCGGGTCAGGGAGGGAGGAGAGTGGGTCGGGTCAGGGAGGGAGAGAGTCGGGTCGGGTCAGGGAGGGGGGAGGGAGTCGGGTCGGGTCAGGGAGGGAGAGTGCGGGTCGGGTCAGGGAGGGAGGGAGTCGGGTCGGGTCAGGGAGGGAGAGAGTCGGGTCGGGTTAGGGAGGGAGGGAGGGAGTTGGATCGGGTCAAGGAGGGAGAGAGTCGGGTCAGGGAGGGAGAGAGTCGGGTCAGGGAGGGAGAGAGGGAGTCGGGTTGTGTCAGGGAAGGAGAGAGTCGGGTCGGGTCAGGGAGGGAGAGAGTCGGGTCGGCTCAGGGAGGGAGGGAGTCGGGTCAGGGAGGGAGGGAGGGAGGGGTCAGGGGGGAGGGAGGGGAGTCGGGTCAGGGAGGGAGTCGGGTCGGGTCATGGGGGAGGGAGTCGGGTCAGGGAGGGAGGGAGTCAGGTCGGGTCAGGGAGGGAGAGAGTCGGGTCAGGGAGGGAGAGAGGGAGTCGGGTCGGGTCAGGGAAGGAGAGAGTCGGGTCGGGTCAGGGGAGGGAGAGAGTCGGGTCGGCTAAGGGAGGGAGGGAGTCGGGTCAGGGAGGGAGGGAGGGAGTGGGTCAGGGAGGGAGTCGGGTCGGGTCAGGGAGGGAGGGAGTCGGGTCAGGGAGGGAGGGAGTCAGGTCGGGTCAGGGAGGGAGAGAGTGGGTCGGGTCAGGGAAGGACGGAGGGAGTCGCTTCGGGTCAGGGAGGGAGAGAGTCGGGTGGGTCCGGGAGGGAGGAGAGTTAGATCGGGTCAGGGAGGGAGGGAGTCGGGTCGGGTCAGGGAGGGAGGGAGTCGGGGCGGGTCAGGGAGGGAGGGAGTCGGGTCGGGTCAGGGAGGGAGGGAGGGAGGGAGGGAGGGAGTCGGGTCAGGGAGGTAGTTGGTCAGGGAGGGAGGGAGGGAGTCGGATCGGGTCAGGGAGGGAGGGAGTCGGGTCGGGTCAGGGAGGGAGAGAGTCGGGTCGGGTTAGGGAGGGGAGAGTCGGGTCGGGTCAGGGAGGGAGGGAGTCGGGGGGGGTCGGATGGGTCAGGGAGGGAGTCGGGACGGGTCAGGGAGGGAGAGAGTCGGGTCGGGTCAGGGAGGGAGGGAGTCGGGTCGGTCGGGTCAGGGAGGGAGTCGGGTCGGGTCAGGGAGGGAGAGAGTCAGATCGGGTCAGGGAGGGTGCGGGTCGGGTCAGGGAGGGAGAGAGTCGGATCGGGTCAGGGGGGGAGTCGGGATGGGTCAGGGAGGGAGGGAGTCGGGTCGGGTCAGGGAGGGAGAGAGTCAGATCGGGTCAGGGAGGGAGTCGGGTCGGGTCAGGGAGGGAGAGAGTCGGGTCGGGTCAGGGAGGGAGAGAGTCGGGTCAGGTAGGAAGAGAGACGGGTCGGGTCAGGGAGGGAGAGAGTCGGGTCGGGTCAGGGAGGGAGAGAGTCGGGTCGGGTCAGGGAGGGAGAGAGTCGGGTCGGGTCAGGGAGGGAGAGAGGGTCGGGTCAGGGAGGGAGGGGGGGGGGTCGGGTCAGGGAGGGAGAGTGTCGGGTCGGGTCAGGGAGGGAGGGAGTCGGGTCAGGGAGGGAGAGAGTCGGGTCGGGTTAGGGAGGGAGGGAGGGAGTTGGATCGGGTCAAGGAGGGGAGGGAGGGTCAGGGAGGGAGAGAGTCGGGTCAGGGAGGGAGAGCGGGAGTCGGGTCGTGTCAGGGAAGGAGAGAGTCGGGTCGGGTCAGGGGGGAGAGAGTCGGGTCGGGTCAGGGAGGGAGGGAGTCGGGTCAGGGAGGGAGGGGGAGTCGGGTCAGGGAGGGTGTCGGGTCGGGTCATGGAGGGAGGGAGTCGGGTCAGGGAGGGAGGGAGTCGGGTCGGGTCAGGGAGGGAGAGAGTCGGGTCGGGTCAGGGAAGGACGGAGGGAGTCGCTTCGGGTCAGGGAGGGAGAGAGTCGGGTCGGGTCCGGGAGGGAGAGAGTTAGATCGGGTCAGGGAGGGAGGGAGTCGGGTCGGGTCATGGAGGGGGGAGTCGGGTCAGGGAGGGGAGAGAGTCGGGTCAGGAAGGGAGGGAGGGAGTGGGTCGGGTCAGGGAGGGAGGGAGGGAGGGGGGAGTCGGGTCAGGGAGGGAGTGGGTGAGGGAGGGAGGGAGGGAGTCGGATCGGGTCAGGGAGGGAGGGAGGGAGTCGGGTCGGGTCAGGGAGGGAGAGAGTCGGGTCGGGTCAGGGAGGGAGAGAGTCGGGTCGGGTCAGGGAGGGAGGGAGTCGGGTCGGGGAGGGAGGGAGAGAGTCGGGTCGGGTCAGGGAGGGAGGGAGTCGGG
Organism: Scyliorhinus canicula; assembly: GCF_902713615.1. NCBI lineage: Eukaryota > Metazoa > Chordata > Chondrichthyes > Carcharhiniformes > Scyliorhinidae > Scyliorhinus > Scyliorhinus canicula. The sequence goes on from NC_052150.1 coordinate 77,241,416, forward strand.
TCAGGGAGGGAGGGAGTCGGGTCGGGTCGGGTCAGGGAGAGAGTCGGGTCGGGTCAGGGAGGGAGAGAGTCAGATGGGTCAGGGAGGGTGCGGGTCGGGTCAGGGAGGGAGAGAGTCGGATCGGGTCAGGGAGGTAGTCGGGATGGGTAGGGAGGGAGAGAGTCGGGTCGGGTCAGGGAGGGAGTGAGTCAGATCGGGTCAGGGAGGGAGTGGGGTCGGGAGGGAGGGAGAGAGTCGGATCGGGTCAGGGAGGGAGTCGGGTCAGGTTAGGGAGGGAGAGAGTCGGGTCGGGTCAGGGAGGGAGAGAGTCAGATCGGGTCAGGGAGGGAGAGAGTCGGGTCCGGAGGTCAGGGCGGGAGGGAGTCGGGTCAGGGGAGAGAGTCGGGTCGGGTCAGGGAGGGAGAGAGGGGTCAGGTCAGGGGGGGAGGGAGAGAGTCGGGTCGGGGAGCGTGTTTGGTCAGGGTGGAAGTCAGGAGGGTATTTAGAGTGTGGTTAGGGTAGTCAGATGGCATACTGTCCAGTGCGGAGTTGTGGGAAGAGTGTTTGATTTGGGTGGGTTCCATGGGGGGCTTAACATGGTGGCGGAGGAATGGTGTGATAAGTCCTGTTCGGAGAATGCCATTTGGGGATATTAAGGTGTGTCGGAACCACAACCAAACCCACCCAGCCGCAGGCATGCACACAATAAGTGGGGGAGAAAATACACCTATCGGTTTTACAGGTGTCCAGGCCTCGCAATCATGAGTCAACTGGAATGTTCCTTCTTAGGGGAGGTTGGCTGATTCTCAAGACCTTTGTCTTTCAGTTGTGAGAGCTGCATGGCAAAGGAAGTCACCTTTGGGTAGGGTTGATGGTCTTGTCGGTGTTCAGGGGCTTAGGGGCCGGATGCGCAGGATAAGGAGGGACTAGTGGGGAGGGGCAAAAGGGTGTGCAAGGAGGTCCTTCGGGTGGGTGCTGCCACGCCATGGAACAATGCGACTGAACGGAGGTGTTTTGAGGAGAGGATTGCAAGGGGTGGCCAGGTTTGGGGGGAATGTGACGTGGCCAGGTTTGGGGGGGAATGTGACGTGGCAGGGTGGGAGGTTGAGAATGGTCATGGGCGGAGTCGATGGCCATCTTGGATTGGCCCAGTTCAGGCCGGGATTAAGTGAGGCAGAACTGGTGGGGGACGATGGCGGATAGTAGAGGGGAATGGAGGGGTAAGCCTCTGGTAAGAGTCGTGACGTGGAATGTCTGGGGACTAAATTAACCGGTCACGAGGTCCCTGGTTTAGTGCACCTTGAGTGGTTTGAGAGCAGAGGTGATTTTTCTGCAGAAGAGATGCATCTCCAGGCGAAGTGTCAGGTTAGGCTGAAGAAGGGATGGATGGGCTCGGGATCTGATTCAAAGTGGAGGGGGTGACCATTTTGTTGAACTAGAAGACGGGGTTTGAGGGGCCAGGGATGTGTGGGAACCGGGGAAAGGTATGTGATAGTGAATGGGGTGCTGGAAAGGATGCTGGTGGTACTAGTCAAAGTATATTCGCCTAATTGGGATGATGAGGGGTTTGTAAAGGGGTTACTGGGGCAATCCCTGACTTGGATATGCATTATGGGTGGAGGTTTTAACTGTGTAATGGAGCTGAAGGTGGACAGGTCAAGCCCCAAGACGTTGGGAAGGTCGAGGATGGCGAAGGATCTATTTCTTTATAGCGCGTTAGCGGGGCTGATGGGGGGTGGTATGGACAAAGTATGCGGGGAATTTTGATTTTGGACCATGCGCCACATTTGGCTGGAGGTTAGCCTTAGTTCGGGGCAGGGGTGGAGGTTAGTTTTGGGTCTCTTGGTGGATAAGGTGTTTTGTGAAAATGTGAGACTGGTGATTGTGAACTTTGTTGAGATTAATCAGAACGGAGAGGTGTCGGGAGACATTTAAGGCGGTTATTTTCTCATTTAAGGCTCACAGGGATAGAGGGAGGAGGGAGGAACACAGGCGGCTGTTGGACGAGATAGTTGAGGTGGATAGGAGATATTTGGGGGCCCCCATGAAGGGATTGTGGCAGACAGGAAGAAGCTGCAGGGGCAGTTTGATAGGTTGACGACGAGCAAAGCAGTGTGTGAGCTGCGGAGGGCGAGGGGTGTGCTATACGAGTATGGAAAGGCGAGCTATAAGTTGGCCCACCAGTTGAGACGGCAGGGGATGTCGAGGGAAATTTTAAGGATGCAGCTGGAGAATGGTGAGGTGGTGTGGGAGCCAGGGAGGATAAATGAGGTGTGCTAGGCTATTACTAGAAGTTGTATAAGGCTAAGCCGGGCGGAGAAGAGGGAAATATGGGTCGATTCTTTTTTTTAATGTATTTTATTACAAACATGTATCAAAACAGGATACAGCCCAACAATCAACTATACTGTCTGTAGATTTTTCAATTTTTTCACCCCCCTCCCCCCTGCAATAGCTCCTTAAACACGGTCACAAACGTATCCCCAACCTTTTCTCAATCTCCCCTGAAAAGCCCTTAACTAATACTTGACCTTCTCTAACCGCAGGAAGTTGTAGCGGTCACGTAACCAAGCCGCTACCCCCGGTGGCGATGCCGACCGCCACTCCAGCAAAATTCGCCGCCATACAATCAGACATTGACCGTCCTTCTCTACATGAGCTCCAGCTTCTCTGAAACACAAAATATCGGCACCAAAGGGTCCGGGTCCACCTCCACTATCCTGGCTAAGACCATGAACGCTCCCGCCCAGAATCTTCCAAATCTTTCACAACCCCAAAACATGTGCACGTGATTCACCAACCCTGCCCACACCTCTCACACTCATCTGCAACCCCCTGAAAGAACCCACTCATTCTCGCCCGAGTCATATGCACCCTGTGCACCACCTTAAACTGTATCAGGCTCATCCTTGTACAAGAGGAGGCCCCGTTTACCCTATGCCGTGCTTCACTGCTACTCCCCAATTGATCTCCCCTCCCAACTCCGCTTCCCATTTCTCCTTGATCTTCACCACCCGCTCGCCTCACTGCTCCCCCAGCCACTTGTATATGTCCCCAATTCTTCCCTTCCCTTCCATATCCGGAAGCAGCAGTCACTCCAGCAGGGTGTATCCCAGCAACCTAGAGAACTCCCTCCGGATCTTTTGCCCAAAGTCCCTAACCTGCAGATACCTGAACTCACTCCCCCTCGGCAGCTCTACCCTCTCCTCTGGTTCCTCCAGACTGGCGAACCCTTCCTCCAAATGCAGATCCCTCACCTTGACCAGCCCCACTTCCCTCCACCTCCTGTACACACAACCCATCCCCCCACCCCCGGCTCAAACTCATGATTCTCGCACATCGGCATTAGCACCAACATTCCACCCTAAAATGCCTCCTCAGCTGATTCCATATCTTCACCGTGGACTGCACCACTGGGCTCCCTGAATACCTACTCAGAGCCATTGGCAACGCTGCCGTCATCATAACTCTCAAACTAGACCCCTTACAAAATTCCTCCTCCATCCTAACCCACTCTACCCCTTTTATGGGACGATTGCTGGATGAGTTGGAGTTCCCAGAGTTGGAGGAAGAGAAGAGGCAGGCATTGAAGGAGCCGCTGGGGCTGAGGGAGGTGTTAGATAGTATCACGGGAATGCAGTCAGGTAAGACCCCAGGGCTGGACAGCCTTCCGGCGGAGTTTTATAAGCTGTTTGCGATAGAGTTGACTCCCCCTCTACTGGGGATGTTTATGGAGGTGATGGAGATGGAGTACTGCCAGAGATGCTGACACAAGTGTCGATTACACTGATCTCAAAGAAGGGGAAGGATTCGATGGAGTGTGGGTTGTACAGGCCCATCTTAATGTTAAATACGGACTTGAAAGTGTTGGCGAGGATGTTGGTTGGTAAGGACAGTCTCCGAGGACCAAATGGGTTTAGTGAAGGGGAGGCACTTCTCCAGTAACATCAGGAAGGTGTTAAATGTAGTTATGACTCCGTCAGGGAGGCAGGCGCTGGAGGTTATTGTTTCTATCGATGCAGGGAAGATCTTTGACCAGGTGGAGTGGAGGTACTTGATTGAAATTTTGGGACGGTTTGGGTTTGGGCCGAAGTTTGTGGCATGAGTGTGTCTTTTGTATGCATCTCCGGTGGCAAGCGTACACACGAATGAAATGGGTTCACCAGGCTTTGGGTTACACAGGGGATGAGACAGGGTGCCCGCTGTCGTCATTGTTATTTGCGTTGGCGATTGAACCCTTGGCAATGGCCCTTCGGGGGTCTGCGGAGTGGCAAGGGATTGTGAGGGGGAGCACCGGGTTTCATATTACGCAGACAACCTGTTGTTCTTTGTGTCGGACCCTCTGGAGAATATGGGCAGGATCATAGACCTGTTAAGAGAGGTTTGGGGCCTTCTCCGGGTACAAGCTGAAGAGTGAGGAGCTTCCGGTGAATGCGGCGGGACAAGAGGCCAATTTAGGGGCACAACCGTTGAAGGTAGCTGGAGAGAGGTTTAGGTATTTGGACATTCAGGTGACCCGTGAGTGGGCCATGATGCACAGATGGAATTTGACGGTGTTAGTGCAGGGGGTTAAGGGGGATTTTAAGAGGGGGGACATTTTGGACTTGACATTGGCATGGAGGGTACAGATGGTGAAGATGAATGTGCTGCCAAGGTTCCAGTTTATTTTTCCAACTCTCGTAACCTTTCTCTTGCAGGCCTTACTTGAAAGACTGGAGGCACAGATCTTGGAGTTCAAATGGATGGGGAAGGTGCCTAGGGTGAAGAGGGCTCTGTTGCAGAGGCAGGGACAGAAATGGGGATTGGCGCTTCTGAACCTGCTGCATTATTATTGGGCGGCAAATGTGGAGAATGTGAGCTGATGATTGGGATGGGGGGTCCTGCAGGGGATCCAGTCTGAGGGCTGTGGTGATGGCCTCATTGCTGTTAGCTCCGGTGAAGTCCAGGGAAGAATACAGGGAGCCCGGTGGCGCAATCGACGGTCAGGGTGTGGAAGGAGGCATTTTAAGTTGGAAAGAATAAGTTGGAAGGATGCCATTGTGTGGGAACCACAGGTTCAAGCTGGGGGAGAGGGATAGGATGTATGGGACGTGTAGGGAGGTGGGGCTGGAGTGGGTTAGGAACATGCTCTCAGAGGAGAAGTTTGAGGAACTGGACGAGCTGCGGGAGAAGTTTGAGGAACTGGACGAGCTGCGAAAGAGGTTTGAGCTGCCGAAGGCCAGTGAGTTTAGGTATTTGCAGGTGCAGTACTTTGCGCAAAAAGGAGTGGAAAACGTTCCCCAAGCTACCAGAGTACACACTGTTGGAGCAACCGCAGCTTCCTGACGACTTGGGGGAGGGCAGGATTGGAATTTATATGGGTGTTGGGGGAGCAGAGCGGGGCGCAGGTGGTGAGAATCAAGAGTAAGTGGGAGGAGGAGTTGGGGAGGGAAAAATGTTGGGGTTATGTTGTGAGCCGATGTGGTGGGTGAACTCACACACGAGCATAAGCTTAATTCAGTTCAAGGTGGTGCATAGGGTACACATGACTCGGGTGAGGATGAGTGGGTTCTTCCAGGGGGTGGACAATGGGTGCCAGAAGTGTGGGCGGGGGCTGGCAACTCATGTGCATATGTACTGGGGCTGCGGGAAGCTGGAGAGATATTGGGAGGCAGTGTTTGGAACACCATCCACGATAATGTGGGTGGAGGCCAAACCTGAGCCTTGATGCCGATTTTTGCAGTCTCGAAGTGCTGGAGCTTTTGGAGGGGAAGGGCGCCGATGTTGTGGCCTTCACCTCTCTGATTACCCGCTGAAGGATCCTGTTAAAATGGAGGTCAGACACGCTGCTATGGGTGGTGGCTTGGCTGGGGGATTTGTACAACTTTCTCTGGTTGGGGAAGATTACGTTCGAGTTCAGGGGGTCAGAGGAGGGTTTTGAGGTGCTGTTGAGACTGTTCATGATGCTATTTGAGAAGTTGTTCATCATGGGGATGGGGGGATAAAAGGGGAAAAATTGTGCCAAAAAAAAGTTGCATAGCGCAAGATTTGCTGGGTGTTCCCAGTGCTCGGAACACTGAAAAGCACCCCGCTATGTAATGTCCATCCACGTAGATCGGGGCCTCAGCAGGGAACTCGAGGCTGCACTTAGCCCTGTTTTCTGCACTGAGGAGCTCTTCTCGCCAGAACTCCTCAGTGCAATGAGAGATTCAAATGGCGTCCCGATCTCTCGAATCCCAAACACAAGCCCTGAAACCCCCAAGTCCCAACTCACTAAAAAGGTGTCCCCACCCGCCCCTCACATCTCCCACACGCACACAGGGCACACCCTGGGCCAATCACCGCCGTGCAACAAACTGCCAGCTTGGCACCTTGGCAGTGCTAACCTGGCACCCCAGCAGTGCCCTGACAGCTGACAGTGCCACCTGGACACCTCGGCAGTGCTAACCTGGCACCCCAGCAGTGCCCTGACAGCTGGCAGTGCCACCTGGACACCTCGGCAGTGCCAGCCTGGCACCCAGGTGGCACTGCCAGGGGGCCAGGCTGGCAGTGTCAGGGTACCATCCTGCCCAGAGGGTTTGCTCCTGGGGCATCCAATCCCCACGAGACCCCCACAAGTGCCGTAACATCCTTCACCCAGAGAGTGGTGCATCTGTGGAATTCACCAACCACAAAAAGCAGTTGAGGTGAAAACATTGTGTAATTTCAGGAAGGAATTAGATATAGCTCTTGAGACTAAAGGGATTAAGGGATATGGGGGAAGGTGGGATCAGGGTATTGAATACGATCAGCCATGATCATAATGAATGGCAGAACAGGCTCGAAGAACCTCCTCTGCTTCTATTTTATATGTAAATTTTGGGTAACAGGAAAGGAAGATTATGATTACTTAAGATTACTTAAACTGTATAAAGCCTAGAGGAGTACAAAAAGTACAGCGGTTAAGTAAAAATGGAAATTCGGAAAACACAGAATACGAAAAAATATTGGCAGGTAAATCAAAGGAAATCCTAAGATGTTTGTCAATATATTAAGAGCAAGAGAAAAACTGAGGAAAATGTTCAGCTTATCTACATGGTAACTTGTATGTTGATTTGGTAGATGTGGGCAGAGATTCTGATACTTTGAGATAGGCCAGAAAACTACAGGCTAGTCAATCTGATTCTGGGGGTGGGCAAATTATTGGAAACTATTCTGAGAGGCAGGATAAACTGTCACTTAGAATGACACAGATACATCACGGATAGTCACAGATAGATCAGGGATAGTCAGCATGGTTTTGGGTTCAAAGAAGATTGTGTCTTACTAAATAGAATGTCATGAGGAAAGCCGCAAGAAGAATGATGAGGGTAGTGCAGCAGATGTTATCTACATGGTTTTCAACAAGGCATGTGACAAGGTCCCACCCGGCAGACAGGTCAGAAAAATGAGATCTCATGTGATACAGGGGAAGGTGACAGGTTGGATCCAAAATTGGCTCAGTGACAGGAAACAAAGGGTAATTGTCAATGGATGTTTTTGAGAATGGAAAATAGTTTCCAGTGGTGTTTCATAGGGCTTCATCTTGGGACCTTTCTGCTTGTTGTATATATCAATGATTTAGACTTAAATGTGGGAGGTGTAATTGGGAAATATGCAGATGCCACAAAAAATTGGCCATGTAGTTAATGGTGAAGAGGACAGCTGTCGACTTCAGAATTATGTCAATGGTTTGGTTGAATGTGCAGAGAAGTGGCAAATGGAATTAAATCTGGAAAAGTGTGGGGTAATGCATTTGGGCAGGGCAAACAAAGCAAGGGAATACTCAATAAATGAGAAGATATTGAGAAGGGATGAGGAAGTGAGAAACCTTGGACTGCACGCCCACAGAGCCTTGAAGGTGGCAGGACAGGTGGACAAGGAGGACAAGAAATCATATGGACTGCTTTCTTTTATTTGGTGAGTATTAAATACAAAAGCAATGATGGAATTGTATAAAACGCTGGTTAGGCCACAACTGAAATTTTGTACACAGTTCTGGTCACCACATTACCAGAAGAGAGCACAGAGAAGAATTACAACAATATTGCCAGGACTTGAAGATTGCAGCTTTGAGGAGAGATTGGACAGGCTATGGTTGTTTTCCTTAGAACACAGGAGGTTAAGAGGTGACCTGATTGAGTTCTACAAAATTATGAGGTGCCTAGATAGTGCAGATGGAAAGACTTGTTTCCCCTAGCTGAGGGGGTCAATTACCAGGGGACACAGATTTAATGTGATTGACAGAAGGATTAGACAGAATATGAGGAAAATCCTTTTCACCCAGAGAGTGGTTGGTGTCTAGGGTTCACTGCCTACGTTAGTGGTTGAGGCTGAAATGCTCAACTCATTTGAATGGTACCTGGATCTGCATTTAAAGTGTTGTAACCTGCAAGGCTACGGATCAGGTGCTGGAATGTGGGATTAAAATGAACGGCTAATTTATTTTTTCTCTTTTTTGGCCAGCACAAAATCGCTGGGCTGAAAGACTTCTTTCCTTTCTATGGTTCTATAGTCCTGTCGTTCTCAACCAGACAGTTGGCTGATTGAAGACTTGATGAGAGAAAACATTCTTGATCTTTTACAGATGAACTAATATAGATCCAGCAGTTTGAAGCTTTAATATTACTAGGAACAGGTTATTTTGCAATATTCTCTGCCTGTGAGGTTCTGGGCCTTTTAGGTTATCCTGTAGCCCTGTCAAACAAACACTAATTCTGATGCTATGTTTAATTAACTTTTGCAGTTTAGATCACAACCTGCAATAATATCTCGAGACAGTAGGTCAAGTTGGTTGCTTAATTATGACAAAGGCCCAAGCTATACATTTAAAGAGATTGAGTTATTTGTGCACATCTCAGAAATTAATGTGGTTAGTTCATATCACATGACCTCAATGTTTTTTTCCTCTCATACAAGAACAATTAGCACTTCAATCATTCAAGCAAATATATTTCTAATTTTCATACCTAATAATTAGAGTTTATTTTAATAATTCCTCATCGCTACTTCCAAGGTATGGCACAATGTCTAACCTATTAGTCAAGGCTTTTTAAAAAAAAAAGATACGTACAGTTTTGAAACCTTTCCATGAAATCCCCACTTTCCATAAAATCAAACTTCTTTTACGTTGAACTTTAAAACAATTTTTAATGCTCGATTTGGAGATATTCATGCTTTTTAAAAACCAAATTAGTAATAAACACAGCCAAAAGCTCTTTAATTACATCTTACTGCACCTCAGTACTGGACATGTGTTATCTTAACACCTGTTTACATCACAGTTGTAAATCTAGATCTGTTCTGAGGTTAGCACATCAAATTGCAAAAAGTAAACTAAGTTGCCCAAATACCTGATCAACTTAAAAACATCCAGTTATCCATCTAATTTGAAAAATAAACTCAACCAACTAATGCGATGGATTCTTTGGTCTCATCCATGGCAGCACCGTTTGCGAGCAAGGACCGAAATTTGGCGTTCCAGCCAAAACTCCATTACCTCCCGGGGGGCATAGGAAAATCCCAGCGACGAATGAGAACGGAAAATCTCGGCCCATGGAATTTGAATCAGACTGGGACAAGCAGTCTGAAGTGGCTCAAGTATGGCTGCAGCTGCAAATGGTTTGTCGTTGTAAATTGATATCACCTAAATGTTACTGGATATCAAATTGTGCCTCAGTTCAATTTGATATTGTGTACGCTAAATATTAATGAAAGTCTGGTGTCTGAACTGATGAATATTTAACAAGGCTAGTTGAAATTTTGGTGCAGATTAACTTATCATTTGGTATTCAATAAAACAAATGCATGCACACTTAAATGACGAACTGTTTTTGGTTTAAACACAATCTAAAAATTAACATTTTCTTTACGACATTCAGAAATTTTCTTAAAATACAAAAAAATTCTAATTTCCCTTGGGTGACTTGTTTTTAAGCTTATAGCTCATGTACTATGATATATAAATAAACAATTATAGATCATAGAATCATAGAAGTTACAGTGCAGAAGGAGGCCATTTGGCCCATCGGTTCCGCACCAGACTTTGGAATTAGCACCTGACTAAAGCCCACGCCTCCACACGATCCCCATTACCCAGTAACTCCACATAACCGTTTGGACATTAAGTGACAATATAGCATGGCCAATCCACCTAACCTGCACATCTTTGGACTGTGGGAGGAAGCTGCAGCACCCGGAGGAAACCTACGCAGACACGGGGAGAATGTGCAAACTCCACACGGTCATCCAAGGCCGGAATTGTACCAGGGACCCTGGAGCTGTGAAGCAGCAGTACTAACTCAAATCGGAGGTTGAGCTCCATTACTGTAACATTAATCCTACACTTAAAACAAGCATTTCAAACATTATTCAAACTAAAAAACTGCTTCTGTTGTTATCTTTAATGCTTCTTTCATTTTCGATGCCCCTTATTAAAATGTTAGTATTTGCTACTCATCTTTTATGTATTTATTTTCCTAAAAACAAAATACATTTTAACTTTTTTTTTTACTCCCTTGTCGCCTCCTGTCCATCTTGGACATTGGTTCAAATTTAATATTTGATATAGGTTTGCCTTTGACAAATTGTATGAATTACCCTCTGCCTAATTTTATTTTCCAATGGTTTGTGTGCTTCAAAGACTCCAATTCACCGTCACTTTATGTCACCCAATGTGATTTTGTAACCCACTGGGTTTTCATTGAATAAATACCAGCTTTAGAGGAAAATTTTTAAAACTTGGATGCGTAGGTAAGGATAGACCTGCCTGCATCCCAGATGAGATTAAGTTTGATACAAAAAAATGTAGAACACAACGTGTTCTGTTAAATTACTTCTGCTCACATATCAGGAGCCATTACACAATCACAATGCAATGTATAAGTGCATGCAGCAGGCATGTGTCCCATGTGCAATCAATCCAAGAGAGCAGGCAGGAAATGTCCACTCCCACAGTCAGCTCAATTATTTCCAAGTCGTGATGGGCTATAAAAGGGCTGTCTCTGCAAGCAACCAGTCTCTGCAGGCAGGGAAACGTATCCACATGCAGGTTAGACTGGAACATTATTTGTCAACTCGCAGCCTCCATCCCTACATGACAATCGCCATCAGTTGACCCCCAGGCCCTTTTGACCTGTCAATTTATGTTTCTGGACCCTATCACTTCCACTTTCTATCTTCATCATCATCGTTTTGCACCCCATCACATCCCCTCATTCAACAAGGTGGCTTATCACAAAGAATGACCCCATAGTTCAACGATGCCTCTTTGCAGGATCTCCGGGAAAGGTGGAACGCTCTCTTCCCTAGGAGATCCTCCCACTTGAATAAGGCAACCTGGACAGAGATTGCAAAGAAGGTGAGCAGCTGTGGAGTCCACCTAAGATGTTAGATCCAGGGCTGGAAACGGATGAATGACATCCATGATCAGCCAGGGTAATTGGCAATGTGGCGTTGCAACAAAAGGCCATTCAGGATGGGATCAAGCCACGGAATTTTGGAGAAATGGATTGCAAGGCAAAAGAGGCCAGGTTGGGAAATATGTGCACATCATCAGTATCACATGACAAGAGGAGACCTTGTGACAGTTGTACATGATAAAGCGGTGGAGTACCAGGTAGAATGTGGCATGGGAATACATGGTGATAAGAGATTAGGTGTCCCTTTATATGTTCATAACTATCTAATTTGGAATGCAGGGTAAGGAAATATATATTTTTTTAAAAATTTAGAGTACCCAATTATTTTTTCCAATTAAGTGGGCAATTTAGTGTGGCCAATCCACCTATTCTGCACATTTTTGGGTTGTGGGGGCGAAACCCACGCAGACACAGGGAGAATGTGCAAACTCCACACGGACAGTGACCCAGAGCCGGGATCGAACCTGGGACCTCAGCGCCGTGAGGCAGTTGTGCTAACCACTAGGCCACCGTGCTGCCCTCGGGTAAGGAAATATATAGTAAAGAAGCGAGGGCCAAAAGAGGGAGGGTGGCTGAGTTGGGAGTCATTACATCTTTGGAGCAGAAGGCCTTGGAGAAAGCTGGAGTGAGAATGCCTGCATGTAGGTGTTGAGACATCAGCATTATCGAGACACATGTGAAACTATGGTTTCATGATATACGGAGTTGCTCCTGAAAGTCTTGCGTGTTATTCTGCACTGCAGGTCTCCGCCTCAGACTAAGAAGGCCAAAGACAACAGTCTCAACCAGCAATTCCACCTCTGATGAAGATCAAGCAGAGGATGTAGCATCATTTGCCGCTCCCTCATCACTGCTATTGTACTTATGAGAGGGTTCATGGGAACAAGTGGGGACATATTCTAGTGATCTAGCAGCTGAGGGAGGCCTTGTCTGCTGAGTTCCCCAATAGTGGGAGAATTATTGAGGATCAGGCTGATGACAAGCCTCTGGTTTAGGTTTCAATAAGCTAACTGAAGATAGAAACAGATAGGAGAACATCTGGCAGAGGTATCATAGCCTATGGAGAACCTAGCACAACTGGTAGAAGAATCCAACCTTGCCTTGAACTCTGCCTTTGCTCCAGAATGGGAGAACATGGATTCCATGGAGTGGCTGGTGACTGCCACGGAGAGCCAGGTCTATTATATGGCCTATATGTGCGAGGACCTGCATTTAGTTGCCCTGGTCATGGGCTGAGTTTCGCAGTGAATAGGCAAAAGAGAACTTCCCTCCAGTTGCCCCTTCTTCCCAGGGATACATGGGAGGCCATGGCCCAATGAGAGCGAGCTAAGTGCTAACCACTGTGCCATCGTGCCGCAATGTCATGCCCCCCTGAGAATCCTTTATGGCTCAATAAGGTCCCCTCTCATTCGAACTCCAATGAGTTCAGTTCCAACCTACTCAACCTGTCCTCATAAAAAATCCCTCCATATTTGGGTTCAACCTAGTGAATCTTCTCTGGACCGCCTCCAATGCCAGTATATCTTTCCTTAAATAAAGGTACCAAAACCGTTCATAGTATTCTAAGTGTGATCTAACTAGCGTCTTGTATAATTTCAGCAAGACTTCCCTATTTTTATACCCATTCCCTTTGAAATAAAAGTCAACATTCCATTTGCTTTCCCTATTACCTGCTGAACTTGCATGCTAGCTTTATGTGATTTATGTATGAGCACCTCAATCCTTTGGAGCTGCAGTCTTTCTCCATTTAAATAATATTCAGCTCCTTTATTCTTCCCACCAAAGTGCATAACTTCACATTTTCCTACATTATATTCCATCTTCCAAGTTTTTGCCCACTTGCTTAACCTGTTCACATCCCTCCGTAGACTCTTTGTATCACCCTCACCACTTGTCTCCCTGCCTATCTTTGTGTCTTCCACAAACATGGCAATAGTACATTCACTTCCCCTGTAAATGTCATTGACATATGTTATAAATAACTGTGGCCCCAGCACTGGTCTCTGTGGCACTCCACTAGTTACAGGTTGCCATCTTGAAAATGCCCCTCTTATCCCAACTATGTCTTCTATTAGTTAGTCAATCCTCCATCCATGCTGATATACTACCCTCAATACCACTCTTATCTTATTAAGTAGCCTTTGGTGTGCTACCTTAAAAAACGTTTTTTGGAAATCCAAGTGTATTACATCTGCTGGTTCCCCTTTATTTCGCCTGCTCATTACCACCTCAAAGAATTCTAATAAATTTGTCAGGTATGATTTCTCCTTCATGAAGCCTTGCTGACTCTGCTTGATTATATTATGCATTTCTAAATGCTCTGCTATTACATCCTTTATAATATATTTTCCCAATGACAGATGTTAAGCTAACTGGCCTATTAGTTACCTGTTTTTGGTCTTCCTCCCTTTTTGACCTCTGGAACTTTTCCAGAATTTAAGGATTCTTGGAAGATTACTACCAGTGCATCCAATATCTCTGTGCCTACTTCCTTTAATATCCTAGGATACCACCCATTAGGCTGAGGAGATGTAGTGGCCTTCAGCCCCATTAGTTTCCCTCATATTTGCCCTTAAATTGAGCGGCTTGCCAAACTATTTCAGAGGACAGTGAAGAGTCATCCACAATGCTGTGGGTCTGGATTCATATATAGGCCAGACTGGGTAAGGATTCACCCTAAATCAATTTGCTCGTGGCTCAGGTAGTAATCCAGTGAGTACAACTTTTGTTGTTCTGCTTTTTAATTTAGTTTCTAGCCTGCACTCAGCAAAACCTCTTTCTCAGTTCTACCTATATTGTTGGTATTCATGTGGACCGTGACAACTGCATCCTTTTCCTCCCACTCAAAAAAGTTATTCTCCAGCCCTGAGGAGATATCCTTAACCAGCCAGGCAACACCGCCCTTCATCACGATGTTGTGGTCAGTTTGCTCATCCTCCCTGCAATTCCTGCTCTCATCCACACAAGTTGCAAGATAATTGAACAATGCTGGATAATTGCAAAGGGTGAGAATCCTCCATTGCTACATTTTGGATCTCCATGCCTGCCTCTCTTACAGTTTCACCCTTTTGTTCCTGATCACAGGCCAAATTCTAAAGTACTTCACCTAATGGGTGTGACTGCCTCCTGCAACTAAGTGTCCAAGTAACTTTCTATCTCCAATGATGCATCACAATGTCCGAAGTACAGACTCCAGCTCGTCAACTTGGGGCCGAAGTTCGTAGAGATGCAGAAACTGTAGATGTGGTTACGTTGATCGAATATGCATCCACCATGTCCCACATGCTACAGCTGCATCACATCACTTGTCCTGCCATTTTTGTTTGTATTCAACTAGTTAAGTTTCAAGTTTAGAATATCACTTAACATAGAACAGTACAGCACAGAACAGGCCCTTCGGCCCTCGATGTTGTGCCGAGCCATGATCACCCTACTCAAACCCACGTATCCACCCTATACCCGTAACCCAACAACCCCCCCCATCCATAGTTATATACTGGAATTTAACTAGTTACACTATTTAATTAGTTATGCTATGAATTTGATGTACCCGCTTAAACTCCTGCCCCAGTTTAAAGGGGGGACAAAAATGCAAAATTCAGCAAATACCTGCCTGCACATCTATGTAATGCCTCCAGTCTCCAGCTCTTGGGTCTTGCTGTCTCCAGTCTCTCTCTATTTTATAAGAGGCTAGAACAACTCCTCCCTCATTGCACCAAATCCCTGATTTAAGCAGTCAGTCTCTCGCTGCATTTGGTCTCCAGCTGCCATCTTCATGCATCTGCTAAATCTTCTGCATTTATACAAGTTCAGATTCCAGTGAACTGAGTCAGCCTTTACTGGCTAGGGAATCAGTTCTAAATAGTTACCTAATTACCTAACTTGATCTCCTGCAAGATAGTAGTTTCTGAGCAGCCATGTTGATGAACACTAACTGCAATCCTGCAGCAGGAGCCATCCATCTCCACCCTCCATTTGTCGCCTTGAGTTTCCTCATGTCTCCTTTGGTCGTTCAATTGCTCTGCTCCTTCAGCCAATCGTCCAGGAACATCCGACCATCACCCTTGACACACAGCCATTGATCCTCGATCTTCCATTTCTCACCCTCAACCCACCCACCCTCATCCTTGATCTTCCTGCCATCATCCTGGAGTCTCCCTCCATGATCCTTCACCTGTTTAGTTTTCCCTGGACCTCAACCTTTCCTTAGGGACGATCAACTTGATGAAAAAGAACGGTAAATAGATCCCGCCATCAGGCTCTGCCACTGAAATGCATTTCCTTTATCTCATAAACTCAACGCAATGGGAGGAACTCGAGATTTTGGCTCCGGCCTAAATCTCCCTGCCCGTCACATTTCCTGCTCTTACAGGTCCCATTGAACAGTGAGTTTCTACACTACTCTACACCGTTATAGAGGACCGACAATTTTCCAAGATGTTGGGGTGGGTGGAAAGCAGGGGACGTAAAAGGAAGTTGGTGATAGATACAATCAGGTTTGTTGCAGGGTTATGAGCAGACCAAAAACTTAAGGAATAGGAGAAAACATAAAATGTCACAAAAATGCTCTGATGTGCAAAAAATACATTTAAGTAAGCTAGCTGCGTATTTTAGCTTACACTTTCTTTCCCACATCTCTCAATTGTAATGATTTTAATGGAAAGCTGACTCAATGGATAATAAGAATGATCCTTAAAAAAAAAACTCTTTCCTAGATCAAAATGGCAAACATTTAACATGTCAGCAATTTGGAACAAGTGGGCACTAATGAAAAAACATTTTTGCTACAGTTATCATGGTTTATATTTTACTTAATCCCCACCAATACTGAAGTATTTTAAGTAAATAATAGTGCCCTCTCTAGAACTAAGTGAGGCTGAAAATATCTGACATTCTTCTGCAAGGTCAGAAGTTCATATTAAGAGATACTCAGCAAGAAAGAAATACTCTTGTCTACGTTCTGATCTGCATGGCAACCAAACATCTAGGGTTACAAGTTAACTGGCTTGATAAGGGCAAAGGTCATTACTGAACAGCAGCGTCATCACAATTGTTTATATAAAGTACTATGTCAACATTTTGAGAATTTCAGAGGTATCATACAGCAAGTGGGGAAGATTGGATAAGATTTTTAAAAACTATTAAACAAGTTAAAATGAGTAATCACAGGCTACATTTTCTGGTTATCCTCAAATACTGTCATTAGATGACCCACTGACCACTTCCGTTATGTGAAGCTTATGTGTAATCCAAAATCTAACAGCAACTTGCTTCTAACTTCCTCTGTGGGTTCTCCTCAAACTAGGTTCTGTTTCCTCTCCATATGCTACATAGGAAAGGATCTGAAAAGTAACTTCTTGAGCACATACTGCCTGTCTACCCATTCTTTGTTTGACAGCACTAAGGCAATGATATATTTGGTGTACATGATGAGGAAGGTGACCCAGACTGCATTTCCTCACAGGACACATTAAAGATACAATTGTAAAGCCTGCTTTAGTTGACACTTGGTTGTGGGGAGGTGTAAATTCGTGATAAGAAGCAAATCTACCCCACTTTCTGTGTCTTAGAGTTGTCTTATCAAATTCAGTGTTTTCTAGCTCATGATTCCTTGATTTCAGCCTCCTGAAAATTAAATGCACCTGTGCAAGTTCACACTTTTCATAATCCAACTGAACATATGTGGCTGTTTTGAATTACACTGATAATTACTTCACAGGCACAATGCAAAACCGAGGCATATAACATATTGCTCAAACTCTCCCTTTCTTGATATGCCCTGTTTTGATTTTTATTCTGTCACCATTTTAAGCAATGAGTCTTCATTTGCTTTTTACACTAATCATATGCAATGAAGATATGCATGGCCAACATTTAAGTGGGCTGCAGATCAATTAGCAGTCTTAAGTTTATCTGATTTTTATCAAAGCAGACAGAGCACTGGGTCGATCATCAGAGCCTGTGTCAAGTTGACCTTTTCAGAGACATCTACATTGCTGGTCCCCAGGGTAATTCTAGGGTCCATGTCAGCCGCTGAATGACAGAAGTCTGTTTCACTAAACCACAAAGTATACACAGATGTCTATATTACAATCTTAAAGGTGTGACAGCAACTGTGTATTACATCTATAAACTGTCCTTTCGTGGTGACACTTCCCCAATGATGATCTGCTAATTTATTCACCTAAATCTCTTTTGCACAGAAATAAAGGTAATTGAGTCATTATAAAGTAATTCAGGCAGAACTAAATTGGCTTATTTTATAAATCCTTCTCAAGTGGCCCCCACATACACTAATCAATACTTATGAGCTTTGCTGCTGCCACACAAGTACTTAAAAATGGGAAAAGAAAACCCTTACTCGTTCCCTGCCTTCCCATAGGAAAAGCTGTAGAAAGTGATGATTGGAAGAAGGATAATTACTTTTAAGATAATTTAGCATACTAACTATGTATGGAGGCTCTGTGCTGCTTACATTTTGTGGGAAATGAGATGCACACAGGTTTGCAGTTGGACTCTAGAAACTATTAAGCTTCAAAGTAATTAGATTGCTAAAACTGGCCACCTCCATAAATGTAATTAACTTTCAAAAGTACTGCCTTTGGTGGGATGGAGACATCTAAAGGTTCAGTTGCCAGATTATGAAGAAAAATATCTGAACCAAATGTCACAGTTGTATAAAACCCACTATATACATATAAGAACATAAGAACATAAGAACTAGGAGCAGGGGTAGGCCATCTGGCCCCTCGAGCCTGCTCCGCCATTCAATGAGATCATGGCTGATCTTTTGTGGACTCAGCTCCACTTTCCGGCCCGAACACCATAACCCTTAATCCCTTTATTCTTCAAAAAACTATCTATCTTTATCTATATTATCTATATATTATCTTTATCTATATAACTATCTATATTAACAACAACATGGTGGTACAGTGGTTAGCACTGCTGCTTCAAAGCGGCAGGGATCGGGGTTCGATTCCGACCTTGGGTGACTGTGTGGAGTTTGTACATTCTGCCAATCTACTTAAACAGCACATTTTTGGACTGTGGGAGGAAATCGGAGCACATGGAGGAAACCCTCGCAGACACAGGGAGAATGTTGAGAATGTCCACACAGACAGTCATCCAAGGTGGGAGCAAAGACTTTATGGTGGAACAGTTGAGGAACAGTGGAGAACCTTCCAAGCGATTCTTCACAGTGCTCAGCAAAGGTTTATACCAACAAAAAGAAAGGACGGTAGAAAGAGGGAAAATCGACCGTGGATATCTAAGGAAATAAGGGAGAGTATCAAATTGAAGGAAAAAGCATATAAAGTGGCAAAGATTGCTGGAAGATTAGAGGACTGGGAAATCTTTAGGGGGCAACAGAAAGCTACTAAAAAAGCTATAAAGAAGAGTAAGATAGAGTATGAGAGTAAACTTACTCAGAAGATAAAAACTGACAGTAAAAGTTTTTACAAATATATAAAACAAAAAAGAGTGGCTAAGGTAAATATTGGTCCTTAAGAGGATGAGAAGGGAGTTTTAATAATGGGAAATGAGGAAATGGCTGAGGAACTGAACAGGTTTTTTGGGTCGGTCTTCACAGTGGAAGACACAAATAGCATGCCAGCGATTGATAGAAATGAGGCTATGACAGGTGAGGACCTTGAGAGGATTGTTATCACTAAGGAGGTAGTGATGGGCAAGCTAATGGGGCTAAAGGTAGACAAGTCTCCTGGCCCTGATGGAATGCATCTCAGAGTGCTAAAAGAGATGGCTAGGGAAATTGTAGGTGCACTAGTGATAATTTACCGAAATTCACTAGACTCTGGGGTGGTCCCGGTGGATTGGAAATTAGCAAACGTGACACCACTGTTTAAAAAAGGAGGTAGGCAGAAAGCAGGAAATTATAGGCCAGTGAGCTTAACTTCGGTAGTAGGGAAGATGCTGGAATCTATCATCAAGGAAGAAATAGCGAGGCATCTGGATAGAAATTGTCCCATTGGGCAGACGCAGCATGGGTTCATAAAGGGCAGGTCATGCCTAACTAATTTAGTGGAATTTTTTGAGGACATTACCAGTGCAGTAGATAACGGGGAGCCAATGGATGTGGTATATCTGGATTTCCAGAAAGCCTTTGACAAGGTGCCACACAAAAGGTTGCTGCATAAGATAACGATGCATGGCATTAAGGGTAAAGTAGTAGCATGGATAGAGGATTGGTTAATTAATAGAAAGCAAAGAGTGGGGATTAATGGGTGTTTCTCTGGTTGGCAATCAGTAGCTAGTGGTGTCCCTCAGGGATCCGTGTTGGGCCCACAATTGTTCACAATTTACATAGATGATTTGGAGTTAGAGACCAAGGGCAATGTGTCCAAGTTTGCAGATGACACTAAGATGAGTGGTAAAGCGAAAAGTGCAGAGGATATTGGAAGTCTGCAGAGGGATTTGGATAGGTTAAGTGAATGGGCTAGGGTCTGGCAGATGGAATACAATGTTGACAAATGTGAGGTTATCCATTTTGGTAGGAATAACAAACGGGATTATTATTTAAACGATAAAATATTAAAGCATGCCGCTGTGCAGAGAGACTTGGGTGTGCTAGTGCATGAGTCACAGAAGGTTGGTTTACAGGTGCAACAGGTGATTAAGAAGGCAAATGGAATTTTGTCCTTCATTGCTAGAGGGATGGAGTTTAAGACTAGGAAGGTTATGTTGCAATTGTATAAGGTGTTAGTGAGGCCACACCTGGAGTATTGTGTTCAGTTTTGGTCTCCTTACTTGAGAAAGGACGTACTGGCACTGGAGGGTGTGCAGAGGAGATTCACTAGGTTAATCCCAGAGCTGAAGGGGTTGGATTATGAGGAGAGGTTGAGTAGACTGGGACTGTACTCGTGGGAATTTAGAAGGATGAGGGGGGATCTTATAGAAACATTTAAAATTATGAAGGGAATAGATAGGATAGATGCGGGCAGGTTGTTTCCACTGGCGGGTGAAAGCAGAACTAGGGGACATAGCCTCAAAATAAGGGGAAGTAGATTTAGGACTGAGTTTAGGAGGAACTTCTTCACCCAAAGGGTTGTGAATCTATGGAATTCCTTGCCCAGTGAAGCAGTTGAGGCTTCTTCATTACATGTTTTTAAGGTAAAGATAGATAGTTTTTTGAAGAATAAAGGGATTAAGGGTTATGGTGTTCGGGCCGGAAAGTGGAGCTGAGTCCACAAAAGATCAGCCATGATCTCATTGAATGGCGGAGCAGGCTCGAGGGGCCAGATGGCCTACTCCTGCTCCTAGTTCTTATGTTCTTAAGGTAGGAATCAAACCCAGGCCCCTGGCATTGTGAGGCAGCAGTGCTAACCGCTGTGCCACTCCTATATCAGACGTATGTTATTCTTCTGCATCAATTAAATGTTAAACTGCCAGGATCAGGTTTAACCGCAGTTGTCTATTCAAAACATGACATCAGCAAATGTAATACTTCACAGACAACTTGGAAATTAAAAATTGGATACGTTACAAAGTTTGAATATCACTTTTCAGTTGGAGATTAATTAGCTAATATAATTTATTTGAAGTATCCCTTTAGGTCAAATATTTACTTTAAAAATAGAATAGTCCAGGAATATTAAAATGTTTAAAAATAAGCAAAAATGCTTATTTTTCCTTTTGACAAAAGGAAGTTGCTCGAGAGACATTTGAGGTCCATCTGTTGGAAAAATGCTCAGATGATTTATCTGCTAAATATGTCTTCAGCCTGCTTCTCAATTCATTGAACAGGATTGGTATCATTCTAAATTCTACATGTCAATTTCAGCACTCTAAACATATTAAACTATTCAGTACCACCCGATCAAAATCATCATCCTAGAGCAGGAAGGAACTTGCTCACTATTGTGAGTCATTTGAAGTAGACTGCCTGAAGGAAATGTAATACTTTTTCTCACCTGTAAAAGTATTTCTCCATTTTTAAATAATAAATTTCAAAAACAATTTGATTCAAATGTAAAAAAGTTATAAAGAGAGAATCACTTTAAGCTGTAAAGGACGACCTCGCTTTCAAACAGGTATTGTTCTCAAAGAAGAAAATTAACATAACAAAATGGCCCAATTATAGATTATGGTACTACCTGGTACAAATACAAAACTGGAATGCTCCAAGTAAGATTATGGTATGTCTGGCTGTGCCAAGTTGTTTGATATCAACCAGTAGAAAGGGAATATAATTTAGAATTTCTATTCCCTATCCAAGGTTGGGGGAGGGGGATAGGGACATATTGGATAGGGCGATAGCGGAGCAGGAGATAAAAGATGCGATTAGGAGGACGCAGTTGGGGAAGGTAGCAGGGCCAGATGGGTTCCCGGTGGAGTATCACAAGAAATTTAAAGATAAGTTGGCACTACTAATGGTGGGGATGTTTGAGGAGGCAATAGGGAAGGGGTGTTGCCACAGACTTTGGGGCAGGCATCGATCTCCCGGTTGCTCAAGAAGGATAAGGATCTAATGGGCGCAGAGGCAGATGTTGCGCCAGCATTTTAAGCTGGGGGCGGGGTCAAGTGAAATGCCGATTCGGGGGAATCACAGATTTGAGCCAGGGAAGTGGGATGGGAGTTTTCGGACATGGGAGGAGAAGGAAGTCAGGGCACTGAAGGATTTGTTTCTGGGGGGCCGGATTGCTGGACTGAAGGAGCTGGAGGCAAAATATGGGTTGAGGCAGGGGGAAATGTTTAGGTATATGCAGGTCTGGGATTTCGCCAAGAAGGAGATACAGAGCTTTCCGGTGGTGCCAGCCTTCATGCTGTTGGAGGAGGTGCTGATGACAGGGGTAATGGAGAAGGGGACTGTGTATGTTGTTGGTGACTATGTATGGGTTAATGATGGATTCCCGATTCCTTTTCTTTGAGGTTTGTATTTAAAATGTTGGGGGCTGTTTGGGAGTTGGAGGGAGAAGGGGATTGTTGCCCAGGGGTTTGACATTGTACTTGTTATTGTTGATTGTTTATTGGGGGGTGTACATTTGGATGAAAATGTGAAAAAGGAGAATAAAATATTTTAAAACAATAATTTCCATTCCTGAGCAATATACAGGGATATAAAAACAAAACATGCTGAAAAAGCAGGTCAGGCCGCATCAGTAGAAAGAGAAAAACAGTTAACATTTCAGGTCAATGATCTTTCATTAGAACCTGAAACATCATCAACCTACGTTAAATCGGTTTTTTCTCCACACTTGCTGCCCAGCCTGGTGAGTAAAACCAGCATTTTCTGTTTTTATTTTAGATTTCCGACAACTGCAGTATTTTGTTTTGCACTATACAGTGACCACTGAGGGAAAGTGCAGCTGTGTCAGCATTGGAATTGGCCGTGATGATCTTCCTGTCGAACAGCTCGATGAAAAATGAAACGTGAGAGAGGTACAGAGGTAAGGAGCTAAATTAATTCTGGCCGACGATGTTGCAAACGCATTCGAGGTAGCTAGTTTTCCAAATATGCACAATTAAATGGTTCCTGGGTCAAAGTGAGTATGGGAGGTAAATTATGCCCAATCTCAAACAAATTGATCCAGTGACACCAATGACAAGAAAACTACTCTGCTCCAACAGGAATTATATGCTTATTTAACTACAAAATGGCCACTGCACAATTTGCTTGAAAGAAAGCTTTACTTTAAAGGAAAATGTAAGCCACCTGGGACATATTCAAGTAGTTAATGCTTTAACTTTAAACTATTAAAAAATAGTTTCAATCACTGTACCTGTTCTACTCCCAACACTCTGTTCCTTTTCAGGTTCATTATGTGGTGGTGGAGATCGTTGGAAATTTTCTTCTTCTTCTGTGGGAGGGGGGGGGGGGGATTAAAAAAAACAAGTAATCATAATAAATCCAGTATAATTTGTATGCATGAAAAAATGAAATTACTGTGCAACTTGATTTTTTTCAAAATGTGCATCTTGATTATCCCACCTGGTCAGTAATTGAAACAGGCTGTTAAATGAATTAAAGCTTGACACCGATAAAATACCTGATCAAAAATCAATGAGCAACCTACCAGTTAGATGAATCCCAACAGTTTAAAGAAGCTCAGTAAAAAATAAATATAATCCTGCATGAATGAATCATAACCTGAAGAGTTCTGAGCAAAGTGTTTTATTTTAAATGGAATAAATACAGCACGGTAAAATACAGGCCCCAACCTAATCAAAAATGCATATTCGGAAGCTTGAAAAATACAATATTAGTCTTAAATCCCAATTCCTGGCAATCTGATTTGCAGCTAATCATGAAAGCCGAAAATGTGGTCTTACGCTATGTGGTCAAACAATGGCAAATAAGTTCACACAGAAATTTAGATCACAGTGAATACTTACTATAGCATGCATAGAAATAGATCGTATGCAAGTTATTGCACACATCATAATACATTCTGCAAATACAAGCATTTATTCAACTGTAGCCTAGAAATTCTATAAAATATAGATGGCTCTAAAGGATCAGGTTACTTTGAATAATTATGTATTCACAACACTTTGCAGCTGTTGAGAGGCTTTTAAACATTATTTTCCACAACTGAACTTCTAAGTTTTGTCTGTCATTTTTAGTAAACAGGTAGGTTGAAGAAAAATCACACACGGTATGAAATATATACAGAGTATGAATTCACAATTTCTAATCAACTGCAGATCTTTACCACAAGATCACATTTAAAATAAATGCCAAAAATACAAAAAAAAAGAGTATTTCTAACCTTTAAATGCTGACATCATTTGTGTAGGATGACTGTATATTAATCCCAACCAAGATTCCATTTTCAGAACATTTAAAATTGAAGGCTGTTCCTGTAACCAACCCTTTTAATTGTGAGGTGGGCTAAACAGTATAGGTTGCGTGGCACAAGAGAAGCAAAGTATCTATAATAATTGGTCTGGTCTGTCCACATTTTCTGATTGGTCAGTGGCTTGCTTTAGTGAGTGGAGCCTGGCACACACAACACTGTTTTTGGCCCCGGATCCTGCTCTTTGGCCCTGGTTACAGGCCCTTGCAGCTCCCCAACCTCACTTACTGGATAGTCCCTACCACTGCCAGCTTTTCATACTAGGCTCTGAACCCTGGCTTTCACCATTCCCTGGCCTCTTGATAAAGATTGTAGGGGAAGTGGGGGGTGTGGGGGGGAGAAATTGTTTTGGAGGTGAGAAACAGTTGGGTGAGGTGATGGCATGCAAGGAGGTGAACAGTATGGTGGGGGTCAACTACATAGGAGGTGGGAGATGGCATAACAGGGTGACAATGGCGGGGGGAAGGAAATCACAGTGCAGAATGGGGAACAGCATTGGAGAGAGAGAGAGAATGGCATGGGAGGGATGATGGAGGGAAAAACAGCACAGGAGGGATGGATGGGATGGTGATAAGATGAGAGGGATGAAAGAAATATGATGGGTGTGGCACGAGTGGGATGGCATGAGAAGAACGGATGGCATGGGATGTGGATTTAATGAAGCGCTGTCGCACTAACATTACTAACTTCACAAAAAATGTTTTGGGGTCTCAGTTTTAAAAAGATCCCCTAAACAGGGAGACTTTGCAGCATTTACTTCATTGCAGTTTGCCACAACAATTAAAAGTCAAATAGCCTTTTGAACTTTTAAGTATGCTTTGACACTCCAAAAGATAAATTCCAGTTAAAATGTTATAATGGGTTACTTTATGCAGTCACCAGCAGGCCTCCATTTAAGTAGGTACTTTTTCATTTGTGTCTCTAATGTGTGGCAATAGGGCTAGACGGCACATCGCACCGAAATCTAATTTTGTCCTCACACCACATTCACTTTCCAGTAGGATCACCATGTAATAAAGATTAGTGGAAACTCTGGCTGACTTTTACTCCTCTATCCTAGGAATGCTTAGCCAATTGTACATCCTACAACATTTGCCTGTGCTAAGATCAGAATAAAAACCAAATCAAGATCTTCCCCGTTAGAATAGACCCGCATATTTTTTTGGCTGTGAAATATCATACTTTTATATAGGCTTTTAAAGTAAACTCCATCAATGTTAATTTAAACTGATGCATGTGGAACAGTGGGAACCTAAAAAGCAGTCACATTACATAGTGGTTATTGGTTAAAACTGGAAGTGTAATTTATAAAACAATACAAAACAAGTGTTTTGATCAGCACACCTCTCTTGGTCATTGTACATAATTACATCAATCAATGATGTCTTCATCTGGATGATTGACAGGTTGTCACCTTTGTGATTAATTAAGTTCAGTTAGCAGCTGACACTGACATTGGACAAGTTATTTGCTGAATTTTAACCATAATAAACAAAAACAACTCAGCAACACAGCAAGAAAAATCAAACCACACAGATGGTTGTGAAGCATTCATTATGTGGTTTCCATAGCAATCATAAATCTGGAAGGTTCTGGCAAATAAACAGCTTGTATTTACACACCAGTCAGCTGCTATCAAAATCGTTCAAATGTTGGCTTATCATTCTAATCACATAGCTTTGAAGTGGCAAAAGTAAGGGCCATTTTTCATCAGCAATATGTATAAGCTACTGCTTTACCATGGTAAATGCATGCATAAAACATTGAAGTAACTTAAGTAATTAAATTAAAAGAAAATTTATTATACATGGTGTTATCAGAGCTTAAAAGGTTACAATGGCTATAAATATTCTGAATTAATATTGTTCAATTTGCTTATTATAATATGGCTGATTATTTTTAATATTGCAGGTGTCCCAAGAATAATGGTGGACATTTATTAAACTCAAAAAAGATACTGATTGAATAGTTCCTAATTGTGATCGCAGAGAATCTTTGTGGTGATAGCAGAGCTGCAGTAAGAAATATGGTGAAGCTACAACACAGGACAACAATCATACTAAACAAAGGGAAGCAGCAGACGATAGCCAGGGCTAAACAGTTTCACAATCAAAGAATCAGAGCAAAGCTCTGAAGTCCTGTCATTTCCAGTGGCAGATAATTAAACAACTAACAAGAAGAGAACTCCCATCCTCAGTGAGGACGGAGGCTCCCACAGTCCAAAGATATGCAGGCCAGGTAGCTTGGCTATGCTAAATTGCCCCTTAGTGTCCAAAAAAGAAAGATGGGTAAGTTGGGTTAAGGGGTTATTGGGATAGGGTGGGGGGAAGAGAGCTTGGGTGGAGTACTCGTTCAGAGGATTGGTGCACACTCGATGGACCAGATGATCTCCTTCTGCACTGCAGCGATTCTATGATTCTGTGAGAGTAAACACCAAAACTGCAGCATTTGCCTTTGGTGGTGGAGACTTCAGGAGGAAGGCACTCCTGGCTGAAATTTGTTGCAAAGTCTTATCTTTTATGAAGGTGATCTCCACAAAGATTGTGTCGTGGTATCTCTTCACCAGTTGTGACCAGCACATTAGCGAAGATAAGGTCAACTCGATTTCTTCCCTGTGTTGGCTCTCACATCCTGATATGGCCAATCTGGCAGCCTTAGGACTTCTGGCAGTTCTGTAAGTAGAAGTTCTACTGAGCCATTCAACCCCCCCCCCCCCCCCCCCCCCCCCCCACCACCGGCCAACCAGAATACATTCTGTGCTTCTTATATCCCTGGTTTTTCTTCCAAAGAATATCCAACGTAGAGGACTGCTGATTTATCAGCTAATAGTGAGGGGTGGAGGTAGTTGGTTCACAGTCAGAAGTTTAATTGCCCTGTGTGACCTGATGCCATCCTTGTGGAGGACTCAGAGAGCCAGGCCGCTTGACTGTAAATGTCTGTTCTGCCAATTCTAGTGTTCTAGCCATAAAATCCATACAGTGCAGAAGGAGGCCATTCAGCCCATCAGATTTGCACTAAACCTCTGGAAGGGGGGGGGGGGGGGTGGTTCAGTTGCATGAAAAATTAGAAAATCAAAGTTAAAGGAGAAGTAAGGAGTGCAGGTAAATGATGAGGTAGTTTGTACCAGAAAATAAAAGAAAGGGTCAGAATGTTTGAATGTCATATTGAGATGTGCGGGCAAAGTTTTCTTTTCACGGAGGGTGGTGGTGGCCTGGAATACACTGCCAAGTAAGGTGGTTGAGGCAGATACATTAGCGACCTTTAAGACTTATCTGGATAGGCACATAAACAGACAAGGTAGAAGGATACAGGCGGTTAATCTACAAAGGGCACATGATCGGTGCAGGCTTGGAGGGCCAAAGGTAATGTTCCTGTGCTGTATTGTTCTTTGAACAAAGGAATCATACAAGAGTAGGGAAATTGATATTAGAACGAACTCAAAGGTTTTGTGTCTGAATGCACAAAGTATCCAAAACAAAATTAATGTGTTAACAGTGCAATTAGAGACAAGGGGATATGATTTGGGATGATTGCTGAGACATGGATACAAGGAGACCAGGGGTGCAATTCTTCCAAAAACAGCTACGGGGCAATCCAATGGCCACCCTGCACCAGAAAAGCAGGTCACCACGGTGAAACGTGGCCAATAAAAAACAGGAGACCCCACTCCCTGCATCAACCCACCTCGCAATGCCGTTGTGAGAGCCAACATGATCTTGTGTGACGTTGCAATGCAATTCCCACAATGGGCAGAACACTTTTTAGCAAATCTGCATATTAGATAGAGTGAGACAGTTAGTATCACTCTAATGTGCAGATTGCCAAGGTATCTGAGGCTTTGGGATTCATACCCTTTCCCTCGAAAACCTCGGGTGAGCACCGTTCAGCACTGGTCCCACAAAGGGTGACCAGATGGAACGGCACTCATGGGAGTCTCCCAAGGGTTCATAGGCCATCAGCTGCATGTCCTTTGGGCAGGGTGGTGTCCTGCCACTGCTGTTGCCACCTGGACATGCTGGCAGTACCAGTCTTGCACCTCCACCAAGTGAACATACGCCGTTATAGGGTCGCTGAGGGCTCCCCTCTGTCAAACCTCCCTCTGGCAGTGCCAACCTAGCCACTGGCAATGCCAACTGCCTGCCCCCAAACAGCCAGAGGGCTCCAAAGGCCTCATAGACTCCTGGAGTGGCCATCACGCATGGTCGCTGCTGGTAGAGACTAGTTTTAGTCAGTGTCCGGGTGAGGCCTCACCATTTTGGTCGGTGACTGGAGAGTGAGGCCTTAAACAGGCCACACATATTTAAATGAGCTATTAGGCGTGATCCAGATGACGCTGGGCACCATGCATCAGGTGAGTTGTGCGCAAGTTTGCACAGCCCAGTTTCGGCATCTCCCGTGATGCTCTGGGTGCAGCTTGATCTTACGCTGGGTGCAACACGATGGGAGAATCGCACCCCAGGACTGGAAATTGAATATCCAAGCCGTATTTCAGAAAGATAGACAAAAAGGAAAAGGAGGTGATGTAGCTTTGCTCGTAAAGGAAAGTATCAGTCTGTAGTGAGAAATGATATAGGAACTGGAGATCAAGATATGGAATCAAACTGGGTGGAAATAAGAAATATCAAAGGAAAAATGTCCCTGGTGGTCCCTAAACATCAGTTCCACATTGGGGCACAGCATAAACCAGGAAATACTGGGGCATGTAAGAAAGGTACGACAATAATCACGGGTGATTGCAATATGCACATAAACTGTATTAATCAAATTGGCAAGGGTTGCCTTTAGGGAAAGTTTATTCACTGTATTAGGGAATGTTTCTTGGACCAATATGCTTTAGAACTACCAGGGAGCAGGCTATTTTGGATTTGGCATTGTGTAATAAGAAGGGATTCATTAATGAACTCATAGTTAAGGATCCTCTTGGGAAGAGTGATCATAGCATGACTAAATTTCAAATTCAGTTTGAGGGAGAGAAACTGGAATCCCATACTAGCGTTCTGGAGTTACACAAAGGTAATTATGTTGGCAGGAGGACAGATTTGGCTCTAGTGGATACAGGCAGCAAGGCTAAAAGGTAGGACAGTTGACAGGTAGTGGCAATTGTTTAAGGATACATTCAATTCCTCTCAACTAAAATGTATTCCAGAGAGGAAGAAAAATTGTAAGAGGGAAAAAATACCATCAATGGCTAAGCAAGGAAGTTAAAGGCAAAAACTCAGGCATTTCTTTTTGCAAAGGCCAGGGGCAGGCTGGAAGGTAGTGAAACTTTTAAAGATCATCAAAGGGTTACCAAAAAGCTATAAAAAGAGCAAGGTTAAAGTATGAAAGAAAACTAGCACAAAATATAAAAAAGGATAGCAAAAGCGTCTATAAGTATATAAAAGGGAAGAGAGTAGCTAAAGTGAATGCTGGTCCCTTGGAAGATTATACGGTGGTTAATAGCGGGAAACACAGGAATGGGGGAGACACTAAATCAATATTTTGCCTCAGTTTTCACAATGGAAGACACGAGGACCATCCCAATATAGTAACAGATAATGCAAAGGTAATAGAAAGAGAGGAATTTAGAACAATCATCATCAATAGGGAAAAAGTACGAAACAAACGATTGGGATTGGAGGCAGACAAGTTCCAAGGGCCTGATTTCCTACATCCCAGGGTCTTAAACGGAGTGGCAGTGGAGATAGTGGATCCAATGGTTATAATTTCCAAATTTCCCTGGATGCAGGAAAAGTTCCAGTGGATTGGAAAACTGATAATGTCATGGCCTTATTCAAAGAAGGAGGGAGGCAGAAACAATGGATCAGTTAGTTTAACATCTGTCATTGGGAAATTGTTCGAACCTATTATTAAGGAAGTAATAACAAACATTTGGAAAGTAAATCCATCAGAGCCAACATGGTTTTATGAAGAGTAAATTGTATTTGACTAAATTTCTAGAGCTCTTTGAAGATGTAACAAGCCAAGTGAATAATGGAGATCCTGTAGATGTGGTATATCTGGACTTCCAAAAGGCATTTGATAAGGTGCTGCACAAAACGTTAATACACAAGATAAGATCACATGGGGTTAGTGCTAATTAATTGGCTTGGCTGGAAGACTGGCTAACCGATCGAAGACAGTCGGGATAAACTGGTCTTTTTCAGGTTGGCAATATGCAACCAGGGTTCGGTCCTCAGACCCCAACTATTTACAATACATATTAATGATTTGGATGCAAGGACAGAAGGAACCACAGTCAAATTTGCAGATGTGACTAAAGTAGGTGGGATAGCAGTTGCAATGAGGAAATAAGAAATTTACAAATATATAGATTGGTTAGGTGAGTGGGTCAAAATTTGGGAAATGAAGTTTAACGAGGCCGCATTGCAGAAGAAAGTGACAGAGGCATAGTAATGGTTGTGCACAAAGGTGTTTAATGTATTTTACAATCCCCCTACTCCCGATGGTGCCACCCCCCTCACCACCCCATTCCCCCAATTTTTCCTCTCCATCTGGTGCCCTCAGTGATCTTCAATGTGTTTGGCCCTCCTAGCTCTACCACTACATCTTGGTGTTTCCCCAGGATGCACATCTGAGGTGGAGGCAGCCAGCTGCTTACCTCATCCCATGGCCTTCGATGCCCCTGGCAAGCGTCCTCTGGGGGCTCAGAGGGCGGAGGACCCCAACGCACTTGTCGGCAGCACATACACAGTCGTGCTGCCATGTCACGTGTGCTGATTTTGAGGTGCAGCTTCAAGAGAGGGGTGGAACGCGGGGAGTTGGTGGCCACCGTCGCCACTCCATGGGACGGGTCTTGGTTGGCATCAGTGCCCGCTCCTCCAGGTCAGTGTCCATAGGGCCCTGGGGGTTCACCTTGGGATAGAGGGGCAGCTGGTTCAAGCCCCAGCTGCCCCCGCCTCCTACCAAAGTGAACAACCTCATATTTTCCCAGATTGTACTCAGCCAAGAGAATTTTGGAAGATCATAATTGATGCATCCACTACCCCTGAAGCCATGGCTTTTAGAAGTCTAGGATGTAGACCATCTGGTTACAGAAGGTGTGTCAGATTTTGGTGCCATTAATTTCTGTGATATGTTATGATCTGGTGAAGGATAAGAAACCTTTGTCCTCACCATCATCCATAGCCTGCCATTGTGAATGGGATGCCCTGAGATATACTTGAAGACCCAGTACCTTCTGATGTTTCATAGATTTCATAGAATTTCCAGTGCAGGAAGCCATTCAGCCCATTGAGTCTGCACCAGCTCTTTGAAAGAGCACCCGACCCAAGCCCACACCTCCACCATATCCCCATAACCCAGTAACCCCACCCAACGCGAAGGGCAATTTTGAACACTAAGGGCAATTTAGAATGGCCAATCCACCTAACCCGCTCGTCTTTGGACTGTGGGAGGAAACCGGAGCGCCCGGAGAAAACCCATGCAGACACGGGGAGAATGTGTAGACTGCGCACAGACAGTGACCCAAGCTGGGAATCGAACCTGGGACCCTGGAGCTGTGAAGCAATTGTGCTAACCACTATGCTACCGTGTCTGAAGCTAGAACTCCCTCCTCTAGTTAGCACCTCATCTCAGCAAGGACACTTGCTCCTGAGGTTTCTTCATCCGTCAAAGGATCAGGACAATGTAAGCCTGATGTGTAACTGTTCACTGTCATATTGAACTGTGTGGTTGAAGTGAGAGGATAGCATCATAGCTTCACTTTCCTGATTCCCCGCATCATCACTGAAAGACTCCCAAAATGTCTCAGCTGTACATCTCTCCTCATTTGGGAATGTGCAGTTTGGTTGGGTGCTCCTTTAATTTCCCCCTCCCTCCTCATTTTAATTTGGCACTGCACAGTTTACAGGATGAATGATGGTGGTGCTGAGGTCTCACTACCAGAACAGCTTGGGCCTTCCCTGTTCAAATGTGGAAATCCCTCCCATTTTCCTGCAAGAGCTTAATGTTCAGTCCTCCCTTCCTCCAAGAACCTCTCAATCCTTTCCCTGTATTCCTAGGTTCCATTGTGATTGTGGTGGATGTCCCTTTGATAGCCTGGAACATGATTAAGTGGATGTATTTATCCTCATCTCTGACACATATCAACCCCCGCCCTTTCAATACCCTTGATGTCCCCACAATTCCTTTTCCCATCTAAAAGCTACGGAGGCTTCTGGAGTGAGTATGCCCTCTGAAGCTCAGTATGATGCCAGACACCCACGGACCGATGGGCCTGTGCTAAGACAACATCCTGATGCCCTCCGCTTGCCTGGACTTGTACAAGGACAATCTTTGCAAGCTCAACATAAAAGCGCATCTTCACTCAGAGATCCTCCCATTCTGGCCCAAAGTCACTTATGCCATCCTGTAACTGCACTGAGAACGCTTCTCTGTCAGCCTCCCTGCCCCAGCTCCTTCCCTTGCCTCAGCCCAGTTTCACTCTTCCCCAATGGAGGTCTTACCCTCCAGCACATTAAGTCACCCCGACCTTACTGCTGGTCTGGTAGGTGAGACCTGCCTGACACCCCCATGAAATCGATGTGTGTGGTAGTGCTTGCGAGGCCTGGTGCTGAGTGAGTTCCTGTGAATGCTGCTTAATACAAGGTAGGTGAATGAACCTCAAAGTCATGAGCATGAAGTGCAGGTCACTAGCTGCATGTTGCTTATATACCGTTGTGAAACACGTCAGTCCAGTTAGATACCAATGTGCCCTTTTGGGGGCAGAGGGTGGGGGAAAAAGGAGACGATTCTGGTGAGCAATCATATTAATGAGATGCAAATATATTAATATGATGTTCCCAATGCGCTGTGCCAGGAATCGCAGACTGCCATGGATGGCTGGGTTGGACATCCCAGTCTGTTTTTACAACGGCAGTAAACTGATTCGTCGGATCTTACGATATTTTCCACACCTGCTGCCATGATGCCAGCCATGGGCAAGGCCAGAAAATCTCCCCAATATCTTAAATTACTATTTTCTCTTGTCATTTTGGTGATGTATAAAAACATATCAAATGCATTCCATTAATTTGTCTTCAAGTTATTTTTCTGATTTGATTTGTCCACTCTGGAAAAGTTCCCCAAGT
The DNA here is from genome assembly GCF_902713615.1 of Scyliorhinus canicula. Taxonomy (NCBI): domain Eukaryota; kingdom Metazoa; phylum Chordata; class Chondrichthyes; order Carcharhiniformes; family Scyliorhinidae; genus Scyliorhinus; species Scyliorhinus canicula. The sequence continues at coordinate 77,274,698 of NC_052150.1, forward strand.
ATTGCATTACCTTTATAGAGGTTCCCCTTGTTTTTTGATTAATACTCCATCAAACAGCATGGTTATGGTTAGAGGACACGAATACTCCACTCACCAATGTGTTCTGTCCACTGATACTTCCTGTCTCCGCTCATAATGATTTTACTTCTTAAACTTCCTCACTATCTCCTTATGTCCGAATTTATTACCAGGCTTTTCCCTCTCCATCCAACTCAACCTTTTTCCATTTTGTCTGGTTTTTTTTTTTAAAAGTCGAGTATTCCAGAATATTTAGTTCCCAATCTTAGTGCCCATGCAACCACGTCTCTTCCTGGATATTAGATCAAACTCATTTATCTTTATGTACCATTAACTTGTTTTTCTTGTTATGAATGCTATGTGCATTCAGATAAAGTACCCTCAATTTTAATGTTATATATTTTGGCATGAGGTTTTACAAAAAGGTTTTACAAAAAGGTTTTGTAAAACCTCTCATAAGGTTTTACAAAAGTGTGTCAGTGAATAAAACACTATTTCAACCTCAATTAAAAATTTTTGTTCAACTCTGGATGCCACACTTTAGGAAGGATGCAAATGCTTTAGAAAGGATGCAGCAGATATGTACTACAATGGTTTCAGAGATAAAGGACTTCATTTATGTGGATAAATTGGAGGAGCTGTGGCTGTTCCTTCTTAGAGGATTTAAATTGAAAAGAGATTTTATTGAGGCAAAATCATAAGGGGTCTAGACAAAATAGATGGAGGGAAATTGTTACCACTGGCAGAAGATGCAAGAATCAGAGTTCACTGATTTAAAGTGAATGACAAGAGACCCAACATTGACAAGAAGCAAAATCTTTTTCAAATGCAGCAATTAACCAGGTTCTTGAATACACTACTTGAGAGTGCGGTGGAGGCAGATGCAATCATTGCTTTCAAAGGGGAAATGGATAAGCACCTGAAGAGAAATAAATTGCACATTAAGAAAAAGGAGTGGAATGGTCAGGATGGGCCAAATAGTATTTTCATGTGCTGTAACCATTCTGTTCTATGATTCCATTACCACTGCATGTGATGAGTGATGCACAATGCACACAGCCAGATTTAGGTAGCAAAATTGCAAACAATAATTTTCAAATGATGGATGCAATGTTAACGGTTGTTCCAACCATGCAGTGGTGGAAGAGCAGATGTATAGGAACACAGGAAGTAGTATAGATCATTTAGCCTTCATGCCATTCCACTATTCAATGTGATCATACCTGATCTAACTCTAGATACACACTTTTGCCCCATATCCCTTAATATCTTTGGTTGGCAAGAATTTATCAATTCCAATCATAAAATTAACAAATGTTTTGCATTAACTGCTGTTTGTGGAATAGAATTCCAACCTTCTACCATAATGGCTTGTAAAGCTGTATTTTTAATTCTAGCCATGAAAGGTCTAGTTCTAATTTTTAGACCTTAGTCCTAGGTTCCACAACCAGCATAAATAGTTTTGAACTACCCTATCTATTTTCCTTAATTTCTTGAAAACTTCGATCAATTCACCCTTAATCAGCCAGATTCCAGGGAATACTGCCCTAACGTGTGAAATCCCCTTTTGTCATTTAATCCGTGGAGTCCAGGTATCATTCTGAGTTTAAAAGCAGAGAAGCCTGTACTAGTCTCTGGATTCTGATGTTTAAAATATAAAATGAAAGCTCTTATCAGGCAGCTTGGCGGTCCTGAGCAATGCTACCCTGGCTGCAGAACAGTTCTACCCCACTCCTGGCTGAGAATCAGGACAAATACTTAAATCATTCTGAGGTTGGAAGATTGACTATTGTCAACTGGGAGGGTACAGAAGCAAATTACTAAAACAATAACAAGGATGAGAGGGCTTAATCATGAGGATAGATTAGAGACTCTGGAACCTCCTTCACAAAAGTATTGAAAGTGAAGAGGAGACTAAAAAGAAGTGTTCAAAATGAATTCAGAAATTTGATTAAATAAATAAGCAGTAATGGTTCACACAAGATTCTCTGGTTTAAAACATTAGGTGCGGGATTCTCCCCGAACCGACAGGGCGGGCCGTACCGGCCCCGAGGAGTGGCATGAACCACTCCGGGATCGGGCTGCCCGGTAGGTGTGGAATCCTCCTTACCTTCAGGGGCTAGGCCTGTGCCAACCGGCACCAAAGGGCCTCTGCCAGCCAGTGCGAGTTGGCGCATGCGCGGGAGCGCCAGCAGATTCCAGCGCATGCGCAGGGGGGTTCTTCTCCGCGCCAGCCATGGCGGACATTTACAGCTGCCGGCGCGGTGGGAAAGAGTGCTCCCACGGCACAGGCCCGCTCGTGGAACGGTGGTCCCCGATTGCGGGATAGGCCACCGTGGGGGCACCTCCCGGGGCCAGATCCCCCCACGACCCCACGAGGACTCCGCAGGCTGCCCACAGAGCCAGGTCCCGCCGGTAAGGATCTTGTTTGCTTTACGCCGGCGGGACTGGCCGAAAACGGGCGGCCACTCAGCCCATCATGGAGCGGAGGATCGCTGGGGGGGGGGGGGGGCACTGCCAACGGCCCCCGACCGGCGCAACGCGATTCCCTCCCCTGCCGAAAAACCGTCGCCGGAGAATCCGGCAGCAAATCGGCGGGGCGGGATTCACGCCGCCCCCCCCCGCCGATTCTCCAGCCCGGTGGGGGGTCGGAGAATCCCGCCCTAGCTCTCTCCTTGCTGTCACAGTTGTGTTAGATGTCTGGGATGAATTTTTTTGCTTCCAACTGATGTTGATAACCAGATGGCACAAATTAAAATACAGAGAAAGGTTAGCAGGTATTTTAGCTTCAGAGTATTATTCAGAAGTAGAATGCTTTTTTATTTTAATTTAGTGTACCCAATTAATCTTTCCAATTAAGGGGCAATTTAGCGTGTTCAATCCACCTACCCTGCACATCTTTGGGTTGTGGGGGCGAAACCCATGCAAACACTGGGAGAATGTGCAAACTCCACACAGACAGTGACCGAGAGCCGGGATCGAACCTGGGAGCTCCGTGCCGTGAGGCAGCAGGGCTAACCCACTGTGCTGCCCTAGAAGTAGAATACTTGACACAAAATTTTTAACAGCTATTAAAACAACAGCCATTAATATTTGAATAAAATAAAATTGTGAAATATATGGATAAAGGGCAAGGGAATAGCACAAAATGGATAACTTTTTCAGAGTTCCAGATTAGATAGGCTAAATAGCCTCCTGTTCTGCTGTTAAAATTCTATGAATTTCACGGTCACTCAAAAACCAGAAATGAAAGGAAAGTATTGCAATTATTTGTTTCACATATACTATTTTAAAAATAATTTTTCTTCACACAATGGATTCAGATGTTCCTGTTTTTTCTAAAATTCAACATAAAAGAAGAAAATAGTCTTTACACTATCTGAGGTAGTTATAGGAAAACCCTTTCCTTCTGTTTCAATCCATAATTGGGGAGAGATGGTGGCATAATGTTAATGTCACTGGGCTAAATCCAGAGATCCAGATTAATACCATTGGGACATGGGTTCAAAGTCCACCATGGCAGCTGGTTGAATTTGTATTTAATTCATAAAATCTGGAATTAGAAAGCTAAAACACACCTGGCTGTCTAATATCCTTTAGGGAGAGAAATCTGCCATCTTTACTGGCTTACATGTGACTTCAGACTCACAGCAATGTGGCTACCCCCTGAATTGGCCTAGCAAGCTACTCAAAATGAGCAAGGAATGCTGGATTTGCCAATGAAACCCACATCCCATGAAAGAATAAATACATAATTCTACCAGGGTAGATTATTCTATCGATGCAAGATGCTCTCTGCTTTCAAAGGTCAGAGGAATTGTTGCCGAAAAACCTGAAAGTTGGGGATGCACAAGCTGCAGTATTGTAGGAGTGCACTGAACTCGATTTGTAGAGCTGGAGGAGCTTGTAGAGATGGGAGGGACAAAGCCATAAGGGATCTGGAAACAATGATGAGAATTTTAAAATCAAGGGGTCACCCGGCAGGTAGCCAATGTAGGCCGGTGAGCACAAGGGTGATGGATCAATGGGACTTGGTGTGAACGGTGTTGAAGCAACAAAAAATACAGCCTATTTGCCTAATCAGCAGACAGGATTCACACTAGTTCTGATCTCAAGCAAACAACTAACATATCCAATTTGGACTCTGTTGTCTTTGACTTTCGATGTCTTACAAAGGAATCTACCAAACACCTTGGGCGGAATTCTCCGCTCCCCATGTTGCGTGGGAGAATCGTGGGAGGGCCTCCCGACATTTTTTCCGCCCCCCCTGGCGCCCCCGCGATTTCCCCCCCCCTCTCGAAAAAATCGGCGCTCGCCATTTTTCACAGCGAACGGCGATTCTCCGAGCCCGATGGGCCGAGCGGCCGGCCCATCATGCCCGTTTCACCACGGCAGCAACCACACCTGGTCGCTGCATTTGTGAAACGGGCGGCGGATGCTCGTCTGTGGCATCCAGGGGCCTGATTGGGACGGGAGCACCGCGACTGTGCTCCGGAGGGGACAGGCCCGCGATCGGTGCCCACCGATTGTCAGGCCTGCGTCCAAAACGGACGCACTCTTTCCCCTCCGCTGCCTGGCAAGATCAAGCCGCCACGTTTTGCCGGTCAGCGGTGGAGAAAGATGGCACCGCGTATGCGCGGGTTCGCATCGTCTGCGCGCTGATGTCATCCACGACGCGCCGTTCCGGCGTCATTTCCGGCGGCCGAGGTCGCGGCCGGGAACGACGGGGGCCCGCTCCTAGCCCTCCAGGTGGGGGTGAATTAGGTGCAGGGAGCGGGCCCCGAGGCCGTCGTGAACCTCGGCCGAGTTCACGACGGCCTCCGCGATTTTTGGAGCCGGCGGAGAATACTGCCCCTTGACTTGTCCAAACCAGGATCTTTATTGAATCACATTTGGTAAGATAGCGATCTATTACAGAGCAAGTTATCATGGTGTTTCTTTGTACTCCTCTGGAATTACACCTAGCACGACTGTTCACCTGTATGTCTTACTACCATCTCCTACAACCATCTGGTGATGGCCGGATGTGCCCCCACTTATATTGGAGTCTCTCGTTACATGACCACTGTCTTGAGACTGCATGGTGCGTCTCCATTGCCACCTACTGGTTGGAGATCGCACGTCATCCACCTATGATATTGCTTACAGGCATATCACCACAGACTCCTGATGAGTTTGGAATATTAAACGTTTCAAACAGATTTGGAAAAAAGTTTCAATCTTGTTGGGAGACATTTTCTGATAGTGGACTATGATATAAATTATCGGTGGCTCTGTAACTAAATTTTCGTTCCTATATTACTTTTGAATAGTTCTGCTGAGACAAAAAAGGTACTCATTGGCTTAGATGCCTGTTCAGAAGAGGAAATTTGTAGAAATAGACAGTGTATACTCAATGCTTGTTAATATCAGAAAGGACACAAATTGGTTGTTAGCGATTAAAACAATACTAAAGACACAAAATGGCTGAACTAGCCACATTCCTGAACAATAAGGTACAAACTGTGTAAACTACCTCATGAGAACCAGGCGTGGGTATGTATAGGGAGTATTTTAACAGCTGCTGATAACAGCTTCACAGAACAATAAATGCAATGTATCCTTAATAAGTTCAAGGTCCCCAGCTGCAGACAGGAGATACCTTTATGTTAGTCTTGAGTGACTTTTGCATGAAGTTAGGGGCGGGTAAGACAACACCCACTTTAACCATATATGTGATAACTGGGACGCTAAGAAAATTGATTGACTGCATGTAATGAATTGTGACACAAATATAGTTGATTGATGGTATGTAAATGAGAATATGACTAATTCCACCCCTTAAATCTGTATATTGACCCAATGCGAACCTTAGCTCAAGTGGGAACGAGTGCTGTCTAAAGGCTGCAGAGCCACAGGCCTTTCTCCCAGAATTCTGATATAATAAACTGCTTCTTTACTCATCCAAAAAGGCCTTTGTGTGAATATTTTAACCTCTAACAATCTAATCTCAGCTTTTCATAATAAACAGCAGAGGTTTCACCTATTTATTGAATAAATATGTTTTTGATCCTGAGCAATGCCATTATTTGTGAATTCACAGTGACTTAACTACTGGGGAAGAATATGGCACAACAGCATTATTGTTATGTTAATTCCACTGTGGCAGCTGAGCAGATTAAATCCAGTTTATTAATTATAAAAAAATATTTGGAATAAAATGCGAATATCAATACTAATGCTGACCATAAAACTATTGCATTGTCATAAAAACCCATCTGGCCTATATGTGACCCCAGACCCACAGCAACTCTAAATTGCCTTCTCAAATGCTGAGAATGTCAAACTGTATCAAAACTACTGTGAAACCTTCATCATACAAGACAATTGAACATGGGAATTAAATGCTGGCAATGCCAATGTGCCCACTTCCCATGAATACCGTAATATTCAAAACATTCAGCCTTGTCATGTTTTGTTAATCGAATTATTTTTGTATTAAGTAGATAAATAGTTCATTGATTTAGCCTTGCAATAATCTCTTGCTCACTTTTCCCCCTCTAACCCCAAGTTCCAATGTCCATTTCACAACTTAAAAACTACATAAATAATTTTACAAAGTTCCAAACTTTTATTTTATGATAAAACTCAGCCACACAAAAACTACATGACACAAACAACAATTTTATAATTACTACAAAACCAGAAAACAATCTGCATATTTCAAATCGCAGAGTTGAGAATTGATTATACAATTCACAGTTTTAGTTGGAATAAGTATCATGGAGTAATATGTCAAGATATCAATCTTATTCCAAACTGCATCAGCAACTATTTCAGGATAAGCACAAAGTCATTGTTGAAGAGAAAGTCCATGCTACCAGTGTGTGTCTGCCAAATAAATTTCACAAATTCTGCTTAGTCTAAAATAATGATGATTGGTGAAAGGGTCGGAATTATTTAATGTTGCAACTTTGCAGGAGTTCCTGATGATTTGTTTGAGATGCATTATAAAGCAACCATGGAAGATGTAAAATGGCTTTTCACAGACCCCACGAGTTTCTTGTTAGAGATACTTTAACAAAGAATACATTCAATAAGGCACATGGTAAGTTGCTGTTTGGAGACGAACTTGAAGACAAGCTTAGCAATATGTGAACTAAATAATTAATGTGATTGACAGAAAGATATGCTTTCATTCATTGAATAGTCACATAGAGGGACATTTGCTCTAAGTCTTGAGTTGTAGGAGACTTAGAGCAAATGTCCCTCTATGTGACTATTCAATGGGGATCTTGATGCAGTGGAAAGATGCGAGGCCCCCAAGTGTGGAGACCTGGATCAGTGACATGGCGGGATTTATAAAATTGGAGAGGGTCAAATTTGCCCTGAGAGGATCAGTACAAGGGTTCTATAAATGGTGGCAGCCTTTAGGTAGCTTAGTCAATAGCAGCAGCAACCCGGGGGGGGGGGGATTGAGGGTGTTCTTTACTGTTTCTATTTATTTTTTATTTTTCCAATGGTTATTTAACTTAATATTGTGTTAACTTAAGGTGTTGTTAATATGTTTTGTTGTTCATTGAGGATGGTGCAACATCGTGGGCCGAAGGGCCTGTACTGTGCTGTATCGTTCTATGTTCTATGTTCGGCGAATATTTATGACTGTTATCAATATTGTTATTGTTGGTATTTTATTGCGGTTCGTTGTTGTTATATAAATACAAAATTTTTCAATAAAAATTATTTTTAAAAAAAAGTATAGTATTCTGACCCTAATTAGATATCAATTTGAATTCTGCATCTGAACCTGGCTAGCTGTTAAGAAGGGATAGTCAATGTCTGGAAGGAGGCCTGGGTGTGTTTTGAGAATTATTTGATTAATGTGACAATTCATATAAAGAATAATTGATGACCAGTATCTTAGTCTCACCAACACTATTGAAACCTGAGCCACTAATAGTGTTATGTGGTTTTCCATGACAGGGATTTCACATTGTTAAAAGGAGGATATTTCTAAAGGTTGAGGCTGAGGTTCCAACTTGAAACAGGAGACTTTCTGGATTTAATTTCTGGATACCTTCATCAATCTGAATACCAGAGTATTTCTTCTAATGAACTTGATGAAAGACAGTCATAGAAACTACAAAAGCAACTACATTGGCACAAATGGAGTTAGTTTACAGCTAGCTAACTTTTGCAAGTCTTATATCGTGTCTGAGCTCACAAAGATCATCTTGGTCTAACAAACATCCCCACATCACATCTAGATTACCAAATGGAAGCTAGCCAGAGGATCCCAAACTGACAGCTGAGAGACAGAAACAAAGTAAGAACCTACATTTGTATACCAACTTTAATGTCCTCAGGACATCGCAAAGTGTTTCACATCAAATTAAGTATATTTGAATATTGTAGGGAAGTATGGAAACCAATTTGCATACAGCAAGGTCCCACAGACAATAATTTGATGATGATTGAGGGATTAATGTTGGCCAGAATACCAGTCTACCTTATCTTCAAATAGTGTCATGGGATCTTTAAAATCCACTTAGTAGAATGGCAGGTCCTCAATTTGATGTCTCAACCTAAAGGGACATCCATTAGTTCAATACTCCTTCTATACCAGGGGTGGGCAAACTACGGCCCGCGGGCCGCATGCGGCCCGCCAAAGGTCTTTATGCGGCCCACCAAGATCAAGTCATTAAAAAAAAAGGGGGGGGGGCTGTTGGGTTATTGGTATAGGGTGGATATGTTGACTTGAGTAGGGTGATCATTGCTCGGCACAACATGTGTTTCATGTGAAGTTTCTACTTTAAAATATTAATTAATAAAAATTAATTGCTTTTTTTTCTTTAAACGGAGTTACTTTGTTTTTCAAATAAATGTGTTTCATGTAAAGTTTCTACTTTAAAATATTAATTAATAAAAATTTATTGCTTTTTTTTCTTTAAAAACCTTTTATTTTGGCTATTTTAAATATTAATTATTTTACTTACTATACTATGCGGCCCTTTAAAATTGTGAATTTCTGAATGTGGCCCTTGCACGGAAAAGTTTGCCCACCCCTGTTCTATACTGTATAGGCCTACATAGACATACAGCAGTTAACATTTAAATATCAACTCTGCTTCTCTCCACAGATCTGTCTGACCTTTGAGCATTTCTAATGTTTTCATTCCAGATTTCCAGCATCTGCATTATTTTGCTTTTGTGCCAATCTAAGCTAGCCTGCGTTAGTTAAAGGGTGGAAACAGAGCATATTATGTGGTTGGAGCAGGTCTTGCAGTCATGCAGGAAGTACAGGAAGTGAATCTGGAATGGGAAATAGTGAAGAGTGGTTGGCATTGTTGCTTCACAGTGCCAGGGTCCCAGGTTCGATTCCCGGCTTAGGCCACTGTCTGTGTCTGCGTGGGTTTCCTCTGGGAGCTCTGGTTTCCTCCCACAAGTCCCCAAAAAAAGACGTGCTGTTAGGTAATTTGGACATTCTGAATTCTCCCTCTGTGTACCCAAACAGGCGCCAGAATGTGTGGCAACTCGGGATTTTTCACAGTAACTTCATTGCAGTGTTAATGTAAGCCTACTTATGACAATAAAGATTATTATTATTAATGTGGCAGAGATGGGGCTCCTAGTTTTTGAATGTTGGACTATAGGCCTTGCTGAAGATGATGGAAAGGAGGAAAGATGTTCTTTATCTGCAGGAATCAGAAACACCTCCAAATCTACACTCTGAAGGCAGTGGGATCTAATAGCTTTGGAGATCAATGGCAGTATTCAAGCTCTTGAACTTGGATGCAGTGTTCAAGCTAATTAAATGCATCTTGCAGGGTAGACAGGGCAGTGATCGATCATGTCACTGGACTAGCAATCTTGAGGCCCTGGCTAATTCCTTGGGGACAGGGTTCAATCCTACCATGTCAGCAGGTTGAATTGAGAATTTCAGAAATAAATTTGGAAAATAAAGCCAGTCTCCGCGATGATGACAATGACAACAATGACAACCATCAGATTCTCGTCAGGAAGTCTGCCATCCTTATCTGGTCGGGCCTACACGTGACTCCAGACCCACAGAAATGTGGTTCACTCTTTAACAGTCCTCTGGAATGTCCTTGCAAATCCTTCAGTTCAAGGGCAATTGTGGATGGCAGAAAATGCTGGCCTTGCCAATGACACTCATTCAGGAGGAATCATAGGTTTGAGCTGGGAAGACTGGATCGAAGGTTTCGGAGATGGGAGTAAAGGGGGATTAGGGTATTGAAAGACCTTTTCCTCGAGGTACATTTTGCGAGGTTGGAAGAGTTGGGGAAGAAATATGGACTGGGGCAAGGGGAGAGGTTTAGGTACCTGCAGCTCCGAGACTTTGCTAGGAAGGAGGTTCAGAGCTTCCCGATAGTGCCGAACCCCTCGAAGAGGTATTGACGGCAGGGGGAATGGCGAAGTGGGTGATGTCGACGATCTACGAGAGGAATTTGGGAGAGGACAGGGTGTCCATGGAGGGTATTAAAGCAAAGTGGGCAGAAGAGTTGGGGGAGGTTCTGGAAAAAGGTCTGTGGTGTGAGGTGCTCCGAAGGGTGAACGCCTTAACCTCATGCGCAAAATTGGGGCTGATACAGCTGAAGGTCGTATTTAGGGCGCACCTCACAAGGGCAAGGATGAGCTGACTCTTTGAGGGCGTGGAGGACGTGTGTAATCATTGTGGAAGGGCTCCCGCAAACCACGTACATACATTTTGATCCTGTCTGAAGCTGAAGAGGTAGTGGAGGGAGGTTTTCAGTATCATCTCAGGGGTACTACAACTGAACTTGAAACCAGGTCCTCTCAAAGCCATTTTCGGGATGTCGGACCGGCTAGAGCTGCAGGCGGGTGCGGAGGCAGATGTTTTAGCCTTCGCCTCGCTGATTGCCCGGAGGCGGATCCTGTTGGGGTGGAGTTCAGAGTCTCCACCCTGTGCCTCAGCTTGGCTGGAGGGCCTACTTGAATTTCTGACTCTCGAGAAGGTGACGTTTGAGCTGAGGGGGATGAAGGAAGGGTTCTACAATTCATGTTTTCGATAACTGGTTGCAATTGAACATGGGGGTGGGGGGGGGGGGGGGGTGGGGGAGGGGTTATGATTGTTTAGATAGTACTGTTTACTGATTGACTGTTAATTGTTTACCTGAAACGCACAAGCGGATGTTTTGGTATATTGAAGGGGTGCTATTTTTCTTGGGCGATGATTGTTGTATTTGTTTTTTGTTTGTTGTTTCTTTTGTTGTTTATTTGATGAAAATGTTGAAAATGAGGAGAGTAAAAAGATTTTTTGAAAAACAACACAAGTACCACCGCCTTGTACGTGATGTCACCACCAAACACATCTTTCCCTCGCTCTTCAGCTTTCTGTAAGGACTGTTTTCTCCGTGATACCCTGGTCGTACTCTCAATCATCCTCAACTCTCTGACCCCTTGCCACAGCACCTTTCCATGGAAACGCAGGAGATGCAACACTTGGCCTTTTCCTCATCACTATCTAAGGCCCCAAAACACTTTCTAGCTGAAGCAGCAATTTGTGTGTACTTCTTTCAATCTTGTCTACTGCATTAATTTCTCACAACGCGGTTTCCTCTTCATTGTGGAGACCAAACGCAGATGGGGTGACCACTTTGTGGAACACCGTCATTCTGTCCACAAGCATGCTTCCAGGGACCTGTCATTTTAATTCTCCACCTTGCTCTCACACTGACATCTGTGTCCTTGGCCTGCTGCACTGTTCCTATGAAGCTCAGAGTAAGCTTCAGAAACAGCACTGTTATGGGCCAGGGTTTAGAGAACCCCAAAGTGTATCATGGAGTTCACTTGACCCACAACTTTTAATAGATTGTGGTTATGGGGAACACACGAGCCTACTTTTTAGGTGTGAAGCAACAGCGACCTACAATACTTTTAAATTAAAACAATGTTTATTTATGAAACCAGTTAACACTTTATAAACCCACAGTGAACATCTCAACAACTATCAACACCAATAAAACCCCCAAAGAATACAGTACCACCAAACTCACCTCCTGAAGTCGATCGAATAACTGCATCAGATGTTTTAAATGTTCTTTCCATGTCTGGCGGAAAATTACTAGATCGTCGATGTATACCGCACAATCGGGTAACTCTGAAATCACTTTGTTAGTTAACTGTTCAAATGTCGCTGGGGCGTTTTTCATGCCAAATGGCATAACTTGAATTGGCATGTACCATCTGGAGTCACAAAAGCTGAAATCTCCTTCGCCTTTTCGGATAAAGGTAACCTTTAAGTAAATCCAGTTTGGAAATAAAAGCTGATTGTCCCACTTTCTCAATGCAATACTCCAAACATGGGATAGGATAAGAGTCTGTTCTTGTAACTGCATTAATCTTTCTATAGTCCACACACAACCATTGGGTACCGTCTGGTTTAGGTACCATCACTATGGGTGAGCTCCATTGGCTGCAACCCACTTCAATTATGCCATTTTTAAGAATACTTTCAATCTCTTTGTTAACCTGTGCCAATTTTAAAGGGTTAAGTCTGTATGGATGTATATCCATTTTAGTACTTCCCAATTTATCTCTACAAACTTGCCCATGTGATATGAATAACTCTTTCAGGTCAGTTCATTTTTCCTCTGGAAGATAATTCAACAATTTATCCCAATTTTTAAGAACATCCTCATTTTCCAATTTAATTTGAGGTATGTCAAATTCACAGTCATCTGGATTTGGTTCATCACTTTGAGTTAGAATCATTAACACCTCCATTTTCTATCCTTCTCTTTCTTTTTTTTAAAATAATTTTTATTGAAGAAATTTTTCAAAATACAAACATTTTAACCCCCCCTACATTTACATTTAAATTATAACAAAACAAAGTCAAACCCCCCCTACTTAACAAAAAAAAGAAAAAAAGTCCCCCCCCCCCCCCTACTTGCGCGTCCCCCCCACCCCCCCCGCCGGCGAACCGACAGTCAGACCAACTTATCATTTCTAGCAGCGTCCTCGGGCAGGCCTTCCCCGTGCCACCACCGCTACCGTACTTCCTTCGTCTTTGTCCCCCCTCCCCCCCCCCCTCCCTCCCGCCCTCCCCTCCCCTCCCGGGTTGCTGCTGTCACGGCCTCAGTTTCTATCTCTGATCCAAGAGGTCTAGGAAGGGTTGCCATCGCCTGAAAAACCCCTGCACCGACCCTCTCAGGGCGAATTTGATCCTTTCCAATTGGATGAAGTTTGCCATGTCGTTTAACCAGGTGTTAACACTCGGAGGCCTTTCGTCCCTCCACTGAATCAAGATCCTCCTCCGAGCCACCAAGGACGCAAAGGCTAATATTCCAGCCTCCCTCGCCTCCTGTACCCCCGGTTCCACCCCAACTCCGAAGATCGCAAGTCCCCATCCTGGCTTGACCCTGGACCCCACCACTCTCGACACCGTCCCTGCCACCCCCTTCCAGAACTCCTCCAGTGCCGGACATGCCCAAAACATATGTGCATGATTCGCAGGGCTTCCCGAACATCTAATACACCTGTCTTCACCCCCGAAAAACCGACTCATCCTTGTCCCCGTCATGTGGGCTCTATGCAGTACCTTAAATTGAATGAGACTTAGTCTCGCACATGACGACGACGAGTTGACCCTCTCCAGGGCGTCTGCCCATGTCCCGTCCTCTATCTGTTCCCCCAGCTCTAACTCCCACTTATCTTTCAGCTCCACTACTGGTACCTCCTCCACCTCCTGCATAATCTTATAGATGTCCGAGATCTTCCCCTCCCCGACCCAGACCCCTGATAGCACCCTATCACTCACCCCCCTGTCGGGGAGCGCGGGGAACCCCGCTACCTGTCGTCTGGCAAATGCCTTCACTTGGAGGTACCTGAACGTGTTCCCCGGGGGAGCCCAGATTTCTCCTCCAGCTCTCCCAGGCTCGCAAACCTCCCCTCTATAAACAAGTCCCTCAGTTGTCTAATACCCGCCCTCTGCCAGCTCTGGAATCCCCCTCCTGTGTTTCCCGGCGCAAATCTGTGGTTCCCTCATAGTGGTGCCCCTATCAGACCTCCCACTTCCCCCCTGTGTCGCCTCCACTGCCCCCAGATCTTGAGGGTGGCCGCCACCACCGGGCTCGTGGTATACCTCGTGGGAGGGAGCGGCCATGGTGCCGTTACCAGTGCCCCTAAGCTTATGTTGCCGCAGGACGCCCTCTCCATGCGCTTCCAGGCTGCCCCCTCCCCTTCCATCATCCACTTTCGTACCATCGATGTATTTGCCGCCCAGTAATATCCTGAAAGGTTGGGTAACGCCAGCCCTCCACTATCCCTACTCCGCTCCAAAAAGACCCTTCTAACTCTCGGGGTGCCATGTGCCCACACATACCCCATGATACTACTTGTTACCTTCTTGAAAAAGGCCCTGGGGAGGAAGATGGGCAGACACTGGAACAAAAACAAGAACCTCGGGAGGACCGTCATTTTAACTGACTGCACCCTCCCTGCCAGCGACAGCGGCACCATGTCCCACCTCTTAAACTCCTCCTCCATCTGTTCCACCAGTCTGGAAAAGTTCAACTTGTGGAGGGTCCCCCAGTTCTTTGCCACCTGCACCCCCAAATACCTAAAACTTTTAACTGCTCTTTTGAAGGGGAGCCTCCCAATTCCCACTATCCTTCTCTTTCCAAGTACCTTTTAAGCATATTCACATGACACACTCGGTGAGTTTTCCTTTTATCTGGCGTGTTTACCACATAATTCATCTCACTTAATTTTGTTTCAATCTGATAAGGTCTACAAAACCTTGCTTTTAAAGGTTCACCTACCACTGGTGACAATACTAAAACTTTATCTCCACTGGCAAAACTACGAACTTTGGATTTCTTGTCCGCTACCCGTTTCATTACATTTTTTGCAACTTTTAAATGTTGTCTAGCAAATTCCCCTGCTCTATTTAATTGTTCCCTAAAATTTGACACGTAATCCAATAATGTAAGTTCTGATTTCTTACTCACCAATTTTTCCTTAATCAATTTAAGTGGTCCTCTTACCTCATGACCAAAAATTAGTTCAAAAGGACTGAATTTGGTTGACTCATTAGGTGCATCCCTAATTACAAACAGTATGAATGGAATTCTTTTATCCCAATCATCTGGATAATCGTGACAATAAGCCCTCAAACATTGTCTTTAATGTCTGATGCCACCTTTCTAACGCTCCCTGCGATTCTGAATGGTACACAGTGACTTTGCGACCTTGTTACTACACAATCTGGAAAAATCCCAGGATATTCGTCCTTCAAAATTCAGACGGCTAAATTTCCACTCGCTTATCAACCACAGTAGGCACCACTCCCACATGCGATCCAGCTATATGATTACCCAAGATAAACTGTATTCCTGGACAAAAGAGTTTCTCTATTACTCCTACTACCACTTCACCACTCTTCACTGGACTTTCCAACCTTACCTTTTTTAATGGAACACTACTCTTCTCACCCGAATTCCACATATTACCATATTATTCGTAAGCTATCCATAACTTCTTTGAATACCCTTGAGGTAAAACTTGATCCTTGATCGGATTGTATTTCTGTGAGTAGTCCATATCTAGTAAAGAATTTAAGTAACTCCTCTACAATCTTTTTAGCTGTAATATTACGGACTGAAATGGCCTCTGGAAACCTAGTAGACACATCTATTATAGTCAAAAGATATTGATTCCCACTTTTCATTTTAGGAAGCGGTCCTACGCAATCAATTAAGACCCTTGTAAAAGGTTCCTCAAGTGCTGGAATGGGTATAAAGGGCACTGGTTTTATCACTGCTTGAGGTTTCCCTATCACTTGACATTTGTGACATGATTAACAAAATTTAACTACATCTTTATATAGTCCAGGCCAATAAAAATGTTTTTGTATTTTAGCTTGAGTTTTCCTTATTCCCAAATGACCTCCCACTGGTACCTCATTTTCAACTCACAACACTTCCTTTTTATACCCTACCGGCAATACTACTTGATGAACTTCTGCCCACTTTTCATCTGCCTGCATATGTAAAGGTCTCCATTTTCTGATCAAGACATAATATTTACGGTAGTAACACTCCGGTATACACTCAGAATCCTCTTCCGTGTATGCTTTCTGATACATCCGTTTCATTTATATATATATTTCTGTTGTAACTCTGCAATTTTCCTGAACTAAAAATATATGCCTCATCCTCCACCTGTTCTTGTTCTTTTTCAATCATCTGATCAAAAATCGTTTCTGATAATTGCACTTCAACTTTACCTTCACTCTCTGGTTTCTCCTCTTGTCTTAACCTGTGACTTTGCGACCTTGTTACTACACAATCTGGAAAAATCCCAGGATATTCGTCCTTCAAAATTCAGACGGCTAAATTTCCACTCGCTTATCAACCACAGTAGGCACCACTCCCACATGCGATCCAGCTATATGATTACCCAAGATAAACTGTATTCCTGGACAAAAGAGTTTCTCTATTACTCCTACTACCACTTCACCACTCTTCACTGGACTTTCCAACCTTATCTTTTTTAATGGAACACTACTCTTCTCACCCGAATTCCACATATTACCATAATTTCTGGCAATATTCTTCCCAAACTACCTAACTCCTCATCTCTTACCATTAATGATTGACTAGCTCCCGTATCTCTTAAAATTGTGACTTCTTTACCTGCTCCTTCTGGTACACGAGTAAACTTTACCCACACAAGTAAATTCTTTAAAGAGATCTGGCACCTTCTCATCAATCACCTCTTGATCAGGCTGTACAATCTTTTGCACCTCCTTCACTTGGGCTTTCCTTTACCACTTTAACAAACTCCACTATCTTATCCTGTTTTGCCACATCAGCCTTCCCAGTACTTTTCTTCAACCACGAACACTGTGACATGGCCTAGTTTGTTACAGTGAAAACATTTGAAACTTTTCATGTTTCTTCTACCCTCCTGGATTTCCTTTTCCGTCTGTGGTACACTCTCCTTATTATTTCCCATCAGATCTCCTTTACCTCTACCACTTGAGTATTTCTCTTTTCCCCAGTTTCTATCCCTCACAGGCTGAAACTGATGTCAGAAACCAAGCTTTTATTTATGAACTAATTCATAATCATCTGCCATTTCTGCTGCTAACCTCACAGTTTTAACCCTCTACTCCTCCACATGAGTTCTCACTACATCAGGAATAGAAATTTTAACCTCCTCCAAAAGTATAATTTCTCTGAGAACTTCATACATTTGGTCTATTTTCGAAGCCCTTATCCACCTATCAAAATTACTCTGTTTGATCCTTTCAAACTCCATGTATGTTTGACCAGGTTCTTTCCTTTAATTTCTAAACCTTTGTCTGTAGGCTTCAGGCACTAGTTCATATGCACCCAAGATGGATTTTTTTTCACCTCCTCATACATCCCAGATACCTCCTCCGGTAGAGATGCAAACACTTCACTAGCTCTACCTACCAACTTTGTTTGAATCAGTAATACCCACATGTCCTGTGGCCATTTCATTTGTTTAGCCACCTTCTCAAATGGAATGAAAAAAGCTTCTATCTCCTTCTCATCAAACCTTGGCACAGCGTGGACATATTTAAATAGATCCCCACCAAGCCTTCGACTATGATGCTCAAGCTCATTATTCTCATCACTCTCCTCAGACCGTACGTTTTTCTTTCCATCTGCCAATTTTAACTGACTGTTATGTTTCATGGCCATTTTCTGAAGTTCAATTTCTTTTTCCCTTTCCTCTCTCTCCTTTTCTTTTTCCTCTCTATCGTTTTCCCTGATCTGTACCTCCCTTTCTCTTTGTCCTGCTGGGGCTATTCTTTTTTTTGTTCTTTCTTCGCTCTCCTTTTCTTTTTCCCCGATCTGTAACCCCTTTCTCTTTCTTTTTCGCTCATTGCATATTCAAGCAGCTTTAATTCTTTTTCATGTTCAAGTTGCTTAATCTGCAACTGGATCTTTGCCATTTCCAATTAGTCAGACAGTACCTCATCTTTTTGCATTCTGTCAGATAATGTTAACTGCAATGTTTTTGCCAAATCTAAAAGCCTGTTTTTAGTCTCTGTCCGTAACGTGTGACCTTCTCCACCCCCAAAAACTTCAGGGCCTCTGAAAGAGCCATTGTCCACAACACGCTCCCTACTTAAACTGGAATACCACACCTGAAAAGCAAACACAATATGCTCACCCCTCACTGTCTTTATGTTCACTAAGCCAATCCAATAGATAAGACTTTTATCCTGGACGAGCCCCCAATTTGTTATGGGCCAGGGTTTCGAGAACCCCAAAGTGTATCGTGGAGTTCACCTGACCCACAACTTTTAATAGATTGTGGTTATGGGGAGCACACAGGCCTACTTCATAGGTGTGATGCAACAGAGACCTACAATAGTTTTAAATGAAAACAATGTTTATTTATGAAACCAGTTAACACGTTATAAACCCACAGTGAATATCTCAACAACTATCAACACCAATAAACCCCCCAAAGAATACAGCACTCTTTAAGTAACTCAATCTTTCCTTGCAACATCCATAAGACAAAAAAGAACCCTTTTCACAGAAAGACATTAGGTTTAACTTCTCTACTGAGAGCAGTTACCACTTTGAAATCACCAAATGAACATTCTTTAGTTTGCATAAATTCGTACACATCTTGCTGTGACTGCAGATTCTCCAAATCTAAAACAAAACTAAACACACCCTGTAGCAGCCAGCCCAAAGCGAAAGTAAAAGCAGACAGACAGCCCACCTCCACCCACACTCTGACATCACTGATAAACACCCATTTCTTAAAGGTACATCCACTACAGATATTTTATAAACACCCATTTCTTAAGGGTACTCACATTTGACAGCATTTAATCTTTCAATTAGACAATTTACTGCCTCCTGGACTCACATGGGGTTTGACAATTTCAGACCTTGTACAAGGTCCTTAATTTTGTTTCCTTTTCTTTGTGTTTCAGTTTTTTTTCAGTTTGCAGCACATCTGCTCTCGGCACGTTTTTTGTTTCTTTTATGCCCTGCCTCCATTCCCTTTGACCCTGGAGGACTACCTTTTCTATCATTGAATCTCTCCAATTATCCACATTTTCCCAGACCTTCCTTTTTTCCTTGTCCAACCATTAATTTGCTCAAAACCTATTACATTTCTAACTTTTCCCAGTTCTAATGAAAAGATCAGAGACCTGAAACATTAATTTGGTTTCTCTCTACACTAATGCTGCCTAACCCATTACGTTTTTCCAGCATTTTCTATTTTTAATTTCGGTTTTCTAGTATCTGCAATGTTTGGCTTTTCAACTAGTGTTTTACAGAAGAATGCTGGTGGGTACAATAATAATAATAATCTTTATTAGTGTCACAAGTAGGCTTACATTAACACTGTAATGAGGCTACTGTGAAAATCCCCTAGTCGTCACACTCCGGGGCCTGTTCGGGTATACGACTGAGGGAGAATTCAGAATGTCCAATTCACCTAACAAGCAAGTCTTTTGGGACTTGCGGTAGGAAACCAGAGCGCCCGGAGGAAACCCACGCAGACACGGGGAGAACATGCACACTCCGCACAGATAGTGACCTAAACCGGGAATCAAACCTGGGAACGCGGCGTAGCGAAGCAACAATGCTAACCACTGTACTACCGTGCCGCCCACAAAAGATTTTCCACAACACCTCCCAAACTTTTTGGCCAAGTGCAAAATCTGCTAGAAAGTCTGCAATAAATGTCAAAGAGTATGAAAATGTCTGGTACCAACTTGGCACACTGCTTTTCCAGAGTTTGGAGGCCATCCTTTCTAACATGGGACTGATGGCCTCCACAGCAGATGGCGGAATTTGAATCCCGTTAATAAATCTGGAATTAGAATAGAACCATAGAATTCCTGTTGTGCAAAAGGCGGCCATTCGGCCCATCACATCTGCACCGACCCTCGGCCCACTTCCCCACCATATCGCCATAAGCCCACCTAACCTGCACATCTTTGTACAATAAGGGGCAATTTAGCATGGCCAATCCACCCAGCCTGCAGATCTTTGGATTGTGGGAGGAAACGGGAGCACCCGGAGGAAACCCACGCAGACATGGAGAGAAAGCACAAACTCCACACAGACAGTCATCCAAGGCCAGAATTGAACCAGTGTATCACCGTGCTACCCAGATTAAAGGAGCTAGTCTCAGTAATGGCGACCATGAAATGGCAACATTTCGTAAATACCTATCTCGTTTATTAATAATCTTTTGGGAGGGAAATCTAACGTTCTTACCTGGTAGATCTCATATGCGATTTCAGATCCATAGAATTGTAGTTGACTTTTAATTGCCCTCTTATATGGCCTAGCAGACAACACAGATGTACCAAACCACTACAGAAAAGTGGAACGTGAGTAACCTGGAAGTCCTAAACATTGACTTCAGGCTGCATAAGGTTCATGGCATCAAGTCAAGTATGGGCACGGAAACCTTCTAATTACCACATATCGCCTTCCCATAGCTGATGAATCTGTATTACTTCATGTTGAATATCACTTAGAAGAAGCACTGTTAGACCTGTATTATTAATTTTCCACTTTTCAGAAGCACTGACAGTAGCAGTGGTGGATAATATACTCTGGGTGGGGGATTTCAATACCTATCATCAGAGTGGCTTGGTAGCACCACTACTGGCCAAATCCTGAAGGACATACCTTCCAGCTGGCCCTCCTGGATAAGCAATCAGAGGCAAGAACCTGCTTGATCCCATTCTCACCAATCTACCTGCTGCAGATGCATCTGTCCACAACCGTAGAAGTAACCACCACACTGTCATTATAGAGATGAAGTCCCATCTTCATAGTGAAAATACTGTGTTTGTGCAGTACTACTATAGCACTAAAGGGGATAAAGTCAGAACAGATCCAACAGCTCAAATTGGTAATCCATGAGATGAAATGGGCATCAGCATGAGAAATTTATTTTCCCCATGAGGTATAAGCATCACTGGCAAGGCTAACTTTTGTTGCTCATCCTTAATTGCCCTTGGGAAGGCAAGGTGAGTCTAGTCTTGTGTCGGTACATGCACAGTACTGTTAGAAAAGGTGTTCCAGGATTTTGACCCAGTGACAATGGAGGAATGGCAACATTGTTCCAAGCCAGAATAGTGTGTGGCGTGGAGGGGAATTTGCACATGTTTCCATGGGTCTGCTGCTTTTGTCCCTCTAGGTGGCAGAGGATGCAGATTTAAGAGGTGTTGTCAAAGGAACATTAGTGAGCTGATGCAGTGCATTTTGCATATCAGACACACTGCTGCCACTGTGGGCTGGTGGTGCAAGGAATGAATGTTTAAGGTGGTGGATGAGGTATCAATCAAGCATGCTGCTTTAATATGGGAAAGAGAGATGTTTGTGGTCCAGGTGAGGGGACAGGAGAGGCGACTGGGAGAGCTGCTGTTTAGGTTAGTAGAGGGAAGCTTTAGGTACCTAGGCATTCAAGTGGCGTGGGAATGGGACCGGCTGCATAAATTGAATCTGGCCCGGCTGGTGGACCAAATGAAGGACGATTTTCGGAGATAGGACGCGCTTCCATGGTCTCTGGCTGGGAGGGTGCAAACAGTGAAGATGACGGTCCTCCCGAGATTCCTATTTGTATTTAAGTGTCTCCCATCTTTATTCCGCGGTCCTTTTTTGAGCGGGTCAACAGAGTGATCACGGGCTTCGTCTGGGCGGGCAAGATCCCGCGAGTAAGGAAGGTAATGCTTGAGCGGTGTCGGGGAGAGGGCGGGCTGGCGTTGCCACATTTTAGCAACTACTACTGGGCGGCTAATATAGCCATGATCAGGAAGTGGGTGGTGGGGGAGGGGTCGGCATGGGTGCATATGGAGGCAGCTTCATGTAAGGGCATCAGTTTGGGGGCCTCTGCCGTTCCCACTGGCACGGTACTCCACCAGCCCCGTGGTGGTGGCGGCCCTGAGAGTTTGGGGCCAGTGGAGGCGGCGTGTGGGAGCAGTGGGAGCATCGGTTTGGGCCCCAATCTGTGATAATCACCGGTTTGCCCCGGGTTGTATGTACGGGGGTTCCGGTTATGGCGGAGAGTGGGGATTGAGAGGATGGGGATATGTTCATAGAGGGGAGCTTTCAGAGTATGAGGGCGTTGGAGTAAAAGTTTGGGTTGGCGAGGGGAAACAAATTCAGGTATCTACGTAAACAGGTGTCAACCTTCCCGCTCCTACCGCTAAGAGGGATTCAGGACAGGGTAATTTCCAGTGGGTGGGTAGGAGAAGGGAGCGTCTCCGACATTTATAAGGAGCTTATGGGGTCTGAGGAGCTGAGGTGCAAGTGGGAGGAGGAGCTGGGAGGTGAGATAGAGGATGGTCTATGGGCGGACGCATTGAGTAGAGTCGACACGTCTGCAACATGTGCCAGGCTCAACCTGACACAATTTAAGGTTGTTCACCGGGCTCACATGACAGTGGCTCGGATGAGCAGATTATTTGGGGTGGAGGACAGGTGCGCAAAATGTGCGGGAGGACCAGCAAACCACGTCCCCAAGTTTTGGACATGTCCAAAGCTTAAGGAATTTTGGCAGGCGTTTGCGGACGTCATGTCCACGGTGTTAAAAACAAGGATGGCGCTGAGTCCAGGGGTGGCGATTTTTGGGGTGTTAGAAGACCCGTGAATCCATGAGGAGAAAGAGGCAGACGTTTTGGCCTTTGCTTCCCTGGTAGCTTGGGGATGGATATTATTAGCTTGAAGGGACTCCGAAGTCGGAGACCTAGCTATCGGACATGGCTAGCTTTCTCTGTTTGGAGAAAATCCAAGTTCGCCTTGAGAGGGTCACTGTTAGCGTTCACCCGGAGGTGGCAACTGTTCGTCGACTTCTTTGCAGGAAATTAATCATCAACAGATGGGGGGGGTTTAGATTATAGTAGGGGGTCAATAAGGGTGGGACCTGTACGAGAGGTAAATGGCGTTTGGGCTATGTTTACAGTTTCATGTATGTTGTTTTTATGTTATTATACCAAAAATACCTCAATAAAATGTTTATTTCAAAAAAAAAAAATCAAGCATGCTGCTTTGCTCTGGCTGGCGTCAACCTTCTTGAATGTTTTTGGAGCTGCACTCATCCAGGCAACTGGTTGGTATTCTATCACACTCTTGTCTTGTGTTTTGTAGATGGTACACAGGTTTTGGGGAGTTAGAAGATGAGTTACTCAACATAGAATTCCCAACCTCTGACCTGCTCTTGTCACTACAGTATTTATGTGGCGGGTCCAGTTCAGGATCTGGTCAATGGAAACCCCAGGATGATGATGATGGCAGATTCAGTGATGATAATACCATTGAATGTCTAGGGGGACATGGTTAGATTCTCTCTTCTTTGACATGGACATCATCTTGCACTTGCGTCATGAGAGTTACTTGCCACTTTTCACCTCGCCTCAGAATGTTGTCCAGGTTTTGCTGCTTATATTCATATGGGCACATACTCTTCTGAGGAGTCACGCATAGTACTGAATATGGTGCAATCGTCAGTGAACATCACTATTCTGACCTTATGATGGAGGGAAGGTCATTGGTGAAGCAGCGGAAGATTGCTGGACCTAGGACAGTACCCCAATGTACTCCTACAGCAAATGACGCCAACCAGTGGACAGTGCCACGCGCCCCCCCCCCCCCCCCCCCCCCTCAAGATTTCAATACTGACGTGGCTCCTTGATGTCACACTTGATCAAATTCTGCCTTAATGTGAAGGGTTTGTCACCTCACCTCTGGAGTTCAGCTCTTCTGTTTTCATT
The DNA here is from genome assembly GCF_902713615.1 of Scyliorhinus canicula. NCBI lineage: Eukaryota > Metazoa > Chordata > Chondrichthyes > Carcharhiniformes > Scyliorhinidae > Scyliorhinus > Scyliorhinus canicula. The sequence continues at coordinate 77,298,477 of NC_052150.1, forward strand.
TGGATTAAGGATGTAATGCAGTCACGAGCTTAGTGGCCCTAGCAGAATTCAAACCGGGCATTGGTGAGCAGTTTATTGTTGTTTACCTGTCCTGTGATAACATTCTGAGCATCTCCCATCATTTCACCGATTACAGAGTGGACTGATGGGTCGGTAATTGGGTTGGAATTGATTTGTTCTGCTTTTTGTGAACAGGATATCCCTAGGCAATTTTCCACATTGCTGGGTAGATCAATGTTGTAGCTGCGCTGTAACAGTTTGGCTTGAGGCATGGCTAGTTCTGGAGGTTATGTCTTCAGTGTTAATGCCAGGGTGTTGTCAGGGCACATAGCCTTTGCAGTATCCAATGCCTTCAGTTGTTTATTGATACACCATGTAGTGAATTAAATTGGCTGAAGACTTGCATCTGTGATGTTGGAGACTTCAGGAGGAGGTAGAGGGAGATGGATCATCCACTTGATACTTCTGGCTCAAGATAGTTGCAATTGTTTCAGCCTTGTCTTCTGCACTGACGTACTGGGCCCCACTGTAATTGGGGATGATAAGGTTTCTAGAGCAACCTCCACCAGGCAGTTATTGAATTGTCCGCCACCATTCATGACTGGATGTGCCAAGACTGCAGAGGTTTATTTGGTCAGTTGGTTGTCGGATTGTTTACCTCTATCCAGTGCATTCAACTTTGGCTGTTTGGAATAGTACCTCAGGTTGGTACTCATTTTTAGTTATGCCTGGTGCTGCTCCTGATATGTTCTTCTACACTCCTCACTGAACCAGGGTTGATCCCTTGGCTTGATGGTAATGATAGCTTGAGGGATATGTTGGGCCATGAGATTGCGGGTTCTGGTTGAGTACTTGGTGATGGTGGCATAATGGTAACCTGATCAGACTAGTAATTCGGAGGATCAGTCTATTCATTTGGGGACACGGGTTCAAATCCAACCACAGCTGTTGGAGAAATTTTAATTCAATTGATAAATCTGTCATGAAAACTAGTTTCTGTAACAAGATTGTTGTAAAAGCTAATCTGGTTCAACATAATGTGGTTGACCCTACACCAGATGGGCTGCAGCAGCTCAACAGGTGGTGGATCACATCTTTTTCGTGGGCAATTCAGGATAGGGCAAAACATGTTACCCTGGTCAGCAATGCTCCCATGAAAGAATAAAAAATTGTGGACCCAAACATGGTGCAGCGTTTGATGGCTGACATCACAGCTTCCATTGTAGTACAAGCAATGTCTGAATTCTGTAGTGAAAGCCGAGACTATTGCCATCATACCAATGGATTACTGTATGCAAAGAAGCATGTAGGTTGTCACTGCTCTCCAGCAATCTGACCTTCAAGGGATTGCTGGGCTTGCTGAGGTGTTGACCCCAAAGCTGTTCTCTCGGAGGAAGAGAGCATTTGCCCTCCCAAAACTATCATTCCGCCAATGCACTTGGTAGAAGGCCGATGAATTTCAGTAAAGGAGACTGCAGATGGCCTTACAGTCAACCAGCTAGTCCAGATTGATGCTACCCCTGCCTAGACAGTGCAGTCCGCAGCTAGGCCTTCTCCGCCCTGCTGCTCATAGTGGTCCTGTAAGGCCATCTGCAGTCTCCTTTACTGAAATTCATCAGCCTTCTACTAGCAATGCTCCATTCAGTGGGTAAGAACAGAATGACTAGGCCAGGCAAAGGCACTTGGTAGACAGACATTAATGCATGCATAAGGGAGTTGATGACTTTTGTATGAAATACTGCATTATTTAATTTGTTAATCTGGATTGGAATGTTCATTTTGTTGTGACTTTTATTTTTACATTGTGGCAAAATGCAGTGAGACAAAAAGAAGGCATGGGATGTTGGGAATGAAGTTGCGGTGACTAACATTATAGCCAGTGGTGTTCTTTTTGGACAGTCCAGAAAGGACCTCTGGAGATTGTTTCTTCCCTTCCACCTTTGCTGCTTGGCCGAGAGCTGTGCCAAGGGTAGTCTCATGATGGTGAGGTTGGGTAGCATGTAGCAGACTACCACAAATCTTGACACTCATGCTGATGAAAACTCCAGAACTCCTCCAGAGCTATCCAGTCTGACGTGTTGTTTCAGCATGTAATGTAATGGCCTGCTCCATCATGTTTTGTGCAGCAGGTATGGCTTTTGTTGTATGCTGCACATGCATGTGGGTTGCATATTGGGCGTTTTCCTGTGGGCAGTAGCGCATTAGCTTCCCTTTAGTTCACCACGGTGCCTCAAATATAACTAGGATTGATGCAGAATAAAGGTATCATTATCGCTGCCAGGATATAGAACATGATTCACTGCCTGTGTTAAAATACCAGCTGGAGGGCAGCACGGTGGCACAGTGGGCTAGCCCTGCTGCCTCACGGCGCCGAGGTCCCAGGTTCGATCCCGACTCTGGGTCACTGCCGTGTGGAGTTTGCACATTCTCCCCGTGTTTGTGTGGGTTTCACCCCACAACCTAAAGATGTGCAGGGTAGGTGGATTGGCCACGCTAAATTGCCCCTTTATTGGAAAAAATGAATTGGGTATTCTAAATTTATAAAAATAAAAAAAAATAAAAAAACACCAGCTGGACTTTGAAGGTGTGGAATACCTTTTGGTTCTGGCAAAGGGCAGAGTTGATATAGAGTGCCAGCAAGGTCATGTCTTTGCAATCAGTGACATCCTGCACTATGAGGAAGTCTGAAAGCCAAGCAAAGATGTGTGCTCACTTTGCTTTTCTCTGGGGGATAAAAAAGTGAAATGTAGTTACATCTCATTTGAGTAGAAAGCCACAAAAACGGATGGATTGCAACCATCCTATATTAAGCACCAAGCATATGTACAATTGAAGCAAGAGCCTGGGAGTGGGGGGGGGGGGGGGGGTTGCTGTGGTAGCGGTGGTGTGGGTGCGAGATCCTTCCTGCTCCTGCTGCTGGTAACTGCGATGCAGGCAGCAGACCAACTCCATGTTACTTGTTCATTTCAATGATTTTGGTACACAGCAGCACCATTGTTGGCTGGCTACATGATTCAGCAGAAGCCAATCCATCATCAAGAGTGGCGTGCACCCTTTAAAGCTAGCTTGCACCTCAGGTCGGACCATGGAAGACATTGTGGCTGCAGCAGAGACTGGCAGTCACACAGATGATGAATCTGATATGGAACAGAGGGAAGAATGGCACTACATGGGAGCAACTGGTTTGTGCATAACTCTTGAAGTCAACAAAACTCCTTCAGTCCTTGCCACACAACTCACTGTTGGTCTTTGTAACTTTAAACAGTGATACAATGCACCAAACACTTGCAGAATTAAAGCTGGAACAGAAAAAAAAGTTCAACCAGCAACTAACCTGTAAGTTGTTGATAATGACTATAAATAGCACTGGTGGTGGGGGGTGGTCCTTTTAGCCACTGAACACATGTCTAGCTATGCAAAGCTAAAAAGGATTATTAGTGAAGTTTCAGCTTTTAAATGACACGACTGGTGACAAATCAGCATTGCACACTGATGATGTTATGATTTGGTTGCTCGGCATAATTCCAGTGTCAATTCAAATCTGTGCGCTAATGCCCTCACCAATATGGCATCTGGTGTAATTCATCCCATAAGAGTGCTCACATCCATATTCGAGCTGTGAGGGCATTTGTAACACCCAAAAATGTAAATGGTCTAAATTGCACATACAAAACTTTGAGCTCTGATTTATGCACTTGTGTAAAATCAAGAGAACCCACAAATGTACTATGACCCAAATAGGTCAGACATTGGTTAACTCAAAATCGGTTGATATTCCGGACTCGGGTCGATTTTCCATTTGTGGTGATACATTGCTGAGTGAATAAAACCATTGGTAGCAGTGCTGATCACATTAGGGGTGGCACAGTGGTTAGCACTGCTGTCTTACAGTGCCAGGGACCCAGGCTCAATTCCAGCCTTGGGTCACTGTGTGGAGTTTGCATGTTCTCCCATGTCTGCTTGGGTTTCCTCTGGTTGCTCCTGTTTCCTCCCACAGTCTAAAGATGTGCCTGTTAGATGGGGTTACGGGGATAGAGTGTTGGAGTGGGCTTAGGCAGGGTGCTCTTTCAGAGGGTCGGTGCAGACTTGATGGGCAGGATGGCCTCCTTTTGCACTGCAGAATTCTGTGGTTCTGTGGTTCTATTTTTCAGATAGTGCAGGAACCAATAAGCATCAATTTGGTGACATAATAGATAATTATCATATCGGCCTCAGAGTTGCCAACCTCTTTGCTACCCAAACTCCAAATTCCCACCCAGAGTTATAGCAGAACGTAGGTGGATTGAACCTTCATTAGTTATTTTTGATTAAATTAAAGAAAGACCTGTATTTGCATACAGCCTTTCATGATCTCAGGACACCCCAAAAGCACTTTATTGCCAATGAAATATTTCTCAAGTGTAGTCATTTTGTAATCTAGGAAGAGCAGCAGCGAATTTGCGTGAATCAAGCTCCCACCAAGCAATGTGATAACCCGACAATCTGTTTTAGTGAAGTTGATTGAGGGATAAATATTGGCCTGAACACTGGGGATAACCCCCCTGCTCTTCTTCACCGAGGTAAGAATATTGGCATGAAAGCTCCCTACTCTTCTTCATTCAGATTGTTGCCTGTGATTATGGTCAAGAATATGTGTTTGTGAGCATGGCCAGGAGCAGAGGAAATAGAAAATTAAATAACAGATTAATTTCATGAAATCAACTTTAAACAGCATTGGGCTATTTCAGAAGAGGAAGGGTGTGTCAAGGTCTGTTTAGTGGGAATGCAGCCCTAGATATGGTTAATTTGGAAATGTTTTGATTCAGAACACAATACTTATACGAATATCCTGTTTACAAGAATACTTCTTTTGGTAAAATCATCTGTTGGGATTATCTACTTTTGATACAGCTTTTCTTTTAATCTATTTTATTCTTTGAATAGACTGTCAACTGAAGGAAATTACAGACTTTCTCAGGACAACTATCCCAAGACTCAGTAAAGTCTTGTGAGAATTATTTCACATTCCTATATGCAAAACAAGAAAAACATCCATGGATCAATTGAACAGTTTTCATTGAAGGATGCCTCTGCTGTAGGCTAATATTACATAGAATTTACATAGAATTTACAGAGAAGGAGGCCATTCAGCCCATCGAGTCCGCACCGGCTCCTGGAAAGAGCACCCTACCCAAGGTCAACACCTCCACCCTATCCCCATAACCCAGTAACCCCACCCAACACTAAGGGCAATTTTGGACACTAAGGGCAATTTATCATGGCCAATCCACCTAACCTGCACATCTTTGGACTGTGGGAGGAAACGGGAGCACCCGGAGGAAACCCACGCACACACGGGGAGGATGTGCAGACTCCGCACAGACAGTGACCCAAGCCAGAATTGAACCAGGGACCCTGGAGCTGTGAAGCGATTGTGCTATCCACAATGCTACCGTGCTACATAAAGGAAAGACACCAAATAGAAAAAAAAATTGAAAGGGCAACATCCAAATCTCCAAGTCACATTCAAGGGAAAGAAGGGGTAGAGAATAAACGATATTAACTTTGTTGAAAAGAGAAGCATGCTGCAAATTCATCTTGCACTCATCAGAACAAATGCAAGAATGCCAAACTTTAAACCATCACAATACAGCAGAAAAGGGTTTGATTATCAAGTTGTCGCTGACTAGCCATGGAGAAGCAACATGGAACTATAAGCTCCCCAAACACCAGAGTAAGAAATGGGGCAAAGCTTGAACATACGCACCAAATTCAGGGAGAGGGACTGCGAGGTTCTTGAACAGTTTGACATAGGGAGTGAGGAGGTTTTGGCGGCTTAAAAATGGATGAATCCCCAGGTCCGGATGAGTTGTATCCCAGGCTGCTGTGGGAGGCAAGGGAGGAAGTTACACCAGCTCTGATTCAAATGTTTAATTCCTCTCTGGCCACAACAGGGCAGGTGCGAGAGGATTGGAGGGTAGCTAATGTGGTTCCACTTTCCAAAAAGGGTAGTCGAGATGAACCAGGGAATTACAGATCAGTGAGTCTCACATCAGTGGCAGGGAAACTATTGGACAAATTTCTGAAGCAGAGAATTAATCACCACTTGGAGAGGCAAGGTTTGATCAAGGTCAGTCAGCAAGGCTTTGTTAGACGGAGGTCATGACTAACAAATGTGATTGAATTTTTCGAGGTGGTGATCTGGTGTATAGATGAGGATAGTGCAGTTGATGTAGTTTATATAGATTTCAGCAAAGCCTCTGACAAGGTCCCACATGGGAGACTGATAAAGAAGGAAAAAGCACATGGGAGCCAGGGTAACTTGACAAGTTGTATCCAAAAGTGGCTTTGTGGTAGGAGGTTGTTTATTTAACAGGAGTCCGATGTCCAGTGGCGTACCACAGGGATTAGTGCTAGGTCACTTATTGTCAGTGATATATATATATATATATATACTAAAAAAAAACAAATATCGATGAGAAAGTGGGGGGGGGGGGGGGGGGGGGGGGCATGAAGATTGGCAGTGTGGTTGATAATGAGGAAGAAGGTCTAAGGTTGCAGGAAGATATAGATGGGTTGGTCAGATGTGCAAATCAGTGGCAGATGCAATTTAACCTTCAAAAGAGGGAGATGTTTCACTTTGGAAGGAGTAACAAGACAAGGGAGTGCTCAGCGAATGGCAGGACTTTGGAAGCTCAGAGGAATAGAGGGCTCTTGAGGTGTTGGTCCACAGATCCCTGAAGGTGGCAGGACAGGTTAATAGGGTAATTAAGAAGGCATACGGGGGACTTCCGGTAGCGGCGATGACGTAGGAAGCCACACATTTGGGAGCTCCCGTTTTAAACGGACTTTTCGGCTCTTTTTAGAGCCCAAAACGGAAATTTTTCGACGTCTCCCGCTGGGAGAAGGTGTACTGATCGACTTTCCCCGCAGTCCATGACTCGAACTCGGAGTGGAAAGGGGGAAAAAACGGCAGCAGCTCCCCAGGAAAAACGGGGGAAGGAATCCAAGATGCCGGCCGGCGGAGCTCCAGAGGAGTGGAAGCAGTGGGCCCTGGAGCAACAAGCTGCTCTCCTGCGCTGCTTTACAGATTTCAAGGTTGAGGTACTGAGCTCTCTGCAGGAAACGAACAGAAGGCTGTCGGAAATTCAGACGACCCAGGGTGCTGCCATCAAGGAGTTGCAGACGCAGGCCACTGAACGAGAGGAGGAGGCCGTGGTCCTCGTGAGTAAGGTGGAGGGGCACGAGGCACTCCACAAGAAGTGGCAGGAAGGCTTCGAGGAGCTTGATCACCGCATGAGGCGGAAAAACCTGCGGATCTTGAGCCTTGCGGAGGGGCTGGAGGGGTCGGACCTGACAACCTACGTGGCTACAATGCTGAACTCGCTAGTGGGGGCCGGGTCTTTTCATCTGCCCTTGAAGCTGGAGGGAGCACACAGAGTACTGGCCAGGAGGCCTAAGGAGAATGAACCCCCGCGTACGGTGCTGGTGAGGTTCCACCGGTTCAGTGATCGGGAGTGTGTGCTGCGCTGGGCCAAGAAGGTGAAGAGCAGCAATTGGGAGAATGGGGTAGTACGGATCTACCAGGATTGGAGTGCGGAGGTGGTTAAGCGGCGGTCTGGATTTAATCGGACGAAAGAGGTGCTTTACAGGAAAAAGATAAAGTTCGGAATGTTGCAGCCCGCGCGCCTGTGGGTAACTTATTCGGACCGGAATTATTATTTTGATTCCTCGGAGGAGGCGTGGGCCTTCGTGCGGACGGAGAAACTGGACTTGAACTAGGGGTTGGGGGTTGCGGGGTCGGTTGTAATGCTTTATTGCTGGTTTCTGCTGTTGCTGTGTCCCTTTTTTTTGTTTTTTTGTACTTTTGTAATTTTGATATGGTTATTTATGGGGGTGTTGTTCTGTTATGTTTTTTTTGCTGTGGGGCATTGTTTGAGTTTTGTATCTTGCGGGGAGGGTTGGGGGGTTTGTTGTATTCTATGTCGGGTTGGGGGTATGGAGTGGGGCTGGTATTTGGGAGCTGCGTCAGAAGGGTGTGGTGGGGCAGTGCGAAAGCGCGGGCTTTCCTCTGGTTTCCCGTGCTGCGGGGCTGGGGGGCGGAGACGATGACGGGGGGGAGGCGGGGCCTTAACTGGTTCTTCTCCGCACTGGAGCGGTGCCTGGAGGAGGGATAGATTGGGGGATGATCCCACTTTGGGAGGGGTCGGTTTATTGGCGGGAGTTTCCGGGGTCAGCAGAAGTTAGCTGACCCACGGAAGTACAATGGAGGACGGTTCGTGGCTAGGAGAGTTCCTAGCCTGGGGGGGAAGCGAGGGCGGGAAAGGGGAATACTGGGTTGCTGCTGGTAGGGTCAGGAAGGAGCTGGTGGGGGCTGGGGGGACAGAGGTGAGGTGTTGTCGCTGTGGGGACTGGGTTGGGCAGGGGGTGCTGGCTCGGGGCGGGCCGCCCTCTGATCCGGTTGGTCACCTGGAATGCGAGAGGATTGAATGGGCCGGTGAAGCGGTCGAGGGTACTTGCTCATCTGAAGGTGCTAAAGGCAGATGTGGCAATGCTTCAGGAGACCCACCTGAAGGTGGCGGACCAGGTCCGCCTGAGGAAGGTATGGGTGGGGCAGGTTTTCCACTCTGGGTTGGATGTGAAGAACCGGGGAGTGGCGATTCTGGTGGGGAAAAATGTGTTGTTTGAGGCATCGGAGGTGGTGGCGGATAAGGGGGGTAGGTATGTTATGGTTAGGGGCAGGCTACAAGGAGAGAAAGTGGTACTTGCTAGTGTGTATGCCCCAAATTGGGACGATGCAGGCTTTATGAGGCGTATGTTGGGACGGGTCCCGGATCTGGATGTCTGATCATAGGGGGGGACTTCAATACGGTGTTGGATCCTTCACTGGATCTGTCCAGCTCTAGGACGGGTAGAAGGCCGGCGGCGGCCAAGGTACTGAGAGGGTTTATGGACCAGATGGGTGGGGAGGATCCATGGAGGTTTGTGAGGCCGAGGGCACGCGAGTACTCTTTCTTCTCCCACGTACATAGGGTCTACTCTCGGATAGATTTCTTCGTGGTGAGTAGGGGACTGATTCCAAGAGTGGAGGAAGCCGAGTATTCGGCCATTGCAATCTCCGACCACGCTCCGCATTGGATAGAGTTGGAGATGAGGGAGGTGCGGGACCAGCGCCCGTTGTGGCGGTTGGATGTGGGGTTGCTGGCGGAGGAGGTGTGTAGGAGGGTCCGGGCAAGTATTGAGGGGTACCTCGAGGTGAATGATACGGGAGAGGTTCAGGTGGGGATGGTCTGGGAAGCCCTGAAGGCAGTGATTCGTGGGGCACACAGGGAAAGGAGCGAGAGGAGTGAGAGGGATAGACTGGTGGGAAAGATGCTGGAGGTGGACAGGAGGTATGCAGAGGCACCAGAGGAGGGACTGTTGGGGGAGAGGCGCAGCCTGCCGGCTAAATTTGATTTACTGACCACTAGAAAGGCGGAGGCACAGTGGAGGAAGGCACAAGGGGCAGTGTACGAACATGGTGAAAAGGCGAGTAGGATGCTGGCTCACCAGCTCCGCAAGCGGGATGCGGTTAAGGAAATTGCTGGAGTGAGAGACAAGAGTGGGAATGTGGTGCGGAAGGGGGTAAAGGTGAATGAGGTCTTCAAGGACTTTTACGGGGAACTATACCGGTCGGAGCCAACGGGGGAGAGGAGGGAAATGGAGAGGTTCCTCGAAGGGCTTCCTTTCCCGAAGGTGCAGGAGGAGAAGGTGGAGTGCGCCGATTGAGCTGGAGGAGCTAGTTAAGGGGATCGGGCAGATGTAGTCAGGGAAGGCACCGGGGCCGGATGGGTTCCAGGTGGAATTTTATAAAAAGTTTGTGGACCTAGTGGGCCCCTTGCTGGTGCGGACACTCAATGAAGCGTGGGAAGGGGGGACTTTGCCTCCGACGATGTCGCGGGCGCTGATCTCGTTAATTTTAAAGAGGGACAAGGATCCCCAGCAGTGTGGTTCATACAGGCCCATATCTCTCCTCAACGTGGATGCTAAGGTGCTGGCAAAAATCCTGGCCATCAGGATAGAGGACTGCGTGCCAGGGGTTGTGCACGAGGACCAGACAGGTTTTGTGAAGGGAAGGCAGCTGAACACGAATGTACGGAGATTGTTGAATGTCATCATGATGCCGGCGATTGAGGGGGAGGTAGAGATAGTGGTGGCGCTGGATGCGGAGAAGGCCTTCGATAGAGTGGAGTGGGGGTACCTATGGGAGGTGAGGATTTGGTGAAGGGTTCATTAGATGGGTAAGGCTGCTATATGAGGCCCCGATGGCGTGCATGGCCACGAATGGGAGGAGGTCGAAGTACTTCCGGCTTTACCGAGGGACCAGGCAGGGTTGCCCCCGTCCCCCTTGTTGTTTGCACTGGCAATCGAGCCGCTGGCGATGGCGTTGAGGGATTCAGAGAGGTGGAGAGGCTTGGTGAGAGGTGGGGAGGAACATAGGGTGTCGTTGTATGCCGATGACCTGTTACTGTATGCGGTGGACCCGGTGGGAGGGATGCCGGGGGTGATGGAGCTGCTAGCTGAGTTTGGGAACTTTTCAGGTTATAAATTAAATTTAGTCAAGAGTGAGGTGTTTGTGGTGCACCCTGGAGACCAGGAGGAAGGAATTGGTAGGCTCCCGCTCAGGCGGGCAGGGGAGAGCTTTAGGTACCTGTGGGTGCAGGTGGCCAGGGACTGGGGGACTCTTCACAAACATAATTTCACCAGACTTGTAGATCAGATGGAGGAGGAGTTCAAGAGGTGGGACATGCTGCCATTGTCGTTGGCGGGGAGGGTACAGTCCGTCAAAAGACGGTGCTTCCGAGGTTCTTGTTCCTCTTTCAGTGCCTGCCCATCTTTATCCCCAGGGCCTTCTTTAGGAGAGTGACTAGCAGTATTTTGAGCTTTGTGTGGGCACATGGGACTCCGAGAGTGAAGAGGGTGTTCCTGGAGTGAGGGAGGGATGGAGGCGGGCTGGCGCTGCCCAACCTTCTGGGGTACTATTGGGCGGCCAATGTGTCAATGGTGCGTAAATGGGTGATGGAGGGGGGAGGGGCGGCGTGGAAAAGAATGGAGATGGCGTCATGTAGAGGTACGAGCCTGGGTGCCATGGTAACGGCTCCGTTGCCGCTCTCCCCCAAGAGGTTTACCACGAGCCCGGTGGTGGCGGCGACCCTAAGAATCTGGGGACAGTGGAGATGGCATCGGGGGGAAACAGGGGGCTTGATGGAGGCTCCACTGGGTGGCAATCATCGGTTCATCCCGGGGAAGAAAGATGGGGGATTTAGGGGGTGGCAAAGGGCGAGCATTAGTAAATTGAGGGACATGTTTATTGGCGGGAGGTTTGCGGGCCTGGGGGAACTGGAAGATAAATTTGGGCTTCCCCAAGGGAACATGTTCAGATACTTGCAGGTAAAGGCGTTTGCTAGGCGACAGGTAGAGGGATTCCCTCTGCTGCCCTCGTGGGGGACGATGGACAGAGTGCTTTCAGGGGTGTGGGTCGGAGAGGGGAAGGTGTCTGACATCTATAAGGTAATGCAGGAGGTGGAGGAGTCGTCAGTGGAGGAGCTGAAGGCTAAACGGGTGGAGGAACTCGGTGAGCAGATAGAGGACGGGACTTGGGCGGATGCCCTGGAGAGAGTCAACTCTTCCTCCTCATGTGCGAGGCTTAGTCTCATCCAATTTAAGGTGCTGCACCGGGCCCACATGTCCGGGACTAGGATGAGTAGGTTCTTTGGGGGTGAAAACAGGTGCACCAGATGTTCGGGGAGTCCTGCGAACCACGCCCATATGTTCTGGGCATGCCCAGCACTGGAAGAATTCTGGAAGGGGGTGGCGAGGACGGTGTCGAGGGTGGTTAGATCCAGGGTCAAACCAGGATGGGGACTCGTGATTTTTGGAGTTGCGGTAGTGCCGGGAGTGCAGGAGGCGAAAGAGGCCGGTGTCCTGACCTTTGCGTCCCTAGTAGCCCGCGAATGCTCCTGCTACAGTGGAAGGATGCGAGGCCCCCAAGTGTGGAGACCTGGATCAGTGACATGGCGGGATTTATAAAATTGGAAAGGGTCAAATTTGCCCTGAGAGGATCAATACAAGGGTTCAAAAACGATGGCAGCCTTTTCTGGACTTCCTGGCTCAAAGATAGGTATCCTGGTCAATAACAGCAGCAACCCGGGGGGGGGGGGGGGGGGGGGGTGTTCCTTATTGTAGTTTCCAATCTGTAACTTTATATTGTGTTAATTTGTGTTGTTAAAATGCTGTGTTGTTCATGGAGGTGGGGCGAATGTTTATGATTGCTAATATTATTGTTATTTTTGGTATTTTACTGTGGTGCGTTATTGTTGTATAAATTCAAAATTTTTCAATAAAAATTATTTCAAAAAAAAGAAGGCATACGGGACACTTGCCTTTATCAGTCATGACATACATTATAAGAGCAGAGAGGTCATGTTGGAGCTGTACAAAACTTTGGTTAGGCCAAAGTACTGTGTGCACGTCTGGTTGCCTCACTATAGGAAGAATGTGAGCACTGGAAAGTGTACAGAGCAGGTTCACCAAGATGTTGCCTGTGATGGAGCATTTGAGCTATGAAGAGAGGCTGGATTAGCTCGGGTTGTTTTCCTTAGAGCTGAGAAGGCTGAAGGGGGACCTGATTGAGGGGTATTGACAGGGGGTAAGGGAAGCAGCTGTTCCCCTTCGTTGAAGGGTCAATAGCGAGGGGGCATAATTTTATGGTGAGGGGAAGGAGGCTTAAAGGGGATTTGAGGGTGGTGGAAATTGGAATGCACTGCTTGTGAGTGTTGTAGAGGCAGGAAACCTCACAACGTGGATGAGCACTTGGAAGTGTCATAGCATTCAAGGCTTTAGACCAAGTGCTGTAAAGCGGGATTAGTGTAAATTTATGGTAGTTTTGTCAGTGCAGAATTGATGGGCCGAGTGGCCTATTCTGTACTGTATGACTCTATAATCTTGTGCTTTGCAAAGAATGAATCATTGCGTATCAATGTATGTCACTTCTCGCAAGCATGAATGAGTCCCATGACGAGCTTGACTGATTATCTTAAACTGGTTGCTATTGTCGTAGCTACATTAAAGAATGTTAAAAAGTTCCAGCCGAGAAAACAATATCAGTTTCTTTCCCCGACGCTCGATCCAGTGAAGCCGTCACCAGTATGACACGAAAATTGGTCCACTTAACAAGGCCCCACGGGCTTCATGGTGCAAATGATGGTCTCGCCAGCATATGGAGGGTTGGGGGGGGCTGGTCACTTGGGGGGGGGGGGAAGCTTTGGGGAGGAGGGGCATAGGTGCCACTCACCCATGCGGCACTGGTGGCCAGCCCTCCTGGTCATGCTGCCCGAGCTGATGGCCACTGCCACTTCGTCCTAGGCAACATTGGCTGCCCTGTGGCTCACTCTCCGGGATCCTCGAGGGAACAAACATCCCTCCTGGCCTCCACCGTATCTAGGAGCGTCCCAATGTCCCGGTCTCCAAGCCGATCGTCTCGGTGTCATGGCTGTGAGCTGAGTGGGGTTGGTTGTGCATGTGCTGTTTAATGCTGCTTGACCTTGTTAGTGGGGGGGTGGTGAGAGTGGTCCCGGCGAATTGGCCGGCAAGTCTTCATTTGCAGCGTGAAGCCCTTGTGATCTCAGTAAGTGAACCAATTAATGTTGAATAGCGTTGCTGGCTTCGCCGGACCGGGCACCAGGAAAGATACCACACTTAGAAATAGAAACCTTTTCTGGTAATCGCACCCAAAGCAAGACATTAACATGTCTTTTTCAAATTGGCAGGCAGTGACGAGTGGGAGACTGCGGGGATCGGTGCTGGGACCCCAGCTATTCACAATATATATCAATGGTTTAGACGAGGGAACAAAATGTAATATCTCCAAATTTGCAGACGACACCAAGTTGGGTGGAAGGGTGAGCTGTGAGGAGGATGCAGAGATCCTTCAGTGTAATTTGGACAGTTGAGTGAATGGGTAAATGAATGGCAGATGCAGTATAATTTCGAGAAATGCAAGGTTATCCACTTTGGTAGTAAAAACAAGACAGCCTGTTATCTGAATGGCCATAAATTAGAAGAGGGGAACGTGCAATGAGACCTGGGTGTCCTCGTACACCAGTCACCGAAGGCAAGTATGCAGGTACAGCAGGTGGGAAATAAGGCAAATGATATGTTGGCCTTCCTAGCTAGGGGATTCGATTTCAGGATCAGGGATGTCTTACTGCAATTATACAGGGCACGCTTGGAATATAGTGTGCAGTTTTGGTCTCCTTATCTGAAGGATGTTCTTGCTCGAAAGGGAATACAGCGAAGGTTAACCAGACTGATTCTTAAGATGGTGGGACTGATGTGTGCGGAAAGATTGAGGTGGGGGGGGGGGGGGGGGGACTCATAGAAATGGAATTTGGGAAGTAGTTGAGGCCAAAACATTGCACGTTTTCAAGAAGTAGTTAGATGTAGCACTTAGGGCGAAGGGGATCAAAGGATATGGGGGAAAAGCGGGAGGTGGCTATTGAGTTGGCTGATCAGCAATGATCAGAATAAATGACAGAGCAGATTCGAAGGGCCGAATGGTCTTCACCTGCTCCTGTTTTATTTCCATGAAACTGATCTTTTATTTGAAATTTGCAAGTTTCCAGGTTTCCAAGAACATATTTAATACTAAAATTGAAAGACCTTTTCGTAATTATTCTTTTCAAGAATACCACAGTAAATGCCACATCATCAACAACAGTCTGTCCTGGTCCATTCACATTGATACAACAGTCAAGAAAGCCCAACAACTTCCTGTGGAAGCTAAAGAAATTTGGCATGTCTGCATCGATTCTCACAAAGTTTTACAGATGTGCGATAGAGGGCATCCTATCCGGCTGCATCAGAGCCTGGTATGGCAACTGCTCGGTCCAAGATCGCAAGAAACTGCAGACTGTGGTGAACTCAGCGCAACGCATCACACAAACTTGCCACCCCCACATTGATTCTGTAACACCTCTCGTTGCCTCAGAAAGGCAGACAGCATTATCAGAGATCCCTCCCATCCAGGCATTGCCTTCTTCCAGACCCTTCCATCAGGCAGACGGTTTTGAAGTCTGAAGACTCGCACATCCAGACATAGGAACAGCTTCTTCCCCACAGCTACAAGACTCCTCAACGACTACCCTTTGGACTGATCTGTTCCCTGTAAGAACACTATTCACGACGCCCTATGCTGCTCTTGCTCATGTATTTGCTTTGTTTGGCCCCTTGTTCCGCACTGTAACCAATCATGGTTTGTCGATGTACCATTTGTCAATGTTCCCTGTTGATTATTCTTGTGTCTACTATGTACGTAATATGTATGTTCCTTAGCCGCAGGAAAATACTTTTCATTGTACTTTGGTGCATGTGACAATAAATCAAATCAATCATCAATCACTACACGTAAAAAAACTTGAAAATTGAGGCAACGTAAGAGGAAACGATATTGCTCTTCATACTGCCAAATTCCAGATTTTTTTCATCTGAAAGGTAAAAACAATCACTTCAGTCAAGATTGATAGGTTGAAGTAGCAGTTTCGAAAAATGGATTTGTACTCTTCTAAATTAATCTAATTCAGAGTTGAATATTTGGCTCGGAGAATTTTATTTAAAAACAGAGGGAAGGACTATGGAAGCTAAAGCAAATTGCTTGGAATTCTCTCCTTTGGCATCATGGAATCAGGTTATGCTGACATTTAATTCAATTTCCATTCTAATAGAAGGCAAGAAATTTACCATGGAAGAGTAAAATAATCTGAAAGAGTACACAGACATCTAATGCCCTGGGTGCTAGAACCAAGTTATCAGTATAAAATGCAAAATTGTAAATGCGAATTGGAAGCATAAAGCAGGTTCATCATGGAAAGAAAACAAATACAGGTTTCAGATAAAACCTGAATAAAGGTCTGAATCTAAAATGGGAACTTGCTTGTTCACTTGGTAGTACTCTCGCCTTGGAGTTAGAAGGCTGCGAGTTTGAGTCCCAGTCCAGGGCTTGAGCACAACAATCTAAGTTAATGTTCCAGCGCAATGCAGCTGGAGCATGGCACTATTAGAGGTCCTCGGCTGGATTCTACGATCCCCGACACTGAAATTGCGTTTGGCGGCGGGGTGGAGAATCCCCGATCCGATAACGACGAAATTGAGGGTGGCGCCTCTTATGCCCCGACCCCTGAAAAGCGCTGTACTCCGAGAGTACGGTGCACACTGTATCGGCGGCCTCAGGCCATTGCCTGAGGACTGCCCTGCGATGCTTTGTCCCCGATCAGCCGAGTTCCTGACGGCGTGGGACACCTGTAGTCTCACCCATCGGGAACTCAGTGTGGCGGCTGCGGACTCAGTCCAGCGCCACCACAGTCGGGGGGAGGGCCGATCAGTGGGCAGGGGGGGTGCATTATTTGGGCCTGGTGACACTGTGGGAGGGCTGTCCGGGGCGCCTGGGGCGGCTGATGGAGGGGGGAAACTCTTTCTGGGGGACCGGTCAGTGGGCTGTGTCTGCCAAGAAGCATGGCACGGCCGCTGCAGGCCGCCGCCATGCTCATGCGCGGCCACTGACCCGGCAATGCCACGTGGAACACAATCGATTCCAACGAAAGACAGTACAGGGTTCGCCGTGTCCATGATTGACACTCGGGAGGCTGACAAGCTGCAACCGCATATACACATTACAATCCCCCCACACACACTCATTCAAGCCAACAAGATGGCACTGGTTGCGCTGGAGCACACCTATGCCACCGATGGGTCGGTTAGGGCCAGAAGGTACCCTAGGGGAGTGCCGAGGGGGACACCCATATGACCTGTGGCTCTAAGTTCACAGTGGGCAGTCAGTGGTGTGCGCAGCTGCATGTCAGGGCGCAGCAAAGGTGCTCCGTGCCCAGCCACCCCGACCCCACAGCCCACCTCCTGGCCACCCCCGGATATTCCCCCCAGTCCTGGCAGAAGACCATTGGCCATCGGCACAAGTGTCAGCAAACTATGGTGATGATGGACACTTTCCATACCCCCTCTCTTTCCCTCAGCAGTCACGATGCCAGAACTAGGCAGAGGCACCGAGAATACTGGGTCGGGTCTGCGAATGATATGCAAACGGTGTTTACTGTACGCATGTTCTGGATGACATTGACGCAACAGAGAATTGCAATTCGGTGTGAAATTGGCGCCCACCGCGATTTCAGCGTCGGAACCAATTCTCCGCTCAATCACGTTTCGCGATTCTGCCGTCGGCCGGCGGAGAATCCCACACCACAAATCTCTCATTTAGTCAGCAAAGGGAGCTGTTTTGGAAAAGCATTTACAGCAGAATTTCTCTGTTACTTCTGTTGGAGCTGTGGGTCTCTGCTAACCTGGAGCTGGGCACTATGTTTTAAGAGCTCAAATTATACACATGATCCTACTGGGAATTAACAATTAGAAGATACAGGAGTGAGTCAGGAGTGGATAGGTAGGAGTGGATGCACTGCTGGCTTTGTGGGCAGGATGGCCAGAGATCAGAAATCCTAATTAGAGTGCCTTACGGAAAGAATGTTTTGCAGTAACTATCTTGTAGTTGATGCATCCAACAACATCTGTAGCACTTGCAGGATACAAAACATTTTTTATACATTCCAAACGAGATTCCAGAATTCCCAACAATGCACTGCATATATTTGCTTTTCTACTTTTTGTTTAGTTAAAAAACAGAAATTTTGTTTAACAATTACAAACAGCTTTCAGTGTATCAACACTACAAACAGTTCCCACTCATTTAACAGAACTAGAACATTATAGTTGGCAGAAACCCTATTGTCTTTAACATTCCAATGTGACCACAGTAGTGCAAACATCTTAATTAGGTTATCATAATTCACATATTGAGCACTGATAGCCTTCAAATTCTGACAAGTGTAATTTGGTCAAACACAACTTAATCTCCTCCTGTAATAATCAATCAACATTAATAAAATTATGACTAGTATCAGGTATTCACAACACTACAATCATCATTGTTTTCATAGAATAGAATAAAGAATCACTACAGTCCAGGAGGCCATTCGGCCCATCAAGTCTGCACCAGCCCATGTAAAGAGCACCCTGTGTGTTCTTTGTTTTTGTTCTTTCAGGATGGTGAAGGTTGTAGTGATAACAAAGAACAGCAAGCTCTGTTTAATAAAAGCTAATTTATTACACTACGCTGAATTAGATTCAAACATATTACTACGGAATTAGTGAAGTAAAGATGACACTACACATTTACACTTTTAATTATACTATTAGTTCAACTATCTCGCAACTACCGTCTTGCTCTCTTCCAATCTCTCCATGCATCTCCATCTATCGGCCAGAGTCAAAGAGGCATGTGATATTTATATGGTTGCTCTATAGCATCATCTAGTGACTAGAGTAGTAACATTACATTAACCCTTCAAGTGCTTTACAATAGCCACATGTTGTGACACCCCCTTCCTTTGAAAAATTTGAACTTGCATTCAAATATACATAGAGGTACTGAATGGGAATTGTACAATAATTAACTTCATTAAAAGTTACACACAAGTTAAATCAGTGTTTTACAGTTCATAAATTGAGACAATAAGGTTTCTTTATTGATCTCATTGATCTTCTCAATCCAACTGTCAGTGAGTCAGAATTTTCCGATTGGTATTTGTATCAGAAAGTCAAGTATCAGATGTTTGAAAAGATAGTGTTCTTTTTCTTGTGCTTGTGATGTTGCATCTCCTTTGCCCGAAAAATCAGTATGATTTCTGGTCTTTGAGCAAGTATCAACTCTGCTAATTTGTCGGAGTGATGTCTTTTTCTGCTCTTTTTCTTCCCAGCATTAGCACCATCAT
Source organism: Scyliorhinus canicula (assembly GCF_902713615.1). Classification (NCBI taxonomy): domain Eukaryota; kingdom Metazoa; phylum Chordata; class Chondrichthyes; order Carcharhiniformes; family Scyliorhinidae; genus Scyliorhinus; species Scyliorhinus canicula. The sequence continues at coordinate 77,317,328 of NC_052150.1, forward strand.
ACCTGAACTTGGTATGGTCAACGCACACATCTGACCGTGCTATCACGAATGGTAGAGTTTCTTCAAACAATGTCCTGAAGTCCCTTGTTCGGTTGCTATCTGGATTGCTTTCCATACTGCATGGTTTGTCAAGTTGGACTGCAAGTACCTACACTTTGTGATCATTGAATTGCAATGCGTTGGTTTTAAAGTCGTACCTTTGTGCAAGTTCTATTCTTCTGTAGTTACTCTTTATATTCTCAAGATCAGTTCCATTTGGCTTATCTGATTCATCTTTGAGATTTTTAATATCAGTTGCCTTTGGATTATCTGATGTATCTTGATGCTTTCAACATCAGTTCCCTTTGGATTATCTGATGTATCGTTGAGGTCTTTGTGCTTCTCATCTAGAGTCAACTTCTCCAAGATGTCATCATTTTCTTGTTGGCTGTTCACAAGTGATGTGTTCTCAACTGATTTGTTCACTGTTACACTCTCATTATCAGCCTCTGCATAGTCCATCTGAGAATTGTCAGTCTTGCCGTCATTCTGCACAGCTTGTATACTACTTGTGATCATGTCATCACTAGTTGCAAATAAAAGTAGATAGACCTTCATTGTCTTCCTCTTCTGGCTCATTGTCTCATTCTTCACTTGTATCCGATGTCCCACTAGTGTGTAATTCCACCTGATTATCGGTTGTGTCACTCTTAAGTGAACCAACACATTGATTGGCGCTGTGAATCCTTTCCACAAGATTCAGCATTAAACATGCATCAACACCTAGTTGAGAAGATTTATTGGCATCAACTATTTCAAATTGCTCTGGCAGGTGGATATCATTGTTGCTTACTGTTAGATAACACAATCCTCTTGTGCTAATGATTTTGCCATTGTAGTCCCTCAATTGGCATTTAGTAGCTATAATTAGAGGAGGACACTGTACTTTAGAGAGGTCCGATTCCATGATCAAATTAACATGAGCTCCAGTATCCAACTTGGAAAAAAAACTTTGGAGCCATTTACTCTTAATGGTACATTCCAATCTTTTTTTATATGAAGAGATAACATCTGCTTTAAATGATGTGTTTCTTCAGCAATATCAATCTTGTTGACTGCACCAACAAAGAATGTCTTCTGAATCGTATTGCTGTGTCTCAACATCGGAATGATTAATTTCCTCTTCATTTGATCCATTTTGCACACTTCTAATCTTCATGGCATTGTTAAAAAAAGCTTTTGGAGGGCAGCACGGTGGCGCAGTGGGTTAGCACTGCAGTCTCACGGCGTGGAGGTCCCAGGTTCGATCCCGGCTCTGGGTCACTGTCCGTGTGGAGTTGCACATTCTCCCCGTGTTTGCGTGGGTTTCGCCCCCACAACCCAAAGATGTGCAGCCTAGGTGGATTGGCCATGCTAAATTGCCCCTTAATTAGAAAAAAATGAATTGGGTACTCTAAATTTATTTTTAAAAAGCTTTTGGTTTTAATCTGATGCATTTTTTTTTACTTGAACAGTACTGTGAAGTGTAATGATTAAGTTTGCCACAGTTAACACACACTTTCCCGATTGCTGGGCATTCTTTTCTCTGCTGGGTGTGGCCACAACGTCTGCACACTATGACGCTCATGACATCATGCTCTTGTGCAAAATGGTCGACTTCCAGAACACATTGATTCTTCAACTGTGCATGTGAGAAATGGACATCTGGATCGCGCTGATTGGAGAAAGCCACGTTGTCTTCTTTTGCGCTTTTTCCCCTGGATTGTATTTCTGCATACTGACTCGCGGCAAGCTCACTCGCTCGACATAAACTTATTGCATCTTCTAACGATAAATTGTGCTGCCTAAGCAAACGCTAACAAAGTTTTTCATTTTTAATACCAAACACGATTTGGTCACTGAGGAGGGAATCTGTCAGCGCAGAAAAGTTGCAAAGCTGCATTTTTAAACGGAGACTTGTGACGAACGAATCTACCGATTCGCCTTCTTGTTGTACCTGTTTTTAAAACATATATCTTTCATATGTTTCATAAATTTGAGCCTTACAATGCAGATCAAACCTTTGTATTACTGCACTAAAGTTTTTCTTGTCGTCACTATTTTCAAAGCGAAATGGATTAAACAGTTCTATGGCTTGTGGTCCAACCTCAGTGAGAAACAGCATAATTTTTTCGCTGGTCATTGGCTGACTCTAGAGCTGAAGAGAGATACAACTGAAATGGTTGCTTAAAACTTCTCCAATTTACATCTAGTTTACCAGAAGTTTTGAACTGTTTGAGAGTCTGCAGACTTCCCGTCTCTTTTTGTTTCACTTTGAGGTTCTAGATGCGACTGGCTTGTAGAGGGCGATGGGGTTTTTTTTCCCCACAAGATTGTTTTTCTCGGACGATCTTCTTACTAATCTAACTGAAAACCTTTAGCAATCACGCCTAGTAACTTGTGTTCTTTGTTTTTGTTCTTTCAGGATGGTGAAGGTTGTAGTGCTAACAAAGAACAGCAAGCTGTGTTTAATAAACAAAGCTAATTTATTACACTAGACTAAATTAGATTCGAACATATTATTAAGGAATTAGTTAAGTAAAGATGACACCACACATTTACACTATTAACTATACTATTAGTTCAATTATCTCACAGCTACTCTGTCTTGCCCTCTTCCACTCTCTCCATGTATCTCCATCTAGCTCCCAGAAGTCGTCTTGCTCTCTTCCACTCTCTCCATGTATCTCCATCTATCTACCAGAGGTCAAGTAGGCATGTGCTAATTATATGGTTGCTCTACAGCACCATCTAGTGACTATAGTAGTAACATTACATTAACCCTTTAAGTGCTTTACAATATCCACATATTGCGACACACTCTACTTAAGCCTACATCTTCCCGCTATCCCTGTAACCCCACCTAACCTTTTGGACACCCAGGAGCAATTCAACATGGGCAATCCACCTAACCTGCTCATCTTTGGACTATGGGAGGAAACCGGAGCACCCGGAAGAAACTCCACACAGACAGTCAGTAATGGCTGGAATTGAACCCGGATCCCTGGAGTTGTGAGGCAGCAGTGCTAACCATTGTACCACCATGCCGCCCTCCCTTCTAATAAATAGAAGGGAAAATAATAATTTCAGGACAACTCAACTTTTTAGAAAGTACACACAATGCAGTTCTTGGCCCAATTCTACTCAAATAATCTGATTTCCAGTGCTTCTCCATAACCACAACTGGTCGACAATTTAAATAACTGCCATTTTGTATTTTCCGCCATTATGAAATTGTGGCACACAAAGCTTACAGCAGCAGCAACCTTGTTGGAAATTTTAAGATGTGGAACAAGTGTTTTTTTGCTGCTTGCAATGGATGCCATAGAACTACAAAGCTGGTCAAGTGCACCATATTGCAATTAATTATTATTTGAATAGACTGCATTGACAATAGTGAGTTAAAAAATAATCATGTATTTAAGGTTCTAAACTGTTAGTGTGAAGCTCAAGTTGAGTAGACACATGATCCCCTCCTTGAAGAGCACCTCAAAAGCATGCAAAGAACGAATGGATTGGACAGTTGCTTTAAAAATGTTTTGCACCGATGGCGAGATTCACTTGTGGTTTTAAAAATCAGGAAACAGATGCATTTGACGCTGAGGGAGAGGCAGGACATGTTCCCAGAGATGTCGGGGGGGGGGGGGGGGGGGGGGGGGCAGCCACCTGCCAAGACTGTGGGATAGCGGGAGGGGGCGAACAGGAGATGGGGCGTGGGGTCAGTGTGTCCAGGCAAAGACCACCATTGCTTCGGCCTACAAGCAGCCATCTTGCTGCGCACCCCACTGGCCATCCACCGTAGCCCGTGATTGCACAGCTGTATGGGTGCCCCCATCCCACCCATCCCATCCCTCTCCCACAACCTGGCGTCACACTGCTGGACAGGCATCACGTAGCCCACCCATGGGAGCGCCCGCAGTAGCCGCTACAAGAGGGTGCCAGACGGGGCTGCAGAGTGTTCTGCTGGCATGGGTAGCGCCAGTAACCGTCACCCCACCTCCGCAGTGTCGGGCACCGACTGGGGCCAGGAGTGCAGGGGAACGATCAGGATTGGTGCAGAGGGAGGGAGGTGGACATGCGGGGGCTGCAGTGTATTCCAACTTTCTCTGATTCAAACTCCCGAGTTATTTGAATGAGAATAGTGGAACATACTTAGATTTACATACTTAGATTTACATTTCATAGACTTTGAGAATATGAAACTATGATAATACAGAACAATATTCTATCCTCTGTTTCCACCTGCTGACCTGATCAATACATGCACATGCTATTCCATTTGACAGGCATTAAACAGACAATCACCTTTACACTCACACATTCCTTCTGTATGCAATGCATTCATTATTACCAGCTTTCAAACCTACAGAAATTTCAATAAATACATTTGGATTACACAATAAAGTTATTTTACTGCACTGATGCCTTAATCTTATATAACATGCAGAAATCAGCAATGATAAACAGGTTCCTCGCTTCCCTTCTATTCATTGGTCATGCTGTTTTCCCTACAGTGTAATTCATTTTACATTAATCCAGTTAGCTAATCACATTTTTTTGTCCCATGGTGGTTACTTTAAATCTGATGGAATTGCGTCCAATCCAGAACTTGTTTGTACCCTTCTCGATAAGAACGTTGAAGAGAGTTTGATGTATAGGTGATGATATGCACCCATGGCAGGATTCACTGACTTGATTATTTTAAGACATTCAAATAATTTTTAATACATATTTTAATTAAAGTTAGGCCTCATAGGGTCATTTTCATTTTGTTGGTATCATTCATACATATGTAACTTTTTAATGAACGAGCAATGTATCTGAAATGAATTTCTGTATGGACATTTACTGAATATAATTATATCATTTTGAACATATTCACTTTTCTGTTGACATTACATAAGTATTTTGAAAACACAAACCTGGAAGCTCTTCATAAATGTCTTCATCTATTGCCATTTGGTTGAAATTGCCATCCTTAATTTCTGGATCTATATCATCATACACTTCTTCATCATCTTCTGGGATCATACCAGATTCCCTGTCTATTTAACAAAACAATTAGTGAAATATTTGATTCTAAAAAGCAGAAGAAAGCTTAATAAAAATATCAATCAATTCAAGTAATTCCTCTGCATAGCCTTAACAAGAACAGCATTAATAGAAGTCTTAAAAGAAAACTGCTTTAGCATTCCACTCAGTATGAGAATGTTTATGCTATAGTTTGGAGGAATCACCAAACTGCAAGAGGGAGAATGAGAGTTTACCAAGAAATTTTGCCCAAATTTAACTCTATTCTGTTATGTACCATGGGATTTGTACTCCACTTGAAGCTTCAAAATAAGCTGGTGGAATCCCAGTTTTAACATCTTAACCAGAAACAGTGTCTGATGCAATGCAGCACTCTCTCATACTGCACTGAAGTTGCAACTTTAAAAAGAAATTCAAACTTTCAGTTGATGGTTGAAAGGATGACACCACAAGATGATTTAAGGCATCCACTGTATCAGACTAAAAGCACTGTTGCCTAAAAACCTTTTTTGTAGGCAACCTAAACTTTATATTACAAAACAGAACTTTCTCTTCACTCAAAACCAAATAAAACATCACTTTACAGGTATCTAATACAATGCCACTTAAGTAGATATTAAATTCCCCCGGAGAAATCACTCCAAAATGATTTTTTGCCCCCGAGCTCTTCCTTCTGAACTTTTCCTTTCTCAGCCTGATCATTTTAAACCCTGGAATGGTTCATCATGGTGAGATTTTTATCTGGAGATTCTCTCTCTGGCACAAGCTAGATGAATCTTCCAGCCTCGTTTAACGCCTCACGGATTTGGTCTTTTCAGTCAGAGTATGAGTACCTACTTGCATTCCTGTGTGGTGAAGCACAGAGGGTGGGATTCACCATTATCCGACGCCGATATCGTAATCGGCAATCGGGTGGAGAACCCCTTCCGACGCCCAAATTAGGGTCGGCGCCGGTTTAAACCCGGTTTCTATCCTCTGCCTCCTCCAAAATGGCATTGGAATGGCGCTAGCGCGTCATCTGAAGGCCCTCCCCCGATGGGCCAAGTTCCCGACCGCGCGGTTGTCGTGTGGTCTCAGCCACAGTGCTGTTGGCCGGGAGGGGGGCTTCCGCGAGGACCGGGGGACTGGTAGCAGGTGTTCAGGGGGGTAGGATTTAGCAGGTCGGGTCCATGCTTGGCCAGCACCATGTTTTACGCCGCGACTACTGCAGGTCATCCCCATGAGCATGCACAGCCATGGACCTGGCCAATCTCCAGCTCTTTATGTCATGGGAGCTGTGAGTTTTAACCAGCATGGCTGCTAGCCCCTCACCGGTTGCAGGATGGGCGAGGGTTCAACGCCAAATTTTGTGTCGTAAAACGCCACAGTTCCCACGCTGGCGTCAGTGGGAAGGATGGGTCAGTCAGAAACAGTTGATTCAAACCCCAGCTGCCCCTGCATCATCAGGCTCTGCCAGCTCCCCATTGTCTGCACCATGGTGATGCTCCTCAGTGATTGGGACATGCTCTGCAGTACCTCAGCGATGCGCACTTGCGACTGGGACAATCTCCGCAGCGCCTCAGCCATTACCATCTTGGAACAGGACATGACCCGCACAACAGATCAAGGTCAGACTGGTACTGGGTCACATCCCCCAGCAGGTTGGACATTCTGCAGAGGCCCTCAGTCAGGTTCATCACCAACTGCGCCATGCCTTGGACACCTCCACTAATGCTGCAGACGTTGTGCACCAGACTCTCCACTGCGGTCGTCTAGCAGCGTTGGCCTCGGTGCCATGCATTGCCTGTGACATCTCCTTTGCCAATAGCCTCCAGGACTCCTCCAATCAGCTATGGACCTGCTGTAATGTCGCTGACATCTCCCAGCAACTCCCTAATGTCTCTGACAGCTCCCGGTTTACCTGTTCTGTAGGTTCAACGTCTAGCTGGGATCCAGTAAACCTCCGACTGCTGTCTTGCCTGGGCGATCCTGCCTCCACCTGGTGTAAATCAGCAACTGTGTAGTGCTCACCAGATTGTGCCCCACAAGCCTGACTGCTAACGTTTCCCACTGAGGTGCATGTAACTGCGCTGGTGGAGGGTGGGATGACAGCTGAGACGCATCGATCGTGGCATCCTCGGAGTTCTCCTCTGAGGTGGTCTCATGGGAGGCAAGGGAGAGGGCCACCCCGGATGGGCTGGTGCCGTCGACTGGAGGACATGTGGGAGAACGGACATGTAGTCAGTTGGAGGGATGGATCAGTCTGTATGGCAATAACTCATGTTTGACAGGTCCTTGGGTGGGGTCCAGTGGGTCCTCACCTCTGCAGCATGTGCTGACCTTCACATTAATTTGTGTCCAGTCTGTCCTCAGCCATCCCAGTCACCTCCAGGGCCCGCTCCTCGAAGGTAGTGAGCATACCTTTGTCTGGTAGCTCTCTGCCAGTCCGGGCCCTCTCCCAGCGTTTGTGGGAGACGTTCTCCTTGCGGAGACACAGTGAGGCATCGTTAGCCGCATACATGGTTAAAAGTGGTGATGGGGACTGGGGACGGGGTGTGGGTGCGAAGGAAGGATTGGGTAGAAGGGAGAGTAGGTGTCAGGAGGGTTATGGGCCGCATGGAGCGTGGGGGGGGGGGGGGGGGGGTGGATGCACACATGGGGGTGCATATGTCTCGGGGGTGGGGGGGGTGAGTGGTGAGCAGGGGCTTTGCTGTTAACTCACCTGTGTTGTCTAGTGTAGGTCATTGAGCTTCTTGCGGCACTGGAGGCCAGTCTTCCTGGTCATGCTTCCCGAGCCGATGGCCGCTGCCACTTGGTCCCAGGCGGCACTTACTGCCCTGTGGGCTCACCCTCTGGAATACTCAGGGGACCAGGACACCCTACTGGCCTCCCGAGGTCCACGTCTCCAAATCTTGCCGCCGGTCTTCTCGGCACCATGCATCTGAGCTCAGATGGATTGGCTGTGCAAGTGCTGCTTGACTTTGTTATTGAGGGGCTGGCGAGCGTGGTCCCGGCAAATCGGCTGGCAAGGCTTAATTTGTGGCGTGAAGCCCGTGGGACCTCGTTAAGTGGACCAATTAACGTTGAATAACGTTCCCGGCCTTGCTGGGCCGAGCGCAGGGAAGCTCGCGACAGTTCCTGCTTGCTACCACACTAGATACCTTTCGGAAGAATCTCACCCTCGCAGTCTAACCACACTAAATGCAGCTGCTGATGCCACTATCTACAAATGTGAACGCCTTACACCTTCTTACCAGCAAAACAATCTAGTCCTTCCTTTAATCTTTTGACAGCCAAATTGTTGCCAGGCAGACTTCAGAATAGATCACACGACTCCATTCATTTTAAACTAAAATAAAGGCGTGGCCAGAATTTTTCCTACTGTCCACCCCGGCAGGATCTTCCGATTTGACCGATGGCACACCTCTGCCGCCTGCTTCCTGGGAGTGAGGGGTGCATTTAACAGGAAACCCAATTGACAACAGTGGGACCAGAAGATCCCGCTGCCAGCTAATGGAGGGCCATCTCTGTCGCCGCAAAACACAGGATGGGTTGCATGTAAAATCCCACCCACAGTCCCAAAACCTAACAATCCTAGAAAACATAATTGTAATAACCCAAATCCCAGGAATTAAATTTGATCCCACAATGTTCTGACTTAGAATAACCGATGACAGGTGATAGTGGGAAATGGAACAGTTTGAAAAAATGATGAATGGTTCTTCTCTCGTCTGTGTATTTTTAGTTTCACTTCAAGATAATAAGGATGCAGTTTGCCTTTACTCCACACATATTTGGGATCTTCTGCTTCAAGTCCCATGGTGGGGCTGTAAAACAGAAGGACTCCCACGTTAAGCAGGTAAACGCCACAGAAAAAATAACTTAAAAATTGCACAATGCCCAGCTAACTAATTATGCAGCCGTGAGGTCACGTTGAATTTTGTGGCGGATTTAGGAAGTCGGCCACCCGCCATCATGTCTGACAGCAACTGACCCACTCCCTTGTGGAGTTGCCCTTCCTCAGAGGACCCCCCCTTGCGTAATTGTCCATTGCTGGATCCATCACCCTTGACCTCAGCTTCTGATTCACCCATTCCTTTGTGACTTCCAACCTCTCCCATTCCTTCGTGTGCAAGCCATCTGCTGCACGATATACTGCTAGCCCCCAGGAAAAGAGCAATGCGAATGGCAAAAGCAGAGTCTAGTGGCAGGTAATGAAAAAGATCTCCCACACCAGGTGCATACCAAGCTTACAGTTTGGGAAACAGAACAGTCTGATTTCCTGTTGATAGATTTCAAGGAAGTGCACGATTCTGGTCTGGTAGCCCTGTTAATGAAAATGCTGAAGGAAAGATTGCAACTTGCTTTCTTGCTGGACGAATGTCGACTTTTGGCCTCACTGATCCCAGGTGCCACAATTCCTGCCACTGGCAGGATCCGAAAAATTCTGTTCACTCTAGCCACTGCATTTGTGTAGGAGGGAGTGAATGTTTAAGTCAATGGATGGGGTGACGATCAAGCAAGTTGATTTGGCCTGGATTGCTTCAAGTTTTTTTAAAATTCGTTTGTGGGATGTGGGCGTCGTGGCTGGCGCATCCCTAATTGCCCTTGCGGGGGCAGTTAAGAGTCAACCACATTGCTGTGGGTCTGGAGTCACATGTAGGCCAGACCAGGTAAGGATGACAGATTTCCTTCCCGAAAGGACATTAGTGAAACAGATGGGTTTTTACGACAATCGACAATGGTTCCATGATCATCATTAGACTTTTAATTCCAGATTTTTATTGAATTCAAATTTCACCATCTGCAGTGGCAGGATTCGAAGTTCCTTGAGTGTTGTTGGAGCTGCACTTATCCAGGCACTACTGTCTTGTAACTTGCAGATGATAGACAGACTTTGGAGGAGTTAGGTGGTGGGTTAGTTGCTGCAGAATTGCCAGCCTAGGGCCTGCTTTAGTCACCGCGGTATTTATATGGCAGTTCCAGTTAAGTTTCTGGCTAATCCTTAGGAAATTGGTGGTGTGGGAATTCAACAATGGTAATCGCATTTAATATCAAGGGGAGGTGGTTAAATTCTCTCTTACATACAAGCATCTGATTTAGGAGCACAAGTAGGCCATTCGCCCCTTCCAGCATGCTCCACCATTTAATAAGATTATGGCTGATATGTTGTGGCCTTAACTCTACTTCCTCTCTATCCCTTATATTCTTTGACTCTCTGGTCAATCAAGAATCTAACTCAGCCTTAAAAATATTCAATGACCCTGCTCCCCGGTAAGACGACAATTGCACAGACAAACAACCCTCAGAGAAAAAAAAATCTCACCTCGATTTTAACCTCAATGGTATACAGTTAACTGGATGCACACCGGTTGGAGAAGTTTAAACTAACTGTAGCTTTCTTTGTTGGAGAAAATTTATTGACTTAGTTCACAGCCTCACTACTCCAACATCTCAGTGTTCTAGCTACCCTCATTTATAAGTGTACAAAAATCCATCACTATTTAACAACTGCCATTTATACCTCAATGTAATTAATAAGACATTAACAGAAATTATCTCTCGTCATCCACCCTGTCAATTCCCCTCAGGATCTTATGTTTCAATAAGACCTTCTAAACTTCAATGGATACGGGCCCAATCTTTCCTCATGTGATAACTCCTGCATCGCAGGAATCAGTCAAGTGAATTTTCTCTGAACTTTTCTGATGCCATTATATCCTTTCTCAAGTAAGGAGACCTACTTTACATTGTATTTGAGATGCGATTTCACCAATTCCATGCACAGTTGTAGCAAGACTTCCTTTCTTTTATACGCAATTCCCCTTACAATAAATTACAACATTCAATTTGCCTTCCCAATCACTTGCTGTACCTGAATGCTGACCTTCTGTCATTGATGTACCAGGAATGTGCGGGGGGTCCTGCAAACCATGCCCATATGTTTTGGGCATGTCCGAGGCGGAGGGGTTTCTGGCAGTGGTTTGCTGATGTCACAGCTTGATACAATTTAAGGTGGTCCACAGGGTGCACATGACTGCAGCCCAGATGAGTAGGTTCTTCGAGGCGGTGGAGGATAGGTGTGGGCGCTGTGCGGGGGAGTCCTACGAACCCTGTCCATATGTTTTGGGCTTGTCCGGGGCTGAGGGGTTTCTGGAAGGGGTTTGCTGATGTCATGTCAGAGGTCTTAAAAGTAAGGGTGGTGCCAAGTCTAGAGGTGGTGATCTTTGGTGTGTCGGAAGACCTGGGAGTCCAGGGAGTGAGAGAGGCCGATGTCCTGGCCTTTGCCTCCCTGGTGGCCCGGAGACGGATCTTATTCGGATGGATGGACTCGGAGCCCCAAAGTTAGGGGTATGGGTTAGTGACATACGGGGTTTCTCAGACTCAAGAAAATTAAATTCGCCTTGAGGGGTTCATTGCAGGGGTTTGCTCGGAGGTGGCAGCCGTTCATCGACTTCTTTGAGAAAAATTAAGTTGTCAGCAGGGTGCGATGCGGGGTGGGGGGGAAATGGGAGGTATGGGAGAGACGAGTAAGGACCGGAGAACCAACGGTGTTGTGGCTGGGGAAGGTGTCACTGTTTATGTAAGCCATGTTGGCTGGGGCTTGTGCTCGGGGAGTTTGTTGGTTATATTGTGTTTTTGTTGACATCTGATTTTGAAAATTGTTCAAATTATAAATGTCTCAATAAAATATTTTCTAAAAAAAAATCATGCACCAGGAAACTCAGATATTTCTCTGTATAATATAATATACTGTTTTTCTATTCTTTCTGCAGAAGTGGATAAGGTATCCAAACCCCTTTGAAGACTCTTAGGTCCTCCTCACAATTTACTCTTCCACCTATCTTTATGTCGTCAGAAAATTTAGCAACCATACATTCAGTCCCTTCATCCAAGTTACCTATATCTCTTCTTGTTGCTGGTCATTGTCTGCCATGTGTAGTTTGCCATTCATCAACCTGAGCCTGAATGTTGTCTATGTCTTGCTACGTACGAGTCACGGGCTACTTCAGTATCGGAGGGGTTGCGATGACACTAAATGCTGTGATCATTAACGAACATCGCCACTTCTGACCTTATGATGGAGGGAAGGTCACTGATGAAGCAGCTGCGTCAATTTTGCTCACGATGCTGGATGTCACATTGAATCCTGCCTTGATGTTGAGGCCATACATTCTCACTTCACCGCTTGAGTTCACCACATTTCCCCACGTTTGGACTGAGGCCAGAATAAGGTCAGGAGCCGAGTGGCCCTGCTGGAACCAAACTGAGCATCAGTGAGCAGGTTATTGCTATAAAAGTGCTGTTTGGTAGCACTGCGGACAACACCCTCCAACACTTTGTTGATTATCAAGAATAGACTGATGGGAAGTCAATTGACCAGATTGAATTTGTCTTGCTTTTTGTGGACATGATTTATCTGGCCAACTTTCCATGTTGTTGGATAAATGCCAGTTTTGTAGCTGTACTGGAACAATGTGGTTACGGACCTGGCCAATTCTGGAGCACAAGCTTTCCATATACTGCCGGTTGTTGTCAGGATCCATATCCTTTGCTGTATCCAGTGCCTTTTACCATTTCTTCACTTCAAATGGAGTGAATCAAATTGGTTGAAGACTGGTAACTGATGGTAGGGACCCCAGGAGCTGGCCACTAAATTGAAGATGATTGCAATATTTCAGCCTGGTCTTTTGCACTGATGTGCTGGGCTCCTCCACCATTGAGGATGGAAATGTTTCTTATGCCTCCTCCCCTAGTTAGTTTTTAACCGTCCATCATCATTCACAATTCAATGTGACAGGAGTGGAGAGCATTGATGTCATCCATTGGTTGTGGGATTGCTTAGCCCCATCTATTGTACGCTACTTCCGCTGTCCAGCATGCATGTGTTCTAGCTTCACCTAATTTTTATGTATGCCTGAAACAGCTCCTGGCATACTCTTCTGAACTCCTCATTGAACCATGGTTGATTCTGTGAGCGAGGGATATACCAAGTCATGAGATTACAGTGTGTGGCTGAATACAATTCTGCTGCTGCTGATAGTCCATAAAGTCTCATGGAGGTTTTGGAGGTCAACAAGGAAATCTTAAGAAAATGATGGAGCTTGATGCCTTGCAAGACAAAATAAAGACAGACAGACTAGGATTCAAAGAACACTTTTCCTGACCACAGGATGGCCCAAAGTTCTTTACAGTCAATTAAGCACTTTTTGTATAAATGGATACTGTTGTAATGCAGCAACTAATTTGCAAATGGCAAACTCTCCCAAAGACAAATGGGATAATGACCAGATGTTCTTGTGTTGTTGACTGAGGGGTAAATATTGGGCAAACACTAAGGATAATTGCCCTGTTCTTTTTTAACATTATGATGGAAGTTTTACATCAAGCTGGGAGAATGGGCAAGGCTTTGGTTTAATCTCTCATTTGAAAGAAGGTGTTTCCAACAATGCACATCCCTTAGTACTGAACTAGAGAGTGTAGTATTTGATTTTTGGCTCAAGTCCTGGATTCCCAATTGGTCTATAATAATAATAATCTTTATTAGTGTCACAAGTAGTCTTACATGAACACTACAATGAAGTTACTGTGAAAATCCCACATTGCCACACTACGACATCTGTTTGGGTGCACTGAGGGAGAATTCAGAATATCCAATTCACCTAATAAGTACATCTTTCGGGGCTTGTGGGAGGAAATCGGAGCTCCCGTAGGAAACCCATGCAGACACGGGGAGAATGTGCAGACTCCGCACAGTGACCAAAGCCGGGAATTGAACGCGGGTTCGGAATGCTGTGAAGCAACAGTGCAAGTCACTATGCTACTGTGCCGCCCATGTATACGACTCCAGACCCATAACAATATGGGCGACTATTAACTGTCCTCTGGAGTTACCTAGCAAACTACCCTCAGTTGCATTCAAGAAGGTGATTCACTACCATCTTCTCAAGAGCAATCTGAGGTGGACAATAAATGCTGGCCTTGCCAGTGATCCTGTGAATGAGTAAAACAAAAATTCCAGTGAAACTTATATGTGAGGTGACCAAATAATTAGTTGAAGAAATAGGTTTCAAGAGAGTGAAATAGAGTAATAGAAAGGTTGGGGAGTGTTTCGAGAATATTTCCAAGACAGCGGAAGACTGTTAAACCACAATGATCCTGTGAATGAGTAAAACAAAAATTCCAGTGAAACTTATATGTGAGGTGACCAAATAATTAGTTGAAGAAATAGGTTTCAAGAGAGTGAAATAGAGTAATAGAAAGGTTGGGGAGTGTTTCGAGAATATTTCCAAGACAGCGGAAGACTGTTAAACCACAATGAGAGTTGTAGAATATTGCAAAATCAGTTGATTTATTAGAAGCAACAATTAATGACAATTACCAATAGTGTTATTGTTCATGTGGACAATAAGACCATAAGACATAGGAGCAGAATTAGGGTACTCGGCCCATCGAGTCTGCTCCGCCATTCAATCATGGCTGATATTTTTGCATCCCCATTCTCCTTCTCCCCATAACCCCTGATCCCTTTAATAATCAAGAACCTATCTATCTCTGTCTTAAAGACATTGAGTGATTTGGCCTCCACAGCTTTCTGCGGCAAAAAGTTCCACAGATTCACCTCCCTCTGGCTGAACAAATTCCTCCTCATCTCAGTTTTACAGGATCATCCCTTTAGGCTGAGATGGTGTCCTCTGGTTCTATTTTTTCCTACATGTGGAAACATCCTCTCCACGTCCACTCTATCCAGGCCTCGCAGTATCCTGTAAGTTTTAATAAGATCCCCCCTCATCCTTCTAAACTCCGTGTACAGACCCAGAGTCCTCAAACGTTCCTCATACGACAAGTTCTTCATTCCAGGGATCATTCTTGTGAACCTCCTCTGACTTCTTTCCAAGGTCAGCACATCCTTCCTTAGATATGGGGACCAAAACTGCTCACAATACTCCAAATGGGGTCTGACCAGAGCCTTATACAGCCTCAGAAGTACATCCCTGGTCTTGTATTCTCGCCCGCTTGACATGAATGCTAACATTGCATTTGCCTTCTTAACTGCCAACTGAACCTGCACATTAACCTTAAGAGAATCGTAAACAAGAACTCCCAAGTCCCTTTATACTTCTGATTTCCAAAGCATTTCCCCATTTAGAAAATGGTCTATGCCTAAGTTCCTCCTTCCAAAGTCCATAACCTCGCACTTTTCCACATTGTATTTAATTTGCCACTTCATTGCCCACTCTCCTAGCTTGTCCAAATCCTTCTGCAGCCCCCTTGCTTCCTCAATACTACCTGCCCTCAACAGATCTTTGTATCATCTGCAAACTTAGCAACAGTGCCTTCAGTTCCTTCTTCCAGATCATTAATGTATATTGTGACAAATTGTGGTGCCGGCACAGACCCGAGGCAGACCACTAGTCATCGGCTGCTATGCTGAAAAATATTCCTTTATCCCCACACTCTGCCTTCTGACAGTCAGCCAATCCTGTATCGATGCCAGGATCTTACCCTTAACACCGTGGGCGTTTAACTTATTTAAGAGTCTCCTATGCGGCACCTTGTCAAAGGCCTTCTGGAAATCTAAATAAATCACGTCCACTGGTTCTCCTTTGTCTAACTTCCTTGTTGCCTCCTCAAAGAACTCTAGCAGATTTGTCAGACATGATCTTCCTTTGACAAAGCTGTGCTGACTCAGTCCTATTTTGCCATGCACTTCCAAGTACTTTGCGATGTCATCTTTAATAAGACTAAAATCTTACCAATGACTGAAGTCAGGCTAACCGGCCTATAATTTCCCGCCTTCTGCCTCCCTCCCTTCTTAAACAGTGTGTTACATTAGTCACTTTCCAGTCCTCTGGGACCGTTCCTGCCTCCAGTGATTCCTGAAAGATCATCACCAATGCCACCACAATTTCCTCAGCTATCTCTTTTAGGACCCTGGGGTGTAGTCCATCCGGTCCAGGTGACTTATCCACCATCAAACCTTTCAGTTTTCCCAGAAGCTTCTCCTTAGTAATGGTCACTGCACTCACCTCTGCCCCCTGATTCTCCTGGAGCTCTGGCATCCCACTGGTGTCTTTCACCGTGAAGATGGATGCAAAGTAACTATTCAGTTCATCTGCCATTTCTTTGTTTCCTATTACTTCTCCAGCCACATTTTCCAGTGGTCCAATGTCTATTTTTGCCCCTCTCTTACCTTTTATATATTGAAAAAAACTTTTCCCATCTTCCTTTATATTACTAGCTAGCTTGCACTCGTGCTTCATCTTCTCCCCCTCATTGCTTTTTTAGTTGTCCTCTGCTCGGTTTTAAAGGCTTCCCAATCCTCTGACTTCCCACTACTCCTCGCCATTTTGTATGCTTTTTCTTTAGTTTTTATGCTGTCCTTGACATCCCTCGTCAGCCATGGATGCCTTGTCCTCCCCTTAGCATGTAGGTGTTTATAACAGATATTAAACAGCACAAATATTTTCTGTAGACTGTCTACTTGTAAGCAGAATACTTTTTATTCATACTTCCGGTGGCATCCATGGAGTGAGTGGTAGCTCATTTGGTGGCTCCCGTTGGTAATTTTGGACCTTTTCCCTGGTTAACGGGTGGATGTGTTGAGCAAAAAAGGGGCAAGAATGGTGGAAGCAGAGGGTGCCCCACCGGTGGATGGATTTGTGGA
The DNA here is from genome assembly GCF_902713615.1 of Scyliorhinus canicula. NCBI lineage: Eukaryota > Metazoa > Chordata > Chondrichthyes > Carcharhiniformes > Scyliorhinidae > Scyliorhinus > Scyliorhinus canicula. The sequence continues at coordinate 77,334,024 of NC_052150.1, forward strand.
CCAGGAGTGGTTTTAAAAGAAAGGAGCAGTTGGAGCGAGAAGCTGTACCTGCGACACAGGGGAAGATGGTGGAGGGTCAGGGATCGACCCTACCATCTCAATGGCCGACGGAGCAGTTGTTGGGGCTTCTTGAATGAGACGTTTACCCAGCAGAGGAAGGGGACTCTGGCAAGGGTGGTGGATCCAATTAAGGCAGGTATCGGCCGCCTGGAATCAAGGCTGGAGGCCTAGAGCCAAGCGATCCAGAACGTGGAGGAGATGGTGGGGGAGCACGAAGAGCAGTTTACCTCGATGGCGGCTGAGTTGGGGGTGATGCGAGATACTCAGAGGCGGCTGCAGGAGAAGGTGGAGGATTTGGAGAATCGCTCCCAGAGACAGAATTTGAGGATCGTGGGGCTGCCGCAGGGCACCGGGGGAGTGGACACTGGCTTGTACCGGCCTTGGATGTTCGAGACGTTGCTGGGAGAGGGGGCCTTTGAATGACCTTTGGAGGTAGACGAGGGGCACAGAGCGCTGATGAGGAAGCTACAGGGGAACAAGCCACCGAGGCTAATGCTGATGCAGTTGCACCGATTCCTGGATAAGGAGCGGATCCTGAGTTGGCCAGGCAGATGAGGCAATGTATCAGGGAGGATCACGATCTGAGAGTGTGCCATGAGTTGAGTGCGGAGCTGGCCAAGAGGAGAGCGGGGTTCAATAATGTGAAGACGGCCCTCTTTAAGAAGGGGGTGAAATTCGGAATGCTGTACCTGGCTCGCCGATGGGTGACTTATATTGTCATGAACTTTATTTTGGGACACCGGAGGAAGCGATGGAGTTTGTCAGAGACAATGGACCGGCAGGAGGAGGACATTGAACTTTTGAAGAGGTGTTCGCTTTCTGTTCTTTTTGGTTTGTTTTTGGATTCTTTGGCCATTGTTTTTTTCTGTGGGGTGGTTGCTCTTTTCTTTGTTTTTGGGTTGGTGTTGTTCTTTGCAACGGGATAGTGTTTGTGCCGGGGATCTCAGGGGGTATAATGCTAGGTGCCATGGGCAGGGGCGACCAGGCTCGCTGGGCGGGCTAGTTCACGGAAGCGCAGTGGGGATGAATGAGTGGTTAGAATGTTGAAGGAGGTTGGGATTGTTACTTTGTGGCGGGGGGGAAACTGGTGACAGGGGAGGGGCTTTTGAAATGTGGTAGGGGGAGGGTCGATGACGGTGGACATCCGATGGTGGGCCTGAGGAGATGCGGGACGCGGGCTGGAGGCTGGCCCAGGAAGGGATATGGTTGATCGGACCAACCATGCTGATCACATGGAATGGGAGAAGGTTGAATGGGCTGGTCAAGAGGGCTCGTGTATTCACACATCTGAGGAGTTTAAAGGTGGACATGACTTTTCTGCAAGAAACGCGTTTGAAGATTGGGGATCAAACTAGGCTCAGGAAAGGGTGGGTAGGGCAAGCATTTTATGCATTTTCTGCATTAGACTCAAAGATGAGGGGGGTAGCAATATTGATTAATAAACATACAGCTTTTGAAGTGGGGGCCATAGTGGCAGACTCTGGGGGGGTTGGCGAGGGGGGCACAATACAATCTTGATAGAAGCACACAGGGTTAAGACGGAGCGGACGGAGATGGAGAGGCTAGTGGAGGAGATCTTGCAGGAGAACAGGAGGTATTCGGAGGCCCCAGACGCGGGGTTGTTGAGAAAGCAGCAGAAACTGCAGATGGAGTTTGGGCTTTTATCCACAGGGAAGATGGTAGGGCAGTTGAGGAGGGTAAAAGGGATGGTCTACGAATATGTGGAGAAGGCGAGCAGGATGCCGGCACATCAATTGAGGAAACAGGAGGCAGCGAGGGAGATCAGGAAAATGAAGGACGGGGGGGGGGGGGGGGGCATGATCTTGGACTCAGCGGGGGTGAATGGGGTGTCTGGATATTTCTACAAGAGACTGTATGAGGGGTTTGAAGGCAGGCGTGACAATGCTACAGGAGATACACCGGAGGGTAACAGATCAGACCAGATTGAGGAAGGGGTGGGGAGGGCGGTCATTGATCCAATGTCCGGCCGGTCGAGCTCAAAGATAGGGAGGGTACCAGCAATGATGAATGATGAAGGAACTAAAGGTGTTCATGGAGCAGATGGGTAGGATAGACCCATGGAGGCTTGGTCGGCCAAAAGTGAAGGAGTTTTCTTTCTTTTCGCATGTACATAAAGTATACTCCTGGATCGATTTTCTAAATTCTGAACAGGGCTCTACTGGCGGGAGTGGTTGATACTGAGTATTCGGCGATTGCTGTGTCGGACCATGCTCCACATTGGGTGGATCTACAGGTGTGCAAGGAGGGAGGTCAGCGCCCGCAATGGAGATTGAACGTAAGGCTGTTAGCGGATGAGGGGGTGCGCGGGCGTGTGAGGGAGTTCATCCAGAACTATCTGGAAATAAACATGGGGGAAGTCTCGGCAGCAATGGTTTGGGAAGCGCTGATGGCAGTGGTTAGAAGGGAGCTAATATTTATACAGGCCCACAAGATGAAGGTGGAGAGAGCAGAGATAGATAAGTTGTTTGGGGAAAATACTCCAGGTAGACAGGAGATATGCAGAGGCCCCGGAGGCAGGGTTAATTAAGGACCCATGGAAGCTACAGATGGAGTTTGGTCTGTTGTCTACGGGGAAGGCGTGGAGGGGGGGGCGATATACGAGTATGGAGAGAAGGCCAGCAGAATGCTTGCACACCAGCTAAGGAAAAGGGAGGCAGCCAGGCAGATAGGTAGAGTGGGAACACGGTCTTGGACCCTGCAGGGGTGAACGGGGCGTTTAAGGAATTTTATAGCCGCTATGACTCGGAATCCCCAGGTGGGGTAGAGAGGATGAGGCAGTTCCTGGGTGAGTTGAAGTTTCTAAAGGTGGAGGAAGGGTTGGTGGAGGGGTTGGGAGCCCCGAAATAGCAGAGGGGCTAGAGGCAATGCAGTCAGGTAAGACCCCGGGACCGGACGGCAACCCAGTGGAATTTTACCATAAGTTCTCTGAGATGCTGGGTCCCCTGCTGGTGAGGACATTTAATGAGGCAAGGGAGCAGAGTGTTCTTCCCCGACAATGACACAGGCCTCGATCTCACAGGCCTCGATCTCACAGGCCTCGATCTCACAGGCCTCGATCTCACAGGCCTCGATCTCACAGGCCTCGATCTCACAGGCCTCGATCTCACTGATCCTGAAGCAGAGAAGGACCCTGAGCTATGCGGGTCAGGCAGGCCAATCTCCCTATTGAACGTTAATGCCAAACTGTTGGCTAAAATCCTGGCCTCAAGGTTAGAAGATTGTGTCCCAGAAGTGATGGGGGAAGACCAGACGGGGTTTGTTAAGGGCAGACAGCTAAAGGCCAACGTTAGAAGGCTCTTAAACATGATCAGGGTGCCCCCAGAAGGGAGGGAGGTGGAAGTAGCGGTCGCGATGGACGCAGAAAAGGCCTTCGGCCGGGTGGAATGGAACTATTTGTGGGAGGTGCTGGGGCAGTTCGGGTTTGGGCGGGGCTTTATTGATTGGGTCCGGCTGTTGTATCAGGCACTGGTGGCGTGTCCGAATGTCGGTTGATGTCGGACTATTTTAAATTGCGCCGGGGAACATTCTGAATTCTCTCCCAGTGTACCCAAACAGGTGCCGGAATGTGGTGACTTTGGGCTTTTCATAGTAACTTCATTGCAGTGTTAATGTAAACCCACTTGTGACAGTAATAAATATTATCGATTATTATAATTTGATCCATGGGTCCCGCAAAGTTAACTGACGGTCTCAGTGATTAGCACTGAATACCAATGAGTCCAGTGTGCCAGCAAAACGACATCAATGACAATCAGAGGCAGGCAGAAAGTAGCAGAACAACCAAAGTCAATGTTTTGGTTCCAAATCAGTGTAATTCTTACCTTTTAGTACAAATTGAAGCTGTTCAACCCATTCTTCTGCCTCATTTGAAGAAGCTGCAGCAAACTGAAAAAATGTAAATATAAGTTAAACCTCGCAAGAAATGGGAAATACTTGCTGTCAGAATTGTTTCGAATGTTCAGCAGGTCTTTTCTGTGAAAGGATGTTTGAAACTATGTACAGTTTAATTTAGACATTTCAAGAATTTGAAGCAGTGGCTGACAGTTTACCTTCTGAACAGCAGCTGGCAACTATGTGAATACTGCTCCTCTTCATCAATGTCAAATGCAAAACTGACAAATAAAATTTACTCGAGGTAATTAAGAGACTCTATGTTTTTCTTTGAACTGCTGTATTCAACCCTCAAAAAAATGTCCTCATCAGAAACAGCCACTCAATCTGACAATTTAATAAACTGGCTTTCAACAGAAATCTTGAACGCAAAAACTTATTACACTAACGGTCTGAATCATTACTGACTGACTGAACAATTCCATTAAATGTCATGTCTACACAGGATGTCATTTTCTTACACTGTAAAGATATTGGTACTTGTTCTGTTAAAAATGCCAAAACTAATCCACAAGAAGCATTTTGGCCAAAAGAACACCATTCTACACTTTGTATGTAGCTTTTGAAACATTTGCTCACAATGAGTAAATTGTTAGATAAGAATGCAGATCACCATATGGAATCACCTTTACTATTTACAGATAAGAAATTACATTGGCCTGGCTTTTCAATACTGTCAATATTCATTGTCATTACTCTGCTAAAACTGACAACAACCTCTTACATTTCTATAATACCTTTAGTGCAACAAAACATCCCAAATGCATAATGGAAAACATTATCAATGCATTATAAAACAAGATATGTCACCAAGCCACATATATTGGGGTGATGAAAGAGTATGTAAAAGAGGACGTGAGCTGGGCAGGCAGAGAGGTTTAGGGAGGAAATTCCAGGGCCTGGGCTCAGGTAGCTGCACTCTCAACCACCACAGTTGGAGCAATTAAAATTGGGGACGTTTAAGAACAAGATCACAGATTTTTCAGAAAGTTGTGGGGTTGAAGGAGACTTAGAGATAGGGATGGATTTAAAAACAAGGATGAAAATTTTAAAATCAAGCATTAATCGACCAGCAGCCAATAGATGCAAGTGAGCATAGAGGTGATGGCTGAACTGGGCTTGGTGGGAATGAGGCATGAGTAGCAGAGTTTTGGATGACATAAAAACCCTGGAGGGCAAAACGTGGGAAGAAGGTCAGGAGTGTATTCGGATAATTAAGTCCAGAGCCAACTTCTGGAGTCCCCACATTCACAGGATAACAGAGAAATCCAAAGGTTGCTACCAGTGATTCTATTTTTCTCTTGAGCACAATTGCTTCACAGCTCCAGGTTCGATTCCGGTTTGGGTCACTGTCTGTGCGGAGTCTGCACATCCTCCCCGTGTGTGCGTGGGTTTCCTCCGGGTGCTCCGGTTTCCTCCCACAGTCCAAAGATGTGCGGGTTAGGTGGATTGGCCACGATAAATTGCCCTTGGTGTCCAAAATTGCCCTTAGTGTTGGGTGGGGTTACTGGGTTATGGGGATAGGGTGGAGGTGTTGACCTTGAGTAGGGTGCTCTTTCCAAGAGCCGGTGCAGATTCGATGGGCCGAATGGCCTCCTTCTGCACTGTAAATTCTATGAAACTTAAGCGAGGGGTCAGGAGGGCTAGAAGGGGTCACGAAAAGTCATTGGCAAATAGGGTTAAGGAAAATCCCAAGCACATAAAAAGCAAGAGGGTAGCCAGGGAAAGGGTTGGTCCACTGAAAGATAGGCAAGGGAATCTATGTGTGGAGCCAGAGGAAATGGGCGAGGTACTAAATGAATACTTTGCATCAGTATTCACCAAAGAGAAGGAATTGGTGGATGTTGAGTCTGGAGAAGGTTGTGTAGATAGCCTGGGTCATATTGAGATCCAAAAACACGAGGTGTTGGGCGTCTTGAAAAATATTAAGGTAGATAAGTCCCCAGGGCCTGATGGGATCTACCCCAGAATACTAGAGAGGAAATTGCTGAGGCCTTGATGGAAATCTTTGGATTCTCACTGTCTTCAGGTGGTGTCCCGAAGGACTGCAGAATAGCCAATGCTGTTCCTTTGTTTAAGAAGGGGAGCAAGGATAATCCAGGGAACTACAGGCCGGTGAGCCTTACGTCAGTGGTAGGGAAATTACTGGAGAGAATTCTTCGAGACAGGATCTACTCCCATTTGGAAGCAAATGGACGTATTAGCGAGAGGAAGCATGGTTTTGTGAAGTTGAGGTCGTGTCTCACTAACTTGATTGGAGTTTTTCGAAAAGGTCAGAAAGATGATTGATGCAGGTAGGGCAGTGGATGTTGTCTATATGGACTTCAGTAAGGACTTTGACAAGGTCCCTCATGGTAGACTGGTACAAAAGGTGAAGTCACACGGGATCAGGGGTGAGCTGGCAAGATGGATACAGAACTGGCTAGGTCGTAGAAGGCAGAGAGTAGCAATGGAAGGGTGCTTTTCTAATTGGAGGGCTGTGACTAGTGGTGTTCCGCAGGGATCAGTGCTGGGACCTTTGCTGTTCGTAGTATATATAAATCATTTGGAGAAAAATATAACTGGTATGATTAATAAGTTTGTAGACGACACAAAGGTTGGTGGAATTGCGGATACAGCAGTATTTAGATTGTTTGGAGACTTGGGCAGAGAGATGACAGATGGAGTTTAATCTGGACAAATGTGAGGTCTAATGCAGTAGGGAATATACAGTGAATGGTAGAACCCTCAAGGGTATTGACAGTCAGAGAGATCTTGGTGTACAGGTCCACAGGTCACTGACAGGGGCAACACAGGTGGAGAAGGTAGTCAAGAAGGCATACGGCATGCCTGCCTTCATTGGCCGGGGCATGGAGTATAAGAATTGGCAAGTCATGTTGCTAACTGTATAGAACCTTAGTTAGGCCACACTTGGAGTATAGTGTCCAATTCTGGTTGCCACACTATCAGAAGGATGTGGAGGCTTTAGAACGGATGCAGAAGAGATTTACCAGGATGTTACCTCGTATGGAGAGCATTAGCTATGAGGAGCGGTTGAATAAACTCGGTTTATTCTCACTGGAACGACGGAGGTTGAGGAGCGACCTGATAGAGGTCTACAAAATTATGAGGGGCATAGACAGCGTGGATAGCCAGAGGCTTTTTCCCAGGTTAGAGGGGTCAATTATTAGGGGACATAGGTTTAAGGTGCAAGGGGTAAGGTTTAGAGGTACAAGGCAAGTGTTTTTACACAGAGGGTAGTGGGTGCCTGGAACTCGCTGCCAGAGGTGGTGGTGGAAGCAGGGATGATAGTGACATAAGGGGCATCTTGACTAAAACATGAATATGAGGGATATGGACCCAGCAAGTGTAGAAGGTTTTAGTTTAGACGGGCAGCATGGTCGGCACAGGCTTGGAGGGCTGAAGGGCCTGTTCCTGTGCTGTACTTTTCTTTGTTCTTTGTTGTTCTAGGGAATGCTTAATAGTGTAGAGACAAAGGTAAGGTCCTGCAGGACTGTAGAAAAAAATAATATAAAAGGGGACGTGTTAGCTTAACAATTGTCATGAGATCATTACATTTCTTTTTTACCTGAAGACAATGTTGTGTGCATTCAGATAAGCCAATTCACTAACTTCCCTTAGCACCCATCAACCACCTCGCAGTCTTCTTTGCTCTCCTAAAACTCCTCATTCATCCTCTGCAATATTGTATCTGAAAGCACACTGGGAACCCTGATGGAACACTTCCAACCATTTTCCTGCAGCTTGACAATGTAACCTCCTTGCTTTGGCCACTAAACATAGCATCTCTCCTTTAAGCTCCTGAAGCATTATAAGAATCTGCAGCAGCTTTGAATTTGTCACCGACTGCTTGCTGAACTGCCTATGGGTGACGTGTTTCATACTGGGATCTCATTATTCCTGCAAATGAGAAGCAACCCTAAAATTAGGATATGCCTGAACCAAATTCTCCAAATGGCTGTTCTTCTCACTTCACCCACCTTCTGCTGGTTTCCTACCGCGAGACTAAAATTAATATGTTTCCACTGTCCTGTTTCCCCCATCCCCCCACCAAATAAAATATTTTAGTTAAGAACTTAACAATTTTTAATTTTTCTATAGTTTGATTTTCTGCACTTGGGAGTCAGGTGATCACCTTGTTTATGAGTTTATGAATCTATTCACAAGCACTCATCTTCCAGGTTGGGGAGACAGGTTTTTGCTGGTGAGCAAATTGAGCAGTTTAAATGCTCAACAGAATGGTGTATTTTATGATGTTTAGTTGTCACCAGATGCATTGAAATTAATAATCTCTATTTGCACAATGCTACAGCTCAAATTTAAGACAATATAAACTTTCACCCTGGAGTAAACTTAGCAAGAAGATACTAATTTTAAGAGAACATAAAAGATAATCAGCCAGTGAAAACTGATATTCGGTTTGGTATACATACAAGAAATCTGGATGTCACACCTTACAGCCTTACTTTCGGAACTGTGTATTGTGAACCATCTTAATGCATTTTCTCTTACGCAGAGAAAAGGGATAGGTTTGACTTTGCCCATAAATTAACAAATGCTCTTGTTTTTTGGGGATCGAGTTCGATGTCTGTTCATGAGTGCTCAAATGTAGAAAGCCAAAGGCAACTTCAGATGCATCTGGTCAAATGTATTAAACTTCTGCCATCTTTTTATACACAGATTTAAATACTAGCCTACTTTGTATTAAGCCAAAAGCCAGTAACCTGAGAAGTTGAGCAAAGTTGGTTAGTTGCTTTGCACTGCCAAATATTAGCATTTCTGTTTGGGTACAGCTTTCCAGCTGGCTTAATTATGCACTTTACAGTAACCTGTGTTCACCTTAATAGGCTAATAATAGCTTAATCGCTTAATACCCTCATCCCTCAGCTGGACTCCATGACTAATAATAGAAATTCTCAGGGATCCTTGTAATGCTGCCATGTAAGCTCTGGCTCAGCCACCGCCTTTGCCCTACACAAACTGGAACATGAATAAATAGGACCTTTACTCAGATCACTGATCATAGAGTCTGGGAACCCATAGAACAGAGAATGTATTGTGCTACAGCTCAAGGAGGAGAAACAGTTGTGTAATGGGAAAATAACATGATGTAATCTCTCACGAAAACAACAATTCAACGCCTTTGCAGCCGACTGAAATAATGCCCACCTTGACACTAGAAAGCGAACAGGGCCACATTGCCCCTGCAGTTGTAAAGTTGATGAAGTCTGCAGTTGTGCTCTCACAGACCAGAGCTCGAGGCCACTAACTACAAATATATTACAGCCCCCTTTAATTGAACCCCAGCAACTTTGACAGGCAAGTAGATGTTCTGAAGACAGGCACCAGGGGCTCATAGAGGTGAAAGATAATGGGCTGGATTCTCCGCTGTCTGGATTCTCCATTGCGCCAGCAACCCGGGGATTTCCCGATGGCGTGGGGCTGGCCACAATGGGAAACCCCACTGGTCAGCTGGCAAGACGGAGAATCATGCCAATGTGTAGGCCTTGCTATAGTCAGTACCATAATTCTGTTTGAAACCTTTGGGCTAGAAACTCATGTGCCCTTGTTTGTTAGGACACGGGGTAGTAATTCACAACCTATCCATGTTGGTTCCAAATGAGGTTGGCAACGTGAAAATTATTTTCACTTTATTTGTATGATTATAGCATATGGCTGAGTGGGTCTTGTGCTGCTTCTTCCTTCATGCTGCTGACTGAATCCTTACCGAGTGCAGGGGAAACAATGTCATTGCAGATATCATGTGGTTCAGACCAGCTTCATTTTCTTCAAAACAGGATATCTCTCTTTGAAAGGGAACTTGTGGTAAATAATATTGGTGGAACTCAAATGGTGGAAAAAGTAGACAACGACAAAGAGAAGTTCCCAGAATGATGGATGGAACACTGGTAGAGGAGAGACACCGTGGTTCTGCAACAGGCAAAGAGGCCCTTAAGAATCAGTTTCAGAAGGGAGTGGGATCAGTTGGCCAGCGAGGTCAGTTCCAGGATTCTGGACCCAAGGACTTGACAGTTGTACCAGAAGATGACTAATTAGCTCACATGGATGGGGAAGGTCAGTGAATGCATGGCAGCTACCCACCACACCACCAAATGTGCATGCACCACTCCCCTTCCTCACCCATTAGCACTCCCAGCATTCAGGACGCATAACTAATATCCAGGCAAATCTCCTTACCATCAGAGACCTTCCAATGCTGCAATATGCTCACCCACCTCCTGCTGCCTCCATATTCCTCCAGTTAGTTAGCTATGATAGGAATATCACCCAATCATCCATTGCAAAATCTCTAACATTCTGCCCTCTCTCTTGCAAAAATTAGAAGGGAACAGAGCCGAACTGAAGTGGGGGAAAGGCAGTGGGCTAAGGATGCTTGCATCTCCTGAGCCCTTATAGAAGTGATAGCACTCAGCATCCTGGGGCCTGCAGTGACAGGGCCCATGGCATGTGGAGAACATCGAGAACGATGTTATATTACTGCATCATGCCACTTATAAATGAAATGTAAATCGCTTACTGTCACAAGTATGCTTCAATGAAGTTACTGTGAAAAGCCCCTAATCGCCACATTCTGACGCCTGTTCAGGGAGGCTGGTACGGGAATTGAACCGTGCCGCTGGCCTGCCTTGGTCTGCTTTAAAAGCCAGCTCTTTTAGCCCTGTGCTAAACCAGCCCCTCTATAAACTGCTAACTCAACATCAACCTGCTATCTGAAATTATGCGCAAGCTGCAGATGTCTTGCTTTCCACCCCACACACCCTGGGGTCTATGATTCTATTCTAATTCTATGATTCCCTTATCCCAACCTTCTGATTTCCAGCTTCCAAATACTGAAGATCTGATGGCGGTCCAACCACAGCAGCATACGGAGGAAGAGAAGGGATAATGATCGAGCATTAATAAAAAAAGATCTGGCACTCACAGCCACAGCCACTGGTTGGAAGCAGCACGTGGTGAATCATCCAAGCATAAGCAAGCTACAGGCCTTTCATCAACACTAGACCATTGACTTGAAATGTTGGGTGCGATCGAATGGCCTCTTAGCATTCGACTTGGTAACGTGACAAGGCCGTTAAATCTCACAAGAAGCCTCTCTTGAGATATGCAATGCTTGGAACGCCTCGCAAGATTTAATGAGATGTCGCAATCTGGATCTTACCCTCACTAGGTGAGAGCCACATTGACATATGCCAATGAGCCAAATGATTCTCCCAAGGCCTGGGAACTAACGCCCGCATCTGGGAGGCCTTGCCATGGTGCTGTTTAGCAATGGTCCACACAAACCTGGACCAGGCATGACAGCACCTGGTTTTGGGAGGGGGGGGGGGGGGGGGGGGGGGGGTGTCTCCCAGGCCATTGGAGACCTCTGGGTGGTCGGGCTCTGGGCAGGGTAGTACTTTGGCACTCCTGCTGGGACCCAAAAACCTTGGTGCTGCTATTTGTGGCAGTGCCAGGTGCCAGTGCTGGGGTATTGCAAGGGTGCCAGGTTGTCAGTGCCAATGTGCCAGTGCCAGATAGCTCATGCTGGGGATCAAATCCAGGATGCCTGCCCTTAAGAGGAGGGGCTCGAGGACCCCCTAAGAGGGAATAATAATAATCTTTATCATCACAAGCAGGCTTACATTAATACTGCAATGAAGATACTGTGAAAATCCCCAAGTCGCCACATTCCGACGCCTGTTTGGGTACACAGAGGGAGAATTCAGAATTCCAAATGACCTAACTTGAACGTCTTTTGGGACTTGTGGGAGGAAACCGGGGCACCCGGAGGAAACCAACGCAGACATGGGGAGAAAGTGCAGACTCCTCACAGATAGTGACTCAAGCCGGGAATCGAACATGGGACCCTGGAGCTGTGAAGCAACAGTGCTATCCACTGTGCTGCAGCACGATGTCCGAAGGGGATCAAGAGATTGGAGCTCTTCCTGCACTGCCTGCTTTGATAAAGGCATTGCACTCCGCCCTGCAGAAAGACCCTGACATATGCGCCCAAAATGGGACTCTTTTTTGCGCATTAAATCCCGCCCGTTATCCTGGTCACAAATGTCGCTTGACTTGTTGAATATTTCTAGAATTTCCATTTTTTATTTCAGATTAACAGCATCTTCAGCTTTTGTAAGGGATGGTTTGCTGCCAGCTCCCAAGAGACCCAAGCCAATAGTGGCTATGTGTGTTATCCCTATTGTAACTTACAACACAATTGGTTCCTCAAAATCCCGTTGCAAGTCAAAATGTCATAAGTCAGAAACGATTTTCCCATAGGAACAATGTTATAAATAGGGATTGGTTCCTGAACCATGGCCGTAAATCACTCATGGGGTGCCCAGCGGTGTTAAATGCTCTCAACTCTTTCTCTGTCAAGTCGCTGAGGTGACTGTTGATGCCTGCATGGCTAGCACAAGTTCTTGTGGGGGATATAATGAAGTCATCAATCACTGAAAGTTGCTTGTTTAAACTTTTGAGAGTCTGAGCGTGTATTAAATACAAGTGCACAAATGTATTAAAAATGCTTTGTGGCAAAACAATTTAACAGAATAAAACACTGTTTCTAACCTAATCAAGACTGTTCGACCAATCCAACCATACAGATGGCTTTGTTAAAGCAAAATGGGGTATCAATTTCTAAACGTTCTAAGAGTGATCCATCGTCACTTGAATTAAGTAAAATCGAGGACCGCCTGCATAGCAGTATCCAGAAAACTACACTCACATGACACTCTTTGTTCACCTAGTTAACAACATGCTTTATTTTTTGCACAGTTGGCCAGAGTTCTTGCCTTCAAAGAACCACCAAACATGTACAGGTATCTGAATGATTGTTTGAAGCAATCAAATAACTGCTCGATAAAGGCTCCAGTGATTCAGAAGTCTAAATGTGGCAAAGTTCTTTTGCCAATTACGGGCTCCTGGAATAAAAGTCATAAGACAGGTATGCAGGGGATTGCCTTGATTTCCATGTAGCCAGCCTTTAACTTGCTAATAGAGGGTAAACAGCATGGTACAGAGGATTGATGCAGTAATGAAGCAGCTGCCAGGGAAATACATCCACACCTGAGCCGATCGTCACAGCTGCTGCACATTTTGTGAAGGCACTTGGAAGGTGACGTGGATGCAATCAGCCACACCTTTAATTTGGGCAATCTTGTGAACTGCAAACTGCAGAGTCCTGTACCGCTGCATCTGGACGTCCATGGAGGCAGTGACAAACATAGAGGTGATGGCTGAACTGGGCTTGGTGGGAATGAGGCATGAGTAGCAGAGTTTTGGATAACATAAAAACCCTGGAGGGCAAAACGTGGGAAGAAGGTCAGGAGTGTATTCGGATAATTAAGTCCAGAGCCAACTTCTGGAGTCCCCACATTCACAGGATAACAGAGAAGGATACTCTCATCAACCCTCTCCTTTATTTCAAAGAGTTCAATCTAGCTAGTCATTTAGGATTTATCTTCAACAAATCAGTACTGGTTTTCATTCATTAACCCATATTTTTCAAACTGCCAGTTACGTTTGTACCAGATTATTGCTTCAGATTTTCCTCACCACTGATGTTACATTAACTGACCTGTAGTAGCTGGGTTAAACTTCTTTTGTTTTCTGAATGGGGTGTAATATTTGTAAACCATCAGTCCTCTGGCAGCAGTCCCATATCTAAGAAAATCAGAAGATTGTGACCAGAATCTCCACAATTTTCACCTTCTCTTCCCTCAGCCAACAAAGTTGCATGCCTCTGGACTGAGCGACGGTCCTACTTTGAACATTGCAATCGGTATCTATTTTTATCCCATCCAATTTCTCTATGACCTCCTCCTTGACTGACATGAGCAGCAATCCCTTCTTTGGTGAGGGCAAATGTAAAGTACTCACCTAGTATTTCAACCATACCCTCTGCCTGTACAAGCTTTAATTGTCCCAAATTGGCCCACCTTTCCTGATATCAATTGGAAGGTGCCTTTGCACACTTTCTGCCTAGTGCATGCACAGTCTTCCTCATTAGAGATGTCATTGGAATGCGCCCATCAGCCTATTTATCAGTGCCAGTACTGGTTTGCGCAGACACAGAAGGACTGTGCGTGCGGATGTCATTACACACTGGCAGATTCTTGGTTTTGTCAATCTGTTCAGACCTATGATGTATCTTTTCAAACCACTCCAACCCATGGAATGCTTCAGGTGTCCTTCTAGCTGCAGGTTCCACCAGAAGATTTCAAATTCTGCACACATGGAAATAGCTTCAGAGGATTTTAGATATTTGGTCAGTAATCTTTGCTTTATTATAACTTTCAGGGAAATGGAATGCTACCAGTGAGAGGTCCCATGGCTCAGGGGCTGACATACTCTTTTGCTGCAGATCAAAATCAATGTCTATCTGTAGTTGTGCTTCTCCTCACACACCACCATCCCCACCGAACACACCTCTGCAATTAAATTCCTCTATCTCTCACAACAGGTATATTTTAACATTATTTAGCATTTAACATTCCTTCCACAAAACAGGTCTAGTTGAGGCTCATCACTGTTATCCCCTTTCCGTGTGCTTCTGGATTACCAGCTCCACCTTCCTAACATGGATCGCATAGCCAAGAGTTGTTTTTCATCTCTTCTGCTTCTGAGCTTATTTTGATAATTAAATTCTGCACTATAGATGTCGTGTAACATCTTCCGTTTCCCATGTGATCTATTTGCTGTTTCCTGAGCCAGTGATGTCTATGATATTACTCCAGTTCTTCAGTCGGTACAATAAAGCAATTCCTTGCCATATAAACAAGCCTAAAATTTCATAGTTAGTGATTTCAGCAGGAAACTGGAGAAGCAGGATTGTAGATCATGGATAACATGATCTACAAGCATACCTCTATATTAATGGTGCTGTGCAATGGAATAAATAAAGCAAGGGTATATATGGATAGCAGTGCTGGCGATGTGCCATGACTGCCACACATGGGAGTTTGTGGAGAGCACTGCAATGCCGGACAATCACATCTGCAACAAATATCTGTACAATTAAGAATTCAAATCACGAGCTGTTGAAATAAAAACAAAAAAATGTTGGAAATATTCATCAGATCACATAGACAGCATCTGTGGAGAGAGAAACAGAGTTAACATTTGAGATTGATGACCTATCATCAGAGTTGCCGAGCTGTAGAGACTATGGGACATTATAGAGACCTGAGGTTATGTTTCTTGCCCAGTCACAGAAGATCTCTCCATGTCTCAGAAGGAATTTGAAGTGGGTAAAGTGGTGGTATGGAATCTTGTTGTGATTTTCTAAGGAACCATTAATATATGCACAGCTAGGGGTGAGAGAAAGCGGGAGGCCGAGAGAAACAGAAAGGAGAAGGCCGCGAGAGAGAGAGCGAGGGAGAGAAAGGCAGAGGCCGAGAGAGAGAAAGAGAAAGAAAAAGAGAGAGATAAAAGGGCCAGTCGGGAGAGAGGGAAGGAGAGAAAGGGAAAAAAGGGAGTGAGAGGCCGAGAGATAAGAGAGAGAGGCCGAGAGAGAGTGAGAGAGGCCGAGAGAGAGTGAGAGAGGCCGAGAGAGAGTGAGAGAGGCCGAGAGCGAGTGAGAGAGGCCGAGAGAGAGTGAGAGAGGCCGAGAGAGAGTGAGAGAGGCCGAGAGAGAGTGAGAGAGGCCGAGAGAGAGTGAGAGAGGCCGAGAGAGAGTGAGAGAGGCCGAGAGAGAGTGAGAGAGGCCGAGAGAGAGTGAGAGAGGCCGAGAGCGAGTGAGAGAGGCCGAGAGAGAGTGAGAGAGGTCGAGAGAGAGTGAGAGAGGTCGAGAGAGAGAGAGAGAGGCAGAGGAGAGGGGGAGGCTGAGAGTGAAAAAGAGAGTGAGAGGTCGAGGGTGAAAAAAGAGAGTGAGAGGCCAAGAGAGAAGGGAGAGAAGCCGAGAGAGAGAGAGAGAGAGAGAGGGAGAGAGAGAGGGAGAGAGAGAAGCTGAGAGAGAGAAGCCGAGAGAGAGAGAGAGAGAGAGGCCGAGAGAGAGAGAGAGAGAGGCCGAGAGAGAGAGAGAGAGGCCGAGAGAGAGTGAGAGAGGCCGAGAGAGAGAGAGAGAGGCAGAGGAGAGGGGGAGGCTGAGAGTGAAAAAGAGAGTGAGAGGTCGAGGGTGAACAAAGAGAGTGAGAGGCCAAGAGAGAAGGGAGAGAAGCCGAGAGAGAGAGAGAGAGGGAGAGAGAGAGGGAGAGAGAGAAGCTGAGAGAGAGAAGCCGAGAGAGAGAGAGAGAGAGGCCGAGAGAGAGAGAGAGAGGCCGAGAGAGAGAGAGAGAGAGAGAGAGAGGCCGAGAGAGAGAGGCCGAGAGAGAGAGGGAGAAGCCGAGAGAGGGAGAGAGAGAAGCCAAGAGAGAGAGAGGGGCGAGAGAGGGGGGCAAAGAGAGAGAGAGAGAGAGAGAGAGAGCGAGAGAAGGATTGCAATTAAATTAGTAACAAATTATTTACAGCTTCTGCACTGTGACTCATTTAATGAGGTTGGGAGTTACTGCAGGGCACAGCCAGGAGAAGATGTTTATGTGGTACTTGGATTGTGTGTAAAGATAATCGGTTAGGTCTGCGCACAGAAAATTGTTGAGTTACTGCTCATTGGTGATTCAACAGGAGATATCTCATTGTGAAAAGAACCATATTTTATATGATACAGAACTTCATGTTTGGGTCCTTTCTAATCTGTAGGGATTCATGCAGCATGCAATATTCACGCTGTGGTATCATTTTAACAACACAGATGTGCTATCAGCATTATCCATGCTATTCAATGGCTGCTCATGGGAGCAGACGGAAGGGGGTTGCTGGAGAGGAATGGGGAGGGTTGATGCCATGGGTCTAGAATGCCACCGAGAGGCAGTTAGCACCTCTTAAAAAGGAGGCACATTCTCAGTGCAGACACCAGGGAAAGAGTTCTAAACAAAAAACTGCTGAAGTAACTGAGAGATTGAAAGGATGTCTAATACTGCCTTTGAAGGTAGTAAACACCTAACGGAAATAATGAATCACTCTTGTGCTGTTTCCTAATGCCCATTATGGAAGCTGCCAGATCGATCACCAAGGGCTCTATCATGGGAGGTGCTGCTTTGTTGCTAATGGAACTGACTGCTTGGCCTCAAGTGGACAGAACAGTCTCCATGCTCTGTGAAAAGACTTGAGATAGATGGAGATGAATACATCCATGCTTGACGATTTCATGCACAGGTTCTCTGCAGGTGCCGAGTGCATCTAGTGTTTCTTGGTAGATTCTCATGAACCTTCTTTGTTGTCTACATCCTCTACAGAAGATCTAATATGTGACAACCTCTTTCCCCATTGGGTAGAAAGCATGCTTTGCCACTTGTGGTCACAAATCAGCTGCACACTAAAGAGATGCTATCCCTTTCAATCGATTAGGATGCCAGGATGGTAATAGGTTGCACACCAAACACATTATACATTGCCAAAGTCTGCAATGCCAAACAAACCTGGTACTCTCTCACTATGCTTCACTTGGTCCATTGGAAAGATGATGCAGGTTTTCTTTATGGCACAGAAAACCTCAGTGACTTCACGGTGTCTGTGCTTTGCAATTTCGGATATGTTACAGCCCAAAAGCAGTTTGTGGCATAAAAGTTGAATGTTACAGCCACCTCACCTTGAATTATACTGTCGTTTGGCGATGGTCTTCTTGGTGTTAGAAAGGCACCCGAGACATTGCTCCCAAATAAAGTTTATGTAGGAGAAGTGCCCCCATTGTCACCATGACCTCCTGTGCACTGCTCTCCTCCACTTTCTCAATTGGAATAAATTTGCAATTTAGGTGATATCTTCCCAAAGACTATAAATGACCACTGGCATTCGAAGAAAATCAGAAATGTTATGGCGAGATAAAATTACAAATTTTTAGCAAGCCTAACCAGGGTTAATAGTAACCTCTCTGAAAAGTCCACCCAGGGTTTAGGAACAATATAATCTTTCTATAAAAACAGAAAATACTGGAAATACTCAGCAGGTCAAGCAGCATCTGTGGAGAGAGAAATAATGTTTCAAGTAGAAAATTAGGAAAAAAATTAGGGATTTAAATCTATTTAAGAACAGTAATATCATTCTTAGCTTTTGAGTCTATACATGCAATTCAATACCCAGGTGTCTCCGCTAATTTAAAACCAGTCAGGTATGCCAACTAGTTATTAAGTAATAGGTACCTGGTACTGGATTTTTGTTTGCACTGAAATGCCATGTGAATTTAAACCAATCTTGTAATCCACATTGGTTTACAGCTCATTAACCCCCATACATTTCAAGCATACCAGCACATTTGATCTGCTAAACTGAATTTAAGAAGTTTTTCAAAATGAGTAATGAAGGATCAATGGGGTTACACAATCCTTGCACTTATTGCACAGATAACCTGCAGAAGGATGAACGTTGCAAATCACTGGGGCTCAAAACTCTTGACATGAATTCACCAGAGATGGGTTCCAATTAAAGAGGGTAGAACTACTTAAGAAAAGTAATCAAGAGAAATATGAGAGGAGAGAAATTCTCTTATTACACAACTATAAAACTGTCAAAGATACAACTAGGTGGGCAAAGAGACTGGGGAGTACGGTGGCATGGTCCAAACATACTGAATCAGTAGGCTCTAACTGAAAAAGTTTGAAAACCACTGAAAGAAGTGTGGTAGGGAGTGGGAACTGCTGCAAGCTATTTGGCGCTCAGCCCTGAGAGACCGGCAGGCAATACAACACTAATTGGTCCACTTAAGGAGGCTCCACCAGCTTCATGCTGCAAATGAAGGCTCGCCAGCCAATTCGCTGGGACTGCGCTTGTCAGCCCCTGCTAACAAGGCCATGCAGCACTTAGACAGCTCTTGCACAGCCAATCCCCCTCAGCGTGCTGCAACGGCGCCGAGATGACTGGCTCCCAGATTTTGAGATGCAGACCTTTGGAGGCTCAAAGATGTGGTTGAGGCCAGGAAGGATCTCCTGTTCCCCTGAGGGTCCAAAGGGTGAGCCACAGAGCAGCCAGTGCACCTGAGATGAAGTTCAGTGGCCGTCAGCTTGGGCAGTGTGACCAGGAGGACAGGCCTCCAGTGCCGCAAAAAGGTCAACGACCTACACCGGGCAGCGTGCGAGTTGCCAACTCCTCCTGAAACCTTCCCACCCCCCTGTAAACCACCAACATCCCAACTCTTCCTCTCCAACCACCCTCCCCGATGGGGGCCTGTGTGCCCCCACAGTAGAAGTGGTTCCACTGACGTCGAGAGAGGTCCCAGACTGGCAACGCCGTGCCGGACAAATCTCGTGACCTTCAAGGAACTGACCCTGGAGGTTATGGGGATGGCAGAGGACAGATCTGTCACCAAACCAGATGTTAGCGCATGCCCCAGAGGTGAAGATCCACCGGGCCCCATCCGGATGGACTGTCACACGTGAGTTTACATAGAATTTACAGTGCAGAAGGAGGCCATTTGGCCCATCGAGTCTGCACCGGCTCTTGGAAAGAGCACCCTACCCCCTTTCCAAGGTCAACACCTCCACCCTATCCCCATTACCCAGTAACCCCACCCAACACTAAGGGCAATTTTGGACACCAAGGGCAATTTATCATGGCCAATCCACCTAACCCGCACATCTTTGGACTGTGGGAGGAAACCGGAGCACCCGGAGGAAACCCACGCACACACGGGGAGGATGTGCAGACTCCGCACAGACAGTGACCCAAGCCAGAATCGAACCTGGGACCCTGGAGCTGTGAAGCGATTGTGCTATCCACAAGGCTACCGTGCTGCCCAAAGTTGCTATTGCCATGCTGAATGACCCATCTCTCCCACTAATCACGTGTCTATTCACCACAGGGCCTCCAGCTGACGCCACCGGCCCATCCGGGGTGGTCTCCCCCCCACCGTCATGAGTCCTAGAGGCTACGGGTGCAGGAGATAGTGAAGGCAATGCATGGCACTGAGGCCAACACTGCTAGGGTGGCGACCGCAGTGGAGAGCCTTGTTCACGACGTGGCAGCATTAGTTGAGGTGACCAAGGCATGACACAGTCAGTGACTGCCATGGCTGAGGGCCTCAGTAGATGTCCGATTCGTTGGGGATGTGACCCATTACCAGGCGGACCTTGATGAGGATCTGTGGGATATGTTCCAGTCTCAGATGCTAGGCAATGAAGTCCACATGCTACGTGGCCCGTCTACTCATGGGGACGCCCTTGGGATGTGTGAGGTGCTAACTTAACTACTATTGCCAATTCTCTATTAGCAATAGCCTTCAGCAGCACAGCCAGGGATTCTGCGGTCAATGGGAGTCATGGGTGATTGCTGGGGCAGACAGACAGGACTAGGGTTGCCCCATGAACGGGTACACATGATCCAGCAATTGGCATGGAGGACCCGCGTACGGTTGCACCCCCTGCCCCAGCTCCAATAGCGCCAGTCCCCCCATCCCAAATACCCCCATGGCTGACCACCTCAACCGAGGCTGCCCCTCCCCCACCCCCCCCCCCCCCCCCCCCCCCCCCCCCCCCCCCCACCCTCCAAGCACAGGGCCAGCAAGTCCAGTATTCCCGGGCTCATTGCCTGTGAACGAAGATGGCCACTCACCTCCTAAGGTCCCCACAGCAACCCTTCAGCCAGGTTCATGTTTTTCAAAAGGAGTACTATTCAGCACCAACATGACCACTTGCTGGCAAGGCCGCTGGATCACGAGAGGCCGTTGGATATTGTATGTAAATAGGGTTTAAGTAGTGATTAATGGTTTCTCGCCGCGCTATGGCAGGATTCCTATTTCCCTTATGGGAGCAGGCTGGTTGTACAGCAAACAGTTTGGCGCCCGGTGCCGTTATCGTTTTTGGCCTCTCCCACTATTCACCGGCTTCATCGCGCTCTCGGTCAAGCTCAACGATGTCACTGAATTGCGCATGTTCTTGACTCCTCTTTTCTATCTCACTGTCAGTGATTCATGCTCTAGCACAGTACAACAGATGCTGATACTCATCCGGTATTCCAATTGAATAGTTGACCTTCACAAAAAAGCCTAGCCAGTAAGTGCCAAGAGGCCATCTGAACACAGGCAACAGAAGTGGCCTCTCCACCAAGCCTAATCTGGACATCCGCATGTTCACTTCCATCACTAGAAAGAGCCGGAGTACAAACTCTACAGATTTTCTTTTTCCTTTCCTACTTTTGCCAGACGGAGACTAACTTCACTGACAAAATGTTCAATTGTACTCAATAACATATTATTTATTTCCAGAATGTGGAGATGCCGGCTTTGGACTGGGGAGAACACAGTAAGAAGTCTTACAACATTAAGTTAAAGTCCAACATGTTTGTTTCAAACACTAGCTTTTGGAGCTCTGCTCCGTCCTCAGGTGAGGAACCTGAGGAAGGAGCAGTGCTCCGAAAGCCAGTGTTTGAAACAAACATGTTGAACTTTAACCTGGTGTTGTAAGACTTCTTACTGTTATTTCCAGAAGGCATTCGACAAGGTGCCGCACAGAAGCCTGTTGCAGAAGATAAGGATGCACAGCGTTAAGGACAATGTATTACCATGGACAAAGAATTGGTTAACTAACAGGAAATAAAGAGTGGGGATAAATGGGTGTTTTTCTGGTTGGCAATCAGTGGCTAGTGGTGTGCCTCAGAGATCAGTGTTAGGACTGCAACTGTTTACAATTTATGTTGATGATTTAGAGTTGGGGACGACATGTAGTTTGTCAAAGTTCACAGATGACACTAAGATTACGGGTAGAGTAAAGTGTGCAGAGGACGGGGGCGGCACGCGATTCAGTGGTTAGCACTGGGACTACAGCGCTGAGGATCCAGGTTCGAATCCCGGCCCTGGGTCACTGTCCATGTTGAGCTCGCACATTCTCCCCATGTCTGCGTGGGTTTCACCCCCCACAACCCAAAGATGTGCAGGTTCGGTTGATTGGCCACACTAAATTGCCCCTTAATTGGAACAAAAAATAATTGCATACTCTAAATTTATTTTTAAAAAGTGTGCAAAGGACACTAAAAGTCTGCGTAGGGAGATAGATAGTTAAGTGAGTGGGCAAGGGTCTGGCAGATGGGGCAGCACGGTGGCCTAGTGGTTAGCACAACCGCCTCACGGCGCTGAGGTCCTAGGTTCGATCCCGGCTCTGGGTCACTGTCCGTGTGGAGTTTGTACATTCTCCCCGTGTCTGCGTGGGTTTCGCCCCCACAACCCAAAAATGTGCAGAGTAGGTGTATTGGCCATGCTAAATTGCCCCTTAATTGGAAAAAATAATTGGGTAATCTAAATTTTTTTTTAAAAGGGTCTGGCAGATGGAGTACAATGTTGGTAAACGTGAGGTCATCCATTTTGGTAGGAATGACACCAAAATGAACTATTATTTAAATGGTAAAAAATTACAGTATGCTGCTGTGCAATGAGACCTGGATGACCTTGTGCATGAATTGCAAAACGTTGGTTTGCAGGTGCAGCAGGTAATTAAGGCGGCAAATGGAATGTTGTCTTTCATTGCTAGGAAGGATGGAGTTTAAAAACAGGGATGTTACGTTGCAGCTCTATAAGGTGCTGGTGAAGCCACACTTGGACTACGGAGTACAGTTTTGGTCTTCTTACTTGAGAAAGGATGTACTAGCACTGGAGGGTTCGTAGAGGAGATTCACGAAGTTGATTCTAGTGGAGAGGATTGACTTATGAGGAGAGACTGAGTAAACTGGGACTATACTCATTGAAATTTAGAAGAATGAGGGGGGTTCTGATAGAAACATGTAAAATTATGAAAGGAATAGTTAAGATAGAAGCAGGGAGATTGTTTCCACTGGTGGGTGAATCTAGAACTAGGGGGCATGGCCTCAAAATAAGGCAGAGCAGATTTAGCTGAGTTGAGGAAGAACTTCTTCACCCAAAGGGTTGTAAATCTGTGGAATTCTCTGTCCAGTGAAGCAGCTGAGACCACCTCGTTGGATGTTTTTCAGGCAAAGATAGATAGATTATTGAACAGTAAAGGAATTGGGGGTTAAATCCACAAAAAGATCAGCCATGACCTTATTGAAATGCAGAGCTGGCTCCAAGTGCCGGATGGTCTACTCCTGCTCCTAGTTCTTATGTTCTTATTGTCAACTAAGCCAGAGACAATGGGACAAAATCTAGATTTGGGAATATGCATTTTTGCAGATCATAAAATTATTAATTGAGGAATGCACATTCTGTTACTCAAAGTAAAAGCAAATACATGTTTAAAAATCAAACCTGAAAGAGTCGTTTTTGAGGAGCCGTGAGTTCAAAACAGCAATCCTTCTTCGCATCTTTCCTTATGGTAGTTGTCAGCTGGACTGTGTAACCATCTATGTAAAAATCCCCTTTTTGCTGCTTATCTGCAAAGATGTTAAATAAACAAAGATTTTATATAATTTATCCATATGAAGATATCAAATCAGTTTGTATTACAAAGAACAGCAACGGGCCAAAATATTAGGTTAATATTTTCAAAGCACTATTTCTGTTTTATCTTAAAACAGCTTTCAAAAATTGTTTCCTGGATGTGGGAAACATCAACAAAGCAACATTTAGCACCCATTCCTAACTGCCCTGAGGGTATCGAGAGTCAATCACGTGTTTAGGGAAACTTACAGGTAGTGTTCCCTTGTGTCTATTGCCCTTGTCCTTCTAGGTGGTACAGGTCACAGGTTTGTTGCTATTGAAGGCGGCTTGTGAAGTTGCTGCAGTGCAACTTGTAGATGGCACATGCTGCATTAGTAGTGGAGACAGTGAAATTTTAAGTTGGTGGATGGGGTGCCAATTAAGTGGACTGTTTATCCTTGATGATGTGAAGTTTCTCGAGTGCTGGAGGAACTGCACTCATCCAGTAAGTTGATAGTATTCCATCATACACAAGTCTTGTGCCTTGTACTTGGACAAACTTTGGGAAGTCAGGAAGTGAATTACTTGCCATCTACATCAGGCCCTGACCTACCCTGTAGCCATAGTATTTATATGGCTGGTCCAGTTAAATTTCTGGTCAATGGACAGCCCAAGAATGGTGGAGAGAGTTTAATGATGGTAATGCTATTGAATGTCATGGGGAGGTAGCTAGAGTTGCTCTTCTTCAAAATGGTCATTGCCTGGCACTTGTGCGGCATGAATATTACTTGCCACTAATCAACACAAGCCTGAATGTTAGCCAGATCATGCTGCATTTGGACACGGACTGTTTCAGTATCTGAGGAATCAAAAATGGTACTGAGCTTGTACAATCACCAGTGAACATCATTACTTCAGATCTTATGATGGAGGGAAGGTCACTGATGAAGCAGGTGAAGATGGTTGTGCCTACCCTGCCCTGAGGAACACCTGCAGCAATGTCCCAAGACTGAAATGATTAGTTTCCTACTCAACAACCAACATCGCAACCATCTTCCGTTAAGCTCGGTATGACTCTAACTAATGGAAAGCTTTTCCATGATAGGCAATGACTTAAATTTTGCTGGGATTCCTTGAAGCCATACATGGTCAAATGCTGCCTGGATGTCATTTACTCATTTCTGGAATTCGGTTCAGAGATCTGGAATCAGAAAGCTTGGATAAACTATGATTGTTTTCAGTGGAATGACGGAGGTTGAGGGGAGACCTTATTAAGGTTTACAAATTGAGCGGCATGGACAGAGTGGATGGTCAGACACTTTTTCCCAGGGAAGAAAAGTCAATTACTAGAGGACATAGGTTTAATGTGCAAGGGGGAAAGTTTAGAGGAGATGCGCGAGACAGGTTTTTTTTTTACAAAGAGGGTGGCAAGTGCCTGGAACGCATTGCCAGGTGAGTTGCTGGAAGCAGATGTGATAATGATGTTTTAAGAGGGATCTTGACGAATACATGAATAGGATGGGAATAGAGGGATACAGACCCCAGAACTGCAGAAGGTTTTACTTTAGATCAGACGCAAGCTTGTAGGGTCATCTGTATAGATCCTCCCATTAATCCCCCTCTGTCCCTTGTTTATTCCCCTTATTTTCTTTTGTTTTGGTTTTTATAATTTTTTGTACCTGGACAATTACTGGGACCTTGAAGGTGGACTTCATCTTTAATTTTTTTTAAAAAGGGCTTCAGCAGGATGTACAGGCATCAGTGATGATCATCTTGATGGACTTGACTGTCGGCCAATGAATTGTTTACTTTGCAAGGCTCTTGGCTGATACTCTGTGTTGATTGGTGCTGGCACCTATCTCTATCGTTGTTAGAAATAAACAGTTACATAAGAACATAAGAACTAGGAGCACGAGTAGGCCATATGGCCCCTCAAGCCTGTTCCGCCATTCAATGAGATCATGGCTGATCATTTGTGGACTCAGCTCCACTTTCCAGCCCGAACATCATAACCCTTAATCCCTTTATTCTTCAAAAAACTATCTATCTTTATCTTAAAAACATTTGATGAAGGAGCCCCTACTGCTTCACTGGGCAAGGAATTCCATAGATTCACAACCCTTTGGGTGAAGAAGTTCCTCCTAAACTCAGTCCTAAATCTACTTCCCCTTATTTTGAGGCTATGCCCCCTAGTTCTGCTTTCACGCGCCAGTGGAAACAACCTGCCCGCATCTATCCTATCTATTCCCTTCATAATTTTATATGTTTTGATAAGATCCCCCCTCAGCCTTCTAAATTCCAACAAGTACAGTCCCAGTCTACTCAACCTCTCCTCATAATCCAAACCCTTCAGCTCTGGGATTAACCTAATGAATCTCCTCTGCACACCCTCCAGTGCCAGTACGTCCTTTCTCAAGTAAGGAGACCAAAACTGAACACAATACTCCAGGTGTGGCCTCACTAACACCTTATACAATTGCAGCATAACCGCCCTTGTCTCAAACTCCGTCCCTCTAGCAATGAAGGACAAAATTCCATTTGCCTTCTTAATCACCTGTTGCACCTGTAAATCAACTTTTTGCGACTCATGCACTAGCACACCCAGGTCTCTCTGCACAGCAGCATGTTTTGATATTTTATCATTTAAATAATAATCCCGTTTGTTATTCCTACCAAAATGGATAACCTCACATTTGTCAACATTGTATTCCATCTGCCAGACCCTAGCCCATTCACTTAACCTATCCAAATCCCTCTGCAGACTTCCAGTATCCTCTGCACTTTTCGCTTTACCACTCATCTTAGTGTCGTCTGCAAACTTGGACACATTTCCCATGGTCCCCAACTCCAAATCATCTATGTAAATTGTAAATAATTATGGGCCCAACACGGATCCCTGAGGGACAGCACTAGCTACTGATTGCCAACCAGAGAAACACCCATTAATCCCCACTCTTTGCTTTCTATTAATTAACCAATCCTCTATCCATGCTACTACTTTACCCTTAATGCCATGCATCTTTATCTTATGCAGCAACCTTTTGTGTGGCACTTTGTCAAAGGATTTCTGGAAATCCAGATATACCACATCCATTGGCTCCCTGTTATCTACCGCACTGGTAATGTCCTCAAAAAATTCCACTAAATTAGTTAGGCACGACCTTCCCTTTATGAACCCATGCTGCATCTGCCCAATGGGACAATTTTTATCCAGATGCCTCGCTATTTCTTCCTTGATGATAGATTCCAGCATCTTCCCCACTACCGACGTCAAGCTCACTGGCCTATAATTACCCGCTCTCTGCCTCCCTCCTTTTTTAAATAGTGGTGTCACGTTTGCTAATTTCCAATGCGCCGGGACCACCCCAGAGTCTAATGAATTTTGGTAAATTATCACCAGAGCATTTGCAATTTCCCTAGCCATCTCTTTTACCACTCTGGGATGCATTCCATCAGGGCCAGGAGACTTGTCTACCTTTAGACCCATTAGCTTGTTCATCACTACCTCCTTAATGATAACAATCCTCTCAAGGTCCTCACCTGTCATAGCCTCATTTCCATCAGTCACTGGCATGTTATTTGTGTCTTCCACTGTGAAGACCGACCCGAAAACCTGTTCAGTTCCTCAGCCATTTCTTCATCTCCCATCATTAAAACTCCCTTCTCATCCTCTAAAGGACCAATATTTACCTCAGACACTCTTTTTTTGTTTTATATATTTGTAGAAACTTTTACTATCTGTTTTTATATTATGAGCAAGTTTACTCTCATAATCTATCTTACTCTGCTTTGTAGCTTTTTTAGTAGCTTTCTGTTGCCCCCTAAAGGTTTCCCAGTCCTCTAGTCTCCCACTAATCTTTGCCACTTTGTATGCTTTTTCCTTCAATTATATACTCTCCCTTATTTCCTTAGATATCCACGGTCGATTTTCCCTCTTTCTTACTGTCCTTCCTTTTTGTTGGTATAACCCTTTGCTGAGCACTGTGAAAAAGTGCTTGGAAGGTTCTCCACTGTTCCTCAACTGTTCCACCATAAAGTCTTTGCTCCCAGTCTACCTTAGCTAGTTCTTCTCTCATCCCATTATAATCTCCTTTGTTCAAGCACAAAACACTAGTATTTGATTTTACCTTCTCACCCTCCATCTGTATTTTAAATTCCACCATATTTTGATCGCTCCGTCCGAGAGGATCCTTAACTATGAGATCATGAATCAATCCTGTCTCATTACACAGGACAAGATCTAGGACCGCTTGTTCCCTCATAGGTTCCATTACATACTGTTCTAGGAAACTATCGTGGATACATTCTATAAACTCCTCCTCAAGGCTGCCTTTACCGACCTGATTAAACCAATCGACATATAGATTAAAATCCCCCATAATAACTGCTGTACCATTTCTACAGGCATCCGTTATTTCTTTGTTTATTGCCTACCCCACCATAATGTTACTATTTGGTGGCCTATAGACTACTCCTATCAGTGACTTTTTCGCCTTACTATTCCTGATTTCCACCCAAATACATTCAACCTTATCCTCCATAGCATCGATATCATCCCTTACTATTGCCTGGATGTAATCCTTAAATAACAGAGCTACACCACCTCCCTTACCATCCACTCTGTCCTTCCGAATAGTTTGATACCCTCAGATACTTAACTCCCAGTCGTGACCATCCTTTAACCATGTTTCAGTAATGCCCACTAAATTATAGTCATTCACAATGATTTGCACCATCAATTCATTTATCTTATTCGGAATACTACGAGCATTCAGGTAAAGTACACTCATGTTGGCTTTTTTACCTCTGTTTTGAATCTTAACACCTCATTCAGTAACCTCTCCTAAGTTATATTTCCTCTTAACTGTTCTCCTAATGTTCCTTGTCGTTGAACCCATATTCTTTATGTAACAATCTGCTGCTTCGCTTACCATTAATGTTTTACTTCCCGTTTTATTCCTTTTAGTATTACTGGGCCTATTCACTGAGCTCCCCTCGGTCACTGTATCTTGTACTGTCGCCCTTTTTGATTTTTGACTGTGGCTTCTGTGCCTTACACTTTCCCCCTTACTTCCTTTTGCTTCTTTCCCCATTTACTACCTTCCAACTTCCTGCATAGGTTCCCATCCCCCTGCCACATTAGTTTAAACCCTCCCAAACAGCTCTAGCAATCCCCCCCCCTCCCCCCCCCCCCAGGACATCAGTTTTAGTCTTTGTACCGGTCCCACCTCCCCCAGAACCGGTTCCAATGCCCCAGGAATTTGAATCCCTCCCTCTTGCACCATCTCTCGAGCCACGCATTCATCCTATCTAGCCTGAAATTCCTACTCTGACTAGCTCGTGGCACTGGTAGCAATCCAGAGATTACTACCTTTGAGGTACTTTTTAGTTTACCTGCTAACTCCCTGAATTCAGCTTGTAGGACCTCGTCCCGTTTTTTACCTATATCGTTGGTGCCTATGTGCACCACGACAGCTGGCTGTTCACCCTCTCTCCCCCCCCCCCCCCCCCCCCCCCAGAATGTCCTGCAGCCGCTCCGAGACATCCTTGACCCTTGCACCAGTGAGGCAACATACCATCCTGGAGTCTCAATTGCATCTGCATAACCGCCTGTCGATTCCCCTTACGATTGAGTACCCTATCACTATAACCCTGCCATTCTTCTTCCTGCCCTGCTGCGCAGCAGAGCCAGCCACGGTTCCATGAACCTTGCTGCTGCCTTCCCCTGGTGAGCCATCTCCCTCAACAGTATCCAAAG
Source organism: Scyliorhinus canicula (assembly GCF_902713615.1). NCBI lineage: Eukaryota > Metazoa > Chordata > Chondrichthyes > Carcharhiniformes > Scyliorhinidae > Scyliorhinus > Scyliorhinus canicula. The sequence goes on from NC_052150.1 coordinate 77,363,090, forward strand.
CGGTAGGTCTGTTTTGCAAGGAGATGACCGCAGGGGACACCTGCACTGCCTTCCTACTCTTGCTCTGTCTTTTGGTCACCCATTTTCTATCTCCCTCAGTAACTTTCACCTGCGGTGTGACCAACTCGCTAAACGTGCTATCCACGATGTCCTCAGCATCGCGGATGCTCCAAAGCGAGTCCATCTGCAGCTCCAGAGCCGTCAAGCGGTCTAACAGGAGCTGCAATTGAAAACAATTCTTGCACGTGAAGGAGCCAGGGAAAGTGGACGTTTCCCTGAGCTCCCACATCGCACACGAGGAGCATGACATGGGTCTGGGATCTCCTGCCATGTCTTAATCCTTAGGTAAACATATACAACTACAATTACAAAAAATGAAAGAAAAAATAAATAAATTAGACAATGAAAAGAAAAACTACTTACCAGGGTCACTTACCAGGGTTAAAAAGCACCTCCTCCCCACCCAGCTTCAAATTCCCACCTAGCTTCAAATTCCCAAACTCATTCTTGGTTGTGCCTCACTCTGGCTGTGTTTCACTTACAAATCTGGTGTCTGTAAGTCATTGGAGTAGTCAAGGGCCAAAGACCTCGGAAACCCTATACAAATTATTGGTTGATTCACTTGTGTTGGGCTCCAAGGCCTGTAGGGCTGGAATTGATCACACACTAGCCCAGGGTGTCAGAACACATCATTGTGGACGGTATGTTTATACAGCCTCATCCTCACATTAATTTTTAATTGTCCATAACCATTTACAACTAGATGAGGTAGGTCTGCAGAGCTTTGATCTACTATATTAATTGTGCAGTCACTTAGCTCTGCCTGCAGCATGCTGCTTTGTGCTGTTCAACATGCATGTCATTCTGTGTTGCAACATTAGCAGGTTATTTCCCCCTTTTTACATATGCTTGGGGATCCTCGCATGCTCTTCTACAATCATAATTGATCTTGGGTCTGTCTCCTCACTTGACAGTCATAGTACAATTTGGAATATGCTGTACTACAAGGTTACCGCTTGTGGTAGAATAGAATTCAGCTGCTGCTGGTGGTCTATTGTGTCTCATAGGTGCCCTCTTTGCCCTGTTAGATTTGTTCTAAATTTATAGCATTTAGCATGGTGGTAATGTTACACAACACAATGGACTTATTCTCAATTTCAAGAAAAGACTTTGTCGCCACGTGGCCTGACCATGTGACGGTCACTCCTGCCCATGCTGTCATTGACAGATAGATGGGCGAAGACAAGCAGCTTCTACCCCCGTATTGCTTTCCCCACCATTGTTTGCAAGCCTAGTCTGGCAGATATGTCCTTCAAGACTTGGCCAGCTCAGTCAGCTACGACAGAATTGAAGTCCTCCATCCAGAGTGCATTTTTTGAGTGGTGTTCCTACTGCTTCATCAGCTGAGGGATAGCAGCAGTTGCAAATCAGCAGGAGGTCTCCTTGCCCACATCTGACCTGATGCGATGAACCTTCACGAGATCCAGGTTAATGTTATGGACTACCAGGGCCACTGCATTCCAACTATACACCACTCTAATGCCACTACAGGCGAGTCTTTCATGCCGCTACGATAGGACATACCCAAGGTTGGTGATGGAGTAGTTTGGGTTTCAAAAGAGTAGACATTGTATGAGTATGACTAGACCTGGTTATATTTTTGAGGAAAGATAACATTACCTTTCTCCGTTCCATAGTAATAGAAGATATTGTTGTTAAGTACACACCAACGTTTCTGCCACTCAGATACAAAGAAGCTGTGGTCTGGAATAAGAGCAAGCCAACAGTTATGGTTAAAATGAAATATAAATGAGTGTGAATCAATAAATTGCCTATATTGTCAATACAAGTGCAAGTAGAATACTTAAATCTTAACTATTGTGTTAAGCATAATATAGGGAGAACACGAGCTATTAACTAGGGCTTTATAAGTCAATTTTTGGATAACAAGGAGGGCCAGGAGTGGAGAAAATAGGGTGGAGAGCGTGGGGACCGCAGAGGGCGCGGGGGAGAGGGGCCGCAGAGGGCGCGAGGGAGGAGGGACCCCAGAGGGCGCGAGGGAGGAGGGACCCCATAGGGCGCGGGGGAGACGGGCCCCAGAGGGCGCGGGGGAGACGGGCCCCAGAGGGCGCGGGGGAGAGGGGCCGCAGAGGGCGCGGGGGAGAGGAGCCGCAGAGGGCGCGAGGGAGGAGGGACCCCAGAGGGCGCGAGGGAGGAGGGACCCCATAGGGCGCGGGGGAGAGGGGCCGCAGAGGGCGCGGGGGAGAGGGGCCGCAGAGGGCGCGGGGGAGAGGGGCCGCAGAGGGCGCGGGGGAGAGGAGCCGCAGAGGGCGCGAGGGAGGAGGAGCCGCAGAGGGCGCGAGGGAGGAGGGACCCCAGAGGGCGCGAGGGAGGAGGGACCCCAGAGGGCGCGGGGGAGAGGGGCCGCAGAGGGCGCGGGGGAGAGGGGCCGCAGAGGGCGCGGGGGAGAGGGGCCGCAGAGGGCGCGAGGGAGGAGGGACCGCAGAGGGCGCGGGGGAGATGGCCCCAGAGGGCGCGGGGGAGGAGGGACCCCAGAGGGCGCGGGGGAGAGGGGCCCCAGAGGGCGCGGGGGAGACGGAACCGCAGAGGGCGCGGGGGAGAGGGGCCGCAGAGGGCGCGGGGGAGAGGGGCCCCAGAGGGAAGGGGGAGGCGGGCCCCAGAGGGCGCGGGGAGGCGGGCCCCAGAGGGCGCGGGGGAGGCGGGCCCCAGAGGGCGCGGGGGAGGCGGGCCCCAGAGGGCGCGGGGGAGACGGGACCGCAGAGGGCGCGGGGGAGACGGGACCGCAGAGGGCGCGGGGGAGACGGGACCGCAGAGGGCGCGGGGGAGACGGGACCGCAGAGGGCGCGGGGGAGACGGGACCGCAGAGGGCGCGGGGGAGACGGGACCGCAGAGGGCGCGGGGGAGACGGGACCGCAGAGGGCGCGGGGGAGACGGGCCCGCAGAGGGCGCGGGGGAGACGGGCCCGCAGAGGGCGCGGGGGTGAGGGACCGCAGAGGGCGGTGGTGGCGTGGGGCGCAGAGGGAGGGCGTGGGGCGCAGAGGGAGGGCGTGGGGCGCAGAGGGAGGGCGTGGGGCGCAGAGGGAGGGCGTGGGGCGCAGAGGGAGGGCGTGGGGCGCAGAGGGAGGGCGTGCGCGCAGAGGGAGGGCGTGCGGCGCAGAGGGAGGGCGTGCGGCGCAGAGGGAGGGCGTGCGGCGCAGAGGGAGGGCGTGCGGCGCAGAGGGAGGGCGTGCGGCGCAGAGGGAGGGCGTGCGGCGCAGAGGGAGGGCGTGCGGCGCAGAGGGAGGGCGTGCGGCGCAGAGGGAGGGCGTGCGGCGCAGAGGGAGGGCGTGCGGCGCAGAGGGAGGGCGTGCGGCGCAGAGGGAGGGCGTGCGGCGCAGAGGGAGGGCGTGCGGCGCAGAGGGAGGGCGTGCGGCGCAGAGGGAGGGCGTGCGGCGCAGAGGGAGGGCGTGCGGCGCAGAGGGAGGGCGTGCGGCGCAGAGGGAGGGCGTGCGGCGCAGAGGGAGGGCGTGCGGCGCAGAGGGAGGGGCGTGCGGCGCAGAGGGAGGGCGTGCGGCGCAGAGGGGAGGGCGTGCGGCGCAGAGGGAGGGCGTGCGGCGCAGAGGGAGCGCGTGCGGCGCAGAGGGAGGGCGTGCGGCGCAGAGGGAGGGCGTGCGGCGCAGAGGGAGGGCGTGCGGCGCAGAGGGAGGGCGTGCGGCGCAGAGGGAGGGCGTGCGGCGCAGAGGGAGGGCGTGCGGCGCAGAGGGAGGGCGTGCGGCGCAGAGGGAGGGCGGGCGGCGCAGAGGGAGGGCGTGCGGCGCAGAGGGAGGGCGTGCGGCGCAGAGGGAGGGCGTGCGGCGCAGAGGGAGGGCGTGCGGCGCAGAGGGAGGGCGTGCGGCGCAGAGGGACCAGAGGGCGCGGGGGAGAGGGGCCCCAGAGGGCGCGGGGGAGAGGGGCCCCAGAGGGCGCGGGGGAGGAGGGACCGCAGAGGGCGCGGGGGAGAGGGGCCGCAGAGGGCGCGGGGGAGAGGGGCCGCAGAGGGCGCGAGGGAGGAGGGGCCGCAGAGGGCGCGGGGGAGACGGGCCCCAGAGGGCGCGGGGGAGACGGGCCCGCAGAGGGCGCGGGGGTGAGGGACCGCAGAGGGCGGTGGTGGCGTGGGGCGCAGAGGGAGGGCGTGGGGCGCAGAGGGAGGGCGTGGGGCGCAGAGGGAGGGCGTGGGGCGCAGAGGGAGGGCGTGGGGCGCAGAGGGAGGGCGTGGGGCGCAGAGGGAGGGCGTGGGGCGCAGAGGGAGGGCGTGGGGCGCAGAGGGAGGGCGTGGGGCGCAGAGGGAGGGCGTGGGGCGCAGAGGGAGGGCGTGGGGCGCAGAGGGAGGGCGTGCGGCGCAGAGGGAGGGCGTGCGGCGCAGAGGGAGGGCGTGCGGCGCAGAGGGAGGGCGTGCGGCGCAGAGGGAGGGCGTGCGGCGCAGAGGGAGGGCGTGCGGCGCAGAGGGAGGGCGTGCGGCGCAGAGGGAGGGCGTGCGGCGCAGAGGGAGGGCGTGCGGCGCAGAGGGAGGGCGTGCGGCGCAGAGGGAGGGCGTGCGGCGCAGAGGGAGGGCGTGCGGCGCAGAGGGAGGGCGTGCGGCGCAGAGGGAGGGCGTGCGGCGCAGAGGGAGGGCGTGCGGCGCAGAGGGAGGGCGTGCGGCGCAGAGGGAGGGCGTGCGGCGCAGAGGGAGGGCGTGCGGCGCAGAGGGAGGGCGTGCGGCGCAGAGGGAGGGCGTGCGGCGCAGAGGGAGGGCGTGCGGCGCAGAGGGAGGGCGTGCGGCGCAGAGGGAGGGCGTGCGGCGCAGAGGGAGGGCGTGCGGCGCAGAGGGAGGGCGTGCGGCGCAGAGGGAGGGCGTGCGGCGCAGAGGGAGGGCGTGCGGCGCAGAGGGAGGGCGTGCGGCGCAGAGGGAGGGCGTGCGGCGCAGAGGGAGGGCGTGCGGCGCAGAGGGAGGGCGTGCGGCGCAGAGGGAGCGCGTGCGGCGCAGAGGGAGGGCGTGCGGCGCAGAGGGAGGGCGTGCGGCGCAGAGGGAGGGCGTGCGGCGCAGAGGGAGGGCGTGCGGCGCAGAGGGAGGGCGTGCGGCGCAGAGGGAGGGCGTGCGGCGCAGAGGGAGGGCGTGCGGCGCAGAGGGAGGGCGTGCGGCGCAGAGGGAGGGCGTGCGGCGCAGAGGGAGGGCGTGCGGCGCAGAGGGAGGGCGTGCGGCGCAGAGGGAGGGCGTGCGGCGCAGAGGGAGGGCGTGCGGCGCAGAGGGAGGGCGTGCGGCGCAGAGGGAGGGCGTGCGGCGCAGAGGGAGGGCGTGCGGCGCAGAGGGAGGGCGTGCGGCGCAGAGGGAGGGCGTGCGGCGCAGAGGGAGGGCGTGCGGCGCAGAGGGAGGGCGTGCGGCGCAGAGGGAGGGCGTGCGGCGCAGAGGGAGGGCGTGCGGCGCAGAGGGAGGGCGTGCGGCGCAGAGGGAGGGCGTGCGGCGCAGAGGGAGGGCGTGCGGCGCAGAGGGAGGGCGTGCGGCGCAGAGGGAGGGCGTGCGGCGCAGAGGGAGGGCGTGCGGGGCAGAGGGAGGTCGTGCGGCGCAGAGGGAGGGCGTGCGGCGCAGAGGGAGGGCGTGCGGCACAGAGGGAGGGCGTGCGGCGCAGAGGGAGGGCGTGCGGCGCAGAGGGAGTGCGTGCGGCGCAGAGGGAGGGCGTGCGGCACAGAGGGAGGGCGTGCGGCGCAGAGGGAGGGCGTGCGGCGCAGAGGGAGGGCGTGCGGCGCGGAGAGCGGCCGTGCAGCGCAGCGGGGGGGGCAGAGCACAACTGGTGGGCCCAGGTGGGCGCAGAGGGGGGGTGGCGGGATGCAGAGGGTGGGTACAGGAGCTGATAAGGTGTGATAAGAGGGAGGGTTGAGAAGGTGCAAAAGGGTGTTTGAGGCAGGGCAAGATGTAGGGGACGAGGGGTGAAAGTGGGAAGGACTGAGGGGCAAGAGTTCGGGTGGCTTGAGTGAGAGGTGAGGAGGAAGAGGTGAGGGGAGGAGGCGAATGGGTGAGTGGAGGAGAAGTGTTGACAGGAAGAGGAGTGGAGGAGGAGAGGTGGAAGGAAGAAGATGGTGAAATCATGATCAGTCATTACATGCCCACAATGTTATGCGGTTAAAATTACAACTGTCTTTACCCAGACTTGACAACCCATATTCACTGGCTTCCAGAATCAAGGAAATGAGGGAGGTGACATCCTTTCCTCTCCCAGTGCTGCAGTTATGCATCCTGTCTGCAGCTTCAAGCAAGCAGCTCCTCTTCCTCTGTCCTTATTATCATTTTAATTTCCATACTATATAGATTTTGAAATCGCTTCCTCGAGGAGTTTTGGTTTCAGAGACAGAAGGTAGTTGGATATCCGTAACTCAGCTATCAGTCAGACTTCCCACATGGTCAAATGGAATACTGTAATTTGATTACTACCTCGAATGTGGCTTGATACCTTTTTCCCACCCCTTGATGCCTACCCGCCCCCCCCCCCCCCCCCCCCCCCCCCCCAACCCACTCACCATATATTCACAACTCAAATATGTCATTCCTTGGGAGGTTTTGATATACTGGTACAACCTGATATCACACGGTCTGTCTTCTTTTGGCCTGTGACTGCCCCACTGTTGAGAAATTAGCAAATCCAGCTCATCACACAAGATGCAACCTTCTCCCAATTGTTTTGTGAGAACTGAAAAATTTAGACTGCAAAACTGGAAAGTGAACAGTCATGAAAACTGGTTTGGGAGGCGATTTCAGCATTGTTGCAGTTGATAATGTGGCGATCATAATCTCAACTGGCTCTTCCAAGACTGTGTACACTCATTTTTAAAAAGACCATCTTGAAAATGAGGACAGCTGCAAAGAAAACTATTGCTAACGCCGGTCCCTAAAATGTCTGTAATATAGGCAATGTGAGTTTTATTGTAAAATAAGTATATTATTGATGGTAGCACACTGGTGGCTTTCTATTGCATCAAGTCCAAAGCAACTGCTTACCTTTTCGGCGTTTTTCCAAATAGCCAGCTTTCAGAATGTGATTTAGTTCCTGTGCAGGTATCGGAGGGGATCGTTGAACTGCACAAAATAAAGAGAACGTGCATTTAAAATAATGTTCCAAGAGGCAGAGTCATCTTTCCCCCTCACACAAACACACATGCTTATTTTGAAAGTATATGTATTGTATATGCGTATGTATCACAATGCTATTTTAAGCAGGTCCCGTTCAAGTACAGTTTCTGATTCAACCAGAGTATTTGCTGGAAAAATGTCTTTGTTCCTTTTTATACCACCTTGAACTAACTAGAAGTAAAATGGAGGAAGGGAAGCAGCAAGGGAAGCATAAAAAGCAGGTGCAATGGCACCTTAGGCACGCAAGATGGAGCCGCTACCCATGAATAATTGTGCCTAAATATGTCGTACACCATCTGCATGTGGAAACTATGATTTCCAAAGAACATCACAGACATATATATAGTTTCTTGTCGCCACTCCCAGAAATCACGTAAATGATCTCCGCGCACCCCCCACCCCCAGCGTTCATCTCCAAGTCATCCATTTTCTCACACACAACAAATGGCCGGAATTTCAATTTTCTGCCATTAACTCTATGACCATATACAAGCTAAATATCCCTCGAGTAGAAATTCAGAATGAATGCTAGGTATCAGGAAAGAGAAGGCACAAACTGATTTGTCCAATTCCATGAGACAAAGAAATGGCAGATTTCTGAGAAAGGGTAGTGATTTTTAGACTTTAACCAGAATAAAAACAAGTAATCTTGCTCCATTCTGTAAAAGTGTTTAAATACTTGCATGTATGATATTTTATTTGATGACAATAAAAATAACCCTCCTAAAACAGTATTAGTGTTAGTCCCAAACTATTTCACTTTTTCTCTATAAATTAACATAACCCACTAAAGCAATTTACTATGATTGAATATAAATGGCTCCACAGTCCCAGAGGATCATGAGCTTCTCTCACCTTTGTGAGCTGACTGGTGGTGATTTAAGTGGAGGGTCACCACACCTCAGGTGAAGGACAAGGTTGAGAAGGCGGGGCCTTCATGAATAACCTCAGCCAGTACAGTAATTGAACCTACGCTGTTGGCATCACTCCACATCACAAAACAGCCATCCAGCTAACTGAGTTAACCAACCCCTGTCAACTTTACTTTTCTCCTCTACCATGATCCCTCACTCTGTCCTTTTTCGACCTTTCACTAAGAAATGCTGGCATGTCAATCTCCCTATGAACTTGTAGCATTCCCAGGTCCAAACCTAATACTACCATCATGCCTGCTGACAAAGGTAGTCCTGTTATTGTCTATTTTACCAACCTCAACTTAGCAGAGGCTGAATACTAACTCGCTCCTCCTTTTTCATCTGGGACAACATCAAGCCTTTGTTTCCAGGACTGTCACTTACCTCCTCTCCTCTGACAACCTTCCCTCCACAGCCTCCACACATATTCCCCACACTCAGAACTGCCCACTTCTGGATTTCCCAAAATCTATGAACAGGATTGCTCTCGTAGACTCACCTTTTCAGTATACCCCACTCAACTTATTTCTTTCTCTCTCAACCCTACCTTCTCTTCACTTGTCCAGTCTCTTCTTACCTACATATGTGATTCTTCTGATGCCCCCTATCACCTTAACAGTGTCCCGTTTTCTCACCCCAACTTCTCCTTTTCACCATGGAAGTCCAATCTCTCGACATCTTTAGCCCCGACCAAGGCAGCCTGAGGGCATTCCAATTCTTCCTCGAATGGAGGCGCAAACAGTCCCCCATGCATCACCATCACGCTGAACTTGTTCTCAGTATAAATAACTTCACCTTCAACTCCACTCACCCACAAATAAAAGGTGTTGCTCCAGGTACCCACATTAGGTTCTAGCTATGCCCATCTTATTGGGATATTTGGAACATTTTTTGTTTCAGCTCCACTTAGCACTTAGGCTCCTTCCCCCATCTCTTTTGTTTCCCTCAGTTGAGCTGAGTTAAGTATATCCCCCCACCCCCCCATAGCACGAATGACAGTGCCCTGTGTTCATCCCCCTTCATCTCTTCCCCACCTTCCCAGAGCCACGGCAGAGTTCTTCTTGCCCTCACCTTCTACTCCACAAGCCTTCATGTTCAACACATCATACTTTACCATCACCATCTGGATGCCACTGCCAAACACATCTTCCCATCCCATTTTAGAATTAGGGATACCATTCCCTTTGTGATACTCTAGTCCGCTCCTCAATCACCCTCAAAACCTCATCTCTGGGTGGCACTCTGGCACAGTGGTTAGCACTGCTGTCTCACAGCACCGAGGACCTGATTCGATCCCAGCCCCTTGTCACTGTCCATGTGGAGTTTGCACATCCTCCCCGTGTCTACGTGGGTCTCACCCTCACAACCCAAACGTGTAGGGTAGGTGAATTGGCCATGCTAAATTGCTCCTTAATTGGAAAAAAAAAGAATTGGATACTCTAAATTTTTTATCAAAAAATAAAAACCTCATCTCTTTCCTGCTGCACATTTTCATGCAAGTGGAGGAGATGCTGCACCAGCCCTTTCACCTCCTCCTTTTTCACCATTCATGTTTCCAAGCAAGACTTTCAGGTGAAACAGCAATTTACCTGGTTTCTTTCAATTTAGTATATTATATTACTAGTTGCTCATTCATGATCCCCTCTATACTGGTGAGACCAAACTGGACAAATGTGCAACACCACCATTCAGTTTGAAAGCATGCCTGTGAACATCCAGTTGCCCATCATTTTAATTGTCCATCTTGCAAGTAATGAAGGCGGCAAATGGAATTTTGTTCTTCATTGCTAGAGGGATGGAGTTTAAAAACAGGGATCATAAAATTTACAGTGCAGAAGGAGGCCATTCGTCCCCTTGAGTCTGCACCGGCCCTTGGAAAGAGCACCCTACTTAAGCCCAAACCTCCACCCTATCCCTGTAACCCAGCAACCCCACCCAACCTTATTTGGGCACGAAGGGCAATTTAGCTGGGCTAATCCACCCAACGTGCACATCTTTGGACTGTTACGTTGCAGCTGAAGAGGGTGTTGCTGAGGCCACATCTGGAGTACTGAGTACACTTTTGGTCTCCTTACTTGAGAAAGGATGAACTGGCACTGGAGGGGGTGCAGAGGAGATTCACTGGGTTGATTCTGGAGTTGAGAGGATTGGCTTATGAGGAGAGAATGGGTATACGGGGACTATATTCATTGGAATTTAGAAAAATTAGGGGGTATCTGATATAATTTTATATAATTCTGAAGGAAATGGTTAAGATAGAAGCAGCTTGTTTCCACTGGTGGGTAAAACTAGAACTGCGGGGAGCATATTTCGGACCGAGTTGAGGAGGAACTGCTTCACCCAAAGGGTTGTAAATCTGTGGAATTCCCTGCTCAGCGAAGCAGTTCAGGCCACCTCATTGGATGTTTTTAAGGCAAAGATAGATAGATTTTTGAACAGTAAAGGAATTAAGGGTTACGGTGAGCAGGCGGGTAAGTGGATTTGAGTTCACAAAAAGATCAGACATGATCTTATTGAATGGCGGAGCAGGTTCAAGCGGCCAAACGATCTACTCCTGCTCCTAGTTCTTGTTATGTTGCTCCACCCTGACCTTTCTGTCCTTGGCCTGCTGCAATCTTCCAATGATGCTCAAGTCAAACTTGAGGCACCTCCAACTTTCAACTGGGCACTTTATAGCCTTCTAGACTCAGCATCGAGTTCAACATTTTTAGATTGTAACCACGGTTTAGTTTTGTTCCACTTTCCTTTGTTGGTTTGTTTTATTTCCTGTTTCGCTCTTACTTTCTTTTCTTTGCTTTTGGATGGCAAAATTCCAGGACCTTGCTATCCACACCTTATCGAGACACATCTTTTATTTCTTTATTTGTCCCATTGCCAGTTCCTTTGGTCTTGCACCACAAACCTTTTGTCATTTAATTTCTCCACCCTATCATGACCTCCCCTTTGTTCTTTTCCCACCTATTCCCCCTTCACTTGCTCAAAACCTATTACATTTCTACTTCTGATGAAAGGTCACAGGTCTGAAGCGTTGACTTGGAGTCTCTCGACAAAGGCTTCCAGACCAGCTGAGGATGTTTTGTTTTGACTCCAGATTTCCAGCATTTGCACTATTTTGCTTAACCGTTGGATCAAATGTGACAAGAGAATAAAATTATCGCTTTTGATCAAATCAGTCTACAAAGTCCATTGTCAAGCTGTTTATAGGAGGAACAGCTGTTGGGGAAAAAAACACTTGAACTGTCAAAGATGATACTTACTTCAGCAATTTAACACAATGTATAAGGGTCAGAAATATTAGGTGGTGCCAAAAAAGCCGGAATGTTTTCTACTATTGATGTAAGTGCCAAATGAAGGAAAGCTTTGGCTGCCAGTTTGAATCAGAACAGAAGAAAAAGGTCACAGAGACAGAATTTTGATGGTTTAGGCTGTATGCAAAGGTTTTCCCCTTAGACATACTACAAATTTCATTTTAAATATAGATCAACTTTTTTTTAATGCACACTAAGCATTCATGAATAGAAGATGGACATATATAACCTGACTAACTAGCGTAGTCACAGAAGAAGAACCAGCTATTACGATGGTGGAGTCCCATCAGACTGAGTGCTTGGAAAGGAAACAAATTCCATGAAATTTACATAGTATACCAGAGATATAATAGTACAAGCATCATGATAACATATATATGAAATAAATTTGCTTCATTTAAAACCTGCAGAGTAACTCTAGCATGGAAGTTTACTAATCTCTGAAGAAGTGTCAGCTTTGCTCTGCAAAATCAACAGAAAATTATAACTTGGTAATTCATCACAGGGTGATTTAATGACATTTAGATTTTTCTCAGACCAAACATAATTTCAGACCCACCCCAAGGGAATTTTCCACAACTATTGGTGAAGTTTGTATAACGTATTTATAGGTATACCTAATTTACAAATGAAACCATTACTACACCCCTTCTCGCAGAAAGATCAGATCTCATCAGACAAAATAGTGACTGTCCATGTACACAGACCAAGCATGTACCTTCAAGACAGTAGAATAGTCAACTATACCATTAGAGGCTTATATATTTAATGGATTTTTTTCTGATTTACTGTTCTTTTTTGGCAGCAACTTTCATCAGTAACTCAATTAGATACGATAGAAATTATATTAAAATTAACATTTCTACAACAAAATATCTTTAGAAACATGATGCTCTGGAAATGTATTAGGAATCATTTGAAATTTTAAAAAGTTTAGAGTTTACAGCAGCTAATAGCGAAAATGAGCACTGAGACGGACTACTAAATCTCGAAATCAATCAGCCTGAATTGTGTGAATTAGAATTATAAAATTCCATGGGCTGGATTCTCCCAAAATGAAACTATGTCCCCACGCCGGCGTAAAAACGGTGGAGTTTTAAATTCGAAATTCCTTGAAAAGGTTGATCGAATTCATAGCCCTGGAGGGGACTAGCAGCAGCCCCGAGTGAATCTCGCAGATTTTGTTGCAGATATGGGGCCCTGCACTTCCGGGTCGGAGGCAGCGCCTGCGCACGGCGGCGACCTCCAGCGGCCACGCTGTGCTCCATGGTGGACTCGGACCGCAGAGCCATACCGAATAAAGAGACCCCTCCGATTGGCCGCGCCGAGCCTCAACCCCCGCACATTAATTCCCCGGCCACCTATAAGGCTCTCCAATGCACCCACCCCCAACAAGGACGGCTATGGACTGAGTCAGCAGCCGCCACACCAGAATCCCGACCGGCAACAGGTGGTTAGTTCCAAGCCGTCGAGAACTCGGCTGGTTGGGAGCACAGGTCTGCCAAGCGGGCCTCTGGCAATGGCCCCCGGCGGCATGGCATTCTCTGCGGTGATGCTGATTTTCGGGCCCAATTACAGCATCAAACTGGATTCTCTGCCCCGGTGCTGGCCGCAATTATGTGTCGGGCTGCGAAGAATCCAGCCCCATGAATTTAGGGAGCATAATACATTATAATTTAATTAGTCATCAAATAATCCCCCCCAAAATTCACAGAAGCCAATATTTTTGGCAGTCAAAATCTTAAACCATGTTCTGTCCAATATTCTCAAATGTTTAGCCCTGCACCCCCTTTTCCCCCCAAAAGAAGAAATGTCTCCACTGGTCTCTTGTATGTTAATGCATGATAGTCTTACATGGGATCCTACTTTCTGGCCATTAATTACACATGAGTGAAATTCTAATCATAGAATTTACAGTTCAGAAGGAGGACCATCGAATCTGCACCAGCTCTTGGAAAGAGCACCCAAGCCCACGCCTGGACCCTATCCCTGTAACCCAGTAAACCCACCTAACAGTTTTGCACACGACGGGCAATTTAGCGTGGCCAATCCACCTAACCTGCACATCTTTGGCCTATGGGAGGAAATCGGAGCACCGGAGGAAACCCACACAGACACAGGGAGAACGTGCAGACTCCACATAGACAGTGACCCAAGCCGGGAATCGAACCTGGGACCTGGAGCTGTGAAACAACTGTGCTAACCACTATGCTACCGTGCTGCCCCTAATGCATCATATCTTGCCCAGTTGCCATAGTTTCATCTGTAAATCACATGGAGTCTACTCTATCATGAAGGACATTCTTCGGAGTCTGATCTAACCTGCATGTGTGTGTTTGCGTGCATTGTGTATTGTCTGCCAACACCACCTCCAGCCATACTTGCGGAATTGCGGCTTGGGCGAAGGTCTCAGAGCTAGCCCAAGGACACCGAGACCAGTTCCAGCTCCTCTTGCTAACCAGCTAATATTAACAGTACAAACCATTTTTCTAATTTAAACACTTTAACAACCAGCAATCTAATATCTGATTAACATTATCATTATAAACTGAACTTCACCAAAAGTATGAAAACACTCTTCTCTAAATAAGTTTACCAAATTCAGTAAACATATCTTAAAATCCACACAGCAAGATGACATCTATTCCAAACAGAATGGGCACTTTGTTTTGCATTTAAAGTCAGGTCTTAAAATGTCTATAACAAAGCACTAAAATGAATACTGAACACTTTAGACAGTATGGTTCATGGTCCAGCATACAGGTTACACAAATATTAGCACATGTTCTGTCATTTTTGTTTTAAGCAGCAGATAAGTAATCAATATTTTCAAGAGTTTCTAAATCCTCAATAAAACCACTTGTTCAATGAGAGAAGTGTTTGCTCAATCTGCACAGTTAATCCCTCTTCATTTAACTGAGCTCTCTATTTATTCAAACCTCTTGCAAACCTTGCTGGAGCAGATTAGTTCATCTGTGCATGCTAAACATGCTTTGACAATTTAAGCACCACATAATTGTCAGGGGATCCTTCCCCAACATCAGTCTGTTCTTTGTAAATCTGCACCACACAATCTGGAAATCGAAGCATGCAGTCTCAGACATTAGTGTAATAAAGTTGACTGCAACAACTATTAGTTTTATTTGTTCCATTAGTGCATAACTGTAAATAATGGCTTAATTGTAAATGATAAATCCCTCCTCACTCAGGAAAATAAATTACACACATTAATAGCTACAATTGGATAGCTTTTACCTTTATTCTAATTGTGAGTCAAAATATTTTCACAATTATCAATATAAATTGCTCATTCAGCAATTTGGCTTTCATAATAGATGGAATCCAGTGTTAAATTTCAGAGGTATATATTTGTATATAGTTCAGGATAAGATCCTCAATGGTCATTTTACCAAACAATGATTGCCACCATATCTTCTCAGCATTTCTAAATTACGTACTGAAGTATTGTAAATCATCGCTTGCTCTCTGCTCCCTGTTTTCAGTATAGTATGAATTCTTGGGAATGGAGGCTAAACAAAGAAACATCAAGTTTAAACTTTTAAGCAGACTTGCACAAAACAGGGTGGGCAAGCCAAAAACAAAGGCAGCAAGACAATTGTCAGTTGATCTTGTGCTTGTAAAATACTGACAATCATTTTAACATTTCATCTATGCATCAGGTACTACTTCCAAACAAAACGTATCTGATAAAAGCAAACAGCACAAATAAAGCAAACTCCAACCCAAAACACACAACTATTTGGTTGCTCAACCAGCACCAAGGATTTTCGTACCACCATTGCGAGTCAGACAAATGCCACTTTTTCTTGAGTATAACAGCCAGTGATCGCACAGCACAAGAAACTATTTCATGTCATTGCATCACAATGTACTTTGAAGCTGTCCGACATAGGTCCTAGCATTACCTCAAACTTCATCAGGTCATTAAGTAAATTCAGAATGTCAAGCCAGGTGAAACACCGGGCCCTTTTTTTCAGTCTTTCTTTCCGAAGAAGCTGAAAATAGTAGAGCTAGGCCACCAGAAAGATGAATGTAACAATGACAGAGGGGAAAACATTTGTTAATATATGGCATGAGGCAGAGTGCACCAATTCTCCTGGGACACACAGTCATAAAGGTCGCTCACATTGCAGCGCACACGGCTTTCCACATTGACATCGATGGAGAAACCAACATTGGCCTCAATGACACTGGCAAGTTGCTGACAGGTCCTTTGGTGGGTAAATCCAAAATTGAGGTTTAAAACAGTCCTTAATTATCTTAATTACCCAACAGAAACAAGGGGGTTCCCTCGCATTTCAATCACAACCCACGGAAACCTTCCTGTCACAAATCCATGCTGGCTCTCACTGATCGACCAACATTTTGAGGTGTTCATTACTCCATCCCTGATTATAGACTCCAGCAATTTCCCCACCACAGATGTTAGGCTAACCGGTCTGTAGTCTCCTGGTTTCCGCTTTCACCCTTCTTAAAAAGTGGCGTGACATGTGAAATTTTCCAAAACTTCTCCACACTGAACTTCATCTGTCACGTCTGCCAACTTTTCTATGTCCTTTTGGAATTCTACACTGTCCTCTACACAGTTTACAACACTTATAAGTTTTGCATCATTTGCAAACTTTGAAATTGTTCCCTGTAAACCCAGATCTAGATCATTAATATATATCAGGAAAAGCAACGATCCCAATATTGACCACTGGGGAACACCACCACAAACCTTCCTCCAGCCCAAAAACCAATTACTCCCTGCTTCCTATTATTCAACCAATTTTCTATCCATGTTGCTACTGTCCCTTTTATTCCATGAGCTATAACTTTTCTCACAAATCTGTTGTGTGGCACTGTATCAAATGCCTTTTGAATGTCCATGTACACCACATTAACAGCATTGCCCTTATCAACCCTCTTTGTTACATCCTCAAAAAGCTCCAGCAAGTTAGTTAAACATGATTTTGCCTTTAGAAATTCATGCTGCTCATTTTAATCAACCATTTTTTCCATGTGAGCACTAATTCTACCCCAAACAATTGTTTCTGGAAGCTTGTCCACTACTGATGTTAAACAGACTGACCAGTAATTGCTGGGGCAGTCATTGCAACCATTGTTTTGAAGAAGGACGTAACATTTGCAATTCTCCAGTCCTCTGGCTCCTCCCCCAGGTCCAGAGAAGACGGGAAGATTATGGCTAGTGCCCCTGCAATTTCCATTCTCACTTCTTTCAGTATCCTTAGATACATCTCATCTTGTCAGCTTTTAGTACTGATAGTCTATTCAATACGTCCGCCTTATAAATTTTCCCTCCTAGGAAGAGTTTCCTCATCTGTCACTATCGCTTGGGTAACATCTACCTCCTTGGTAAAGACAGATGCAAATTATTCATTTAATACCTCAACCATGTCCCCAGCCTTATGTGTAATTTCCCTTTTAGGTCCCTAACTGCCCTGCTCCTCCTTTTACCGCCCCATTTGTTATTTGTATGCCAATAGAAGATTTGGGGGTTCCCTTTTATGTTGACTGCCAGTCTTTTCTCATAATCCTTCTTTGCTTCTCGAATTTGTTTTTTCACCTCCCTCTGATGCTTCTGTATTCCTTTTGGTTCTCAACTGTATTTTCCACCTGTCACAAGCACATTTTTTCTTCCTTATTTTAATTTCTATCTCCTTTTTCATCCAGGGAGCTCTGGATTTGATTACCCTACCTTTTCCTTTTATACCTCGACTGTGTCCAGACCATTTCTATTTTGAATGTAGCCCATTATTCAGCGACAGTTTTTCCACCAACCTTTCGAGTCAGTCCAGCTCCATTCTTGCCCCATTGAAGTTGGCTCCCCCCCCGTTAATTATTTTTCCTTTTCTATCAACATCCTAAACCTTACAATACAATGATCACTGTCTCCTAAACATTGCCCCATTAACACAGTAGCATAGTGGTTAGCACAATTGCTCCACAACTTCAGGGTCCCAGGTTCAATTCCCGGCTTGGGTCACTGCCTGTGCGGAGTCTGCACGTTCCTCCCTTGTCTGTGTGGGTTTCCCCGGGTGCTCCGGTTTCCTCCCACAGTCCAAAGATGTGCAGGTTAGGTGGATTGGCCATGATAAATTGCCCTTCGTGCCCACAAAAGGTTAGCTGGCGTTACTGGATTCCAGGGATAGGGTGGCGGTTTGGGCTTAAGTAGGGTACTTTTTCCAAGAGCTGCAGACTTGATGGGCCAAATGGCCTCCTTCTGCACTGTAAATTCTTTGATTCTATGACACTTGATCTCACCTCATATTGGCCCACCTAATTTCCAAGAACAAGATCAAAATTACAACCTTTGTTTGTTGGACTGGACATTCCCCACTGTAGAAAGTTTTCCCGAGCACAAAGTAGGAACTTTTGCCCCTCTATCTTTTACAGTAACAATGTCCCAGTCTACATTTAAGTAATTATAGTCCTCCATTAAAACGACGCTAAGAGCCCTTCCTGTTTATTTTCTTTGTTCCCACTTCTTTTATTATTTTTGGTTTGTGGACCCATAATCAGAATGTGCCTTTAAGCAGAAGAGTGCTTGCCAGGACACCGTATTCCTAGGTTTTGTATTTTGGGAGAGGAGAAACAGACTTGTCGGCACCGAATAAATCTTGGGAACTGTTTTGGAGAAAGTCTGCTCGATTGGCGAAATGGCAACCTGTGGGTTGGCCAGGGACAGTGTTCTGCCTGACAGCATCAGCGTTTGGCTCCTGCACGATAGTTTCTGGGAAAGCTGAGCAGAAGCGATTAGACCTTGGACGGAAAAGAAACACGTTCTCTCTCTCTCGCTGAAAGAACTGCTTTATTATTCTAAAACCAGTCAGTGCCTGGCTCATCTTTGCTGTAAACTTGAAATGATCCTGAATTGACAGAAAAGGTAGACAACCTTGCTAGAAGCCTCTGAACCCTCGGAGAAAGAGGAGCTGTGTTTCTCCCTCTCTCTGCTGCAGGTTGCCTGCTGTCTCTGTGAGGCTGTAGTGAAGATCATTACAAACTGAAGGAAAAGACAGTTCCCAACTGAAGGCCTAACTTTTGAGAAAGAAACTAACTGGAATGCACCCATCTGATCCAACGATCCTTTATCCTTTTATTACATTTTCTTTACCTTTCAACAACGCTTTCGCTCTGTGTCGTTTGTCTGTGTGTATGTAGAGAGTGGGGGGTTGGGGGAAAAGAGTTAGAAGGGGGAGGTGGGGTATTGGGAATCGTATCGTAGATAGCCAATTGTATCTTTTGCCTATCTAATTCTAATTACTGTTCATAATAAAAGGTTACTTATGTTTAAATTTTTTTTAAAATCTGTCTTAAATGGGCGATTTTGCTCTCTGGTTCTCGATTCTCCCCACAAAGTGAAACAACCTCTCAGCATCTACGCTGTCAAAGCCCCCTGAGAATCCTATATGTCTCAATAAGGTCAGCTCTCGTTCTTCTAAACTCCAATGAGTACAAGCCCAATCTACTCAACCTGTCCTCAAAAAAAAATTCCTCTGTACTTAGGATCAACTGAGTGAACCTTCTCTGGACTACCTCCAATGCCACTATATTTTTCCTCAGATAAGGGGATCAACACATTTTTAAAATAAATTTAGAGTACCCAATTAATTTTTTCCAATTAAGGGCAATTTAGCATGGCCAATTCACCTAGCCTGCACATCTTTGGGTTGTGGGGGTGAAACCCACGCAAACCCAGGGAGAATGTGCAAACTCCAGATGGACAGAGACCCAGAGCTGGGATCGAGCCTGGGACCTCAACGCCGTGAGGCAGCAGAGCTAACCCACTGTGCCACCGTGCTGCCCAGGGGATCAACACTTTTCACAGCATTCCAGGTGTCGTCTAACCAATGCTTGCATTGTTTTAGCAAAACTTCATTATTTTTATACTCCATTCCATTTGAAATAAAGGCCAACATTCCATTTGCTTTCCCTGCAGAACTTGAATGTTAGCATTTTGTGATTTATGCATGGTACTTCAGCCAGAGGGCGATGAATCTGTGGTACTCTTTGCCGAAAGAGGCTGTGGAGGCCAAATCGCTGAGTGTCCTTAAGACAGAAATAGATAGGTCCTTGATTAATAAGCGACCAGGGGTTATGGGGAAAAGGCAGGAGAATGGGGATGGGAAACATACAGCTATGATTGAACGGCGGAGCAAACTCAATGGGCCGAATGGCCTAATTCTGGTCCTATGTCTAATGGTCTTACCCCCCAAATCTCTCAGTTGCAGCTTTCTGCAGTCTTTCTCCATTTAAATATCATTCAGCTCCTTATTCTTCCTATCAAAGTGCATAACTTCACATTTTCCAACATTATATTCCACCTGCCAAGTTTTTGTCCACTCGCTTAACCTGTCCGCAAACTTGGCAATAGTACATTCACTTCCCTCATCCAAGTCACTAATGTATATTGTAAATAATTGTGGCCCAGCACTGATCCCTGTGGCACTCCACTAGTTACCGGTTGCTGTAATGATATGTAGAATATCATTTGTGTACAAGTTAATAACCATAGAATTTACAGTTCAGAAGGAGGCTATTCAGCCCATCGAGTCTGCACCGGCTCTTGGAAAGAGCACCCTACCCAACCCCACACCTCCACCCTATCCCCATAACCCAGTAACCCTACCCAACACGAAGGGCAATTTTGGACACTAAGGGCAATTTAGCATGACCAATCCACCTAACATGCACATCTTTGGACTGTGGGAGGAAACCGGAGCACCCAGAGGAAACCCATGCACACACGGGGAGAACGTGTAGACTCCGCACAGACAGTGACCCAAATCGGGAATCGAACCTGGGACCCTGGAGCTGTGAAGCAGTTGTGCTAACCACTATGCTACCGTGCTGCCTTGTACCGAACTGTAAGTAAAGATAGGTGCCGTATAAATAGACTGAGAATCAAGCATCCGACCACAGGTGGCATGGTGACAGGAGTAGGTCACTGGAAGACAGGCCGCATGGAGATAGGATGTAATCTCCTGAACAGCACACGAACAAGGAATCTGGACAACAAGCACAGAGTACAGTCGCATATTGAGCAGCTCCCGAGTCAACAGTTATTAATAAAAGTTAACCATAGTTGTTTGTATTTAGCCATAATATACAGCTGTAATCTTGCATCATAAAAATCCTTGAATGTTTTAGTTAATTAATAAACAGTTTTGTTCATTTACAAAGCCGTATGTTCTCTGAACACTTCAACTACAATGACCTCGCCATCCATGCATACAGAGAACATTACAATTGCCATCCTGAAAATGCCCCTCTTGTCCCAACTCTCGTCTTCTAATAGTTAGCCAATCCTCTATTCATGCTAATATACTACCCCCAACACCATGGGCTCTTATCTTATAAGTAGCCTTTTGTGCGGTACCTTAGCAAATGCTTTTCAGGAATCCAAGTATATTACATCCACTGGTTCTGCTTTATCTATCCTGCCCGTCACCACCTCAAAGAATTCTACTAAATTGGTCAGGCATGATTTCCCCTTCATGAAGCCATTCTGACACTGCCTGATTATATTATGCATTTCAAAATATCCTGCGATTACTTTCTTTATAATGGACTCAGTTTCCCTATGACAGATGTTAAGCTAGTTGGCTATAGTTACCTGTTTTTGTCTTCCTTTCTTTCTGAATAAGGGTGTCACATTGACAATTTTCCAATCTCGTATCAAAGTCGAAAAATGTTGTATAACACTGATTTTACAAAACTGAAGCTTTGCATTAGTTACATCACCACTTGGCAGAGCTTGTTGCACAGTGGTAGTACACGCAAATATTGGAGAATAACTGAAGCAAATCCACCTCTCCAAATTTAAGTGAAATTTAGTCAGGAAACCTATTATACAACAATAATTATAACACAATTAGAAGCCTGGGTCCAAATGCTGCATGGATCTCTTCTGGGACCTGGGCAAGATGGGCATTGAAACTGGAAGGGCATAATTATCCTGGCCGCGAGGTTTGTAGTGGTGGGTGATTTTAACTTCCCCTATATTGACTGGGATTTACTTAGTGCTCAGGGCTTGGATGAGGCAGAGTTTGTAAGTAGCATCCAGGAGGACTTCTTGAAACAATATGTAGATAGTGCAACTAGGGAAGTACTGGATCTGGTATTGAGGAATGAGCCCGGCCAGGTGATCGAAGTTTCAGTAGGGGAGCATTTTTGGAACAATGACCATAATTCAGTAACTTTTAAGGTACAGTTGGATAAAGACAAGAGCAGTCCTCAGGTGAAGGTGCTAAATTGGGGGAAGGCTAATTATAACAATATTTGGCAGGAACTGAAGAACCTAGATTGGGGGTGGATGTTTGAGGGTAAATCAACACATGTCAGGTTGATAGGAACCCGGACTGGCATATTCCTGTGAGGAAAAGAGTAAGTATGGCAAGTTTCGGGAACGTTAGATAACGAGGGATATTGTGAGCCTAGTCGAAAAGAAAAAGGAAGCATTTGTATTTGCTAGTAGGCTGAGAACAGACAAAGTCTGTGAGGAATATGAGGAAAAGTAGGAAGGGACTTAAGCAAGTAGTCAGGAGGGCGGTCATGAAAAGTCATTGGTAAACAGGATTAAGGAAAATCCCAAGGTTTTTTTTTACATGTCTACAAAGAGCAAGAGGATAGCCAAGGAAAGGGATGAGCCACTCAAGGACAGGGGAGGGAATCTATGAGTGGAACCAGAGAAAATGAGTGAGGTACTGAATGAGTACTTTGCATCAGTATTCATCAAAGAGAAGGACTTGGTGGATGATGAGTCTGGAGAAGAGTGTGTAGATAGTCTGGGTCATGGGTCACATTGAGATCAAAACGGAGGTGGCGTTGGGGATCTTGAAAAACATTAAGGTAGATAAGTCCACAGGGCCTGATAGGACCTACCCCAGAATACTGAGGGGCGCAAGGGATAACTAGAGAATAACTATCTTTGATTACAAAAGTTAGCAAGGATAATCGAAGAAATTACAGGCCAGTGAGTTTCTGTCAATGGTAGGGAAATAACTGGAGAGGATTCTTCGAGACAGGATTTACTCCTATTTGGAAGCAAGTGGACGTATTAGCGAGAGGCAGCATGGTTTTGTGAAGGGGAGGTCGTGTCTCACTAATTTGATCGAGTTTTTCGAGGAAGTGACAAAGATGATTGATGAAGGTAGGGCAGTGAATGTTCTACATGGTCTTCGGTAAGGCCTTTGACAAGGTCTTTACACAGAGAGTGGTGGGCGTGTGGAATGCACTGCCAGCAGAGGTGGTGGAGTCTGAGTCATTAGGGACATTTAAGCAACTCTTGGACAGGCACATGGACAGCAGTAAATTGAAGGGGTGCAAGTTAGTTTGACCTTAGATTAGGATAAATGGGCGGCACAACATCGTGGGCTGAAGGGCCTGTACTGTGCTGTTCTATGCCCCTCATGGCAGATTGGTACAGAGGTGAAGTCACATGGGATCAGAGATGAGCTGGCAAGATGGATACAGAACTGGCTCAGTCATAGAAGACAGAAGGTAGCAGTGGGAAGGTGCTTTTCTGAATGGAGGGCTGTGACTAGTGGTGTTCCACAGGAATCAGTTCTGGGACCGTTGCTGTTTGTAGTATATATAAATGATTTGGAGAAAAATGTAACTGGTCTGATTAGTAAGTTTGCGGATGACACAAAAGTTGGTGGAATTGCGTATAGCGATGAGGATCGGCAGAGGATACAGCAGGATATAGATTGGTTGGGGACTTGAGCGGAGAGATGGCAGATGGAGTTTAATCAGTGCGAGGTAATGCATTTTGGAAGGTCTTATACAGGTGGGAAATATGCAGTAAATGGCAGAACCGTTAAAGAGTTTTGACAGGCAGAGGCATCTGGGTGTACAGGTACACAAGTCACTGAAAGTGGCAACGCAAGTGGAGAAGGTAGTCAAGAAGGCATCCGGCATGCTCGCCTTTATTGGCCGGGGCATTTGAGTATAAAAATTTACAAGTCATGCTGCAGCTGTATAGAATCTTAGGCTACACTTGGAATATAGTGTCCAATTCTGGTTGCCACACTACCAGAAGGATGTGGAGACTTGAGAGGATACAGGAGAGGTTTACCAGGATGTTGCCTGGTATGGAGGGCATTAACAATGCAGAGAGGTTGGATAAACTTGGTTTGTTCTCACTGGAATGACGGAGGTTGAGGGGCGACCTGATAGAAGTCTACAAAATTATGAGGGGCATGGACAGAGTGGATAGTCAGAAGCTTTTTCCCAGGGTGGAAGAGTCAATTACTAGGGGACATAGGTTTACGGTGCGAGGGACAAAGTTTAGAGGAGATGTGTGAGGGGGGTGTTTTTGGAATAGAGGGTAGTGGTCACCTGGAACACTCTGCCGGAGGAGGTGGTGGAAGCAGGTACGATAGTGATGTTTAAGGGGCGTCTTGACAAATACATGAATAGGTAGGGAATAGAGGGATATGGACCCTGGAAGTGTAGTGTGCTGTACTTTTCTTTGTTCGTTGGACTAATGCAAGAGTATTTTTCTTTAGTAAAACCTCGTTCTGAAATTTAGTTTTGACAAAGTAGAGTGTGTTTTACTCCAATTAAACTTCATTGTCTAATAAAGACATTCTGCACCTTGAAGACCACTCAACATCACACGGCAATCGTCTAATGGTTTAATAATGTGAATTGCATGTTGCTTTAATGGTAAGATGTAAAAAATAAATTGCTGCAAACAAAATTCTAAATTCTCAATACAGGGCTAATCAGGTCTCAAGTAAGCTTTGTACTGCCACAGGAAACTGTATTAGATCTTCACTTTTTGACCTCTTGCTGTTAACCTCCCACTGCGAAACATCACCTCATCCTACTGTTTATTTTGAGCTGTGTTGGATTCATATTCAGGAAACAAGTTATCACTGGTACAGGATATAGCTGACCACCCATCCATGTTTAGAAAACAATGAGTTTTTCCAAAATATTTATTTTACCACATTAATACAGGAAGAAATGTTCAATATACAAGCCATTTTTATAGCCTACGTTAAAATCACAATTTTTGCTTACAGGAAGGGTATAATCTGTATTTCTGTAGCTATTGTAATTCAAAGGAAACATCAATTTTTTAGGTGCCCAAACAAATGATTTTGGGGAAAAATGGGTTAGACTTGAAGTTTTTGCTTTACAAGATTGTTGACACTACACTTACCAGTGTTACAATGAACCAGAAATAAAATATTGTCATCTAAAAATGTCAACTATTTTCCTTTTGAATAACATAATGATTTATGGGGAAAATCCAAAATCCGCACAGCAGTGAGAAAATGATCAGGGCATGGTGGGCTATGCCGGGAGTACTGCAGTGACGGTGGGGGAGGGGGCTTGGTGGTACAACGGCTTGGAGCTTGGCAGAAGGAGGAAGGGGAAAATCAGGGCTAAGTATAGAGTTATTGATTTGCAGGGAGTTTGTTAAATCATAGCAGCAGGCTTGCTTCAAGGACCGGGCTTACCCTTGCTCCTCCTGTCCCAGAAGTAGTGTTCGAAACAGCATCTACCTGTGGCCAACACATCCAGTAATATATCCTGGATTTTTGTTAACACTAAGATAATCATACTTTCTCACTTATTCCAGTCTTTTATCTCCTCAGTATTGAGACTTTTTGCTCCTTCCTCAATGCTCCCATTCTTCCTCAAGAGACCATGTCACAGCCACAGCCACAAACCTCTGGTCCAAATCCTGAGTCTGCTTTGTGCTCAACCTCAAGTACCAACTTCAGTGATCCTAAGGCTCCTAATCCCTGAATGTTCTCAGATTCCTCAGGCCACCTCTTGGGTGTTCTCACATGCCCATGATTTAAGGATTACATTACATTACATTGTTTAAAACATATGAACAATTTATATATCAGAAGAATATATCACACCAACATCTACTTGTCATTAACCTATTGCTTCTATGAGATGAGTGCAGAAGATCCATTTTGGTTTTCTTCACTTATAAAATACTGGCACCATCTTTTTGGTTACTGCATTATTAATATGTGGAAAATATTTTAAATATTATGTGACATATTGTATATAATCAAAAGAACAATGGAAAATCATTAATCTTCTTTCATTTTATATACCATCAAGCATATATGTAATGCATATTTGACAACCTAAGATTTAAAATACCTTTAGTGGTATAGTATTGATCTGTTAAATAGAAGAGATAAAAACAAAACAGATTTGACAGGATGAAGTTTTGTGCTGTATCATAAATCACAATTTATAACCGACGGCGAATGAAACTATTACATGAACAAATAACTGCTCAGCTCATAATGCTAGGACATTTATTGTTTGAACACAACTCTTAGAAAAATGAGTGAAATACAAAGTTTTGTGGATCATAACTAAATAGTATCGAAACTCAGTACAGAACACATTGCCCTTCTTGTTTATATTTATGAACTCTCAAAATGTAAATTCCTGTACTAAAAGAGTCACCATAATATTACTTCATAAAACAGAATTAGGAAAATATAGAGAACTGAACACTTAATTGAAAGCTGACTAGACCAAATTTTAACTGGCCAGTTTGGATTTGACGTATCAATTCTATGTAAATAATCATAAAAGCATTTTGGTTATATATAAATAATAAATTATAGTTGAACCTATTCTTGCAGTGGAAGTGTTTATTGAAAAGTGTTAAAATAAAGATGTGCACAGATGCAATTTGTTAACAATCAAAATATATAGCCTTCATTTCATCCCAGCCAATATTGTTCAGTATTTTCACACAAACCTTTGATTACAAGCTAAATAGAGAGGACTAAATATTTTAACTGGAACTTACGAGTACTTACTTCATGAGCTACTAAATATGTTTAAATGCAACAACATGAATTATAATACAAGTTTTCAAGATCACCCCATGGCTAGAGTTCTAATGATGCTTATACGAAGTATAAATGTAAGTGACATGCAAGATAACGAACCCACAGTTGAAAGGGTAAAGAGGTTTGAAGGGAGAAAAAGTAATCCACATTATGGATATTATGCACACAACTGCAGTCAGTCAGGGTCAGTTAAGCACTTTACATATATTGCAAGTTTGCGCAGAGGTGGCAGCCGTTCAGCGACTTCTTTGAGGAAAACTGAACATCAGCAGAAAGGGGGAGGGGAAAGGGGTGAGAAAATGGGAGGCATGGCAGTGTAAAATAAGGACAGCACAGTCGCATTGTGGTTAGCACAATTGCTTCACAGCTCCAGGGTCAAGGGTCGATTCTCGACTGGGGCACTGTCTGTGCAGAGTCTACACGTTCTCCCAGTGTGTGCGTGGGTTTCCTCCGGGTGCTCCGGTTTCCTCCCACAGTGCAAAGATGTGCAGGTTAGGTGGATTGGCCATGATAAATTGCCCTTAGTGTCCAAAATTGCCCTCAGTGTTGGGTAGGGTTACTGGGTTATGGGGATAGAGTGGAGATGTGGACCTTGGGTAGGGTGCTCTTTCCAAGAGCCGGTGCAGACTCGATGGGCCAAATAGCCTCCTTCTGCATTGTAAATTCTATGATCTATGAAGTGTGCCAGCCTTGGCTCAGTTGGCAGCATTATGATTTTTTAGAAAATATTTTATTGAAGCATTTGTAATTTTCAGTTTAACAAATGTAACAAATTAACATTCTGAACAAACAAGCGGCCCGACGCACACAACCACATCACAATAACATACCCAACTACCCCTATATTAGATTCCCTGTCCATATTTTACATTGCCATGCCTCCCATTTTCTCCCCCCTTTCCCCTCCCCCTTTCTGCTGACGTTCAGTTTTCCTCAAAGAAGTCGCTCAACGGCTGCCACCTCCGCCCAAACCCCCGAGCTGAATCTCTCAAGGCGAACTTAATCTTTTCCAGCCTGAGAAACCCTGCTATGTCGCTAACCCACACTCCTGACCTTTGAGGTTCCGAGTCCCTCCATCCCAGCAAAATCCGTCTCTGGGCCACTAGGGAGAAGAAGGCCAGAGCATTGGTCGCCCTCTCTCCCCCGACGAGGCTGAAGTGACTCTCTTCAAGACCTTGTCCCATAGTCTGACTTCCAGCAGCCCTCCCAACTCTTCCTCCCACTTTCTCTTCAGCTCCCCGATTCGGACCCCTTCCCACTCCATCAATTCCTTGCATATTTCCGAGACCCTCCCCTCCCCAACCCTCGATTTAGACATTACCTTATCTTACCTTATTAGGGGGAGGCGAGGAAAGCTTGGAATCTGACTCCGGACAAAGTCCCGTTCCTGTAGGTATCGAAACCCATTCGCACCCAGCAACTCAAACTCCTCCTTTAAAACCTCAAGGCTTGGGAAACGCTCTTCAAAGACGAGATCCCCAAATCTCTCAATGCCTGCCCGCTGCCACCTCCTGAAGTTCCCGTCCAGCCCCCCCCGCCCCGCACCCCCGAAACAAACCGGTGATTATCACACTGATGCCCCCTCCAATCTCGTGTGCTGTTTCCGCACAGCCGCTCAGCCCATCTGGGCCAGAGAATCGGGGGACCGGCCGCACACAGCGGCCCGCGACCGGTGCAAATGGCGGCGACTCTTCGCACTTCGGAGAATTGCGCGCCGGCGTCGGGGCGGTGTGGCGCGGTTGTAGCGATACTCCGGCCCGGCGTGGGGCCCAGTCCCCTATGTTCCACCCCCCCCCCCTCACTATCCCCCATCAAACATTCGATGACCTAACAGCCATCTATGGCATCAAGGGCTCTATGGCCAGTGCAAACAGTAGTGGGGAGAGCGGACACCCGTCTTAGTCCCCTACACAAACTAAAGTATTCTGACCGGACCCAGTTGGTCCTTACATTCGCCACCAGTGCCTGGTATAGCAACCGGACCCAATCCACAAATCCCTGCCCGAATACAAACCTTCCTAAGATATCCCACAAGTACGTCCACTCCACCCAGTCAAAGGCCTTTTCTGCATCCATGGCTTCTACCACCTCAACCTGGCGCCCCTCCTCTGGCATCATTATAACATTTAGGAGCCGTCGAATGTTGGACGCCAAGTGTCGTCCCTTCACAACACCCGCCCAGTCCTCCCCTATTACCTCCGGGACAAAGTCCTGTCTATGTCAGAAACATCGCTTGATTCTCATTTGTTCACAATTTACATTGATGATTTGGAGTTGGGGACCAAGGGCAATGTGTCCAAGTTTGCAGATGACACTAAGATGAGTGGTAAAGCGAAAAGTGCAGAGGATACTGGAAGTCTGCAGAGGGATTTGGATAGGTTAAGTGAATGGGCTCGGGTCTGGCAGATGGAATACAATGTTGACAAATGTGAGGTTATCCATTTTGGTAGGAATAACAGCAAACGGGATTATTATTTAAACGATAAAATATTAAAGCATGCCGCTGTTCAGAGAGACTTGGGTGTGCTAGTGCATGAGTCACAGAAGGTTGGTTTACAAGTGCAACAGGTGATTAAGAAGGCAAATGGAATTTTGTCCTTCATTGCTAGAGGGATGGAGTTTAAGACTAGGAAGGTTATGTTGCAATTGTATAAGGTGTTAGTGCGGCCACACCTGGAGTATTGTGTTCAGTTTTGGTCTCCTTACTTGAGAAAGGACGTACTGGCGCTGGAGGGTGTGCAGAGGAGATTCACTAGGTTAATACCAGAGCTGAAGGGGTTGGATTATGAGGAGAGGTTGAGTAGACTGGGACTGTACTCGTTGGAATTTAGAAGGATGAGGGGGGATCTTATAGAAACATTTAAAATTATGAAGGGAATAGATAGGATAGATGCGGGCAGGTTGTTTCCACTGGCGGGTGACAGCAGAACTAGGGGGCATAGCCTCAAAATAAGGGGAAGTAGATTTAGAACTGAGTTTAGGAGGAACTTCTTCACCCAAAGGGTTGTGAATCTATGGAATTCCTTGCCCAGTGAAGCAGTTGAGGCTCCTTCATTACATGTTTTTAAGGTAAAGATAGATAGTTTTTTGAAGAATAAAGGGATTAAGGGTTATGGTGTTCGGGCCGGAAAGTGGAGCTGAGTCCACAAAAGATCAGCCATGATCTCATTGAATGGCGGAGCAGGCTCGAGGGGCCAGATGGCCTACTCCTGCTCCTAGTTCTTATGTTCTTATGTTCTTATGTGTAGCCAGGATCTTTGCCAGAAACTTTGCATCTTCATTCAAAAGAGGGATCAGCCTATACGATCCACAGCTCTCTGGATCCTTATCCTATTCCGCTTCAAAATAAGAACATCGATGTCTCTGATAACGTTGGGGGGAGCACTCCCAGCTCCTTGGACTCATTAAAGGCCCTCACCAAGAGCGGCCCCAGTAACCCCGAAAATGTTTTGTAAAATTCCACCGGGTATCTGTCAGGTCCCGGAGCCTTACCCGATTGCATCGCCCCATGTCCGTCCATCACCTCTCCAAGCCCGAATGGGCCTCCCAAGCCTTCCACCAACTTCGTCTACCCTCGGGAACTCCAGCCCCCCCCAAGAATTACTTCATACCTTCCTCCTCGGCTGGGGGTTCCGATTTATAAAGTTGGCTCTAAAGTTCCCGAAATACATTGTTCACCCCTCTGGGTCCAGAACCACCTTCCCCCCCTGTATCCTTTACTTTCCCAATTTCTCTCGCTGCCTCCTGTTTCCTCAGCTGATGCGATAACATCCTGCTGGATTTTTCCACTTAATCATACAACGCCCCTCTACCCTCCTCAGCTGCCTTACCTGTGGACAGGAGCCCAAAATTCAATTTGCAGTCTCTGACGCTCCTTCAGGAGCCCCTCATCCGAAGACTCCGCATATCTCCTGTCCACCTGTAAAATTTCACCTACCAGCCTGTCCAACTCCGCCCGTTGAGTCTTCTCCATGTGAGCCCAAATCGAGATGAATTCTCTCCTGATAACCGCCTACAGGACCTCCCACACCACCCCTGCCAAGATCTCACCCGTATCATTACTCTTTATGTACCCCCGAATGGCCTCCCTCACCCGCTCACACACCTCATCCTCCGCTAGTAGTCCTACATCTAACCTCCATTGCGGCCGCTGGGCCTTTCCTTTACTCACTCGCAGGTTAACCAGTGTGGGGTGTGGTCCGACACCACAACTGTACAGCATGTAAAAGTCTATTCTGGAGTACACCTTGTGCACATGGGAGTACAATGAAAACTCCTTACTCCTTGGCCTCCCGAATCTCCGAATCTTGTGGGGCAGCACGGTAGCACAAGTGGATAGCACTGTGGCTTCACAGCGCTAGGGTCCCAGGTTCGATTCCCTGCTGGGTCACTGTCTGTGTGGAGTCTGCACATTCTCCCCGTATCTGCATGGGTTTCCTCCGGGCACTCCAGTATCCTCCCACAGTCCAAAGACGTGCAGGTTAGGTGGACTGGCCATGATAAATTGCCGTTGGTGACCAAAAAAGGTTGGGAGGGGTTATTGGGTTACAGGGATGGGGTGGAAGTGAGGGCTTAAGTAGGTCAGTGCAGACTCGATGGGCCGAATGGCCTCCTTCTGTACTGTATATTCTATGTTCTAGTCGCTTCTGCTGGTCCTGCAGCATCCCGATCTCCGCTGCCATCGAGGTGGACTGCACCTCATGCTCCCCCACCTGCTCCGCCAACATCTGGAACGCCTATCCCTGGGTCGCAGTCTCACCTCCGTCAACCACCGTCTTGATCGAGCCCAGGCCAGGTCCTCCGCACAGTCCTTAGGTTATTGGGAGAACTTCTCATTCAAGAAGTTCACCAGCCGGTCCGCCAACCACTGAGCTGGCGGGGCCAGACCCTGCGCATTCGCCACTGCCACACTCTAAATCTGGTCCTCACTCGCCACCAACTTCCCATTTCTCCTGGGGCGCAGCTCCATAAGCTAGGGGTCCCCTGCCTCTGTTCCTGCTTCTACACCTTTACTTTACAAAATTCCTACAACAATCCGGCGTAAGAGCCACAAAAAGACCACCATGAGCGGGAGCTGCCAAATGTGGGACCTTTCACTCCCTGGCCGCCACCAGAAGTTCCAGTTGGCAGCATTGTTGCAACTGAGTCAGAAGGTTGTGGTATCAAGTTCCATGCCATGCCTTAAACACAAAGACCAAGGCTGACACTAATGAGCCCTGCTTTAGAGGTAATCTTCCAGATGTGATGGTCAACTGAGGCTGCATCTTCCCTCTCAGGTGGATGTCGTCAAGTGATACTATATTGAAGGCAAGGAAGGAAGTTATCTCCAGTTTCCTGGTCTATACATATCTCTCACTAATACAGTTTATTACTATCACAACTGTGTGTGGCAGCTTGTTGTGCACAACCTGGCTTCATTTTCTGTATTATAACAGCGACTGCAATTCAAGCATTTGGGGGTGCCCTATGGTCACGAAAAACATGCTATATAATTGCAAATCTTTCCAAAAAGCAAGGTTTCTGATTTTCAATGATATTTCACCCAACAATAAAGCCTGTGTAAAATGGCACTGTGCCATTTACACACAATGTATAGTGCAGATACCTCTCTCACCCTCACCCCCAACTTCATCTCGTGTTGCCTATGGCTGCAATAAAGCAGATCTTTGCCAGATTAAAGTCTGTTGAAAATCACCACAAACTTTAAACAAACTCAAACGTTGGTGTATGCCAGTGGTGGTATTATGAAGTATAAACATGACTCAAACATTATCAGCTGCAGAACTTGCAAACGTAAAATTCTCTCAGGAAAGACAATTAGAAACAGTCCAATTCATATACATTCTCCAGGGTAGTAAACTCCTCACCTCTGGTGAGCTTCTTATTTTTAGAGCTTTAGTCATCCTATGCCTGAAGCATATTGTTTGTTCCAAATATATAGATGTTTCAAATTAATTGCAAAGTGGATATTCACCTATTTGTTTCCAAAGCAGTCATGCAATAATTATTCAAAATTAGAATAGCTGTGCCAGAGTCTAGAATTCCCACTTTGTCGGAATTATAAAGCGTTTCCAGCGTAGCAACAGTGTCGGACACAAGAAGATACAATCTTTGCCCCAGTAAATCTTCTAACCGTGTGGGGCCATTACACATTTTTGGCAAGGCGAGCCGCTAAAGGAACAGAGTTCTGCTGTGGCATCCTTTGTAGTCTGCCACAACATAGCACTGCCAGTAGTCTTCCAAAATGTTGGTAAAAGCATTTCTCAAGAAGAACATTTATTTCCCTGACCTTGGCAAGCAATCACTCCAGCACAGGTTTTGTGTGTTTTTAAATTCACATTCTCTTTCTGATGTCATAGCAACATTCAATGTCAGGGAAAATTTGCATTCCTTATATCCAATACTGCTATGAACAATAGGAACAAGGCAGATGATGCAGACAATGCCTTTCCTTGCTTTGCATTACTTCTCATAAAGTGGCAAGCATGTTGTTCACCACACTTACCTCAGAGTAGAAAATTGAGACATAAAAGATGGCAGTCACTCGGCAGAGTATACCCTGGACTTCATTCCCATCCATCACCCAACAAGTTCAAATTATGCCTTGGGGGGGAAGAAAACAAAGGGAGGAAAAGAAATCCCAGCCACTGAAATGGCAGATTATAAAGTATCAGTTGACAAGAAGAATATTACGCTCAGATCCAGGCCTCATTACGGTCTTGATCCAAACACAGACAAAAGAGCTGAACTGCTCAGGTGAGGGGAGGGTGATTGCCCCTAATATCAAGTGTAGCATCAAAGGGTCCCAGCAAAACTAAAGTTCATGGGGATTAGTGAAATTCCCCTCTCGTTGCAGTCATACCTTATACAAAGGAAGATGGTTGTTGTTATTAGAGACCAATCATCTCAGTCCAAGAGCATCACTACAGGAGTTCCTCAGGGAACTCCTGGGCTCAAACATTTTCAGCTCCCTCATCAATGACTTTCCAGACAACATATGACCGAAGTGAGGATGTTCGCTAGGATTGCGCAGTTTTCAGTACCATTAGCCAATCCTCAAATACTGAAGCAATCTGTCTGCTTGCAAGCAAACCCTGGATAACATAAATGGCAAGTTACATTCACATGGACATACCAGTTGTGGGAGAGGGCAGAAAACGGGATCTGGAAGCACCACTAGTACTGGGAGAGATCATGGAGAGCATTAGCTCCATGCAGGCGGGGAAGGCGCCGGGACCGGACGGATTCCCGCGACTTCTACAAAAAATTTGCGACAGCGCTGGCCCCGCACCTGCGGGAGATGTTCACAGACTCGCTAGCTAGGGCACGTTGCCACCCACGTTAGCACAGGCCTCAATCTCGCTGATACCTAAGAAAGACAAAGACCCAACGGAATGTGGGTCATACAGACCCATATCTCTGCTGATGCAGACGCCAAAATACTGGCCAAAATCCTAGCCACAAGGCTAGAAGACTGTGTACCTGAGGTGGTCACAGAGGACAGACGGGCTTTGTCAAAGGTAGACAGCTTACCGCGAACATCAGGCGCCTGCTGAACGTGATAATGACCCCCTCCGGGGAGAGAACACAAGAGGTGATCGCTCCCTGGACGCAGAAAAGGCCTTCGACAGAGTCGAATGGAAATACCTCATAGAGGTACTGGAGCGGTTCGGGCTTGGAACAGGTTCACCGCTTGGGTAAAGCTCCTGTACAACGCTCCCATGGCGAGTGTACAGACCAACAATACCAACTCCCAATACTTCCAGCTGCACAGGGGCACCAGACAAGGATGCCCACTGTCCCCGCTGCTGTTCGCACTAGCAATTGAACCGCTAGCAATCGCGCTCAGGGCAGCAAAAAATTGGAGGGGGATCCGAAGGGGAGGTAGAGAGCACAGAGTCTCACTCTATGCGGATGATCTGCTCCTCTATATCTCGGACCCACAAAGCAGCATGGACGGAATCATCGCGCTCCTGAAAGAGTTTGGAGCCTTCTCGGGCTACAAACTCAACATGAGCAAAAGTGAGATCATCCCAGTACACCCGCAAGGGGGGGGGGGGGGGGGGGGGGGGGGGGGGGGGGGGGGGGCAGCACTAAAGGGGCTGCCGTTCAAACAAGCCCGACATAAATTCCGCTACCTGGGGATCCAAATAGCCCATGACTGGAAAGGGATCCACAAATGGAACCTCACCAGCCTGACGGAGGAAGTTAAAAAGGACCTGCAAAGATGGAACACACTCCCGCTCTCCCTCGCGGGGAGAGTTCAGACGATCAAAATGAACGTACTGCCCAGGTTCCTCTTCCTGTTTAGATCCATTCCGATCTACATCCCCAAGGCCTTTTTCAAAGCGCTGGACAAACTCATCATGGCGTTCGTATGGGGGGGTAAAAATGCTAGGATCCCAAAGAAGGTCTTACAAAAAACAAAAACCAGGGGAGGGTTAGCCCTCCCGAATCTACAATTCTACCACTGGGCAGCAACAGCCGAGCGAGTAAGGGGATGGATCCAGGAGCCAGAAGCTGAGTGGGTGCGTGCGGAGGAGGCCTCCTGCATGGGAACCTCCCTCCGGGCCCTCGCCACGGCAGCACTACCATCCCCACCCAAAAAACACTCCAGCAGCCCAGTGGTGACAGCCACCCTCCAATCCTGGAACCAACTGCGGCAGCAACTTGGCCTGACCAAAATGTCGAACAGGGCTCCCATCTGCAACAACCATAGGTTCACACCAGCACTGACTGACGCCACCTTCAAAAGGTGGAGGCAGGACGGGGGGACACTGACAGTCAGGGACCTATACACGGACGACAGGATCGCAACACTGGACGAACTGACAGAGAAATTTCAGCTAACTGGGGGGAACGAGCTACGGTACCTGCAGCTCAAAAACTTCCTACGAAAGGAGACAAGGACGTACCCACAACCGCCACGACAGACACTACTGGAAGACCTACTGGACGCAAGTATCCTAGAGAAAGGGAACTGTAGTGACATGTATGACCGACTGGTAGATAGGGATGACACCGTACTGGACGCAACAAGGAGGAAATGGGAGGACGACCTGGGGATGGAGATAGGGTGGGGACTCTGGAGCGAAGCACTGCATAGGGTCAACTCCACCTCCACGTGCGCAAGGCTCAGCCTGACGCAACTAAAAGTGGTACATAGAGCCCACTTAACAAGAACCCGTATGAGTAGGTTCTTCCCGGAGGTGGAAGACAGATGTGAACGGTGCCAAAGAGGCCCGGCCAACCACGCCCACATGTTCTGGTCTTGCCCCAGACTCGTGGAGTACTGGACAGCCTTCTTCGAGGTTATGTCCAAAGTGGTGGGAGTGAGGGTGGAGCCATGCCCGATAGTGGCGGTCTTCGGGGTTTCAGAACAGCCAGATCTATTCCTGGGGAGGAGGGCGGAAGCCCTTGCCTTTGCCTCCCTGATCGCCCGCCGTAGAATCCTGTTTGGCTGGCGATCAGCAGCACCGCCCAGAGCTGCGGACTGGCTGTCCGACCTCTCGGAATCTCTCCAAATGGAGAAAATCAAATTTGCCATCCGAGGGTCGGACGACGGCTTCCACAGAACGTGGGAGCCATTCATGCAACTGTTCCGGGACCTATTTGTGGCCAATGTACAAGAGGAAGAATAGTCGGGGGAAGGTAGCGGGAGGGGGGGGGGGGGGGGCTACAGGTTCGTTACGGGGGTTCGATGGCTAGCTAAGGCCCAAAACCAAACTAAATAAACATGTTGAGGGGGGGGGGGAGGGGGGGGGGGGGCGCAGTTACTACTACGAAGATGCTTACCTGTAAATATGTATGTTAATTTTTGCGTGTTTGTTTTTTTTTTCTCTCCTAACAATTTGTAATTTGTTCAATATAAAATATGAAAACTGAATAAAAACATTTATAAAAAAAAAATTAAAAAAAATAAAAAAAATAAAAAAAAAAGTTACATTCACACCATACGAGTGCCAAGCAATGACCATATCCAACAAATGAGAAACTAACCATCTTCACTTGACATTTAACAGCATTATCATTGCTCAATTCCCCACCATGGGGGTTACCATTAACCAGAAACTTAACTGGACCAGCATTAACATATTATGGCTACAATAGCAGGTCAGAGGTGGTAACTCACCTCATAAATACTCAAAGCCTGTCCCATCGTATGCAAGGCACAAGTCATGAGTGTGACAGAATACGTTCCACTTGCTTGGATGAGCGCAGCTCCAATGTTCAAAAAGCTCGATAGCTTGACACCAAAGCAAACCAGCTGTTTGATTAGCACCGCCTTAAACATTAACTCCCTCCACCACCAGGGTATAGTTGCAACAGTGTGTACCATTTACAAGGTGCACTGCAGCAACTCACCATGGCTCCTTTGACAGCACCTTCCAAACCTATGACCACTGTCCCCTAGAAGAACAAGGGCAGCAGATGCATGGGAACACCACCACCTGCAAGTCCCACTGGAAGTCACATACCATCTTGGCTTTGAACAATATTACCATCCCTTCATTGTCACCAAGTCAAAATCCTCAAACTCAGTCATAAATAGCACTTTATGGTACCAACACAACATGGATTGCTACGGTTCAAGACAATGGCTCAGCATAACTTCCTCAAAGGAAATTAGGGATGGTCAATAAATGCTGGCCTTGCCACCGATGCTCACATCTCAAGAATAAATTAGAAAAAAGTATAATTTGGTTAGGCAGTCACATATTAGTTTCATATAGACATCCACTGAAAAGTACAAGTACAGATAGGAGTAGGCTACGATTTTATGGTCACTGTGGTTTAATAGCTTGCCAAAATTGACTAAATATCAAGAATGACTTGGGTGAGTTACTGAAAAGTGCCTGACAATTCTAGAATCATATGCAACACAGATATACAAATCACTATCAACTTATGAAAACGTATTGAAGCTTTTTAAGATTTCAGACCACGGGCTTGATTTTCAATCCGGGAATGGGAAGCTGATTCTTGGATCATTAATGGGTCCAGACCTTGTGCCGCTATCTTTAAATACAGATTCCTTAATTGTGGTGGCTGTGGAATTGGTGTCCAATTAGTGGTACCTACAACCGCCGGGAAGCGAGTCTGGAGTACAATCCACAAAAAGCAGACGACAGCAATGACTGGGCTTTTCACAGTAACTTCATTGCAGTGTTAATGTAAGCCTACTTGTGACAATAAAGATTATTTACATTATTACCTTGCAGAATTGAGCAGGCAAGAAATGTGAGCGACAGCAGCCTCAAGATGCAGATGTGTCCAAACAGCCAATAAAAAGGTGACACCCCTGTTCTGAGCGGGTAATTCATTTCTACAACAATATTCATTCCGCAGAAATTTGACTTAATTTCTCCCTGCATAACATCCGACAGTTGTGAGCTATGTTCATCAGTTTGTTCAATTTTACTAATCTGTAATTTGAAAATCATATTCTGGCCCTCCCCAGTCTATTTACAAACTTTTCAGGGTTCTTAATTGGAGGTGAGCGGGTTTCCAGCTCTCCCCATCCCACATTTGCTTTGAAAATGGCAGTATATCCCAGAGGTGATGGGACACTAACACTATCTGGCAGTGCTCCTGCATCCACCTTCTCCCCCCTCATCCCACTCCCCCCATCTTGGAAATCAAGATCTTGGGGTTTATTTCTACAAGAATGGGATGCAATAGCAGCAATATGTCAAATTTATACAGAATCTTGGTTTGTGTGCTGTGTAGTTTTGGTGCGAAGGACAATGAAAAAGATTGAAGCACTGGGGAAAGTGCAGAAAATATTTACCAGAATGCTCAATTGAGCTACAAGGTTATCAGAAAAGATCGAGTAGGCTGACAGTCTTTCTTTTAAAAGAGAAGACTAAGTAAGCAGATTGTACATACTGTAACATGTTGCCAAAGAATCTATGGCAGCACCACCCAGACCCGTGACCTCTACCACCGAGAAGAATAAATATAGCAGGTGCACAGGAACATCACCAACCTGACCATGTTCCACACTATCCTCGCTTAGACATATATTGTCACTGCTTCAGTGTCAATGGGTCAGGATCATGTGCATGTGTTTTCACCACATATAGAAGTTACAGTCCTGACTAGGTGCTATCTTCATGCCCAACTTCTACGAGACTCATGACTATACTCCCATATATGACTCACCAACATAATGTGAATGGTCCGGTTTCCACAGTCCCATATTGACGCGGAGAGCCCCAACCACCCGAATGCTACCCTCCCTCAAAGTCTTTAACCAAATATATATACAATCCACCCAATCTGCACATTTTTCAACTGTGGGTGGAAAGCGGAGCACACAGAGGAAACCCACGCAGACACAGGGAGAATGTGCAAATTCCACACAATCACACGAGGATACGAAGTCGGAATCAAACCCTGGTCCCGAGTGCTTTGAGGCAGCAGTGCCAATCACTGTGCCATCATGCCACCCCTTATGTTAGGCATACCTCTCTCAGGTCGGACTTCAGTTTCTTTATTCTTCATTCTTAAGGAATTTGGGAGCCTTTACCTGTTGCCACTATGTTGCAAGGTTTTATATTGCGTCATGTAATGGTTGAACAATATCTGCTTAGTAATAACACAACCATATATGCAGGATACAGTCCTGACTAGGTGCCTCCATGCGGAGTCTGAGCCAGCCAGACTCATTACTATACTATACCACTCCCATGACTCTCTACAGCATAATGTAGGCAAGACTGTTACCCACTCCCACATAAATCCTTACAGCCCAGGACATCCAAATAATACACATGTGCAGTGATTGAAGGCAGCAGCTCACCAGAATCATCTCATCATCAACTGAAAATGGGCAATAAATGGCAGATTTGCCAGAGTCGCACATTCCCTTAAGAATTATTTTTGAAAAAACGTACTGAATAAAGATGCACCATTTTAAAGAATGCACTTAAGATCCTTGCATGGCATATCTTGTTTCATTAAAAGTTTTAGTGAAGTGTGGTAAGGGCCCTCCAGTTTGTTGGTCTATTCCCTTATTTTTCCCTGTTGTTTTTGCAATTACCATTTTGATTCATCGATGATTGATGGGCGTGTGATTTTAAGGATAAGGCAGCTTGTACGTGGCCTGTGCCTTTAATTCAAGCAGAGGATTTCAGCAGCAGGTGACATCAGTGATAACTCATGTTGACTGGCTTGGCTGGCGGCCAATGAACTGGCAAAGTGCTGTGTTTTGCCCGGTATAAGCAGTGACGATCTGTTCTGATCTTACGGAGATGTTTTTCCAGGACAAGGCTGGCTTTCTAGTTTCACTTCTGGTCTGAAATCTGGAAGTGCACAACCTGGCTGTGCAAGCAGAATCCAGCAATTGATAATCCTCTCTTTGTAAAAAAAAAAAAAGAGGCTGATGTGCAAGCAGAGACCAGAACCTGATAACCTGAGAAAAGATGTGGGGCCAACCGTCTCTCCTGGAAAAGCTGTGGGTAATATACTGTTAAGCTGCAAAGAGGATCATTACACACTGCAATGTAGAGACTTAAACCACACTCATAGGGTGAAGGTAGTGCACTAAAGAACTCATCATTTATGCAAGGACTTTTATCTTTTGACCCTAATTCTTATTTATTTTTCACCTTTCCCTTCCCCTCTGTGTTTGTCTGTCTTGTGCATGTCGGAGAGGGTGCGGCAGTTAAAGGGGAGTCAGATGTTAAAGGACATTTAACCAACTGTTTTCATTGCATTTTTCATATTTATTCCAGTTATAAATAAACAGTAATTGTGTGTAAACTTACAAACCTGGTGACTGTAATTATTGAGCAGCCAAGGGCCAAAAGACTTCAGGTATTTTTATATGAATTATTGGTTAATTCATTGGTGTTGTGACACTGGGGCAGGTGGGGCTAGAATTGACCATATACTTGCCCAGGGTGGCGCAACAGGTGTAAAATCCAGAATAATTTAACTCCTGATTTGTTTAAAAGATTTTAAAAGCAACATTTAGGAGAGATAATATATATAAATCCTTCAACTCGGTATTTTTTGCACGTGGAGTGAAAACAACCTGAAGATCCCATATTCAAATCAAAGGCTACTGAACAAAAGTAGTCACATACCGATCATCTTAAATTATATTTAGAGATTTAACATAAGATTTTCTGTAGGGCCCTTCGTGTCAATTCCCTTGTTTCCCCGAACCTTATTTTTGCTGCTATCATTTTGATCCATGGATGCTTAATGGATAATATCTTTAAACCGAGGAGGAGAAGTACGAAAAGGTACAAAAGAGAACACTCTGCTAGCTTCCGGACAGCAAAACCAATTTTTAGCACCCGGAAGACCGGGTGGACTTGGTTCAATTGGTTGGCTGGTGACTAATGAATTGGCTAAAAGGCCGCATTCTGCCCACTAACAGGCAGTCTTTGGGTCCTGCCTGAGTGCGAAGATTTTCAGAGAGGCAACTGAAACAAAGACTTTTATCCCTTTTACAATTTTATCTCCACCTCCTCTGCGTTTGGTTGACTTGTTTTCGTGTGGTGTGGGGCGAGTTTAAGGCTCTAAGAAGTTGGAAGCTCCTTTCGAATTGAACAAGTCGTTTCAGATAACAATGAAGCAGAAACTAAACAGTGTTTATTTATTTTAAGTAAGAAGTCTAACAACTCCTTCACCTGAGGAAGGAGCAGTGCTCCGAAAGCTAGTGATTTGAAACAAACCTGTTGGACTTTAACCTGGTGTTGTAAGACTTCTTACTGTGCTCGCCCCAGTCCAACGCCAACATCTCCACATCATATTTATTTTAATGTATTGTTTAAAATCAAAAATACATTTAGCCACACTGGGATTCCTAGTTCACTGAATTCACTGGACAACACTTTTCTAAAAGCAAATTGACATCTTGTTAACAGCTCTCTGGCACTTTACATGAACACTGGGAGACTGCCATTAAATGGGGTGTTGAGGTTGCAATGCAATTCTAGTTAAGGAATTAGTTTTATAATGAGCTGTATGTATAATAAACAGGTTAGGGGATTGACCATGCTAAATTACCCCAGTGACCAAAAGGTTAGGTGGGGTTACTGGTTTATGGGGATATGGTTGGGGCCTCATCAGGGCAGACTCGATGGGCTGAATGGCCTCCTTCTGCACTGAAGTGATTCTAAGGGAGGGGTTAGGAATTAGATAATAGTTAACCTGTTATATTTTCTCTACATTTAATTATAGTTATCATTATCAATAAGTTTAACGGTGTTTACATTTACAAACCAGGTGACTGTATTTATTGGGCAGTGAAGGGCCAAAGACCTTGGGTGTTTTTCTGAGAAATACTTAGCAATTTCAACTGTGTTTCGACTCCGGATCAAGTGGGGCGAGAATTGACCATGCACTAGTCCGGGGGGTCGTAACACTGCTTTGTGTGTACATAAGGAGGCGGTGGCATAGTGGTATTGTCACTGGGTTAGTAAAGCAGAAACCCAGGGTCCTGCTCTGGGGACCTGTGTTCGAATCCAAATTTGAAGTCAATAAAAATCTGGAATTAAAAATCTAATGTTCATAAAACCATTGTTGATTGTCGTAAAAACCCAACTGGTTCACTAATGTCCTTTCGGAAAGGAAATCTGTCATTCTTACCTGGTCTGGCCTACGTGTGACTCCAGACCCACAGCAATGCGGTTGACTCTTAACTAACCCCTCAAGGGCAATTCGGGATGGGCAATAAATGCTGGAACAGCCCGTGACGCCCATGTCCCAAGACGAATAAAAAAAAAACATTGCCCACGTAAGGTAGCCAGTTTAAAAATTGCTATTTGAGTTTCTTCTAAAAGGAAGTGTTATATTTTGTTTGACAAATACTGAAAGCAGTGATGAATCCTATTTCTAATACAATACTGTATTCTGAAAAATGCAATCACTTGTTTGACATCACTACATTGAAAACTAGCTTGCACAAACTTAAAATTCTGGGCTGGATTCTCCGTTCCTGCGACTAACTGCTGATGCCAACGGAGGATCTGTGGAGTTCCACGATGGAAAAATCGATGCCACACCCACACCGATTCACTACCGGTGAGGGGCTAGCACAGATGCCGTGTCAGACAGAATGGTGGGAGAATCGCCGGTTCTGTGCTGGACACGCGCAGGGCTGATAAGCTTCAGCCATGCGTACATTTACACCCCCACACAAACACCGATCACACCCGAAAAGATGGCGCCGGTTGTGCTGGATTACTCGTTCACCCTGACCCCATCCTGGCCACCCCCCCCCCCTCCCCCACCCCCAGCCCTGGTAGAAGTTGCCCGGCCAGCGGCATGACTGTTGGTGACGTATGGCAGTGCTGGACATCCTTCGTACACCCTCTCTCTCTCCGAAGCCACCACGTCAGGCTCACGACTGTTGAGACGTCGATTTAGAGGGAGTGGAGCATCGTGATTCGGTGCCAAACCACCACTGCCTGCTGCAATTTTGGCATCGGGAGCTATTTTCCGCCCGATCGCCGTACCCGATTTCGGTGTCAGGCAAAAGTATCCCGCCCTCTGTATTTGTTGGTTTGGCCTCGAGATATTTCTTGGTCTCAAAATGGATTGACAAAAATAAACTGGAATGAGTAAAGGCCTTTCTAATTATTCTTAATATACTTCTGACTCCCTTCCCATCTATAACAACCGTCTTACAATAAAATAATGAAACCATTTTACAACAAAATAACAGGATTAACAAATAGCCAAGGTGCAGCATTGTTTTACCAATTATATTATTTCATGTTATCAACACTAGTACAATATCCTTCAACATTTGTATGTTCATTGTATGTGAAATGTGAATTTCCAATTTAACAAAAAATAATGATATTGAAAGATCTGATGAATAGCTTCAAAAATATCTTACTAGGAACAGGGATATTATACCAAACATAAAATAACCTCTAACTGCACAAAGGGTAATTCATTAAATACATTTAACTGAAGCAATCGGGAGCATTTCATAATATTCTTAGCCTTGCAACAAACACGTATGTTACAAATTATGAACAGACTGCCTTAACTAGACCTCTTGCTGTGCACCAGCTGCTGCATTGACTATTTCACCTTCACTGGCAATAACCCCAATAAATTGCAATACTATTACAAATGAATGAATTACTAGGAACCCACTATTTACGCCACAATTTAATTCAATGGTTGAGACATTTGTGGACATTTCCAAACTACATTCTTTTTACATTTCAGTTGATGTAAAGATTTCAGTAGAATTGGGTTTAAATGACTGTATTCTGCTGTTCATCCACATGGTAGCGGTTGCAAGTCTAACAAGCGGACCCTGTGGGAATGATAATACCCAAACGCATGCATAAACCAGCTGTTTCAACTCATACATATGCAAATATTGCAGAAACCAAAATAATAAACTGCTCTATGTCACAAATGTACAGGATGCGAAGTCTAAGTGAACTAAACCCAAGACCTTAGGTTAAGGGCTATTTAACAAATATGATACCAAACGTCTTTTGAACAGATTATTTATATATTAAAAAACCCTTGTTGATAATTCCACAGCTATTAGGTATCCCTAATCTTTCAGTATTAATATCAATACTGCAACATTGCATAAAGCAATATTAATTAGACTTCCCAATTAATTAGTGCATTTTGTTAAAGTTAATACATTGGGTCTTGTCCCAGAGGCAAAAATCATCTCCTGTAGGAATTATAATTTTTGTCATTTGTTCTAAAGGAACTAATCCTTCTTTAAATTCAAAACTCCAGGTATCCAACCAGCTCAAGGCTTCTCCGGTAAGCAGGTTCAGCAAGGTTACCAGCCACTCATTCTTTGCTTTTTTTTATAAATGTTTTTTTATTGGGTTTTTGAACAAGGTACAATTACCGTTATGTACACAGAATAAGAAATATATATATATATATATATATATATACACATACCTAGAAGAGAAGACCACACCCCAACATAAAATACAATAAAATATGAAATAGAGTAACTGGTAGGGTATTGACGGGATACCCTCCCGTCAATATACCTTATTAACCTTATTAACGGGAGATAATTACAGTGTGCGATACTTGGCTGTGTTTCGTGTTGTTGTCGCCTGCTTCTCCCGGACGGGTCTCGCTGCTGTCCTGCGCTCACCTCCGCTTCTGCTGCTCCTCCCGTCCTCCATCTTTATTTTCCTCGTTCCCCGCTCCTGGAGATGTCATGCACGTTTTGGTATCCCATGCATTCCTTCCGGCTCCCATTTCCCTGCCCCCCCCCCCCCCCCCCCCCAATTGGTTCTCCTCTCTTGCCCCCCTCCCTCCACCTCCACGGTTCACCTCAGGTTTAGCTGTCTCCACCCCTCTCTCTTCTCCCCCCCCCCCCCCCGTGGTTCACCTTTCTTTCCTCAGGTTTAGCCGTCTCCCCACCCCTCCTTCCCTCCCTCCCAGTCTATCTCTCCCTTTCATGCCTTGGCTACCTTCCCCTGATTCTTGACTAATTTCCCCTGATTCCTGGCTATCTGG
This sequence comes from Scyliorhinus canicula, assembly GCF_902713615.1. NCBI lineage: Eukaryota > Metazoa > Chordata > Chondrichthyes > Carcharhiniformes > Scyliorhinidae > Scyliorhinus > Scyliorhinus canicula. The sequence continues at coordinate 77,407,812 of NC_052150.1, forward strand.
CTATTCTTCCTCTTGTTCGTTGGCCACAAACAGGTCCCGGAACATTCGCGTGAATGGCTCCCACGTTCTGTGGAAGCCGTCATCTGACCCTCGGATGGCGAATTTGATTTTCTCCATTTGGAGAAATTCCGAGAGGTCAGACAGCCAGTCTGCAGCTCTGGGTGGTGCTGCTGACCGCCAGCCAAACAGGATTCTACGGCGGGTGATCAGGGAGGCAAAGACAAGGGCGTCCGCCCTCCTCCCCAGGAATAGATCTGGCTGGTCCGAGACCCCGAAGACCGCCACTATCGGGCATGGCTCCACCCTCACTCCCACCACTTTGGACATAGCCTCGAAGAAGGCTGTCCAGTACTCCACAAGTCTGGGGCAAGACCAGAACATGTGGGCGTGGTTGGCCGGGCCTACTTGGCACCATTCACATCTATCCTCCACCTCCGGGAAGAACCTACTCATACGGGTTCTTGTTAAGTGGGCTCTATGTACCACTTTTAGCTGCGTCAGGCTGAGCCTTGCGCACGTGGTGGTGGAGTTGACCCTATGCAGTGCTTTGTTCCAGAGTCCCTACCCTATCTCAATCCCCAGGTCCTCCTCCCATTTCTTTCTTGTTGCGTCCAGTACGGTGGACCCTTTCTACCAGTCGGTCATACATGTCACTACAGTTTCCCTTGTCTAGTATGCTTGCGTCCAGTCTTCCAGTAGTGTCTATCGTGGCGGTTGTGGGTACATCCATGTCTCCTTTCGAAAGAAGTTTTTAAGCTGCAGATACTTCAGCTCGTTCCCCTTGGCTAGCTGAAATTTCTCTGTCAGTTCGTCCAGCGTTGCGATCCTGCCGTCCATGTATAGGTCCCTAACTGTCAGTGTTGCTCCGTCCTGTCCCCACCTTTTGAAGGTGGCGTCAGTCAGTGCTGGTGTGAACCTATGGTTGTTGCAGATGGGAGCTTTGTCCGACATTTTGGCCAGGCAAAATTGCTGCCACAGTTGGTTCCAGGATTGGAGGGTGGCTATCACCACCGGGCTGCTGGAGTGCTTTTTGGGTGGGGATGGGAGTGCTGCCGTGGCGAGAGCCTGGAGGGAGGTCCCCACGCAGGAGGCCTCCTCCGCGCGCACCCACTCGGCGTCTGGCTCCTGGATCCATCCCCTTACTCGCTCGGCTGTTGCCGCCCAGTGGTAGAATTGTAGGTTTGGGCGGGCTAGCCCCCCCACCGGATTTTGTTTTTTGTAGGACCTTCTTTGGGATCCTAGCATTTTTACCCCCCCATACGAATGCCATGATTAGTTTGTCCAGCGCTTTGAAAAAGGCCTTGGGGATGTAGATCGGAATGGATCTAAACAGGAAGAAGAACCTGGGCAGTACGTTCATTTGATCGTCTGGACTCTCCCCGCGAGGGAGAGTGGGAGTGTGTTCCATCTTTGCAGGTCCTTTTTTACTTCCTCCGTCAGACTGATGAGGTTCCATTTGTGGATCCCCAGGTAGCGGAACTTGTGTCGGGCTTGTTTAAACGGCAGCCCCTTTAGTGCTCCTCCCCCCCACTTGCGGGTGTACTGGGAAGATCTCACTTTTGCTCATGTTGAGTTTGTAGCCCGAGAAGGCTCCAAACTCTTTCAGGAGTGCGATGATTCCGTCCATGCTGCTCTGTGGGTCCGAAATGTAGAGGAGCCGGTCATCTGCATAGAGTAAGACTCTGTGCTCTCTGCCTCCCCTTCGGATCACCCTCCAGCTTTTTGCTGCCCTGAGCGCGATTGCTAGTGGTTCGATCGCTAGGGCGAACAGCAGCGGGGACAGTGGGCATCCTTGTCTGGAGCCCCTGTGCAGTTGGAAGTATTGGGAGTTGGTATTGGTGGTCCGTACGCTCGCCATGGGAGCGTTATATAGAAGCTTTACCCAGGAGGTGAACCCTGTTCCAAGCCCGAACCACTCCAGTACCCCTATGAGGTATTTCCATTCGACTCTGTCGAAGGCCTTCTCTGCGTCCAGGGAGACGATCACCTCTTGTGCTCCCTCCCCGGAGGGGGTGATTATCACGTTTAGCAGGCGCCTGATGTTCCTTTCTTTGCTTGTTTTACCAGGTTTTTGAAATTGTCAGCAGTTGCTATTTTTTTTAAAATTAAGGAGCAATTTAACGTGGCCAATCCCCCTACCCTGCACATTATTAGATTACGAGGGTGAGACCCATGCAAACATGAGGAGAATGTGCAAACTCTACACAAATAATGACCCAGAGCCGGGACTGAACCCGGTTCCTTGGTGCCGTGATGCAACAGTGCTAACCACTGCATCAATTGACTATTTTAACAGGCAATGCAGCAACGCTTTTTCTCATGTGTTGTAGGTTTGGAACTATGGCCCCTTACTATTTCCTTTTGTATTTAAATATATTTACATAAACAATTTTCATAAAAAGCAAAATCATACAAAAAAAACCCAACCAGAGTTACACAATAAACACCAAGCAAGATTAACAAGCAATTGACTCAACTCCAAAAAACTAAACTAAACCCTTTAATAACCAATGGTAACTAGCTCTTTAAAAAATAAAGTTAATGGTGTCCTTGAACGGGCAGCATGGTGGCACAGTGGTTAGCATTGCTGCCAACGGCGCTGAGGACCCAGGTTCAAATCCTGACCCTGGATCACTGTCCGTGTGGAGTTTGCACATTCTCCCCGTGTCTGTGTGGGTTTCACCCCCACAACCCAAAGATGTGCAGGATAGGTAGATTGGCCATGCTACATTGCCCCTTAATTGGAAAAAATAATTGGGTACTCTAAATTTATTTTTAAAAAATGGTGTCCTTGAACTATTCCAAATATAACACCAACATGAGGCCACCCTAGCAAGCCGAGGCACTTAGTGGATGAGTGGGCGGCATGGTGGCACAGTGGTTAGCACTGCTGCCTCACAGCGCCAGAGACCTGGGTTCAATTCCGGACTTCGGTGACTGTGTGGAGTTTGCATGTTCTCCGCTTGTCGGCATGGGTTTCCTCCAGGTGCTCCGGTTTCCTCTCACAAGTCCCAAAAGATGTGCAGATTAGGTGAATTGGACATTCCGAATTCTCCCTCCGTGTACCCGAACAGGCGCCGGAATGTGGCGATCAGGGGCTTTTCACAGTAACTTTATTGCAGTGTTAATGTAAGCCTACTTGTAGCAATAAAGATTATTATAACTGCCTCATCCCCTCCTCCCCCCTCGGAGGTTCCGACTCGTAAAGCCTCCTAGTGAAGGCCTCAAATACCCCATTCACCCCCTCTGGATTCATCACCATCTTACGCCACTCATCCCCTCACCCCCTCGTTCCTTACTCTACCAATCACCCTAGCTACTGTCTGCTTCCCCAACTGATGAGCCAGCATCCTACTTGCCTTCTCCCCGTATTCTACACTGCTCACCTGACCTCCCGCAGCCATGACTGTTCCCACAACATGGCCACTACGACATCCCCCATATCATTCACTTCCACATAACCCCGAAAGGAAGCTCTCATCCGCTCGGCCACCCCTTTGTCTTGTTGCTGAACAAGTGAGGTGGGAGGTTGTCAGGAGGTAGGTGTGCAAGGTGTGTGTGTGTGGGAGGGGTGTTTGTTTTAAGGGTAGAGGAGAGGGGACGGATGAGGAAGGGAAAGGGGGAGGAGGGTTGCTGACAGGGGTGTGGTACATTTGGGAAGGAAGAGATGGCGGCGGCATCAGAGGTCGGGCCTGGAGGCGTGCGTGACACAGGACGGGAGCTGGCTCAAAAAGAGGTATGGCTGGTCGGTAGAGGACGGGGGCAGGGTGCCCCCCAACTAGGCTGCTCACATGGAATGTGAGAGAGTTGAATTGGCCGTTAAAGGGCAGCACGGTGGTGCAGTGGTTAGCACAGCTGCCCGTGGCTGGCTCTGCTGCACAGCAGGGCAGGAAGAAAAATGGCAGGGCTATAGTGATAGGGGACTCGATCATAAGGGGAATAGACAGGCGGTTCTGTGGACGCAATCGAGACTCCAGGATGGTATGTTGCCTCCCTGGTGCAAGGGTCAAGGATGTCTCGGAGCGGCTGCAGGACATTCTGGGGGGGGGGGGGGGGGGGGGGAGGGTGAACAGCCAGCTGTCGTGGTGCACATAGGCACCAACGATATAGGTAAAAAACGGGATGAGGTCCTACAAGCGGAATTCAGGGAGTTAGGAGTTAAACTAAAAAGTAGGACCTCAAAGGTAGTAATCTCAGGATTGCTACCAGTGCCACGAGCTAGTCAGAGTAGGAATGTCAGGATAGATAGGATGAATGCGTGGCTTGAGAGATGGTGCAAGAGGGAGGGATTCAAATTCCTGGGGCATTGGGACCGGTTCTGGGGGAGGTGGGACCAGTACAAACCGGACGGTCTGCACTTGGGCAGGACTGGAACCGATGTCCTAGGGGGGGTGTTTTCTAGAGCTGTTGGGGAGGGTTTAAACTAATGTGGCAGGGGGATGGGAACCAATGCTGGAAGTTGGAAGGTAGTAAAACAGGGACAGAAACAAAAGGAAGTAAGGGGAAAAGTGCAAGGCAGAGAAGACATAGTCAGAAATCCATAAGGGTGACAGTACAAGGTACAGTGACTGAGGGGAGCACAGTGAATAGGCCCAGTAATAACAAAAGGAATAAAACTGGAGATGTTAAGATTCAAAACAGAGGTAAAAAAACCAACATAAGTGTACTTTACCTGAATGCTCGTAGTATTCGGAATAAAGTAAATGAGTTGGTGGCACAAATCATCGTAAATGACTATGATTTAGTGGCCATTACTGAAACATGGTTAAAGGATGGTCACGACTGGGAGTTAAATATCCGAGGGTATCAAACTATTCGGAAGGACAGAGTGGATGGTAAGGGAGGTGGTGTTGCTCTGTTATTTAAGGATGACATCCGGGCAATAGTAAGGGATGACATCGGTGCTATGGAGGATAAGGTTGAATCCATTTGGGTGGAAATCAGGAATAGTAAGGCGAAAAAGTCACTGATAGGAGTCATCTATAGGCCACCAAATAGTAACATTATGGTGGGGTAGGCAATAAACAAAGAAATAACTGATGCATGTAGAAATGGTACAGCAGTTATCATGGGGGATTTTAATCTACATGTCGATTGGTTTAACCAGGTCGGTCAAGGCAACCGTGAGGAGGAGTTTATAGAATGTATCCGCGATAGTTTCCTAGAACAGTATGTAATGGAACCTACGAGGGAACAAGCGGTCCTAGATCTTGTCCTGTGTAATGAGACAGGATTGATTCATGATCTCATAGTTAGGGATCCTCTCGGAAGGAGCGATCACAATATGGTGGAATTTAAAATACAGATGGAGGGTGAGAAAGTAAAATCAAATACTAGTGTTTTGTGTTTAAACAAAGGAGATTACAAGGGAATGAGAGAAGAACTAGCTAAGGTAGACTGGGAGCTAAGACTTTATGGTGGAACAGTTGAGGAACAGTGGAGAACCTTCCAAGCGATTTTTCACAGTGCTCAGCAAACGTTTATACCAACAAAAAGGAAGGACGGAAGAAAGAGGGAAAATCGACCGTGGATATCTAAGGAAATAAGGGAGAGTATCAAAATTGAAGGGAAAAGCATATAAAGTGGCAAAGATTGCTGGGAGATTAGAGGACTGGGAAATCTTTAGGGGGCAACAGAAAGCTACTAAAAAAGCTATAAAGAAGAGTAAGATAGAGTATGAGAGTAAACTTGCTAAGAATATAAAAACAGACAGTAAAAGTTTTTACAAATATATAAGACAAAAAAGAGTGGCTAAGGTAAATATTGGTCCTTTAGAGGATGAGAAGGGAGTTTTAATAATGGGAAATGAGGAAATGGCTGAGGAACTGAACAGGTTTTTTGGGTCGGTCTTCACAGTGGAAGACACAAATAACATGCCAGCGACTGATAGAAATGAGGCTATGACAGGTGAGGACCTTGAGAGGATTGTTATCACTAAGGAGGGAGTGATGGGCAAGCTAATGGGGCTAAAGGTAGACAAGTCTCCTGGCCCTGATGGAATGCATCCCAGAGTGCTAAAAGAGATGGCTAGGGAAATTGCAGATGCACTAGTGATAATTTACCGAAATTCACTAGACTCTGGGGTGGTCCCGGTGGATTGGAAATTAGCAAACGTGACGCCACTGTTTAAAAAAGGAGGTAGGCAGAAAGCAGGAAATTATAGGCCAGTGAGTTTAACTTCGGTAATAGGGAAGATGCTGGAATCTATCATCAAGGAAGAAATTGCGAGGCATCTGGATAGAAATTGTCCCATTGGGCAGACGCAGCATGGGTTCGTTAAAGGCAGGTCATGCCTAACAAATTTAGTGGAATTTTTTGAGGACATTACCAGTGCAGTAGATAACGGGGAGCCGATGGATGTGGTATATCTGGATTTCCAGAAAGCCTTTGACAAGGTGCCACACAAAGGTTGCTGCATAAGATAAAGATGCATGGCATTTCGGGTAAAGTAGTAGCATGGATAGAGGATTGGTTAATTAATAGAAAGCAAAGAGTTGGGATAAATGGGTGTTTCTCTGGTTGGCAATCAGTAGCTAGTGGTGTCCCTCAGGGATCCGTGTTGGGCCCACAATTGTTCACAATTTACATTGATGATTTGGAGTTGGGGACCAAGGGCAATGTGTCCAAGTTTGCAGATGACACTAAGATGAGTGGTAAAGCGAAAAGTGCAGAGGATACTGGAAGTCTGCAGAGGGATTTGGATAGGTTAAGTGAATGGGCTCGGGTCTGGCAGATGGAATACAATGTTGACAAATGTGAGGTTATCCATTTTGGTAGGAATAACAGCAAACGGGATTATTATTTAAACGATAAAATATTAAAGCATGCCGCTGTTCAGAGAGACTTGGGTGTGCTAGTGCATGAGTCACAGAAGGTTGGTTTACAAGTGCAACAAGTGATTAAGAAGGCAAATGGAATTTTGTCCTTCATTGCTAGAGGGATGGAGTTTAAGACTAGGGAGGTTATGTTGCAATTGTATAAGGTGTTAGTGCGGCCACACCTGGAGTATTGTGTTCAGTTTTGGTCTCCTTACTTGAGAAAGGACGTACTGGCGCTGGAGGGTGTGCAGAGGAGATTCACTAGGTTAATCCCAGAGCTGAAGGGGTTGGATTATGAGGAGAGGTTGAGTAGACTGGGACTGTACTCGTTGGAATTTAGAAGGATGAGGGGGGATCTTATAGAAACATTTAAAATTATGAAGGGAATAGATAGGATAGATGCGGGCAGGTTGTTTCCACTGGCGGGTGACAGCAGAACTAGGGGGCATAGCCTCAAAATAAGGGGAAGTAGATTTAGAACTGAGTTTAGGAGGAACTTCTTCACCCAAAGGGTTGTGAATCTATGGAATTCCTTGCCCAGTGAAGCAGTTGTGGCTCCTTCATTACATGTTTTTAAGGTAAAGATAGATAGTTTTTTGAAGAATAAAGGGATTAAGGGTTATGGTGTTCGGGCCGGAAAGTGGAGCTGAGTCCACAAAAGATCAGCCATGATCTAATTGAATGGCGGAGCAGGCTCGAGGGGCCAGATGGCCTACTCCTGCTCCTAGTTCTTATGTTCTTATGTTCTCATGGGTCCGAGGTCCCAAGTTCGATCCCAGCTTTCGGGTCACTGTCCGTGTGGAGTTTGCACATTCTCCCCGAGTTTGCGTGGGTTGTGCAGGGTAGGTGGATTGACCACGCTAAGTTGCCCCTTAATGGGAAAAAATAATTGGGGACTCTAAATTAGAATTAGCCATTTAAACAGTCGCGTGTGTTCACGCATCTGAGGAATCTGAAGTCCGAGGTGGTGTTTTTACAGGTGACACACAGCCACATGCTGGGGGAATTTGGCTGGTTTCCGGGATATAAGTTGGGGATGAGTGAGGTGTTCCTGGTCAGAGGGCAGAAAAGGAAATTAGTGTTTAGGGTGGTGGGGACGAGCTTCAGGTTCTTATGGATTCAAGTGGCTTGGAGCTAGGCCCAGTAGCATAGAACATACAGTGCAGAAGGAGGCCATTTGGCCCAGTCTGCACTGATCCACTTAAGCCCTTCACTTCCATCCTATCCCCGTAACCCAATAACCCCTCCTAACCTTTTTTTTTGGTCACTAAGGGCAATTTCTCATAGCCAATCCACCAAACCAGCACGGCGTTGGACTGTGGGAGGAAACCGGAGCACCCGGAGGAAACCCAAGCAGATACGGGGAGAACGTGCAGACTCCGCACAGACAGTGATCCAGCAGGGAATCGAACCTGGGACCCTGGCGCTGTGAACGCACAGTGCTAATCACTTGTTCTACCGTGCTGCCCTTAAAATTAGATTGAACTTGGCTCGATTGGTGGAGGGGATGAAGGTGGAAATTAAGAGGTGGGACGTTTTGCTGCTGTTACTGGCTTGGTGGGTACAGACAGTGAAAATGATGATGCTGCCAGGTTTCTGTTCATGCTTCAGAACTTCCCTATCTAAAGTCAGTGGGCTGATCTCGGGGTTTGTGTGGGTGGGGAGGCCCCGCGCGTGCGGCAGATATTTCTCAATCAGGGTGGGGGGGTGGTGATTGCAGAATTTGTTAAATTATTGGTCAGAAAATATTACAATGGTGAAGAAATAGTCTGTGGAGGAGAGGTCAGCCTGGGAGCAGGTGGAGGCAGCACAGTGCAGGGAAACGGGTTTGAGGGCTTTGTTGTCAGAGCCTTTCGCGTTCTCGCTGGACAGGTACTCTGAACCCAGTAATGGTGTCAGCATTAAGAGTGTGGGGGCAGTGTAAGCAGCACTTTGGGCTGGAGAGTACTTTATTGTGGGTGGCCATCTGCGACAGCCATAAGGGCTGGACATGAGGTTCTAGCGGTGAAGGCAGCTGGGGATTGAGCACTTCAGGGACTTGTTCATCAGGGGAGGTTTTATTTGGGGGGGGCAAGGGGGTTAAAATGGAGAAGGCGGGATGTGGAAGGGTGTTGGTGTCAGGGGGATTGGAGGGTTATTTATTGTGCTGATGTGTTATTCTTCTGATATTCTGTGTATATTTGTTAAACGCCTTGAATGAAAGTATTTTTTTAAAAAAGAAAGAAAAACCTCGGAGCAGATTCATTTCAATAGTCCAAACCCTGCCTGCCATAACAGGGGGACGCTGTCCCACTTCTGTAAGTCAAATTTGACTCCATTAACCAGACTAGTACAATTTAATTCATGAAGCAATGTCCAATCATGGGCGGAAACCAGGCGCTCGAGTCACATCGCTGTACAATCTCCCAGGAAGCTGCCCGTCACCATGTGCACTTTGTAGGAAATTATTTCCTTCTGATAACTAGGGCTTCCTACAACGTAGAAGGCGAGATAGACTCAATTTTATTAAATTTAATATATTCCCCAATGGCTGCGGACGTGCATTCATAAAATGGCTTGTCCACCAATAATGCTGTATCCAATCTCGATGCCGGATGCTGGGAGGGTCCCGATTCTAGTGCCAAATCAATAAAGTGTGAGGCATGGTCCAAATCACAATTGCGGAGTAACCCGCCATCACCAAATGGAGGGGAGACAAAAAAAAACAATAAAGTTCTGGCCACAAGAAGCCCCACAATTTGTACATTTTGCCACCTGGAGCGATTCTCCAAATCGTTCACATGGGCCTTCAGCAATTTATTCACTTCGACCAGAGATATCTACGCTTCCAGTGAGGGAATCTGGTCACCATGCCTCAAAAGGGCCACCTCGATTCCTTTTATCGTGGCGGGCCTTCATCATTTTGTTGGTTGTCTCCAAAACCATTCGGATGGGAGCGACGGCCGATTCCATTGATTTGAAGTAGCCCCCATCACAACCCACCAATGTTTGCCAAATTCTGTCGCCAAGGTGCTTGTAAGCATCACGGCCATTAGTGGTTGCCTCCATCATCTTTTCCACCGACAAGCCTCGAGAAGTCTCTGTCGATGAACTTCTACTTTCTGCCTTTTTCGCGTACTTTTTTGGTCAGTTCATTAACATATGATCCATATCCCTTTAAATATATGGGTTTTCAAACTAAATTACCCCGGAACTAAAGAAAAGGGCTAAATATGCAGTACACTACCGGGAGCCGCCTCGTGTACATCTCACCCCTACATAACGCCACCGGAAGTCCGCCCCTTACTATGTTCCAGGAGATATGCAAATTCATTATTTTTTAAAAATTAGGGAGGAAGCAACTTAGACTGTCAACGTATTTCAATGTTATTCTCACACGCTGCTAGTTGGCTTCCCATGTTCTATCTTGTATAAATTTGAGTTCATCCAAAACTCTTCCCCACGTCCTTACTGGCACTATGTCATGTTTACCGATCAACTCTTCTCGCTGACCTCAATTGGCTCCCAGTTGAGTACCATGTCAGTTTTTAAATTCTCAAATTGGTTTTCAAATCCTTCCCTATCCATGTACCTCCCTATCACCGTAATCTCCTACAGACCTACTGAGATATATGCATTCCTATAATTCTGCCCTGTTGAGAATCTCCATTTTAATTGCTCCATCATTCGTGGCTCAGCTCGGCCAAAAGTTTTGGAATTCCTCTCAAACCTGTGCCTCTCTACCTTGCTCTCTTTTAAGACACTCCTTAAAATCTACAGCTTTGAACAAGGTTTTCACCACCTGCCCCAATAACCGCTTATGTGGCTTCAAGTCATATTTTATTTTACAATATCCCAGTGAGATGTTTCATCACATTAAAGGTGCTCTATAAATAGAAGTGTTGTTTCCATGAATACATATTATGGGAATGTTATGCTTAGTACATCTCATCACTGGAATATAGAAAATATTTCTATGTTCAAAAAGGAAGTGTGAAATGAACCATTAAATTGTAAGCTAAGCAGTTTACAATCCATAGTGGAGAAAATGACTGAGAATATTATTTATGATGCTATCAATGTTCTTTAAAAATAGACTTTTAGGAGTAATCAATGCAGATTTAGAAGTTCTACCAATCTTTCAAGGGCTAATGATCTGCTGAGTGAACTACTTCTATTTGGTAGCACAGTGGGTAGCACTGTTGCCTCAGAGCACCAAGGGCCCAGGTTCGATTCTTGCTTGATTCACTGTCTGTGCGGAGTCTGCACATTCTCCCCATGTCTGCGTGGGTTTCCTCCGGGCGCTCCAGTTTCCTCCCACAAGTCCCGGAATGTGGAGACTAGGGGCTTTTCACAGTAACTTCATTGCAATGTAAATGCAAGCCTACTTGTGGCATTAAAGATTATTAAGTGGCACTTGCCATAACCTGCTCACAGATGCTCAGTTTGGGTACCAACAGGGACATTCAGCTCCTGACCTCATTACAACCTTGGTTCAAACATGGACAAAAGAGCTGAACTCCAGAGGTGAGGTGACTATGATAATCCTTGACATCAAGGCAGCATTTGACAAGTTTGGCATCAAAGGGCACCAGCAAAACTGGTGTCAATAGGAATCAGGGAGAAAACTCTTCACTGGTTGGAGTCATATCTAGTGCAAAGGAAGGTGGGTGTGATTGTTGGTCAATCATCTCACTTCCAGGACATCTCTGCACGAGTTCCTCAGGATAGTGTCCTCGGCCCAACCATCTTCAGCTGTTCATCAATGACCTTCTCACCATCCAGGACCGAAGTAGGGATGTTCGCTGATGACTGCATAATGGTCAGCACGATTCGTGACTCATCAGATATTGAAGCACTCACCATGCCCCGCACTGGGTTGATCTGGAGATGGGAGAGGCGCGGGACCAGCGCCCGCATTGGCGCCTGGATGTGGGGATGCTGGCGGAGGAGGTGGTGTGTAAGAGGGTTCGGAGAAGCATTGAGGGGTATCTGGATACCAATTATACGGGGGAGGTCCAGGTGGGAATGGTCTGGGAGGCTCTGAAAGCAGTGATCCGGGGGGAGCTGATCTCCATCCGGGCCCACAGGGAAAGGAGGGAGAGGAAGGAGAGGGAGAGACTGGTGGGAGAGCTTCTGGAGGTGGACAGGAGATATGCGGAGGCACCGGAGGAAGGGTTGCTGGGAGAACGGCGCAGGTTGCAGGCCAATTTTGACTTGTTGACCACCAGAAAGGCGGAGACACAGTGGAGGAGGGCGCAGGGCGTGGTATATGAGTATGGAGAGAAGGCGAGCAGGATGTTGGCGCATCAGCTCCGTAGGCGAGATGCGGCTAGGGAAATTGGTGGAGTGAAGGATGGGGGTGGAAATGTAGTGCAGAAGGGGACAGAAGTAAACGGGGTCTTTAGGGACTTTTACGAGGGATTGTACCGGTCGGAACCTCCGAGGGGGAGAGAGGGGATGGAGAGCTTCATGAACAGGCTATGTTTCCCAAGGGTTCAAGAGAGGCTGGTAGAGGGGCTGTGGGCGCCGATAGAGTTGGAGGAGCTAGTCAGGGGGATCGGGCAAATGCAGTCAGGTAAGGCCCCGGGGCCGGACGGGTTCCCGGCAGAAGTTTACAAGAAATATGCGGACCTGGTGGGTCCCCTGCTGGTGCGAACTTTCAATGAGGCGTGGGAGGGGGGGAGGGGGCTTTGCCCCGACGATGTCGCGGGCACTGATCTCTTTGATCCTAAAACGGGATAAGGACCCCTTGCAGTGCGGATCATATAGGCCTATCTCGCTCCTTAACGTAGACGCTAAGTTGCTGGCGAAGATCCTGGCTACCAGGATAGAGAATTGTGTGCCAGAGGTAATTCATGAAGATCAGACAGGATTTGTCAAGGGGCGGCAGCTCAACACGAATGTGCGGAGACTGCTCAATGTTATCATGATGCCGGCAGTGAAGGGGGAGGCGGAGATAGTGGTGGCGCTGGACGCAGAGAAAGCGTTTGATAGAGTTGAGTGGGGGTACCTGTGGGAGGTGCTGGAGAGGTTTGGATTTGGGGAGGGATTCATCAAATGGGTGAGGCTGCTTTACGCGGCGCCGATGGCGAGTGTAGTCACAAATGGAAGGAGATCGGAGTATTTTAGGCTTTATCGTAGGACCAGGCAGAGGTGTCCCCTGTCCCCCCTGCTCTTTGCACTGGCGATTGAACCGCTGGCCATGACGTTGAGGGAGTCAGGGAGGTGGAGGGGTCTGGTGCGGGGTGGGGAGGAGCACCGGGTATCGCTGTATGTGGACGACCTGCTGTTATATGTGGCGGATCCAGAGGGGGGAATGCCGGGGGTGATGGAGCTGTTAGCGGAATTTGGGGGCTTCTCGGGCTATAAGCTAAACTTAGGAAAGAGCGAGGTATTTGTAGTGCACCCGGGAGATCAGGAGGAGGGAATTGGGAGGCTCCCCTTCAGGAGGGCAGTGAAGAGTTTCAGGTACCTGGGGGTGCAGGTGGCCAGGAGTTGGGGGGCTCTTCATAAGCTTAACTTCACCAGACTAGTGGAACAGATGGAGGAGGAATTTAAAAGGTGGGACATGGTGCTGCTATCGCTGGCGGGCAGAGTGCAATCCGTCAAAATGACGGTTCTCCCGAGGTTCTTGTTCCTCTTCCAGTGCTTGCCCATCTTTATCCCTAGGGCCTTTTTTAAAAGGGTGACCAGCAGCATCATGGGATTTGTTTGGGCGCATGGCACCCCGAGGGTGAAGAGGGTCTTCTTGGAGCGGAGTAGAGATGGGGGGGGCTGGCATTGCCCAACCTCTCGGGGTACTACTGGGCGGCCAACGTGTCGATGGTGCGTAAGTGGGTGATGGAGGGGGAGGGGGCAGCATGGAAACGGATGGAGAGAGCGTCCTGTGGGGATACAAGCCTGGGGGCCCTGGTAACGGCGCCGTGGTCGCTCCCTCCCACAAGGTATACCACGAGTCCGGTGGTGGCGGCTACCCTCAAGATTTGGGGGCAGTGGAGGCGACATAGGGGAGAAGTGGGGGGCTCGATGGAGGCTCCGTTAAGGGGGAACCATAGGTTCGTCCCGGGGAACGTGGATGGGGGTTTTCAGGGATGGTATATAGCGGGCATTAGACAGCTGAGGGACCTGTTTATCGACGGAAGGTTTGCGAGCCTGGGGGAGTTGGAGGAGAAATTTGGGCTCCCGCCGGGAAACATGTTTAGATATCTGCAGGTAAAGGCATTTTCTAGACGGCAGGTGGAGGGATTCCCTGCGCTCCCCGCGAAGGGGGTGAGTGACAGGGTGCTCTCGGGGGTCTGGGTTGGGGAGGGGAAGATATCAGATATCTACAAGCTTATGCAGGAGGTGGAAGAGGCGTCAGTAGAGGAGCTGAAAACGAAGTGGGAGGGGGAACTGGGGGAACAGATCGAAGACGGGACATGGGCTGATGCCCTGGAGAGGGTAAATTCTTCCTCCTCGTGTGCGCGGCTTAGCCTCATTCAATTCAAGGTGCTGCATAGGGCCCACATGACTGGGACGAGGATGAGTAGGTTCTTTGGGGGTGAAGATAGGTGTGTCAGGTGCTCGGGGAGTCCAGCGAACCATGCCCATATGTTCTGGGCATGCCCGGCATTGGAGGAGTTCTGGAAGGGGGTGGCGAGGACGGTGTCAAGGGTGGTGGGATCCAGGGTCAAGCCAGGATCTTTGGGGTTGTGGTAGAGCCGGGAGTGCAGGAGGCGAAAGAGGCCGGTGTGCTGGCCTTTGCGTCCCTAGTAGCCTGGCGAAGGATTTTGCTACAGTGGAAGGACGCGAGGCCCCCAAGCGTGGAGACCTGGATCAATGACATGGCGGGCTTCATTAAGCTTGAGAAGGTTAAATTCGCCCTGAAAGGATCGGTGCAAGGGTTCTTTAAACGGTGGCAACCTTTCCTCGACTTTCTGTCTCAACTATAGGGTACTGAGACAGTAGCAGCAGCAACCCGGGGGGGTGGACGTTGATTATGTTTGCTTATTTTATTTAAATTTGATGTATTTAATTTTAATTTATGGTTAAGTTCTCTTGTGGGGGGGGGGGGGTGTGATACATGTGATGTTACGGTATAGGGGGGAATTGTGGATGTTATGGGGCTGTTAGTTGCATATTATTGCTTGTTGCTATATTTGTTGTTATATTTTTATATTTTCTGTAAAAAATTCCAATAAAAATTATTTAAAAAAAAAAGATATTGAAGCACTCCAAGTGCAAATGCAGCAAGACCTGGACAGTATCTCAGCTTGGGCTTGCAAGTGGCAAGCAATGACCATCTCCAACAAGAGAGAATCTACCATGTCTACCCTTGACATTCTATAGCATTACCATTGCCAAATCCCCACTATCAACATCCTGGGGCTTAGCATTGACCGGAAACTGAACAAGACTAGCCATACAAATACTGTAGCTATAAGAGAAGATTAGAGGCTAGGAATCCTGCAGTGAGTCATACATCTCCCAACTCCCCAAAGCCTGTCCACTATCTACAAGGCACAAATCATGAGTATGGTAGAATACTCTCCACTTGGTTGGATGAGTACAGCTCCAACAACACTCAAGAAGTTTAACACCATCCAGGACAAAGCAGCCCACTTGAATAGCACCCCAGCCTCATTCACTCCCTCCACCACCAAAACAGTGGCAGCTGCGTGTGTCATCTATAAGATGAACTGCAGGAACTCATTAAGCATCCTTAACCAACACCTTCCAGGCCCACGACCACTACCAGCTAGAAGGACAAGGGCTGTAGACACATGGAATGCCACCTCCTGGAAGTTCCCCTCCAAGGTACTCACCATCCTGACTTGGAACTACATTGCTCTCCCTTCACTGTCACTGGGTCAAAATCCTAGAACTCCCTCCCTAACAGCACTGTGGGTGTATTGACACAACACAGACTGCAGCGGTTCAAGAAGGCAGCCCACCATCTCCTTAAGAGTAACTAGGGATGGGCAATAAATGTTGGCCGAGCCAGCATTTATTTGACAATGTGGCTTATTGAGTCTGCACTGCCATGCAGTACAATGATGGCTGATATTGGACTTCACCTCCGCTTTACTGCCCACTTCCCATATCACTTTATTCTTCAAGACCCCAAAACAATGTCTATCCCAGCTTTAAATTCAATGAGGGAGCATCCACAATATTTTGGGGAGAAAATTTAAAAATTCTCAACACTTTGAGTGAAGTAATTTTTCCTAATCTCGCTCCTAAATTATTGACCCACGAGACAGACTGTCATTGTGTTTTTAATTTTCTGGCCAGCAGAAGCAATCTTGCAGCTTGTACCCTTTCAACCCCTCTCAGAATCTTGTATGTTTCAATGAGATCACCCCTCATTCTTCTAAAATCCAGGGAGTATAGGCCGAATTTATTCAGCCTCTCATCATAGGAAGCTCCCTCATCCCAGGGTCCAATTTAGTGAACCATCGCTGACCACCTCCAACGCAAGCATATTCTTCCTTAAATAGAGACAAAAACTGCATAGAGTATTACAGATGTAATCTCACCAAAGTGCTGTACAACCGTAGCAAGGTTTCCTTGTTCTTGTACTTCAATCATTTTGCAATTAAGACCAACAAGCCATTTGTCTCCTGAATTGTATGAAAACTTCTGCATTATATGTACGAGCAAACACAAATCTCGTTGAACAGCAACATTTACAAGTTTTAACCTTTTAAAAAATATTCTGCTTTTCTGTTCTTACAATCAAACCCACACCATACTCCCTCTGCCATCTTGTTTCCTGTTCCAGAAATTAGAGGTTTGTCTTATGAAGAGAGATTGAGCAGTTTAGGCCTACACTCTCTTGGATTTAGAAGGAGGAGATCTAATTGAGGTCGACAAGATGATAAGTATTGACAAAGTAGACATAGAGCGGATGTTTCCTCTTGTGAGGCAATCTAGAACTGGAGGTCATAGTTTTAGGATATGGTGCAGCCGATTTAAAACAGAGATAAGGAGAAATTACTACTCCCAAAAGGTCATGGATCTGTGGACTCCACTCAGAGTTCAGTGGATGCCGGGACATGGAGTATCTCTGAAGAGATAGACAGATTTTCAATTAATTCTGGGTTGAAGGGTTATAGAGAACAAGCAAGAAAGTGGAGTTGAGTCCAAGATGAGATCAGTCATGATCGCATTGAATGGCGAAGTAGGTTCGACGAGTTGAATTCCCTAATCCTGTTCCTAGTTCATATGTTCTTATGCACTCACTTAATCTGTCTATATCTCTTAATAGCTAATCTGTGTCATCCACACAGTTTACCTTTCCACCTAGCTTTATATCATTGGCAAAGTTAGATACATTATTCTTGGTCACTTTACTCAAGTCTTAATATGGATTGTAATTAGCTGAGGACACAGCACTGATCCTTGTGACACTAATAGTTACAGCCTGCCAACTTGAAAATGCCTCATTTATGTACATTATCTGCTTCCTATCTGTTAATCAATCCTCTAGCAATACTAATCTGTTACTTCCAACTTCATAAGCCCTTAGCTTGAATATTATCCTTTTATGTGGTACTTTATCAAATGCCTTTTGGAAATCCAGGTAGACCACACCCATTGGTTCCCCTTTGCCTACCCTATGAGTTACCTCCTCAAAAATTAGTTTGTCAAGTAGGATTTCCCTTTTGTAAAACTATGTTGGCTTATGCTAATCATACCATACCTTGCTAAGTGCTTTGTAAAGACATGCTTCATAGTAAATTCCAGCATTTTCCCAACAACTAATGTTAAGCCAACTAGCCTGCAGTTCCCGGTTTTCTTTTTTCCTCCTTTCCTGAAAAAACAGCATTATATTTACCAATTTCCAATCTAATAGGATCATTCCTGAATCTAAGGAATTTTAGAAAATAATAGCTAGTGCATCCAATATCTCTGCAGCTATCGCGTTTACAACCCCAGGCTGTCGGTCATCAGGCTCCAGGACAACAGACCCAGTGCTCACTGGAATGGTAATGGCTGGATCCCATATACTAGATATTGTCACATTTCAGAAAGTAGAAAGTACTAAACGCTGGCTTTCTCCATCAAAGCATTAGAGTGGAACAAGAGAGTGGAAGCCAAGAAGCTCAGTAGATACAATAAGCAATGGTTCAATGCTAGCAGAGAGCTTGTATGAGAGTCTGGCCTTCAAATGACACCAAGAAGGAGGACTATAAATGGTGACAGAGTTGTCCTGGTATTCTTGAAAATATTGTAACAAATAGAAATGCCAATTGAACAGAAATGCCATTCAGTTCAAACAATTGCAGATTATTTGTTTACCAGCAATTTTATATAAACCAAAGATTTCTTCAGAAGTAATCAATTCATACACATTAATTGTATTAATTAAATAACTTGAGTTTGGCAGAAAAATACAGCTTTAGAAATACTTACTGTACTATCAACTTACCCATTACCCAACAGCTAACATCATTGTGCCATAATGAAAGAGATTAATGTGACTTTATAGTCTACATTCCACAGTGGCAGGGTTAATTTGAGTTTGTTTATACAAAACTGTAGATGTATTTGTACAGCTTATTCAGAACTGTCAAGCGTATTTATATTTTTTAACACAAAGCAACAAATATCAACTGGTCTTTCATTTAGAGAATATAGGTTAGGTTAGAACAATAATACCCCCAAGTTGAAAAGATATTTGAGTTTGCAGTTATAAGAAAATATCTATACAAGATTAAGAACATACTTATTTTTAGAAAATTTATGCATATTAAATCCTTTATTCATCATGGCTTTGTTCATAGTAGGGCCAACTTGATGACCAGGCCAAAAAAATCAGTTAATGTTCCTCAGTATATTCAGGATACAATGTATGGTGATTACTTCAGAGTGACTACTTTGAAATGTCGATTAAAGTTGCTGCATGATTCTTTGTGCCCCAAGTAAATTCAAAGTGCATCAGTTGTCATCTCTGGTGAAGCTTCAAGAACTGTCGTTCTCACAGAGGAAAACAGGAAGGTGGGTATCTTTGGGGAAGAGAAGAATCTTCAACCCTTACAGAACTGCTACACTGCAAGAATGATAAGAGGTGACATACCAAATGAATACAAGTCTTCCATGTCCATAGATCATGGGAAACAAATGCGTAAAAGGTTCTGACATTTGAAAGAGAATACCACGACTTCAATGAATGCTGTCTACTGAAAATAACTAAGTAGGTACCAAGACTTAAGCCACAACATGGAACCACATCAACAACACAGCCTAAAAAGCACATGTCCCAACATCACATCCAAAAACCTCCTAATTCAAAGAGCTTGGTAGTAGAATTTGAGGCTTATTTCTACTTAGAAAATCATTGTGGGTGGCACAGTGGTTAGTACTGCTGCCTCACAACGCTGAGGTTCGATCCGGGCCCCGGGTCACTGTTCGTGTGGAGTTTGCACATTCTCCCCTTATCTGCGTGGGTCTCACCCCCACAACAAAAGATGTGCTGGGTAGGTAGATTGGTCACACTAAATTGCCCCTTAATTAGAAAAAAATAATTTGATACTCTAAATTTTCTCTGCAGGTAGGATGTTGGGTTGTATTTGCTCTTCAACCTACTACTAAAAAGCATGTTTGCTTAGTTTTTCCTGCAGGCTTTCCAGTTAGAAGGAGTTTGCATTCTAGGCACAACATCAATCCTAGGACATTTCAACAATCATGAGAGGTAGGCCTGAAAAGAAACTGGGGGTTGGGGGTTGTCAGGGGGGTAAGTGGATATTGATGGAATGGGTAAGGAAAACTTCTGTAGCCTTGGGTTAGCTCAAAGTAAGTATTTTCACCTTCACGATAATACTGACTAACAGGCAATCATATCTATCCCATTGCTGTGCAGGAACTTCAATCGTATTGCTATTATGGCAGTACCATTGCTAATATTGGTTCATTTTCTCTTTGTGGAGGAGTGTCACAAGATGAAGTTACCCAAGGCAAAAGAGACCATCACAGGAGCACCCATCAAGCACTCAAAATGCCATAAATAACTGCACAGAAACTTTCAATTTGGGGAACCAGAAAGGGAATTCAGGAGGAAGCACCAGGTGAAGCACTGGCCACCAGGGGGGGAGAAGGCAGCAGATCAGCAACCTCCTGAAACTGATATTTCAGCTCAGATGGGTAGTTCCTGCCTGATCCACATATTCCTATGATCTTCAGACCTCCCATTTCTACATGAAACACAAAGAGAAAGTATTAGAAATATTTAGAAGGTCAGACAGCATCTGTTAAGAGAACAGATGAGTTCACATGTCAACTGTTTCAGATTCAGTATTCAAGTACTCATCTGTTACAAGTCCTCATGCATGGTACTGGAGGCCAGCACACAATTCTTTGAGAGACCAAGTTTAATATGTCACACTTCTGCAGGCATGAATGAGACTAGAAATTCAATTGCTCTTGAAAATGGACATATTGCGCGCACTCATTCAAGCAATTTCAGAGACCATATGACATCTGCAGTGGCAGCTCATTATAATGAGACAGGATTGCATCCAATAACACCTGCACTGCTTATTGGCAGCATTTAGGGCTACACGTAGGCAAAACAAATCAGGATTCACTTAAAAGGAGATGAATTGACTTCCGGTGGCGGTCATGGTGTGAGTGGTTGCACATTTGATGGCTCCCGCTCGTGGTGGTTTTTTCGGACCTTTTCCCCGGTTAACGGGTGAATGTGTGGCAGAAAAAAGGTACAGGAGAGTTAGTAGAAGAGTGACCCACTGGTGCATGGAGCGGAGGTCCAGAAACGGTAGTAAAAGAGGAGAACAGAGTGTAAAAGCTGGTGCAGTGTCTGCTACGCACGTGGAGATGGTGGAGGGTCAGGGAGCGGCCCTGCTGGCTCTGCGGTCAACAGATCAGCTGGTGGGCTTCCTGAATGGGAAGTTCACCCAGCAACACAACGAGAATCTGGAGGACCTGGCCAGGACGGTGGACTCGATTAAGGAGGTGATCGACTGCATGGAGACGAGGCTGGAGGCCCAGGGTCAGGTGATCCAGAAGATGGAGGAGGTGGCGGGGG
The DNA here is from genome assembly GCF_902713615.1 of Scyliorhinus canicula. Taxonomy (NCBI): domain Eukaryota; kingdom Metazoa; phylum Chordata; class Chondrichthyes; order Carcharhiniformes; family Scyliorhinidae; genus Scyliorhinus; species Scyliorhinus canicula. Next base: position 77,428,638 of record NC_052150.1, read on the forward strand.
AACACGAGGAGCAGTTCGCCTCAATGGCAGTAGAGATGGGACTGATGCGGGATCAGCAGAGACGGCTTCATGAGAAACCGGTCACGCAGGCAGAATATCAGGATTGTGGGCCTGCCGGAGGGGAGTGGAGGAGCCGGCTTTGACGCGCAAGCGAGAAGGATGCTGGAGAAGCTGCTAGGCGAGGGTGCATTTGCACGGCCTCTGGAGGTGGATCAAGCCTATAGGGCGCTAATGAGGAAGCCCCAGGGGAACAAGCCACCGAGGGCAATGATGGTGCGTTTGCACCATTTCCTGGACAAGGATTGGATCATGAGGTGGGTCGGCAGACTAGGCGCTGCACCTGGGAGGGCAATGGGCTTCGAATATATCAGGACCTGGGTGCAGAGCTGGCCAAGAGGAGAGCGAGTTACAGTAAGGCCAGGCTGGCCCTCTGCAAGAAGGGGTGAAGTTCAGGATGCTGAACCCGGCACGTCTGTAGTTGACTTATGAAGGACGGGAACTGTACTTTGGGACGTCAGAGGAGGTGATGGAATTTATGGGCTGGTTTAGCTCAGTGGCCTAGACAGCTGGTTTATGATGCAGAACAAGGCCAGCAGCACGGGTTCGATTCCGGTACCGGCTGATAATTCTAAATTCTCCATCTGTGTACCCGAACAGGGATTGCAATGTGGCGACTAGAGGCTTTTCACAGTAACTTCATTGCAGTGTTAATGTAAGCCTACTTGTGACAATTAAAAAGATTATCAGAGACAATGGATTGGCAGGAGAAGGTGGATATTGAGCTTTGGTGGAGATGCTTTGGGGGCATTGTTCGGCTTCAGGTTTGTTTTTTGTTCTTTGTTGGAAGATGGGGAATTGATTTCTTCAATTGGGCTTGGGGAGGGGTTGTTTTTGTTTGCACTAGCAGGATGGTTCGGGGGGGGGGGGGGGGTAGACTGCTAGGTGCCATGGGGGTAGAATGATAGGCGCCACGGGCAGGGGCTGCCAGGCTAGCTGGATGGGCTAGTTCACGAAATGGGGGGGGGGGGGGGGGGGGGGGGGGGGGAAGAGAGAGAGAGAGAGAGAGAGAGGAGAGAAGCTGAAGGTTAGTGGGAGGATGGGGAGGAGAGAGACGTACTGCTGACAGGGGAGGGTTTTTTAAAATGCAATAGGAGGAGGATCGATGACGGTGGACTGTGGCCTAGGAAAATGTGGAATGCAGGCTGGAGGCTGGCCCATGAGGGACTATGGTTGATAGGGGGAGGGGAGAGAGAGAGAGAGAGAGAGAGAGATAGGGCGACCAGACTGATCACGTGGAACGTACGAGGGTTGAATGGGCCAATGAAGAGGGCCTGTGTGTTCATATATTATAAAAATGAAAGGCGGATGTGGCCATGCTACAAGAGACCCACCTGAAGGTGAGGGATCAGACTAGACTGAGGAAGGGATGGGTTGGGCAAGTATTTCACTCAGGATTGGACTGTAAAACGAAGGGGATGGCGATTTAGAACGATAAGCGGGTGGCGTTTGAAGTAGGAAGTATAGTGCCGGATTCTTGGAGGGGGGGGAGGGGTTATGTTATGGTGAGCAGGAAACTGGAACGGACGCTGGTGGTGTTAGTGAACATCTATGCCTCGAACTGGGACTAAGTTGAATTTATGAGGTGGGTATTGGGGAGGATCCCTGACCTGGATCTCACGGTTAATTACGGGGGGGGGGGGGGGGGGGGGGGGGGGGGGGGTGGATCCGTGGTGATTTCAGAGACCGAGGGCAAAATAATTTTCATTCTACTCACATGTGCACAAGGTGTACTCCCGAATAGACTTTTTCGTGTTTAATAAGACGTTGTTAGCAGGGGTGGTTGATATTGAGTAGCGGTGTCAGACCATGCCCCGCACTCGGTAACCTACGAGTGAACAAAGGAGGGGTCCAGCGCCTGCAGTGGAGGCTGGATGAGGGCCTGTTGGCGGAGGAAGAGGTGTGCGAGCGGGTGAAGAAGGCCATCCGGGGTTACGTGGAGATTAACGAACGGGGGAGGTTGCGGCAGGTACGGTTTGGGAGGCAGTAAAGGGAGTGGTCAGGGGGGAGATTATTTCGATTCGGGCACATAGGGATAAGGTGGAGCGGGCGGTGATAGAAAGGCTAGTGGAGGAAATCCTGTAAGTGGACAGGAGATATGCAGATGTCCCATAGGCAGGGCTGCTGAAGGAGCGGCAAAGGCTGCAGATGGAGCTTTGGCTATTATCTACAGGAAAGGCGGTGGGCAGTGGAGAAGGATGAGAGGGGCGGTATACGAGTATGGGGAGAAGGCGAGCAGGATGTTAGCGCACCAGTTAAGGAAGCAGAAGGCAGCGAGAGAGATTGGGAAAGTGAAGGACACGTGGAAATACGGTCTTGGACCCACCGGGGGTGAACGGGGTGTTTAGGGACTTCTATGGCAAGCTATATGAGTTGGAACTCCCTGCCGGGGTGGAGGGGATGAGGCGTTTTCTGGAGAGGTTGGAGTTCCCAAAGGTGGATGAGGAATTAGTGGAGGGCCTGGAGGCCCCAATTGGGCTGGTAGAAGTAATGCAGGGCTGGAGGAGTAATCGGGTAAGGCCCCGGGTCTGGATGGGTATCTGGTGCAATTCTACAAGAAATTCCCAGGGGTATTGGGACCGCTGCTGGTAAGGGCTTTCAATGAGTACTCCCCCTCCGGGATGTTGCGTTAATCTTTTTAATTGTCACAAGTAGGCTTACATTAACACTGCAATGAAGTTACTGTGAAAAGCCTCTAGTTGCCACATTGCGATCCCTGTTCGGGTACACAGATGGAGAATTTAGAATTATCAGCCGGTACAGGCGTCAATCTCCCTTATTCTAAAGTGAGATAATGACCCGGAACAATGTGGGTCATATAGACCGATTTCCCTGCTAAATGTAGATGCCAAACTATTGGCAAAGATCTTGGCCTCGAGGATTGTGTGCCAGGGGTAATAGGGAAGGACCAGACAGGTTTCGTGAAGGGGAGGCATCTGCAGCGAGCGAGGAGGTTACTTAATGCGATCTTGATGACTCCAGAGGGACGAGAGATAGAGGTGGTAGTTGCCATGGACGCAGTGAAGGCCTGTGATTGAGTGGAGTGGGAATACCTATGGGAGGTCCTGGGGCAATCTGAGTTTGGGCAGGGATTTGTGGACTGGGTCCAGCTGTTCTATCAGGGTATTGGAGGGACAAGCTGAATTTGGGTAGGCTTGTAGATCAGATGAGGGGGGACTTTCGAAGATGGGATGCGCTCCCGCTGTCATTGGCAGGGTGGATACAAACAATGAAAATGACGGTCCTCCCAAGGTTTCTGTTAGTCTTTCAGAGCCTTCCGATTTTTATCCCCAAAGCGTTCTTTAAAAAAGTAATTGTGGTGATTTCGGGATTTGTTTGGGCGGGTGAGGAAGGTGTTGCTGGAGCAGGGGCGTACGCCGGGCTCTTCCAAATTTTATAAATTATTATTGGGCAGCAAATATAGCAATGGTCAGGAAGTGGGTAGTAGGGGAGGGGTCGGTATGGAAGTGGGTGGAGGTGGCCTCATGTAAAGACACGAGTTTGGGGGCACTGTTAAAGACACCTCTGCCATTCTCACTGGTCAGGTTCTCCACAAGCCCGGTAGGAGTGGCGGCCCTGAAGGTATGGGGACACAGGCATCAGCACATGGGGTTGGAGTGGGCGTCGGTGTGGGCACCGATATGTGGTAATCACCAGTTCGCTCCGGGGGGGCTGCATGGGGGGTACCCGAGGTGGCAGCGGGCATGGATCAAGAGATTTGGAGATCTTTTTATTAATGAGGGCTTCCTGAACTTGGAGGAGGAGTTTGAGTTGCCAGGTGGGATTGGGTTCTGGTATCTGCAAGTGAGGGATTTTGTGCAGAGGCAGGTTTCCACCCTTCCTGCACCTGCTGCCCCAGTGGCTACAGGATAAGGTGGTGTCGAGAATAGGAGTAGGAGAATTTCAGAGATCTACAGGGAACTGATGGGAGTGGGAGCGTGAAGAGAAAGTGGGAAGAGCTGGGATGAGAGTTCGAGGCCCGATTATGGGAGGAGGCTCTGAGGCGAGTTAATGCATCCTTGTCGTGTGCCAGGCTCAGCCTGATACAATTTAAGGTGGTCCACTGGTCGCACATGGCAGTGGCCCAGATGAGCAGGTTCTTTGAGGGGGTGGAGGGGAAGTATGGGTGCTGTGCGGGGGGTCCTGCGAACCATATCCATGTGTTTGGGGCATATCCAAAGCCAAGAGGTTTCTGGCAGGTGTTTGCTGATGTCATGTGAGACGTTTTAAGGCTGAGGGTGGTGCCCCTGTTCAGAGGTGCTGATCTTTGGTGTATCGGAAGATCCGGGAGCTCAGGCGGTTTGCCTCCCTGGTGGCCCAGAGACGCATCCTATATTGTTTTGTTCTTGCTGAAACCGGAGGTTTAAAATTGTTAAAATTATAAATGCCTTAATAAAGTATTTTCTAAAAAAAAAGATGCATTGCAGGGAACAGGAGACACTGAAACCGAACAACACAGCTGTGAAGAATCAGCCCATTCGATTTTTCAAATGTTCAGGAGGTCAGCGGAAGGATGGAGATCATGGGCGGAATTCTCCGACACCCCCCCCCCCCCCCCCCCCCGCTGGGTCGGAGAATCGCCCGGGGCCGGCGTCAATCCCGCCCCCGCCGTGTCCCGAATTCTCCGCCCCCAGAGATTCGGCCGGGGCAGGAGTTGCGGCACGCCGGTCGGCGGGCCTGCCGTGGCGATTCTCCGTCCCGTGATGGGCCGAAGTCCCGCCGCTGACAGGCCTTTCCCGCCGGCGTGGTTTAAACCACCTCTGGTACTGGCGGGATTGGCGGCGCGGGCGGGCTATCTGACCCCGGGGGCCTGGCCCACGATCAGGGCCCACCGATCGGCGGGCGGGCCTGTGCCGTGGGGCCACTCTTTTTCTTCCGCCCCCGCCATGGCCTCCACCATGGTGGGGGCGGAAGAGACCCCCTCCCCTGCACATGCGCCGGTATGACGTCAGCAGCCGCTGATGCACCGGCGCATGCGCGGTCTTCCGCCGTCCGACGAAGGCCTTTCGGCCCCGGCTGGCGGGGTGCCAAAGGCCGTTCGCACCGGCCGGCGGAGCAGGAGCCACTCCGGCGCGGGCCTAGCCCCTAAAGGTGCTGAGAATTCCTCACCTTTGGGGAGGCCTGACGCCGGAGTGGTTCACGCCACTCCGTCCCACCGGGACCCCCCGCCCCGCCGGGTAGGGAAGAATCGTCCTGTTTTCTCAAGTGCAGAAAGCTGCCCAGGCAACATATGAACAGATAAAGGTAAGAGTGTCTCAGGAGGTCAACATCAGGAGTTTGGCACCCAGGTCTTGGCTCCAATGTTGAAAGATGTTTAACATGCCTCACGTGGTTCATCAAGGTAACAAACCTAACTCTTTTATAGCAATGGAATGGCACAGAAGGAACCACTCAGTCACCTGTGCCAGCTCTCTGAAACAGCAATTTATTTAGTCCCACTCCTCTGCCCTTTCCCTATAGTGCTGCAATATTTTTCCACAATGAATCTGTCTCCACCACTCTTTCAGGCAGCGCATTCCAGATTGCAACCACTCACCAAGTAGAAATGTTTTCCTCATGTCACTTTTGATTCCTAGGACTATGACCTTAAATTTGTGTCTTTAGATCTCGATGTTTCGGCCAGTGGAAAAGTTCCTCTTTATCTACTCTATAAATAATCCTTCATAATTTTGAGCAGCTGTGTTAACACCCCTCTCCACTTTCTCTTCATCAAGGAGAACAACCTCAGTTTATCCAATCTATTCAGCCTATATGAAGTTCCTCATCTCTGGAACTAATCTCGCAACCTTTTGCACTCTCGAGGCTTTTCTCTTTTTCAGCTTAATTACTCTGCACCCCCTACTACTCATAACCCCCTCCCTCACTGCTTTGCTTCAATCACTGCACAAGACTTCACTCTATCTGAATCTTATCCTACTCACAAACACTACACCTCTCTTCTCAGAATTACTGGGCCACTTATTACATTTCACACAACATCCACACTATTTGTTCCTGAGACGAATATTCCCCAAAACACAAGACTACCATCAAACATATGCCCATCTTCCTTGCAGGCACACATGGAATATCAGGTGGCAACTGGAAGTGGGCAAGGATGAATATTCTGGAGATGACCACCAAGGGATGAGCCATGGTCTATGAGTGGGAAGGCCTGAGAAGCTGTCCCGCTGGGTATCTTCACACCATACCTTCTTTTTCCATTGCACATCTATTGCAACCTACACACACTGCTTAATTAATTACAGCTGCTTCTCTCTTTCAGTTTTGATGTAGAGGACCCTCTGATAATTAAGGAGGAGGGTAGCATTCTTAAAGGCACTGGATCTAATCCTAACAAGTACCAACTCAGAATGGTTCTGGGGGTTCTTTAAAAGGTAGGCAAGAGGATGGATTTTCAGTGAACCGCTGAGCTTGTTTGTGCAGGAGCCAAGCAGCAGGTAGGACAGTAGTCCTTGTCCATATGCAACAAGACCTGGACAGTGTCTTGACTTGGGTTGATAAGTGACAAGTAACATTTGTGTCACACAAGTGCCAGGCAATGACTACCTCCAACAAGAGATAATCTGATCATCCCTTTGACATTCAATGGCATTACCTTGACTGAATCCCCCAATATCAACATCTTGGTGGGTTACTACTGACCAGGAAATGAACTGTATCAGACATATAAATACCGTGGCTGTTGAACAACTCATACATCTGATAGGGAACCAAAGTTTTCAGGCGTTAATTCAAAATTAATCCAAACGAATGACAACTTGACATAAAAAGCTTGACAAAATGATTACGAATTTGAATTGTTGTCAATAAGTAAACACTTTGTCCTTCAAACTGTGAAAATTGAGAACTAGCCAGATTAGCAAGCTGCCTGTCAGAAGTGTGAAATATGATTTGAGGTCACTCTCAGATAAAGTAATGTTTTTCACCAAAACAATACACAATCACAGCCTGTTTTTAACTCTGTTGAATTGTTTCAGACACATAGTTAGAAGACAGTCAGCCATTGTTTTTGTTGAGCTAAATTGACTTTTAAATACACGCTATTAACCAAGACAAGTCTGTCAGCTATCTTTGGACACGGGTTGAGCTACTTTGTTGAATTTACTCTTCCTAGGTTTTGTGACAAGGCACATCAAAACTTTATTTTATCATATTGGATTGAGAGTATAATTATCTTAAGTTATTATTTGTTTGACTATCCAATAACATTCTTGATTATGATGGATTCAAAAATTGCATGCATCTTTTCCATATTATTGGCATGTTACTATTTAATTACTATCTATAACCTCAAGTATACGCAGTAATCTGTAACGGTCTTCAATAAAATACATGAATTAATGAAACATACAAGACGCTGTAGTCTCAACAGTAAATTATCTTGAGGACATATTCACACAACTGTAGTGGTACGAGTTAGAATCTTAAGGGCTGGTATTGATAAATGTTCAAACAAATTTGGTTTACTAAGATATGCCTCAACATATGTCGCATCTTAAGAAACTTTTGTTAACATGGTGACTCCTAGAAGAGGAGTTTTTATTTGAAGACCCAGTATGATACCATTGTTACAACCCGCAAGCACCTTAAGGGGTGGGAACAATTAACTTCCCCATGAACCTTGCAGAATATGAGCTCCTCCGTTTAGGGGGCGGGGGATCTCAAAACAATGTATAGTTGTATGGTATATAAAACCGGCCAGTTAAGCACCGGCAAGGCTGACTCAAGTTGAGATCTACCGTGTGATGTATAGAATAGTTATTGTAAATAAACTAAGTTTCTTTGAACAACTCGGTGTTAGCACCTTCATGGCCTTATAAAATTAGCAAGGAGGGTCCAACTGGTAGCTATCAACGCTGGTACACCATTGGATAAGCCACCACCCAGTCCCTGCTGGATAAAGGTTGGATTTTTCTTTTCATTATGCCTCTGTTCTGACAGTTAGATGTCTTTGACACCAGCTTGGAAGACTGGAATCAGTATGTGGAGCGAATGCACTACTTTTTCAGGGCCAACAATATCACGGAGAATGACAGCCAGACAGTCATGTTTCTGACAGCCTGTACACGCATACGTTCTGAGCGATATGAAGCCCTACCTATCCAGCGGCACCCGACACACAAACCTTTGGCCAACTAGTAACTCTAATAGGGTAGCACTTTAACCCAACTCCATCCATTATCGTACAGTGGTATCGTTTGAATACTGAGGAGCGGACCCCAGGTGAGTCCATCACCAAGTATTTGTCACGGTCGCAAAAGATTGCAGAGTTTTACGAATACGGCACTGCCTTGTAGGAAATGCTGAGACTGTTTAGTATGGGCGTTAGCAATGCCGCCACCCGAAATAAACTATTGCCGCAACCTGAATCTACAGCAAGCCCTACAAATGTTGCTGTCCTGGGCAAGTGCAGAGCAAGGGGTGAAGGAAATACAAGGCAGGGAAGTAAACTCCTTGTGGCACACCCCCTTCTAACACGGGACCCCTCCAGATGGCTGCCCTACCCTGGACTAAATGCCATAAAAGGTCCGACCCGTTGACCGAAGGCTGAATTGTCCCAACAAGAAACTTCCCTAGAATCCACTGAGGGAAACCGGGTTGTTATGAGGTGTGTGGTCGCAGGCCCAGGTAAGAGTGCAGACCTCAGAACAATCAGAACTCCAGGTGACCCAACAGAGGTAGGCATCAGACTCGAGCCCGTACCTTACACTTGGATGAACATGACAAAGGTGACTGCATGCGTGTTAAACTGCGTGCCGGCGCCCCAAGTGGCTTCCATAAGGAGTACGGTGCAGGTAAACAGGCGTTTGCTGGACATGGATACTGGCACGGCGGTTTCCTTTGTGGGACGGAAGATGCTTAACTGCATGAGACGTGGTATACAGGACTTGGACCTGGCTGATACCAAAGTTAGGTTGGCCACCTATACAGGTGAGCCATTGGACATTGCAGGTACCACCATGACTCCAATGGTTTATGGTCACCAGGCAGCGTGCCTCCCGCTTATTGTGGTCAGAGGGCAAGGCCCCAGCTTGTTGGACTGTGATTGAATGCGCCATTTGCAATTAAATTGGCAACGCATCCTCCATATGGGGTCCGGGGGCTTAAGCGAAGTGTTGGGCAAGTGCCTCAATGTATTTCAAGCCAGCTGGGGAAGATAAAGGAGCCGTAGCCGGCATTAATGTTGACTCAGGAGTCCAACCTCAGTATTTCCAGGCATGCCCAGACCACTATACATTGTGGAAAAAGTAGAAAATCTGGGTATCATCAGGCCAGTATGCTTTGCGGATTGGGCAGCGCTGATGACGCCAGTATTAAAACCAGACAAGACAATCCGCTTATGCGGGGACTATAAGCTCACCATGAATGGACATGGCCTCAAAGATTCCTTTCTGCTCCTCCCTTAGCAAAGTAAATAATCCCCAATTGCTGAAATGCAGATGGCAGTGTCTCATGCACTGAAGGGTGCAGTCAGCAGAAATTCTCCAAGAGAGTTGATGTAAAAGAATCGTCAAAGCAAAGCACCTCAGTGGAGACCACATGAGTAGGTATGAAATGTCAACACTAAAGCAGCAGCAAACTCTCACCTGATATCCTAACACTCACATAGCCAATGTTCTGGTTCCTGTTTATCCTGCGCATTAATGAGAAATGAGAGAAACAAGATTGGCCGCCTGCCTGTTTTGCCAATGCGACAAGCGCTAAATCATGCAGACAATAAAAAATTCAGTTTAATTGGGTTGTAAATACTTGTGACCCCCACCGATTATGATGTTGCTTGCAAGCATGAAAACATCTGAACACGTGTCCAATTTCTTCTCGTGCTATTTCATGCGATTTCGGGTCAGATGTGCACCCGCTTATTCTTTTTTTAATAAATTTAGAGTGCCCAACTTTCCTTTCCAATTAAGGGGTAATTTTGCGTGGCCAATCCACCTACACTGCACATCTTTGGGTTGTGGGGGTGAGACCCAGGCAGACACAAGGAGAATGTGCAAACTCTACATGGACAGTGACATGGGGCCGGGATTGAACCCGGGCCCTCAACGCCGTGAGGCAGAAATGCTGACCACTGCGCCACTGTGCTGCCCCCCATGCCGACTTATTCAATGCAGCATTCTGGCCGTAGTCTCTTTCAATCTCACAACAGCTTTTGATTGTATCAACGATGAAGGCTTATTTAATAGCCTACTCAAATATGGCTGCCCTCATAAATTTGACACCATATTTTGCATACTCCACGATGGCATGCAAACAGTGATCCTCAACAATGGAACCAACGCAGACCCTATCTCAGTGAAGACTAAAATCATCTCACACACACGTTTTCTCCATCTTCCTCTCTTTGCAATACTGCACTTCAGTTCTAGCAAATTACCCACAGACACAGCAAATAGTTCATCCTATGCCACCTTCAATCGAAAACTAAAACCACTCTAACATCCAGTATGTCGATGCCCCTTGTGTGTGTTCACTCAAACTGAGCTCCAGGTCATTAGTGGCTCCTTTGCAGAGGGCAAAATGAGTTTTTCACTATCCACTCAAAGAATTAAAGCCCCTGCCAACTAGTTCCTACTGCACAACACCCAACCATTAAGATCAATGGCAATATCCTGGACATTGTGAACCATATCCCATATCATTAGAGCCTCTTCTTGACAAATGTAGACATAGACAATGCAATTCAGCATTGCTTCCAATGCACCAACTCAGCTTTTAGCTAACTGAGAGAAAGAGTATTTGAGACTAGCATCTCAAACTAGAGACAAAATCTGTGGTTTACCGGGCAGCAGAGATCCCACACTCCTATATGCATCAGAGTTGGACATCTAAAGGGCTGGAGATACCACCTGTGGTGCCTTCACAGGATCCTCTAAATCCAGTGGCAAGAAAGACAGTTCACCCAATCCAATTGCCCAGCATTAAGGTGCTAACATACCATGTGTTCACTGCCTCTTTAGAACCTGTAGGATGGGCTGAAAACAAGTGATTCAAAAACAATGTCTGATCTGCTGATTTTCACATTTTTATTGTTTTTAAACTGCAGATACCTTAAATTTCTCAGATCAGAAACATTAATATTGTGTGACATGTTGCAGGTGCATGTATTTCCATACTGCATTATTGGAAAGTTAAAATTTGTTGCAAGTGCACATCTCAGGTAACGCATGTTTTCCCTTAAACAAATTACAAGAACCTAAGGGAAAATGCCCTTAAAGAAACCACTTGAAAATGGCACATTCATTCCCACCCTCTCCCAAACTACTTAACTCAGATGGCAGCATTCTTGTCTCAAGCTTAAAGTTGTCGATTCAAGCCCCGTTCCAGGACTTCAGAGCATCATCTAGCCTGGCTCTCCAGTGCAGAATGGATAGAATGCTGCATTATTGGAGGTGTTGCGCCTTTAACAAAATGTTAAACTGAAATAATTCTGCCAGTTCAGCCACACTAATAATTAGCAGCACTGTTTCAAGATCAGGAAGTTATCTTTGACTTCTGGGCTAAACTTTTTCTTCAACCTTATAACCTACACCATCAAAAAACCTATTGATTGATTGGTCATTGAATTACTATCTAATACCATTGGGCACAAAATGACTGCTGCACTTGCCCACATTAAAGTCACTTACGTCAAAATAAATCATATATCAAGCGTTTGTGACATGTTAAAATGTAAATGTTGCCACCGTCCCAAAGGACTGCTCTCTCCTTTGAGACAGAGCTGATTGGCGGTAATTTAACCGGAGGTCACCATACCTCAGGCGAGAGGCAAGGTTGAGAAGGCACTGCCTTCATACATAACCTCAGCCAGTACGGGAATTGAACCCATGCTGTTGGCATCGCTCCAGATCATGAACCAGCTATCCAGCCATCTGAACTAACCATATGGTAAAGCACAATATTAGGAATATAGGGCTTGCATATCAACTAGGTAGCTTTCATTGATTTAGTCATGGCGATCGCTTTGCTTCACTACCAGCAAATAAAGAAACAATTAAGCTTTTTTGATAGTTTCAATAGGCACATTTTTAATAGAGTTATGAGGGGCAGAAATGTGTCTTGGGCAGTGACACAGATCAAGTTCTTTAACACCGGCATCCATTTATATGCAGCACCTGATTACCAATTTATTCCAGCCAATGGAATTCAATAGCAGCCACTGTGTATAACAGGCAATCTATTGGATACCGCCTGTTTTGCACCACAGCCTGAGACACGTTTCTGCTGCACAGATACTTAAGGCACAAAAGTTCATATCGGCACTCCTGACTTTCATCCATCTCATTAAAGAGGGGTTTTAATTTCACAAGAATTTCACTGAATTAGTTCATGAGGATTACCATGTTTAAATATTATGGTTGCATTGTTAGTAAGAAACGAACTTAAATCGATAGCAAGAAGCGATACAGGGTCGGAAGGTGTAGAATCTGTGGGTAGAGTTGAGGAATCGCAAAGGAAAATAGACCCTGATAGGAGTTATGTACAGGCCCCCAGCAGTAGTCAGGATGTGGGGCAGAAAAGAAATCAGGAGATAGAAAAGGCATATAAGAAAGGCAATATTGCAATAATAATGGGGGACTTCAATAGCAGGTGGGCTGGGAAAACCAAGTTGGTAGGAAATCCAAAGAAAAAGAATTTATAGAATGTCTACAAGATGGTTTTTTGGAGCAGCTTGTGACAGAGCCCACTCAGGATAAGCAATTCTGGATTTGATGATTTGTAATGAGCAGACTTGATTAAGGATTTTAAGGTGAAAGAATCCTTCAGGGGCAGTGACCACAATGTGATAGAATTCACCCTGCAGTTTGAGGGAGAGAAGCTGGAATCAGATGCAATGATTTTACAATTGAATAAAGCTAATAACAAGGAGATGAGGGAGGAGCTGGCTAGAGTTGATTGGAAGGGGAGCCTAACAGGGACGACAGTGGAACAGCGATGGCATGAGGTTTTGGGGGTATTTGGGATGCACAACAAAAATTCATCCCAAGGAAGAGGAAACATGCGAAGGGGAGGACCAGGCAACCATGGCTGACAAGGGAAGTCAAGGACAGCATAAAAGGAAAGGAAAAAGCATACAATGTGGCAAGGATTAGTGGGAAGCCAGAGGATTGGGAAGCCTTTAAAAGCAAGCAGAGGACAACTAAAAAAACAATATGAGGGGAGAAGATGAAATAAGAGTATAAGCTAGCTAGTAATATAAAAGAAGATTGCAAGAGTTTTTTTTCAATATATAAAAGGTAAGACAGAGACAAGAATGGACATCGAACCACTGGAAAATGAGACTAAAGTATGAGGCTGAAGTAGTAATAGTGAATAAAGAAATGACAGTGGAACAAAATACTTACTTTGCATTAGTCTTCACAGTGGAAAACACCAGTGGCATACCAGAACTTCAAGACAGTCAGGGTGTAGAGGTGAGTGTAGTGGTTATCACTAAGGAAAAGGTGCTGGGGAAAAGGAAAAGCTTAAAGATGGATAAATCACCTAGACCGGATGGACTACACACCAGAGTTCTTAAGGAGATAGCTTGGAGATTGCACAGGCATCGGTGATGGTCTTTCAGGAAGCACTGGAGGCAGGGAGGATCCCAGAGGATCGGAAAATGGCTAACGTAACAGTTCTGAAGAAGGGAGGGAGGCAGAAGACAGGAAATTATAGGTAGGTTAGTCTGACATTGGCTGTTCTTAATATTGTAGAGTCCATCATCAAGGATGAGACTGTAGAGTGCTTTAGAAGTGCATGGTAAAATAGGACTGAGTTGGCATGGATTCTTCAAGGGGAGGTCATGCCTTCCAAATCTGTTGGAATTCTTTGAGGAGGTAACGAGGAAGTTAGACAATGGAGAACCAGTGGATGTGATCTACATGGATTTCCAGAAGGTCTTTTTTAAAATAAATTTGGAGTACCCAATTCATTTTTTCCAATTAAAGGACAATTTAGCATGGTAAATCCACCTACCCTTCACATCTTTGGGTTGTGGGGGCGAAACCCATACAAAAATGGGGCGAATGTGCAACTCCACACGGACAGTGACCCAGAGCCGCAATCAAACCTGGGACCTTGGCGCCATGAGGCAGCAGTGCTAACCACTGTGCCACCATGCTGCCCCTTTCCAGAAGGTCTTTGACAATTTGTCATATAGGAGGCTGCAAAATAAGATCAGAGTCCATGGTGTTAGGGGCAAGGTACAGGCAAGGACAGAGAATTGGCTGACTGGCAGATGTCCTTTCCAGTATGGCCGGTGACTAGTGGTATTCTGCAGGGGTCAATGTTGGGACCACAGCTATTCAAGATATACATTAATGATCTGGAAGAACGAACTGAGGGCATTGTTGTGAACTTTGCAGATGATACAAAGATATGTAGAGGGACAGGTTGTGTTGAGGAAGCAGACAGGCTGCAGAAGGACCTGGACAGGCTAGGAGAGTGGACAAAGAAGTGGCAGATGGAGGACAAAGACGTGGCAGATGGAATATGATGTGGAAAAGTGAGAGGTTAAGCACTTGGGTAGGAAGAATAGAAGCATTGACTATTTTCTAAATGGGAAAAGGCTTCAGAAATCAGAAGCACAAAAGGACTTAGGAGTCCGAGTTCAGGATTCTCTGAAGGTTAGTTAACATGCAGGTTCAGTTGGCAGTTAGGAGGCAAATGTAATATTAGCATTCATGAGGAGAAGGCTAGAATACAAGAGCAGGGATGTACTGTTGAGGCTGTATAAGGTTCTGGTCAGACCTCATTTGGAGTACTGTGAGCAGTTTTGGTACCTAATGAAAGATATACTGGCCTTGGAGGGGGTCCAGGGAACGTTCACAAGAATGATCCGCAGAATGAAGGACTTGTCATATGAAGAGCAGTTGAGGACTCTGGGTCTGTACTCGATGGAGTTTAGAAGGATGAGGGGGATCTCATTGAAACTTACAGGATACTGCGAGGCCTAGATAAAGTGAACATGGAGAGCATGTTTCCACTTAGGAGAAACTAGAACCAGAGGACACAACTCATCCTTTAAAACAGAGATGAGGAAGAATTTCTTCAACCAGAGGGTGGTGAATCTGTAGAACTCATTGCCGCAGAAGGTTGTGGAGGCCAAGTCATTGAGTGTCTTTAAGACATAAAAAAATAGGTTCTTGATCAATAAGGAGTTATGGGGTTCTGGGGATAAGGCAAGAGAATGGGGATGAGAAACATAACAGCCATGATTGTTTGACTGAGCAGACTCGAATGGCCTAATTCTAGTCCTATGACTTATGGTCTAATGGCTGACTTGTTTCCCCAGGTTTCTTAAGTGCCTCAAAAGCCGATGTCCTTAAAACTAAATTTAACAACCTAATTGCACCTCCTCCCCGACTGAAAAATGGTTGAAGAGGTTAAGCAGAACAGTTGTACAATATCACTGTAGGAAAACAAAATTCTTAAACATTTATACCTTTTAAATATTATTACAATCTTTGAAATACTGTGTTGCAGAGTATTTACATTTTGTTTGTATCACTGCAATATGATCAATTTCAGTTTTTATTAATGTACCATACAGTTGTAGAAAATCTTAATTTGCCAATATTGTGATTCAGACAGATTATAAAGTGTTTTATAGCCCTATTTGCCTTTCATTAAAGGACAAAATGACCGACCTTTTTGTTATCTTGTCCGTTGTATAGAGTGTACTGTAAACATCGATTCTCCTTAAAAGTTACAGCACTCTATAGTCAAGGTTACTGTACATGGCTGATGCAAGAAACAGCCAGAAACAGCAATTTTACTTGCACTGTGTACTACATATACCCAAAATCTACAATCTCATGAAATCATTCTCCAGAGTGCAAAATAAATCTTACCATTAATAATCTAGATTAAGGTATAGCAGAGCAGATTGTGCATCTAGTCTTCAGTAAGTGGGAACGTGGGAGGTTTGTGGATGCCAACACTTTCCCAAGCAAACCTATCCACAATCTATGTCTGCCTCAAATTTTTCCAGTTTGCTCCAGACTTCGGTCACATATCTGAGAAGTGCTGGTTCAGAGCCGGGTTGGTGTGATTGAGCGTACTGAGTAAGTGGAACCCTTAGGTGAGATAGAAAATGAGGGCCTGCAGAAACTGATCCTATTGAACAGGTACAATTTTCTTGCTAGCTGTGAGGAAAAGGATAAAGATCATTAAGGAGGACAGCCAGGTTACAGGCTGTGGCACCTTGGATTAGAAGGCTGTCAAAAGGTAGGGAAGGAGGGAAACAATGTGGCAGTTGCAGGGGACTCAACAGCTAGGGGAATATATATTATCCTATATAAGCAGGATCAAGGGTGCAAAAAAGTGTATTGTCCACTTGGTGCCAGGATATGGGACGTCTCAAACTGGCTTGAAAAGCCACTGGAGGGAGAGGATTCAGACATTGTAATCTTTGTTGGAACCATAGGGAAAATATCCTGGGCAAGATTCTCCGCCCCCGCCCCGACGTGATGCTCCGCAGAGCAGAGAATCGGCGCGGCACCGGTTGGGGGCTGCTCTATGCGGCCCCCCCCCCCCCGCAATTCTCCGGCCCAGCCGACCTCTGTCTCCCGGCCTCCTTTCTTCCGCGCCGGCGCCTGTACTCCTTCACGATGTTGGGTCGGGGCCGGCACGGACAAGGGAGACACCGGCATGCACGGAAATCGCGCCGGTGGGACTGCGCATGCGCGAGTTCGCTCTGGGCCCACTGCGCATGCGCGCATCCCCCAGCGCCCATTCCACAGCTGGATCAGCAGCTGGAGCAGGATCACAGAACCCGGCCCCCTATTTGGAGAGTCAAGAACATGAAACAGAATTAAAGAACAGGATCTCATGGGTTAAAATCACTGGATTATTAACCAAACCATATGCAAATTGATGGCGGGGTAAGCCAATTAGGGAGGTGAGCTGTAAAAATTCCAGGGGGCATGGAGCGATTGCCCAAACAGGTTTACTTTAAACTGAAAATAAAACGGCAACAACACGCCATCAGCACGGTGACACAGTTCAATAAAAAACGTGGTCTCAATGCAGGCGGCCATTTTAAGCAGCCAAACGGGTCTGCCATTTTATACCAGAGATGTCGCAAACGTTATGGCCCTCGGCAATTTCCAGCATATGGAAAGGTATGTTCCAAGTGCAGCCGTACAAATCGTTTTGCGAGCAATGTTTTTCGTAACCTACACTGGGCCAAACAAGATCGGTCAACGCAGTTGATGAGATGCCCTGCTGCCAGGGGTACAAGTGGCTGGTGCTACCCACGCCAACGGTGCGCTCCGCGGCTCCTGTCCAGAGCCTCCTGAGAGGCCACTGTGGACTTGCCCTTTGGTGGGCAGCGTGCTGCGGGTTGGGGGCACCTATATGGTCACTCGGCACGGCCAGGGGCCACTGGGGGCATTCTGGGCTACGCAGCAAGATGGCTGCCTTGCAGGACACAGCAATGGCGGTCTGTGCCTGGACACCTCGGACCCATGGAGATTGTCACCCCAACCCCTTGGGCTTATCCCCTCGTCACCCCCGTTACCTCTCCCACTGCCCCCCCCCCCCAGCTTGGCATGGCCTCCCGCCTCCAACCCCCACCAGCCCTGCCTGCGGTAGGATCGGCAGCTTCTGCATGTCACACCTCCTCTCTCCCCCTCGCCAGCCACGGCAGATATTTCCTTATTTTTAAAAGCACAAGTGACACTTGCCATCGGAAAATTGCCGTGCATCTGGCCCCCGCCACGATTTTGGCTTCATGATCGATTCTCCACTCAATTGCCTTTCCTGATTTCGGCATCAGCCAACAGAGAATCCCGCCCAATGTATCTAATTAACTCCACAGGGAACCCCCTTCATCGAAACAAAACTCCATAGCCCAAGCTCTTATGATGCGTGGATTGCACCTCTGGTTCCCAAAACCTCTCAAAACAGGATTCCTTAAAAACACTAGCGCATCACCAAATATATCACAGTACAGAAATTCCTACATTCATCAGACATATCTTAGGGTGAATGGTCTTGGCCAGTTTTTTGAATTGAGAGCACAATCTTTTCTTGAACTAGTACAAAGGATTGCAGAAACGAATTTGCACAAACATAAATTTGTACTCTAAATTCCAAAATGTTTTTGTTACAATTGCCAAATTTTGTCCTGCAAAAAACAACTGACAGGTATCTCAACATCCAGGCTGATGTTGGCACCTATGGGAAGTGCAAAATAAGGTGCCACAAATGTAAGGTAATCACGAATAGATCAAGTAAATAATTCAGGGAAACCATTATACTCTGAGCGTAGTCAGAAAGTAAAACTTTCCACCTAGATGAGATGAAAAGTATAGATGCATTTGAGGGAAAGACAGATAAGCACAAGGTTGAGAAAAGAATAGAAGGAAAGATGTGCTGATAGAATGAGATATAGTCCAGTGCAATGAAGTTTGTGCGAGTGTAAACACCAGCATTCGCCTGTTGGGCCAAATGGCCTGTTTCCATGTTGTAAATCCTATGCTAGCCTATATTCTTAAATTTTACTTCTTCACCCTCTCAGCATAAGCTATTGTACAGACAAGTCCACTCTCCTTTGCAAAAATCTCAATAATATTTTTCACCCCATCCAATCAATGATGGGCAGTTGTGTGTTGCAGATGGGGGCAATGCAGGCATTAAATAGGGAACCTCCTGCGTATGCCATTTGAGTGCCTCGTCTTCCAAATCTGGCTCCTACAAGGCAATTTGAACAGTAACCGTCATGTTTCTCAGGATTTGAAAATCAATAAGCTGCAGACTCAAGAGTGGTAGTTCCTTTAGCAAGACAGATTGTGGGCAAAGAGGAACACGAGTCCTCCCCAGACCCTTCTTCAGTCCTTCCTCCCCTGATTGCAGCCTGTCTCTCCCCGCCGTGATCAGCAACCGCCCTGCACCCACCTCCAGCCCTAGCTAGCCTTCTCCCAACTGACTACCCTGAACTTTCACTCCTTCCTCCTGATAGCCACCCTCTTTACCCCCTCCTTCCCAACAAGCCTTGATCTTTGGCACATGCTCTCTAATTGCCAATAACGGACCCAGAGGATCCTCCATGCTGTCGCCTCCTGTCACTGGTTTTCCCATTCAGTAACTGGTCAGTCTGCCAATTTGGTAGGTTGTCTGCCACGTAAAACTGAAGAAAAATTTTAAGACTCTGTGTTGAACTTGCTGCATCTCTCACACCAATGCCACACTGTAATCTACTGTATCCTCCCAAGTAAACAGCCAACAAACACTAAGAAGAGCAGGACCAATCAATCTTCTGGAACATCATACTGTTGAAATAGGAGGCTCTGCAAGAGCAAGATGCCAAGGTATAAACATTATGGGCTCTTGTGACTTTGAAAGCCACTGGCAAAGCTGGACCATGATCAAAGTAGCAACAGGATTTGCTGTAACAGGATGCATAGATGAGTAACATCATCTGGTAAAGTGGAGCTTCCTGATGCAGTGATCTTCAGAGATATCAAGGAAACTGTTTTTGACACTGTGGGCTTAGTAATGCCACAAACAGCAGCTTTATGATCCCTTGCTTTTCTGTGTTCTGACAGTGTCATCAGTTGTGACCCAGTGCTGCTGTTCTTCTTCTTCCAGCCGTTCCTCCATCCAAAGCAAAGAGGCAAAAATGGCAGCAATGATCAGCAGAGCTCTTAATCAGGGTGAGTAAGGTTCAAAACAAAACAGGAACAAGCAATCTCCAAACTCGATATCCTGTGGAAATGTACTGTGTTCAATAGCACATGGAACATTATAATTTGAGGGTCCGAAGCCAAATGCTCTTTTAAAATAGTGCTTCCAGTCACATTAGTCAGGTAGTGAAGCCAATCCCAGCTGGTTAAAACTTTAAATCTGCACAATTGAAATTGTGTTGCTTATATCACTGTTGCTTGCTACCTTTGTAGCTCGACACCAAGGCCACCTTTTAATCATTTATTTTTGCATACTTTTAAGGGTTCGTACAGAATACTATTCTAGCCCATAATGCTGTTGGGTTGGACTGGATTTTGTTTATTGTCACATGTCCCAAGGTACAGTGAAAAGTATTATTCTGCGAGCAGCTCAACAGCTCATTAAGTACATGAAAAGAAAAAGAAATAAAAGAAAATACATAATAGGGCAACACAAGGTATACAATCGAACTACATAACACCGGCATCAGGTGAAGCATACAGGGATGCAGTGTTAATTAGGTCAGACCATAAGAGGTTTAGGAGCCTGGTAAAGCAGAGAAGAAAGCTGTTTTTGAGTCTGATCCTGCGTGTTTTCAGACTTTTGTATCTCCTGCCCGATGGAAGAATTTGGAAGAGTGAGTAAGCCGGGTGGGAGGGGTATTTGGTTATGCTGCCCACTTTCCCCAGGCAGTGGGAGCTGTAGGTAGAGTCAATGGATGGGAAGCAGGTTTGTGTGATGGACTGGGCTGTGTTTACAACTCTCTGAAGTTTCTTGGGCCGAGCAGTTGCCATACTAGGCTGTGATGCAGCCAGATAGGATGCTTTCTGTGGTGCTCTCTGCAGTCATAAGTGGCCCGGAATTGAAGATATGAGGCTGTCATGACATACGTGACAGTTGGTAGACGTTTACAGCATTCAAAATTGGAAACTGGTAAAAAAAAAACTAAATTATTGGCTATAACAGGTTTAGTCAGCAGAAAATTCTGTTGCAATATAAATGTATTATTGGCATTGAGGGAGCAGGTGTGATCTAACAGCCACGTCGCAGTCAACTCGGGACGCGGCCAGCGACCTCTTATGGACTGACCTCATTAACACTGCACCACTGTATGCTTCACCCGATGCTGGTGTTACATTGTATTCTTTGTGTTGCCCTATTATGTATTTTCCAGGCTCGCCACGCCTTGCGAGATCGAACGGGATCTCGCGAGATGTCGCGATTTGGATCCCACTCAATGGGTGGGAAGTAAATTTGCATATTTAAATGTGCAGTTAGGCACACAAATGTAATTCCGCCTTGGGCAGCACGGTGGCGAAGTGGTTAGCGCTGCTGCCTCACTGCGCCAAGGTCCCAGGTTCGATCCCGACTCTGGGTTACTGTCCGTGTGGAGCTTGCACATTCTCCCTATGTTTGCATGGGTCTCACCCCCACAACACAAAGATGTGCAGGGTAGGTGGATTGGCCACACTAAAATGCCCCCTAATTGGAAGAAATGAATTAGGTACTCTAATTTCTTTTTAATGTGCTTCTTCTGGAGCTAACCAGCCCCGGGATCTAAAGGCCTTGCTAAGGAGACCCCAGCCGGGCACCATTTAGCACTGGTGCGATCGTTTGCCTTTTGGTGGTCGGCCTGTGAACAGGGTAGTACCCTGGCACTGCTGCCACCCAGGCACCTTGAGAGTCTGGCACCGTAGCAGTACCACTCAATTGCCAATCTTGCACTGCCAAGGTGCCCAGGTGGCACTACCCATGCTGGAGATCAGGCCCGGGGTGCTCTTCCCTTAGGAGATGGGGTGTGGGGTGCTTGAGGAGCCCTCAATAGGTAAATTGGAGCGTTGAGGGAACAAGAGATCAGGACGCCATTTTTAAATGATGCCCTGATCTCTTGCTGCACTGAGGAGCTCCAAAACGAAATTAAGTTAAGTGCAGCCTTGGTGGGGAAAATAACACAGTCCGTTCGATAATGCATTCATTCCTGGTGCGACAAGCGCCGGGAAACACCCTGCTAAACCCACCCACAATGGGACTGTTTTGTTCCATTAAATCATGCCCTGCGTCTGCATTTGTGTTGTGCCTTGTAAATGATTTCAAGTGATGCCCGCCAAAGATTCTAATAGACTGCCAAAAGAAACAGACACAAGTGACCTATACTTTGTTTAAACACGACTACATATTTTTAATAAATTTAGTGTACACAATAATTTTTTTTTCCCAATTAAGGGGCAATTTAGTGTGGCCAACCTACCTACCCTGCACATCTTTTGTTGTGGGGGTGGAACCCACGCAAACACGAGGAGAATGTGCAAACTTTAAGGGCAGCACGGTAGCATTGTGGTTAGCACAATTGCTTCACAGCTCCCAGGTCCCAGGTTCGATTCGCGGCTTGGGTCACTGTCTGTGCGGAGTCTGCATGTTCTCCCCGTGTGTGCGTGGGTTTCCTCCGGGTGCTCCGGTTTCCTCCCACAGTCCAAAGATATGCAGGTTAGGTGGATTGGCCATGCTAAAATTATCCTTCGTGTTCACAATTGGCCTCAGTGTTGGGTGGGGTTACTGGGATAGGGTGGAGGTGTGGACCTTGGGTATGGTGCTCTTTCCAAGAGCCAGTGCAGACTCAATTGGCCGAATGGCCTCCTTCTGCACTGTAAATTCTATGATTCTGAACTCCACACAGACATTGACCCAGAGCCGGGATTGAACTGGGACCTCAGCGCTGTGAGGCTGCAGTGCTAACCACTGCACCACTGATGTGTTTGCATTGGTACTTGTGCCGCTAATAAAATTCAAGTTTCAGAATTAAAATTACGTCATATTAGTGATTTAAAGGAGAAAATAACCAGAGAAGAGGGTTAACAGAGAAGAGAGTTAACAGAGAGGCAGTGATGTCATGGGATTGTCCCTGGACTGGTAATCCAGAGACCCAGAAGTATGCTCTGGGGACCGGGGTTCGAATCCTGTTATGGCAGATGTTACAAATCAGGAGTTAAAAGTCTAAAGGTGATCATGAAAACATTGTCGGTGGTTGTAAAACCCACCTGGTTCATTAATGTCCTCTGGGGAGTGAAATCTGGCGCCCTTACCTGGTCTGGCCTACACGTGACTCCAGAACCACAGCAATGTGGTTGACTCTTAACTGCCCTCCGGGACGGGCAATAAATAAAGACGCCCACATCCCACCCATGAATAAATTTTAAAAATATGTTCTATGAATCTTAGATTAAAATAATCCTATAGATTGCAAAACCAGACAGATTTCGAGAATAAAATACTCTTGCAATCAGTCAAACACCTACATGGTTAGACAGAGTCTAATATAATATAACCTATTATAAAATCAAACTGATACCTGAAACTATCAGCTGCTCAGTGTGTTGGTGAGTTATACAGATTCAACAAGGCCCTTGGTTCTATTTCTGGTGTCCACCAAGTTTCAGGTTCAAGAAGGACTGCAGTGAATGCTTTAAAAATTGACTCACTATCCTGGATTAGAGAGGAAAGATTTCATAGAGTCATAGAGGTCTACAGCACAGAAACAACACATTGCGTCTGTGCCAGTCAGTGCCCTTATAGTTAAACAATATTTCTATAATTAACCATTGCTAGGAAAGATTATGGTATGTTGCAAATATCATAACAAATTACAGAAACATTTTCACTGTAAGGAAATGGTACACTAAGACTTTTGGGAAACAGAGTCAATATTTACATTTCTTTTTTTTTTATAAATTTAGATTACCCAATTATTTTTTCCAATTAAGGGGCAATTTAGCGTGGCCAATCCACCTACTCTGCACATTTTTGGGTTGTGGGGGCGAAACCCACGCAGACACGGGGAGAATATGCAAACTTCACACGGACAGTGACCCAGAGCTGGGATCGAACCTGGGACCTCAGCGCCGTGAAGCGGTTGTGCTAACCACTAGGCCACCGTGCTGCCCTAATATTTTACATTTCTATTTGCTAGAAAGCACAAAACTATTGGGAATCATATAAATATTGACAACTTGTTACATTTGGTTCACTCATCCATCGCTGGCAGCACCTAAAATGAACCTGCTATTAAATGGGACTCTGCTTCATTTCTGGGCCTCGCCGAGTAATGCCCCGCCAAGACCACACTTCCATTTCCTGCACTAACAAGCTCTGCTTGTCAGTGCAGGAAGAGATCGGAGTGGCGATCTCTGAACCCCCCACCACGGCCTCCAGACACTCCCGACACCCAACTTACCAATGAGGGGGTCCTTGAGTCCCCGTAACCCACCTCATAAAGGCAGGGCATCTCCGGGGCAGGTCACTGGCAGGGGCAAGATGTCACCTGAACACCTTGGCACTGCCAGTCTGGCACCCTGCCCACATCACTGCCACATGGACATCCTGGTAATACCACCTGGGTCCACATTATAGACCACAGGTAAACGGCGCTCACTCAGGGTCTCCAAGGCAAGGGCCTTGCATCCCGCGCCTAGGGTAACTCTTGCATGAATATATGCACATGAGCCTGACTGCACTTGAATATGCCATCTGGATCCGCCCACAGATCGCAACGCCTGATCTCGCAATCTTGCAAGGTGCAACGACACCGTGAAATCTCGCGAAAGGCCGTCAAGTCCAGAGGCCAGTAGATTGCGGCCATGGTCTTTAATATAAACCCTTTGATTAACTCACTGAGCAATAAAATGTTTTCCCAGTTCACCTTGGCAAAACCTATTAAATATGAACAACTCCGTTGGAGTTATTTATATTAAATTTGAAAATAACCTGTTCAATTGAAACAATTTTATATAATTTTTAAAACTAAATTGCATCAGCAGGAACTAAAACATTTAGCACAATCCACAAGTCTATTTTTATATCTCTCAATTTAAGGAAATAGAAATTCTGTTACCATTTACTTCATTATACTGTATTCAGCTTGTGCTGAGTTTTGTTTACTACTCATTCAGCAAAATAAAAAGCCTAGAATTTATCAGCAGCTAAATATCAATCCAACACCATCTGTCAACTGGCTCAGATTCAGCAGAAGTGATCCTATAGTTTTAGTTGTAATTGTGTTTAATACTGCACTAATTATTTCAATGGGGAATAATTTCTTACAATCAAACTGAACTCATTTTATAAACTGGAAGCTCTTTGGCTATAAATTGGCAGGTCTCATCCTTCATTTCTTCTAAGCGCCATGCCAAAGGGGAATAAGTATATGGTCGCTTTGTGACCAAATGTCATGTGCTGGGCAGAAACATTGATCCTGGCTATTAATCACTCTGCAAGCCCTCCCAGTAATCAAAGGGCATAGCTGCAATGATATATGACCAATGTCAGCACAGAAAGCCCTTTACAAGACTGCATGCCTACCAGCTGATGGCCAGTATGTTCCACAGCATATACAATAGCAAGCCCATAGTGCCCAGGCCAATTAATCATCACTTCTAACTGTTCTTACCATCATTAAACACCTTTATTGGCTGAATCATCTGTGGATACTCACCCACTAATTACTGAGGTCTGAAAGCCAGGGACTCTCACCTGTACACAAAGTATTTCTTTATACCTGCTAAACCAGTATTGCCCCTTTCCACAGGAAGGATGCTGACCCAGCGATGAACCCACAGCTGAGAGAAAATTGGATGCCCAATGACTGATCTCAGTGTCTGTCCACATCATCGGATCAGGACAGGATTAATAATCTCAAATCCAAGCTAAAATTCAATAACGTCAATATGCTTTAAAGACTAAAGACTTTAAAAACGTCTGCCTCTAACAATATGCACAATAAAAATAAAATAAATGACACTTTCTAGAAATTATAATTCAGAGGTTTTAAAAGAGTACTGTTGCAGTCTAATGCAGAAGTAGAATTCTACTTAAAACTTGAAATGTATATATGACGACCTTGATGTGATACCCAATTTACATCTGAAAAATCTAAAGAGAACAAAAGAAATGTAATTTCACAGGCTAGTCTCGGCTGATGAACTTATTGCTTTGCACAAATATTTGTTACAATAGTTTATATTATTACTAATTTACCTCAATAGATACGTTATAGCATTTTAAAATTAAACAGGTGACAGGAAAAAGTAGCGCTTGAGGTAACATTTTAAACCTAATTTCTGTTCAATAATAGCTGCAGCAAAGTTTAAATTAAAATGTCACATCCTGTAATTAAAACTCCAGATTTAGTGCGAAGGAAAGGGCTTTGGTGGGCTTTTGAAAGCAAGAATTGTTGGTAAGGTAGAGAATGTAGAGAAAGGAGTAATGATGATGGTGGTGGAAAGTAGCTGGCAAACAATGAATAATCCAGTGCCTCAAGAGCATAGGTTACGTGGAGCATTTAAAGCTGAAGGCAAGATGGGTCGCGGCTATAAGGAATTTAAAAACAAAGCTCTGAAAGTGCTCAGGGTGTCAATGGTAATTTTGGGAGAGGGTGACATGATGGAAACTTTAATGGAGGTGATAAAACTACCTCCAACTTTCTGAAATAGCTGGACCATGTGGATGGAGGGTAGAGTTGACCATTAGAAAACGCAAACAAAAAGTTGATAAAATCATAAGGATTTCAGCCTACTGTGGCAGGTGATGGGGGAAAATCAGGAAGAACAGAAAAAAGATGCCGGACATGATTTAACAGAAAGGTTTCCAAGTGTGGTAGCGAGCGGGAACTGCCACGAGGTTCCCAATGCTCAACCCCGTGAGGCCGTCACCAGTGTCAAACATTAATTGGTCCACTTAATGAGGCTCCACAGGCTTCACGCCATAATTGATGGTCCAGTCGACTGATTCGAGCTTGCCAGCTCCCCGCTAACTAGGGGGAGCAGCATGATCCCATAGAGCAAACCATTCACAGTACGCAGCCATGCCACCGAGGAAACCAGCCCCACGATTCGGGGATGCTGACCAGGCCAGAATGTTGGATGCGGTCGAGTTCAGACGGGATGCCCAATTACCCCAAGGGGCTCAGGAGGTTAGCCACAATTCGGGGGGAGTCAACAGGATGACTGGCACCTAGGCTGGAAAATGATCAATGACCTCCATCAAGTTGCTTGTAAAATTCTGCACAAGTCCCCACACGAGCCCTGAAATGATTATGAGGCATAAATGTTCAGCGCTGCGGTGACCTTGATGGCCACCATGTCGCACCGGCCCCAACTGCTACTTCCCCCACCCCCAAAGACCATGTGCCCAGTACCACCCTTGACCAGCACCATGCTGTGCGCCAGCCCACCGATGTCCTGCAGTGCTGCCCATGCCTGCTCTCTGCCCCCCCCCCCCCCCCCCCCACACGATGAACAGAGCTTGCGGTTCACAATGCCCTCTCTGTGTCCCTGCAAAAGACAGCCCACAATAGACGGGAGAGGGCTCAGATGTGCGGCGGGGTGCCAGCCATCAGAGTCCTCGCCCCCTATGAGGAACGGGTCCTGGAGGTTGCATGGGTGGCAGAGGACAGATTGGTCACCGACGTAGAGGTTGGCGTATGGTGTAGAGCTGAGGATCCACCGGCCCCCACCCAGATTATGCATCACAAGTGAGTTGTGAATCCAAGGCAGAATGATCAGTCCCTCTCACTGATCACATGTCCATTCTCCCACAGGATCTCCATCTGATTGTGCCAGCCCTTCGCCCCTCCATCCCCACCTCCAGGAGCTGAGGGGAGTTTGAGGAGACCACCATACTCGTGGCACAGTTGTCACCCCCACCCTCTACCAGCGCAGAGACACACACCTCGGTGGGCAAAAGTAGTGGACAAGCTTCTGGGCCACATTCTGGAGCACCACAAAGTTATCGATGCACACCAGGTGGAGGAAGGAATGTCCAAGGGAGACAGCAGTCGGAAGTCTGCTGGATTCCAGGACCCGGTTGGGTCCCAGTCAGGCACTGAGCCTCTGGACCAGGTTTACCCGGAGCTGGACCAGATGCTAATCCCCTCCCCGGTGCACACACGTACCCTCTGCATACGGAAATGACCCTGGTACTGGAGCCCAGCCCCTGGATGTTGGCTTCTCCGTCTACAGTGTTAATTCCTGCACAGTGTCCAGGCCTCACAACATGATTGGGATGCCAGGCAATAACTCCCACATGTTACTTGGCACCCGTACCCACGAGAATCCACATAGGATCTGTGAAGTGCTCACTTTACTACCATTGCCAATTCCCTATTCTCAATATCCGGAGGTCACGTGGCTAGAAGTCGCCATGTTCAGTGGGAGCTATGGGTGGCCGGTGGGACAGACAGGCAGGAACGAGAGCTGCCCCCATTATGGGTACACACAATCTAAGGGGTGGCTGGGAAAACCATGGGTGCTGAGAAACCCCTTCCCCCACCGTGCCTGACCAAGGCAGGCCCCCTATATGGTTTCCCCACCAGCCAGCCAGCCCCCCCCGCCTCCCCCCAACAGCACTGGGGCAGCAACCCCAGAGTCCCCAGAATCGATCCCCACAGCAGTCGTTCTGCCAGCTTCATGTTTTTAAAAGGTGTACTGATCAGTGCCCGATTGACTACTTGCTGGGGAGGCCGTTAGATCAAGGGCGGTCGTTAGCTAGGAGGGCTTTCTTGTTATTAGTATGGAGATTGGCTTTAATTGGTGATTTACTTGTTGCTCGCCATGGCGATATTCGGTTCTTTTCCACTGAGGGGGGCCAGTTATATTGCAAACTGATCATGTCCCAATTTTGGCCTCTCCCATGATCTAATTTCCGTGTCATGCTCTCGCTCAAGCGTGACACTTCCGTTAATGCACGCCCCTAGTAGAAGTGAGTGAGGTGTCAGATCTGGAAAAAAATTGTATTTACAACAGTACCAATGAGAAAATGGATGTTTCTCTTGGAATCGGACAGTGTGCTAAGAGTCCAAACCTTTGTTAAACTCAAAGAGCTGCAGGTATCCTTATTCCTGCTGGCACTGCTCCCTTGCAAGAGAGAGGACAGAATGACAGGAGATGCATTGTACTATGTGTTGGTGATGTACCTGACAGATGGTAGAGGTGACAGTTTTGAAAGGTGCCAAGTTATTGCAGTGTATCTTATAGGTGGCAAACTCTGCTGTCACTATGCACCAGTGGTGGATGGTGTGAATGTTTATAGCTGGCAGATAGATGTGGATGCTTTACCCTGGATGATGTTAAGTTTGTTGAATGTTGTTGCAACCTCACACATCCAGCCAAGTGAAGAGCATTCAATTGCACTCCTGACTTGTGCCTTGGTGGTGGTGGACAGGCTTTGGGCAGTCAGGATGCAAGTTACTCGTAACAGACTTCTTAGCGTCTGACCAGTTCTTGCAGCCACAGTATTAATGTAGCTGGTCCAGTTCAATTACTTGAACATGGCAATCTACAGAATGGTGATGGTAGAGGATTCAACATTGATAATGCTGCTGAATGTCACGAGGAGATGGTCAGATTCTCTCTTGTGGAGATGGTCATTGACTGAAGAATGTTTAAAGTCACTTTTCATCCCAAAGCTGAATATTTCCCAAGTTTGGCTGCATTCATGCAAGGCTCCTTCAGACTTAAGACGTCATGAATGGAACTGAGGAACTCCTGTCGTGATGTTCTGGGTTCAGATAATTGGCCTCCAACAACTACAACCATCTTCTTTTAAGCAATGTATGATTCCAAACTAAGAAACGTTTTCCCCCTAATTCCCATTAACTTCAACTTTGCTAGGGCTCCTTGATGCCACGCCATTTTTGCCTCAAAATTAAGGGCAGTCACTCTCACCTCACATCTGGCATTAGGTTATTTAGACCATGCTTGGACAAAGGCTGTAATTAGGTTTGGAACAAAGTAGCCCTGGCAGAACCCAAACTGAACACTGGTCAGCAGGTTTTTGCTATGCAAATGCTGCTGGATACAACGGTCAGTGATACTTTCATCACTTTGCTGATGATTGAAATCACAGAGCTTTGATTTAATCTGTTGGTAGTGGGATTACTTAGTTCCATCTGTCGTATGGTGCTTCCCATGTTAAGCATACATGTAGCTTCATCAGGTTGAAACCTCATTTTTAGGTACACTCGGTGCTGTTGTCCCTGGCATGCTCTCCTGCACTCCTCATTGAACCAGGGTTGGTCTCTTGATATGCACCACCTAGCTTGCTGGTAGTGGTAAAAGAATACATTAGGCCATGAGGTCACAAATTGTGCTGGAATCAATTTTGGGGTGTTGGATCTGTTCCGAATCAGAGTGATTCTAATGCGAAGACAGAGCTTTGTTTCCACAAGAACTGTGCCGTGTTCACTCCTGCCAATACTGTCATGGACAGATGCATCTGCGCCAGTAAACTTATGAGGGCAAGGTCAAAAAGGTTTTTGCCTTCAGGACACAACCAGTCAGTGAACACAACTTCATGATACAGCCAGCTGAGTTAATAGTGGTGCTGCCAAATCACTCAGCGATGGACATTGAATACCCCACCCAGAGTGCATTCTGTGCCCTTGCAACCCTCTATTTCTTCCAGTGTTGCCTGGTAAGTGAGATGGCGATTGTGCAGTGGGCGACATGAAAAACTGCTATTGTGGTGGATAAGAGACATTATGAAGATGCATTCACCGATGTTGATCTAACCCTCATGAGGTAATTAGACCTCAACACAGCGCTACCGGGTCCTTGGATTCGGAGTCTGACAGTTGATCTCCTGGCCACCTGCTTCCACTGCCTTCTCAGGGTGGTCCTAGAGTGTCTCCTTCCACAACTCCCCCCGCTGTGATATCATGACATCTATCTACCTGCCCACCTGCACCACCAGTACATCCAAAACCAATTTGTCAGTCTGGTGTGTTCATTTTCCAAGAATTTCCATTGCACCCTTTAAGCAGTACTCTGCCTTTAAGAAAAAACACATAATCAGCAAATATGCTACGTGCTGTGGGCACAGTCTGCAAGGAGATAATTAATGCAGGAGGCCTTGGAACTTGAGCCACAATCATACAGATGAGGTGGGTGGACCAATTTTATGTCTTTCCCATTTTACTTGGGTGAAGCAATTGTGTGTCTTTCCCATTTGATTTGAATCAGCCCAATAACACCATGAATTGCAGCCGCTGAATCTAGAAAATGCAGCATTTGATCTTCTAGCCCTCAAATGTTTTTCTATAGTTTCCCCACCCCACAGCCAGGCTGAATGACAGGGTGGAAATGAAAGTATGCAGCACAAGGCAGCAGCTAAGTGGAGAGCAGAAAGGTCTAGCCTGGAGGTGGTCAATTCCAGGGCAGCAGGGGAAGGCGGACAGATCACAGTGGAAGGGATGGAAGGAGAGGGCATTTCAACAGGAATTTTGCACCTGGAGGAATCCTCGTGACCCATAGACAATGATGTAAAGAGGCATATACCACATGGAATCTGCCCTTCTCCCATTCTTTCCCCAACTGGGTCCCCAGAGGCCAGGAAATTCTGACTAACCTGGTTAAAAATAGAATCACCGTTAAAATGAAGATAATGTTTAAATGACAACTTGCTCACCAATATTAGCTTAGTTGCCCATCCCATTGAAGTTTCTTGTTTCAACTTCCCACCCAAACCAAGCCCAAAGCTTTAGGAGTTAAAACTAATTCCTTTGCCTCTAGACTTAAATTTTGAACATACTGAAGAAGAATACAGTAACAGTCTTCGGACAAAAGCTGTGATTCGAGGGGCAGCACGGTGTCACAGTAGTTAGTACTGCTGCCTCACAGAACCAGGGACGTGGGTTCAATTGTGGCCTTGGGCGGCTGGCTGTGTGGAGTTCGTACATTTTCCCAGTGTCTGCATGGGTTTCCTCCAGGTACTCCGGTTTCCTCCCACAGTCCAAAGATGTGCAGGTGGATTGGCCATGATATTTTGCCCCTTAGTGTCCAGGTAGTTTAGGTGGGGTTATGGGGATAGGGCAGGTGAGTGGGCTGACGGGAATAGGGCATTCTTTCAGAGGGTCAGTGCAGACTCAATGGGTCAAATGGCATTCTTCTCCACTGTAGAGATTCTATGAAAGACTGTACATGATTCATGAACATACTAGCCTTTGATTAGTGAGTATTTTCAAATATCTAATTAATGATTTGCTGTATTTGCATGATATAGGCAAGAATGAACTGAACAATTGTGTATGCAATGGTTACTGCCCAAAAAGCACAGACTGAAATTCTGGGATGACACATCAACTGGATTTTAAAATTTAATAATGTACCTGACATAAACTTCCCTTGATATTAAGTTGTTTAGTATTTGCAGAAATGTTTTGAAACTATAGTGTTCAGTTTATTTACATAATCATGCATAACATGGCCGGTTAATAAGATATATTATGCTCATTTTATGAATCAAATAGCTTATTTTTAAGCTTCACCTCTACACTATTTCTTTCAATTATATTTTACATAATGCAAATTAAACTAGGGTTTAAATAAATTGGTTAAATAATGCACAGTTACTATTACATATTACATTTGTAAGCACTTAAGAATATCAATGTTTGCTGCGTAATGTATAATTTCTCATTTTTCATATCTCCACTATCATTATTTTGAAAGCTGAGGTTGGTGTTATTTTCAGTATGTCAATCAACGTTGTTATGATTAAAATGAATTACTTTGCGATGAGAAAGTCACTGGCAAATGTACTTTAAAATCTGAATTAAATGTACATTATTTGGATTAAATTTTGGCTATTTTCACCACAGATCATTTAACTTTGAGTACTTTTTTTTTTTATAAATATTTTTATTCAGTTTTCGTATTTTATATTGAACAAATTACAAATTGTTAGGAGAGAGAAAAAAAAAAACAAACAAAAACAAACACGCAAAAATTAACACACATATTTACAGGTAAGCATCTTCGTAGTAGTAACTGCGCCCCCCCCCCCCCCCTCCCCCCCTCAACATGTTTATTTAGCTTGGTTTTGGGCCTTAGCTAGCCATCGAACCCCCGTAACGAACCTGTAGCCCCCCCCCCCCCCTCCCGCTACCTTCCCCCGACTATTCTTCCTCTTGTACATTGGCCACAAATAGGTCCCGGAACAGTCGCATGAATGGCTCCCACGTTCTGTGGAAGCCGTCGTCCGACCCTCGGATGGCAAATTTGATTTTCTCCATTTGGAGAGATTCCGAGAGGTCGGACAGCCAGTCCGCAGCTCTGGGCGGTGCTGCTGACCGCCAGCCAAACAGGATTCTACGGCGGGCGATCAGGGAGGCAAAGGCAAGGGCATCCGCCCTCCTCCCCAGGAATAGATCTGGCTGTTCTGAAACCCCGAAGACCGCCACTATCGGGCATGGCTCCACCCTCACTCCCACCACTTTGGACATTACCTCGAAGAAGGCTGTCCAGTACTCCACGAGTCTGGGGCAGGACCAGAACATGTGGGCGTGGTTGGCCGGGCCTCTTTGGCACCGTTCACATCTGTCTTCCACCTCCGGGAAGAACCTACTCATACGGGTTCTTGTTAAGTGGGCTCTATGTACCACTTTTAGTTGCGTCAGGCTGAGCCTTGCGCACGTGGAGGTGGAGTTGACCCTATGCAGTGCTTCGCTCCAGAGTCCCCACCCGATCTCCATCCCCAGGTCGTCCTCCCATTTCCTCCTTGTTGCGTCCAGTACGGTGTCGTCCCTATCTACCAGTCGGTCATACATGTCACTACAGTTCCCTTTCTCTAGGATACTTGCGTCCAGTAGGTCTTCCAGTAGTGTCTGTCGTGGCGGTTGTGGGTACGTCCTTGTCTCCTTTCGTAGGAAGTTTTTGAGCTGCAGGTACCGTAGCTCGTTCCCCCCAGCTAGCTGAAATTTCTCTGTCAGTTCGTCCAGTGTTGCGATCCTGTCGTCCGTGTATAGGTCCCTGACTGTCAGTGTCCCCCCGTCCTGCCTCCACCTTTTGAAGGTGGCGTCGGTCAGTGCTGGTTTGAACCTATGGTTGTTGCAGATGGGAGCCCTGTTCGACATTTTGGTCAGGCCAAGTTGCTGCCGCAGTTGGTTCCAGGATTGGAGGGTGGCTGTCACCACTGGGCTGCTGGAGTGTTTTTTGGGTGGGGATGGGAGTGCTGCCGTGGCGAGGGCCCGGAGGGAGGTTCCCATGCAGGAGGCCTCCTCCGCACGCACCCACTCAGCTTCTGGCTCCTGGATCCATCCCCTTACTCGCTCGGCTGTTGCTGCCCAGTGGTAGAATTGTAGATTCGGGAGGGCTAACCCTCCCCTGGTTTTTGTTTTTTGTAAGACCTTCTTTGGGATCCTAGCATTTTTACCCCCCCATACGAACGCCATGATGAGTTTGTCCAGCGCTTTGAAAAAGGCCTTGGGGATGTAGATCGGAATGGATCTAAACAGGAAGAGGAACCTGGGCAGTACGTTCATTTTGATCGTCTGAACTCTCCCCGCGAGGGAGAGCGGGAGTGTGTTCCATCTTTGCAGGTCCTTTTTAACTTCCTCCGTCAGGCTGGTGAGGTTCCATTTGTGGATCCCTTTCCAGTCATGGGCTATTTGGATCCCCAGGTAGCGGAATTTATGTCGGGCTTGTTTGAACGGCAGCCCCTTTAGTGCTGCCCCCCCCCCCCCCCCCTTGCGGGTGTAATGGGAAGATCTCACTTTTGCTCATGTTGAGTTTGTAGCCCGAGAAGGCTCCAAACTCTTTCAGGAGCGCGATGATTCCGTCCATGCTGCTTTGTGGGTCCGAGATATAGAGGAGCAGATCATCCGCATAGAGTGAGACTCTGTGCTCTCTACCTCCCCTTCGGATCCCCCTCCAATTTTTTGCTGCCCTGAGCGCGATTGCTAGCGGTTCGATTGCTAGTGCGAACAGCAGCGGGGACAGTGGGCATCCTTGTCTGGTGCCCCTGTGCTAACTTTGAGTACTTAACTTATTTTTTTCAATGTTTGAATATTTGTAAGTTAAATGTGACCAAATACCAGCTACTGATGGTCCATACACCTCATAGATGCTGCTAAATATGTTCTGAATCTACCCCATTTAGCACGGTAGCAATACCACATAACATGATGAGCAATAACCTCAGGCCAGGGCCCTGCTCCAGTGGAATGTGGTGGCCCAGCAAAACGTCCGATTCTTGGCGGCACGGAAAATCCCAACATATAGGCATGGCTGGAAAATCCCACCCTCAGTGTGAAGATGAGTCTTCATTTCCACAAGGACTCTATTGTGATCACTCCTACCAATACCGTCATGGACAGATGAATCCATGACAGGGAGATTGAAGCGGGCGAGGTCAAATAGTTTTTTTTCTCGTTTATTGTTTCGTTTGCCATCTGATAAGAAACCAAGTTGTGTTTGGAATCTGTTCTTTCCAGAGACAGCACATCTCATTATGTAACCCCTAATCATGGCAGTTGGTTGCAACTTAACCATTCCATCTTCTTGTCCCATTGAAATCTACTGTATAAACACATGCAGACCAATCATTAAATTTGAATTTTTACAATTATCAAAGAGCATTTTAATAAAAGTTCAAGCATTCTGTTTAATTGATGCATGGTCACACTATGTTGAATTACAATTATTGCTGGCATGTTGAATGGATGCTTTTCATTACCAATTACTAAAATGCATGATGCCTGATTTAAGTCAAGCATTTCTGTGATTTTGTTAGTGCATTGCTGATTACAATGTAAAGAAAAATTCAGTCTAAAATGTACTAAATAAAGAAAGTAGGCTTTCAAGTGATTTACATATTATATACTATAGATATGAACTTTGTCCCAGAGATAGGTGGCAATAAATTCACACACTTCACATTAGATGCTCATGGCTTACACCATCTAATCAGGAAATAAAGAAAATAAAATGTTTTCAGTGATTTGACCTTTTTTCAGAGAATGTTAAATATACAATGAATGTTAATAAACTTGCAGAATGAGAAGATAAATGGCAAATTAATTTCAATGTACATAATTACAAGGTGGTGCATTTCTCTGGAGAAATAAGGTCACATACTCCTTGGAAATAAATCTAAATAAGATAGAAAAACAAAGAGGACTAGGTGTACAGGTTAACAAATTACATTTACCAATGCACATTGACAAGGTCACACGCCAAGAAATCAAAACACTTGTGGTTAATTTCTAGGGGTACAGAATTGAAAAGCAGAGAGGGTTTGATAAATATTTTTTGGAATCTTGGCTAGACCACCCTTCAAGAACTATTTATACAATTATATATTGAAGCGGGATGTTGCAGCATAGTGGTTTTTTCACTGGACTATTAACCACGGTAATGCTCTGGGGACATGGGTTCAAATCCCACCAAGGCATATGATGAAATTTGAATCCAATAAAAGATGGAATTAAAAGTTTAATGATGACCATAAAACCACTGTCTGTGGTCATAAAAACCTAATTTTTCTTTATTTGCAAGACTGATGCCAGAACCGAAAGTATACAACAACAAAAAACTGTACACACTGGAATCCTCTCCAAATAAGAGAACAGGTTACCTAATGAAGCTGATTAAAATTATTAAGCAGTTTCATAGTGCAGACATAGAGAAAGTGAATTAAATCTCCAGACCAAGAACAGGAAGTTGGGGCCAAATGAGAGCTTAGGATTCAAAGAATTGGAGCAGCACGGTTGCGCAGTGCAGAGCACTGCTGCCTCACGGCACTGTACCCGGGTTTGATCCCGGCCCCAGGTCACTGCCGTGTGGAGTTTGCACATTCTCCCATTGTTTGTGTGGGTCTTATCCCACAACCCAAAGATGTGTAGGGTAGGTGAATTGGCCACACTAAATTCCCCTTAATTGGAAAAAAAAGAATTGGATACTCCAAATTTTTTTTTTTTAAAGATTCAAAGAATTTGAAACAGGAACCCAACCCTCTTTGAATCCACTTCCATTTTTAACAGAGGCAGGGTAAGGAACTAATCTGCTTACAGGAGACAGGATGTTCATTTAAACATTATAATATGGCTGCCTGCCTTCATTTTAAAAGTCACGTACCATAGAAAAGACTAGTTAACAAAAAAGTGAGGTTCATGAAATATGAAGGTCAGTGTCAGCTTGAATAAACAATTGGCTTAAAGACAGAAAATACAGATTGGTAAATGTTTTTTCAAACTGGAGGAAGGTAGACCGAAGTGTTCCCACAGATCATTGCTAGGACCACTGTTTATATAAAAATAACTTGGATCTTGGAATACAGAGTTAAAATGTTTACATTTTCAATTGATACTAACTTCAGGAGGCAAGACTAAGAAGGGTTTTTACTTTAATGAGGAGGCAGGGAGAGGAAGTCCATGGTCACTTAAATCCACCTCTGGTCGACATGTCAATCTCCAGACGCAACATTTTGTAGGTGCAACCTATCAGAGATCACCAAATGGTTTGCTAAGCCGCGTAATGAGCTTAATGACAGCATGTTGGTGGCTCGTTTTGAATTTTTTTAAAATTATTTTATCAGAGTTACAAGGCCAGAGCTCAGAGTGTTGACAGGGGCAAACCCCTAATCCAGCTCCTTGCCTGCTCCAAAAAACAAATTAAATTGAATTCAATTCATGGTGCCCACAAGAGAGACATACCAGATCCAGGCATTACCCCTGATCTCATGCTCATCTTTTCCAAAAGGCCGAGATCTCCACAAAGTCTGAACTATGACAGGGAGGAGGAGGCACAATTGAATGGGAAGCCATTCAGCGCAGGACTGCATCAAGAGGTTCCACCAATAATGGAAGGCTCAGAAAATGCCCTCAATCACAGCAACCAGTTGTAGAGAGTCAGGAGAATTCTGTCATATCTCAAATAGAATAGCATTTAGGGATGAGTTTCCTTCAATGAAGAATTTTAAAGTGTTAATATTCAAACCATAAATAGTGGCTGAATTTCATCTCAGCATATGCATTTTTATCTTCTTGTAGCATGACATTAGGCAATGAACATACATCTTTTGCAACTTTTCCACTCATTGATTTCTTATTCATTGTACCATGTATTGATCAGCACATGGTTTATTTATATGATGAAATCACTGACTAAAAATACAGCATTATAAAACAGTAATTCCTGCATGAACATCATCATCTCCCTCGGGGTTTTTTTCACGTCCACTATCCCTGGCTCCACGTGCAAGAAGTGTGTCCAGCTGCAGCTCCTGCTAGACAATTTGACGGCTCTGGAGCTGCGGATGGACTCACTTTGGAGCATCCACGATGCTGAGGAAGTCGTGGATAGCACTTTAGCGAGTTGGTCACACTGCAGATGAAGAATACTGAGGGAGATAGGGAATGGGTGACCAACAGGCAGAGGAAGAGTAGGAAGGCAGTGCAGGGGTCTCCTGTGATCATTTCCATCCAAATCAGGTATACCGTTTTGGATACTGTTGGGGGATATGGCTCCCCAGGGGAAGGCAGCAGTAGCCACATTCACGGCACTGTGGCTTGCTCTGCTGTGCAAGATGACAGGAAAAAGAGTGGTCGAGCTATAGTGATAGGGGATTTGATTACAAGGGAAGTAGACAGGCGTTTCTGTGGATGCAAACAAGACTCCTGGAAGGTATGCTGCCTCCCGGGTGCAAGGGTCCTGGATGTCTCAGAGCGGCTGCAGGACATTCTAAAGGGGAAGGGTGAACGACAGCTGACGCGATGAATATAGATATAAAATGGGGTGAGGTCCGATATGCTGAATTTAGGGAGTTAGGAGCTAAACTAAAAAGTTGGAGCTCAAAGGCAGTAATCTCAGGATTGTTACCAATGTCACGTTCTAGTCAGAGTAACAATGACAGGATAGACAGGATGAATTCATGGCTTGAGAGATAGTGCAGGAAGGAGGGATTCAGATTTTTGGGACATTGGAACTGGTTCAGGGGAAGGTGGGACCATTACAAATCAAATGGTCTAGAACTGGGCAGGACTGGAACCAACGTCTAAAGGGGGTTGTTTGCTAGCGCTCTTGGGGAGGGTTTAAACTAATGTGGCAGGGGGATGGGAATCAATGTCGGACATCTGCAAATATGTCGGACAGTCCAAAGATGTGCGGGTTAGGTGGATTGGCCATGCTAAATTGCCCGTAGTGTCCTAATAAAAGTAAGGTTAAGGGGGGGGGGGGGGTTGTTGGGTTACGGGTATAGGGTGGATACGAGGGTTTGAGTAGGGTGATCATGGCTCGGCACAACATTGAGGGCCGAAGGGCCTGTTCTGTGCTGTACTATTCTATGTTCTATGTACATCAGAGGGTAGTAAAGATGGGATAGAAACAAAATTCATGAAGGAAAAATGTGGAAGGCAATGAAACAGATTGAACTGGATTTATGTCAATGCAAGAGGCCCAATGGGCAAGGCAGATGAACTCAGGGCATGGATAGGTACATGGGACTGGGATATTATAGCTATTACTGAAACATGGCTAAAGGAGTGGCAGGACTGGAAACTCAATGTTCCGGGGTACAGATGCTATAGGAAAGATAGGCTAGGAGATAGGAGTGGAGGGGGAGTTGCACTTTTGATCAGGGACAACATCAAGTACAGAGAGAGGATATATCCAAGGGTTCGCCCACTGAGTCTATACGAGTAGAACTGAAAAATAAGACGGGTGAGATCTCTTTGATAGGCCCCCAAATAGTCAACGGGAAATCGAGAAGCAAATATGTAAGGAGACTACAGATAGCTGCCGGAAAAATAGTCTGGTAATAATCGGGGACTTTAACTTTCCCAACATTAACTGGGACAGCCATAGCACTAGAGGTTTGGATGGAGAGAAATCTGTCGAGTATATTCAGGAAGAATTCCTCATTCAATATGTGGATGGCCTGACTCGAGAGGGGAAAAACTTGACCTCCTCTTGGGGAATAAGGAAGGGCAGGTGATGGAAGTGTTAGTGAGGGATCACTTTGGGACCAGTGACCATAATTCCATGAGTTTTAAGATAGCTATGGAGAATGATAGTTCTGGCCCAAAAGTTAAAAGTACGAATTTTAGAGACAAGGCCAATTTTGATGGTATTAGGCAGGAACTTTCAAAAGTTGATTGGGGGAGCCTG
Source organism: Scyliorhinus canicula (assembly GCF_902713615.1). NCBI lineage: Eukaryota > Metazoa > Chordata > Chondrichthyes > Carcharhiniformes > Scyliorhinidae > Scyliorhinus > Scyliorhinus canicula. Next base: position 77,468,282 of record NC_052150.1, read on the forward strand.
TTTACAGGCAAGGGGGCAGCTGGTAAATGGGAGTCTTTCAAAAGGGTGTTAACTAGGGTTCAGGGTGAGCACATTCCTCTTAGAGTAAAGGATAAGGCTGGTAGAAGCTGGGAACCATGGATGACTCGGGATATTGAGGCCATGGTCAAAAGGAAGGAGGCATATGACATGCATAGGCAGCTGGGATCAAGTGGATCCCTTGAAGAGTATAGGGCTTGTCGGAGTAGAGGTAAGAGAGAAATCAGGAGGGCAAAAAGGGGACATGAGATTGTCTTGGCAGATAAGGCAAAGGAAAATCCAAAGAGCGTTTACAAATACATAAAGGGCAAAAGAGTGACGAGGGAAAGGGAAGGGCTTCTTAAGGATAAACAAGGTCATCTATTTGTGGATCCATAAGGGATGGGAGAGGTCCTACATGAATATTTGTCATCAGTATTTACTGTTGAGAAAGGCACGAATGTTAGGGAAATTGGGGAAATAAAAAGTGATATCTTGAGGAGTGTACATATTACAGAGATGAAGGTGCTGGAGGTATTAAAGTGCATCAAGATAGATAAATCTCCGGGACCTGATAAAGTGTATCCCAGGACACTGTGGGAGGATCCAAATTTGGGGGGGAAGGTTAGTAAGTTTGCAGATGGCATCAATATTGGTGGTATAGTGGATGGTGAGGAAGGAAAAGATTTTAACAGGATCTTGACCAATTGGTCCAGTGGGCCGATGAATGACAGATGGGGTTTAATTTGGATAAATGTGAGGTGATGCATTTTGGTAGATCAAATCAGGGCAGGACCTACTCAGTTAATGGTAGGGAGTTGGGGAGAGTTACAGAACAAAGAGATCTAGGAGGACAGGTTCATAGCTCCTTAAAGGTGGAGTCACAGGTGGACAGAGTGGTGAAGAAGGCATTCAGCATGCTAGGTTTTATTGGTTAGAATATTGACTACAGGAGTTGGGATGTCTCGTTGTAAGTTGTACAAGACCTTGGTCAGACCACACATGGAATACTGTGTTCAGTTTTGGTCACCCTAGTATAGGAAGGATATTGTTAAACTAGAAAGAGTGCAGAAGAGATTTATGAGGATGCTACCAGGACTTGATGGTCTGAGTTATAAGAAGAGGCTGCATAGGCTGGGATTTTCTTCTTGGGAGCACAGGAGGTTTAGGGGTGATCTTATACTGGTCTATAAAATAATGAGGAGCATCGATAAGGTAGATAGTTGACATCTTTTCCAAAAGGTAGAGGAGTCTAGAACTAAAGGGTATAGGTTTAAGGTGAGAGGTGAGAGATACAAAAGAGACCAGAAGGGAAATTTCTTCACACAGAGAGTGGTGAGCATCTGGAACGGAGATAAATTATGGGAGAGTTGAATGTGCTCCCTGCAGTTCAGTGCGAGGCAGGCAACCCTGGATTGGAAGCTTGGTGGGGGGGAATTAATGATCATGGATGTTTCAACATTTTTAACTTTACCCAGAGCTGTAGAGTACCCTTTCCTCCAGACCACCCCTCAGCGATGTCCCAGACTTGCCTCAATGGGGGAATGTGTGCGTAGCCAAAGACGCGCAAATAACTCAGGTTCTGCCAACTGCAAGTCTCCATCAATAGCCCGAAATTGGACGAGAGTTAGGGTGAGCTGGACAGCAACAAGCAATAAAATGCTTCACTCAATGATGCTCATTTAAGGCCAGCAGCCATGGTGCCAGAGTTGGGACAGTGACCTAGTTCGGGCAATTGCCAAGCCTGGGTCGGGGATGCGAGTGGGGGGAGAGAAGCAGGGGCAGCAGGAGGGGGAAGCCACATGCCGATGTTATGGAGAAACAGTGGGACCTCAACTTAAAATGAATTCCACTGTCTGGCTCACAAATTGTTTCAAAACACTGATACCTTGGTCTGCAGAAATGCTCTCAAGAGGACCATTGATTTTTACCATCTGTGTAGTGCAGAATAGGAGTTCAGCTAGATTCAAAAACAGCAGCATTTAGAAGGTTTTCTGCATCAAGTAGAGAACAGTGGTTCAAGTGATAGACAATCAAAGTTATGGCTGACTGGTAAATCAATGGTGGTGCTGTTGGTTGCAATTTTGCTGGCACATTTTCTCCTGAACCTTTTTTGCTTTTCACCGAAATTGATTGTAAAAATACTTACCTTAATTCAGGCCCTGCCTGTACCAGGAATTGACTTTAATAAATCATTATGAAGAATAGTTTGCTGTAAAGTGTGAAGAATTGGATAAATATTCAAAGGGAAACAATTTTGCAGGGTTATGGGGAAGGAGTAGATATGAGTCGGACTAATTTGATAGCTGTTTCTCAAAGCCCTGGCAGAGTTAGTGAGTTAACTCCCTCAACTATGTGTCTTACTGTAACTAGGGTGCTTTTGTCCCAAGGGGTTTCAATCTATACCTCATTAAAGCACAGGTGACCATGCAAGGAAATGCCTTAGCTTGGGGGGAAAAAACACTGATGTTTAAATATGTGAATTGAACCAATCATTATCTGATGGTACTGCAGTGGACCTTTTGAAGTCACTCACTTTGCACAGAAGTATTGAGGGGAAAGAAACTTGAAGTTGGCAAAACAAAACCAAAGAACGCTGGAGAGTGCTAACTGCTTGCAAGTAATTTTCTATAAAGGGGTTTCAGATGGGAGACTCATTCCAAATAAGTTATCTTGTGCCAGGCAGTTAGAATTTTGATCATGAAATGAAGTATGGGAGATTCATAAACTACGAAAACACCTTATTAATTGATTCCAAGTTATAAATCTGACATATATATTTTTAATTATATATCTCATGCAGTCTTTGGTATTTGGGCTACCTTATGTAAAGGAGGAATCCCTAAAATGAATTCAACACTACAATAAGTAATGTTACTACGTGACTGCATCACCAAATAAAGAAGCTAATGAGAATGAAAAAGGAGCCCCCGAAAACCAAACCAAGCCACCAATGTCAAAAAAGTAACCCTCGAGAAAATTTCACAAAGGGCCCCCAGGGTGGGATGGGGGATATTTTAACTTCTGTTCTCCCCGGTACCCTGGTCAATATTTATCCCTCAACCAACATAATTTAAAAAACACAGATTAACTTGTCATTATCTCATGGGCATTTGTGGAACTTTGCTGTCAACAAACTGGCTGCTGTGATTCTGACAACAAAACAAAGACTCCCCCTCAAAGGTACTTAATTGACTGCAGTGCTGTGGGAGATGTGAAGGTCATGAAATTCACTATATCAATGCAGGTCTTTCTTAGCAAAAAGGGAAGAAAGCAATTGTCAAAGGACAAGCTGGTTCCAGAACAAGGCCCTTCAGATATTCACAACAATGATACTACAAAAGAAACTCTTCAATTCGAGAACTTCCGGTTGCGGCTATCCGGAGCTAAGCCGCACGTTCGGCAGCTCCTGCTAGAAACGGACTTTGGGGCTCTTTTTAGGGCCCCCAGCGGAGCTTGATCGACGATTCCCGACGTGGGAAGGGGTCTGCAGTAGATCCCCAGGGTTCTATGGTCCAGACCAGGAGTGGGGCGAGCAGAAAAGCGGTGGCAGCGCCTTTGGAAAAGCGGGGGAAGGAAAACAAAATGGCGGCCGGCGGAGCCCTCGAGGAGTGGAGGCAGTGGGCGCAGGAGTAGCAGGAGACTCTTCAGCGCTGCTTTTGGTAGCTTAAGGTTGAGCTGCTGGAGCCACTGAAGGCTACCACCGGTAAGCTGCTGGAGACTCAGACAGCCCAGGGGGCCGCAATCCGGGAGCTGCAGCAGCAAGCCTCCGAAAGAGAGGATGAGGTCTTGGCCCTCGCAGGGAAGGTGGAGATGCACGAGGCGCTCCATAAAAAGTGGTAGGAGCGGTTCGAGGAGATGGAGAACCGGTCAAGGCGGAAACATTTACGGATCCTGGGCCTCACGGAGGGGCTGGAGGGGTCAGACCTGGCGGCCTATGTGGTCGTTTTGTTGAACTCGCTAATGGGAGCTGAGTCCTTCCAGGGGCCCCTGGAGCTGGAGTGGGCCCACAGAATACTGGCCAGGAGGCCCAAGCCGAGTGAGCCGCCACGGGCGGTGCTGGTGCGGTTCCACCTGTTCGTTGACTGGGAGTGCGTGCTTCGGTGGGCCAAGAAGGAGCGGAGCAGCAAGTGGGAGAACACGGTGGTGCGGATCTACCAGGACTGGAGTGCGGAGGTGGCTAAGCGGAGGGCCGGGTACAACCGGACGAAGGTGGTGCTCCACAGAAAGAGTGTGAAGTTTGGCATGTTGCAGCCGGCGCGTCTGTGGGTCACCTACAAGGACCGTCACCATTTTTTCGAGTCCATGGAGGAGACGTGGGCCTTTGTGCAGGCCGAGAAATTGGACTCAAACTGAGGGTCAGGGATGGGGGTTTTGTATGTAACTGTAACTGTGTCTATTTTTGGAGTGGGGGTTCTCTGTTTCATGCTCGATGTGTGTTGGCTTCAGGGTGGGTGGGGCGATGTCTTTTTGTATGGGTCTCGTGGACGGGTTCGGGCAGGGAGGTAAACTGGGAGTGCGGAGAGCTGATGGTGGGGACCGGCAATGAGAGCTGCCCTAGAGGAGGCGGGGTTGAGCCGGGCGAAAGCGCGGGCTTTCCTCTTGTTTCCCGCGCTGCGGGGTGATGGGGGCGGTGTCGGGGCTGAGAAGCGTGGGCCTTTGCTTGTTTTTATTTTCCCACGCAAGAGCGCGCGGGGGGGGGGGGCCTATTGATGGGCACGGAGGAGGAGGAGTAGCCCCACGTGGGGAGGGGTCGGAGGTGTGGCAGGAGTCGCCGGGGTCAGCAGAAGTTATCTGGCTCACAGGAGTGCTATGGAGAGGGGGGGGGGGGGGGGGGGGGGGGGGGGCGGCGGCTAGGAAGGGTCCTGGCCTGGGGGGGGGGGGGGGTTTACCGGGTTGCTGCTGAAATGGTCAGGAAGGAGCTGCAGTATGCAGGGGGTGCTTTTTGGGGGGGGGGGGGGGGGGGGGGGGGGATAGAGTTGCCGCCGTGGGGAACAGGCCGAGCTGTCCAGTGGCAGGCAGGGGATGGGTTATGGCTAGTTGGCAGGGGAGGGGGACAGGGAGCCCTCTGATCCGGCTGATTACTTGGAATGTGAGGGGGCTGAACGGGCCGGTCAAGCGGTCCCGGGTGTTTATGCCCTAGAGGAGGCGGGGTTGAGCAGGGCGAAAGCGCGGGCTTTCCTCTTGTTTCCCGCGCTGCAGGGTGATGGGGGCGGTGTCGGGGCTGAAAAGCGAGGGCCTTTGCTTGTTTTTATTTTCCCACGCAAGAGCGCGCGGGGGGCGGCCTGCTGATGGGCACGGAGGAGGAGGAGTAGCCCCACGTGGGGAGGGGTCGGAGGTGTGGCAGGAGTCGCCGGGGTCAGCAGAAGTTAGCTGGCTCACAGGAGTGCTAAAGGGGAAGGGGCTGAAGGCGGATGTGGCCATGCTCCAGGAGACGCACCTGAAGGTGGCGGACCAGGTTCGACTGAGGAAGGGATAGGTGGGCCAAGTATTTCATTCAGGGCTGGATGCGAAGAATCAGGGGGGTGGCGATCCTGGTGGGAAAGAGGGTGCCGTTTGAGGCGTCAAATGTGGTGGCTGACAGTGGCGGGAGGTATGTGATGGTGAGTGTAAGCTGCAGGGGGAGCGGGTGGTGCTGGTGAATGTCTACGCCCCAAACTGGGACATGCGGCGCATGTTGGGTCGCATTCCGGATCTGGAGGCGGGGGCCTGATCACGGCGGGGGGGGGATCTCCCATTGGATCGATCCAGGTCCCGGACGGGTAGGAGGCCGGTGGCGGCTAAGGTGTTGAGGGGGTTTATGGATCAGATGGGAGGGGTGGATTCCTAGAGGTTTGTGAGTCCAAGGGCCAGGGAGTACCCGTTTTTCTCCCACGTGCATAAGGCCTATTCCAGGATCGATTTTCTTTGTCCTGAGCAGGGGGCTGGTTTCGAGGGTGGAGGATGCTGAATACTCTGCCATAGCCATTTCAGATCATGCCCCGCACTGGGTGGACCTCGGGCTGGGGAAAGAGCGGGACCAGCACCCGCTCTAGCGCTTGGAGGTGGGGCTGCTGGCAGACGAGGAGGTGGGCGGGAGGGTGTATCAAGAGGTACCTTGAGGCCAACGATAACGGGGAGGTTCGAGTGGGGATGGTCTGGGAGGCATTGAAGGCGGTGATTAGAGGGGAGTTGATTTCCATCCAAACCCATAGGGAGGGGGGAGAGCAGAGAGAGAGGGAGAGATTGGTGGGGGAGATGATGAGGGTGGACAGGAGATATGCGGAGGCTCAGGAGGAGGGATTGCTGGGGGAGCGGCGTAGTCTTCAGGCCTGGTTCGATCCACTGACCACCAGAAAGGAGGAAGCTCAGTGGAGGAAAGCACAGGGGGCGGTGTATGAATACGGGGAGAAGGCGAGTAGGATGCTGGCACACCAGCTCCGAAAGCGAGACGCGGCCAGGGAGATTGGGGGAGTGAAAGATAGAGATGGGAAGGTGGTGCGGAGGGGGGTAGACGTTAATGGGGTCTTTCGGGACTTTTATGGGGAATTGTACCGGTCTGAACCCCCGGTGGAAGAGGGGGGGGGGGGGATGGGGCGCTTCTTGGACAAGCTGAGATTTCCGAAGGTGGAGGCGGGGCAGGTGGAGGGACTGGGGGCGCCAATTGAGCTGGTCACTGGGATTGGCAGCACGCAGTCGGGGAAGGCGTCGGGGCCGGATGGATTGCTGGCCGAATTTTATAAAATGTATGCGGGCCTGTTGGGCCCCCTGTTGGTTCGGACCTTTAACGAGGCAAGGGAGGGGGGGTGGGGGGGGGGGGGGGGGGGGCTTTGCCCCCAACTATGTCACAGGCGCTAATTTCCTTGATCCTTAAGTGGTACAAGGACCCTCTGCAGTGTGGCCGATCTCGCTGCTAAATGTAGACGCCAAGCTGTTGGCGAAGATCTTAGCTACAAGGATAGAGGATTGTGTGTCGGGGGTCATTCACGAGGACCAGACGGGGTTTGTAAAGGGAAGGCAGTTGAATACAAACGTACGAAGGCTCCTCAACGTTATTATGATGCCGGCTGTGGAAGGGGAGGCGGAGATAGTGGTGGCATTAGATGCGGAGACGGCCTTTGATAGGGTTGAGTGGGGGTATCTGTGGGAGGTGTTGGAAAGGTTTGGGAAGGGGTTTGTCCGTTGGGTGAGGCTGCTCTATGAGGCCCCGATGGCGAGTGTAGCCATGAATAGGAGGAGGTCGGAGTACTTTTGGCTGCACCGGGGGACGAGACAGGGGTGTCCCCTGTCCCCCCTGCTGTTTGCGTTGGCAATTGAGCCCCTGGCCATGGCGCTGAGGGAGTCGGGGAACTGGAGGGGCCTGGTGCGGGGTGGCGAGGAGCATCGAGTGTCGCTTTATGCGGACGACCTGTTGCTGTATGTGGCGGACCCGGTGGGGGGAATGCCGGAGGTGATGAGGATGCTCAGCGAATTTGGGGGCTTTTCTGGGTATAAGCTCAACCTGGGTAAGAGCGAGCTGTTCGTTGTGCACCCGGGGGATCAGGAGGAGGGGATTGGTAGGCTCCCACTGAAGCAGGCAGGGAGGAGCTTTAGGTACCTGGGAGTCCAGGTGGCTAGGAGCTGGGGGGCCCTGCACAAGCTTAACCTCACAAGGCTGGTGGAGCAAATGGAGGAGGAGTTTAAAAGGTGGGATATGTTACCGCTGTCACTGGCGGGTAGGGTGCAGTCCGTCAAGATGACGGTGCTCCCGAGGTTTTTGTTCCTGTTCCAGTGCCTCTCCATCCTTATCCCAAAGGCCTTTTTCAGGAGGGTCAACAGGAGCATCACGGGGTTTGTGTGGGCACACGGGACCCCGAGGGTGAGAAGGGTGTTTTTGGAGCGGGGCAGGGATAGGGGGGGCTGGCGCTGCCCAACCTGTGTGGGTATTACTGGACTGCCAACGCAGCAATAGTGCGTAAGTGGGTAATGGACTTGGAGGGGGCAGCATGGAAGAGGATGGAGATGACGTCCTGTGTTATTCACACAGGACGTCATCTCCATCCTCTTCCATGCTTCCTGGAGGCGCTGGTAACGGCGCCGTTGCCGCTCCCTCCAACGAGGTATACTACGAGCCCGGTGGTGGTGGCTACCCTGAAAATTTGGGGGCAATGGAGACGGCATAGGGGGGAGGTGCGGGGCTCGATGGAGTCCCCGATACGGGGGAACCACCAGTTTGTCCCGGGGAGCATCGATGGGGGGTTTCTTAGCTGGCACAGGGAAGGTATTAGGAGGTTGAGGGACCTATTTGTAGATGGGAGGTTTGCGAGCCTGGGTGAGTTGGAGGGGAAGTTTGGGCTCCCCCCGGGAACATGTTCAGGTACATGCAGGTTAGGGCGTTTGCAAGGCGACAAGTGGCGGGGTTCCCTGTGTTGCCCCCGCGGGGGGTTCGGGACAGGGTGCTCTCGGGGGTGTGGGTTGGAGGAGGGAAGATTTCGGACGTGTACCATGTTATGCAGGAGGTGGATGAGGCCTCGGTGGAGGTGCTGAAGGGTAAATGGGAAGAGGAACTGGGTGAGGAGATTAAGGGGAGGACGTGGGCGAATGCCCTGGAAAGGGTGAACTCCTCCTCTTCTTGTGCGAGACTTAGCCTCATACAGTTCAAAGTGATGCACAGGGCTCATATGACCGGGAAGAGGATGAGCAGGTTCTTTGGGGGCGAAGATAGGTGTAATAGGTGCTCGGGGAGCCCTGCGAACCATGCCCATATGTTCTGGACATGCCCAGCATTGGGGGACTTTTGGAAGAGGGTAGCAAGCACGGTGTCGAGAGTGGTAGGATCCAGGGTTGAGCCAGGCTGGGGACACGCGATATTTGGGGTAGCAGTGGAGCCGGGAGTGCAGGAGGCGAAAGAGGCCGGTGTTCTGGCCTTTGCGTCCCTAGTAGCCCGGCGTAGGATTTTGCTTCAGTGGATGGATGCGAGGCCCCCAAGCGTGGAGGCCTGGATCAATGACATGGCGGGGTTCATCAAGTTGGAGAGGGTGAAATTCGCCCTGAGAGGGTCGGTGCAAGGGTTCTTTAGGTGGCGGCAGCCTTTCCTGGACTTCCTGGCGGAACGGTAGGGAAATAGGCCGGCAGCAGCAGCAACCCGGGGGCGGGGGAGGGGGTTTGGTTCGGTGGGAGGGAGAATTGTGTACATGGGTTTGTTGGATGTGTCGGGTGTTATCTTTCCTTTTTGTTGTTTTCTTTTTTGTTTTTGTAGTTGCTGGGGGGGGGGGGGGGGGGGGGGTGTTGGTTTTTGTTCTTTGGTTTTTACTATGGGCGTTTTATTAATATTGTTTTGTTGTTTATATTTTGTGAAAATCGTAATAAAAACTATTTAAAAAAAAAAGAAACTCTTCAATTCAAAGAACAAATACAGAATTTCAACACATTGAAACCAGAAGAAAGTCAATATATTTTTATTTGTGACATTACCCTGTTAATTTAACATATGTTGTGAGGTTGGAATCTGCCATTAGGAACAAAGTGATTGAGAATTTAGACAAATATGAATCAAAAAGAAAACAATATTTGTAAAGGGTAAATAATGTCCATATTTACTGACTGAAATCAACAGTGGTCACTCACTAATGCACTAGATAAGACTTTGTGTCTATGAACGTTATTTCTGAAAATGCATGAAATTGGATATAATTTGTTAATATGGGTTGGATATTGGTTATGTTATAGGAGGCACAGCATAAGGATAATGGGTATGTGGTCCAACTGATATTGTGATGCTCCACATGAATAGGTCTTTCAGCCCCTTGAGCATGTTCTGCCATTTAATGAGATCAAAGCCGATTTGTAATTTAACTCCATCAAGACACCTTGGATTCGTATCCCTCACCATCCTTGGTTTGCAAAAAGCCTATTAAGCACATATTTGCAATTATGAAAAAATGAAAATGAAAATCGCTTATTGTCACGAGTAGGCTTCAATGAAGTTACTGTGAAAAGTCCCTAGTCGCCACATTCCGGCACCTGTCCGGGAAGGCTGGTGCGGGAATCGAACCGTGCTGCTGGCCTGCTTGGTCTGCTTTAAAAGCCAGCGATTTAGCTGAGTGAGCTAAACCAGCCCTAATTACTAGTTGAACTGGCATCTAATGTATTGAGGAACAGCATTCCACACCTCCACCAACCTTTGTGCAAATAAGTGTATTCTCTAACAAATCTTCTGAATGGCCTGGTTCCAATTTTAAGGCCAGATCCCCATGACTTGGACATGCCCACCACCAGAAGAAACGGTTTCTTTCACCAGCCTGATCAATTCCCAAATAAAATCTTCAATTAAATCACCATTTAACTTACTGTGCTCCAAGGAACATGTTCTGTTACAGACGAGGCAGATTCCAATACGTATAAAAGATAACGTGAACCAAAACGTGGAAGAGGAGGAAGATTGAGAGTATAATTAAACAATAAAAAAAAGAGTGCATGATGCATTTAAGTTGAATTCTTCCAAGCTAGAACCAGGTAACAATAAGTTGAGAGGGGAAGGGAAAATAAAACCGAGGCTATCAAAGGGAGAATATAAGAACAGAATGACAATTAACATAAAAAGGAATCCAAAATTCATTGGCCAGTAATAGTAGGCAGATAAAAAGCAGGATGGGGCCTATTGGAGACAAGAGTGTGATCTATGCTTAGAGGTACATGGCAAGGCGAGAACATTAGTATTTTGCATCAGTGTTTATTAAGGAAGAGGCTGCTGACAAAATATTGGTAGAAGTGGAGACGGTAGAAGTAATAGATATGGTGAAAATTGATGGGCATGATATACTGGTGAGGCTGGCAATGCTTCGAATGGATAAACAGTCTGATCTGGGTGGCTTGTCTCTCTGGTTGCCAAAGGAAACGGGAGTGGAGTTAGCGGAAGGTCTTCCAATCTTCCCAGACAGGATTGAAAAATGATAAATGTGACACACTTGTTCAAGAAAAGGTGCAAGGACATTCTTAGTTAAACTAACTGATCAGTAGTTACATCGGTGATGGAGGAAAAAATTAACAAGCACCAGAGAGGTTTGAGAGCCAACCAGAATGCATTTGTATGAGGCAAATCATGTTTCACTGAAGTAATTTTTTTAATGTAGTAACAGAGGTGGATGATAAAGGGAATTCAGTGGGTGTTGCTTATATAGATTTTAAGAAAGTGCCACATAAAAGGCTGTTTATTAAAATTTGAATAGGAGGGTCAATGTCAGCCTCAGAAAAAATTGGCTTAATTTCTGAGAGTCTGATAAATGGTTGTTTTTCAGATTGGAGGCAAACTTGGGAGGGAGGCTGGGCAGGAATTTTATTGGAACGAGAAGACAGGAACAGGGAGACGTTCACTTAGACCCGTCCCTTGGGTCAACATGTCAGTTTCCTGATATGAAACTGGCATATTCAAATTTTAAAAGGCTCCTCCCAAGAGCCAGAGGAGCCAACCCAACTGTGGTCACTAAATAGTCAGATAGATAGCGATACCCAATATCAGTGGGCTGCCTTCTTTGCCAGATTCCCTCAGGTGCAGGGGATCATTAATTGTACCCAGGTGGTCATCAACACACTGACTGACCAGACAGAGGGATTCCTCAACAGAGGGGGATACCACTGTCTAAATGTTCAGCTGGTTTGCAACCACAGGAAGACTTTTTGCAGATACCTGCACTCTTGCCATGATGCCTTCATCCTTCAGCAATCACAGGTGCTATAGCTCTTCATTGAGCCATCCGAAATTGGTGGATGGCTGTTAGCAGACATGGTTTATCCTGAGAGGTTAAGGGTGCCAGTGTGCTACCCTACCCTGGACGCTTATACTACAACTGATGCCACCTGAGCACAAGATCATCACGGAGCAAGCTACTGGCCTCCTGAAAACATGTTTGAGGTGTCTTTGCCTTGGCCAGTCAAGTAGCTCCCTCAAGAGACATGCACATTGTGGTGATCCAGGAGAGGATGGAGAGGAGATTTACCGGGGTGGTCCAAAGATGAGAAAATTTAGTTAGAAGGTTAGCAAGATAGGAGAGAGCTGGGGTGGTTCTCCTTGGAGAAGAGGAGTTTGAAGGGAGATCTGATAGAGGTGTGTAACAAGATTGTGGCAGGTTTAGACATAGAAAAGCTGTTTCTATTAGATAATATCTAATTATATTATCTAATAATAAATTAGATCATATCTAATATCTATTAGATATGGGGGCAGCACAGTGGCATAGTGGTTAGTGCTTCTGCCTCACTGTGCCAGGGATCCAGGTTCAAATCCAATCTTGGGTGACGGTCTGTGTGGAGTTTACATGTTCGCCCTGTGTCTGCGTGGGTTTCGTCCAGGTGCTCCGGTTCCTCTCACAATCCAAAAATGTGCAGGTTAGGTTAAGGGGTTATTGTGATAGGGTGTGAGAGTGGGCTTAGGTGGAGTGCTCTTTCAGAGGTTAGTGCAGATTTGATGGGCCTAATGGCCTCTGCACTCTATGATCATACAAGGTCTTAGGGACACAGATTTAAAGTTTTGAACAAGAGTTACAAGGTTACGGAAGAAGTTGTGGAAAATGGGATGAGGATAGGTGATGGCCAGCGCATACACAATGGGCCGATGGGCTCTTTCTGTGTTGTATGACTATGAGGTACAGGGAGGAAGAACTTAATTTTGCACCGCAGTAAGTGGGAACAACCTCAAGTTCACTGCTTATGAGAGTGGTGGAAGCAGAAATGATCTAACAATTTCAAAAGCGAACTGCAAAGGCATTTGAGAGAAATAAACTTGAAAGGCAACAAGAAGGGACTTGTTGGAACGTTCCTCAGCGACATGGTCTCAATGGGTTCCTTTGGTGCTATAATGGGTGTGATTTTGCACCCTCTTGCAGAGTATTGCAGTGGCAGATTGCAAAAGGTTATGCAACAAAACAAAGTTGTTGAGGGACATTTATTTACATCAAGCAAGATGACCAAACAATCTTGGAAAACGTGAACCGTATGCATTATTAAGAAAAGACAAGCTGTACAAATTGAACTTATTGGGTTTAATGATAACCACTGCCCTGTAAATGTGCTTGCTGCAAAATAAAGCACCATCGGTGGCAAAGTGGTTAGCACTGCTGCCTCACAGCACCAGGGACCCGGGTTCGATTCCAGTTTTGGGTGACTGTGTGTAGTTTGCATGTTCTCCCCACATCTGCGTGGGTTTCCTCCGGGTGCTCAAGTTCCCTCCTACAGTCCAAAGATTTGAAGGTCAGGTGGGGTTATAGGGGTAGGACAGGGGAGTGGGCCTAGGCAAGATGCTCTATCAAAAGGATCGGTGCAGATTCAGTGGGATGAATGGTCTCCTTCTGCACTGTAGGAATTCTATAATTATCCATCTATTTTGTTTTTTCTCGTTTTGCAACAGATTATATTGAAGTTGAAGAGTTTGTATGAAAAACACATTGAATTCAGATTACTAGGGAATACGATTCTACGCAACTGGGTTAAACTATCGTACAGCAAGATACTGAGTGGAATACCCTTAAATGGAAGATGACAAGACTAATGAAAGTAGTAATCAGCACCAATAGACCAGAGGGAATACCTGAAGCAAGATCATAACCTGATAAAGAATCAAGGGCTTTCTTTTTGTTCTTCAGAGGAAAACCTAAAGCAAATTCTCGAGCAGTTAGGGATGGGCATCAAATGCTGGTCTTACCAGCAATGTTCGCTTCTCATGAAAGAATAAGAAAAGTATGTAACCAAACACATCAATGTGCAAAAAAACATAATTTTCAACATACGACAGTAAAAGCACACAAATTTGGAACTATAATTTCTAAACTTTCAGGGACATCTTTGATATAGAACATAGAACAATACAGCGCAGTACAGGCCCTTCGGCCCTCGATGTTGCACCGACATGGAAAAAAAACTAAAGGCCATCTAACCTACACTATGCCCTTATCATCCATATGCTTATCCAATAAACTTTTAAATGCCCTCAATGTTGGCGAGTTCACTACTGTTGCAGGTAGGGCATTCCACGGCCTCACCACTCTTTGCGTAAAAAACCCACCTCTGACCTCTGTCCTATATCTATTACCCCTCAATTTAAGGCTATGTCCCCTCGTGCTAGCCACCTCCATCCGCGGGAGAAGGCTCTCGCTGTCCACCCTATCTAACCCTCTGATCATTTTGTATGCCTCTATTAAGTCACCTCTTAACCTTCTTCTCTCTAACGAAAACAACCTCAAGTCCATCAGCCTTTCCTCATAAGATTTTCCCTCCATACCAGGCAACATCCTGGTAAATCTCCTCTGCATCCGTTCCAAGGCTTCCACGTCCTTCCTATAATGAGGCGACCAGAACTGTACGCAATACTCCAAATGCGGCCGTACTAGAGTTTTGTACAACTGCAACATGACCTCATGGCTCCGGAACTCAATCCCTCTACCAATAAAGGCCAACACACCATAGGCCTTCTTCACAACCCTATTAACCTGGGTGGCAACTTTCAGGGATCTATGTACATGGACACCGAGATCCCTCTGCTCATCCACACTACCAAGAATTTTACCATTAGCCAAATATTCCGCATTCCTGTTATTCTTTCCAAAGTGAATCACCTCACACTTCTCCACATTAAACTCCATTTGCCACCTCTCAGCCCAGCTCTGCAGCTTATCTATGTCCCTCTGTAACCTGCAACATCCTTCCGCACTGTCTACAACTCCACCGACTTTAGTGTCGTCTGCAAATTTACTCACCCATCCTTCTGCGCCCTCCTCTAGGTCATTAATAAAAATGACAAACAGCAACGGCCCCAGAACAGATCCTTGTGGTACGCCACTCGTAACTGAACTCCATTCTGAACATTTCCCATCAACTACCACTCTCTGTCTTCTTTCAACTAGCCAATTTCTGATCCACATCTCTAAATCACCCTCAATCCCCAGCCTCCGTATTTTCTGCAATAGCCGACCGTGGGGAACCTTATCAAACGCTTTACTGAAATCCATATACACCACATCAACTGCTCTACCCTCGTCTACCTGTTCAGTCACCTTCTCAAAGAACTCGATAAGGTTTGTGAGGCATGACCTACCCTTCACAAAACCATGCTGACTATCCCTAATCATGTTATTCCTATCTAGATGATTATAAATCGTATCTTTTATAATCCTCTCCAAGACCTTACCCACCACAGACGTTAGGCTCACCGGCCTATAGTTACCGGGGTTATCTCTACTCCCCTTCTTGAACAAAGGGACCACATTTGCTATCCTCCAGTCCTCTGGCACTATTCCTGTAGCCAATGATGACCTAAAAATCAAAGCCAAAGGCTCAGCAATCTCTTCCCTGGCTTCCCAGAGAATATCAAGTCCACTGAACTTTTCATGAAAGGATACTAGATGTACATATGCTGTAAGAGTTGTTTATGAAAACTGGTATCGTTGGATGCATCATTCATGACTTCCAGAGCAAACATACAGTTTGAGTACTTCTACCTAATTAATGGGTACATGAAGGGATGTAACACTGAAGTCATGATAAAGTTTAGCATGTCAAGCATCACTGTGGAATTACTTTTAAATTCAAACTTCTTTAGTTTACCAAATTTTTAAAAAGCTTTCTGCAAAACACTAACCATTGGGGATGCAGTGGGAATGTTTAAGATTCTGTGAAATAATTCAGTGCCGAGCTTTCTTTGACGATAATGGAAGATGCATCTCAAATGCATTTTTGCACTAAGACATCCAACATCCGCTGTACTGGGCAGCCCCACAAATCTCACTGCAGAGACAATGGAACAAAGTCAGAGGCAAATTCACAGGTAATGCCATGGCATCGTAGTATGGAACCTTCGATGTATTAACTGCTGCACAGGAGATGCACAAAAAGCTTGAGCCAAGGATTTCAGAATGGCCAAACCTTTCTACCCACATAGTGTAAAGATCTCTTTGAAAACTTGGCCTCCAGCTTGGGATACATAACATTTTGAGAGCATTAATGGAATGCCAACCCATGCTATTGTGCAAATACGGATTTCATATGCCATATAAAATACTCTACCATCTTGATAAATAGAAAGCCCTCAGAAAACCTCTATTCTTCCAGCAGCTACTTTAACTTCAATGCAGGAAACAAAGGGGCACAACGATTTGCCATGGGGGAGAAATGAAAATCAAGGCACAATCGCATTTATTGCACAATATAGCAATAAGGAATATATATAAGGGACTGGAATGATTTCTTCTTTCTTAATGCTTAGAGCCAAGATATTTCTTTGTACATTATGCAACAAATGAAAAAGCGCAATGCAAAGTGCTGCAAACAGAAAATACTATTAAAATGGTAACTGGGCAAGCTGAAGTGGGGGGAGATATTTGATATTACTTTTGCAAAATATCAGGCGGTAGAATTTGAATTTTTGAACACATTTGATGAAATGGGCTCACATTGCACTGAAAATTGTACCCATTTTGAAAATGTACTTTTCATTAAATGTCTGCTCAAATATATTTGCTTTTATTGACAACTGCAAAATCTGTCATGAACCAGTGCAAAATAGAGCTTTTTAAAATGGTTCCTCTGGTAACTCTGCAACAAGAGCAACTATTTATATTTGAACAGCGCCCTAAAATGCACTAAAACATCCCAAGGTATTTTATAGAAGCATTATGTAACAAAATGTTACCAAAGAACATAGGGAGAAAATTCCAGGCGACCTTGGAGCTTAAGGAATGGCTACTAACAGTGGAGTGATTAAAACAGGGGATACACAAGAGGCCAGGATTGGAACAGTGCTGATATCGCAAACGGTTGCAGAGCTGAAAGAACAAAGAAAAATTACAGCACAGGAACAGGCCCTTCGGCCCTCCAAGCCTACGCCGATCCAGATCCTCTATCTAAAACTGTCGCATATTTTCTAAGGATCTGTATCCCTCTGCATCTTAAATGACGCTATCGTGCCCGCATCTACCATCTCCGCCAGCAATGCGTTCCAGTTACCCACCACCCTCTGCGTCAAGAACTTTCCACGCATATCTCCCTTAAACCTTTCCCCTCTCACCATGAACTCGTGAACCCTAGTAATTGAGTCCCCCACTCTGAAAGAAAAGCTAGTGGAGTTCATAGAGATAGGAAAAGGCAAGTCCTGATAAGAATTTTAAAATCAAGGTTTTGTATAACTGGAATCAACATATGTCAAAAATGGGATATGAAAAGCCTGGGTTAACCTACGGTAAGGTATCCAGACTGTGTGTATGCTAAAGCTGCAATTAAGTTATAAAAGGTGTGCTCATGATTGATTGTAACCATTTACTTGTTTACATATAGAGGGACAATGGAACATTGTTATGATTGGTGGAGATTCCCTTTAGAGTAGATAATTATGATGGTTTGTATTTAGTTCCAGCTAAACCGGTCATGTGACCTGAGATACTGATAATGTAATTAATAGGTGGAGCCAGGTTTGTCAGTAGTTTTGCAGTTTGCCATAGTATGAGAGTCTGACTAGATGGAAGCATTTTAAGTTGAACAACAGTTTTTCCAAACATTGTTAGGTTGAGCAAAAGTGTACTAAATCTTTCAAAGGAACTCTCCAAAATCTCTACACAACTAAGTAATCTGTTTGTTAACTTTACTTATAAGTGACACTTCAGCTGTAATGAATTGCTTAATTGGAGTTTATTTTGAATGTATTTTGTTACAAACATGTATCAAAACAAGTTACAGTAAATAAACACACCGGGAAACATACTACCCAGCAATCAACTATCCAGTCTACAGATTTTTTTCCCTTTTTCACCCCCCATTTCCCTGCGCCGAACAGCTCCTCAAACACGGTCACAAACATCCCTCACCTTTTCTTAAAGCCCCCTGCAGAGCCCTTTAACTCATATTTTATCTTCTCCAACTGCAGGAAGTCAGGTCACCCAACCAAGCCGCTACCCCCGGTGGCGATGCCGACCGCCACGCCAGTAAAATTCAGTGGCGTGCAATCAGAGGGGCGAACGCTATGACATCGGCCTTCCTCCTCTCCATGAGTTCCGGCTTCTCTGAAATCCCAAATTTCGCCACCAAAGGGTCCGGGTACATCTCCTCCTCCACTATCCTGGCTAAGACAGCGAACACTCCCGCCCAGAATCTTCCCAATTTTTCGCAACCCCAAAACATGTGCGTGTGATTCGCTGGCCCCGTCAACATCTCTCACACTCATTTTCAACCCCTTGAAAGAACCCACTCATTCTCGCCCGAGTCATATGCACCCTGTGCCCCACCTTAAACTGTATCAGGTTTATCCTTGCACAAGAGGTGGTCCCGTTTGCCCTACGATGTGCCTCACTCCATACTCCTGAATTGATCTCTCCTCCCAACTCTGCTTCCCATCTCTCCTTGATCTTCGCCACACACTCGCCTCCCTGCTCCCCCAGCCACTTGTATATATACCCAATTCTTCTCTCCCATTCCACATCCAGAAGCAGTAGTCGCTCCAGCAGAGTGTAACCCGGCAACCTACACAAGCCCCTCCAGACGTTTGCCGCAAAGTCCCTCACCTGCAGATACCTGAACTCTCTCCCCCTCGGCAGATCGACCCTCTCCTTTAGCTCCTCCAGACTGGTGAACCCTTCCTCCAAATACAGATCCCTCACCTTGACCAGCCCCACTTCCCTCCACCTCCTGTATACGCTATTCACTCTCTCTTCCCCCCGCCCCCTCCCCCCCGCCCTGGCTCAAACCCATGATTTTCGCACAGCAGCACCCATTAACACCAACATCCATTCCACCCCAAAATGACTCAACTGATTCCATACCTTCACCGTGGACTGCACCACTGGGCTCTCTGAACACCTACTCGGAGCTATTGGCAACACTACCCTCACCATAGCCCTCAAACGAGACCCCTTACAAGATTCCTCCTCCACCCTGACCCACTCTACCCCTTCTCCTTCCCACCACCGCCGCACTTTGCCCACATTCGTCGCCCAATAATAATGAAGCAAGTTCGCCAACGCCAACCCTCCCTGCTGCCCCTGCTTCTGTAGCAGGGTCCTCCCCACCCTCAGCACCTTCTCTGCCCTTACAAAGTCCGAAATGATCGTGTCCACCTTCCGAAAAAGGCCTTTGGTATAAAGATCGGGAGAGCCTGAAAGATAAACAAGAATCTCGGCAGAATATTCATTTTCACCACTTGGACCCTCCCTGCCAACCTTAAGTGCAGTGTATCCTTCCCTGGCTTCCTGCACCAGCTTTGTTAAATTCCACTTATGGAGCACCGTCCATTCCCTCGCTACCCGAATCCCCAAATACCGAAACCTAACCCTTGCTACAGTAAATGGCTCCCCACTAAATTAGCCCGTAGTCCCAACTCATTCACCAGGAAAACCTTGCTTTTCCCCACATTCAGTTTGCACTCAGAGAACCCTCTAAACCTCCCCATCAGGCCCATAATCCTTCCCATACTCTCCAACGGAGCTGAAACATACAGCAAGAGGTCATCGACATTCGATGCTCCCTCTGTCCCCTCATAATCCCCACCACTCCGCCTACCCACTAACAGCCCTCGCCAATTGGCTCAATGGCCAGCGCAAACATCAACGGTGATAGCGGGTACCCCTGCCTCGTACCCCTGTGTAAGTCAAAGCTTCGCGAGCTCATTTCATTCATCCTCACCCTTGTCCTTGATGCCACGTACAGCAAACCCAACCATGCCACAAATCTCAGCCCAAACCCAAACCTTCCCAAAACCTCGAACACGTATCACCAGTCCACCTGATCAAATGCCTTCTCTGCGTCCATGGACACCACCATCTCCAGTACCAGAGCCCCTGACGGATTCATCACTACATTCAACAGCCGTCTGCATAGAATCTTAGAATTCCCAGTGCAGAAGGAGGCCATTCGGCCCATCGAGACTGCACTGGCCCTGGGAAAGAGCACCCTACTTATGCCGACCCTATCCCTATAACCCAGTAACCCCACCTAACCTTTTTAGACACTAAGGGCGATTTCGAATGGCCAATCCACCTAATCACCACATCTTTGGACTGTGGGAGAAAACCGGTGCACCCGGCGGAAACCCACGCAGACACGGGGAGAATGTGCAGACTCTGCACAGACAGTGTTCCAAACCAGGATTCGAACCTGGGGCACTGGAGCTGTGAAGCAACTGTGCTAACCACTGTGCTGCCATGCCTGCCCTTCACAAAGCTTGTTTGATCTTCTGCAACCACCCCTCCCCACACAGCACACAGTCCTCCATCCTCCCCACCAACTTTCACGTCTGTGTTCAATAATGATATGAGCCTACAGGACTCATATTCCACCGGGTCCTTCCCCTTTTTCGGGGTTAGTGTGATTACTGTGTGCGTCATCGTCTCCAGCAACTCCGCTTTCTCAAGTGCTTCATTAAACTCCCCCAACAGATGTGGTGTCAGATCCGTCACAAATTCCTTATAAAATTCCACCAGGTACCCATCCGGCCCAGGAGACTTCTCCGACTTCATACCCCTGATACTATCCAGCACCTCTCTCAGCCCCAGGAGCTCCTTAAACGGTTGCCTCTTTCCTTCCTCCATCTGGCGAAATGAAATTCCAACTCGTCCAGAAACTGCCCCGTGTCCGTTCCCCCCCCCCCCCCCAAACCCCCCACCCCGGGTCCACCTCGTAAATTCTCTGGTAATACTCCATAAACACCTTGTTTATCTTCCCTGGCTCCAACACCATATCCCCATCCCCAGTATGTATCTTCAGTGCCTTCAGTGCTTCCCAAAAGATGGCCACCGACACCTCCCCATTCTGATTCAACTCCACATACTCCTTAAATCGCTGCCTGCACCTTATCACAAAAACATTCATCTGCCAACAACCCCAAGTCAAACCGATCTGAACCAAATCTCCAGCCAATGGGGCGCATGGTCCGAGATAACTATCCCTGCATACTCTGCCCCCTCCACCCCAACCAAATTCTCCCGACTTACTACAAAGTTATCAATTCTCTAATACACCTCACAGACGTGTGAAAAGAAGGAATACTCCCTTTCCCCTGGGTTCTGAAAGTGCCATGGATCCACTATATCCATCCTCTCCATAAACCTCCCCAGCTCCCTCGTCATTCATACACTACCCACCCTCAGCTCTAGGACACAGTTAAAATCTACCATCATGATCAACTGGTGCATGACCAAATCCGGGATCACTGCCAGCAACCCCCTCATAAAGCCCACATCATCCCAATTTGGGGCATACACATTTACCAACATCACCAGTGCCCCTGCCAATACCCCACTCGCAAATCTCCCACCTGGATCCCTCGCCTCCTTCGCCCTCACAAATCCCATTTTTGTGCTCATTAAAATCGCCACTCCCCTCACTTTTGAATCAAACCCAGAGTGAAAAACCTGTCAGACCCACCCTTTCCTTAACCTAACCTGGGTCCTTCACACGGAGGTGTGTCTCCTGCAGAAAGACCACCCCCGCTTTCAAGCTCCTGAGGTGCGCAAACACCCGCAACCTTTTAACCGACCCATTTAGTCCCCGGATGTTCCACGTTACCTGCCTTACCAGAGTCTTACGCCTCCAATCCCCTCTACCGTCCGTCATCTTCCCCACTTAACCCCCGCCTCCTTAATTCCACCCTATACCTAGCCCAACCCAGATGGCCCCTTTCTCCGCCCCTGACCATGTAATCTCTCACCCACTGCCACGTCACAACAACCGCGCCCCCTCCCTCTCCTCCCCGGCCACCCCTTTCGGCCTGCTTAATTGGAGTTAGTAGCAGGCATAGATAGTAAGTTCAAGCTTTTCCTTTTATTTAACAACGGTCTAACTGATAATTGTAAAGCTATTGCTTTGATGTTAATGTGGTTAATTCTATGTTTAAAGTTTGTTTTAAAATAAAAGATACCTATTGGTCCGATTCATCAGTCCTGGGGTGAAGTATCCTTTCCTCACAATTTTACAA
Organism: Scyliorhinus canicula; assembly: GCF_902713615.1. Lineage (NCBI taxonomy): Eukaryota > Metazoa > Chordata > Chondrichthyes > Carcharhiniformes > Scyliorhinidae > Scyliorhinus > Scyliorhinus canicula. Next base: position 77,490,183 of record NC_052150.1, read on the forward strand.
ATTCAAAAAAGATTATTTGGGATTCTTGCCCAGTATGCGAACAAATGTTGGGGTCTGGTCCGTTATCCTAACAGCAGTCTAAGAGGATCCTCAGCTATCTCACACAATACAGAGGTTGGCGTTGGATGATATAAATTCATATTTCCTAATTGCAGCACCAGAATGGCCAACATGAACACAAAAATCACCAAATATAGACAGAAAAACTTGCATCTAAAAGCATGTTTTTGAAACTTTTGTGAATCAATCGACCTTCACAAGCCACGCCAGCCGACCTTCACGACCCACACCATGTTCATTTACTTCCAAAAGGCGAGCCTGCTTGGTCTTCATGATTTCACTTGAGTCAGGTTCAAAGGAGACAGCAAGGCGCACGTCAGGTGCTGACTTCAGCCAGTTCTTCTGTGCTACCTTCATGAATATGGAAAATCCAACCTCACACGTGTACGTCATTGTGAAGGCCAATATCAACAAAATGCTCGTTTTACTCAGCAGTGATACTCTTGGGAGATGTTTCTCCAGAAGGTCGACAGCCTCCTTGGCTTTTGGCATGTTTTCAATGTGGTATCACAGGTCAGCTACAGCAGCGTAGTGTTATGCCACCCTGGTAAGCGCACGCCAATTCCAGCCCCACATGTCCTGGAGTCACAACACAAGTGAAGGAACCAATAAATCATAAAAATTCCCAAAACCGTTGGCCCTTTGCTGCCCAATGATTCTTGTCATCAGGTATGTACGTTTAAACACAATTACTGTTTTTTATAACAAGAATAAACATGAAATATGCAGCCAATACAGCTGCTTAATGACAAGCTAATACCAGACTCCCACTTTAACTGCCCCACCCTCTACTCACACAAGACAAATACAAGAGGGGAGGGAAGAGGTAAAGAATAATAAGGATTAGAGTCCTTGCTTCAGATAATGAGTTCTTTGGTGCACTTCCTTTACAGTATGAGTGTGGATTAAGTCTCTGGTTTACAGCTTGTAATAATCTTCCTTGCAGTTAGCAATGTCTTACTCACAACTTTTCTAGGATAGGTTCCTGGTTGAACATCAGCCTTTTCTGCTAAGAGAGTTGGGATTCCCACAGTGACTCTTTGAGAATTAGCTGGTTATTACTAGATAAAATAGTGAGAAAAAGATAGGTTCTCATTTAGCTGCCAATGCAAAACTGAAAGCTTTTTAGGTCTCTGAACCATTTCAGTTGGAACAGATCCAATCACCTCATGTTACCAGGCAGAGCATCACCCTTTCGGCCATTCATTGAACACCAGCCAAATCAGTCAAACCGAGTCATCACTGATCTCTCCTGCTACTGAAATCCTCTGCTTGCTTTCAAGGCACAGGCCACAACTTCCTGCTGCTTGAATTAAAATGCAGCTGCCTTAAAGACACATGTCAATAAATCATCATGGATCAAAAATATAACGGCAAATATAAAAGAAGTGAAAATAAGGGAATTAACAGGAACAAACAGGATGGACCCTGAACTTGGAGTCAATAAGTTAATAACTGACTCTGGGGTCTCAACTTCAAAAATAATTTTTCGGAAGCACGGTGGCGCAGTGGGTTAGCCCTGCTGCCTCACGGGCCGAGATCCCAGGTTCCATCCCGGTTCTGGGTCACTGTCCGTGTGGAGTTTGCACATTCTCCCGTGTTTGCGTGGGTTTCGCCCCCAGAACCCAAAGATGTGCAGAGTAGGTGGATTGGCCACGCTAAATTGCCCCTTAATTGGAAAAAATGAATTGGGTACTCGAAATTTATAAAAATAATAATTTTTCACCCAGCATCTCTTTCAAAATCGGAAACTTTCCCTCTCATTTGCCAATATATCCTTGCATAGAATTCACATGGTCTTTGCATCCTTATTTGCCTTGGCATAATTGACAAAACAATATCTTATACTGCTTTGTTCCCGAGTTACGTTTCTTCTTTGTACACTTTTAAGCAGAGGCCATGCAGCTCTGTACAGAGCTATCACTAGCACTACTCTATCCTGCCCTAGAATCTCCTGAGTGGCTGTCTCCAGCAGTTTCAGTTATGAGATCCTGTCCAGTACATACCCTATTTGGAGTCTATGGCTGTCTCTTACTTGTAAGAAAATGATCCATCTTAACAGTCCTCTTACAAGCAGCTGGACAATGGAAGCAACTCTGCTCCATGATTTGGCGCTAACAACACGCAGGTGCCCACCTCCCTTTTTCTGTGTCTGGCGGCCGTGGGTCATCATCAGCTTTACTGGTCTCACCCCAGGAAATTCAGTCATGCCGAGTTTGTGCAAACCGACAAGGCCTGATCCGGAAATACGGCCTCAACATGTGCCGCTAGTGCTTCAGACAATACGCTAAAGACATCGGCTTCGTCAAGCTGGACTAAATTACAAAAGGAGCAAGAGGGCAAAATGGAAATTGAGCATTTGTCAAACAATTCTAATGTCCCCCTGGAAGAAGCAAACTTTTATGATGCTCCAATTTTGTAAATAAAATTTAATTGTCATTTTTTAAAAAACAACACGCAGGTGGAGGGCGCTTGACCTCAGGTATATGTACTGGGCATGTGACCTGCTCTTTGGTGCTGTTTGTGGCCAGAAGACTCCACACAGCCCAATTTATTTTCATTTAAAAGGCGGCAGCAGCCACCATTTTCATTGTAAAAGGCAGCAGAGGCTGTTGGGCATTTTCCCCACGATCGGGACCGCCGCAGGAATGGTGTGACCAATTAGTCTGTGATCCTCCTGGCACCCTTCCACGACCCACCCACACTTCGAAAAACCCTGATATAAAGCACAAGTTGATTATATATGTCTACATCTAAATTTAAATAGGAATTCAGACAGATGGAATCTATCTGTAAACAGTGGCATACTGTTCTTTCCTGTGATGGAAGTAGGGTAAAAGATTAGATTGTGTGCATTTCCTACTTCTGAGGCACTCCATAACATGAAGAACATATTCATATGCAAAGTACTTCAATGTTATATCTTAATTTTCATTATACTGCACAATTCAGGCACACTAATTCAGGCAGTGAATTCCAGACGTCCCACCACTCTAGGTGAAAATATTTTTCCTCATGTCACCTCTAATCTGGGCAGCACAGTGGCTCACACTGTTGCTTCATAGCGCCAGGGAGCCAGGTTCGATTCCTGGCTTGGGTCATTGTCTGTGCGGAGTCTGCACATTCTCCCCATGTCTGCGTGGGTTTCCTCCGGGTGCTCTGGTTTCCTCACATAAGTCCCAAAAGATGTGCTTATTAAGTGAATTTGACATTCTGAATTCTCCCTCAGTGCACCCGAACAGGCGCCATAGTGTGGCGACTAAGGGATTTTCACAGTAACTTCATTGCAGTGTTAATGTAAGCCTACTTGTGACACTTATATAATTATAATCATCATTATAATTAAAGCCCAATTATTTCTGAAGGCAGCTTCAAGTGAATTATTGACAAGAGTTCAATTCGAAAAATTAGATTCTATGGCAAAATCATTTTCAAAATAAACTAACTTCATAGTTGTTAGGAGGTTGTATTTTGTGCACCTAACTGTTTTGAAAAAGTTGATTTCCCTCTACAATCAAATTTCAAGGATATAATGGTCAATGCTTTCTTAAAATATGTAATTATTTTAATAGTACAAAATCAAAATACTCAGTAAAAATGCAACTTTGGATTCAGTTGAATCTACACATGCTGTCAAAATGCAAATTAACTGTATTTTGTGTTTCAGTTCACAAGTAATAGCTTCCTGAACTGCATAACTATGTGACATATCTTAGCACTACCCCCGATCCTGCCTCAACAAAATTGGTGACAAGCTCATCAACCCCTAAAACAAACTACTGTGTCACATCCTTTTTCCCTTTATCCCTTTTCAGTTTTCTCCTAAGAAATGTGGACCAAGTGAGGAAGGCTATAAAGCAATAAACCTTCCCCTTTTCCTGCCAAATTTCCATTCAAAGGCTATAAAGTTCTTCTGATAAAACTCTGCTGTCACACCCCTTGTTTACTGCTGAAGTTGTAAATACTTTCATTTAAAAAGTCTGCTGGCCCCAGGCTGGCAATTTTAATTCTCAACAGCAAACAAAAGACAATTCACACACTTGTCTGTGAATGATGCTTAGGAAATCTAAAGCCATTTACCTTTGCAGTTATATACAGGTATTTTCTTATTTCATTCAATTCACATGATGAGAATTCAAAGTAAGCAAGTCTAACAGACTAATTGGCACCACTGCAAAACCAAAAAGTCTTTTGTCTATCAATCAACAATAAAGTTCAATTGTGCCTTTACAATGCAAAACCTTCGGAGGCAGTATAAATGCCGTGCGTTGTGCAAATGCAGTTGCTAAGTGAATATATTTCCTTTCTAATCAAAATAACTAGAATCAGCAGCCCTGCCAGCTAAGTATAAGAAGCAAATTCCGCCAGCCACAAACTTAGAAACAATCTTGAATTATTTGTTGCTGACCGCCAGCTGAACTCTATGCTGATGAGTACTGTCACCATTAAGCTATTCTGTGCACAATCAACCATCAGCAATAGCAGTATGGTTCCGTTCAAGTCACTAGCAATAGATTGAGAAGCATAATGAAGTGCATTTCTGTATAATAATTTGTGAATTGAGATTGGTTTTATTTAAAAGTACCCGATTGCCGAAATATTTATTCCTAGTCTAGAGCACTACAGAAACCTATAGCTTGTGATCCAAAAACCAAAACAAAACCTGATTGCTGTTCTAATGAAAATAATGACTGCAAAAGTTGGATCTTCCTCACCTCATTGGACCTTTCTTTGCCTCTTTGATTGATGTGTCTGGCGCTTCAATGAACAAAACACTCATGTTTTTTGCCCATAGCTTGTTGAGACTCATCTAGAAGGTATATTTTTCTACATCATGTAAAATGTTATGAAAACCATTATTTTGCAAATTATGAAATCAACAAGGCTATTTTATATATTCAGGTGCATTCTTCTTGTATAACACAAATTCAGGTTCCACATTGAGAATTTTTAAACGTCACATAGAAAGGGTTTTCCTTCTTTAAAAAATTCTGCCACACATTAGGATGCAGGTGCATGATGACAATTCTCTATAGTTTGTACCAGATCTCAGTTGAGCTGTCAAAATCCAGCAAAAAAGGAGTTAAAAGATGAATAAATTAGGGAATCACCTCTTTTAATCACTGCATCACAGATGTTGATAATGTGTGATTGTGGTAGTTCATGGAAACCTGCATCTTTACTTTGTCCCATGCTTGATGTAGAGTGGGTCGTAACCACTCCTCTCTCTCTAATGGAGAGATGACTATGGTACTTCATGGGCTATGGCTAATTACCCAAATTACCTGGGAGAGGCTGTAAAGCAAGTTGCCTGCCCTTTGTTGAACAATAATATGTGGTGATAGAGAAGAGAGGAAGAGGGAGGAAGATAAGCAAACGTAAGGACGAAGAAAAATAATTATGGGGGGGGCAGCACGGTGGTGCAGTGGTAGCACTGCAGTCTTATAGCATTGAGGTCCCAGGTTTGCTCCCGGCTCTGGGTCACTTCCCGGCTCTGGGTCACTGTCCGTGTGGAGTTTGCATGTTCTCCCCGTGTTTGCATGGGTTTCGCCCCCACAACCCAAAGATGTGCAAGGTAGGTGGATTGAACACACTAAATTGCCCCTTAATTGGAAAAAATGAACTGGGTACTCTAAAAAAAAATTTTAATTATGGGAAAGTACAATCCCCAATTTGTACTCGAGTCTTTCCAAAAGTATTGGACTATTTTTGTCCCAATTTTGTAAATATTCATTCAAAGGGCTTTTTGTGTAGGACATGTACATCTTGGACTTTTAAGATATTATTTCTTTCAGTTTAACAGCTTGAAAGAATGCCATTGCTGTTCTTGCAGGCTATCATGGACAGGTTTCCTGATTTTAAATTTCTAACTGTGCTAACGACATACTCCCATTCTGGTGAGAAGATACACAGGATTTATTCTTCTTGTCACCTAAAAGGATGCTCTTGAAAACACAGAATAATCCCCCAAAATTTTGAGGAAACATGAATGAAGATATGGTAAGTCACAAAACATCTTTTTGAATCTTAGCATTTCAACACAGAAATAGACCATTTGATCCACAGGCCCATGTTGGAGCGACTGCATGTTTAACAAATATTTTTCCCTTTTAAAGAATTTAATCTTTCGTATGACCTTAAAAATCCATTTCCATTATGAAAAGGTTTTTTGGAGATGGAAACATTTATGTTTTTGAAAGATGATCCAAAAGAGCCTCTAATATGGTAATGAAAGTCTAACTGCCAAATGTGGCTGCACATATTCAGTTTTCCTGTATTTATTCATGGTCCTTAATGGTATCCCGAACCATCACTCCATAAAGGGATCACTGGAGGTCCCGGATTTTTAAAAATGTTTTCTTTACAAAAAAATTACATTCCAGGAATGCCACCCACTTCATGTCTAAAACCAGTTTCTTGCCCCTTATACCTGGTCCATTTCCATGATACCACACCTTTGAGGCCATATTGTTATACTTCCCACAGTCAAATTGAATGACTCAAGCAACCAGCATCAGCAAGCATGTTATCAGATCTGGAAATCATGTCAATGAAGTTTGTTAAAAGAAAATAGTTTTCTCGAATTCACTTCACTCAGCAATATGTTCACTTTCTTTATTAAATATTTCAATTTTCACAAAGCAATCATATTTTGCTTTAATTTGGCAAGTCTCCCACAATCTAGTACTAATCTGATTAGAGAATCCTATCTTGATGAATGCTTCCCAAATTTTTTTTTTTTAGGCACAATTTCTCAAAAACAGATACATGCAGTATCTTTTGTTTATGCATATATTTATCATTCACACACTAATGAGGCCTTTTCCATCAGGCAGGTAGCCTTGGTCTACCATTAGTGGTTGTCATAGGAACAGAAAATGATTATGCCTGTCTCTACTCTCTTTCAAGAGAGGTCTGATTATGTATGCCAGGAATTATTCTAATTATAGACCTAAGCCCAGAGGCTCACAATCAGATTACAATTTGCAGTATTCATAGCATACTTTATTATGGCATAAAACAGGTTATGGACATTAAAAAAGTTAATACTTTTACATAAGAATTTAAAAAAAATATTAATTTGATTTATGATGACAAACTTAAAAGCTAAATAAATAGTGTGCTTTTCCAAAACTTTAACCCAGTAGTCTTAAAAAACAAAAGATTTGTAGCACTACTTCAACGATTATAAACTTATCCTAACTGTGCCCAAAAATGGGCAGTGCCATAATTATAATGGACAAACGTTAATGCAGAAATATCATACCTGTTCATTTTCACAAGCTGCGGGTTTAAATTGAAGATGCACTTTATTTTCTCATATCATACAAAGTACTGAAAGGTGGCTCATATCCAAACATCAGGGACATGGAGCAGCACCCTGCAAAGCAGGAAATGCCACGGATGAAGCAAAAAAAGGGATATACCAAAGAAACTTTTACCTCCTCCTTATTTGTGTTGCCCAAGAGAACTTATTGTTCCACACAAAAATCCATGCTCTTTGTCCTGTCCCTAAATGATTTCAGTTCAGCAGAGAAGTGTTGTTCTCTCACAGATAGCAGATGTTTCTATTTGACTTCTATGTTTGAAGGTTCTCATAAATCACCTGACACAGGATACTCAAGAGATGGCAGTGAATAACCATGTGCTGATTTTGTAGAATTCAGTCCCAGCTTTATAAGACTCACAGCCAGAGAGACACAAGAGAGGTGTATTCATCGGTAGATGAAATATAAACAACCTCATTTACAGAAAATCAGCAAAATGCAGACTCCTTCACCCAAACTTCTCATTTACATTTACAGGCTCCTTCTCACCAGTTTCCGAACAAATAGTCAGGCAGATTGGCAAGCTGGCTGTGTTGTGCTGAAAAGTAGCCGATGAGTGGATGACGGGTCAGACTAATAATGTCGGGTGTGGGGGGAGGGGGCAGGGGGGTGTTGTAGGGAATAAAAACATTAAGGTGGGGGTTGCCAATATGGGAGGGGCTGTGATCAGCCGATTACCAAGTCGGGGAGATTGCAGAGAGTTTAAAATGTTAGTTGTTGGGGTTGGGGCAGTGAGAAGTACTCCGTTCTTTCTGGTTCACAGGCAATACAGTAAAAAAAAAACACTTGCTTCATGAACATCTTCAGCACTCTTTTCATATGCCGCTGGTATGCAGAAGTTAAAAATAAAATCATTTTAAAATAGAGTCATGCATCTATAAAACATTTTAATAACTGATCTAGCTTCTCAGAATGAATTAGATGCTCCTCATTAAAACTAAGTGCACAGGTTGAAATAGAGTTACCATTTTTTTTAAACTTCCCTATCGATTCCCATTTCCATAAACCACTGCTAAAACTTAGGCAATCCCCATTCCCCAAACTAGGAGAGGATAGGGGATTTTCAACTTCATCACTTGCAGCAGTGATGAATAGCTGCAGAAAAATATAACCTTAAGTTTCCCTCATTGCACTTCCATGCTGAGCCTGATTTTACAAATAATATATACACCGATCACAGCTTCTTACATAGGCATGAGCGCTATGCCTAGCTCAGTCAGAAGATTCCAGATTCAAGTTCCACTCCAGGACTTTAGCACAAACATCTAGGATAACACTCTACTGCAGCATGAAGGGAGGGCTGCAGAGTCAGAGATACCAGATGAAATCATAAACTGAGGCCCTGCCTGCCCTCTCGGATTAGGTGTAAAAGGCACTATTTTGGAGTAACGGATCACTTCTCTGCAGTGTTGGTGGATATTCATCCCTCAATGACAATTTTTTAAAAACATTATCTGGCTACCATAATACTGTTTGTGTAAGCTCGCTGGCCACAAATTTGCTGTCACATTTCATACACTACAAGTGACTATACTTCACACCTACTTCATTATCTGCAGCTTGCTTTGGTAAGTGGTTGTGAAAGGCGATATATAAATACAAATCTTACTTTCATTCAAACAGCAAGGGAGGGACAAGAAGATTAAAACCTACTCTGCCCAAGAGAAACAGATCTCCCAGTGGGGCCATTTGTGAGGGTGAGCAGATAGTTACGCCAATCTTGTCAAGGCCTTCAACCAGCAGCAAACAGTATTCAGGTACGTGCACTGAGGAGGAGTCAGTGGGCACACAATATGCCATTTCAGCATATACAACCCATGTACAAGGAAGTATCACAAATTCATTGCCAACAACAGTTTTTATTCCATAAATAAATCTTGCCTTACGTTGGATTCATATGGTTCAGCTTTTTAAGATGTTGAAAAACACATTTAACTTCAACATTTAAAAAAATGTGTACTAGCAAAGCAACTGCATCATTGCATATCAACAACCGCTCACCTGAAAGGAACAAAGAAATTATGAAGACAGAGAAATTAAAAGTTGGGGAGAGAGAAACAGCCCTCACAAATCAGTGAATGTGAGGGAACAATGAGATGAGTGGTCATGGCGTGCATGTGGTGGTGGGGGGGTCAGCATTAATTGTCCATCCCCAATTGCCCCCAAGAAGGTGTTGGTGAATTACCTTCTTTAACCATTGCAGTGTGGGTACACTCATCAAAGCGCTCTGAGGTAGACAGTGTATGGATTGTGGCCCAACAATGATAAAACAGCAATTTATTTCCAAGTTTGTGCGATAATGTGCGATTCGGAGTGGAACTTTCAGGTTATATTTCTAAACACCAGCTGCCCTGTTCTTCTGGACAGCAGAGTTCAAGTGTTTTTGAGTTCCTATTGAAGGAGGCCCAATGAGCCTTTAGGGATGGAAATCTGTCATCCTCACCTGGTCCGGTCCACATGTGATGCCAGATCTACAGCAGTGTGGTTGACTCTTACATGCCCTCCGGGATGGGCAACAAATGCTGGCCAGGCCAGTGATGCCCACACATCCCATGAATGAAGAAAAGTCACAGTGCACCAGTGTTTGGAGTGAATGTTTAAGGCACTGAATGTTTAAGACAGTGACTGTTTAAGGCAGTGAATGGGATGCTGATCAAGGGGGTTGCATTGCCCTGGATGATGGTCAAACTTCTTGAATGTTGTCAGAGGCACACTCATCCAGGCAAGTGGAGAATATTACATCTCACACCTGACTTGCATCTTATGGGTGGTGGAAAGGCTTTATGTAGCCCAGAGAGTTACTTACCACATTATGTCCTGCCTCTGGCCTCCTCTAGTAGCCACAGTACTTATTTATGCAGCTGGTCTAGTTCAGTTTCTGATCAATGGTAACCCCCAGGATATTGTTGTTGAGGAATTCAGTGATTGCAACATGCACAAATGTCAAAGGAGGGAATTAGACTTTCACTTGTTTAAGATGGACTTTATCTGACATATTTGCAGGTTGCATATTAATTGCCACTGGCCATCCGAAGCCTTAACATTGCCCAGGTCTTGCTGCTGTGGGCAAAGACTGCTTCGTCGTCTGAGAAGTTTTGAATGGAACTGAACATTGTGGTATCAGTGACATCCCCGGGGCAGCACGGTGGCCTAGTGGTTAGCACAACCGCCTCACGGCGCTGAGGTCCCAGGTTCGATCCCGGCTCTGGGTCACTGTCCGTGTGAAGTTTGCACATTCTCCCCGTGTCTGCGTGGGTTTCGCCCCCACAACCCAAAAATGTGCAGAGTAGGTGGATTGGCCACGCTAAATTGCCCCTTAATTGGAAAAAATAATTGGGTAATCTAAATTTATAAAAATAAAATAAGTGACATCCCACTTTTCTGCCATGATTGAGGAAAGGACATTGATCAAGTTGCTGATCTCAAAACAGCTTCATGTCATGTACGACTACAGCCAAGGGACAAGTTCCCAATTACTTCTATTTTACAAAGGCTCCGTGATGCCACACTGGAATCAAAACAATGGCCGCGATTCAGTGGCCTTGTTATGCACGAGTAAGATTGAAACAAGGCATTTAAATAGTGAGAGGCGTTAAAAATGAGAACCGTGCAGGACGCCAAACCATTTGCGATCCAAACGGCCCGCATTCGTAGCTGAAATGGGGATCCCGCCGTAAAATGGCGAGAAACCAATAATCACCACTTACCCAATTTCCATACAATTGCCACCCCGTATCCAACAGCCTTCCGTGATCTAATCACCTTCCCAACACTGAGTCACACAGGCGCCGATTAATACCCCTTTTTAAAAATGTGAACCTGACGAAAGGGCTGTTGCGGGGACCGGAGGTTTGTAGCCACCTTCACTCACAAGCAGGGCCGGGGGCACTGGGTTTGCTGCCCGTGCTCGGAGGGGGTGGGCCGCCTTGCCAAACCCTGGATCATGTGTACCCATTCCGGGGGGAAACCATAGCCCCTGCTAATATGTCCTACTGACCACCCATGACTCCCACTGACCACAGAGGCCTCTACCATGTGGCTGAATGCTATTGCTATTAGGGAATTGCCAATCGTAGTTAAGTGAGCATTTCACACATCCCAATTGGATTCACGTGGGTGGCTGTGCCATGTAGCATATAAGGGTTATTGTCTGGTATCCCATTCAGACCATGATGCCTGAACACTGCAGGAGGCAACACCACAGACGCAGCAGCCAACATCCGAACACAGAGGGTTCCAGTCCTGGGGACATGTCTCCGACCGGAGGGTCAGCGAGTGCAACAAGTAGGGAACCTGGGCCCGGTCCACGTAATGATATGTGCAGGTGTATGAGGTGCAAGGGCCGGTGAGCAGGCTCCCCCCCCCCCCCCCCAACCCCACCCCCCACCCCCCCTCCACCACTGTGGCCGGGGGTGAGTGAGCAGGGTGTGCTGGATGGGGCAGAGGATAGCAATGGGGGGACTTGTGGTTCCCGGAGTCGATGACATCGCTGTTTGTCAGCCTCACACTCTCTCCTAATTCCTTGCAGATATCTAACCGTATGGACGATATTCTGAACCTTGCGGAACTTGCCCTGGTGGTGCTGCTGGCAGGCCAGGTCGCTAAGCTCTGGAGAAGGTGACGGCAGCAGCAGAGTCGACAGAGACTTGAGGCGGTGGCCCATGTGCTGGGTCCTGCCCCACCCAGAGGACTAGGCTGCCCATCAAGCTAGGGTGAGATCCAGAGATGGAGCCCGAGAGGGCCGATAGTCTTTCAAGCAGATGACGGACAACACGTGCCGTAGGAGGCTCCGCCTTAACAAGCAGACAATGTGGCTCCTCTGCCATGTCCTTGAGGACTTGGCACCACGTGGAGGAGGAGGACACCACTCCCGGTGGCCAAGGTCACTACAGTCCTGAACTTTTACGCCTCATGATCATTCCAGGGCTCGAGCGGGGCTTGTGTGGCATCTGACAAGCTACAGTCCACAGGTGCACCCGACTACATAAACTTCGACATGGACCAAGCACAACAGGATGCCCGGGCAGCAGGATTCTTCGCCATTGGCAGGAAGCCCCAGATCCAGGGGCTTATAGATGGCATGCATATCTCCTTGCTCGCACCGCACCGTCTGGAGGATCCTACATCAACAAGAAGGGTTCCACCCAGAATATCCAGCTCATGGGCGATCACTACATGAAGATCATGCCTATGTGTACACGTATTCCACAGAGTGTGCACGCCAATTACATCCTGGGGCAGTCAGACATCCCCAACATCTTTGAAGACCTCCCCAGGATGGCCGGTTGGCTCCTCTGGGTAAGGGGTACCCTGCTGAGGACCTGGCTAATGATGCCAGTATGGAGGCCGGTGACAAATTCAGAGATCCAATACAGTGAGGCCCATGTGGCCACCTCGTCTGTCATTGAGCGGCGCGGGTCTGCTGAAAATGCGGATCTGATGCTTCGACTGCTCCGGAACACCTCCCAGAGGGTTGCCCGCTCTGTCCTCCACAACCTGGCACAACAGTTGGGCAAAGTGCTGGAGGTGAGTGGGAGGAATATATGGCCAGCTCTGAGGGGTGCCAGACCAGGAAGGGTTGATGGATTATCCAGGGGAGGAACGGGAGGACCAGCTGGAGGCTGGAGAACAGGCGGCAGGGGAGAGGATCCGGCAAGCCTGGAAGGCCTTTGTCATCACCCGCTTCACATAGAACGTGGCCGAGACCATCACTGCACCCCTTCTCTCCTTCCCCTTACCTCGCTCCATCCCTCTGCACTCCCCCTCCCTTCACAGTCCTCTCCTCCTCCTCCTCATACACCCACCCCCACCCCCCCCTCCCCATTTCCCATCCTCCCAGGATCTGTGTTACATGAATCCAGGATGCTGGGACTGTGTCGGCACTGTCAGTGCGTCACTGTCAGAGGTTGATGATACTACCATGCTCTACTACTGCATCTAGGTGTGTCCCCAGGATGCACAGAGTTGGAGGCAGCCAGCTGTTTACCACATCCCATGGCCGTTGATGCCACTGGCGGGCATCCGCAGGGGCAGGACGGCCTCGGTGCAAAAGCAGGCGGCACACGCACAGCCGTGCCACCCAGTTACGGGTGCTGACTGCAAGATGCAGCATCGTCAGAGGGGTGGAACTCGGCAGAAGGAGTGATCACTGTCGTCATTCCATAGGATGGGTCCGAGGGCAGCACGGTGGCGCAGTGGTTAGCACTGCTGCCTCATGGCGCCGAGGTCCCAAGTTCGATCCCGGCTCTGGGTCACCGTCTGTGTGGAGTTTGCACATTCTCCCCGTGTCTGTGTGGGTTTCGCCCCCACAACCCAAAGATGAGCAGTGTAGATGGATTGGTCATGTTAAATTGGCCCTTAATTGGAAAAAATTGATTGGGTACTCTAAATTTTTAAAAAAGGATGGGTCCGTTTTGGAAACTGGGACCCTCTTCTCATGGTCGGTGTCCATAGGGCCCTGGGGTTCACCTTCGGGTGGAGGGGCAGCTGGTTTGAGCTCAGCTGCCCCGCGTCATCTGGTTCTACCAGACCTGGCAGCTCCCCAATGCCTGCAGCATTGTCGACAATGCGCCTCAGTGACTGGGACACACTGCAGTGTCCCGGCAATGCCCACCTGTGATTGGGACAAGCGCCGCAGCCCCTTGGCTATGCTCACCTTGGACGTGAAAATGTCCTGCAGTGCCTCGTTAAGATCTGGTACTGGGTCACGTACCCCAGCATGTCAGACATTCTGCTGAGGCCCTCAGTGATGGTCGACACTGACTGAACCAAACCTTGGACACCTGCACACATGCTGCCGATGCCATGCATCAGGCTCTCCACTGCGGCTGCCACCCTAGCAGTTTTCGCCTCTGTGCCATTCATTCCAGTGCCATCTCCTGTGCCCCTAGCCTCTGGGACTCCTTCAATGGCTATGGACCTGCTGGAGGGTTGCTAACATTCCCCTCTGAATATACGGCCTTTCATGGCCACACACTATCATCTGCATCAGCTTCAGGTAAACCTGGTCCAGTGGCTCAGCATATGACTGGGACCCAGCTGGGTCCTGGGGTCCAGTAGACCTCTGATTGCTGTCTCCCCTGGGCATTTGCTGCCTCCACCTGATGTACATCAGTAATAATGATAATAATAATATATTGTCACAAGTAGGCTTCAATGAAGTTACTGTGAAAAGCCCATAGTCGCCACATTCCGCCGCTTGTTCTGGGAGGCCGGTACGGGGATTGAACCCGCGCTGCTGGAAATGTTCTGCATTACAAGCCAGCTGTTTAGCCCACTGTGCTAAACCAGCCCAACTGTGTGTTGCTCACTAGATTGTGCCCCAGATGTACAGACTACTACTGTTGCACACCGATGTGAGCGTCTCTACGCTGGTGGCTGGTGGCATCCTCGGAGCTCTCCTTCGAGGTGTTCTCATGGGAGGTGGTGAGCAGGGCCAGCCCATCAGCTGGAGACCAGCAGGAGAATGCACAGGTTGTCAGTGGGAGGGAAGGCTCACTCTGTAGCTCAAAGATTGGTGTGGGAGAAATGGGTTTGGATTTGTGGCACATTGACACCAGTACTGGGGGAGAGGGGACCTGTTCCGAAAGGATATTCTTCATCTGAGTCATGCTGGGACCAGAGTCCTAGCGAATCGCATAACTGGGGCTGTCGGTAGTGCTTTAAACTAAATGGTTGGGGGTTCAGTTGTAGGGGAAACCAGAAAATCCAATTTCAATGAGATGGTAAGACTGCAGTTAGCAATGTGGTGGATGGTTACCAGAAAATAAAAGTGTGGGACAGAACACGTGAATGTCTTTGTGCACCCAAGGAATTATTGAAGAGTTGGGAAATGTAACATTAAAACAAATTTAAAAGCTTTGTATCTAACTGCAAAAAGCATTTGTAACAAACTCAATGAGCTAACGGCGCAAATAGAAACAAAAGGTTATAACTTGGTAGGGATTACTGAAACATGGTTACAGGGAGACCAGGTCTGGGAATTGAATATCTATGGGTACGCAGTATTTTAGAAGGACAGGCTGAAAGGAAAAGGAGGTGGCGTAGCCCTGCTGGCGAGGAAAAGGATCAGATGTGGAATCAGTCTAGGTAGAAATAACAAAGAGAAGAATTCCTTGGTAAGAGTAATCAATAGGTCCTCAAACAGTAGTTTTACAGTGGGGCACAGTATAAACCAGGAATTACTGGGGGCTTATAAAAAACGTACAGCAATAATAATGGATGATTTTAATCTACACATAGACTGGAGGAATCAAATTGGCAAGGGTAGCCTGGAGTTCATTGAATGCATTAGAGATTGTTTCCTGGAACAGTATGCTGGGGAACCAACCAAAGAGGAGTCCACTCTCAATTTGGTATTCTGTGATGAGGAGGGATTAATTAATGAGCTCACAGTTAAGGATCCACTCGGGAGTACTGACCATAGTCGGGTAGAATTCAAGATTCTGTTTGGGGGCGAGAAACTGGAGTCCCACACTAGTGTTCTGGAATTAAACAAAGGAAAGTACATAGGCTTGAGGACAGATTTGGCCCATATTGACTTGGCAGGAAGGCTAAAAGGTAAACAGCTGATGAGCAGTAGTAGTTGTTTCAGGAAATACTCAATTCCTCACAACTAAAATATAACCCAGTGAGGAAGAAAGATGGCAAGAGGGGTTAAAAACATCCACGGTAAACAAGGAGGTCAAGGACATTATAAAGACAAAAACTAAGGTACATCATATTGCACAGGCCAGTGGCAGGCTGGAAGACTGGGAAACTTTCAAACATAAGCAAAGGGATGCTAAAAATGTAATAAAAAGAGTTACGGTTAATTAAGAAAAAAGAAAACAGAGCAAAATATCAAAAAATGATAGCAAAAGCTTCTACAGGTACATAAAAGGGAAGAGAGGCGCTAAGTGAATGCTGGTCCTTTAGAAGGTGAAACCGGTGAGTTAATAGTGGGAAACACAGAAATGGCAAAGACGCTAAATCAATACCTTGCCTCAGTTTTCATGGTGGAGGACACGAGGATCGGGCAAATCTGAGGTAATAGAAAGGGTGGAACTTGGAACAATCAGCATCAATAGGGAAACGGTACTAAACGGACTCTTGGGATTGAGGGCAGACAAGTCCCCAGGGCCTGATGGCCTACATCCTGGGTGTTAAAGGAAGTGGAAGCAGAGATAGTGGGTCCATTGGTTATGATATTCCAAAATTCCCTGGGCATGGGAAAGGCTCCAGTTGATTGGAAAAACGCTATTCAAAAAGGGAGGGAGGCAGAATGTGGGAAATTACAGACCAGTTAGTTTAACATGTGTTGTTGGAAAATTGTTAGAATCAATTATCAAGGTCGTAATATCAGGACTTTTGGAAAGCCAAAGCGCTATCCATCAGAGTCAGCATGGTTTTATGCAAGGCAAATCATGTTTGACTAATTTGCTTGAGTTCTGAGAAGATGCAACAAGCAAAGTGGATAATGGGGATCCTGTAGATGTAGTCTATCTAGACTTTCGGAAAGGGTTTCATAAGGTGCCACATAGAAGGTTAATTCACAAGGTGTGATCATATGGGATTAGGGGCAATTTATTAGCATGGATAGAAGACTGGCTGACGGACAGAAGACAGAGAGTCGGGATAAATGGGTAATTTTCTGGACAGCAAGACATAACTAGTGGGGGTGCCAGCTATTTACAATCTACATTAAAGTCTTGGATACAGGGATAGAAGGTTATCCAGCCAAATTTGCAGATGACACAAAAATAGGTGGGACAGCAAGTTGCAATGAGGAAATAAGAACCTTACAAATGGATACAGATAGGTTAGGAGACTGGGCCAAAATGTGCCAGATGGAGTTTAATGTAGTTAAGTGTGAGGTCAAGCATTTTGGTCGAGAAAATGGAAGAGCAACTTATTATCTAAATGGGAAGAGACTTCAGGGTGCTCCAATGCAGAGGGATCTGGTGTCCTCATGCATGAGTCACAGAAAACGAGCATGCAGGTGCAGCAGATAATAAGGAAAGCAAAAGGAACATTGGCATTTATAGCAAAATAAATTGAGTATAAAGGTAAAGAAGTGTTGTTGCAACTATACAAGGCATTGGCAAGATCACACTTGGAGTATTCTGCACATAGGGTTCCAGATTCGATTCCTGGCTTGGGTCAATGTCTGTGCAGTGCCTGCACGTTCTCCCAGTGTCTGCATGGGTTTCCTCCAGGTGCTCCAGTTTCCTCCCGCAAGTTCCGAAAGACATGCTGTTAGGTAATTTGGACATTCTGAATTCTCCTTCACGTACCCGAACAGGTACCGGAATGTGGTGACCACAGGCTTTTCACAGTAACTTCATTGCTGTGTTAATGTAAGCCTACTTGTGACAATAAAGATTATTATTATCACTTTTGGTCCCATTATTTGAGGAAGGATGCAGTGGCATTGGAGGCAGTTCCGAGGAGGTTCACTAGATTGAGTCAAGAGATAAGGGATTTATCATTTGAGGTGATATTGAACAGTTTAGCCCATACTCTAGAGTTTAGAAGAACGAGGGGAGATCAAATTGAGATATACAAGATGATAAAAGGTATTAATAAAGTAGACGTATAGCAGATGCTTCCTCTTGAGGCATTCTAAAACAACAGATCAAAATCTTAGAATAAGAGATAGAAAATTTAAAACAGATTTGAGGAGAAGCTACTCCCAAAGGGTTGTGGATCTGTGGAATTTGCTACTCCAGAGTGCGGTGGAGGCAGGGATGTGAGTAAATTTAAAGAGGTGTTAAACAGATTTTTAACTGGTAATGGGTTGAAGGGTTATGGAGAATGGGCAGGACAGTGGAGTTGAGGCCATGATGGCTTGGGAGACTAAATTGCCGACTCCTGCTCCTAGGTCTTATGTTTGAGGGAGGAGATGCTCCAGCTGATTTTGCAATCCAGCTCTTGGTTTGTAGCATTGTAGGTAACAGATGAGGAACATATCAGCCATGATAAAATGGCGGAGCAGACTCGATGGTCCGAATGGCCTAATTATACTCATATCTTATGAACTTATGAACAACTAACATTCGACAGTCCATCTGGTCTGTCTTCGGCCACCCCTCCGTAACCTCCAGGGCCCGTTCCTCGAAGGTCATTAGGATTCTAATGTCCGGCACCCCGCTGCTCACCTGGGCCTTCTTCTGATTGTTGTGGGACAACTTCTCCTACTGGGACAGAGAGGGGGCATCATTACGCTGCACGGCAAGATGCTGGGTGGGGCAGAGCCAGACAATTCCCGTTTTGGGGGGGGGGGGGGGGGGGGTCCAGTGCCAACTCACCCCTGCGGCCCGGAGTAGGTCATTGACATTCTTGTGGCACTGGGTGCCAGTCTCAGTCATGCTGCCCGAGCTGACTGCCACTTCCACTCCCTCCCAGGCAGCACTGGCTGCTCTGTGGCTGATCCTCCGGGACCCTCGGGGAAACAGGACATAGTTTCTGGCGTTGACTGCCTCCAGGAGCCTCCCCAGGTCTGCATCCCCGAATCGTGGGGGTGGTCATTTCGGTGCCATGACTGCAAGCTAAATGTGGCGATCTGTGCAAGAGCAGTTTAAGTACTGCCCTACCTCGTTAGTGGGGGGCTGGTGAGCGTGGTTCCGGCGAATCGGCTGGCGAGCTACTACTTGAAGCATGAAGTCCGTGGGGCCTTCAGTGGGCCAATTAGCGTTGGGATTGCGGTGATGGCCTCGCCAGGCAGTTTCTCCTCGCTACCACAATTAGAAACTTTTTCATTGAATCTTGCTCATTAGCTATGATTCTCTCTCCAAAGTGCTGCCAGACCTGTTATGTTTTCCCAGCAGTTTTTGCTTTTATTTTGGTCAAATGCTGCCTTGATGTAGAGGGAAATTGCTTTCACTTCAGCTGGAAATTCAGCTCGTGTCCATGTTTGGATCAAGATTGTAATGAGACCTGGAGCCTGGCAGAACCTAAACAGAGCATCAATGAACAGGTCATTTGTGATCAGTGCTGCTTAATAACATTGTCCACACCACCCTTCATCATTTTGTTGATGACTGAGAGTAGACTGATGGTGTGGTACTGTATACACCACAATCAGCTATTTCTTGATGTCACGTTGAGTGAACTTAATTGACCGAAGGCTAGCAACCATGTTGGTCGGGACTTCAGGAGAAGACCCAGATGGATCATCCACTCAGCACTTCTGGCTGACAATGATTGCAAACTCATTTGCAATGAAGGGGGGGGGGGGGGGGGGGGGGGGGGGGAGAAAGAGTTCCAGTCAGGCCTTCTTCTGCATCCAGTTAGCAAGATTCAAAACAGTTTTATACCGGGCATCCAGCTGGTTTCCCGGTCCACTGCGGCAGACGCTGCTCAAAATTAATGCCATTCAATACCTATTTTGGGCCTCCCACTGAATTCTCCACTGAACCCGCCGGCAGAGACATGGTGGAAATCCAACCTCTGTCTCCATATTATTAGCCAAATCCTCTGGATTATTAATCCAGTAGCATAACAATTTTACTGCCGTAAATGGGACACACGCATGCCATGCTACCTCCCAGCAGAAAAATGGCAACAGGCATGAAGGCAACAGACTAGCGGCACATATCCTGTCTTTACATTTATCCTCCTGAACCTCTCGTCCATCATGTGGCTGAGGTTAATATTGTCTCCATTATATACTCCATACCATTAATATGGTATTAAGTAACAATGTTTTCACCTTCCTAAAGCAATAGGATCTCCCCTTTACTGTGTTTAAAGCAACATTTTTGTTACTGATGATCTGTATTAATAGCCGTTTCAATTTCCCACTGACTTTTGGTAGTTACTCATGAACGAAGGTGGTACAGTCAATTAAGAGAATAAAATTCATATTTGTTGCATATGATTCATTATATGTGTTGTAATTTTGCTTAATTTCATGTAATAAATTACTCTTCAAATATCAATCTACAGCCTACATTGTAAGCAGATTCTTTTTGATTACTGTTACAAAATTCAATCAAATCAAAGTTGATCTTTAGGTGCAAAATTAAAAGATATATAGTACATCTCATTTCTACTGCTTCATTATTTTTTACGAGGTTAATTTATCATCCGTAACCCAACAGTGATACTACTTTTCAGCCTGAATACTCAAGAGTATTGCAATGCAAACATCAAAGTAAGCAAGGAACAGTCATGGATTCCTGTCTTTTCCATATAAAGCTAACTTTCAAAGAATAAATAGTGCCATCACAATATGGAGATTTTTTTCTTTAGTCTAGAATACTTATATTTTTTCTCTCTTTCTGGTTCATTTTTCCATTCGATAACATAAAGTACCGTTGAAAATAATTTAGCTGTATGCAGGTTATAGGTGTCCCCAAACTCCATGAATCTTTAAACAGGGTTTTATGATCTAAAAATTTGGGATAGCAATTTATGAACCCATGTAAGTAATATTAGCACCAAAATCCCAAACATAACTACTAGCTACACAGTAACTATTGTGCGAGTACATTTTATACACAAATTTAAATGTGCAAATCATATTGAAAGTGTGAAGATCAAAGCTGTTGGCATATCTAACCTTCATACTGGATTGTCTTTAATAGAAGATGGATAGGTAGGTGAAACTTCAAAATGATAAAGGGTTCACATGGTAACACCAACAATGAAAAAAAAGTTCAAACAGTTGAACTGTCCACAGAATCCGGAGTAATTGTGCCCAATATTATATCAATTTCCTAAGTACTGTTCATTTTATGGGCAGTTTAACTTTGGACCTTTTCAGTTGGCAGCAGGTGTCACTATGTCAGTCATTGAAATGCTGCAATTGCTAAACCTCAGGCATTTTATGGTCAATTCTCAGTTTTATCAATAAATAAGCTTGAGTTGCTTATCGGGAAATTCGGGCCAATATAAAACATACGAAGAAGAAACACAAAATTTAAGCAATCAACTGCATGTTATTTGCATACATTTGTTGCACCATTAGGATTGTTAACATCTTGCATGAACATAATTACCGGAGAAAAAGTTAAAGGCCACAGGCAAAAGCCAAACAGAACAGAATTTCTGCAAGAAATTAAAAAATATTGAATGCAAAATGATTTCAGGATATAATTTCAGAATCTTTGTATTATTGGCATTAAGAAAATGGTTAGAACCTACTCAAGCTTTCCAGTGCAATTGAAGACATAATCTGAACTCCAATTAGATTACACCCTTGTAATCATTTCTGGATAGCTGTTCATTTCTATTTAATATTACAGAAATATCAAACCACAATATGCCAGAACATTGATCGTTCCCATTACAATATAAATGTATCACATTAATTATATATACTGCCAATAATGATTTCCACGTATGCCTGCTCATCATTCTGAAAACATGGAAAGTTTCCAATGCTCCATTCGGCAAATGTGATTTCATTTCAGTAACTACTTAATAAATGCTGCAAAATATCCATGATGATACAAAAGTTAGTTGACTTTAAAAATCTCAGGTTTGCACTGGAGAATAAAAAAAATGATGTATCAAAATAGATTGATAAACCATTAATTCTCATGTGAATAATGTGTTCATTACCTTGTTCTGTGTAAATCTCAATGATTCATTAATCACCCTACAATTCCTCTTATGAAGTAAAAGATTTGAAGGTTTGTGTTAAAGAAAACTGATCCATGAAAGTATCAGTAGTGTATACTTGTTGAATAGAAACAATTAGCTGTGGCATTATTAGAATCAAAAATAAAAACATCCAACTCAAATCAGGTTTATAAACTCAAAGCCATTACTGTACTGTCAAATCTAATAGAACTGTCTTAAGAGGTGAACAAATGAAAAAAGGACAAAAATACAGACATCAATAAGTTTAAAAAACAATCCAATTCCAATTTGTCTTTGCTGTTTGATATAATAGAAGAGCACACCTTTTTTGCATCTGGTATTAGCTAGTAGACATGGCTATAGAATCTCCATCAGTTTTCCTGACAGAGCTGTGGCAATTCCAGGCTGTAATTGAAATTCCATTAATCTGATGTACCCAGATTCGATACAGAAAAATCAAAACCTCATCCAGTGCTTTATCCGCTCACAATAACCTACCAGTGAACTCTCCCCGTTAGCATTGAGCAAGTTATGATTTCACAATCAATCAGACTTGCGGCCAGCCAAAAGGCAGATTGGTAACGGAGAGCCTGGCATTTATTTTTTAGGCTTTTGTCAGTTTCTGTAGGGGAGCGTAGGCCTGGGGAGTCCATGCATTACCCTCCTTTGCTGTGATTTAATTGCTGCCAGCAATCAAGAAGAGAAGAAGTGCCACTGAAGTGTGTGTGAATTACATTAGAAGATATAACGGATGTTTCTTTCCTACAGTACCTAATAAACCATAAAGAAACCCAAACACATATGGCTTGAGGGAATAACTGGAAAATTAGGTGGTCATTTGGGAATTGAGTGAACTTTTGAACTAGAAAGACTCAGACAGAGATTGAAAGAGAAAAGCAGACACAGAAATAAAAAGAACAAAATGAGTGTAAGCTTTTTGACCTTCATAGTACCTCAAAAATTATATCAGCATTATGAAAAATAATCTGCTGTTCTTTAAGTTTGGAATTTACAAACCCATATTTGTCTCAATGCCAACTAATACTAAAGGGTAAAAGCACAGACCTTACATAATTTGATTTGTATAAAGCTCTTCATGCGACCTCAACCTAATTGAGCTATTAATATATGCTTCCAAATACCTGGGGGGAGGGTCTAGGTGGTGCCTTTGCAAATAGAGCAATTCTGGAAGCACAAATGTCATTCACATCGCGTCCACACAGAGATGGAAAAGAACACTATGTTCTTAATACATGCACGTAGGAAAGTAACTATATTATAAACAGGCAATATTTCTTGTGTAGCAGCACTCTGCAAATTTATACTCATCTCAGATGGTGAAGCAATGGCGTGTGCAGTGATCAAGACAATGTTCAAACTGCTGTATCCCAAATGAGAGAAAATATATATTGAGAATAGAGATGGTGAATGAGGTCCATAATACAAAAAATATCCACTTTGGGTACCATGATTTAGCATGTAAATTGCAGCAATTTTAATAGGCTGCAAGATGTAAAATTGTAGTGTTATGTGTCTGGGATAAAAGCTACATATAGTCCAGAGATGGAAATGCAATAGAAATGCTACAGGCCTACCTCATAATTGACCCAGGCATGTTTAACCTCAGTCACAAATGCAAAAATCACAGAAATCTGTTTTAATAACATCGTCAATACAGTATATAACTATTCTTTTTCTTTAGTAGGGACTGAATCACTAAGTATTCCCCAGAATACAAAGAAATTTTAGAGAACAGGTGCAATTTTCAATTTATAAATTGACCAGAAGAGATCGTATAGTTGAAGATAATGTGTTATACCTGGCATTTTATATTATTTATATTTGAATATTCACAGCTCCAGTTCTCAACCCAAGTACAAAATAGTTAAATTAGTTAAGATATGGTTAAAGTTAAAGACATTACGATGCCACAAAAATAATCTGATTATGAAATTTGAAGCCCAATATCTAGTCAACTTTGTGTCATAGGAAGAAACAGGAGCAGGAGTAGGCCATTTGCCCCGTCAATCTTCTGATTTTCTACCTCAACAAATTTCCTGCACTATTAACATATCCCTTAATATCTTAGATATTTAAAAAGTTATCGATTTCTGTCTTGAAAATATTTAATGACTGAACTTGTACAGCTCTCTGGGGTAGAAGAATTCCAAAAGTTATCTAAAATGTTAAAAGGATTTTTAGAAATAACAATGGTGCTAAATTTAACAATTAAAGTAGCATGTGATTTTGAATAAGTTACAACATTAAAGACTAGCTCCCTCTGAGCCGTAAACCAAAGCGAAAAAGGTTAAAACGCGGATGCAAAATGATGTGCATCCAAGCTATATCCCTTGATGCCTGAACATTTCTGAATTCCTTCTGATATAGTCTACACTATGATAAATGCATAATTTTAATAACCGTAAAGTAAAACATCCAGCAAAAGACTGTGCAATATATATTTTCATGCAGCAATCTGTATCAATACAAACTGTAATAATTGTGCTACATAACACTATTTTCCCACTTGGGTAGCTGGGTGTCCTCATATGGCTGTAAGTAATTAAAAACTTGCACTGTTGTTTTTCCACACATGCTATTGATTAAACCACAAATTATAATGTACTATATGTAAGCAGCGATGAAAACTAGACATTGATCAATTAGTGTGTACAAGAACACAAAAAATAGGAATGGACTACATGGCCTGTTGAGTTTGCTCCACCATTCAATACAATCATGGATCCTGTGCTTCTGCTACAATTTCCTGCCTGCTTCTTGATTTTCTTGAGGCACCAGAAATCTGACTATCCCAGCCTGAAACGTTTTCAACGATTGAGCACTCACAACCTTCTGGGGTAGAGAATTCTAAAGATTAACAACCCTTTGAGTAAAGTAATTTCTCCTATTCTCAGTCATGAATGACCAACCCTTCATTCTGAGACTGTGCGCAGTATTTTAGATTCCCTAACCAGGGTAGACAATCTGTGTGTCTACCCTATCAAGTACCTTCAGAACCTTGTAGGTTTCAAAACATTACCTCTCATTCTTCGAGACTCCAGAGAATATTAGCCCTATTTACTCACAGTCTCTCACTATTGTATACCACCTCACCCCAGGAATCAAGGCCGAAATTCTCCCATCGGGAGACTAAGTGCCGACGCCGGAGTGAAAACCGAAATGTTTCACTCCGGCTCCTCGCCCCCTATTCTCCCATCCCCGGGGCTTAGAAGCGGCGCCACGTCAACTACGCGCGCCAGGCCTTGGAGCCGCGTGAAAGCGAATTACGCGTCATCCGTGTATGCGCAGGTTGGCCGGCGCCAACCCGTGCATGCGCAGGTGCCGTCCTCCCCGCGGGCGCCCCGCAAGCCATGGAGGATTGATCTTGCGGGCGGCAGAGGAAAAGAGTGCGTCCTTTAGAGATGCCGGCCTCCCGATCGGTGGGCACCGATCGCGGGCCAGACTGAGCGCCCCCCTGGTGCTCGATCCTCTCCACCCCCCCCCCCAGGCTGCACACGCTGCGTTCGAGCGCTGTTCAAGCCGGCAGCGACAAGGTGTGGTTGGCGCCGGCGTGAACCCGTCGGATTGGGCAGGCCGCTCGGCCCATCCAGACTGGAGAATTGCTGCTCGCCTGCTACAAACGGCAAGCGGCCATTCTCCGAGTGGCCTGTCGCGCCGTTTTTTTTGGGGGGGGGGGGGGGGAAGAGAATCACGTGTGGGTGCCAGGGAGGCGTGGTGGGAATCGCCCGGCACTCCCGCGTTCTCCCACCCGGCGTGGGGGTCGGAGAATTGCGCCCCAAGTTAGTAAACCTGCACTGTACTGCCTCCAACACAGTCCTTCCTTAAATATGGAGACCAAAATTACACTGAGTATTCTAGGTGTGGCCTCACCAAAACCTAGTACAATTGTTGCAAGACTTTATTCTTGTACTCCAATTAATTCACTTGCAATAATAAAGGCCAACATGCCATATGCCTTCCTAATTGCTTGCTGCACCTGAATGCTAACTTGTTGCACTCCTTGTAAACATACACCCTAGTCTCTTGGAACATCATTACTTACCAGTTTCATGCCTTCTTAACAATATTCTGCTTTTATATTTTTAATAATTTTCCTTCATTATGCTCCATGTTGCCCTTTCATAACTATATCATTTTGCAGCCTTTCTCTTTCCTCTTCACTGCTTACATTTCAACCTAGCTTTGTTTTATCAATAATTGTTGCAATTAACATAAGTTATTTGTATTCAACTCTTTGGGAAGATTTTACTGAATCATACTTCCATTGTGAAGCCTTGCTCATTGGTTGCATGCATTGGAAAACCATGGGAAGTCACATCTGATTTTGCAATACACATTTCCAGCAGGTTGGTTGTGTAAAATTAATCAGTTGGAATGAAGTACGGTTGGAAAGACTTAGCATTATGCTGTACAAATTCAATATCATATTCTAAGCATTATAAACCCGTAAAGACGTTGCTCAAAACATGCTCCTTCGTTCCAACTAGAAACTGTATTTCAACTTTTGGTTGAAATACGAAGATACATTATTTATGTCAATGTACATTTCTGATTCCATTTCTTAGATTTTGCGGGATTTTGCATAAAGTATAAACTCAAAAAATACAGATTTTATACCAGGAATTAAGACCACACCTAATCGCATTTAACTATAAATTATTAAAAGCTTTAATTTTTGATTTAAGATTGCTGAAGATCCTGGAAAACCTCCTTGATTGAACCATTCAGTATAAAATTCTAGCAATTTTCAAACTAGGTGAAAGACTTATAGGTTACAATTTCAGTCTCACTTGAAAAAAAAGGTTCTGGTCAGCATTTCATTGTTGATAACAGGATATTTTGAAATGAATGAAATTGCAACATATTTCTCAGTCACAAATAAAAATATCAATGACTCTGAAGCCTAAACTGCAATACGTTTTATGAGCGAATATACTCAGCTACGGATCTGCTCAACAAACTCATTAGACAAATATAAGAAAAACCAAACACCATACAATTTAAAAAGACAGTACTGCTTACTTCTGGATTTTTTTCAGGCAATGCTTTCCTTAGTTCATTTGTTCTTTGGCTAAACAAGCTTTGCTGCATATAAATTCCATAAAAGGGTTCATTGTAACATTTGTGGTTTTGTTTTCATTTTTTAAATAAAAGAGTCAGGGCCAACAGTTTTTACAAGATAAACTGTAGGACGGGGACAGCAGATCTTTATAACGCAGGTGAATTATTGAGTTGCGTCACTATTGGCTTTTTTTTTCAAATTACAAGTCCTTCACTTGCCTTCCAGTTGTACAAAATGGACAATATCATTGCATACACGTAGGACAAATTTAATATGCTGGAAAAATATTACATTTTACACCATTTTACAGGGATATTCCTAATGCGCTTGCAAAATTTGCATACTACTTTGGTTGGAATATCATACTTTCAATAATATTTAGGAAACATATTCCCGAAGTAATTCAATGAAATCATAACGCATCCCGGGAAGAGAAAAAAGAGTGTACAATCCACATTTAAATTGCCTTTTAAAATCCTATGTACAAGAATTGGCTATTTAATCCAGGAGACATTTTATTAACCCCTTCTGTATCAAATAGCTGCCGATTTAAGGAAAGAGGTTAAAAAGGTAAATAAAAATCAATGACTTCATATAAATTGCAACTTATTTTAAAAATTACTAAATTATAGAAATCAGGATTTTTTTAATAAATTATTTTAGAGTATGAAACATTTCAGAAATTACAAACTGAATTCTTAAAGCCAATTTTAATATGGTCTCATGTAATAATAAAAAAATGACACTATAAATTACACCTATTTTATATATTTTAGGAAAGGATACGGTCTACAAACTGGAGTACAATTTAATCTGAGCTTCATATTAAGACCAAGTTTTTTGTGCTTTAACAACAAAGCTGTTTTTTCTTGGTTGTATACATTTTGAATACCACTAGAGAGAGCTCTTCAATTCCTCATAGCTGCCTTCCAGCAGGGACCCAATTCAATGTCACTGTAAAATTGTTGATCATGTTTTTTCCTCAAGAACTTAATCAAACCAGAGATCCAGATTTCACAGTTTCTAAAAACTGGCAAAAACAGATCAAATAAAAATAGGCAATCACACATACCATCAGCTGCAGCTTCCTCGCGTTCAGAGGCCAGTGAAATACCATCTCCCGAAGGTTCTTCAAAGCTGTCAGAATCTTCTGATTCCCCTACAGAATAATTAAAAATTTAAGCACAATTAACATTCTATGTTAATATGCACGAGAGAATTGTTCATTAAAGTTTAATAAAACTTAATTTGGTAAAACATTAAAATTCATTGATATTGCACGTTTATTTGATGAAGGCAAATAAGGAGTTAAAAGTAGTATCCGCATGCACATTCACACTAGCCAGCAGATAGTTCTTGAAATGGGACAAGCTGCATTTGTTGCCCCATTGCTACTTATTTCAACTGCAAAAACTGAAAAGTAAGAGGAGACAGACTGCAATTTCACAGCCTTAATAGGAGGCTACCAAGCTAATTTCAAGGCTTTTATTTATTTGCATGAGATTGGGTTTCACTGGTTAGGCCTGCATCCCTAATTAGAATCATAGAATCATAGAATTTACAGTGCAGAAGGAGGCCATTCGGCCCATCGCATCTGCACTGGCTCTTGGAAAGAGCAGCCTACCTAAGCCCACACCTCCACCCTATTCCCGTAAGCCCATCTAACACAAGGGTAAATTAGCATGGCCAATCCACCTAACCTGCACGTCTTTGGACTGTGGGAGGAAACTGGAGCACCCGGAGGAAACACACGCAGACATGGTGGAGAACGTGCAGACTCCGCACAGACAGTGACCCAAGCAGGAATCGAACCCGCGAGCCTGGTGCTGTGAAGCCAAAGTGCTAACTACTATGCTACCGTGCTGCCCCAAGTTCATGTGGAATCGAATCTGGGACCCTTGAGCTGTGAAGCAACTGTTCTAACCACTATGCTAACGTGTCCCCCCCTCGCCCAACAATCAGAGCGTTAGTGGCCGATCTTGCACTCAAATGCACCTTTCACACTCTTTGCCCCTCCCCCCAGGGTCCCTTGGTGATTTATAAATCTCCATCCTGAACACGGTCGGTTAAGGAACATCCACAGCCTTGGGAATCTCAAAAGATTCACAACCCTACGGCTGAAGAGAGAGATTTTGCATCGCAGCTCAAAATGGCTGTCCTCCACTGCCCAACTGCCACCTTCCGCACTTCCACCCAGCCCCAGGTGTCCAGAATCACCGGGTTACGTGCTCTCAGCGTCTCCCCTTGAGGAACTTTCCAGTAACTGCATTTCCCATAACACGTTGGAGCAAGAAACACACCAAGGTTCCTTAGGCAGCACCTTCCAAACCCACAACCACTACCATCTAGAAGGACAAGGGCAGCAAATACCTGGGAACCCCACCACCTGGAGGTTCCCCTCCCAGTCACTCCCCACCCTGACTTGGAAATATAATTGCTCTTCAAATGGTGGTGTAACTGTCCCATTAATATGCAATGCAGTCAGATCAATTTAGAAAAGGGCATTGACTAGATATCCAAAGCACCTGCCTGTTTTAGGCAGACGCCCTATTTTAATATTCAAATCAAGATCCAAGATCTTATTGGCATCCTAAATGGGAATGTCTGCCATGCTGGCTCCAATCAGTTCCATGGATGTCTGAGCTGAAACCAACTGAAGGCAAGTATTGAATTACTTCAACTCCTCTTTCTGGAAAGTTTAGCACCTTGTAGCTCATCTGCCAAATTTAATTGAGGCCACGACCTCAAAATCATGGGGGCCATTAGAACAAGTGGCCGGGCAGCACATTATGCCAGTTATCAGCCAAGATTCAAAATCAGCCCTCCATGAAACGAAAAGTCAATATCATTAATGTTAAAAAAACAATTTAGGAAATATCTGAGATCAGAAATAGAACCTCTCCTGGACATCACCACAGCATTTTGCCAAAAGAAGCAAATTTGTATAGGCTACTTTCAAAAAGGACATCATTAAGAGGTTTAGACAACGGCTCTGGGTCACTGTTCGTGTGGAGTTTGCACATTCTCTTTGTGTTTGCGTTGGTTTCGCCCGCACAACCCGAAAACGTGCAGGGTAGGTTGATTGGCCATGCCAAATTGCTCCTTAATTGGAAAAAAATGAATTGGGTACTCTAAATTTATATTTAAAAAAAAGAAGAGGCTTTAGACAAGAAAGACAGAGATTTCCAGGATTCAGGGCTCGATGAAGTATTGAATGTATTTTTATTAGAGTGAAAATTAAAAGGATATGTAATCCACTTGTATAATACAATGACAGGCATGGATAATTTAGGCACAAACAGCTTAATTTAAATTGATTGCAAAAAAGAACACAAGAACAGAATTACAAAAGTAGTTTTCCCTACTTAATGTCAAATATGAAAAAGGACCTAATTAAAAGTAGTTAATGGTACATTGATTAACCCCTTTAAAAAAAAAGAGAACTGGGTAAAATATTTGGTTGAGAATGAATGTTGGAAACATAGGCACAGACGATCAAATGCACAATGGGGGGGGGTCACATGATGTGAGTGCAGGAGGTGATGCATTTATGCAAACTCTGGCTCTGCTCATCTTTTAATCCCTTATTTTATCCTTGTGCACATTTCACACTGTCTTTTCTTGGGACACATGCTTGGTATTTTGTTGCTGGATGATCTTGACTGGAGTTTTGTAACGAGGAGCCGAGGATTTTTTCTCGTCACTTCATCTGGTGGGTGGTGTGCTGTTAGAAATCCTGGTTTGGTTTGCTAGTCCAGAGGGGGTTCCTCTCCCCTGCCCTGCTCCTCCCCATCCCCCCCCCCCCCCCCCCCCCACCAACCTCCAAGGCACCCAATTATTGGGTGTATTGACGATTTTTTTCCTTTTTGGTAATGGGCTGGTATAATATTTTCATTTTGCCATCAGTTGGGCAGGTGCACTTCCCTGGTGTGGTTCAGGTGGTGCACCTAGGGTATATGTTTTGGGCTGGGCTGGGCTGGTGTTAGGTTTGTGCTAGGCCAGCACCTGTGCTGTGGTTGATATCCTGTTGCCCCGTTTGTGGTCAGGACACTTCTTATTTAATTAAGAGGGTTTTTTCCCCCTCTTTTTTATTAATGATGGTGGGCATGCGCCAGGGCAATATGGACCCATAGCTGGGTCCAGACCTTTTGTTATCCCGAGATTCCCTCCTTTTGCTGGGAAGCGTTGCAACACTAATCATAATCCAAATATATAGCTGCTGGTCTTCTCTGTATAATTGTATGGAATGTTGTTGGTTCTGTACTGGACTTGAGACTGGGGTCGTTTTGCGTTGTATGGTATATATGCAACATCCTTTTAGAACTGTGATTCTCACCAATTTTCTTGTCTTTTTCTTTTTATGTGTGGGGATAATGAATCCGTGATTGAATCCTGCAGTGGTACATATCGTTCTGGTATCCTGGGGAAGGACATTGCAATGTGTCATTGGTGCCTCTGGCACTGCCAAAGTTGGGGGAGATGTATATTGATGCGCAACCGAACCTGGTGCAATAAAGTTATCCTGAATTCTCGCGGTAATTACAATCAATCGCCGCATGGGAAGATGTGCATCATTTTACCATGTTTCATGGCTTTATCGTGTTCTCCCTTCTTCTTTGGCAGGGCTTTAAGAGGTATCAAGTTATGTCTAATGATTGTATTGACCCAGTTGTACTGCTATTCTCCTATTCCCCTCTGTATTCACGTATGTTGAGCCTTTACTTTCTCTTGTCGTGCTGTCATTCTTGTGGTTTTGTTGCGATTTGTTCAAATGTAAAATCTCAATAAATATAACTTTTTTTAAAATGTTGATAGTTTGCAACATTTTTGGGTTGCATAGCTAATTGCAATCCAAGTAAAATGGAGATAGGTATTGTTATAGCATAAATGCAGCCGGAATCTAAATTTGGGAATCTGTCTGATATTGAAGCAAGAGTAGCAAGACTCCCAGAAATAAATCATACACCACTTCATTTTGTAGCCAGTTCAAGTACAATACACAAATCTGATGACAGTGCAATGTCAAAACTGCTTCATAACAAGACTAAACTGGAAAAGATGTTTTAAAACATCATGCAAGTTTCTCAATTTTAGAGCCACGCAAGTGCAGAAAATCTTTGTGACAGTAGTTTTAAAATCATCTTTTCTGGACCAAGGCACAGTTCCCAGGTTTGAGTATCATCCCAGCATTGTGTGGTAACTATAGCTGGTGATTCAATTTGGATAAAAGGAAATTATTGCAGATGCTTGAATCTGAAACCAAAGAGAAAATGCTGGAAAATCTCAGCAGGTCTGGCAGCATCTTTAAGGCGAGAAAAGAGCTAACGTTTCGAGTCCAGATGATCATCAATTTGGATGTTGTTTGGGGAACAGGGAAAGTCTTAGAGTTTTGATTTCACAGATATATTTTGTAACAAGGGGTACGTTCTGTAGAAACTGTGTGTTTAATAATTCATGCATCTTAATTGCACGAGAGTGGAGTAGTCCGGTTTGTGTATATTTGTCCTTTCTTTACTTTAATAAATAGTGTTCAATAATTGTTATCTGACAACTGGGCTATTTATTCTCACTGAGGTTTCACTTATCTTTTTGTGCCAAAATAAAATAAAATTATACACCCCCACGAACCTAGGGATGTGACAACGGGGAATAACAGTTGATTTTATAGCTGAGAGCAAAAGGAACACTTTGATGGTGAAGAATGTGTGTCCTAATTTTCACGACAGCTTGAGAAGTTAAGTGTTCAACCTCTGTTTTTTGGAAAATTTGGATACACAAAAGGCTGTTTAGATTACAGAAAATTAAAAGTCTTGACAGTAGTTCATGGGCCCTGAATATAGACAATCCTTGAAAAGCTGAGGAATGCCAAGTACGTGACAAGTCTCAGCTTGTCCAAAAGGTCACTGAAGATTTTATGATGGAAGGAAGCCTTAGTCCTCTCTGCAGCAACATTTTGGTCATGAACAGTCCCAATTAGCCAAATCTAGGCCTTTAACAAACTGAAAGTCAGGCAGCCAGTCAGAATTACATCTCGTAGCTTGTAGTAAACAGATGCAATCAATAGGTCAAGGAGTAGAGAATTCTATTATTTATTTGAGCACAAGCAGTTCCTATACGAATTACCATACTACAGAAATTGAGAAAGAATTTAGGGTAGTGATAGTATTGCAAGGACAGTTGCTTGTTTCTCCACAGCAAACATTCTGGAGTATATTCAGACCACAGATCAACTGATTCTGTTCAACTCTATCCAATACAAAAAAAAGTTGATTTCCTCCAACATATCTGCAATGCAATGCTCCACAAAATGAAAACCCATTCAGTGCAATGATTCAGCAAATGAAAGGGCTAACCCATGAAATGTGACTAGTGGAGAGTTCATTGGAGTGAAGCAGAGGTATTCCCAAGAACCTCTTCAAAGTGATTGGGATAATAATTTGTGACACTCCATATACATTCCACGTACTTAAAGAAATGGAAGATGAAACCTTGCTCAGAAGTAGAGGCAAATATCTGTTCCAACATCGAGAGTAGTGGAAAGAAAAACTTTCACCGTTCTAATAAAGTAACTCGCTGGTACCACATTTTAAAAAAATTCTTTCAGGCATCTTTGCTACTTTCAGGTCAATGACATTTTATTTTTAAAAAACACTTTATTGAATCAAATATAAACAGTAATGTACATAGAGACAGAAATATACACAATATAAATTTCATAAACAAAATAAACAACTGAATCAAAAGTAGGAAGGCAGTTAACGAGTGCCTCCATTTAGATGACCTCAGCAGACAAGAAATGCCATGTGCATGTCATTAGCCAGACCTCCTGCACAGCGCTCGCATCTGTCCTCCACCCCTAAAAAGAAGCAATTATTTTCTGGACTTGGTCAGGCACACCCTAAAAACTACCTAAGTGGATCAAACCAAGCCTCGCACACGAGGACGTGGAGTTCACCCTGCGAAGTGCCTCACTCCACAACTCATCATTTAACATGGGCCCCAACTCCTCCTTCCACCTAGCCTTAACCCCCTCCACTGATGCCAGCTCTTTTGGCAAAATACATCCATAAATACAGGAGTGTCCCCTTCCTCCAATCCCGGGAGCGAAAGAACCCTTTCTATTAGAGATTCTGGTGGCACTACGGGGAATGTCAGGAAAATCCGTCTTGCAAAGTTGCTAATTTAGATATATCTGAATGAACTTGCATCCGAGAGCCCAAACTTTTCCGGCAATCCCTCTAAACTGGAAAACCGCCCTCTAGGAACAAATCGCTAACTCACTCCAGCCCCTCCTCTTCCCACCTCCTGAACGTGGCATCGAATCTCATCGGCTCGAACAGATAGGAACCAGCTTCAACACTGATCTCAGTTTAAAATGTTGTCAAAATTATCTCCATATCTTCGAAGTGGAAACAACCACTGGATTTGACGAATACTTGGTCTATCAGAACGGGAGGGAGGCCATCACTAATGCCCCCAGTCCGAACCTTTCACATGATCTCCTGGTCACTACACCAACCCAATAACCTCTCTGCACAGCTACCCAGTAATGAAATATCAGGTTTGGCAATGTGAGGTCGCTAGACTGTCTATCCCTTTGAAGGTCTGCCCTATGAATCCACGGGGTCTTACCCACCCATATGAAGGATGATATCACACAATATAACTTATATCTGGAAAAGGAGCCAAAGTTCCTCAGTAGTTCCATTATGTTACCCATAGTGGGGCCTGGATCCATCACGTAAAGTAAAAGTTCATCAGCGCACAGGTACACCCTATGCTCCACCTAATTATCCCCATCCACTTACCAAAAGCCCTCAAACCGACTATCGCAAATGCAAAAAAGAGGGGGTGGGGATGGAACATAGGGCACCATTATCTCATTCCCCTATTTAATTGAAAGTAACCCGAGCTGGTGGTGCTAGAGTGAACACTAGCCAAGGGAGCCTTATACAACAAGCTTTTCCATGACACAAAGTTGAGCCCCAAACCGAATATCTCTCCAAAACCGCAAAGAAATACCCCAATTCTACCATGTCAAATGTGTTTTCGGTGTCTAACGAGAGGATTACCTCTGGATCGGGCCCGTCAGATGGGGAAAAGAAAAACATTTAACAATCACCACACATTGGATGACAATTGCCGGCCCTTAACAAATCAAGTCTGATCTTTCCCAATTACCTTAGGAAGACAAGGGTTCCAACCTCAGCGCGTGCACATTCGCCAATGTCTTGGTGTCCACATTAAATAATGAAATAAGACAGTATGACCCGCACTCCATGGAGTCTTGTCCTTCTTCAGCAGAAGGGAAATCGATGCCCGTACCAAAACTGCAGGCAGGGAGCCCGTGCTACAGAATCTTCAAACATCCCTACCAGTAACGGAACCAACTTATCCCCTTATAAAACTCCACCAGGAATTCATCCGGCCCAGGGACCTTACCTGTTTGCATCCATTCTCTCTCTCCTCCCTCCTCTCCCCCTGACATACCTCTTCCCCCTGACATATCTCTCTCCTCCTCCCCCAACATATTTCTATCCTACTTCCCCTTCCTCCGACATCTCTCCCCCCAACATATCTCTCTCTCCTCCCTCCCCTCTCACCGACATACCTCTTCCCCTGACATATCTCTCTCTCTCCTCCTCCCCCGACATATTTCTCACCTACTTCCCCTTCCTCCAACATCTCTCCCCCCGACATATCTCTCTCTCCTCTTTCTCCCCCCCCCCCCCCCGGAACGCCACAACTGGCACACTGCCTTATCTACATGTCAAACTGTATCTGCATCTTTTTCCTGCTTGCCAGGAGTTCCTGGGTTGGGTCATTCTAGTTTGATGACTTGGACCTGTTCTGCCTCGTGGGGAGCTTGCTGTGGCGTTTCAGCCACCTGGATGTGGGAATACCGACTAGTAGCGTGCTCATGGAGCACGCAGGTCTCAATGGCAATCGCTAGGGTGAGCTGCTTGACCTTAAGGAGCTGGCAAAGGGGGTCCGACTGAACACCAAAAACGATCCGGTCGAGTATCATGGAGTCGTAGGTGGACCCGCAGTTGCAGGACTGCGCAAGGATATGGATACTGATACTGCTAGTATCTGTGATCCACTTCTAATATATGATCCACCAACTTCAGGCGCCCTTCTCTAGCCTCCCTTTCGATATATGCTTTGTGCAATATGATCTCGCCTCTAATCACTGCTTTCAAGGCCTCCCACAGAATAGAGGGTGAGACCGACCCCTTCCCATTAATATAGGCCTCGATATCCGTCCACAAAACTCCTATGTCCGCTAATAACCCCACATCCAGCTTCCATGCCAGGCACTGAACCGCGCCTACCTCTTATACCAAATCCACTAAACGTAGAGCCTGGTCTGAGATGGCTATAGCTGAGTGCTCTGCTTTCCTGACCCCAGAAAGAAGAGACAACCTTGGCCTGGACCGGTCAAGTTTCGGGTTTTAAAAAAACAATTTAAATCTTCCCCCAGAATCAACTGATATGTCCAAATCCAGTATCATGACAAACAATTTCCTCATAAATGTTACATTAGGGCAGCACGGTAGCGTGATGGGTTAGCCCTACTGCCTTACGGCGCCGAGGTCCCAGGTTCAATCCCGGCTCTGGGTCACTGTCCGTGTGGAGTTTGCACATTCTCTACGTGTTTGCAAGGGTTTCACACCTAAAAGATGTGCAGGCTAGGCGGATTGGCCATACTAAATTACCCCTTAATTGGAAAAATTCTCAACATCCCACCGAAAAAATGATCTTTGCAGTTGTACATAACTCTCAACCTCGCCAGGTACACGGCTCCAAAATGCACCACTTATACAGCGCCGACTCTCACCCTATTAAAGACTGCATGCCTCTTCGTTAGCTCTGCCCAATGCCTTGATAAATCCGGATGGTGCTTCCTTCCCACATCACGTACCGGTTCTCTTTGACCCAGGACCCATTTTGGCTCATTCACGCGAGACCTCTGGTGGTGTGTTCTGTTGGCCCTATCCAACTAAGGAAGTTTCTCCCCTCCCCTCACCAGCTTCACCAACATCTGACTAAAGTCATCAGTTAGCCTCTAGCCCTCTAGGGCCCTCCATCCCCTCCTGGCAGCTCCACAATCCTTAAGTTCTTTCTCCTCGACTAGTTCTTCAGGTCTTTAGCCTTCGCCCGCAGGCTCGTATTTCTCGCCTCCATCAGCAGCATCTCTGCTTCCAACAAGACAATTTGGTCACGATGTCGCAACAAGATCCTCTCCACAGCCTTCAGCACTCTCCACGCTCTTTCACGGCTTCCAATGTTTTTTCAAAATTCTCCCGTAGCAGTTCATGCGCCTCCTAGATACGTTCTTTGAGGATTTCCATCATCTTCCTTCCTTGCCTTTCAAAATGTTCATTAAAAATTGTTTTTCCAACTTGTGCGCCATTACCCCAGTCAGCATTTCCACTGTGATAGGAGCTGCCACATCTGCCGAGGTCCTCTCTGCCATCTGCCTTCCCAATGAGCTTCTCACGCTCTCTGGCTCCGTCGAAGGACTACCACTCAAGTCTTCTTTTTACAACTTTCAACATATTTTCATCAACCTATGCCTTATTCAATTTGATGACTGGGTTTGTCCGTGAACCGAGCAGAAAAAAAAACAACCATCCTGTCAGGAGCTACTTTATGTGCAACCTTCTCCTACATGCCGTCACCAAAAGTCCATTAGTAGAAGGATTTAAGAGAGTCCAGAAAAATATTTTCACCCAAGAGGGTGGTGAGGCTCTTCCATCACCATAGCTGGATTTGGCCTGTCCCATTAACCAGTCATATCCACCGGAGATGGTGGCATGATGACAAACAGATCAGATCCGTCCAGGGAGGGGGAGGTGGGGAAAGAAAGACTCTGGACACCTCAACATTTTATCACATTCCACCCTTCTTCAGCCGGCAAATCAGTCCTCTTCAATGTTCATAGAGGCGCTGTATCAAAGAATCCCAACAGTGCATAGGAGGTCATCCAGCCAAATCGAGTCTGTGAGGCAACAGTGCTAACAACTGTGCCACCGTGCTGTTGCTAATCGTAAGTCTAGTGGTCTCAACTTCCACTGCAGTGCTACAGTGACAGTACAGATGTAGTTCACGAGATCCATGCATGTTGCCGTGAAGGTTCATATCGATGCCATCATGGCTGCAGATCGCAATCCGCAAAAGGACTTGCTCACAGGAGCCCACTCTCCAACTGGTTACTCGGACTGCTGTGGTGTGACCCCATAACATTGGCAGTGACATGGAGACACACAGGCCTGTTTTTCTCAGGGTGCCAGCATTCATGCTCTCGCCACTGCTATCTGGCCGTTTTGTGTCAGTTGGTCAGCCAGTTAACAGCTCCCACCATGTCACAATCCTCTCATGATGAAGGTAAAGCCTGTGCTGTCATAATGATGAGGCTGCGGAGGATGTAGAAGACCAGCATAAACGGAAAAGTGCTCTGGTATGTACTGCAGTGCAGCCCTCCCCAGCCTGAGTGGTCAAAGTAGCTATTGTTACAGTAGGCCAAATGCTTGCTTGATAATGGTTTGCCATCTGCAAGTATCAGTCACCTTTATCGTGGGTTGCCCCTTGTGGACCAGCATACAGCCTGAGGTCCTGCCAGAATGGCTGAAGATGGTGGATAGGTTCAGCTGATGCAGGACAAAATGGATTGTGGTTGCTGCCTGGCTAATGGGCATTACCAATGAAGGTTTTGACAGAGTTGCACACCAACTGGACAATTATGGAATGGATGCCCTTGCAGTTCCCGTTACTTTCTCTGTCAACATGGAAGCCCACAAAGTCACTTGGGTGCAATCAATGATGTCCTGCACCATTGAGAGCCCTGCTAACCTATCCGTGTGCCCTATGAGCCTGCCTTAGCAAAAAGACGATGGATTGCCCTTGTCTAGAGTAGATGTCTCTGTGCCCCCCCCAGCTCTTGGAATACTGGGAAACGTTGGCAAAATCTCCCATTCGTGCATTGAAGGACTTGGAGGTGTAAAGGTTGAAGGCAACAGTGACCTTTATGGCCTCTTGTTGTGGTGTGAGGCTCCAGGTTGGGCTGAAAACAGTTCTGTGACCACCTCTTTACTGAACCGGAGTCACCTCAGATACCACAAATCTGAATTTCACAACCAGGATCTTTAAGGACAGCTTACTGAAGACTCGGTATGAGGAATGCGAAACTGGGAATTTTTTGAACCAACTATCAGCCATCAATCTCTATTCGAGTATAATAAGTTGGATACAGATAAAAGTTTCCTTTGCATATGTTATATTCACTCAGAAAATCACTTTCTACAGTACTTACGTGGTATTTTCAATTCCTGCAGCAATCATTATTTTGGTTGTTTAGTGAGATTACTTTATTAGTGTTGAACTGAATTAAGTCCATTTAAAAATTAATTGATGGACAACCGTGGAAATTTTCACCCCATCAATCCAGACATCATACAAATTCAGATTCCCTGGAATGAACAGAGCATCTCACTATCCAATTACCCACTAAATTTAACAAATGCCAACACTATATTTCATAATGAAAAAGGTGACTGGAAAATATGAAACTTAAACTCAAAATAAATTATAAGCAGTCACATATATGACTCGCAGTCATATACAAGATAGGTGTATTTTTGGAATCGGTTTCTGCTTAGACAGTTGGAGTTTATGACTTCATAAAAGCCCTGTGTGGAAATACTACAATACATAAATCTGACCATACAATCTTTAGATGTAGAAGACTTAATCTGTCATTTAAAATAGATGTTAAAAAAAAAGAGCAGAAGATTCCTTAAAGGCAGATATTGGGTTTTATTCTATACGCAACATATTGTATTATTAAGCAATGCCAAATGCATGATCTATGCATCAGAATGTAACATAGAAGCAATAATGAGGCTGTCACTATTGTTCTTAAATTTAAGCTCAAGGTGATTGGTTTAGCAGGCATCTTTATTATTCCCTTATAAAGCATAATATCTTAGAGCATAAAAATAAATTTTGAAGCGTCGATCTCAGAGTGGATACCATTTAGTTACATTTAACAGTTTTATGCTGGGGCAGTAAAAGATGTCATCACTTTGAAACACATGGAGCTGTAAACACTTGGTTCACAACTCTAGCCAAAAATCTGTCACAGTAGCCTGAGTCAGTGTAGTGGTTGCTATGCTTACAGCCAACAAACTATGAATCACTCCAATTTTATGTTGTAACATTTATCCTGCAACAATACTTATATTTTGTACTATAATAATGACTTGACCTTACTAGTCATAAATTGCATATACTACCCAGTTGACAACTTTTCACTAGCATGCTTACATTCAGCTAAGTTAATAGGTTGAATTTAATTCATTATACAACTACAGAAGAATATTTAAGCATATATATTCAATTAAAATTTACTGAACCTGAAAATAAGTAAACTGTAAGAATCACTTTTCCATTAGTGCCAATGGAGATGTTGTCACTTTCTGCAAAATAACTATGATTTGTGTACTTTTGATAATAATAAGATTATCCACCTCTTCAGCTGTAGTCATTGCAAAGCTTTAACTTGAACAATGTATGACACCAAAAATATTTGAGGACTTAACACAATGTAGCCCATGGGCTAGCAGTAAATAAATGCTATAAAATAAAACTGGCATTTGAATATTTTTTAAATAATGGAGTGGAGAACAAAGGAGATGCTAGCTAAAAGTTACATCAATAGACAAATTAAGTGGCCAAATAGATCTTTAATTTAACTCAACCATAAAGTACATTTACCTGTACTTGGCCATACAAATTAAAATCAGTCTTATAAAGAAGCGCTAACACATATTCTAGCTCCACCCATAGTTGAATATATTTTGTTTTAGCAAATGCAATAACTAGTCACCAAGTTCTCAGCTCTCACTTCATCAGTCTGATTGGCTAGATTATCAAACTGCTGCATTGTCATTACCTTCTTAGCCTATCAAGAATCAGAGATAGGATTTTTCCTTAATAACTAGTGTGTCTACAGCTGGTAGATAACAAACCTCTTCCCGTAGGTTCACAGAAGCGTTTGCTGACCTCAAGCTGTGACCCTCATACCAGTGGCCACAGGCTATAGGTCATGACCTCTTCAAGTGGTATCTTGGGAGAAAAGTCAATTCCGCTGTACGAGGATCAACAAAATCTATTGCATGATTTGGATACAAATACTATTGTCTTTAATTTTAACATGACATTTTAAAGTATAAAATGAACCTAATATTACCCACCACATTATAAGCATTAAAGTAAATACTGTCTAACGTTAGTGGAGCTTACACGCAAAAGTACAATTTTTTAAAACTCTGCATATTTAAAAAAGATAATTACACTTTGGGCACTGTGGAGAGTTAAAAAAACACTAGTTCTCAGTAGAAATAGTTGGTTAAAGATGCTACCAAGAACAGCTTTCATTACACTCTGCCTTAACAAAGAAAAATGTCCCAAGCCTTTTAACAAAGGAAAAGTAAAAATGAAAGGCACATTAATAAGAATCATCAGCCAAATTTCAAAAAGACAATAATTCATCTGATAATACAATGCATTTCATTAATTTAACTCCTCTACACAAAATTTAAGTCCCAAATCTCATTTGTCACAGATCACAATGCATAACAATTCCAAGGAATCTCTTCCCCTCCACAATCTCCATATACATTTTAAATTTCCATATGAGCATATTTCTGTTTCACAGTGTACTATCAGTAAAAGCAAAAAGAGTACCAGAAATAACCAACTACAATTGATTTCAAAAGCCATTGATCGACTCAACCTCATTTCAATGCTCAACTTTTGTATTAGCTGAGATTTGACCAGCAGAGGGAGCAACCACACACTCCATTCCACCTCCCTAACTCAGCAGGTTTTCACACTGTTGTGAATCAAAATGAGCTTCAATCATACAGCAAAACTACAGTAGATAATTCTGCACTATCTGGGTATTCATTGGCACTTTGCATTAGACAGGACACTAAGTGGCAATTAGTGTTACAACTTGAGAAATTTGTGCACTTTTCGAATCTGACATTTTGATTAGATGGTATACTTTATACTTCAGTGTATCTGAAAGGTATTAAGATCATAGGTTATATGAACAAGCACAGACACTATTGCTACAGAACTCCATGAAACAATGTTTCCTGCACAGCTGGTCTCAGGAAATACCCTCTATGAGGCCAGCAACACAGGATTGAACTTTGCAGAAATTAGCATGGATAAAATTATAGATCATGGTACTTTCCTATCAGGAAAGCAATCAATCAGTATATACAGCATAGAAGGGGGATATCATGTAGCTCATCACACCTCTTTCTATTTAGCTCCATCCCATACCCATTTAAATTGCTTTTTCAATTTTTGCTCCATGCCCCTTTTTAAGTCACTGCAGATTTCGCTCTCACCATTGTTGCTAATGGGTATTTTGTGTTCTAACAACTCTTTGCTGACTGAAAAAAAATTCTAACTCCCCCATTCCATCAGGGCTAACAGCTTTTCCTCACCTATGTATGAAGACCCTTGATAATTTTGAATACCTTAAATCAGACCTTCTCTGCTCTAATCAAATGAGCACCAATTTCTATATTGTCTCCTCACAACTAAAGCCCAGTATCATCCAGTAAATCCCACAGCTTAATCAATAGTTTGTATAGGTCTTGCGTTAGCTTTTGCACTCAATGTTCCTATTTATAAGGCCCATGAGTTCATTTGCCTTTTTAAAGTATTTTGCCTATTTGTCTTCTCATTTTTAAAGATTTATGTACCAAAATGCTTAAAGGTTGTTTGTTCTTTTTCTTCTTTCAAAAGGTATACCATATTTTAGTGCACATTATCCTCTATGTATCAAGTTTCCCTAAGAGATGAAATGTATGGTTAGGATCCATTACAGAGCAGATTATTTGAGATTTGTAGATAGAAGTTCTAAGTGGCTCATCATTCCTTGCTTTATAATATGCCAAATCACTTACTTATAAATATTATATGCAATTCTGCATTTGCACTACACAAACAGGAAAATAGAATAAGTCAGTTCTTTTGAAAGGTGAGGACAAGGCAGTGCACAGATTTTTTTTTAAAAGCTTGCAAACTAGCAAGTTAAATCATTTTTTAAATAAAGAGACTAAAAAATTACCTCTCTCCTGGAACTCCTGAGGGTAGCTGGAAAATAAAAGAGCAATTACTACATTATCAGCTCGACAATGCCAATATATACTTATTTTTCTTTTATAACTTGATTTTGGGATTCTTTGTCTTCCTCACTAGTGGGGTCATGTCTAGCATAAAGGAAAATAATTGGATTTGTTTTTGCTGGAGATGGTCATTGTCTGGCACTTGTGTGACATGAATGTTACTTGCTACTTATCGGTCCAAGCTTGAAGGTTTCCATGGACTGCTTTGGTGTCTGGGGAGTTATGAAAAGTACTGAACATGATAATCAACGAACATCCTCAATTCTGACCTTATGATTTTTTTTTATTTTACTAGTACCCAATTCTTTTTGTTCCCAATTAAGGGGCAATTTAGCTTGGCCAATCCACCTACCCTGTACATCTTTGGGTTGTGGAGCTGAGATCCACACAGACACAGGGATAATGTGCACCCTACACGGTGGCCAGGATCGAGCCAAGGTCCTAGGCGCCATGAGGCAGCAGTGCTAATCACTGCATCACCGTGCCACCCATCTGCCTTTATGATGGAGGGAAGATCATTGGTGAAACAGTTGAAGATGGGTAGGCCGAACAAACTCTTGCAGCAATGTCCTGGGGCTGGCCTCCAACAACCATAACCATCTTCCTTTGTAGTAGGTATGACTCCAACCTGTGAATGGGTTTCACCATACCCACCCCCCACACAGCCTCTACCCACTCACCCACCCGCCCCTTATTCCCACTGATTTCAATTTTGTTCAAATTCCATGATGTCACACTTGGTCACTCTCGTCTCACCTCTTTTGGACCATGAGTTTAATGAGTTCAGGAGCAGGGTGGTCTGGTCAGGTACATAAACTGGGCATCAGTGTGCAAGTTATTGTTACAAGTGCTGCTTCACTGTATTGTCAACAAAACTTCTTAATCACTTTGCTGACGATCAAGGGTAGACTGATGAGGCGGTAATTAGCTGGGTTGGATTTGTCCTACTTTTTGTGGACAGGGCATCCGTGGCTGTTTTCCACATTGCTAGACT
This sequence comes from Scyliorhinus canicula, assembly GCF_902713615.1. Lineage (NCBI taxonomy): Eukaryota > Metazoa > Chordata > Chondrichthyes > Carcharhiniformes > Scyliorhinidae > Scyliorhinus > Scyliorhinus canicula. The sequence goes on from NC_052150.1 coordinate 77,534,430, forward strand.
CTAGCTTCATAGCTGCACTGGAACAGTTTGACTAGGGACATGGCTAGTTCTGGAGCACAAGTCTTTAACACTACTGCTGCAATGTTGTCAGGGCCAATAGCCTTTGCAATATCCAGCATCTTTTCTTGATATCACGTGGAGTGAATCAAATTGGCTGCAGACTGGCATTTGTGATGCTGGGGACCTCAGGAGAAAGCCAAAATTGATCATCCATCTGGCATTTCTGGCTGAAGAATGTTGCAAATACTTCAGCCTTGTCTTTTGCACTAACGTGCTGGCTTCCTTCATCATTGAAGTTCAGGATATTTGTGCAACCTCCTCCTCTTGGAAGTTATTCAATTGTCCAGTACCATTCACGACTGGATGTGGCAGGACTGCAGAACTTAGATCAGATCTGTTGACTGTGGGGTCCTTTAGCTTTGTCTAATGCTTGCTGCTTCTGCTGCTCAACGTGCAAGTCATTCTGTGCTGTAGCTTTCCCAGGCTGGCACCTCATTTTTAGGTATGTCTGGTTCTACTGCCAGCATGCTCTCCTGCACTTCTTATTGAACCAGGGTTGATTCCCGGTTTGATGGTAAAGTGATAAATATGCCAGACTTTTGAGGTCACATATTGCCAATTAATAAAATTCTGCTGCTGTTGATTGCCCACAGTGCCTCATGGGTGTCAAGCTTTAAGCTGCTCGATCTGTTCTGAATCCATTCCATTTAACTTCAGGGTAATGCCAAACAACTCAATGGACTGTTTCCTCAGTGTGAATGATAGAATTTAGAGTGTGAATCATAGAATTTGCAGTGTGGAAGGAGGCCATTTGTCCCATTGAGTCTGCACCAGCCCTTGGAAAGAGCACCCTACATAAGCCCACACCTCCACCCTATCCCCGTAACCCCACCTGACCTTTTTTGGATACGAAGGGCAAATTAGCATGGCCAATCCACCTAACCTGCACATATTTAGACTGTGGGAGGAAACCAGAGCACCCGGAGGAAACCCACACAGACACAGGGAGAACGTGCAGTCTGCACAGACAGGATCCAAGCCGGGAATCAAACCTGGGACCCTGGAGCTGTGAAGCAACTGTGCGACCATGCCCCCCCCAATGAAGGGCTTTCATCCCCACAAGGGCGGAACTTTGGTAACTTCCATCATTACTGTCATGACAGATGTATTTGCAACAGACAGATTGGTGAGGGCCATATCAAGTAGATTTTTCCCTCATCACCTGCTACAAACCCAGTCTGGAAGAAATGCCCTTCAGGACTTGTCCAGTTGAGATGGTGGTGTTGCCTCCGAGCCACTCCTGGTGTTGGAATTTGAAGCCCCCCCACCCAGAGTATATTCGGCGTCCTTCTTTCAAGTAGTGCTCAACATGGAAGAGTGCAGATTCATTATCTGAGGGAAAGTGGTAGGTGGTAATCAGCAGCAACTCACCACGGCTCCTTTAACAACACCTTCAAAACACACAGCCTCTACCATTAGAAAGAGAAAGGCAAGAGAAACACCACCATCTGCAAGGCCACACTCCCATGTCACAAATCCTGATTTGGAAATCGATTGCTGTTCCTTCACTACCACTGGGTGAAAATCCTAGAGCTCCTATCCAATCAATACTATGGGTGCATCTACTCAACCTAGACTTCCAATGGTTCAAGGCAGGGGTTCATCACCATCTTTTCAAGGACAATTAAGGATCAGCAATAAATGTCGGTCTCATCAGTGATGCTCACATCCCAAGAATGAATAAATATAAATTACTTATCACTTGATATATGAAACTATCCAAGTGACAACAGAAATAGCTCCCATCAATTCCTGCCTAAAGCCCCACATATATAAAATTCAGACAATTAGTCTCAGATTTCTTATGTACATGACTATATTTATTTCCCTTGGTATTTTAACAATGTTAAAGTAGAAAACAAATATCCATTATCACAAAAGAACCTTTACCTTGTTTTAATAATCTTCAGTTTTCTCAAAAGTACATCTTTCTTTTCCTTTGCCTTTTTAGTCAGGTTCTCTTCCTTTAATATTTCAAGTATAAATATTTCAATATCTGCAAATGAAGAATATTAAATTTCAAATTTATATGAAGTTAAGAATTTGACAATTAAGTGATTTGCAATTTCAGCTAGCTAAAGCATAAACCACTTGGATTTGAAAATCTAATGTTTAGATAAAACAGCAGAACTTGCATTCGCAAAATTAAGTTTTATACATTTTCATCAAAGCAGGGAATGCTTCACATCGGGAAACTCTTCAAAGTGCTGGCTAAATTGGTGGCAGGGAGGATGGAAGGTTATGTCCCGGGGTGGTCGCGGAGGACCAGGTAGGTTTTGTAAAGGGCAGGCAGCTCTGCAGTAATGTAAGGCGGCTGCTAAATCCGATTATGGCCTCACATGGGCACCACGACCTCCTGTACCCTTCCTCTCGAGAGGACGGGTAAGGAGGTAGTGGTGCCCATGGATGTGGAGAGGCATTTAACCGGTTGGAGTGCCGGTACCTGTTTGAGGTCCTGGGAAGATTTGGACCTGGGCCAAAGTTTATGGCATGGGTGCACCTGTTATATGTGGTACCAGTATACAGAAGAACAAGGCAGAAGTTCCCACTGTCACCATTATTATTTGCTCTAGCGATAGAGCCATTGGCAATGGCCCTTCGGGGGTCAGCAAAGTGGCAAGGGATTAGGAGAGGGAGGAGGGAGCACCGAGTGTCGCTGCATGCGGACAACCTGTTACTGTACGTGACAGACCCACTGGAGAGCATAGGGAGGATTATGGGCCTATTAGTGAGGTTTGGGACGTTCTTTGGATACAAGTTGAATGTGGGGGAAAGTGAATTGTTCCCAGTAGACTTGGGTCAGGGAACCAATCTAGGGGGGGCTACCATTCAAACTAGCCAGAGACAGGTTCAGATACCTGGGGATCCAGGTAACAGGAGAATGGGCGACGTTGCATAAATGGAATTTAACAAAATTGGTGGAGGAGGTTAGGGAGAATCTTAAGAGTGGGACAGGCTGCATGTGACTCTGGCATGGAGCGTTCAAGCGGTGAAGATGAGCGTCCTGCCAAGGTTCCTGTTCATATTTATAACGCTCCCAATTTATGTGCAAAAGGCCTTTTGCCAGAAGCTGGATATGATCATTTCAGAGTTTGTGTAGGCAGGGATGGTGCCAAAGGTAAAGAGGGCCCTGTTATAGAGGCAGAGGAGGTATACGTCTTTGCCAAACCTGCTGCATTATTATTGGGCGGCGAACATGGAGAAGGTGAGGCAGTGTTGGGAAGGAGAGGGAGAAGAATGGGTTAGGGTGGAGAAAGAATCTTGGAGGGGGTCCCGCCTGAGGGCTATGGTGATGGCAGCATTGTCACTGGTGCCAAGGAAATATACGGAGAGCACAGTGGTCCAATCCACAGTGAAGGTCTGGAACCAGTTGAGGAGGCACTTCAGGATAGAGGGGATACAATACCAACTCCCAATACTTCCAGCTGCACAGGGGCACCAGACAAGGATGCCCACTGTCCCCGCTGCTGTTCGCACTAGCAATTGAACCGCTAGCAATCGCGCTCAGGGCAGCAAAAAATTGGAGGGGGATCCGAAGGGGAGGTAGAGAGCACAGAGTCTCACTCTATGCGGATGATCTGCTCCTCTATATCTCGGACCCACAAAGCAGCATGGACGGAATCATCGCGCTCCTGAAAGAGTTTGGAGCCTTCTCGGGCTACAAACTCAACATGAGCAAAAGTGAGATCTTCCCAGTACACCCGCAAGGGGGGGGGGGGGGCAGCACTAAAGGGGCTGCCGTTCAATCAAGCCCGACATAAATTCCGCTACCTGGGGATCCAAATAGCCCATGACTGGAAAGGGATCCACAAATGGAACCTCACCAGCCTGACGGAGGAAGTTAAAAAGGACCTGCAAAGATGGAACACACTCCCGCTCTCCCTCGCGGGGAGAGTTCAGACGATCAAAATGAACGTACTGCCCAGGTTCCTCTTCCTGTTTAGATCCATTCCGATCTACATCCCCAAGGCCTTTTTCAAAGCGCTGGACAAACTCATCATGGCGTTCGTATGGGGGGGTAAAAATGCTAGGATCCCAAAGAAGGTCTTACAAAAAACAAAAACCAGGGGAGGGCTAGCCCTCCCGAATCTACAATTCTACCACTGGGCAGCAACAGCCGAGCGAGTAAGGGGATGGATCCAGGAGCCAGAGGCTGAGTGGGTGCGTGCGGAGGAGGCCTCCTGCATGGGAACCTCCCTCCGGGCCCTCGCCACGGCAGCACTCCCATCCCCACCCAAAAAACACTCCAGCAGCCCAGTGGTGACAGCCACCCTCCAATCCTGGAACCAACTGCGGCAGCAACTTGGCCTGACCAAAATGTCGAACAGGGCTCCCATCTGCAACAACCATAGGTTCACACCAGCACTGACTGACGCCACCTTCAAAAGGTGGAGGCAGGACGGGGGGACACTGACAGTCAGGGACCTATACACGGACGACAGGATCGCAACACTGGACGAACTGACAGAGAAATTTCAGCTAGCTGGGGGGAACGAGCTACGGTACCTGCAGCTCAAAAACTTCCTACGAAAGGAGACAAGGACGTACCCACAACCGCCACGACAGACACTACTGGAAGACCTACTGGACGCAAGTATCCTAGAGAAAGGGAACTGTAGTGACATGTATGACCGACTGGTAGATAGGGACGACACCGTACTGGACGCAACAAGAAGGAAATGGGAGGACGACCTGGGGATGGAGATAGGGTGGGGACTCTGGAGCGAAGCACTGCATAGGGTCAACTCCACCTCCACGTGCGCAAGGCTCAGCCTGACGCAACTAAAAGTGGTACATAGAGCCCACTTAACAAGAACCCGTATGAGTAGGTTCTTCCCGGAGGTGGAAGACAGATGTGAACGGTGCCAAAGAGGCCCGGCCAACCACGCCCACATGTTCTGGTCTTGCCCCAGACTCGTGGAGTACTGGACAGCCTTCTTCGAGGTTATGTCCAAAGTGGTGGGAGTGAGGGTGGAGCCATGCCCGATAGTGGCGGTCTTCGGGGTTTCAGAACAGCCAGATCTATTCCTGGGGAGGAGGGCGGACGCCCTTGCCTTTGCCTCCCTGATCGCCCGCCGTAGAATCCTGTTTGGCTGGCGGTCAGCAGCACCGCCCAGAGCTGCGGACTGGCTGTCCGACCTCTCGGAATCTCTCCAAATGGAGAAAATCAAATTTGCCATCCGAGGGTCGGACGACGGCTTCCACAGAACGTGGGAGCCATTCATGCAACTGTTCCGGGACCTATTTGTGGCCAATGTACAAGAGGAAGAATAGTCGGGGGAAGGTAGCGGGAGGGGCTACAGGTTCGGTACGGGGGTTCGATGGCTAGCTAAGGCCCAAAACCAAACTAAATAAACATGTTGGGGGGGGGGGGGGGGGGGGGGGCGGGCGCAGTTACCACTACGAAGATGCTTACCTGTAAATATGTATGTTAATTTTTGCGTGTTTGTTTGTTGTTTTTTTTTTTTTGTTCTTTTTCTCTCCTAACAATTTGTAATTTGTTCAATATAAAACATGAAAACTGAATAAAAACATTTATAAAAAAAAAAAGGATAGAGGGGATGCCGGTGTTAGTGTCATTGTTAGAAAACCACAGATTGAGCCTGAGGGGGCAGACGATATGTACAGGAAGTGGAGAGAATTGGGGCTGGTCAGCGTGAGGGATCTGTATCTGGTAGAGAGGTGTGCTAGTATAGAGGAACTGAAGGAGAGGGTAGAGCTCCCAAGAGGAAGCAAGTTTAGATATTTACAGGATAGGGACTTTGCGTGGAAGGTCTGGGAAGAGTTCCCCAAGATACCAAATTATGCCCAACTTGTGCGACTGCTGCTTCCAGACATGGAGGGAAGGGCAGGATCAGACACATATATGATGGCTGGGAGAACGGGGGGGGGGGGGGTTTGAACAGGTGGTGAAGAATAAGAAGTGGGAGGGGAGATAATTTGGGGAGTGAGGAGCGACGCGCTACGTAGGGAAAACGCAACCTCCTCGTGTGTGAGGATGAGCCTAATACAATTCAAGGTGGTACACAGCGTGCAGATGACTCGGGCGAGATTGAGTGGGTTCTTCCAGGGAATGGCAGAAGACTGCGAGAAGTGTGGCCGGGCACCAGCAAACCACGCGCATGTGTGTTGGGACTGCAAAAAGTTAGAAAGATACTGGGCGAGCGTGTTCGTGGCACTAACGAAGATCGTGGGGGACAAGACTCTTTGGTGGTGATATTCGGGATATCGGAGAAGCCTGAGCTGATGGAGGGATGGGGAGGGAAGGCCGACGTCGTGGCCTTCGCCTCTCTGGTTGGTCGGCAAAGAATCTTATTGGGGTGGCGGTTGGCAAAGCCATCAGGGGTGGTGGCTTGGTGAGGAGACTTATATAACTTTCTCCGTCTGGAGAAGATCAAATACGAATTGAGGTGTTCAGCGGAGAGTTTTGAGGCAAGGTGGGGGATGTTCGTGGCCATGTTTGAGATGTTGTTCGTCGCAAGGGGAGTGGGGGGGGGGGTTGAAAATGGAGAAAAATTGTACAAACTGTTAAATTGTGTGGTGGGAGTTATGTTCCCCGGTCTGTTTATGTTTTGTAATCATTTGAATAAGTTTGGAACAAAATATATTGAAAAAAAAAGGAAACTCTTCAAAGTATAATTTCAAGTTAATCCATTAGCAAAATTATACCATACACACACAGTGAGCCTTTTTCTGAGTAAATTAAGGGAAATAACTAAAGTTACAAATCAATGAATCTGCATCACATTGTATGCAAGAGAAGCAATAACTGTGCTTCATTATTAGTTTCATAATAAGAGTTGTTTTCACTAATGGGAAATCTACCAAAATACCACTTCAATGCTCAAGTTATAATTCAATTGCAAGTGATCAGCAAATACCCTTTGATTTGTGGCAGACAGGTTTTATGACCTTCCAGTGTTCAAGAGTTCTTTCCTGATCTCAATTGTGTTGCATTTGTAAAGAGTTGTCTTTTGTTGCATATCACTATCTATGACCTACAGTGGTTCAACAATAATGAACTACAGTTGAATTCAATTTTTGCTTTGGATTTACACTACTACATGCATATAACTTGGCATGATAATCATACAATAACAGTCAAGAAAGAAAACAATTCAGTTATATAAAGCTCTGTTAAAGTTACATTTGGTGTTTACCAAAATCCGATCTCTATCACTTTCAAAGCCCACATCAAAGGTTTAATGTTTACAATCCCTGGATATACATGTGCACACTTTTTCCTCAGAGCTACCCTGTACTCTATTGTAAATGTAGCTGTTTCAGTCCAGATACATTATTTCAAACCAGGAAAGTGTTTGTCCATTTCTAACATGAAGCTTGCATCAGAAAAAGTTCCAATCACTCATCGCTAATACCATTACTGCACATTAGCCTTGGAAATAATTATAGAGAGGAGAAAATTACTGAATAGAATTTCCATGTACCTTGCATCAACTGCTGTACACCTCACATAGAGAACTACATTTTCAATACATTTTAAATGTAACCTTCTGGGTGTGTGAGAATTCTATTGGAAAATTCTACAATAAAACCTAGCATCTGAAAATGATTTAATATCCCGTCAACATACTGATACTACACAATCACCTTGTTAAATCATTATTCAAAATATTATTTTGAATAATCAGTACCATTGAACAGATATCTATGTTCAAGTGGAGAAATTGAACTCAAATCCATCGTCAGAAATATCCAGTTGTTGTGGTAGCAGAGCTGGCTGTATTCCTCTGGAAATAAGATGTGCCCTCATGCCTTAAAAGTTTCATACTACCTAGTCATTCATTGAAGAGTAGCAAGACTTGGGAGCCAACATTTCAGCTAATGATGCATATATGAAACAGATGATCTTGCATAGCAGGATAAAATAAGAGGCTACAATAAAAGCATAAAAACAATAATGCAAAGGGGTATCATGATGCAATGCAAACTCACAGTTTGTAATTTTAGAAGTGAATTTAGAATATAAATTCAAAGCATAATTAAATCAATAATGAAATGCTGGTCATTTTTTCATTATTCTTGCATTCCTGTATCAAAAATTTGAATGTTAAAATTCAGGATTAACCCTATTTTTCTTTCTATCCTTTCATACTAAATTTCAGCAATAATCATCTCTCCTTCCCGTCACTCCCACACTATTTGGTGTGAAACAATTTTAAAATGGTCTACTTATAAATGTAAGCAACATGGTCAACATATAACTGCAGAAAATTACAGTAATAGAACTATTTGTTTTCTGAATAGAAATCTCCTTCCTTCTTATTTAAGGCTAACATAAAGATCCATGTTTGGTCACCAAAATATTGAAACCTTCTGAAATACGTATGTATTTTTAAACATTAGAATATTCCAGAGTTTCATCAGAACAGAAGTTGTGACTGTAGTTAAGGTTTATGCGGTTTAATGATAATAGCCATTAAAATTGATCACTCCTCTCACTGTGGGAACCAGGGTTGGGATTCTCGGACACCCCGCCGGGTCGGAGAATCACCGGGGATCGGCGCGAATCCCGCCCCTGCTGTCCTCCGAATTCTCCGGCCCCCTAAAAATCGCCCCGGCGTGAATCGCGCCGCCCGCCTCAGAGAATGGCGGGGACTGGCGCGACTCAATGGGCCCCAGGGCCAGCCGAATTCTCCGGGCCGCGACAGGCTGAAGTCCTGCCCATTTTTTGCCAGTCCCGCCGGTGTAAATTGGAGTAGCTCCTTACCGCGGGACCCGCGGCACGGGCGGCCTCTGGGGTTCTCGGGGAGGGCGCGGGGGGATCTGGCCCCGGGGAGGTGCCCCCACAATGGCCTGGCCCGCAATTGGGGCCCACCGTTCCACGGGCAGGCCTGTGCCATTGGAGCACTCTATTCCTCCGCAACGGCCGCTGTCGTCCTCCACGATGGCCGATACGGAGATGAACCCTCCCGCGCATGTGCCGGGATGACGCCAGCACACGCTGACGCTCCCGCGCTTACTCGCGCCGGCCGGCGGAGGCCCTTCGGCCACCAAGCACCTTCCCCATCAGCTGGCACTACGGGGCGGGCGAATCTGACACCGGAGTGGTTCACGCCACCCCGTCTCGCCGGAGTTGCCCGCCCCGCCGATTACGGCAGAATCCTGCCCCAGATTTGAAAACAACTCAAACTGATGGGTTTAAAATATATTTTCTCTGATGGTTATTAGACTCCTACATGAAATTAGCTTCAACAATCTTAACCAGTTCTCACTGAACATGAGATTGATATTAGTTTCAAGACCGTCAGTTACAATGCCTCATAAGCCAAGCTGTTGCTTTTGACCTTAGAAATATGCAGATTTAGGGACAGCATGGTGGTGCAGTGGTTAGCAGTGCTGCCTCCCGCGCTGAGGTCCCAGGTACGATCCCGACCCTGGGTCACTGTCCGTGCAGAGTTTTCACATTCTCCCCGTGACTGCGTGCGTTTAGCCCCCACAACCCAAAGATGTGCAGGGTAGATGGATTGGCCACGCTAAATTGCCCCTTAATTGAAAAAAAAATTAATTGGGTACTCTAAATTTATATCAAAAGAAAAGAAATATGCAGATTTTTTAGACGATTTCAATGACTTCCTTAAAATAACAAAAGGATAAGAATCAGTCCACGTGGATGGGTTACTTCAGTTGAAGGTGTGGGGTGATGCCTTTTGCAAAGTTGTTGGGCTGTGGAACAAATACACAAAGCAGATTCACTGTAAGCATTCAAGAAAGGAGCTACATGAATTTCCTTGGGGAACCAACATAATTATGCAGAAGGTTGGAAGGTAGTGGGAAAATGTGTCTTCCAGTCAAAATAGACTACTGGAATTTGTTTCATTGCTCTTGGGTGTCAGAGGGGTTTTTCCCAGAATTTGTTCCCAAATTAGCCCAAGGGTTTTCCTATTTTCAAAAATTTGTTTGTCGTTTTTGCTATGTTGGAATGCCGCATCAGAAAATCCTGATAGTTTACAACTAAACTGACAGTCTCGCTCAAAGACTGTAAGCACAACTGGTGGAGAAAGATTACACGGTTTAATAAGATGTGTTTTGAAATAGTCATAATTAGACTTAACATTGGGCTAAAGGATTAGACCAAAATGTTTTTTGACCACATTTTTAGATTTATGGTGGCTGCCGTACCGGATTTGGATGCGCATCAGTTAATTCTGGATGGGGACGGGCGGCACGTGGCGCAGTGGTTAGCACTGGGACTACAGCGCCGAGGATCCGGGTTTGAATCTCGGCCCTGGGTCACAGTCCATGTGGAGTTTGCACATTCTCCCTGTGTCTCCGTGGGTTTCACCCCCACAACCCAAAGAAGTGCAGGGTAGGTGAATTGGCCATGCTAAATTGTCCCTTAATTGGAAAAAAAATAATTGGGTACTCTAAATTTTAAAAAAATTATTCTGGACGGGGACTTGAACTGTGCTGAACCCGAAGGTGGATAGGTCAAAGCCGCGATCGCTGACCCCCATGGGTGCTGTGCTTGTGAAGGAGATGGGGCAGTTTTTGCTGGTGTATAATGTGTACTCAAGGATTAACTGCTTTATTATGGGGAAGTTGCTGTTGCCGGGGGTGAGAAAAGTGGAATACTCGGCGATTGTTTATTTTGGACTATGGTCCTGGAAAAGGAGCCGACACAAAGGCCAGCGTGGAGGTTGGGTATGGTGCTGTTTGCAGACCCAAATTTTTGAGGAAAGATGGGAAAGGTGATTGATCACTATGTGGGTCCAATAGGAATGGGGGGGGGGGGGGGGGTTTCACCATTAGTGGTCTGGGAGGTGTTGAAGCGGTGGTAAGGGGTGAGATCATCTCGTTCAAGGCTCAGGGCAACAGAGAGGCAAGAGAAGAGTGGCATCTTGGAAGTGGATAGGAAATCTGCGGAGGATAGCACTCCGGATTGTCTGGTGAGAAGAAAGGAATTGCAGGCACAGTTTGACCTTCAGTCCACAGGAAACGCGGTTCAGCAATTAAGGCAGGCAAAGGGGTTAGTATATGAATATGGGGAGAAGGCCAGTTATTTGCTGGAAGTCCATCTCCAGTAGCAAGCAGCTGCATGAAAGATTGTTCAGGCCCATGATGGAGCAGGAGAGCTGGTGGTGGCGCAGGAGCAGGTGAACAAGGCATTTAAAGAATTTTATAAAAAGTTGTATAGGTCAGAACACCCAGGGAACAAGTCGGATATGAGGAATTTTGGGGGGAGGTTGGAGTGTCCGAGAGTAGGAGAGGAGGATAGGGCAGCACTGGAAGAGCCAGTGGGGCTCGGGCAGCAATGGGAAATATACAAATGGGCAAGGCACCAGGGCCGGATGGTTTCCCGGTGGAGTTTTAAAAAATTATTTGGAAAGACAGGCGCCTCTAATAGTAGAGATGTTTGAAGATGCTGTGGCCAAGGGGACACTCCCGGAGGCAATGGGACAGCATCTATTTCGCTGTTATTAAAAAGAATAAGGACCTGGTGGAGTGCAGGATATAGGCCAATATTTTTACTGAATGTGGATGCCAAGCTTCTTAAGTTGGAGGAATGCCTCCCACAGGTGATTGGGGAAGATCAGACAGGGTTTGTAAAGCGTAGGCGGTTGTCATCAAACGTGCGCCGTTTGTTAAATGTGGTGATCTCTCCAGCAGAAGGGGGGAGTCACCAGAGGTGCTGGCGGCGTTGGACGCCGAGAAGACATTTGACCATGTAGAGGTGCTATTTCTTTGCAGTATCGGAGAGGTTTGGGATTGCGCCTAAGTTTGAGCCGGCGAGGCTGGATGTTAGGTTTCGGGGAGAGAAGGAGCATGGAGTGTTGGAAATGAAAGACTTATTTCTGGAAGGGCAATTCTGGTGGTATCGCCAAACGGGTGCTGCCAGTGATGGGGCAGTTATCTCGGCGATCTGCAAGATGATTTTGGAGGATATGGTGTCATTGGAGGGGGTTACAGCCAAGTGGGAGGAGGAACTGGGGATGACGCTGGAGGAGAGGTTGGCGGTGTGAGGTGTTGCGAAGGGTTAATCTCTCAACCTCGTGTGCGAGGCTGGGGATGATACAGCTCAAGGCGGTACACTGAGCGCACCTGTCGAAGTAGAGGATGAGCCGGTTGCAGGAGGGAATGGAAGACATTTGTAAACAGTGTGGGAGGGGTCTGGCCAACCATGAACATATGTTCTGGCCCTGCCAGTTGGAGAGATTTTGGGGGTCTTTTCTCAGCACGATGTCGGCGATCCTGCACGGATTTGGAACCTAGTCCTCTGGGGATAACACTTGCCAGAGCAACAGATGGGAGCGGGGGCAGATGTTTTAATCTTCGCCTTGCTGATTGCTCGCAGACGAGTCCTGTTGTGGTGGAAGTCAGTTTCAGTGCCCAGTGCCTCAGTATAGCAGGGGGACTTGCTGGAGTTCCTGGACTTGGAGAGGGTGAAGTTCATTTTGAGGGGGCGAGTGAGGGGTTCCACAAGAGTTGGGGGTCTTTTTATGCTGCACTTTAAAGAGCTGGTTACCGTCAACTGCTGGGGGGGGGGGGGGGGGGGGGGGGGGGGGAGACGACTTGTTTTGCTGTTTTACCTTTGTTGTGTTGTCAATTTAAAATATTAAAAATAGAATTAAAATATATATTTTTAAAATTATTTAATTTATTTATGAAACACCTTGAATTCATTATGGGGCAAGAACAATATTTTTGTAGCACAAATAATGAACCATAACAAATAGTGCTATAACCTATATCGAACTTTTAGGCAGGTGTAGCATTCTGCAACTGTGAGATATTGGAGGTATGTTTATTTACTTCTGAGAAAAAAAACATTAGAAATACCTTGCATCTAATCCAAATAAAATCAATAACTTGAAGTTACGAATGATGTATCCATCATGATGCACAGACCATTTCAAAACCTGTCAAGAATTTTGAACCAGCACCGTATTTGGTACATTGCTTCAATTCAATGGAGAACCTCAGTTTAAGAACAAAACTTTTCTAGTCAGTCAATCTGATTGCAGTTAAGCTACAGTTATAGCTGCACAATTATGAGGAAAGAAGCTAACAACCTGTAAAATAAGGCCAGGGAGTAGATTTTCCGGCCCCGTCCACCATGAGAATTGTCGCAGGTGGGATGGAAAATTTTGACGGACTATTTAAAGGTCTGTTGAATGAACCTCTGCATGAACTTCCCGTCTCGGGGCAGGTGTGACCAGAACATTCGGCCTTAGGTCCACTCTCCTGGACTGCAACATTTTAAGCTTGAAGTGTTATTTTGTCTTCATATGTTGGCCCCCGCACATAAATCAGCTTTTATACTTATTATCTTTTAGGTTGACAGGGCTATGAAAATTTCATTTGTATCACTTGAGTGTTTATGTTCAAGTTGTAAATTATTTCATTGTCTTCTGTGGGTCCTCTCATGACAAAGTGTCTGATGCTGGATTTACATAGAATTTACAGTGCAGAAGGCCATTCAGCCCATCGAGTCTGCACCGGCTCTTGGAAAGAGCATCCTACCCAAGGTCAACACCTCCACCCTATCCCATAACCCAAGTAACCAGGGCCGGCTCAAGGCACCGGCAACTCGGGCAGTCGCCCGGGGCGCCATGTGCTAGGGGGCGCCAGAGACTCGGGTCCCGCGCATGCGCAGTTGGGCAGGTGCCAGCCAGCGCATGCGCGGTGGCCGCCCTCCCCCGGGGCGGCCCCCCCCGCTCGGTCCGCTCCCCCCGCCCCCCCCCCCCCCCCCCCCCCCCCCCCCCCCCCCCCTCGGTCCACCCCCCCCCCCCCCCCCCCCTCGGACTGTGGGAGGAAACTGGAGCACCCGGAGGAAACCCATGCACACACGGGGAGGATGTGCAGACTCCACACAGACAGTGATCCAAGCCGGAATCGAACCTGGGACCCTAGAGCTGTGAACCGATTGTGCTATCCACAATGCTACCGTGCTGCCCTGGGATTGGGATGGACATCCACAGAACTGGCAGTTCATATTGTCGATGCTGGCGCAACACCATTTACAGAAGTACACCAACCCACACTCTACTTAAACACAGTAGGTTTCACAATATATATGTAAATCATTCTCGATTTTATGCTTCCCAACTTGACTTTTCCAAAGTTACATACGCATCCTGGATGAGGTTGGGTAGGTTACTACTCCTCCACTTCACAAATTGATGCTAAGCCCAATCCCAAATGACTTTGTCCATGGAGAATTATCCCGGTTCTGTTTGCCCTTCTCCATGGCAGTATGACAAGAGATTGATATGGACCACATTGTAGCATGTGTTTTCCATTATAAAATTTAAACTTTGCATTTCACAACTGAACATTATCTTTGCATGTGTATACTCATACAAAATATGCTTCAACAATATTATAGCTCTCGAGCTCTGCCCTCCGTAAAGTTCTTGTCAAAAATATGGTTGCCCATGTTTTGTCCTTGCACTCGATCCACATTAACACCTGATTAAGCAACATGTAGATCTTTTAAATTTTCATTCTTGTTTTCAAATCCCTTCTATGGTCTTGTCCGTCCCTATAAGCTGCTCCAATCCACAAACTTCCCATTTCTCAGTGAGATTTCTGTGCTCCTCTGAAGCTGGTATCTTGAACAAATCCAATTTTAATTGCTCCAGTATTGAACCTGCCCGGTTTGTCCCGGCTTTCTACAAGAGCACATAATTTACTCTTGCTCCCCTGCCTTTTCCCTTAGCCTGCAAAAGTGTCCTCTCCAGATAATGATCCAATTCCTTTTTGAAAGCCATGACTGAATCTTCCTCCACCACACTCAGGATCCTAACCACTTTGCAAAAAATAGAAAATTCTCGTGTTTCCATTACTCATTTTGTCAATGACCTCAAATATGTGCCCTCCGACTCTTAAACTTTGTCAATGGGAACAGTTTCTCCCCATCCACTCTTGTCAAGACTCCTCATGATTTGGAATACTTTTATCAAATCTCCTCTCAACTTTCTCCTCCAAAGAAACCAACCCCAGATTCTTTATCTATTTGACTAAGGCTTGTTATCCCTGGGAATCATTTCCAAAGTGTTCTGCACCCTCACTAATGCCTTCACATTCTTCCTAAAGTGTGGTGCAATACTCCTGTTGTGGCCAAAATAGTCTTTTAGAAAAGGCCCATAACTCCATAGCTTTTGAACTCTTTTTAAACCACATTTTCAACCTTCCCTGCCACCTGTATCTATTTGTGCACATATACTCGGTCATTCTGTTCAGTGACACCCTTTAGAATTGTATCTTTTAATAACAACGTTTATATTGTCTCTCGTCCCTTCCTTTCAAAGTGTATCACTTCACACTTCCCATAAATTTCAGCTGCCACATGCCCACCCATTCTACCAGCCAGTCAATGGCCTCTTGACATCTATTCCCATCTCCTTCACTGTTCAATACACTTTCTAATTTTGTGTCATCCGCAAATTTTAAAATTGTACCTTGTATACAAAAAAGCAGTGGTCCGAGTACTGACCCCACTGAATGTCATAAAAATAATCGCTCACCATACGTTTGCTAATTTTGTCTCCATGCTACCACTTAATGACCCTCCCTTAAGCTGCTCAGGTTCTAAGCT
Source organism: Scyliorhinus canicula (assembly GCF_902713615.1). Classification (NCBI taxonomy): domain Eukaryota; kingdom Metazoa; phylum Chordata; class Chondrichthyes; order Carcharhiniformes; family Scyliorhinidae; genus Scyliorhinus; species Scyliorhinus canicula. The sequence goes on from NC_052150.1 coordinate 77,550,052, forward strand.
CTAGAATTCCCTTCTTAAGCTTCATCCTCTCTCTACTTCACTTGCCTCCTTCAAGGTACTCCTTAGAACCTCTTCTTGATCAAACTTTTTGTCATCTACCCTAACGTCTCCCTGTAGCTTGGTGTCATGTTTTGTTTTATAACACTCCAGTGAATGATTTATTACATTAAAGCCACTACATAAATACAATTTGTCATATTTGTGGAGACATTTCCAAACAGTGATTGGAGTCATTATACTTTAAAAGGTTACTATTACAGAGACATAAATGTTATGAGCTCCCACTACAACTTTATTTAAAAATCTGATTTTTTAAAGTTAAAATTAGACATTTAAAACATTTTTACGAATTTCATATATTTTGCATTAATCCACAACCATCAACAAAACAATTCCTCCTGGAAGAGTCAAACTTATAAAAATAACTGATATACAAAACAGACACCAATTGTTGATAGCAAATAAACAGTTTCTATCATAAATAATAAAATGGAGATGGCATCATGTATGCTAGTTATATTTGGTAAAAGAACAGTTCCTGAAATGCATGCTCTACAAGTTGTGCTCTTTCCCAACAGGAATATATGCGGTATTTACAAAAACGGCCGTTGGCCTAGCATAATAAAAGTAACGACGAAATGTTCGATTCCATCAGATACAAAATGCACTGAATTTATCCTCAATGTTCTCTAGCGTCAAACATTTTTATTAAGTGATTTAAATTAACATTTTACGCTCACAAGGGCTGACCATGAAGGCGAGCTTTGAGGGTGGGCACGGTGACTGAGAACTAAGACAAATAGTTAACCACGGTAAAACAAAACAGTTCCTTGTTGCTGAAAATAAACTTCGCTACGAGTCAGCGGCGATGTGTTCGTGCTTATCTTGAACGAAGTACATCTTTTGAATGTATATGCAGAAGAAACAAAAGTAAAATCTGCCGTCTAGCGTAATATAACGGGGCAGTGAGCTGCAACTCGGAAACTTGGCACTGGAACTGGTGACCATTTGACCAACAGAGGGGGTTAGGGTGGGGGCTAAAGGGAGGGAGAAGAGGGTAAGGGAGGGAGAAGAGGGTAAGGGAGGGAGAAGAGGGTGGGGGAGGGGGTGGAGGACCTGCAGCTCAATGTGGACATCAACAACTCCCGGCCAGCCGGCAGGTGCTGAGCGTTGCTCACTGACTTTCCCAACAAATCATTTGGCATTTACCCCCTTTCGCGAGGTACAAGATCACCGTCCACTGCCTCTTGAATAATTGCGGCGGTGAATGAGAGAAACTTAAAAATATTACAACTATCATTTTTTTCTTTAAGGTGGGGAAGCGTTTACTTCTCAGGAACTGCCTGCATCCCGGCAACTTCCTCCTTTCACTTTCCTCGGGACCAAACTCGGATAACTCCTCAGGCGGTTCGCGTTTGGAAAACATTACGGAATTGTTTTGTAAGCGTAAGCAAGCTGCCGTTGGGTGGGGAGCCGTTGATATTTTTTGTTACCTGTAATTAGGCTCTTCACGTCCTCAGGGATTTGCTGCATCTTCCACAGCGGGGCCGAGCGCTGTCACTTTGGCTGGGGGGCGGGGGGGGAAACAATCGCGCGCAACGCGGAAGCTCAGCAACGCCGTGTGCGCGCGCACGCGCAGCACCACCAACGCTGGGCGTGCTGGAAGGCGTGCGCGCGCGCGCAGCACCGCCAACGCTGGGCGTGCTGGAAGGCGTGCGCGCGCAGCACCACCAACGCTGGGCGTGCTGGAAGGCGTGCGCGCGCAGCACCACCAACGCTGGGCGTGCTAAAAAACGTGCGCACGCAGCACCACAAACGCTGGGCGTGCTGGAAGACGCGCGCGCGCTCACCAACAGAGGAAGGCAAGTGAGTCGCGAGGAGGGGTGTGTTTTCTTTCAACGCCCAAGCTCCACCTGTCAGGTCCCTCCCTTCAGCGTCTTCCCGATCATTTCCGGCAGCTGGTCATCTGTGCAATATTTGGAGGCAAGTTCTGGTCTCTTCAGGCGCCCAGACCGCCAACCCCCCCCCCCCCCCCCCCCCCCCTCCTCGATATGGTTCCTCAAGTAGTATTTGTTGGCAATTCGAGTGTTTAAGGATGGGTGTGTTGGTCAACTAATAATAATCTATTATTGTCAAAAGTAGGCTGACATTAACACTGCAATGAAGTTGCTGTGAAAATCTCCTAGTCGCCTCATTCCGGCCCCTGTTCGGGTACATTGAGGGAGAATTCAGAATGTCCAAAGACAGCACGTCTTTCGGGACTTTTGGGGGCACAGTAGCACAGTGGTTAGCACAGTTGCTTAACAGCTCCAGAGTCCCAGGTTCGGTTCCCGGCTCGGGTCACTGTCTGTGTGGAGTCTGCACGTTTTTGCTGTGTCTGCGTGGGTTTCCTCCGGGTGCTCCGGTTTCCTCCCACAGTCCAAAGAGGTGCAGGTAAGGTGGTTTGGCTATGATAAATTTCCCTGAGCGTCCAAAAACGTTGGGTGGAGTTTCTGGGTTACAGGGATGGGGTGGAGGTGTGGGCTTAAGTAGGGTGCTCTTTCCAAGGGCCGGTGCAGACTCGCTGGGCTGAATGGCCTCCTTCTGCGCTGTAAATTCTATGTTCTATGACTTGTGGGAGGAAACCGAAGCACCTGGAGGAAACCCACGCAGACACGGGGAGAATGTGCAGACTCCGCACAGACAATGACCCAAGCCGGGAATCGAACCTGAGACCCTGGCGCTGTGAAGCAACAGTGCTACCCACTAATTAAAATGAAATGAAAATCACATTGTCACAATTTGGCTGTCATGTTATTCACCCTGGGATAACACGGACTGCAGCTGGATGCAGTTGTACTGGAAAGCAGACACCCAACTTAGATGTTGGATCAAAACAATTTATTGAACTTCTGTAACAATGCACACAGCTTGCTATGGGTTGACACTACTACTCTAAGTGTGCTAACTATAACTAACTAGACCAGACTAGTTCTGAGCCACGTGTAGAAGGTGCTAACTGATATACACCCTGACTGTCACTACAGTTGTCACCAGTGGAAAGAGACGGATTGTTGATGCCTCGTGTGTTTTATAGTGGGAAACCCCCCTCTAGTGTTCTGTCTGGTGATTGGTTGTGTTCTGTCCTGTGTGTTGATTGGCTGTACTGGGTGTCTGTCACTGCCTGTATCTCATTATGTGCATGAGTGCATATCATGACATAGGCTTCAAATGAAGTTACTGTGAAAAGCCCCTAGTCACCACATTCCGGCGCCTGTTCGGGGAGGCTGGTATGGGAATTGAACCGTACTGCTGGCATGCCTTGGTTTGCTTTAAAAGCCAGCTATTTAGCCCTGTGCTAAACCAGCCCCTAATTGGGTTGGGTGGGCAAGTCAGAGAAACAAATAAAATAGAAGCAGGAGGAGGCTAAATGGCCCTTCAAGCCTTCTCTGTCATTCATTATCTTGGCTGATCATCAAGTTCATTACCCTGAACCAGCCTCTCACCCAACCCCCTCCATTTAGCCCCAATAATTCCTTCTTGAAATGACGCAACATTTTGGCCTCAACTACTTTCTGTGGTAGCAAATTCCTCAGATTCACCTGTCGCTGGGTGAAGGAATTTCTCCTCTCCTCAGTTCTAAAAGGTTTACCAATCATCCTCAAATTATGAACCCTACTTCTGGACTCTCCCACCATCTGGAACATTCTTTCTGAATCTACCCTGTCTAATCCTGTTAGAATTTTGTACGTTTCTGAGCGATGAAGCCTCTGGGAATACATCTAATCAAGTTGTCAACCCAACGCACATGATCAAGATGAAACAGGCATGCAGAAGCGACACCCATGCTCTATTGCATCCAAGAACCTGGTCATCAGGTGCAAGGTGCTCTTGGTGATGTTGTATTTAATGCAATTCTGGCCCTCTCGTGCACCGTGACAATCAGCCCACCTACTCCCACTTAATCTGCAAATCAAAATTGAACTGTTTCTATAGGGATATGATGTAAAATATCTAACTTAAGCAAGACAAATATACTCAACGTTGCACTCATCCTGATTCAATTGGGGGTTGAGAACCCTTTGCCCAGATCATTTACAGGTACAAACATTTTGTTGAGTTAGCAACGGGTTTTAAAATGCAGATCCCCAAACAGCCAAATTAGTGGCGTCACGGGAGAGTGCAATGATCAAAGTCAGATGATTGGATTGAATTTTGTTTATTGACATGTGTACCAAGGTACAGTGAAAAGGATTTTTCTGTGAGCAGCTCAACAGATCATTAAGTACATGAAAATAAAATAAAATACATAATAGGGCAACACAAGGTACACAATGTAAATACATAGACACCGGCATCGGGTGAAGCATACAGGGGTGTAGTGTTAATGAGGTCAGTCCATCAGAGGGTCGTTTAGGAGTCTGGTAACAGTGGAGAAGAAGCTGCTTTTGAGTCTGTTCGTGTGTGTTCTCAGACTTTTGATCTCCTGCCCGATGGAAGAAGTTGGAAGAGTGAGTAAGTCGGGTGGGAGGGGTCTTTGATGATGCTACCCGCTTCCCCCAGGCAGCAGGAGGATGGAGTCAATGGATGGGAGGCAGGTTTGTGTGATGGACTGGCCTGTGTTCACGACTCTCTGAAGTTTCTTGCAGTCTTGGGCCGAGCAGTTGCCATACCAAACTGATGCAGCCAGATAGGATGCTTTCTATGGTGCATCTGTAAAAGTTGAGAAGAGATTAGTTTCATTACTGGCCATTGACTTGCTGAATAGAGGAGGCAGGAGATCAGAGGTTCAGCAGCCTCATGGCCAAATGGTAAAGGAAAAGGTACTACAGTGACGATTGCAAGAATTTAGTAAATTGGATTATAAATATAGTGGGCAATTTAAGGGTTAAAAGCATGGGGTTAGTGTGGTTTGACTGGGGAAAGTCCCCACAAGAGTGAATGATTTACAGCCTGCCTGCACAGATATACTATTTTTTTTAATCTTGAAGAGGTGAGGTCAATGCTGCGCAGAACTCAAAGAGACGTAGCCATTTTGTAAGAGCTTTGGAGAGAGGTAGTTTGAGGGAAATTGTTAAAGAGACAGGGGGCGCAATTCTCCCAAAGGGAGACAAAGTGCTGACGCCGGAGTGAAAACCGGAGTGTTTCACTCCAGCGTCCGAGGCCGCTCCTCGCCCCCTATTCTCCCAACCCCAGGGGGCTAGCAGCGACGCCGCATCAATTACGCGCGCCAGACCTTGGCCACCGCGTCAAAGCGGCGCTGCCTGAATTACGTGACCGGCGGCGCCTAAATGATGTCACCAGCGCATGCGCAGGTTGTGCACGAAGAAGAAATTTAGCACGGCCAATCCACCTAACCTATACATTTTTGGACTGTGAGAGGAAACCAGAGCACCCAGAGGAAGCCCACGCATACACACGGAGAATGTGCAAACCCCACATAGAGCCACCCAAGGTTGGAATCGAACCAGGGTCCCTGGCACTGTGAGGCAGCAGTTCTAATCACTGTGCAACTGAGCCCCTTATTATAAATGTAATGTTTTAGGGCAGCACGGTGGCCTAGTGGTTAGCACAACTGCCTCACGGCGCTGAGGTCCCAGGTTCAATCCTGGCTCTGGGTCACTATCCGTGTGGAGTTTGTACATTCTCCCCGTGTCTGCGTGGGTTTCGCCCCCACAACCCAAAAATGTGCAGAGTAGGTGGATTGGCCACACTAAATTGCCCCTTAATAGAAAAAATAATTGGGTAATCTAAATTTATTTTTAAAAAAAATAAATAATGTTTTTATTTCATATACTAGATACCCTTGGTCCTCTGAGTTCAGTACTGAATTTGTCATGATCAGTGAGCAGGGTTACGGGCCTAGGGCATGATAGACTGCTCTTTCAGAGGGTCAGTGCAGACTCAATGGGCCAAATGGCCTCCTTCTCCACCGTAGGGATTCTATGAATAATGTGATGTGCTATTTGCAGTTTGCAGACAGCAACGCCTATGAGAGGGAAGCAGGGGAGATGAGGAAATTTGAGAGAGAAATCAATGATTTTATCTAGTCGCTGCAAAATACTTTTTAAACCGAAGATGTTTGAAGCACAATTATGGATACATTTTCATTGCAAACTTTCAGGGAAATTAGCTGAATTGTGATCAATGAATCATTGCTAGCATCCCTATTGCTGTGCAGCTGAGATCAAGCCGATATCCCTACACAAACTGAACTGGGGGCCTTCTTGGCCTGTGTAGCTCAGCGACCTACAGAAGAATTCTTTTTCTTTTTGGAATCATTGCGCAAGCCCTTTGATTTATTTTTAATGGGGTCTCGTCAGCGGGTATATGCATAATGAACAACTGTTACATCCATAGAAACATATCTCACTTCCTATTAACATCATTTTTTTCAGCTTTCTATTTGAATTGCATTGAAACAGAAATAGAAGAAAACCACTGCTGCAGCATGCCTTTCTTGGCGCTCAACATAGGCTGCGCTATGTTTTCAGTGCTGGTTGTTCTAGGAACCAAGCCAAATGAAATGAGGTGAGAACACACTTAAACTATCGGAAGATAGCCCGTGGAGAACTACAGCTTTATGTAAAGACAGCAACAAACACAAATTGCAAAAAACATTTAGAAATGAAAGCTCTAATGTTCTGTGTAGCAAACTGCAGTGCATTGTGTAAAAATGTTTCAATGGCATTTGTTGACTTAGATACGTTTTTATATTTATAAAAATATCACAGAGGGCCTGTAAAAGTACAAATTCATAGCTGTCAAAGAAATATGGTGCCAGCTAAATATATTTTTAAAATGCACACAAAGGTTTCAATACATTCCAAATGTTTATATACAAGAGCCTTTGTTCAAATTCAGCATTCAGCTGCAAAAAAAACAAAATTTCAAAATAGCTTCAATGGAAGTTAACAAAATGCATAAAGGCTCTGAAATAAAAATAGATCATGCAGGAAATTCAGAGTAAGGCCTATCGTCTCCTGAATCTGAAAGGTTATTTCACGTGGAACCTCACATCTGAACCTTCATGAAAGGTACCTCTGAAATTTAGACATTGATCAGCGTGCTGCACATTCCAGAATTTACTGTTTAATTTCTTCGGTTTCAACGTTCGACACACTGGAGGGGATGCACAGAATTGATTTTATTTTTTGTTTTTGTTTCTGTTCTCCTAAATACTCACCACTCTTAGTTTCCACAAGTGGTGTGGGAATTTATTTGATCATGGATAAATGTAGCACGGCCAATCCTGATCCAATCCTCAACCAACATGCACAAATGGGCATTCCACCACAATGAGGTATATAATGAACAGGAATGGAAACTGTTGTCAATCCATCCCACATTTGGGGTCATTGAGGCCAATTATATCCCTATAAACTAAAACCAGTATTTGCCATGGTATTTTGGAATTATAGCCAATGCTTTGTGAGTTGAATTCTGTTGTTCTGTGGAACTGAGAGAATATATACACGATTAAAGTTACTATTTATTATTTATTTTATTATTTACTCAGTGTGTAACAACACTTTAAAAGTACTTAATTGGTGGAAAATGCTTTAAGACATCCAGTCATTGTGAGAAGCACTATAGAAATGCAAGTCTTTCTTATAAGTTGAGGCATACAGAAGATAATATCAGGTACTTAGCTCTGATGGGATACTAAGTATTATTGGGTTTGGAATTGTCAGTTTGAGGGGGAGGGGAAAAGAGGAGGAGCTCATGTGGTCTGACCTCTCAGTGAAGGGGAACATCTGGTTTGGCAGAATGGTGAACAGAGAAATCTTGAGGTTTGTGTGACCTGGTGTGCAATGTAGAGTTCAATCTGTGGTGAATTCTTATTGGAGAGTAGCGAGCAGGAAGGCACAAACCTGTCTGCAAATGGGGCAGGGTTTCAGGTCTGGTTTGAAAGTTACCAAGAAATATGAACACACTGAATTCAGCTTTTGTGATTGGTTTCTCTCTGTGTCTTTCTCAGAGTTATGCAGTTTCCCTGAAAAGTGTTTAAAATTAAACTTTTGTTTACTCCTTGGTGAAGGGAAAGATAAACCTAACTTCGGATGAAGAAAGACAACATCTGTTTCTCTCCATTTGTATCAATTACAGCCAGTTGATGATACTTACTTTCTGAAGTGCAAAATGCTCTATATGTTGCGACGCAAATTGATTATATTTTTTTAATTCATCATGTCTACTATGGATTTATAGGTATATTATTATTTATGAGCATTAATTTTCCTGAATTATGTAATATTTATCCCCTTTTGTCTCGACCTTTTTATTTATATTTAGATGGTTATTTTGTCACTGAATCTTCTCTCTTCCCCTCACCTAACCTGCTGCCTTTGTTAATTTAAAATCATTTGTATGCTCCTATTTACCCATTCTACTTGGAACATAGTTGAATGCAGGCCTTCTGAATGGCCTTCCTTTCTCGATTCTTGTGCCAGTGAACCATGAAATGGAATGGCTCTTTCCCACACCAGTCTTTCAGCAATTTGTTTATTTTATGGATGGGTTTACCCATATGCTCCCATAGTTCTGGTGGTACTATAAACAGTATCACACTTGAGGTCTGGTCTTTAATGCAGAACCTAGCTCTTGATACTGCCATGTTCCTTCCTATGTTGTAGGTTCTGTAGTGGAGCACAACAACTTGTTCTACACCATCGTACATTCTTTTCTTATATAGTGTGGTGTGATTTGATTAAATGCATGGACCCTTTGCATTTTACATGGCAACTTGAAGGGGCTGATTTGTGAGCGGCCTGCATGGGAATTTTCATGTTGCTTTGTGGCCCTGCGGCTTAGAGGGAACATCGTTCTTTACTGCCTGGTGCCCACTTCCCTTTCCAAATTCCTCCCCAACTGATTAGAAATATACATTATGTTGGCAGAATACCTCACTGGATTCTTGAATGTGACTGCAGATGATACCTTTATTCTCCGAATTATCAAATCCCCTTACTGATACAATGCCTTGATAAGCATACAGGCCACCCTCCCCACAACTTTCTTCCTTATCACCACAGGTAGCAAGTACATTCTACCGAAAAGTCAGACCAGTTTTTGTTTTTTCTTTTCCTGCCTCCAGAAGTTTCCCCCTACCTTGCTGTCAGTCAGTCACAAACTCTTCTTTCTCGACCTGGCTCTGTCTGTGGTGTGACTGGGGTGAACTATCCAAGTCTTTTTTTAAAAACCATACCCCCGGATCCTCTAAGCCCCTTTATCTATTTCTGATTTGAAATGAAAATCAATTATTGTCATAAGTAGGCTTCAAATGAAGTTACTGTGCAAAGCCCCAGTTGCCACATTCCGGCGCCTGTTCGGGGAGGCTGATACGGGAATTGAACCGTGCTGGGCTGGTCTGCCTTGGTCTGCTTTCAAAGCCAGCGATTTAGCCCTGTGCTAGACAGCCTCTGGGTGACTTGCATTCCAAACGGCGATTCAGCGTGTGGATTCTGACATGGATATTTCACAAAGGGGTGGTCATTATGGCAGGCGGTTGGGTACCGGAGCAATAGGTCAGAAGGTGAAAACATTGAGAGAGAACGAGAGAGTGGGGCCAGTATGGCTCTGAGGAAGAGCAGACAGGGAGATGTTGCTGAAAACAGGAGTCTGATAGCCTGAAGTGCATATGTTTTAATGCAAGAAGTATAATGGGTAAGCCAGTTGAACTGAGAGCTTGGATTAGTACTTGGAACTATGATGTTGTTGCCATTACAGAGACCAGGGGCGGAATTTTCCGACCCCCGGCAGCATCGGAGATTCGCCTGGGGCCCGCGTGAATCCCGTCCCCGCCGTGGCCGGAATTCTCCGCCACCCGGGAATCGGTGGGAGCAGGAATCACGCCGCACCGATCGACGTGCCCCCGCGGCGATTCTCCAGCCCGTGATGGGCCGAAGTCCAGCCGCTGACAGGCCAATCCCGCCGACGTGGTTTAAACCACCTCTGGTGCTGGCGGGATTGGCGGCGCGAGCGGGCCCCCAGGGTCCTGGGGGAGGGCGGGGGGGCGATCGGACCCCGGGGGGTGCCCCCACGGTGGCCTGGCCTGCGATCGGGGCCCGCCGATCGGCGGTCAGGCCAGTGCCATGGGGGCACTCTTGTTCTTCTGACGCCGCCACGGCCTCCACCTCCTACCGCGCATGCGTCGGTGGTGACGCAGCGGCCGCTGACGCACCGGCGCATGCGCAGACCGGCAAAGGCCTTTCGACCAGCCCCGACGCCGGTCGGTGTCTTTGGCGCCAGTCGGCGTGGCGAAAACCACTCCGGCGCGGGCCTAGCCCTTAAGGTGCGGAGAATTCCGCACCTTTGGGGAGGCCCAACGCCAGAATGGTTGGCGCCACTCCGCTACGCCGGGACCCCCCGCACCGCCGGGTAGGGGAGAATCCCGGCCCAGGTTGAGGGAAGGACAGGATTGGCAGCTAAACGTTCCACGATTTAGATGTTTCAGGCGGGATAGAGGGGGATGTAAAAGGGGTGGCGGAGTTGTGCTACTGGTTAGGGAGAATATCACAGATGTACTACGGGAGTACACCTCAGAGGGCAGCGAGGCTAAATGGGTAGAGATCAGGAATAAGAAGGGTGCGGCCACAACGTTGGGGGTTTACTACAGGCCTCCCAACAGCCAACGGGTGATAGAGAAGCAGATAGGTAGACAGGTTTTGGAAACAAGTAAAAACAACAGGGTTGTTGTGATGGGAGACTTCAACTTCCCCAATACTGACTGGGACTCACTTAGTGCTCACGGCGTGTACGGGGCAGAGTTTGTAAGGAGCATCCAGGAGGGCTTCTTAAAACAATATGTAGACAGTCCAACTAGGGAAGGGGCTGTACGGGACCTGGTATTGGGGAATGAGCCTGGCCAGGTGATAGACGTTTCAGTAGGGGAACATTTCAGGAACAGTGACCATAATTCAGTAAGTTTTAAAGTGCTGGTGGACAAGGGTAAGGGTGGTCCGAGGGTGAATGTGCAAAATTGGGGGAAGGCTAATTATAATAATATTAGGAGGGAACTGAAGAACCTAGATTTGGGGCAGATGTTTGAGGGGAAATCAACATCTGACATGTGGGAAGCTTTCAAATGTCAGTTGAAAGGAATTCAGGACCGGCATGTTCCTGTGTGGAAGAAGTATAAATACGGCAAAATTCGGGAACCTTGGAGAATGAGAGATATTGTCGGCCTCATCAAAATGAAAAAGGAGGCATTTGTCAAGACTAGAAGGCTGGGAACAGACAAAGCCTGTGTGGAATACAAGGAAAGTAGGAAGGAACTTAAGCAAGGAGTCAGGAGGGCTAAAAGGGGTCACGAAAAGTCATTGGCAAATAGGGTTAAGGAAAATCTCAAGGCTTTTTACACGTACATAAAAAGCAAGTGGGTAGCCAGGGAAAGGGTTGGCCCACTGAAGGACAGGCAAGGGAATCTATGTGTGGAGCCAGAGGAAATGGGCGAGGTACTAAATGAATACCTTGCATCAGTATTCACCAAAGAGAAGGAATTGGTAAATGTCGAGTCTGGAGAAGGGTGTGTAGATAGCCTGGGTCACATTGAGATCCAAAAAGACGAGGTGTTGGGCGTCTTGAAAAATATTAAGATAGATAAGTCCCCAAGGCCGGATGGGAGCCACCCCAGAATACTGAAGGAGGCAAGAGAGGAAATTGCTGAGGCCTTGACAGAAATCTTTGGATCCTCACTGTCTTCAGGTGATGTCCCAGAGGACTGGAGAGTAGCCAATGTTATTCCTTTGTTTAAGAAGGGTAGCAAGGATAATCCAGGGAACTACTTACGTTAGTGGTAGGGAAATTACTGGAGAGAATTCTTCGAGACAGGATCTACTTCCATTTGGAAGCAAATGGACGTATTAGCGAGAGGCAGCATGGTTTTGTGAAGGGGAGGTCGTGTCTCACTAACTTGATAGAGTTTTTCACAAGAGGTCACAAAGATGATTGATACAGGTAGGGCAGTGGATGTTGTCTATATGGACTTCAGTAAGGACTTTGACAAGGTCCCTCGTGGCAGACTGGTACAAAAGGTGAAGTCACATGGGATCAGGGGTGAGCTGGCAAGATGGATACAGAACTGGCTAGGTCATAGAAGACAGAGAGTAGCAATGGAAGGGTGCTTTTCTGATTGGAGGGCTGTGACTAGTGGTGTTCCGCAGGGACCAGTGCTGGGACCTTTGCTGTTCGTAGTATATATAAATGATTTGGAGGAAAATGTAACTGGTCTGATTAGTAAGTTTGCATACGACACAAAGGTTGGTGGAATTGCGGATAGCGATGAGGACTGTCAGAGGATACAGCAGGATATAGATCGGTTGGGGACTTGGGCGGAGACATGGCAGATGGAGTTTAATCCGGCCAAATGTGAGGTAATGCATTTTGGAAGGTAGGGAATATACAGTGAATGTTAAAACCCTCAAGAGTATTGACAGTCAGAGAGATATAGGTGTACAGGTCCACAGGTCACTGAAAGGGGCAACACAGGTGGAGAAGGTAGTCAAGAAGGCAAACGGCATGCTTGCCTTCATTGGCCGGGGCATTGGTTATAAAAATTGACAAGTCATGCTGCAGCTGTATAGAACCATAGTTAGGCTACACTTGGAGTATAGTGTTCAATTCTGGTCGCCACACTACCAGAAGGATGTGGAGGCTTTAGAGAGGGCGCAGAAGAGATTTACCAGGATGTTGCCTGGTATGGAGGGCATTAACTATGAGGAGCGGTTGAATAAACTCGGTTTGTTCTCACTGGAACGACAGAGGTTGAGGGGCGACCTGATAGAGGTCTACAAAATTATGAGGGGCATAGACAGAGTGGATAGTCAAAGGCTTTTTCCTATGGTAGAGGGACAATTACGAGGGGGCATAGGTTTAAGGTGCGAGGGGCAAGGTTTAGAGGAGATGTACGAGGCAAGTCTTTTTAGAGGGTAGTGGGTGTTGGAACTCGCTGCCGGAGGAGGTGGTGGAAGCAGGGACGATAGTGACATTTAAGGGGCATCTTGACAAATACATGAATAGGATGGGAATAGAGGGATACTGACCCAGGAAGTGCGGAAGATTTTAGTTTAGGCGGGCAGCATGGTCGGCACAGGCTTGGAGGGCCGAAGGGCCTGTTCCTGTGCTGTGCTGTGTTTTCTTTGTTCTTTGTTCTATTACAAATTCCCTTGGACTGCAGTCCTGATACACTGCCTGTGCTGTCGTTGTGTATTTTATTTATTTACATTACAGTATTGCCAGTACTGATTTGCTTTATAAAGTGAATTATGATTATGGTTTCTATTAGCTACTTCTATTCTTCAGTTTGATATATTTAACCAATTACGTCTCTTCATTTTAAGCTCTCCTGCCTGAAGTAGTATGAAGATGAGAAAATTGAATAACAAGACCGACTGCAACTTTTCCACCCAACCTTAATTTACCTCACTCTGCCTCAAGCAAAAGGACTGCAAGCTGCCTCTTCCTTCCCCACTACATTTAAATGCAGGTGGGGTCCATCAATACACCAGAAATTCCTTGTAACCGCTGCAATGTGAAAGGCATTAGCATGTCTGACTAGAACTGTGGCCTGGGGCTTATGAGTAATGCGTCATAAAAGAATACAAAGAAAAAGGGTAAAGGTTATCTTCATGCTTTGCGTGTTCTCTCCTTGAGGGCAGAAAAGCTCAGTGCTTTGATTTTTGCCTTCAATGTCACAATAGTATTGTGTGGAAAGCTGGCTACACGTACTGTATCTTCTCTTGATGCGAATGAACTACTCTGGCATTTACTCACTATTACCTGAACCCCTGCAGTTATATTTTTGCTTTAATAGAAAGGTGGCCTTGTGCTTACAAAGAAAGACACTCTCTTTCACTCTACCTCCTACAGCAGGATCTCCAATGCTTTTTCTGAAAACGAAGGAGTGTTCTGCACTGCTCACAATGATGCATGTAATTTTTTTAATATCAAATTTTACCAACATTGTTCTTGCAACAACTACTATCCTGTAGCTTTATTAAGCAAGCAAACCATTCCCTCTCCCTTATAGCAAACAGTAGGCATTCAGGAGCTGCTGCCTCTTTGGGTTTTGTAGACCCAACCAACCACACTACTGAGCCAGCTCCTGGTACATGTTGATTGATTGATTGATATTTATTGTCACATTTACCGAAGTACAGTGAAAAGTATGTTTCTACGGCCAAGGAAACGTTCACAGTACGTACATAGTAGACAAAAGAATAATCAACAGAGTACATTGACCAATAGTGCATCAACAAATAGTGATTGGTTACAGTGCGGAACAAGGACCAAAAAAGCAATACATAAGCAATGTATGCATAATGATTTAAGAGAAGGGGCTAGATCTCTCAGGCTGTTTGGTTTGTCTTCTCCACTGCCAAAATGAGACCTGCCAAAATTTCCATAGAATTCCTACAATGCAGGAGGCCTATTGCCCATCGAGTCAGCACCTGCACTCCGACAGAAAACCCTACTGATGGAACCATCAATTCACGAGACACGTGCTTTCAGATATGAACAGTGGTTTTAATCTACTTACTTCAGAGCCAGCCTGTTACCCGTTGAACTCTCGATGAACTCATGCTGGCTCTGGACACGGTTATTTATACAGCAGTCTAGGGGGAGGAGTCGTGGGCGGAGCCAAGGGTGGAGCCCTGTACAAACTCCTGAGCATTCCCAGAGCTACTCCCCCTAGTGGTTGGATATCGCTACTGCGCTTACAATAGTATTGGTAAATACAGTGTGAATTACTAAGTGACATTCACCACATTCACCCCCTGCAAAAAAATCAAGTCCGGCGAGGGTGGTGGTCTACAAAGTAAGTCTGTCCGGTGGTCAAACTGTCCGCTGTGATCTGCGGAGCACCGGGGTTGCAGCCTCTTACGGTGGCTGGATGGGTGTTGTGTGCTGGGGTACAATGGCGGACTCCAGGGAGAGTTGTGTCCGAGCTTCATACTCTTCTGGTTCGACCGGGGACTGGGGGCGCTGGGGGCTGGCCGGCGTGGGTGCACGGAACTGGTGGAGTGGGCTCGGGAGCGCGAGCGGGTGGCAGCATGGGCTGTAGGGTGAGGGGTCCTTCTGTGGGGGTAGAGGGGGCGCTGGATCCGGCGGGTGCCAGATCCCGGAGGGATACTGTGTCCTGGCGGCCGTCAGGGAACTCGACGAAGGCGTACTGGGGGTTCTCAACAAGGGGGTCGGTTTTGTGTGTCCTGACGTGTTTCCTCAGGAGTACCGGGCCCGGTTTTCTTAGCCATGCCGGAAGTGAGACCCCCCGTGGTAGTGCCCCTGGAAAAACATGAAGAGCTTCTCGTGAGGGGTCTGATTGGTCGCTGTGCATAGGAGGGACCTAATAGCATGGAATGCGTCTGGGAGGACTTCCTGCCACTGGGAGACTTGGAGCTTTCTAGACGGAAGTGTCAGTAGGACGGTCTTCCAGACCGTCGTGTTCTCCCTCTCCACCTGCCCGTTCCCCCTGGGGTTGTAGCTGGTAGTCCTGCTCGAGGCAATGCCCTTGTCGAGCAGGTACTGACGCAGCTCGTCGCTCATGAAGGACGAACCCCGGTCGCTGTGTACGTAGCTGGGGAAACCAAACCGGGTGAAGATACTATGCAGGGCCCTAATGACTATGTGGAAGGTCATGTCGGGGCACAGGATAGCAAATGGGAAACGGGAGAACTCATCTATGACGTTTGGAAAGTAAACGTCCTTGTTAGTTGAGGGGTGTGGCCCTTTGAAATCAATAGCGAGGCGTTCAAAGGGCCTAGAAGCCTTGACCAGGTGGGCCCTGTCTGGTCTATAGAAGTGCGATTTACACTCCACACAGATTGGGCAGTCCCTAGTGACCGCTTTTACCTCCTCGTTGGAGAAAGGCAGGTTTCGGGCTCTGATATAGTGGGCGGGCCGGGTGACCCCCGGGTGGCAGAGGTCGTTGTGGATGACTTTCAGTCGGTCAATCTGCGCGCTGGCGCATGTCCCACGGGATAGGGCATCCGGAGGCTCGTTGAGCTTCCCGGGTCGATACTTAATATCGTAATTATAGGTGGAGTGTTCGATCCTCCACCAAAGAATTTTATAATTTTTTATTTTGCTCCTTTGTGAGTTATCAAACATAAAGGCAACCGATCGTTGGTCGGTGATGAGGGTGAACTTCCTACCTTTGAGGTAGTGCCTCCAGTAACGAATAGCCTCCACAATGGCTTGTGCTTCTTTCTCGACTGAGGAGTGTCGGAGTTCTGAAGCGGAGAGGGTACGGGAGAAAAATGCGACTGGTCTCCCTGCCTGATTTAGTGTGGCTGCAAGAGCTACCTCTGAGGCGTCGCTCTCAACCTGGAATGGAGTGGATTCATCCACCGCCCGCTTGGCCGCTTTGGCGATGTCCTCCTTGATGTAGTTGAAGGCCTGGCGTGCCTCAGCTGACAGGGGAAATCGTGTGGCCTTAAAGAGTGGGCGGGCTTTGTCCGCATATTGAGGGACCCACTGGGCGTAGTAGGAGAAGAAGCCCAAGCACCGTTTGAGGGCCTTGGGGCAATGAGGGAGGGGGAGTTCTAAGAGGGGGTGCCTACGGTCCGGGTCTGGGCCCAGGACTCCGTTTTCCACGACGTAGCCGAGGATGTGCAGTCTGTTTATGCGGAACATGCATTTCTCTTTGTTGTAGGTGATGTTTAATTTCTGTGCCGTCTGGAAAAAACGGTGGAGGTTGACGTCGTGGTCCTGCTGGTCATAGCCGCAGCTGGTGACATTGTCCAAGTACGGAAACGAGGCCCGCAGCCCGTACTGGTCCACCATTCGGTCCATTGCTCGTTGGAACACCGAGACCCCATTAGTGACGCCGAAGGGGACCCGGAGGAAACGGAAGAGGCGGCCATTGGCCTCGAATGCCATGTAGTGCCGGTCCTCCGGGCGGATTGGGAGCTGGTGGTATGCAGACATCAGATCCACCGTGGAAAAGAGCCGATACTGGACGATCTGATTTCCCATGTCTGCAATCCTGGGGAGGGGATACGCATTGAGGAGCGTAAATCTATTTATGGTCTGACTATAGTCGACAACCATGCGGAATTTTTCCCCGGTCTTAACGACCACCACCTGAGCTCTCCAGGGACTATTGCTGGCCTCTATAATCCCCTCACTGAGAAGCCTTCGAACCTCTGATCTGATAAATACCCTATCCTGCAGGCTGTATCGCCTGCTACGAGTGGCTACGGGTTTACAGTCCTTAGTGAGATTGGCGAAGAGAGGAGGGAGGGAGATTTGCAGCGTAGCGAGGCTGCAGATAGTGAGTGGGGGCAGGGGCCCGCCGAAGCTGAGGGTGAGGCTCTTAAGATTACATTGAAAATCTAGGCCTAATAAGAGTGGCGCGCAGAGTTCGGGCAAGACGTAGAGTTGAAATTTTGCATAGCTAGCGCCTCGGATTGTGAGTGTCGCGGCAGTGCGCCCCTGGATCTGGACAGAGTGGGAGCCTGAAGCGAGAGAGATAGTTTGCCGCACGGGGAAAATGGGGAGCGAACAGCGTCTTACCAGATCTGGGTGTATGAAGCTCTCAGTACTCCCGGAGTCGAAAAAGCATGTCGTGCGGTACCCGTTGATTTGGACCTCTGCCATCGAGTTTCGCAGATGCTTCGGGCGCGATTGGTCCAGGGTGACTGCGCTGAGTTGTGGGTAGTCGATCAGCTGTGCTGGAGTGGCCCCGTGATGACTGCCCTCTGAGTTCGTAGTCGTACTCTTCCGATGAGTTGTCCGAGCGTGGAGATGCAGGTCGGGCCCGTGGATCACACGTGGCGGACGGCGAGGAAGATGGCATCCAAGATGGCGGCCCCCATGAGTCGCACGTGGCCGGCCGCGTGGTGGAGGTTTTCCAAGATGGCGGCCCCCATGGATCGCATGTGGCGGGAGGGGGCGGGGTCGGGGCATAGGCCGCAGCGTTTCGGGCCTCACGGGCCTGCGGGTGTGGGGAGCGATTACTTTGTGCCGCTGGGGAGTTGGAAACTGGGGCCCTTTTAGCGAGGCACACTCTCGCGTAGTGGCCTTTCCGCCCGCAGCTGCTGCAGGTCGTGTTGCGGGCCGGGCAGTGCTGCCGCGGGTGCTGATTCTGGCCGCAGAAATGGCAGGCTGGGGCAGCATAGTGGCTGGCTGGAGCAGCATAGTGGCTGGCTGGGGCAGCATGGTGGCTGGCTGGGGCAGCATGGTGGCTGGGCGGCCGCGTGGCACAGGCCTGGGGGAGTCGCTGGCTGGGGGCCCATGATTGGGTCGCAGGGTCCGCGGGGAACGAGGTGAGGCTGCGGAAGGAGACCTCCATCGTGGTAGCAATTTCCGCAGTTGTTTCTAAGTCTTGGGCCCCCTTTTCCAGCAGTCTTTGGCGCACATAATTAGACCTGAGGCCCGCTACAAAAACGTTGCGTACAGCAAGTTCTCTATGTTCAGCCGCGGTAACCGCTTGATAGTTACAGTCATTTGATAAATTATTGAGTTCTCTTAGAAATTCGGCGAGTGATTCTGTAGGCCGCTGGCGGCGAGTCGTGAACACATGGCGTGCATAAACTTCGTTAATGGGCCTTACATACATCTTATTGAGTATCGCTAGCGCTGCAGTATATGAACCGGCCGAGTTTAGTTGCGTAGAGATTCTGTGGCTCACCCTCGCGTGCAGTAGACTTAACTTCTGTTCCTCTGTTGTTTCAGCTGATCTCACTTTTGCCAGGTAGGCCTTAAAGCACCGCAGCCAGTGGGAGAAGATTTCTTTAGCCTCTGCATCCTGTGGGTCAAGTTCTAGGCGTCCAGGCTTGAGGGCTGATTCCATGATCGATCCTGACTATTCTTAAATAGATTAAATTGATGGAACCATCAATTCACGAGACACGTGCTTTCAGATATGAACAGTGGTTTTAATCTACTTACTTCAGAGCCAGCCTGTTACCCGTTGAACTCTCGATGAACTCAGGCTGGCTCTGGACACGGTTATTTATACAGCAGTCTAGGGGGAGGAGTCGTGGGCGGAGCCAAGGGTGGAGCCCTGTACAAACTCCTGAGCATTCCCAGAGCTACTCCCCTAGTGGTCGGATAACGCTGCTGCGCTTACAATAGTATTGGTAAATACAGTGTGAATTACTAAGTGACATTCGCCACACCTACCTAGGGCCACTGCCCTACCCTATCCGTGTAACCCCATTACCCCACCTAACCTGCACATCTCTGGACACTAAGGGACAATTTAGCGTGGCCAATCCACCTAAACTGCACATCTTTGGACTGTGGGAGGAAACCGAAGCACCTGGAAGAAACACACGCAGGCACTGGGAGAATGTGCAAACTCCACACAGACAGTCACCCAAGACTGGATTTGAACCAGGGTTCCTAGCACTGTGAGGCAGCAGTGCTAATCATTGTGCCACAGTGGCATGTCTTATACTTTACTTATCTGGAATGTTACCCTGTTCTGATTCGTCATCATATTTGCTCAATGTCACTTCACATGACAAGTTGAAAAATAATATATATTACAAAAACTGAAACCACAGATTGTACACAATAGCAATTGTCAAATACCTAGGAGAGCGTTTATGGCAGTATTTCAATCTTTGGTCTCGGCTGATGTATGCAACCTAGTTATGCTTCAGTCACTTCAAAACAGTTCCGTTTAATTTGTGTCATTCAGCTCAGTGTCAGCCATATTATTATTCTGTTTTTAAAAAATATTTATGGGTCCAGAAAATGTAATATATTACAGAATATCAGAAATCACGGAATTTGTTTTTGAAAAATATTTTATTGATGCATTTATATTATAAATTTTAACACAATGGATAACCACACACCCCAATTCCAGTCAACATGGCTTACATAAACAACACCCCAACAAAAACTCCCCACTAACCTGCCCCAACCTTATTCCCTCCCCGTGCCTCCTCTTTTTAACCCCCCTCACCCCTACTGACACCTTAGTTCTTTCCAAAGAAGTCGATAAACAGCTGACATCTCCAAGCAAATCCTACCATTGAGCCCCTCAGGGTGAACTTAATTTTCTTCAGCCTGAGAAAGCCAGCCAGGTCACTCACCCACACCCCCGCCTTTGGGGGGTTCAGAGTCCCTCCATGCTAGCAAGATCGGTCTCCGGTCTACCAGAGAGGCAAAGGGTAAGACATAGGCCTCTCTCGGCCCCTGGATTCCCGGGTCTCCTGACACACCAAAAATTGCCACCTCTGGACTCGGAACCACCCTTACTTTCAGAATCTCCGACATGATGTCGGCAAACCCATGTCAGAATCCCTCAAGCTTTGGATAAGCCCAAAACATATGGACATGACTCGCGGGCCCACCCGCACACCTATCCTCCACCCCTCCAAAAAGCCTGCTCATCCGGGCCACGGTCATATGTGCCCTGTGGACCCCTTAAATTGCATAAGGCTAAGCCTGGCACACAACGAGGATGCATTAAATCTCCTCAGGGCATCCTCCCACACCTCAGCCTCCAGCTCCCTACCCAGCTCTTCCTTCCTCACTTTGTTCACCTTCCTAAAAAATGCCTTGGTGAATGAAGATTGGGAGGCTCTGAAATACGAACAAGAACCTCAGAAGGACAGTCATCTTCACTATCTGAACAGTGCCTGCCAATGACAAGAGGAGCGCATCCCATCTCCTAAAGTCCCCCTTCATCTACACTGAATTTTTTAATACGAATACAATCAGCAGGGTTTTGGCCTTCAGTGACCAAAATAAGCCAGACAGAAACAAGTCTGGCATACCAGCTTGAAATTAAAAATGACTGGGAAGGTTTGTTAGTTTAATATGACATAGTGTTTCTGGTCATTCATTATTTCTTACAGAAAGGATATATGTTTTTTGACTCATGCCTTTTTTAAATAGAACAGTACCTATTCTTGTATTTTCCCTTTGGTGGCCTCACACCTCCTTGGTCTGCCTCTGAAAACAGCAGAGTGCTTTAGTCTGTGGACTTTTCCATCTGAACTCCTTGTAACAGTTTATGATTTATTACCAGAATGTCCAGTTCGAGTAAACTAAGGTGATTACACCATAACTATAATTGAATACAGTACGCCTCATTCATTGCGATCAGATACTATTTGTGAACTTTTGTCTTATTGATTCTTGCAGTAACATGTTGAGCTTTTTTTGATTTAAAGCATGTTAAATAACTTCTACTTGATAGTATCTTCAAAGCTCTTGTTCTTTTACTTATTTTGTAAATTCTTTGTCTGATTTCAGTTACATTTGTGCTTCATCTACAATAACCCTGTTGAATTTCAGGTTTTCATTTTATGCAAATGTTTTTATTTATGGTAATTTAAATTATGCTTTTCTGATCTGCGTTTACTTAAAAACTTTTGAGTATTGCTCAGAAAAGAGACATGTTGTTGAAGCTTTTAGTCTTCCAATCATCAGGACAGATGCAAGAATGCAATTTCAAAGGGAGCAACAACTTATACTGCATGAGAATAGGGTGCTGCAAATCTGACTGATTGGCCAAGGCATTGCCATGGAGAATGCATCTGGGTACATGTCCCACACATCTTTGTTTATTTCAAGAAAGGTGCAATAACTAGACTGGCCCCTGCATACGAGTATAGGTAACTCCTATTCATCTTAAATTGGTTGTTGATATAATTCCTCGCACTTTGGATTGTTCAGAAAATGCTGTCCAATTGCGGAATTACATCTAACGTTAGATATTTGGCTGGATTCTCCGCTTTGCCACACCGGCAGTGAGAATCACGATTGAAAATCCCGCGAAATGGGAAAAAAATCAGGTTTACGTCCGGCCGAGATTCCATGCTCCAGTCCCTAGCTGGCAGCGAAATCAAAGTTTGCACCCAGCTGGTCCATGCAAAACTGTCATTTGCATGGATTTAAATAACATTAGCGGGTTGGACACTATATGCTCCACTTCTCCGCGATGCTCTGCCCCTCTTAGGCAGACATCACGGATGTACAAATTGGTGCAAGTATTTACAAGCTGGCCCTGGGAGCCATGGCTGTTGAGGGGGAGCAAGATGGTTAAAAAAAACTCTCAAAAACGTTCCAAAATATCAGGTTTGTTTGGTGGCTGCCTGGGCCTGGGGGAGTAGCAGGGAATGACTTGCGGGTGTTTCCTTTGGGATCGGGGTGGTCTGGCTGAAGCCACCATTGCTGCAGTATGTGTTTTAAATCACCCCTTTGGTGCTACTTACAGGCTCCTGGCTGGTCATGCTGCTGACTGTTCACTGCGTCCTATAAATGTTTAGAAAGCCTCTGGTCATCTGGGAGCCCACCCAGGCCACCTCCATGGAAGCCCTCATTCCCCAGCTGAATCAATCAATGCGCTGGGCGTGGCTAAGCTTAATCACCAGCCCACCAGGTGCTGACACTCAGAGCACTCATCAGATGTGCAGCTACACTGCAGGGGAAGCAAGAGAATAGCAGTGCTCACAACAAACAAAGGCAAATGCACCGTAGCCTGTGGTACCTTCCCTGGCCCACTGCCCTTCTCAGGGCAGAGGCCTCACCAGTGACACTATCAGCTATCCCAACCCTCAGGACCACAAGCTGTCTCCAAGCCCTGGCTGCCCACCACACCCCTGCTCCCACCATCCAGTCCCCGGACAGGTTGTCACAACTTGTGTGCCACACCCAGGACCCACATCACAGTGCAGCCACACTCCCAGAAGACGCACACTTCCCTCGCTTACCCCCATCTATAGGACCTGCACACAAAAAAGTCTCTAGGCATGGAGGTGATTGGTGGCACACGGTGACCGTCTCCACTCCACAATCAGATGCCACCCTACTAGTGGGATAACACAAGGCCCAGTGAGGAGACCCACTGTTGACCCCACTGGGGGAAACAGGACAGGGGTCGCAGAGTCTATCGTTGAAACGGGCTGCAGCAACTACCAGTACCGGGTGGCGAGAACAGAGGCTCCTGTGGTGGTATGAATGGGAGAACTGCCATTGGTGCAGAGCATGGGTTTACCATTGGCTCTGGCTGGTCATGTGCCTCTCGCCCGATTGGCTGGGACTAGCCATGTGACTGCTCACCAATTGGTCGAGAGGCAAGTAGACCCCGCCTCCGAGGCGGGGTATAAGTACCCAGAGTTCCTGGCGGTCGGCCTTTCTCTGTAGTCGACCACCGGGCTAACAACTAGCTGATTAAAGCCACAGTTTGGATCTTCATCGTGTCTCGCGCCCAATTGATGGTGCATCAATTTAATCAGCTAGAATTTTGGAATAGAGCTACGCATCAAGCCTGACTGCCTCCGCACCAGCCCGCATGCTTCAAATGCGTCTGCAATCTTTAAACACTGCAGGCGTGTTTCAACAGTTACCTGACAACTGCAGCCGGTAAGCCCACCAAGGAGCAGAAACTCCATATCCTCCACTCATGCGTGGGCACGGCGGTATACTCAATGATTGAGAACGAAAGCGATTATGATGTGGCCATGGAGATTCTCATAGGACACTTTCTCCGGCCGGTCAACGAAGTATACGCGCGGCATCTCCTGACGACTAGACAGCAGTTCCCTGGTGAGTCCCTCGACGAGTTTTACCAGGTCCTCACAGCTCTAGGGAGAACGTGCGCATGTCTCCAAGTTTCGGCGACTGAGCACATGGAACTTTTAATTAGAGATACTTACGTTGCTGGCATGCAGTCCCCTTCTATCCGCCAACGATTGCTGGAGAAGAACGCCCTCAACCTAGCTGAGGCACGGACCCTTGCAACCTCCCTGGAGGTTGCTGACCTGAACGCCCGCGCATACGCCCCCGGCCACGCGGCAACCCCCTGGACTTCATGGCACGCGCCACCCCCGTCCTCCATGGACCCCGCCCCCCCCAGGCCTGCGCTGCGGGACGCTCCGACAAACTAGCGGGGCCCTGTTGCTATTTCTGTGGCCTCTCCAAGCTCCCCCGCCCGCGCTGCCCGGCCCGCTCCGCTCTGTGTAAGAGCTGCGGGAAGAAGGGTCACTACGCGGTGGTCTGCCAAACCAAGTTAGTCGCTGCTGTTCCGCGCAGTGACCGCGGATCCCCCCCTCGGGCCCCCCTAGGGCCCAGCGCCGCACACCAATCTCTTCGGCCCGCCTCCCGGCCCCTGCAACGGCCCCACGGTCCTCCTGACCCTCGCTCCCAGCTGCCCCGACTGGCCCGCAGGCGCCACTGACCCTGCCCCCAGCCGCCACGAGGTTCCCACGGGCGCCGCCATCTTGGGCCCCGGACGCTATGTGCAAACCATGGGCGCCGCCATCTTGGGGCCCCGGCTCCACGTGCGGATCCTGGGCACTGCCATCTTGGGACCCCGATTCCACGTGCGGGTCCTGGGCGCCGCCATCTTGGGGCAACACGGGAGGCCCTGCCAGCGATTACTCTGCCACCGAGGAGGATCTGGAACTCTCACCACGACTTGCTTCCATCACACTCGACCAGTCGCGACCACGCACGCTCGTTAAGACTACGACAACGATTCAGCTCAACGGACACAAAACGAGATGCCTGCTGGACTCCGGGAGCATGGAATGTTTCGTCCACCCCGACACGGTAAGCGCTCCCCATCCATCTAGTTAAGCATAAGATTGAATTGGCCTCGGGTTCGCACTCCGTCCAAATCACTGGGTGCTGCATAGCGGACCTCACGGTCCAGGGGAGGGTTTTCAAAAACTTCAGACTCTTCATCCTCCCCCATCTATGCGCTCCAGCACTCTTGGGCCTGGATTTCCAGTGCAACCTGCAGAGCTTGACCTTTCAATTCGGCGGCCCTATTCCCCCTCTTACTGTTTGCAGCCTCGCGTCCCTCAAAGTGGATCCCCCTTCCTTGTTTAGTAATCTCACCCCAGATTGTAAACCTGTCGCCACTAGGAGCAGACGATACAGTGCCCAGGACCGGACCTTCATCGGGTTCAAGGTCCAGAGGCTCCTTAAGGAAGGAGTGATCGAGGCCAGCAACAGTCCCTGGCGAGCCCAAGTGCTGGTAGTTCGGACTGGGGAGAAAAACCAGATGGTCATCGATTACAGTCAGACCATCACCAGGTTTACGCAGCTGGACGCGTATCCTCTCCCCCGTATTTCCGACCTGGTTAACACGATCGCGAAATACAAAGTCTTTTCCACTGTGGACCTTAAGTCCGCCTACCACCAGTTCCCCATCCCCGCGAGTGACCGAAAGTACACCGCGTTTGAGGCAGATGGGCGCCTCTACCACTTCCTCAGGGGTCCATTCGGTGTCACAAATGGAGTCTCGGTCTTCTAACAGGAGATGGACTGAATAGTCGACAAGCACGGTCTACGGGCCACCTTTCCGTATCTCGATAATATAACCATCTGCGGCCACGACCAGCAAGACCACGACATCAACCTCCAAAAATTCCTCCGAACCGCAAAACTCCTTAATTTAACTTACAATAAGGATAAGTGCGTGTTTAGCACCGACCATCTAGCCATCCTTGGCTACGTAGTGCATAACGGAGTGATAGGCCCCGATCCCGAACGCATGCGACCCCTGATGGAACTCCCTCTCCCCAACTCCCTCAAATCCCTCAAACGCTGCCTGGGCTTCTTCTCATATTACGCCCAGTGGGTCCCCAACTACGTCAACAAAGCCCGCCCCCTCATCCAGTCCACCTCCTTTCCCCTGTCGATGGAGGCCCGCCAGGCCTTTAGCCGCATCAAAGCGGATATCGCAAAGGCCACGATGCATGCTATCGACGAGTCCCTCCCGTTCCAGGTCGAGAGCGACGCGTCTGACGTAGCTCTGGCAGCCACCCTGAACCAAGCGGGCAGACCCGTGGCCTTCTTTTCACGAACCCTCCACACTTCCGAAATCCGCCATTCCTCGGTGGAAAAGGAGGCACAGGCCATAGTTGAAGCTGTGCGATACTGGAGGCACTATCTGGCCGGAGGAGGTTTACCCTCTTCACAGGCCATAGTTGAAGCTGTGCGATATTGGAGGCACTATCTGGCCGGCAGGAGGTTTACCCTCCTCACAGACCAACGGTCAGTAGCTTTCATGTTCGATAATGCACAGAGGGGCAAGATCAAGAACGACAAGATCTTGCGGTGGCGGATCGAGTTGCCCACGTACAACTACGATATCTTGTATCGTCCTGGGAAGCTCAACGAGCCTCCCAATGCCCTATCCTGTGCCAGCGCGCAGATCGACCACCTCCGCTCCCTCCACACGGACCTCTGCCATCCAGGGGTCACCCGTTTTTACCATTTTATTAAGACCCGCAACCTGCCCTACTCCGTTGAGGAAGTCAGGACCGTCACCAGGGACTGCCACGTCTGCGCCGAGTGTAAACCGCACTTCTACCACCCCGAACGAGCGCATCTGATCAAGGCATCCCACCCCTTTGAACGTCTCAGTATAGACTTCAAGGGTCCCCTCCCCTCCAACAACCGAAACACATATTTCTTGAGTGTTATCGACGAATACTCCCGCTTCCCTTTCGCCATTCCCTGTCCCGACATGACCACAACAACCGTCATAAAGGCCCTGCTATCCATCTTCTCCCTG
The DNA here is from genome assembly GCF_902713615.1 of Scyliorhinus canicula. NCBI lineage: Eukaryota > Metazoa > Chordata > Chondrichthyes > Carcharhiniformes > Scyliorhinidae > Scyliorhinus > Scyliorhinus canicula. The sequence goes on from NC_052150.1 coordinate 77,576,525, forward strand.
TTCGGTTACCCCGCGTACATCCACAGCGACTGGTGGTCCTCCTTTATGAGTGACGAACTGCGTCAATTCCTGCTCAGCAGGGGCATAGCCTCTAGCAGGACGACCAGTTATAACCACCGGGGTAACGGTCAGGTCGAGAGGGAGAATGGCACCATTTGGAAGAGCATCCTGCTGGCCCTACGGTCCAGAGATCTCCCTATCCCCCATTGGCAAGAGGTCATCCCCGACGCCCTGCATTCAATCCCCTCTGTACTACCACTAATCAAACACCTCATGAGCGTCTTCTTGTTTTCCCCAGGAAGTCGTCCTCAGGATCCCCTCTCCCGACCTGGCTGGCCACCCCCGGGCCCATCATGCTCCGGAAGCATGTGCGGGTGCACAAGTCCGACCCGTTGGTTGAGTGAGTCCAGTTACTCCACGCCAACCCGCAGTATGCGTACGTGGAGTATCCCGACGGCCGGCAGGATACGGTCTCGCTTCGGGACCTGGCACCCGCCGGCGTGCGGCCTTCTCCCCCTACCCCACGTCCCCACGACCCAGCGCACATACCCCCTCTCCCCCGATCACAGGGTCACCACCACCGGCCCGGGGTGCGGAGACACATCTTCGACCGACGCTCCCGGAGGCAAGGACGACCATCGGGCCGGCGTCACCGGCTCCACTGCAACGGTCCTCTCGAACACCACAGCCACCCGACAGGCTGATCGTGTCCATCTGATGCGACCATGGGACATTTTTTGGACTTTGTTGTTATTCTGTTGCACGTTAAGTAGTAGTAGTATTGTTTTTTTTGCCACGAGCCAGTGGGCAGCCCACCTTTCTCGATTTTTGCTGCTCATACCACCAGTCCTCGGACCCCCTCCCCCACCTCTCTCTTCCTCTTACACACACACCCCCCCGCCTTATTTCTCCACAAGGGGTGAATGTGGTGGTATGAATGTGAGCACTGCCATTGGTGCAGATCATGGGTTTTCCATTAGCTCTGGCTGGTCATGTGCCTCTCGCCCGATTGTCTGGGACTACTCATGTGACTGCTCATCAATTGGTCGAGAGGCAAGTAGACCCCGCCTCCGAGGTGGGGTATAAGCACCCAGTGTTCCCGGCGGTCAGCCTTTCTCTGTAGTCGACCACCGGGCTAACAACTAGCTGATTAAAGCCACAGTTTGGATCTTCATCGTGTCTCAAGTCCAATTGATGGTACATCAACTCCCCATATCACAGGCACGGTGCAGTGTGGGGTCAGGGGAGCAGAGTGTACGGCAACATATTTTGAGGGGGGCAGGGTGGAGGGGGGTCATGTTGAGGGTGGCGCATTGGGAAATTGTCAATATATCCCGCTGGCGGGCCATCACTGCCGGGTTGGTCAGTAAACCCCACCCCATGTCTTCTCTTCACCCCCTGGAGAGAATGAATTTTGGATACAGCCAGCAATGCTCGTTATCAACCTGGCCACAGCTGCCATTGCAGATGGCTGGAGGTGCAAGGCCAGTTAAGGGAGAACCCTGCACAAGAGAAGCCTTCCCCAGAAGAACTGGGAGCCAGCCAGTGAGGCTTGAGTGCCAGTCATCTAACAGGCTAAGGAGGTGGTGCAAAGGAGGTGCTGCATCAACGCACACATATACCGTCGATGTCTGTCCTTTGAGGAACTGCTAGACTGCCTGTGGTGCCAAAGGCTTCGGCTAACCAGTGAAACCGTGCGTGTATCAGGTGGTGGTGCACCTGGCAACTTGAGGGTTTGGAGGCGGGTACCCGCACCCAGAATTTCCCATTGGCTGCACCCCTCATCACCAAGAAACCCATGTGCCAGGTTGGGACCAGGTTTTCTTAATTTAAAGTGTCCAATCTTACATCAGGTCTAAAATTCGGGCTGCTGTCCATTTTACCACAGCATGATCTCCCGCTTAAGCCCACACTTCAAATGTATCCCCATTACCCAGTAACTCCACCTACCCTTTTTGGACACTTAAGGGCAATTTAGCATAGTCCATCCACCTAACCTGCACATCTTTGGACTGTGGGAGGAAACCGGAGCACCCGGAGTAAACCCACGCAGACTAGGGGAGAACGTGCAGACTCCACACAGACAGTGACCCAAACCGGGAATTGAACCTGGAGCTGTGAAGCAACTGTGCTCACCACCGTGCTACCGTGCCGTCCCTCTATACCCTATACCCACCCTGTCCATATAACTGTCTAACTGCTTTTCAAAGTACAAAATTCTATCCGTCTCTACCACTGCCTCTGGCAGCTTGTTCCAGATGCTCACCAGCCTCTGTGTGAAGAAATTTCCCCTCTGGTATATCTTATATCTCTCTCCTCTCACCCTAAAGCTGTGCCCTCTAGTTCTAGACTCCTCTACCTTTGGAAAATTAGCCATTTGGCAACATTGGATGTTATGAAATGCAATAGACATCAGGCAACAGAAAACACAGGACAATTTAAGAAATGAAGAAAGATTCAATGAGAAGGATGCATCTGTGACTAACTAAGGAAGTTAAGGAAGGAATCAAATTCAAAGAAAAGGTGTACAATGTTGTGGAGATTAGTGGTGGCCAGAAGATAGGGAAAATTTTAGAAATGAACAAAGGATGAGTAAAAAAGGAGGGAAAAAATATATGAGTAAACTATCTTAAAACAATTACTATAATTTTATCTTAATTTCAACTATTTTACAGCATAGTTTTAATTGATTGCCATTACCTGCTTGAATAAGAGCGATTTAATAGATGTTGCATATTCAACATAGGGAAATATGGTCACCCTATATCAGAGTCTATGAACAGCAGAGTCTTATCCTACTGGTAACAAACTGAATTGGGTGTTGCGATTGATAAGGCCAGTCATGACTTTAACAGCTTCCATCAGTTTGTGAAGGCAGAGACATGACTAGAATGTTTGCATAAAGATGTACTTTTGGTTACAGTTCTTGCAGTACTTATCTGTCAAAGCAATTTTTAAAAATGTTTAATGAGGTAGTTATGCACTAATTAATCAATACTGAATGGCACTAATCCAGGACAAGGGAGAGCAAATCAATGTGTTCTCACAACGTGCTGTACAGAAGAATGTTCTTGTACAGCATGGTTTGAAAAAAAACCATGGCTGGAATCTTCCATTTTGGAGTCTGGAGTCTAAATTCGGCGATGGGGGCAGAACTGCGAATAGACCAGAAGATTCTGTCCTGTGAATGGGGAGATAAATCTGGGAAGCTTCCAGGAAACAGGTAGACAGGAAAAACACCATCGCCGCTCCCCCATCACTCTTCACCAACATGTCTGCAATCTCTCTTCCTTTCCCTGTCCCATCTCCGATCTCCTCCAACAAAGTCCTCCGATCTCTTTTCTACCCACCATTCAGTCTCTCAATCTGATTGATATGACTGGGAAATGGAGATAAAGATGGGAATCCATTCTTGTGATTAAATTCAACAGGACCTGAGGGAAACCCGTTCTTCTGCTTTGCACCCCTCTATCCTGCTCCCTGAGCGCTGATAAATTTGAAGTCAATGGGAATCAGTGACAAGGCAGGAGGGAGCAGGAGTGTGGTAGGTGAGGGATGCTCTTGAGTGACTGGAATCTTATCTAACACAAAGGAAGATGGCTGTGGCTGTTGGATGCTCATCATCTCAGTCCCAGAACATTACTACAGGAGTTATTTCAGGCAGAGTCCTGTGCCTAACTACCTTAATGATGTAGAGATGCCGGCGTTCGACTGGGGTGAGCACAGTAAGAGGTCTTACAACACCAGCTTAAAGTCCAACAGGTTTGTTTTGAATCTCTAGCTTTCGGAGCACAGCCCCTTCCTCAGGTGACTATGTTAAGGTGTTTCATCAACTACTTCTTTTTCATCGTAACCTAAGAGGTGGGGATGTTCACAGATGATTGCACAGCGTTCAGTACCATTTGCAATTCCCCAACAGCAAATCTGGGCATCATCCAGGCTTGGGTTGATAAGCAGTAACAGTAACCAGGCTAGATGTCAAGAAAACCTGTCAGGAAACCCCAAGAAATTGTAATATTTTTCTGTTGGTAATATTCTGGTCATTCTTTTAAAACTTAGGCTACGTGAATGGCAATTAAAGCAAGGGACAGAGTAACTGTACGAATGTAAATCGAGTTTGATATTTTACTGAGTCCAGCAAGACTTAAAACAGATGTTTACCTAAAGTAATTTAGTAAGGGTATTTATAGAACAAGAATAGATTTGAATGGTGTTGTAGTTCAAAGGATAAGATATGCAAGGATGTGAAATAAAGGTGTCATCGGTAAAGTATGATTAAAGGGAATTTCCTTTCCTTTTACATTCTAATAACTAAAGTAAAGAGATGAAGTTAATCAATTCTGGGAGAGAGCAGTTCAAAAACTCAGTGAGATTATGAGAGATCAAAGGGAAAGAACATATTTAAAGAGATACTGAAACCAATGAAGGTAGTAGTTATTTTAGATGTTAGCCAACAGCAGGACTAGCTGGTTAACCCCCAGCAAGCAGTGTGAACGAAGCCAGATCTGAAAAACCAACTGCTGGTAAATCTCAGAGGGCACTACTGGACTTTTATAGACCTTTAAATCTATAAGGCGTTGCTGAACAGATTGGGAAAGGCTAGCTCCGCAGATAGTTAAATTAAGATTGTTTGGAACTGTTTATAGTATTGGTATTGTGTGAACCCACTATCTTATTTAAGTGCACTTCTATTTAGTTTATTGTTTTCCTATATCTTAATAAACATTTTCTTTGTTGTAAGATCACCACAAGTAGTCAGGGACATCATTTATGGATTTCAAAACCCATCCTCATACTAGACAAATTGCAAACATGAATGTGAGGGCAGTTGATTCAAGTTTCCCTTCTGGCATTTACCAACAGCCGTGTCCTTGACGCATGTATTGACCATCTCCAACAAAAGAGAGTTAAACCACCTTGCTTTGACAATCAATGGCATTTCACCTCCAAATCCCTCAGCATTAACATCTTGGGGTCAACATGCACCAGAATATGAGATGTTCACATCACATAACTCTGTGGCTATTCAAACATGTTAGGTATTGTGCAGTGTGTGGCTCACATCTGATTCACCAAAGTCAAGCTAGAGATTTGACTATTTCCACCATTTACAAGGCACAGCTCAGGAGTGTATTTGAATATTCTTCACCTGCCTGGGCGTGAACAGGTGCAACAATATTCAACACCATCCAGGACAAAATTTAATAGGCAATCCATCCACTGCCTTAAAGATCGACTCCCTCCACCATGAGTGCAGATTTTACTATCTAAAGGATGCATTGCAGAAACTCAACAAAGCCTCTTTGGCACCACCTCCCTAACCAATCACCTCTGCCTCCTATAAAGACAAGGGCAACAGATGCAGGGAACACAACCACCTCCAAGCCTCAAGCCATCCTGACTTGCCACATCCATCGTGATCCCTTTTATAATTTGCTGGTTTCTAATGTTGGGTCATACAACTGTGTTTAATAGTCCAGCAATATTTAATATCCTACAACAGTGTTTAATAGATCGGTTAGAAGAACTAGATTCAAAAATTAAGATCAAAAATAATTGAATGGTTTAAGGGTTAGGCTCCACCGAAATAATTTATATATATTTTTCTTTAAGTTACTTATACAAGAGGATTTTTATGAAAAATAAAATTATTTGATAGACCTGGAATCAGGAGTCTAGGCAGATAGGCTATTTCATAATTCAGTTAGTTTACAAACAAGAGTAGCCTACCTAGAGCCTCAAATTGACTAAATATATTGATTTACAGTGAGACTAAAATAAATAAATCCCACTACTGGGGAAAGCTGAACATAACCATTTCAATGATGACTTTTGTTAAAAAGCTTCAGTGAGGTTGCATTTGTGGTACATCCTGTTTGGTTTATTTTCACTGTTTTCCGATACTCAGGCATTTAGTTGTTTGAGTTCATATAATTTATAACATATCTAAATAATAATTAATGTCAGCTTTCTTTGTTAATATTCACAAGTAATTGTACACTTTGTAAGCAGCACATGATTTAATTTATCTAAGTGTATTTTTTTCTGATAAATCCAGTCGTCAAAAACCTTCAAAGTAACAAACCCATCTGTAAGATTAAATTTTCACTCTCTTTTCCCATTTTAATCTGCATTCACTGGATTTAACATAATAGAATTTCACATTCAGGAAATATTTTCAAATTCAAAATGTCATCAGCTGTAAGAATTCAGAATAATAAAAGCTCTGCTCAGCAGGTTAGAGTACAAGCTACAACACACGATTAAATTCAGCTTCAAACTATGTGCAGTTCGGATTTAAATGCTCCCAGTCCATCTATTGCAAGTGTTAATAATTGATATAGGGCTCCAAAAGGTTAAAAATCACCCTGTAAAATCATTTTAATTCTTTGAGAAAAAATATGCTAAAGGCTTAAAGGGTACTTAAAGAGCTAGTCAATAATGCACTTTAATTTATTGTATTATTCCTCAGTTTACATATATCCTTTACCTAATTGGGAGATATACCTAATGCCCAAGAGTGGCATAACCTTCAGAGCATGGTGTACAGATCGATTAGCTCCATGAAGCCTGCACAAGAATGCATTATAAGGATCGACCCTACACACAATCCACTGGATGCTTTGATCAGTGCAGTAACAGGGCTTTTTATTTCTTTTGCTAGACCATTTTGGGTTCTTTGAGTGATGCCTTAATGCCTCATCCTCTGTAGGTAGAATACATTTTTGATTTTAGGCTTCTCGAAATTGATGACGTGGTTAAAAAAGCATATGGGTCACCTGCATTTATAAACAGAACAACAAAGTGATCATGTTGGAACTTTTATAAATCGCTGCTTAGATCTCAACTGAAGTTTTGTGGAAAATTCTCTACACCACATCTTTGAAAAGATGTAAAAGTGTTCGAGAAAGTACAGAAAAGATTTACCAGTGATGAGGGGTTTCAGTTATGAGGAGCGATTTGGAAAGTCATGCTATCCTCCTTGGAACAGAGAAGGTTAAGAGGTGACCTAATAGAGGTTTTCAAGATGGAAAGAAGTGTTGATAGAATGGATAGAGAAAAACTATTCCCTCTGGTGAGCGAGTCAATAACCAGAGGTCATAGATTTAAGAGCAATGACAAAAAACCTGGAGGGGAGATGCGAGAAATGTTTTCACTCAGAGACCTATTGGGATCAGAAATGCTAGTGGAAGGGATGCCAATCAAAAGAGTTGTTTTGTCTTGAATTCTGTTGAGTTTCTTGAGTGTTGTTGGAACTGCACTAATCCAGGCAAGTGGTGAATATTCCATCACACTCCTGACTTGTGCATAGTAAATGGTAAACAGGCTTTGGGGAGTCAGGAGGTGAGTTACTTACTGCAGACATCGGAGCCACGACCTGCTCTTATCTACACAGTATTTGTATGGTGAGTCCAATTCAGTTTCTGGTCAATAGTAACCCCCAGGATGTTCATGGTGGGGGATTAAGTAATGGTTGATGGTAATGCCAATGAATGTCATGAGGTGATGGTTAAATTCTCTTGTTGAAAATGGTCATAGCCTGGCACTTGTGTGACATGTATATTACTTACAACTTGTCAGCCCAAGTCTGAATATTGTCCATGTCTTGCTGAATTTGGACATGGACTGCTTCAGTATCTGAGGAATTGTGAATGATGCTGAACATTGTGCAATCATCAGCGCAAATCCCAACCTTATGATGGAAAGGAGATCATTGATGAAGCAGCTAAAGATCGTTGAGCCTAGGACCCTACCCTGAGGAACTCTTGCAGTGATATCCTTGGACTGCTTGACCTCCAACAATTGCAACCATCTTACTTTCTGCCAGGTATGACTACAATTTGCAGAGAGTTCCCCCTCTGATTCCCATTGGTTCCAATTTTGCTAGAACCCCTTGATGCCATACTCAGTTAAATGCTGCCTTAATGTCAGGGGCAGTCACTGTCACCTCATCTCTGGAGTTCAGCGCCTTTGTCCAGGTTGACCCAATGCTGTAATGAGGTCAGGAATTGAGTGACCCTGGAGTAAACCAAACTGAGCATCAGTGAACAGGTTATAGAACATAGAACAGTACAGCACAGAACAGGCCCTTCGGCCCTCGATGTTGTGCCGAGCTTTGTCCGAAACCACGATCAAGCTATCCCACTCTCTGTCATTCTGGTGTGCTCCATGTGCCTATCCAATAACCGCTTGAAAGTTCCTAAAGTGTCCGACTCCACTATCACAGCAGGCAGTCCATTCCACACTTTAACCACTCTCTGAGTAAAAACCCTACCTCGGACATCCCTCCTGTATCGCCAACACCGAACCTTATAGTTATGCCCCCTTGTAACAGCTACATCCACCCGAGGAAATAGTCTCTGAACGTCCACTCTATCTATCCCCCTCATCATCTTATAAACCTCTATTAAGTCGCCTCTCATCCTCCTTCGCTCCAATGAGAAAAGCTCTAGCTCCCTCAACCTTTCCTCATAAGACCTACCCTCCAATCCAGGCAGCATCCTGGTAAATCTCCTTTGCACCCTTTCCAATGCTTCCACATCCTTCCTATAATGAGGTGACCAGAACTGCACACAATACTCCAAATGTGGTCTCACCAGGGTCCTGTACAGTTGCAGCATAACCCCAGGGCTCTTAAACTCAAGCCCCCTGTTAATAAACACTAACACACTATAGGCCTTCTTCACGGCTCTATCCACTTGAGTGGCAACCTTCAGAGATCTGTGGACATGAACCCAAAAATCTCTCTGTTCCTACACATTTCTCAGAACCCTGCCATTGACGACCGTGTAATCCGCATTCAAATTTGTCCTTCCAAAATGAATCACCTCGCACTTATCAAGGTTTAACTCCATCTGCCATTTTTCGGCCCAGCTCTGCATCCTATCAGTGTCTCTTTGCAGCCTACAACAGCCCCCCACCTCATCCATTACTCCACAAATCATGGTGTCATCAGCAAATTTACTGACCCACCCTTCAGCCCCCTCCTCCAAGTCATTTATAAAAATCACAAATAGCAGAGGACCCAGCACTGATCCCTGTGGTACACCACTGGTAACTGGTCTCCAGTCTGAAAATTTTCCCTCCACCACCACCCTCTGTCTTCCATGTGATAGCCAGTTACTTATTGAATCCCTCCATCCCACACCTCCTTACTTTCTTTATGAGCCGACCATGGAGATCCTTATCGAACGCCTTACTGAAATCCATGTATACGACATCAACTGCTCTACCTTCATCTACACACTTAGTTACCTCCTCAAAGAATTCAATCAAATTTGTGAGGCAATACTTACCCTTCACAAATCCGTGTTGACTATCACGGATTACGGTGCATCTTTCCAAATGGTCATTAATCCTATCCCTCAGGACCCTTTCCATTAACTTACCGACCGCCGAAGTAAAACTAACCGGCCGATAATTACTAGGGTCATTCCTATTCCCTTTCTTGAACAGATTATCGCTGAGTAAGTGCTGCTTGATAGCACTTTTGATGACTTCCATGTCTTTACTGATGATCGAGCGTAGACTGTTGGGATGGTAATTGGCCCGGTTAGATTTGTCCTTCTTTTTGTGTACAGGGCAAACATGGGCAATTTTCCACATTGCTGGGTAAATGCCAGTGTCGTAGCTGTATTGGAACAGCTTGGCTAGGAGCGCAGCAAGTTCTGAAGCACAAGTTTTTAGTATCAGAATATTATCAAAACCCATTGCCTTCGCAGTATCCAGTACTTTCAGCCATTTCTTGAGAGTGAAGCGATTTGGCTGAAGACCTGTGATACTGGTGACCTCTGGAGGAGACCGCGTTGGATCATCAACTTGGCATTTCTTGCCGAAATTGGCGGCAAATGCTTCAGCCTTATCTTTAGCATTGAAATACTGGGCTCCTCCATCATTGAGGATGGGGGTATTTGTGGAGCCTCCTCCTCCAGTGAGTTTCTTATTGTCCACTACCATTCACAACTGGATGTGGCAGGATTGCTGAGCTTAGATCTGATCCGTTGGTTGTGCAATTGTATCACTCTATCTCAGGGGTGGGCAAACTTTTCCGTGCAAGGGCCACATTCAGAAATTCACAATTTTAAAGGGCCGCATAGTATATTAAGTAAAATAATTACTTCACCCGGTTATGATTCTGGGCGCCTCATATAGAACATAGAACAGTACAGCACAGAACAGGCCCTTCGGCCCTCGACGTTGTGCCGAGCAATGATCACCCTACTCAAGTCAATGTATCCACCCTATACCAGTAAGTAACCCAACAGCCCCCCCCAGTAACCTTAAAAAAAAATAATTAAAAATTTTTTTTGGAGTGGAGTCCCTGCTTGAGCATGGTCTCGGGGCTTGTTGCTACCGTGGGGGCTACTGCTGGGGTAACTTTGTTGAGTTCCCGATAATCAATGGTCAGACGCCATGATCCGTCGGGCTTCCTCACTGGCCAAATAGGGGCATTATTAGTTGAGGCTACTGTCCTAAGTAGACCCTGCTCTAATAAGCTCTCTATAACCTTTCCAATTTCTCCCTCTGCTTCTAGGGGAAATCGGTACTGTCTCTGTGGTCTCGGGTCAGGTCCAGTAACTTGAACTTGTCCAGTCATTCTGCCGCAGTCGTGCCGGTGACTGGCAAATGCTGCCCGGTGTCTGTTCAAAACTGTCCTAACCTGTTTGTCCGTGCTAAGTGTGGTCGGATCAAAACAATAGTCGCCTACTGCGCTAATCCTGTTCGCATACTCTCCCACTGTGAGAGTTGCGGGTGCTCTGTCAGATTTTGCCATTCGTCAGACACATTGATTTACTGGATCGAACGACAGGCTGTGGGCATTCATGAAGTCAATGCCCAGTATGTGTTCTGCTGTGCGGGGCAGATTAACCAAAACAACGGGGAGTCTGGTGGAGATATTCCCTAGCTGGATGGATACAGGGGCTGTAATGTGTCCCTGCTGTGATTGACCTGTAAAGCCGCTGAGGGTTATTGAAGCTGTAGTGGGCTACGTGTCTGCCTGTGGTGTAGTGCGGGACCCTCCTCTGTCCCAAAGTAATTCTATGGGCTTCCCTCTAATCTTTGCTGTGACCACCGGCCTTCCGGATGTGTCCCAGAGGGTGTCACAGACCCAAGTGGGGGAGCCCGAACACCGTCAGTCCGTTCCGTCCACATTGGTCTGTCCTGACTGCGTCTCTATACTCTGGATAGGCTTTGCTTTGTTCCTGGTCAGAGTGCCTGTCTGCTGGCCTCTCTGAGATTTCTGCGGGCCGTTGCATTCCCTAGCAAAATGCCCTAACTGTCCGCAGTTGTAACATTCCTGCGACTTCTGTGGGGGGCTGTTCTTTCCTTCATTTACCCATGCGGGGTTTTGGTGCGCTCTCACTGCCTGAATATCTGCTGCAGCCTGAGCTTCTTCTGGGATCTTTACTTTTACCTTGCCTTGGACAGATTGTTCCCAAGCGCGGGAATACCCATTCAATACCCATTTTTCATTATGGGCCTCTTCTGAGGGGTCATAACTGATGCAGACATTCTGTCCTGCATCTGTGGCGTGGGAGATGATTATGCGGGTCCATTTAACCATATTGTCTCGGGTTAAATGTGCGCGGTCTAAATCGCCAAAAACGGCAGTGAAATAAATCCACAGCCTTCCTGCGAATGCTGTGGGGTGCTCTGTCCTTTTCTGCCTACACTTATTTAGGCCTTCGACTGGGTCTCCACCGTTGTACCCTAGCGCGTCTAAAATAGATGTATGCATCTCTTCGAGGGTGCCTCTCCAACGTTCTGTGGGTCGGGGAGGGCTGCTACTACTGATGAGTCTAAACTCAAAACTGTGAGCTTCACCTGCTCTCACTCATCCAGGCCGTATATGGTCGCCTGCTGTTTCACTCTTGCAAAAAATTGGTGGGGGTCTGCAGTGGGGAGGAATGGGGTGATTTTCTCACACGCATCCCTTAGTTGTGTTACGGTTAAGGGGGTGGTGTATGTGACCTCGGGTGCGCCTTCTGCGGTTGCTTTTCTTTGGGTGGTGACTGGGTTCATTGGTGCGGGTGCTATCTGATCTGTGGGGGGTTGGGGCGCTTTCCTTTTCTGTTGCACTGCTGGCGCACATGTTCCCTGAACATAGCGCTGCGCGGTTTCGCTTAATTCCTGCCAATCTGGGGCATTTTCTTCATCTAACTGGGTCCCAAATGTCTCTTGGAACCCATTCTGTACAGAAAGCAGAGATTGCAGCTGCGCAATCTGCTTCCTACATTTAGCATGATTCACTGTGCTTTGCCTTTGCTCAGTGGTGGCAGTATGGAGTGCCCTTAAAGCTGCCTTTAGGTCAGAGCAATGCCTTTGCAGTGCCTCTATCTGCTTCTCTGAATCTTCTCTCATCAGAACTGCGCGCTGCGCATCCTGATAGGCTTTCTCATACTGGGCTTGGGAACTGCTCAGGTGGGGTAGACAAGACTGATGTGCCCTCTTGGCATCATCCGCCTCTCTATCCTTCTCTGCCAGTCGTTGCCTTAAACCTAGATTCTCCTTTTCGATGTCCCTGACATCCACTTTGCTCATTCTATTCCTCTCTTCTAATTCTTTGCGGAGCGTCCGAACGACCTCCTCTGTGCCTCGCAATTGTGCCAGGCAGGACACAATTGCCATCAGTTTGCGTGCTTTTCCTAAATTCTTTTTATGACTTTGAGATAGGTTCTCCCACCAAGTATGTCCTATACTCCCGGGACCTGTCTCCTCATCCACACAAAATTCATTCCAAAGGGGCCATCCTTTCCCTTTGAGGTACTTCCTGAGTTCCAGCTCCCACACGGGACACTGACCTACTCTGCTCCTGTTGGTCGCTGCGACCACGAACTGCTCTGGGTTCATGAGGCGTTCCATTGCCTGCGTGGCCATTTCCTTTTCTCTATGCTCTCTTTTAATTTGGAACGAGGGATAATAAGGCAATGCTTATAAATACGGGTACGGCTTTCGCTATGTTCCGACTTATAAAACTCCCGACAGTTTGTTGCAACAAAAATCTCTCGGTTTAACCTTACAACCCTGTTAGTTACGCATGCAAAAACACACTTCCGAATTAGGAGTATTGGTTTGAACTACTTGAACACTTGTGGTTTTTCCTTTTCCCAGTTGGATTTCAAATTCAAATTTCTGGGTTCTCTCGGAGTGGGGGGGGGGGTGGGGGGGGGGGGCGGGGGGCCACTTCTAAGCGAGTCCCATCGGATGTCTCCACTAAATGTTGCTCGTGCTGGGTGAGTGTGCTTAACACTCGATTTGGCTCTTTTTCGTTACTTAGCTCTGGAGTCGCCAGGTATCGGATACCGCCACAAGTTTCAAGGTCAAGTTCAAAAGCAATAAAACCATACACCAATTAGTAAGTTCAAACAAATGAGTTTATTATAATACAATTATAAACTACTCATGCACACGCTAAGATGATTAAACTATTCCTACCACTAAATAAACCAATACTTATCTTAAAGGAACTGCCGGATCAGGGGCCAAGGCCTCTTGCTCTGCACTGAGTCCGCAGACTACAGGTTGGTACGGGTTAAAAAGGGGTCAGGAGTGTCTATCTCTGGTAGCGATCGCTGTGAGACACTTACTTGCTGGCGTCTGCTGTCCCAAACCTCTCCTCTCTCTTGGTCAAGGTCTTCTTCGTTAAAAGCTGGTCGAGAGGACTGGTCAAGAGAGGAGGGCTGGTCAAGAAGAGCGAACTAAGTTTGGGACCTGTCTTTTATAGGTCCTAGGGCTTCGTGCCCTTTTGGGCGGACCCTCTATCTGCTGGGGATCGATTGGGTCTCTTCCCAATCGATTTGTTTGAAACCCCCCAATACTGAGGCTGTCCCTCGGCTACTGGGCGGGCCTTCAGGTGCTTTGTCTTCGAACCCCGCTGGTGCCGGGGTGTCTGGTATCCGATACAATGTTGCAATCACTTCTCTATTTGTGTCCATTGTCCCTGGGATCGTTCCGTTACTATGCTAACTGTCCCGGAGATTGCCTCATTAGTATGCGGAATGTTCGTTTCGGTGCTGTCTGCTCTCTTAGCAGACAGAATACACATTGGCTTGGTGCAGCCTGCTTGTGCTGCAAACTTTGTCCATTTTAACCTGCAAGCTTTGAATTCCTCCATTTTGTATTGAGGGAATGGCCAACTTAGGTGGCTACAGTTTGTTGCCTTTAGCTAGTTGGAATCTCTGCGTCAATTCGTCCAGTGTTGTGACCCGACCTGTCAATGTCCCCCTGGTTGTGTCTCCACCTTTTGAAGGTGGCGTCAGTGAGTTCTGGTGTGAACCTGTGGTAATTGCAGATGGGGGCTTTGTCAGACATTTTGGTCAGTCCGAATTGCTGCCGTAGATGGTTCCACGTCTGGAGGGTGGCTATCACCACTGGGCTGCTGGACTGTTTCTTGGGTGGGGATTGGAGTGCCGCCGTGGCGAGGGTCCGGATAGAGGTCCCCTTCCAGGAGGCCTCATCCGCGTACACCCACTCGACTTCTGGCTCCTTCGTCCATCCCCTCACTCTTTCCACTGTTGCCACCCAATGGTAGTACTGTAGGTTTGGGAGGGCTAGCCCTCCCCTGGATTTTGGTTTCTGTAGGACCTTCTTTGTGATCCTAGCAATCTTTCACCCCCCATACAAACGCCATGATTAACTTGTCCAGTGAGTGAAGGAGATCGGAGTACTTTAGGCTCTACCGTGGGACCAGTCAGGGGTGCCCCCTGTCCCCCTTGCTCTTTGCACTGGCGATTGAACCTTTGGCTATGGCGTTGAGGGAGTCAGGGAGATGGAGGGGTCTGGTGCGGGGTGGGGAGGAACATCGTGTATCGCTGTATGCGGACGACCTGCTGTTGTATGTGGCGGATCCAGAAGGGGGAATGCCGGGGGTGATGGAGCTGTTAGCGGAATTTGGGGGCTTCTCGGGCTATAAGTTAAATTTAGGCAAGAGTGAGGTATTTGTAGTACACCCGGGTGATCAGGAGGAGGGAATTGGGAGACTCCCATTTAAGAGGGCAGTGAAGAGTTTCAGATACCTGGGGGTGCAGGTGGCCAGGAGTTGGGGGACTGTCCATAAGCTTAATTTTACCAGGCTGGTGGAGCAGATGGAAGAGGAATTTAAAAGGTGGGACATGGTGCCGCTATCGTTGGCGGGTAGAGTGCAGTCCATCAAAATGACGGTTCTCCCGAGGTTCTTGTTCCTTTTTCAGTGTTTGCCCATCTTTATCCCTAGGGCCTTTTTTAGAAGGGTTACGAGCAGCATCATGAGCTTTGTTTGGGCGCATGGGACCCCGAGGGTGAAGAGGGTCTTCTTGGAGCGGGGTAGAGATGGGGGGGGGCTGGCATTACCCAATCTCTCGGGGTATTATTGGGCGGCCAATGTGTCGATGGTGCGCAAGAGTGGGTAATGGAGGGGGAGGGGGCAGCATGGAAACGGATGGAGAGGGCGTCCTGTGGAGATACAAGCCTGGGGGCCCTGGCAACGGTGCCGTGGCCACTCCCTCCTACGAGGTATACCATGAGTCCGGTGGTGGCGGCTACCCTCAAGATTTGGGGGCAGTGGAGGCGACATAGGGGAGAAGTGGGGGGCTCGATGGAGGCTCCGTTAAGGGGGAACCATAGGTTCGTCCCGGGGAACATTGATGGGGGATTTCAGGGTTGGTACAGAGCGGGCATCGGACAGCTGAGGGACCTGTTTATTGATGGGAGGTTTGCGAGCCTGGGGGAGTTGGAGGAGAAATTTGGGCTCCCCCCGGGGAACATGTTCAGGTATCTGCAGGTAAAGGCATTTGCTAGGCGGCAGGTGGAGGGATTCCCTTTGCTTCCCGCGAGGGGGGTGAGCGACAGGGTGTTTTCGGGGGTCTGGGTCGGAGAGGGGAAGATATCTGATATCTACAAGGTTATGCAGGAGGCGGAGGAGGCGTCAGTGGAGGAGCTGAAAGCTAAGTGGGAGGGGGAACTGGGGGAACAGATCGAAGACGGGACATGGGCTGATGCCCTGGACAGGGTTAATTCTTCCTCCTCGTGTGCGCGGCTTAGCCTCATCCAATTCAAGGTGCTGCACCGGGCCCACATGACTGGGACGAGGATGAGTAGGTTCTTTGGGGGTGAAGACAGGTGTGTCAGGTGCTCGGGGAGTCCAGCGAACCATGCCCATATGTTCTGGGCATGCCCGGCGCTGGAGGAGTTCTGGAAGGGGGTGGCGAGGACAGTGTCGAGGGTGGTGGGATCCAGGGTTAAGCCAGGATGGGGACTCGCAATTTTTGGGGTTGGGGTGGAGCCGGGAGTGCAGGAGGCGAAAGAGGCCGGTGTGCTGGCCTTTGCGTCCCTAGTAGCCCGGCGAAGGATCTTGCTACAATGGAAGGATGCGAGGCCCCCAAGCGTGGAGACCTGGATCAATGACATGGCGGGTTTTATTAAGCTAGAGAAGGTCAAATTCACCCTGAGAGGGTCGGTACAAGGGTTCTTTAGGCGGTGGCAACCTTTTCTCGACTTTCTGGCTCAACAATAGGGTACGGGGACAGTAGCAGCAGCAACCCGGGGGGGGGGGGGGGGGGGGGGGGAGGGAAAAGGTGGGGAGGGAAAAGGGGGGGGGGGGGGGAAGGGGGAGGGAAAAGGTGGGGAGGGAAAAGGGGGGGGGGCGGACGATGACTATGTTTGTTTATTTAATTTAAATTTATTTTGAAGTCCTTTTGTTGTTCATTGGGGTTGGGGGGGTGGGGGATGGGATACATGCGTCGATACGGTCTGGGGGTGGTACGGTTATTATGGGTTATTTTGTTGCATTTCATTGTTTGTCGTTATGTTTTATATTTTCTGTAAAAAATTCCAATAAAAATGATATTTAAAAAAAAAACTTGTCCAGTGAGTTAAAAAAGGCTTTAGGGATATTGATCAGGATGGATCTTAGGAGGAAGAGGTACCTGGGCAATACGTTCATTTTGATCGTCTGTACTCTTCCCACCAGGGAGAGTGGGAGTGTGTTCCATATCTGCAGGTCCTTTTGACTTCCTCTGTCAGACTGGTCAGGTTCTATTTGTGGATCACTGTCCAGTCACGAGCGATTTGGATCCCCAGGTAGTGGAATTTGTGTTGGGCTTGTTTAAACGACCGTTCCACCAGTGCTGTCCCTCCCCCTTGCGGGTTCACTTTTGCTCATGTTGTGTTTGTAGCCTGAGAAGGTACCAAACTCTTTCAGGAGTGCGATGATTCCTTCCATGCTGCTTCGTGGGTCCGAGATGTAGAGGAGCAGGTTATCCGCGTGGAGCAAGACTCTGTGCTCTCTGCCTACTCTTTGGATCTCCCTTCAGTTCTTTGCTGTTCTGAGCGCGATCACTAATGGTTCAATCGCTAGGGCGAGCAGCAGCGAAGACAGCGGGCATCCCTGCCTGGTGCCCCTGTGCAGCTGGAAGTACTGGGAGCTGGTGTTGTTTGTCCGTACGCTTGCCATGGGGGCATTGTACAGGAGCATCACCCATGAGGTGAATCCTTTTCTGAGCATGAACCACTCCGGCAGTTCTATGAGGTACTTCCACTCGACTCTGTCGAAGGCCTTTTGTGAGTCCAGGGAGATGATCACCTCAGGCGCTCTGTCCCCAAATGGGGTCATGATCACATTCAGCAGGCGCCTGATGTTCGAGGTTAGTTGTCTACCTTTGACAAAGCCTGTTTGATCCTCTGCAACCACCTCTGGTAGGCAGTCTTCTAGCCTTTTGGTGAGGATCTTGGCCAATATTTTGGCGTCTACGTTTAGTAGCGAGATGGGTCTGTGCGAACCGCATTCAGTCGGGTCTTTGTTTTAGGTATTAGTGAGATTGAGGCCTTGGCTAGTGTAGGTGGCAGTGTGGCCCTTACCAGCAAGTCTATGATCATCTCCCGCAGGTATGGGGCAGTGCTGTTGCGAATGTTTTGTAGAAGTCTGCCGGGAACCCGTCTGGTCCCGGCGCCTTCCGCGCCTGCATGGAGCTTATACTCTCTGTGGTGAATGTGATTCACACTATATATAGTTGCCAATATAACTCCGTGTATATATGTTCACTATCCACCATTGTAAGTGCAGTTGCACTATCCGACCACCAGGGGGAGTCGCTCTGGGAGTATGCGAGAGTTTGTACTGGGTTTCCTCCCTTGGCTCCACCCAGGACTCCTCCCCCTGGGACCGATGTATAAAGATCAGTGCCTCAGAGCCAGCCGGCAGTTCATCTAATATTCAACGACGAATGGGCTGGCTCTGTTGTAAGTGTATTAAAGCCTCTGTTCAGATCCAACTACACGTGTTCGCTGAATTGATGGTTCCATCAATTTAATACACTTAAGAAGCTGCCGAAGTAAAGCATGGAATCCGCTCTAAAACCAGAACTCGATCCGCAGGATACAGAGGCGAAAGAAACCTTCTGCCACTGGCTGAAATGTTTTAAGGCCTACCTGGCCGAGATCAGCACCGCTGAAACTACGGAGGAACAAAAGCTCAGCCTACTGCACGCGAGGGTAAGCCACAGAATTTCGACACAACTAAATCCAGCCGGTTCCTACACCGCAGCGCTGGCGATTTTGGACAAAATGTATATTAGGCCCATGAACGAGGTCTTTGCCCGTCATGTGTTCATGACTCGCCGACAACGGTCTACTTAAACTTTAGCTGAATTTTCACGCGAGTTGAACAATCTCTCAAATGACTGCAATTACCAGGCTGTAACCGCAGCCGAACATAGGGAGCTTGCTGTGCGGGACATTTTTGTAGTGGGCCTTCGATCTAACTATGTACGCCAGAGACTATTAGAAAATGGGGAACAGGGCTTAGAGACTACCGTAGAGGCTGCTATCACAATGAAATGTTCCCAGCTTCCGACATAGAGTACGAAGAGCACACTACTCCTTTGAGCTCTCCTGTCATGACTTATTCGTTTATATTAAATTGAACCTTTTGGAAGATACTTAATATCAATTAATATCAATTAATATCAATTGCTCAAGGGCCCTTCTTCCCTGTTCCTCACCATTACAGAATAAAGTAAGTCGCCATAGTTTCAGGTAACCATAGGCTGCTTTCCCCTTTGAGGATGAGATCTGACTGATGGTGATTTAACCTGAGGATCTCCACACCTCAGGCAAAGGGCAAGGTTGAGAAGGCGGGGCCTTGATGAATAACTTCAGTCGGTACGGGAATTGAACCTGCGCTGTTGTCCTTGCTCTGCATCATGAACCAGCTGTTCGACTAACTGAGCTAAACCGGCCCTTACTGTTACAGATTACAGCTGTTACAAACGATGAACCACAAAATAAGACCTTAGAAACTACAAGCGATGAAAGTAGTAAATACTTACTCGATCATACTCATGGTAGTCAAAAGGTCACCGATCATACTCAAAGGGTCACCTCGCTCCTCCTCACTGAACTCCCTTAGTCACCAAATTCCAATTTAAGCACTCTACTGCAGCCCAAAACATCACTCCAGTGCTTGAATCGATTGTGGATAATCTTCTCCTGAAGGATCTCCAATGGGGATTACGTGAGCTGGACGTCTGGCGGGTCAAAGTTTGACAACACCTGGTATGTGTGGGCACTGTGACTAATCAGAGAAGAGTCCTGATGAGAAGTGCCAGAGGAGTTTGAGGATACTGGTAGGAGGTTGGGTGCTGCAAAGTGGCGGCATGTGTGATCGAGGTGACTATCCAATAGACGACGGAAGAATGGAGTGCAGAGAAGAGACTGGAGTGCTTACCCTGGCTGATTGTGGTGGATCATTCATCTTTTTCCGACATTGCACACCCATTCTCTTGGTCAGGCTGCTGACAGTGACCAATGCTGCCAACTTGTTCCAGGCGGGATTTGTCATTTTGCTGGACCTTCTGCCTGCCCATGGGTATCCCGACTCTCCACCATGACATCCAGCAAATGGCTGAGGGCCCCCTCTGTGAATCTAGGAGCTTGTTTCCTAGCTGCCATCCTCCTGGCCTGAATGAAAATAAGTGCAGTGGAACCGTTTAAATGTGGCACCCCCTTCATTGAAATGCTCAGATGACCATCAGGTTGGGCGAATCAGATGCTTTGTTCTTCAGGCACGTAATTTTTTACATGGGGAAAAAAAAAGCATTTTCAAAGCATCGGGATCGTGCCACTGGGGCTGGTGGGAATTGCACTGATTTTCTTGCCAAAAATTCTGCCCAAGGTGCATGGCTTTCATATGATATGGTGAATTGTTTTATTTTACTTTGTTATATATTATTGTGAACAATAGTTATTAATTGACAAAGAGGTCAACATTGATTCTAAACTGAGGAGATTTTACAGCAGTCAAAGGGTTAAGTGCGACATTTGATTTATTGATATATTGATATAAAAGAGCATCATGGAGACTTTTGAAAATTGAAATAATGAGTACAGGTTATTCTTCATCAATATGCCAGAAACAACCTGATATTACAATGATCTAACAGGGGCAAAAATGTTTATTAGAGTTTCCACAATTCATTGCAGTAGCGCCATTGAAGGCAATGCTATGGAGGAACAACACCACTTTGCTCGGCACAATGCACCATCAACCACTTCCTGGACAATTATTTATGAATATTTGATGTCAAAATTGACATTGGAGTGTACTAAATTATTTTAATTCAAATAACAAAATGCACAAAGTACCAGAAAACAGTGAAAATAGAACAATGAGGTTATACCACCGATGTAGCCTCATTGAAGCATTTTAGCAGAAATCATTATTGAAGTGGTTATGTTCCGTCTTCCTCAGTAACCGGATTCATTTCCACATCAGGAAGTCAGCCCTTGGAGGGACATTCCCAGCAAGTACCAGAATCGATATTATTGTGAAGTCACGCAGCCTCACCGACTGATGTAATATCCAACTGCCGCGTTTGGAGCGTGCAGGTCCGTTGAGAAATGTACACAACTTACCAAGGATCAGGTGTTGTGCTGCAAGCTGAGCATTTCTGCTGCCTTCACTGTTCAGCTCTCCAGTACAGCCCATAAAGTCTTCAAATTTGAGGTTGTCTGCTGCATCCTCCACAGCCTCAGCATTATGAGGTTGGAGCCAATGCCTCCAGCAATCTAGAGGTCACCTCAAAGGGAAGAAGAGGAGGAGCTGGCAGGGAGGAGGCAACTGTGTAAGCGGTCAGGCTGTCCGAAAATAGATTGTGTGGCTCCGCTTCCACGTTACAACTTTCCCAGTCCATCAAGGAGCAATCATCCTGCACTGTCACATCCATATTAGAGGCCTTATCACAGCTTCCCCTCGGCTACCATTATATAATAATCCACCAACAATGGCTGCTTGGTTACTGTTCAATTTTTCTGAGATAATCTGTAGATGGCCTTGCTGAACACCTTGGAGCAGCCTTGAGAACCTGGCTATGGACTATTGCAATCTATTGCTGGCTGAGAGGCAACAGAGAGGGTACTGGCAGAGAACCGATCGTGGGCCAGGCCACCATGGGGGCACCTCCCAGGGCCAGATCCCCCCGCACCCCCCACCCCCCGAGGAACCTGGAGCCAGGTCCCGCCGGGGGTGGGCCGGAGAATCGCCGGGGTGGGTGGGGGGGGGGGCGCTGCCAGTGGCTGCCAACCGGCATGGCGCGATTCCTGCCCCCGCCAAATCCCTGGCGCCAAAGAATTCGGCAGCCAGCGGGGACGGGATTAACACCGCCCCTCCCCAGCGATTCTCCGACGCGGCGCGGGGGCAATGTCCAAGGTTGTGGGGGTGAGGGTGGACCCGTGCCCAAAAGTGCCACTCTTCGGGGTGTCAGACCAGCCCGAACACTTTATGGGGAGGGGACCTACACCCTCGCTTTTGCCCCTAATTGCCCGCCGAAGAATCCTGCTCGGCTGGCGATCAGCAGCACCACCCAAAGCTGCAGACTGGTTGGTCAACCTGTTGGAATTTCTCCAACTGGAGAAAATCAAATTCGCCATCTAGGGGTCAGAAGAGGGCTTCCACAAGACATGGAGGCCATTCACCAACCTGTTCCAGGACCTGTGTGTAGCCAGCAGCCAATAGAGCAAAGGGGAGGGAAGGGGGGCTCACAGGGAGACGACCAGCACCAACAAAAGGGAAGAAGGAATGGGGAGAAGGGGGGATAGGGAGGGTGGAGAAAATGAGGAGGCACATACGCCGCCATACCCATGAGGGGGGGGCACAAGGACAAGTTAGCGGGAGGGTGGTCCTTCAAGGGAGCTGGAGCTTTGGGGGGCTCAGGCTGGACTGGAGGGTTTCAGATCAGAGGTCTCTGCTGGGGTGGGGTGTCACGTGTCTAGTCTTCTCTCTGTTTGCTGAAAAGCCTTTGACGTTTTTCATTTCAGGTAAATTTCAAAGCCCAGTCATGTTGCAATGGCCACTGTGCTTTCTATTTACTTTAAGGCTCTGTTTTTTGTTGATATTCCATTTCACTCCCCATTAACCATTACAAGCACAAGGTCGGGCAGCTGTTGCCTCAATCAAAGGAGCTTTTCACACTCCATAAACTCTGGAGTGCTTCCAAAAATGCACACCTGTTATGTCTCAGCTCATGATTTTTAGAAGGAAATGTTTTTCTTTCTCTTCGTCTTTCTTGGAAGCTAATTTTACCCTACAAGCAGGTGGGCCCCCTCAGAAGTCATGGTGCAAGTGTTCCTCGCTAAGGACCTTTTCACAGTCACTGTTATTATCCACATGAGCTCCGGAGAGCTGAGCACAATTTCTCACATGTAGTTGCCAATGGCCTGGGAAATCAGGGGTCCAGACCTGGGTAGGAGGGAGTCTAAAGACTGAAAGCTGCCAGTCCAGTGGGCTGGCTACATGTCACTAGGAGAGAGTGGTTGGGATGGTCATGTTAACAGTGGGGGATGGGGGCAATATTTGACTATGTTATTGGCCATGTACTGACTGCCCAGGTGCTTTGAGTATTATAGAATTACAGCAATAATAATAATCTTTATCGTCACATGTAGGCTTACATTAACACTGCAATGAAGTTACTGTGAATATAAGATCACAAGATGTGCAAGCATGAGTATCCACGGTGCATAATGGTCTGGCCCTAGTCTGAAAGGGCTTGTGTGCTCTCACGTTCCTGTGAGTCTGCTTGTCCAGCTAATTGGCCACTCTCAGCTGCCTCACTCTCCAAGCTCGGATTAGTGGTGGAATCCTTAATTGTAAAGGGCTGAAGGTTGGGGGCTGGGCATCGGGAGGGGCAGGCTAACGCCTCGCAGCAGCGACCACTGCTGCATCCAGGAGCCAAGATGCCTCACTTGGTCACCCATGAGTTACAGCACATCAAGTACACACTGCAGGTGATGAGGGGAGGGAACAGCCAGATGGGAGGCCGTTGGTGGCTATGAGGTGGCACGGGCAGTGCCAGTGATTATTGAAGCGATGATGTCTTATAGTCAGCAGCGGTGGCACATGGTGTCAGAAGCGGAGTAGTATTATCAGCCTACAAAATCCTGAGGACAAGGGGTGTAGGAGGGATGAGCTTTCCGCGATGGATAACCTCACTGACCACCTCTCTTTCTCTTTCCTCCTCCATTCATTCCTCGCAGAGTAATGATGAATTTTGGAATACAGCCAGTCGAGCTGGCAATAATTTTTATTAATACTGTGATGGTGGACAGACATCAACAACTGCGGTAAGGCCAACTCAGGCTGGAAACGGCACCAGAACAACAGGGGCCACTGGTTAGGCTGAAGAAGCCCTGATGTCTCGAAGTGCGGTACATTGGCGAGACCATGCAGACACTGCAACAACGGATGAACGGACATCGCGTGACAATCGCCAGGCAGGAACGTTCCCTTCCAGTCAGGGAACACTTCAGCAGTCAAGGGCATTCAGCCTCTGATCTCCGGGTAAGCGATCTCAAAGGCAGCCTTCAGGACACATGACAACGCAGAATCGCCGAGCAGAAACTAACAGCTAAATTCTGCACACATGAGTACGGCCTCAACCGGGATCTTGGATTTATGTCTCATTACATTCACCCCCATCTGACCTGGGCTTGCGAAATCCTACCAACTGTCCTAGCTTGAGACAATTCACACCTCGTTAACCTGTGATTATCCCTCTCTCCAGTCGCACCGTCTGGACCTGTAAAGACTTAATTACCTGCAAAGATTCGCATTCAAAGTATCTTGCATCATTGAATTTGTCTATACATGTGTTTGTGGAACCCACCTCTTCACTCACCTGATGAAGGAGCTGGCTCCTAAAGCTTTTGATTCGAAACAAACCTTTTGGACTTTAACCTGGTATTGTAAGACTTCTTACTGTGCCCATCCTAGTCCAACGCCGGCATCTTCACATCATTATCTTTAGGGAATGTCCTTTATCAATCGGAAGAGGTTCCACTCCTTGAATGTCCAAATCTTGTGCGACCACAGCCTCAGCATCGTGCATGTGCGTGCACACTATCATGGAAGCGTGCATGACAGCTACATCCTGGGTCACTTGGAGATCCCCAGGGCCTTCACTGACCACCCCAAGCTGACAGGTTGGCTTATGGGGTACAAGGGACAAGGGTAGGGGGTCGACATGCCAAATGTGGAAGCCCGAGATCCATGCAGAAACCCATTATAATGAGGCCTACGCTGCCAACCAGACTGTCATTGAGCGGTGCATAGATTACGTAAGATACAGTTCCCTGCATGGGCCACTCTGGTGGTGCTTTTCAGCACAGCCTCCAGAAGGTCTCCCCATATTGTTGAGGCCTACTGTGTCCTCCACAACCTGGCGCAGCAGCAGGATGTCATTCTGGAGGAGGAAGGAGAACATGTGCTTCCTCTGAGGAGGAGGCAGAACAGAATGTGTGGAGGATGAGCCGAGGAGGACCTGGAGGATGCAGGACAGGCAGTGGTAGGGGTTTGACATGCCAAGAGGACCAGGGAGGCCCTAATAGCCTCAGAATTCGCCGATGAGGAGGCTTGCCTTGGGCTCTGCCACTCATGGCTCAGTTGACGTGCCCAAGGCTTTCCACTGCGGTCACCACCCTTGCAGTTATTGGCCTGGGTGCCACACTATGCCAGCACCATCTCTTCTACCTAAAGGTTTTAGGACTCCTCCAATCAGCCTTGCAGTTGCTGTAATGTCGCTGACACGCCATTCTGGGTTTCCCGGCTCTGCATTTACATTTCAAACAGCAAGGAAAAATGTTTTCAGAGGCTTGGCATCTGGCTGGGGACCAGCTGTGTCCTTAGGTCCAGCAGATCTCTGTTTCCATGGAAGTTCCTGCCCCTATTTAATGTGCATCAGAAGTTGAGTGATTTTTACCAGATAGTGACCCAGAAGCCTCCTCCTGATGTGTGAGTCTCTGCACTGATGGATAGTGCGAGTGATGCCTGATCAGTGCTTTTCTCAGAGCTTTCCACCGAGGTGCTGCCAGGCGCGCAGAAAGGGTGGTGACTCCAGATGGTCCGGCCTCATCAGGTGTCGATCCTACAAGATAGGAAACATGGTTCAGAGGAAGGGAGGAACATCAGTCTCTGAAGCTTAGAACTCACTTGAACACTTGAAACTGGTCATATGCATAAAGATTTACTGGATCCTCACTTCTGTGGCACAGGCCTACCTCACTGTCAGTCACGGCTCTCTCCTGTGCCTCCCCTGCTATCTGCATCACTCTGTTCATGGACGGTTAGCAGGTGGAACTCGCCATTCCCTCATCCATCTCTCTCTCTCTTTTATCATGGGCTATCTTCTCCTGTGGGGACACAAAGAGGATACAGCTGGTGGGTCGGAGCCGGAGTTGGGGTGGGGTTGGGGTGGTAATACAGGTGGTATATGTTGGGAGGGGGGGGGGGGGTAGGGGGGGTGTGTTGCTGGGAGGCTGCGAGGTGTCAGGGAGTGGATTGATGTTGACATTTCAGGTACGACAGATGGGACTGATGCCAGGAGGGGACACGTGGTCACTCACCTTTGCAGCTCGAATGAGGTAATTCATTTTCTTCCGGGATTGGATGCTGGTCCTTCATGTCAGGCTGCTGGCACTGACTGCCGCAGCACCGCATCCCATGCCCACGTTGGATTAACCTTGGTGCTTTTGGGTCTTCCAACCATTTGAGAACTTGGGGTGCCCACCTCTCCTCCACTGCCCACCTCGTCTCCCTCGAGGAAGCATGGAGCAGATCTCTGCGCTGCCATCCTCCTGGCTTGACTGGGAGTGGGTTCAGAGAGACTGTTTAAATGCAGCCCTCCTTGTTAACAGTGCACGGCTGTGTTCCAGACCGGGGAATCAACCTCCTGGGGACTCCAAATCGGCATGATTCATGTGGGGGCTCATTTATTGCACCAAGTGCGGGAGGATTGTGATTAGCTTTGCGCTGGCTGTAACATTACTATTCAAGACAGGAGGGACACAGAAAGCATGAAGCTATAGGCCAGTTAACCTTACACCTGACATTGAGAAAATGCTAAAATCCATGATAAAGGGAGTAATAGCAAGAAACTTAGAAAATCAGAATAAAATCAGGCAGTCAACAAGGTTTTGTGAAAGGGAAATAACATTTGACTTATTTTTTAGAGTTCCTTGAGGAAGTATTCGGCAAGGTGGATAAAGGTGAGTCTGGATATGTGGCGTGCATGGATTTTCAAAAGGCACTCAATAAGGTGCCGTATCAAAGGGTACTCCATAAATTAAGAGCTCATGGTGCAGGTTGTCACATATTCGCACGGATAGAGGATTAGTTAGCTAACAAGAAGCAAAGAGTAGGGACAAATTGGTCATTTTTGGGTTGTCAAGCTGGAACTAGTGGAGTGCCACTGGGATCAGGTCTGGGTCGCAACTATTTGCAATCTATATCAATGGTTTGGATAAAGGGACTAAATATATGGTTTGCTGATTATAGAAAGGTGGACAGGACAGTAAATTATCAAGAGGACATGAAGTGGCTACAAAGCGAATTAAATAGGTTAACTGAAGGGGCAAAGAATTGGCAGATGGAGTTTAATGTGGGAAAATGTGAGGCGCGATTTTACCACAGCGTTGCACCTGCCGCTGATTCTGTTGTGTCGGGTGCATTGTGGTAGAGATCCAAAGCGGGCTTTGTTCCAGGCGCCAAACCGATTGCGAGTCACCTGACTCGTGATGCTCGGCACAATCTGGTTAACACCAGGGGCAATGTCCAGGTGCCAGGTTGGCAGTGCCAGAGTGCTAGGTATGAAGGGGCGTTAAGATGGTTGGGGGTGGTGAAGAGGGGGTCCTGAAAAGGCGAAGGGGTGCTGAAGGAGGTGGGGAATGAAAGGGAGGGCCCTAAAGGTGAAGGGTTTTTGACGACCCCATACAGAGTATGCTCACTTGGGGAGGGACGAGTCCCTGATATCCATATGGATGGATGAGTGTGGGACAAGGTCACCCTCATGCCTGGGCGATAAGGGGGAGCTCACAATAACTTTTAGTGATGAAGGATAGGTTGTCGCTTGGGGTAGAGGATTGGGGGTGTTGCCTATGTCTGCGGGGGGTTACATTGTCCTTGGGTGGGGGCTGTGGGGAACCCATAACCTCACTTCGACATCAGGGACCCTTTCAAAAATTGGCGCCCCAATCTCTGAGAACTGGTCTGGCCGGCGAGTTTAGTTCCTATTGCAGAAAAAAACTCTAAGTGCGGGATTTACCAGTGAGAACCATCCCATGTTCCAAAATATGAGTAAGTGTGGGTCAATACAAGTCTGGATTTCGCCGGCAGAATCACCCTGCTAAACCCGCCCAAAATGACACTTAGTCATTTTTTGGGTGAATTGTGCCCGTAAACTTGTCCACTTTGGCAGGAAGAATAGAAAATCAGTAAATTATTTGAATGGAGAAAGATTGCAGAAATCTGCTGTGCAGAGGGATCAGGGTGCCCTGGTACATTAATCACAAAATGTTAGTATGCAGGTACAGCAAATGATTAGGATGGCAAATCGAATGGTGGTGTTTATTGCAAGAGCAATGAAGTATAAAAGTGGTTAAGTGTTGCTGTAACTGTTCAGGGCCTTAGTTAGAATGCATCTGGAGCACTGTGTACAATTTTGGCCTCCTTACTTAAGAAAGGGTATCATGGAATCAAAAGCAATTCAGAGAAGGTTCACTTGACTGATTGCTGGAAGAATGGGTTATCTTATGAGAAAAAGTCAAACAGGTTCGACCATTGCCCATTGGAATTCAGAAGTTGAGAAATGATCTTACGAGGCATCACGGTGTCACAGTGGTTCGCACTGCTGCCTCACAACGCCAGGGACCCGGGTTCAATTACGACCTCGGGTGACTGTGTGGAGTTTGCATTTTCACTCCGTGTCTGCGTGGGTTTCCTCTGGGTGCTCCAGTTTCCTTTCCAGGGGTCAGTGCAGACTCAAAGAACAAAGAGCAAAGTAAAGTACAGCACAGGAACAGGCCCTTCGGCCCTCCAAGCCTGTGCTGACCATGCTGCCTGTCTAAACTAAAATCTTCTACACTTCCTGGGTCCTGATCCCTCTATTCCCATCCTATTCGTGTATTTGTCAAGATGCCCATTAAATGTCACTATCGTCCTTCCGGCAGCGAGTTCCAGGCACCCACTACCCTCTGTGTATGCCTGGGTCAAATGGCCTCCTTCTGCCCTGTAGAGATTCTATGATCCTATGAGACATTTGAGATCTTGAGGGATCCGAACAGGATATTATCAGGACATACTGAAAGGATATTATGCTTTGTGGGAGGAACTAGAATTAAGGGACGCAGTTCCAAATTAAGGGGTATCCCATTTAAGACAGAGATGAAGAGAACTTTTTTATCTTCAAGGTCATTGATCTGCAGAGTTTTGTTCCACAGAGAGCACCATGGGTTAGGACATTGAACATATTCAAGGCTGAGGCCACAATCATTTTGCCATGATTGTATCGGATGGCATAGCGTGCTTGAGAGATTGAATGGCCTATTCCTAATTCTTGCGTTCGTTTGTTTCTAGTTTTGATCATTTTGATTTGTTCAAATACCAATCTTTGGTTTCCAGTATCGAAAATTGCACAACGGCAGATTGATCAACCTCAATTTACAAGAGCTTTTATTGTATACATTTGTGATCCATTCTCAAATTGGCTTGCCTACAGAGCCCTATCATGCATTTTATTGTGTTTGCAGAGTAACTTTCAATTGCCTCATCATTAGGAGGTGTTAAAATGTGAGTTACCATTAGCTGCAACAACCTGCTTAGCCTCTAACAGTTGCATATAACTGCTCCTATCAGTTTAACAAACACCCCACACTGCTGAATTCCAAACATAAGGAGCAAGCAACAGGTGCTTTGTGCTACATATATGCCCAGTCTGGTGTGCAGGCCACACTTTAATTTGAAGGAAGTAAGTTTGTCTTTCTATTCTATTTTTAACCACTGAGAGAATGTGCAGGAAGTATAGCCACCTGGGGTGACCACTGCCCAACACAAAATGGAAGATTGCAAGGAATGCAGGGAAATTGGACATGTTGTAAAGCAAGCAGCTTGCAAAGCGCTTGTATATTCAGATTACTGCAGAAACCAGACAGCACCATGAAAAGAAAACAGTTAGCATACTAATGAGGCGATACCGGGCGATCCCCAGATACAATGGAAACAAGTTAAACACAGATCGATACATTCAATGGAAGGCCAGACTTTTCGGCGCCAAAGAAGCCCAAAACAATAAGTCCCAAGAACCGCCCCAGTGATCGAGGAATTGCCCCGCTATTGGGGAATTCAAATCAATCGATTGGGAAGAGACCCAATTGATTGCGAGAGTATAGAGGTTCCGCCCAGGTGGGCGCAAGACCCTGAGAGGAGTATAAGACAGAGATCCCGACCCCAGCTCCCTCTCTCTGTCAGCCTCTCCTTGACCAGTCAGCCCTCCCAGCAGAACACCGTTGCAGCAGAAGAACCTTGAGGAGGAGAGGTCTGGACAGCAGCCGCCAACAAGTAAGTCACAACGCACGCTACGAGAGTAGACACTCCTGACCCCCTGTAGTCCATAACTACTGGAAGCCTGCGGACCCAGGACAAAGCTAGAAGCCGTTGTTCCCTGATCCGGCAGTCCCCTTATCCAGATAAGTATTTGGCCTATTAGTGGTAGGATTAGCCTAGTCTTATAGTTTTATATGCATGATTAGTAGATTACTGTAATATAATAAACGTGTCTTGTTTGAATTTACAAATTGGTGTTTGGTTTTATTGCTTTGAACTTGACCTTGAAACTTGTGGCGGTATCGATACCTGGCGACTCCAAAGCTCAGTAACGAAACAGAGCCAAATTGAGTGTTAAGCACACTCACCCAGAACGAGCAACAAAGTCTTTGTTTCAAATTGGTGTATATTGCTAAGCAATTTGTAACATTACTGTGCCAATTTATGAACAATAACTCGATTCATTAAACAGTGGAAAACGGGGATCAGGTGATGCAGGCACGGGAAGAGCAGTGTTTCTGCGGGCTCTGGTGTACTCATCTTTTAATCCTTCATTTATCCTGTTTACATGGCACATACTTAACCAAATCTGGGCGTGAATATTCCATAGTATTTCCGAAAGAGCTGAGTGTTGGAGAAAAAATGCCGAAGAATCTGAAGAAAGTCATCGATAAAAGTGATCAGTTGGATGCAACTGTGTGGAGCTGAATTTAATAAGGCATGAGGAGTCCACAGAGAGTGAAATTAAATGAAATGAAAATCACTTATTGTCATAAGTAGGCTTCAAATGAAGTTACTGTGAAAAGCCCCTAGTCGCCACATTCCGACACCTGTGGTGAAGATCTAACAACAATATCATCTACATGAGGCCCGGTTACACCTCACCAGGTACTCTCTCCTTATTGGCCGGCTCCATACTGGCCGACCTTTTCTACCAGTGCTGGCAAGATACCCCGCCATCGTGGGGGAGCTCACGGTCCCAACGAGCTCGAGGAAACAATCATCTCAGTTGGATGTGTCCCATGCCGGTTATTACATTGACCCCTCAGTATGGCGGCTTGATCCTTGAGCGGTCTCTTGATCCGGCACTCTCGAAGGCATTGTGGACGATAAACTCGGTTTGTTGACACAGAGTATTAGTGCTCACAAGACTGAACTGCAAATTACCAACAAAAGACTAAATGAAATGCAGGAGAAGATCCAGACTTTTGAAAATGTAAATTCTTCAGCTAAGGCCTGCTTGGAGTCCTTGGAAAATCAGTTTCATTGTATGTCAGAACTCCTGGATGATCTGGAGACCCAAGCCTGGATGAAAAATGTCCGGGTCGTCGGTTTGCCAGAAGGAGTGGAGTGTAAGCTCCTTATTAAATTCTTTAAGAGCTGGGTGCGATGTTTTCTTAAGTTGGATGCAAAAGCTGGGTGTATTAAGTTGGAAATGGCACACTGTGTCCTGTCTCTGTACTTAACAGGCCAATCTGGCGTAATCAATGCCCTGTCCCATTATTATCCATTTTCATAACTTCATGGATCACCAAAGAGTATTGTAATTGGCGAGGCATGGTGGGACCTCGCTCCATGAGGGTGCGAGGGTCTTTCTTCCAAGATTTCTGGGTGGCAACTCAACAGAAGCGGAGAGTCTTCGATGAAGTTAGAAAATGACTCTAGGCTGCTGGAGTGAATTATGCCCTGCTTTATCCTGCGATACTGAGGGTGTTATCCAACAACTCCGTCAAGCCATTCGATAATACGGCTAGTGTTTTGGCTTTTGTGAACTCCATGAAAGGCAATAATGTGGAGTAACAATCTGCAGCTCGCTTAAAAATCCGGACTCTATCCCTGTTATAATTCTTCCTGCGAATCTTATATTGTTAGCAGGCAGGTGTTAAAAATTGAGCACTGTAATGAAAGTTTTACCCTTTAGAATCTCGGGGACTTCCATTTGTCTTGAATGAAAACACCCTTCAGTGCGTCCCTTCTAGCTAAGGGGCGCATGATAGACATCTGTCCTCTCTTCTTCTTATCAATGCGTTGGGCAGCACGGTGGCGCAGTAGGTTAGCCCTGCAGCCTCACGACGCCAGGGTCCCAGGTTCGATCCCGACTCTGGGTCACTGTCCGTGTGGAGTTTGCACATTCTCCCCGTGTTTGCGTGGGTTTCGCCCCCACAACCCAAAGATGTGCAGGCTAGGTGGATTGGCCACGTTAAATTGCCCCTTAATTGGAAAAAATTAATTGGGTATTCTAAATTTATTTATTTTTTAAAAATCAATGCGTTTACTCTGGTAGCCTAGGTTTTTTGAGATCCTTACTTTGATCATGATCAATATGAGTAGTGCCACTGCTGGGAAGTGGGATAATGGTTTTAGTTTTCATGGCTGGGGTCCAAAATGCGGGAGGGGCATTTGGCAGCAGTAAGAATAAAGAGTTCACTTTATTTTCTGCTCCCCATCAATGTCATGCTAGAATTGCCAAGAGCAATCCTGCACTTCTTGCTCTACAGGTAGCATTGTGTTCTCCGACCATGTTTCTGTTTTTATTTGAGGGGACCCCCCACCGGTACAGTCTCAGTCATGGCGATTTAACACAGCTTTGCTCAGGGACTAATCCTTTATCACCTACCTTAAGAATCAATTTGATCTCTTCTGCTCAGTCAATTCCCTCTGTGATGTTAGCCCCTCTATCCTGTGGGAAACCTGTAACGCTTATACTCAGGGGCTAGTCATTTCATACATGGCTGACAAAAGGTGTAAAATGCCGGAGAAGCAGCACTGGTTGGAAGTTAAATTGGCTGCGGCAGAGAAGGATTATTGTAGGAGACCCAACCGCTTGTTGCTGAAGGAAATTAATACAATTCATGCAGTGCTGGACTCCTTGCTTTCTCAGCAGGCTGAGAGGAATTTAAAGTTTGTAAAACAGAAGTTGTAGGAGTTTGGAAACAAACCATGTAGATACCTGGCCTTTTTGACTAGGAAGAGGGCTGACTCTCGGGCTATTCTCTCTGTGCTAGATTCTAAGGGTAATAGAATGACTAAAACTGGCAATATCAATATTTAAGGGATTTTATTAGGAGTTGTACTTAACAGGCCAATCTGGGTAAGCATTGACATTTATGCAGTGAATCTTCTCTTCCATTAAGCTCCCAACAATCTCTGAGGACCAAAGGTTGGTCATAAGTTCCAAAGCGAAGTGGCTGTGGCCATGAGGGAGCTTCAACCTGGTAAGGCTCTTGGACCAGTTGGGGTTTTGGATGTGAATGTTTTGAGGGATTTACAGACTTGCTAATGGATCCACTGATTGGCATGTATAGTCACTCATTTGAAGCAGGTCTGCTGCCACAGATGCTCCAGAAGTGAATATTTCCTTAATTTTTAAGGCAGGCATGAATCCTGAAGAATGCCCATCCTATAGACAATCTTGCTCCAGAATGTAGATTTGAAATTGCTGTCTAAAATCTTGGCATGGTCCCTGGAGGGAGAACCCCACTGATCATCAAGGGTGATCAGACTAAGTTCATGAAAGGCCAGACTTTGTGTAATAATGTTGGGAGATTATTGAATGTTATTGAGCTCTTTCAAAAATGGGCATTAGGTGGCTAACTGATTTCTTTAGATGCAGAGAAAGCTTTTGACCGGGTACAGTGGTATTATTTATTTTATATGCTGCAGAAGTTTGGGGTCAGAGGGGAGTATGTTACGTGGATACAGGTGCTTTATCAAAGTCCTCTGACGACAGTACTTATGAGTGGTTATAGGGGAACTGGACAAGGGTGCCCCTTATCCCTGCGATTGTTTGCAATAGCCACCGATCCCCTGGCAGTAGGAATTAGACAGGACCCTTCGATATTTGGGCTACATAGTGGAGGGAATCAGCATAAGATTAGGCTATACGCAGAAGACATGTTGCTGTTTGTAGTTAAGCCGGATATTTCCGTTCCCGCGATTATTGACATAGTGGATATATTCAGCCTATTCTCGGGTTGGAAAATCAATTTTACGAAGTCTAAGGCTATGCCAGTGGGTGGGCTCAGAGGGAGACCGCCCCCCTTTGCTAATTTTCCATTTAGGTGGTCCCCTTCAGGGTATTGTGGTTACCCCTTTAAGCATTTGTATGGGGCACACTTCCCCCCCCCGTTAATTGAATCTAGTAGGTGGGACCTGCTCCGTTGATCCTCCTTTCAGATTTTGTGGTTGGACAAGATAGCGTTGATTAAGATGAATGTGTTACCTAGGTTATTGTATCCTTTACAGATGCTGCCAATCTTGTCGGGTCCTAAATTAAATCAATGGGATGCGCAGTTCATTTATACGGACAAAAATAAACCTTGCTTTAAATTGGCTAAACTGCAGCTCTCTAACTCCAGGGGGTTAGGGTGCTGAATATTAAAATGTATCAATTAGCCTCTCATTTTAAGTTTATGAAGGATTTGGTCAGAGAGGATCCTCTTCCATTTGGCTCGACATTGAAGCAACCCAGTCTGTATATTCCTTTAGGCCCTGTTATTTTACAGGGATTTTAAGGCTAGATCTGCCAATTGTGAGAATCTTATAATTATCAACATGTTTAGAGCTTGGAGGATTCTCCATCTGCTGGAAGGGAGGTTTAAGTTAACTTCTGCTCTCCCTCCCCCATTCAGAGCAACACAGATTTCCCACTAGGCCTTATGGACCATTGATTCGATATCTGGAGAGATAGAGGCATTTGTAGGCTGGTAGACGTGGTCAGTGGTACTTCCTTGTCATCTTTTGAGCAGCAATGTCAACAACTTAATATCCAGAGACACTCCTATTGAAAATATCTACAACTTAGAGGCTTTATCCTTAATAAGACAACTATGCTTCTTGAAACTTCAGTCTCCCTGGTGAAATAAATCCTGATTTTTTTCAGAATCTAAGCAATTAAATAACAGGCTTTATGACACTTTGTGTTCCAGAGCCTGTGTGAGTATAATTGAAACACTGCAGTCTTGGGAGGAAGACCTTAGAGTCAATATTAATGAGGAGACCTCGGGTAATATATGGGAATATGCCAATTAAATTTCAGTCCGTAATTGAGCAAGTGAGACGCAGTTCAAAATATTGCACCATCTGCATACCACACAAGCTTGAGACACAGGTTTGATCCTGATATATCCTCGATGTTCCTAAAGAACTTAGTATTGGGGGTTACTACATACATTGTGTGGTCCTGTGTCAAAATGCAATCCTACTGGTTTGATGTACTTCAAGAGCTTGAACGATATTCAGTACAGCCTTACAATTTGATCCTCTATTCCGAATTTTGAGGCTCCTAGAATCATTGACATGAATGAAAAAGGCTGTATTATATCCTAACCTTTGTGACACGGGAGAACATCCTTTGTTCCTAAATTAGCGCTAAATATCCTTCAATTCAAAATTGGCATAAGTATTACTGTGGAATTTATCCCTTTGGAGTTCCTAACTTGCATACTCCATTATAAATTGGATGTATTCTGAAAAGTATGGGACCCCTATCTGAAATCTATAGGTTCCGCTATGTCTCACTTGTTCCTACAAGGATTTTCATAAGTTATGTGGCACTATTTTGAACTCACTGTGTGTGAAGGTGTGCATCAGATTACCATGTTTACAAAGAGTAATCGGACTCGAAACAGCTCTTTTCTCTCCCAGTTGCTGCCAGACTTGCTGAGATTTTCCAGCATTTTCTCTTTCGTTTCAGATTCAAGCATCCGCAGTAATTTGCTTTTTTTCTAACATCTCCTCCATTCTTCCGTATTTCTGTTTCCATCAAAGAAAGCATTTTTACATCAAAAAATTAAATTCTGCCTTGATAGATCACCATGGTTTATTGAGTGAGCAACTGAGTGATACGGATCAGAAAGATTTCAGGTTTGACCATTATTCTCAAATTAGTTAGCTCACCTCAGCCAAGACAAATGGACATTGTAAACAGCCATCTAAAGGTGTATGCCTCAGGTGTCCAGAGTGGCTGCTCATGGTGAGTGAGGTATAATAATAATTTTTATTATTGTCACAAGTAGGCTTACATTAACACTGCAATGAAATCACAGTGAAAATCCCCTCGTCGCCACATTCCGGCCCCTGTTCGGGTTCACTGAGGGAGAATTCAGATTGTCCAATTCACCTAACAAGCACACCTTTCGGGATTTGTGGGAGGAAACCAGAGCACCCAGAGGAAACCCATGCAGACGCTGGGATTGTCCCAAGCTGGGAATCGAACCTGGGCCCCTGCCGCTGTGAAGCAACAATACTAACCACTGTGCTACTGTGCCATGTCTACCTTAGCATTGCGGTGTTCCAGGATGATTGCAAGGATGTCAACATTGATGGGGGAGGGTCGAAGCTGGTCTAGAAATGCAGCACCACCATTTTGAGACCCCAAATCGATGATGCAGTTAAAAAAGAAAACTACAAAGAAATCTCCACAGGAGGGGTCTGAGGCAGTGTTGGAGGTGCACATGGCTGGACCCAGGGGCCCTTTCAGGGGACACTCTCATACTTATTAGATTCTCAACATGGTGGTGAAGGCTCACCTTGCAAAACCCATGAATACTTTCCTGAAAACTGAGAGCTGGAAGCTGTATGCAATGGTGCACTTTTATATGTGGCAGCAATAGTCAATGGGGTCACATTCGAGGTGATCGGATAGAGTATTTAAACATCAGAAATGTGAGAAGAGAAGAGGTATCTAGCCATTAAGGGAGCACATCTGGATATCCATAAGATGCTCAATCAAACCCTGTAAAGTGCACTGTCCAATTGACATGGCTAAGGAGCAAAAGGCATCCAGTCATTCAAAATGTACAAGGGAGGCTTAATCTCTAATCCAAATCAGGCATTATATGAGTAACAATGGCCATGGGCTTCATCCAACCAAATTGTAACTGAGTCCCGTTCGAGTGCGTTTAGCTTTGTGTTTTCCGGCACTCGCAGCTCCAAAAAAGACCACGCTATCGAACAGGACTCTTAGAACGAGGCTGCACTTAAAAGGAAAGCACTTAAAATTCAATTGAACGAGGCCGCAGAGTCCCATTTCCTGCACTGAGGAGCTCCTCATTGTAGGAGGAGATCTGAACGCCATTTTAAAATGGCGCCTCAATCTCTCAAACCCCGATGTAACACCTGGACCTCCAAAAGCCCCAACTCACTTATAAGGGTGTCCTCGGCCACCCCTGCACCCCACCTCACATGGGCAGGGCACGCCTGGGTCAGACCCCTGGCACAATGCCAGCCTGGCACTGCCAACCTGGCACTCTGGCAGTGCCACCAGGGCAGTGCCAGGCTGGCACCCAGGTGGTACTGCCAGTGTGCCAGGCAGGATCTGCCAAGGTACATGGGTGGCTTCAGCAGTGCCAGCGTGTCACCCTGCCCGGAGACCAACTACCTAGGGGCCTCCACTCCCCTGGGTGGGCCCCTGAAGTGCCGTTCCACCTGGGCCCCTTTCTAGATTGCGATGTCTCGCCAGATTCCATTGAATCTCACAACAAATTTCAAGCGTCACAAATCTCGCAAAATGCCTCTTGTGAGATTCAATGCCCTCATCCTGACACTGTTGGGTGCACTGAGGAACTGAGTCGTGCCCTACAGCTCCTCTTTCTTTCAAGGGCCGAGAGGCTTCTGATGGTTTTCTCTGGCAAGGTTGTCCACTTGGGGATGGGACTCTGGTCCCCAGCCGTGTGTTTCTTGGTGGCGCACTGTTCACTGGCAGCGCGATTCTGTCTTCCAGTCGCTTGTCAATGGGATATCCCATTGAAGTCACCCCACACCATCGGGAAACGTGTGGGCAGAGATGCATGCCGGCGGGAAAAGTTAATCGCAACGGACAGAGAATTCCAGCTTTTGTCTGCAGATTCAGGATCCTTTTGAATTTACAGTGAAGATATAGTAATAATCTTTACTAGTGTCACAAGCAGGCTTACATTAACACTGCAATGAAGTTACTGTGAAAAGCCCCTAGTCGCCACGCTCTGTCGCCTGTTCGGGTAAACTGAGGGAGGATCCGGATTGTCCAATTCACCTAACAAACACGTTTTTCAGGACTTGTGGGAGGAAACCGGAGAACCGGAAGAAACCCACGCAGACACAGGAAGAACGTGCAGACACCAGGATGCTGAGGTTGTGAACAGTGTCTCAGCCTCAGCTAATGGCCAAGGAGGAGGATGGAATTGGCAGCTAGGGAACAGAATCAATACATTTGTAGGAAATCTAGGCTCATCCAGATATCCCAGATAAGTTGTGTGACAACACTGAGGTAGTGGAATATATCTCAGGTAATTTCCTCTTGGTAACTGGAACCTCTCCATGAGTTCATCCAGGGTCGCTATTCTATCGTCCGTGTACATGTCCCTAACCGTCAGAGTCCCCTCGTCATATCTCCACCTTTTGAAGGTGGAATCCATGATTGTGGGAGTGAATCTGTAGTTGTTGCAGATGAGGGCAATGGTGGACGTTTCGGTTAGCCGAAGTGATGCCTCATTTGGTACCACATCTGGAGCGTGGCTACTACCACTGGGTCTCTCATGTATTTGGCCGGGGGACAGCGGGATGGGAGGTGACTGTGGCTAGGGCTCGGAAGGACATTGCTGTGCAAGAACTCTCCTCCACCATCACCCGCTCTGCTTCCGGTTCCTTCAACTATCCCCATAATCTTTCTGCAGAGGCCGCCCTGTGGTAGAACTGGCAGGTTTGGAAGGGCCAGGCCTCCCATGTTTCTTTTCCTTTGTAGGACACCTTCTTTTGGATCCTCGGACTTTTCACTCCCAGCCCATGTCTGCGCATGAAATAGTCTGCTTCTGCTGGTGTGGTGAAGTACACCTCCTTACCCTGGAAAGGCACCCAAAGTTTGGCGGGGTACAACATGCCAAACCGCAGCTGCCATTTGTATAAGGCCACCTTGGCTGCGTTGACTTCTGCCCGGCACTTGGCTGGGTTGCCCCAATGTCTGGTCCACGTGGATTGAGTGTCCCTCCCACTTACAGGACCGTTGTGCCTTGCCCAATTCAGGATCTTTTCCAGTCTTGGTACCGGTGCAGTTTTGCGATGTTGGCCCGCGGCTGCTCTCCGGCTTTGGGCCTTGGCTGGAGTGACCTGTGGGCTCTGTCCACTTCTGAGGGCTTGGGCAGCTTTCCCCTCCAACAAATTTGCCCAGGATCTAGGCTATGTACTCAGTGGGGCTCCTGCCCTCGGTACACTCCGGTAGGCCCACAATGCAGAGGTTTTGACCCCGCGACCATTTCTCCTGGTCCTCGACCTTCCCCTTCTGCATCCCTTGTCATCACCAAGATTGCCATTGCTGTCTTCAGTGAGGCGATCTGGTCGCTCTGGTCAGTCACAGCCTTCTCCAGCCCCCTGATTGTTGCCTCCTGTGTCTCCAGTTACCATTCCACCTTTTCCAGGGCTGCTTTAAAGGGGTTCAGTGTCTCTGCTACCGCCCCCTTCACTATAGCCGTCAATTTTAATTTGATGGAGGCTCTGTGCAATCGGAGCTCCTCTGTTAGGAGGTCCACCCATTCATTTATCAGGCGGTAGCCCAGCACATGCCTTGGCAGCCCCTCATGTTCGTCGTCACTTCATTCTTCCTCTCCTGGCTTTTTGTTGATTCTACCGTCCTTACGGCTCCTCAAGTTGTTCTCTGGCATGCCTGGTTCATTATGGTGCTGTTGGAGGAGGATGGGGGCTTCTTTTCCCGGGTTTAGCAGTGTATGTTTTGGCTA
Organism: Scyliorhinus canicula; assembly: GCF_902713615.1. Taxonomy (NCBI): domain Eukaryota; kingdom Metazoa; phylum Chordata; class Chondrichthyes; order Carcharhiniformes; family Scyliorhinidae; genus Scyliorhinus; species Scyliorhinus canicula. The sequence continues at coordinate 77,616,080 of NC_052150.1, forward strand.
AAAGTGCCTAATTTCAAGTTTCCTGGAGGAGAGCCACCTTTCCTGCGTCCGCTCAGCATTGTCCCGTCAGCGGAAGTCCATTGGGAAAAGGTGTTGGAGACAGAAGGATGTTTTAGTCTGTGTGAAGCTCAATCAATGTTCCACCCTCACGCAAACTCGCTGCTTCAACCCTGTGCAATGTCAGAATGCCTCTCCCACATCCCACTTTGACAATGCAACAAAGTAGCACTGCTGCTGGCACGGACCACGCAGTCCCCCACCCCATACATGAAAAGTTCACTCCCCCTCTCAACATCCACACTCAGGCCTCTCATGTCTGCCAGTATTCTCTAGTTATGAGGATTCCAGGACTGGATATCCTCCTCGTTAGTATGTGGGGAAAAAAACACCAGGATCCCTGACCCCTGACCTTGGAGGAGGCAGTAGCAGCTGAGATATGTCTTTTAGCCTCTCTGGGTCCCAAAATCAACCTATTCCTTGGCAGGATGTGTTCAACTCTCTGTCACGCAGGAATCAAACACTTTGCGGAGGAGAAGAGGAGCATTTCTCTGTCCTCACAGCAAATCATCACGATTCTCCTGCAACGCTCGGCCAATCGCTTCAGCACCCTGCCCATAAATGTAGCCACCATTATGATGACCTCCCACAGGCACCACAGTAGTGAGAGGATGTCAGATGCCATTGTGGAAGAGGTTTTCACAACCTTGTCCTGGTTGTCACCAAACCAAGAGGCTATGAATGTGTTCCTAGCCCTGCACCTCATGCAGGCCCTGGTCATTGCCCAAATTCCTCCTCCTCTGCTGGTTGACCCTTCTTGACATCCTCCTCAACCGAGGAGATGTGATGCTCCTCCATCTCCTCCTGGCCCAACTGCTCGCTCCGCTGCAGTGCCAGCGTGCGTAGAGAACAGCCGACCACTAAGATGCGGGGCACCCTCTGGGGGCTCTGTTGGAGTGCTTCCCCACCGACCGGTCCAGGCACCGGAACCACACCTTCAGCCATCCTATCGCTTGCATAGATGTTCAGAGCAGCGGTGGCTATCAGGGCCACAGGTAATGGTTGACCTCCCAGTCCATGTGGGACCAACACTTGCATCACCTGTCACAGATGACCCACTGTCTCCTAGGACAGCTGCACTTTTCTCCAGCTCTGGACACCTGGCATCTGGAGGTTGGAAATTCTACATCGGAATACCCGAGGCTGGTAGTATCTCCTCAGAGGGTCTGAGTTGCACTTATTAGATTCCCCTACATCTTCTCAGGTACCTCCTCTACAATTGGCTCCCTGGAGGGTGATGGCAACCTGAGTGCTCACCTCCAATATGCCCTTCGGAGGTGAGGTCACCAGGTTCTCGTTTTTATACGGCTGTTGTAAATTGCGGCGATGTCATACTACGTTGGCGCTCAATGAATATTCAGTGAGGGGCCAGTCCCAGTGGGAGGGCCCTGCTAATGAGGTTCTAATGTATGGTTCCCGACCTTCCGTGGCAAGATTCTCATAATGCCATTGGTGAGGGGCCCGGAAAATTGGAAACGCAATTCTGCCGTCGAGACAAACACAATCTTGTCGTTTCCCGATTCTTGCCATATTTTGCGGCCACATCGCCATTCTCACTGATGACTAACATGGGCTGAAAATCCTCCCCTGTGACTTGACAAAAGGGAGAGAAGTGAACCCATTAGAAGCTGGGAGTGACTTTGAACTGTTTCCTGAAAACACTGCAGTTCAGGGGAGTGCTTGTTGGAAAGTAAATGTGACATGGGGTTATCGGTAAAGTTTGATTTTATTTATTTAGTTTTAAAATTTAGGGTAACCAATTCATTTTTTCCAATTAAGAGGCAATTTAGAGTGGGCAATCCCACCTACCCTGCACATCTTTGGGTTGTGGGGGTGAAACTCACACAGACACGGGGAGAATGTGCAAACTCCACACGAACAGTGACCCGGGGCCGGGATCGAATTCGGGTCCTCAGTGCCGTGAGGTTATCGGTGGAGTTAAAGTACTAATGAGAGATACCTTTTGTAGTTTCAAGAATGAGTTGCCTACTCAATTTTTAGTCAATGTCACTTCTAGTTAGTTTGTTAGAATAAAAGTCTGAAAACTTGAAATCTTGTCATGCAATTCCTTTGAGTCAGTCACTGGGAATTCAAATATGTTTTTTAAAAAGTAGCCATCTCTATGGGTATCATAACAATTAGGAATTTTGCAATATTCTGAAGTACTACAGCTGGGTTAGCGTGGTGTGAAAAACAAAACATTACAGTGTGCATTTTGTTTTTTTGAGCTATATTTTGAATTGATGATGCAAAGTCATTACTGGATGTAACATCGTATATCAACTGAGGTGGTCAGTCTAGAATTCATGTCTTCTTTCTAAAGGGCAGCACGGTAGCATTGTGGATAGCACAATCGCTTCAGAGCTCCAGGGTCCCAGGTTCGATTCCGGCTTGGGTCACTGTCTGTGCGGAGTCTGCACATCCTCCCCGTGCGTGTGTGGGTTTCCTCCAGGTGCTCCGGTTTCCTCCCACAGTCCAAAGATGTGCAAGTTAGGTGGATTGGACATGATAAATTGCCCTTAGTGTCCAAAATTGCCCTTAGTGTTGGGTGGGGTTACTGGGTTATGGGGATAGGGTGGAGGTGTTAACATTGGGTAGGGTGCTCTTTCCAGGAGCCGGTGCAGACTCGATGGGCCGAATGGCCTCCTTCTGCACTGTAAATTCTATGATCTAAACGTGAGTTTATAACTGAAGAACAACAGAGCCATATGTAAGATTTTCAAGCACTTGGCAAATATATTTCATGTCAACAAAATTGAGACAATTTGAGGGACCACAAAAATCCATATTGTAAAATATGTAAAATGCGCTTGTTAAAAATACCAAGTATTGATAGGTAATGTTTAACTTTTCAGAATGACTAAATGTGTTTTGTAGGAACAGGATGCAGGACTTGTTATAGAATAATAGAATCCCTACAGTGCAGAAGGAGGCCATTCAGACCATCGAGTCTGCACCTACCCTCTGAAAGATCACCCTGCCTCACCACCACCCCATTCCTGTAGCCCAGTAATGCCATCTAATCTTTTGGACACAAAGGGGCAGTTTAGCTTGGCCAATCCACCTAACCTGCACATCTTTGGACTGTGGGAAGAAACCAGAGCACCTGGAGGAAACCCAAGCAGATGGTCACCCAAGGCCGGAATTGAACCTGGGTCCCTGGCATTGTGAGGCAGCAGTCAACAAAATGGGGTTAATGTTGTATTTACATTCCCACATTTATGTTTGAATGCTTTAATGATAAGTCAAAATGGAAAATATGGGATGGAGCTCATATAAGGCTTAGCTGAGACAGGATAGAATTGAGAAGTGACCCCAGTAATCATTGGAAAGAAAATCAAAATAATGTGGATGCTGGAAATCTGAAATAAGAACAGAAAGTGCTGGATAAACTGAGCAGCTTTGGCAGCATTTCTTTTGTGCCCAATATGAAGGAAGAGGGGTAGAAATGTGATGAATTATATACTTGGAGAGAGGGATGCGGCAGAATGAAAAGTCTAACCTATCACTCACGTTTCATTCTGCCCCACCCCCTCTCCAAGTATATATTTCATCACATTTCTACTCCTCTTCAGTTCTGCAGAAGGGTCATATGGACTCAAGCCATTAACTCTGTTTCTCTCTTCACAGGTGCTGCCAGACCTGCTGAGTTTATCCAGCATTTTCTGCTTTTATTCCAGTAATCAATGGAATGGCTAGTCTATTGATGGACATAAAATTCTAAAGGGCCTGAGGAACCATGTCCTGCTTCCTGGCTCTGAGAATCTGGAAGCTGGTACACAAGTTGTCACCTAGGCTGGGATCCCCCATTGCGAGTCTTCTTACAGGGCTCAACAGGGTAGGTGCAGAAAGGACATTTTCCGTGGCTGGAGGGGGGGCAGAACTGGGTGGGCACAATCTCAAAATAAGGGATAGGCCATTTAAGACTGAAATGAGGAGGAATTTCTTCAGTCAAAAGGTGGTGAATCTTTGGAATTCTCTGCCCCAGAATGCTGTGGGGGCCTGGTCGTTGAGTATGTTCAAGGCTGATATTGATAGTTTTCAACATATTAAATATATCAAAGGGTAGAGGGACAGTGCTGGAAAATGGTGTTGAAGTGGAAGATCAGCCATGATCTCATTGATTGGTCGAGCAGATTTGACGAGTTGAACAGACCCCTGCTCCTATTTCTTATGATCTTGTCTCTTATCGTCATCTCCTCCCTCGTTATTTATCCTTTATTGATCTGACGCAACTACAGGAAAGTATAGGATAAAGGGTTAATAGCTATTATGTTGAAAGCCAGAGTACATCATCAATTATGTCAGATGATGCCAGATCACATGTAATTGGAACCTGAGGGAAGAAGGTTCTAATGGAGTCCGACTAAATTATATCTCTGTATGTCGGGTAAATGATCAATAAATGTTCCCACGTTTGTGACAGTGTGGTTTGCAGCTCCCTTCTCGCAAAGACACCCAGAGCTTGTTTGTGATATCAACACATGGTGGCAGTAGTCTGCGAGCATCTGGTTAAGGATCCTTTTTTTTGAAAATATTTTTATTCAAGGTATTTTCATATATACAAAAAAAATCAGAAGAACAACCGAATAATTCAGTAAACAACCGATAGCCACATCCCACCTGCTCTCCTGACGCCATCCCCTCCTCACATTCTGCCTTCCACATTTTAACCCCCTTACCCCACCCCCCCCAATCCCCGCCTTGCTGACCCCTCAAACTGCCTTAAAGAAATCAATGAACGGCTTCCACCTCCGGGTGAACCCATCAGCTGACCCCCTCAGAACGAACTTGACCATGTCCAGCCTCAGGAATTCTGCCAGGTCGCTCACCCACACTCCCGCTTTCGGTGGCTCCGAATCCCATCATCCAAGCAACATCTGTCTCCGGGTTATCAGGGAGGCAAAGGCCAAAGCATCGACTTCTCTTACCTCCAGGACTCACGAGTCTTGTGACACCCCAAATATCGCCACCTCTGGACTTGGAACCACCTCCACTCCACACCCAGCAACCCGGACATCATGTCCGTGAACCCCTGACAGAACCCCCTCAGTCTTGAACACACCCGGAACATGTGAATATGATTCGCAGGCCCTCCCCGCACTGCCCACACCTATCCTCGGCCCTCGCAATAAACCTAATTCATCCTCGCCACCGTCATGTGGGACCTGTGCACCACCTTAAACTGGATGAGGCTTAATCTCACACACAACGAGGATGCGTTAACTCTCAGCAAGGCCTTCGCCCATGTCTCAGCTCCAACCTCCCCTCCCAGCTCCTCCTCTCATTTCCTCTTAATGTCCCCCACAAGGCCTCCCTCCCACTCCATCAACTCCTTTAAGACAACTGACACCTTCTCCTCCCCTTTACCGTCCTTCAACAGCAGCTTACGCTGCAACCTCAGGGGCGGTAGCCCAGGAAAGCACGGTACCTTCCCCTTACAAAGTCCAGAACCGTCAGGTACCTAAAGTCATTCCCCCTACGCAATATACACACCTCCTCCAGATCCTCCAGCCTTGTGAATTTGTCCCCTCTGAACAATTTGCCAACGCATTTAATCCCTGCCTGCCATCACCCCCGAAACATCGCGACCAGCCGCACCGGTGCAAACCTATGGTTATTACAAATTGACACCCACACCGAGGCACCCTCCAGCCCCAGATGCTGCCTCCACTGCCCCTACACCCTGAAAGATGACACCACCACTGGGCCCACTGAGTACCTGGCCAGTGAAAACAGTAAAGGCGCCGAAAATAAAACCCTCAAACACAGACCCCTGCATGATGCCGCCTCCACCCGCCCCCACACCGACCCCTCCCCCACGGTCTATTTCCTTACCATAGCAATGTTCACTGCCCAATAATAGTTCATCATGTTCGGCAATGCCAGCCCCCCCACCCCCCCCTCCCAGCCCCGCCCCCAATTCGCCCCTGCTCCAAGAAAGTCCACTGCACCTGCTGGGTCTTCTCCGCCCATACAAACCAAGATCAGTCCATTGACCTTTCTAAAATGACTTGGTGTCAAAGATTGGGAGGTTCTGAAATACAAACAGAAACGTAGGCAGCACCGTCATTTTCACTGTCTGCACCTGCCCTGCCAGTGGCAGGAGCAGTACATCCCACCTCTTGAAATCCACCTTCATCTGCTCCACCAGCCGACCAAGTTCAGTTCATGTAACTGCGCCCAGCTCTGCATCACCTGGATACCCAAATACCTGAAATTAGCCCCTGCCAACCTAAACGCCAGCTCCCGCAATCTCCTTTCCTGCCCTCTGGCCTCAATCGGGAACACCTAGCTCTTTCCCATAGTCAATTTGTATCCCAAAAACCAGCCAAATTCCCACAGGATCTCCATGATGCCTTTGATGCTGTCCACCAGGTCTGAAATATACAGCAACAGGTCATCTGCATACAATGAGGCACTGTACTCGGCGCACCTCACGCCTCCCCTTCCCGCTCAATCCCTCTTCAGTCCCTCAACAGACTAAGCGCCATTGGACCCAATCCACAAACCCTTGCCAGAACCCAAACCGTCTCAGAACCTCCAACAAATATTCCCACTCCACCCAATCAAACACCTTCTCTGCGTCCATTGCCACCATTACCTCCACCTCCTGCCTCTTCGCAGGCACCATGATTACAGTAAGAAAGCTCCGCACATTCGCCGACAACTGCCGCCCCTTCACAAAACCCGTCTAATCTTCGCCTGTCACCCCCCAGGGCACAAACCTCAATTCACGATGCCAACACCCTCACCAAAAACTTGGCATCCACGTTCAATAATGATATCGAGCAGTACGGCCTACACTGCTCCGGATCCTTATCCTTTAAAATCAGAGAGATGAAAGCCTGTGATAATGTAGGGGGGAGTTTTCCCCTCTCCCTTGCTTCATTATGCGCCCTCACCAGCAGTGGCCCCATGTCCTCCCCAACTCTATTGGGAACCCGTCCGGCTCTGGGCCTTCCCTGCCTGCATCATTCCCATACTCTCCATCACCTCCATCAGCCCAATTGGGACCCCCAGCCCCTGAACCAGCCCCTCCTCCACTTTGAGAAACTCTCACTGATCCAGGAACCTCTGCATCCCCTTCTCCCCAATTCGGGCTCTGACTCTTAGAGCCTATAAAATGCCTCAACACCCCATTCACTCTCTCCGGGACCATCACTTCCTTGCCCTTATCATCCATAATTCTACCAATCTCACTTGCCGCCTCTAGCTTTTTCAACTGATGGGCCAACATCCTTCTCACCTTTTCCTCGTACGCACACACTGTCCCTCAGGCCCTCCGCAGCTGCACCACTGCCTTCCCCGTAGTAACTAACCCAAACTCCATCTGGAGCCTCTGGCTTTCCTTCAACAACCCCACCTCCGAGTATCTCCGTCCACCCTCAAATTCTCGTTCACCTGTCTGGCCTTTTCCTCCCACTCTGTTTTCTCCCTATGTGCCTGAATTGATATGAACTTCCCCCTGACGACCGCCTTAATTGCCTCCCATAGCGTGGCAGCTGTGACCGTCCCCCCCTCGTGTGGTTTTGCTCCAGGTAGCCCCAGATGGCAGCCTGCACCCTCTCACAGGCCTCCTCATCTGCCAGCAAACCCACGGCCAGCCTCTACTGCGGGTGCTGGACACCGCCCCCCCCCCCCCCCCCCCCCCCCCCCCCAGCCACGCCCCAACCCCCCACCCCCCGGGCCAACTGCAAATCCACCCAGTACAGCGTGTGGTCAGAAACCACAATCTCCGAATACTCTGTAGGTCACCCTCACCAGCAACATCTGATCCAACCCCCTCAGATCCTTCGCCACTGCTGACACCCTCGACGATTTGGGACTCGACCGGTGTAAGCCCGGATCAATGACCGTGTTAAAATCCCCCCCCCGCTATAATCAACCAATGCGACTCCAAGTATGGAATCTTCCTTTACACCCGCCTCATAAAGTCCACATCATCCCATATTGGGGCATAGACATTCACCTGTACCACCGGCATCTCCTCCATTCACCATCACATATCTCCCCTCCCCCTCTGGATTGGCCGCAATACTCCCCACCTCGAACGCAACCTGCTTATTAACCAACACCGTCACCCCCCTCGTCTTCAAATCCCCAAGTGAAATACCTGCCCCACCCATCCCATTCTCAACCTCAGCTGGTCCCCAGCTTCAGGTGCAGCTGCTGCAAAAAAGCCACGTGCGCCTTCAAAGTCCTCAGATGCGTGAACCCATGGGAATGTTTAATCGGCCAATTAAACCCTTGCCCGTTCCATGTAACCAGCCTGGTCGGGGGGCTCCCTGCCATGGCCCAATTACCAATATCCCTTTTGGCCCAGGCCCCGGCCCGCATCACAGGACCCTCTAGGCCCACCCTCGGATGTCCACCATCATCGATCCCTTCCCAACTGTGCCACACCAACCATACCCTTGTCAGCAACTCTACCTCCAACCCCTCACCCACCCTCAAACAAAAGACTAACTGCACCCCCTCCACATGCCTTCTTCTTGCCAACCCCCCACTTCACTACCGTTAATTAGCCCCCCCAGCTTTCATGGTGGCCCCCGCCCAAGGCCTTCAACCACCCTGTCTCCCTCCAGTTCTCCTCCACCATCGACCAATCCAAGTACCAATCCGTAAAGAGTAACACAAGGCACACTCATCACCCTCTGACGTGTTGGAATAAAGCTCTCGCTTCTGGAAAATCACCCACAGACGAGACGGTACAATACTCCAAACTTCACCCCTTTTTATAGAGGGCAGCCTTAATCTGATTAAATCCGGCCCTCCTCTTCACCAGTTCCTCATGCATACAAGTACACCCACAGTGCGCTCCCTTCCCAGGTACATTTCCTGGTCTGCCTCACCCATCGAATGATCTTGTCCTTATCCAGAAAGCGGTGTAACCACGCCATCATCGCCCTTGGCAGCTTGCCCGCCTGTGGCCTCCTCATAAGCACCCCGTGCACTTGGTCAACCTCCAGGGGCCGGTCAAAGGCCCCCCTCCCCCATCAACTGCTCCAACATTTTGGCCAAGTACATACTGGCCTCCGCACCTTAGTTGCCAACGGGCATCCCCACAATCCTCAAATTTTCCTTCTGGAGCGGTTCTCCATTCTTCCACCTTCCCCTTCAGCCGTTTCTGGGTCTCCTGCATCATCCCCACCTTGGCCACCAACGAGGCCAACTGTTCCTCGTGCTCCCCCACTGCCTCCGCCACTTTCTGGAGCGCCCAGCCCTAGGACTCCAGCCTCTGTTTCATTCTCTCAATACCTGCTTTAACCGGCTCCAAAACTTTGGCCAGGTCCTCCAGGGCCTCCTTCCTCTGCTGGCTGAACTTAGCATTCAGAAATCCCACCAGCTGCTACATTGACCACTGGGTGGGAAGAACGGGCCCTTTGCCCTCCACCATCATTAAAAAAAAAATTAAGAGCACCCAATGTTTTTACCCCATTAAGGGGCAATTTAGTGGGGCCAATCCAGCCAGCTGCACATCTTTGGGTTGTGGGTGTGAGATCCACACAAACACGGGGATAATGTGCAAACTGCACACTGACAGTGGCCTGGGACTAGGATCGAACCCAGGTCCTCAGTGCCGTGATCCACCAGCAACTCAACCTGTGGCACACCACAAAGACTCTCTTGTTCCAACAGCTCCTTTCTTCTCGACCAATCCCAGTTCATGGATCCATCCACCAGCCACACCAGAGGAGTTGATTGATTGATCGGTTGATATTTATTGCCACATGTACCGAAGTACAGAGGAAAGTATTTTTCTGCGGCCAAGGGAACGTACACAGAACGTACATCATAGACAAAAGAGTACATTGGCAATGGTACATCAACAAATAGTGATTGGTTACAGTGCGAATCAAGGGCCAAACAATAGTATTCTTACAGGGAACAGATCAGTCCAAGGGAGAGTCATTGAGGAGTCTAGTAACTGTGGGGAAGAAGCTGTTCCTATGTCTGGATGTGCGGGTCTTCAGACTTCTGTATCTTCTGCCTGATAGAAGGGTCTGGAAGAGGGCAAAGCCTGGGTATGAGGGGTCTCTGACAATGCTGTCTGCCTCCCTGAGGAGGAGCTGTATACTGAATCAATGGGAGGATGGCAAGCTTGTGTGATGTGTTGGGCTGGGCTCACCACACTCTGCAGTTTCTTGCGATCTTGGGCCGAGCAGTTGCCATACCAAGCTGTATTGCAGCCGGATAGGATGCTGTCTATGGTACTTTTGTCGAAGTTTGTGAGAGTCGATGCAGACATGCTGAATTTCTTTAGCTTCCGTAGGAAGTAGAGACGTTGTTGGGCTTTCTTGTTGCATCAACTTGTGTGCACCAGGACAGACTATTGATGATGCCGAATCCCAGGAACGTAAAGCTATCGACCATCTCCACTTCGGAGCCATTGATGTAGACCGGGGGGGTGGGGGGCTGGTGGGGGGAGATGGTCGTGCAACGCTTCCTGAAGTCGATGATTAGTTCCTTGGTCATTCCAACATTTGGAGAGAGGTTGTTTTCAGTACACCATGCAACCAAGTGATCTATCTCCCTTCTGTTGTCTGATTCGTCGTTGTTTGAGAGTTGAGAGTTACACCTTCTCCAGATACTCCTACACCTCTTTCCATCCAAAACTTCACCCCTCTGACGGGGAAAGGACCGACAAAAAACACCTTCTGTGGGAGCCGCCAATGTATGACCACTCGCTCCAGCGCCGCCCCCAGAAGTCCGGTAGTTGTAGTTTTCCTGTCAGTTCCTCTAGCATTGATAGTCTGTCCTCCGTAAAGAATTCACTACCTGTCTGCATCCCCCCATCCTATTTCCATCTCTTAAAGGTGGCATCCATAATGATTGGCGTGAACCTGTGGTTGCCACAGATGGCGGCCATAATGGACTTTTCGATCACGCCGAAGTGCTGTCTCATTTGATTCCAGGTTCGGAGTGTGGCCACCACGACTGGGCTTGTTGAGTGCTTGGCTGGCGGGGATGAGTGTGATGGCTCGGAGGGTGGTCCCTGTACAGGAGCTCTCCTCCATCCTCACCCATTCCGTTTCCAGTTTTTTCACCCCCCCCTCACTCTTTCCACTGTGGCTGTCCAGTGGTAGCATTGGAGGTTTGGGGGTGCCAGGCCCCCATACTTATTTTGGGATTATCTTTTTTGGGATCCATGGGTTCTTCTCGCCCCCCCCCCCCCCCCCCCCCCCCCCCCAACACACGTACAAACACCAACGCCCTGTTAATTTTGTTGAGTGTGTTAAAGAAGGCCTTGGGGATGTAGATCAGTATGGATCTGAACAGGAAGAAGAACCCGGGCAGCATGTTCATCTTGATCGTCTGCGCCCTCTCCGCGAGAGAGGGTGTGAGTGTATCTGTTGGTCCTTTTTAACTTTCTCCGCCAGACTGGTCAGGTTCCTTTTGTGGATCCATGTCCAGTGGTGGGCTACCTGGTCCCCAGATAGCAGAATTTGTATTGGGCTTGCTTAAATGGTAGTCCTTCCAGCTCTGCCCCTCCCCCTTTCATGTTCACCAGGAAGACCACTCTTGCTCCGGTTGAGCTTGTAGCTCGAGAAGGCTTCAAACTCTCTCAGGAACTTCATGATCCCTTCCATGCTGCTTTGTGGGTCCGAGGTATAGAGGAGCAGGTCATCCGCATGGAATGAAACTCTGTGCTCTCTGTCTCCCTTTCGGATTCCCTTCCTGTTTTTTGTCATTCTGAGGGTGATCGTCTGTGGCTCAATTGCCAGGGCAAATAGGAGCGGGGAGAGCGAGAATTCTTGTGCCCCTGTGAAGCTGGAAGCATTAAAGGGGAAATGTCCCCTAAAACGGAAAAAAATTCTTAAAGCCGTAAAACAAGATTCTTTCACCTGGAACAACAGCACAATGCCTGAAATTCAACCATTGCTGTAAGTAGCCTCCGCAGCACCCTGCAACAAGCAGTTAGCTCCAGTGAACAACAAAGCGGCTGCGACAGTCCATCCACATTGTTTGAGCCACCAGAAGAAGACTCTGACAGTCTACCCAGCCCAAGTGAACAACAAGAAGCTACTGAGGCTCTATCCACTGTATGTGAGACAAGTGACGACAGCATCCCACTTCCCATACAAGATGTGCAATGTGACAGACCTTAGCTAGTGTGTGCAGAGGCACTCGACGATCACAGTGAGGCCACTGGTGACTCCGGTGACACCACGTTACTTCAAACCTCATTCGCTCGAGCCTCTCCACAAGCAAATACATTCCTGAATGTTTTGATTCCAGACATGGAGCATCAAGAAATCTTAGCTGACTCCAGTGAACCTGCTATGACTCCAGACGGGGAGCATCGATAAACCAACACTGACTCAGGTGAAACAGACCAGACTGCAGATGGGGAGCAACCAAACGCCAAAGCTGATTCAAGTAAGCCGGACATGACTCCAGACGGGGAGTGCCGCAAACTCAGTGACGGCACGCTCAAGAAAACAGCAGATGCCACAAAGCACGCTGACACGAGTAACTGTGTGAAAGACTCGTTTTATCCACAGTGTGGTCCTTGAGCGCAGCAAGCACGGCAACAAAACCGACCAACACAACATCACAACCTATGAAAACCATATCATAGACAACGACACAACGCGTACCAAAGGCAACATCGTCGACAGCAAGCACGACAAAGACTACACCAATGGAACTACAACTGGTACGACATGGCACAATTCTGCCCATGAGCGACATTGTTACTGCTCAGCTCAGTACAATGACATACCATGGCAGGACGATGCATCTTCCCAATTCACGTGTGCTGCACTACAAACAGGCAACTTGTCTCAGGACAGATGCCATTCAACATCGCTATCACAAGCATCGGAAGAAAAAAGACTCCAAATCAGACAACAAATTGATTTGACCACTTTTTGGTTCCTGATGCACAAGGACACCGATGGCGTTCACAAGGACATACCACCTTCAAAATCACCAACTCACCAACCCAACAAGAAAGACATTCGACCATGATAATTGATGGGTTTTGGACTCACACATATGATTTGGACTTATTGTTTAGTGATCACTGTTATCATAACTTATACAGAGCATCGCTTATCTACCTGTTCTTTTTGTTCAATTTTCTTTAAGTGTACAGAAAACATGTAACACGAAGAAAGGGGGGATGTGGTGATATGCATCACTGTAGATACACAAGGGGTTAATGTAAGTACACGTGAACTAGCTAGACAGTAGAGGGAGCACCAGAGACATGACACACAGACACTCAACCAATAGGTCAATAAGATAGGACATGACCAATTGGCATTCACGATACACACAGGGGTGACAATACCACAGGGGGGAATTACACCAACCCATATATAAAGGACACAGCACACATGATCTTCCTTTTTCCAGTGGAGACACTCAGTGAGTACAGACACAGGGTTGATTCAATATCACACCTACCATGTGGATTGTAGCAGACTGATTTGTCAGTCTGAGTAGCTATAGAAGGATTAACAGTAGTGGCGAACCCGAGGAGGAGAATTGTAAACAGTTTAATAAACGTGTTGAAGTTATCTCCACGTCTGAACCTTCCTTTGTCAGAGTGAACATCAATGAAGCCGCTTATGCTACGCCAAGAGCATAACAAGACAGGGTATAGATGGGCAGCACTGCAGCACAGAAGGGTATCACGGTAGCACAGTGGTTCGCACCGTTGCTTCAGAGCTCCAGGGTCCCAGGTTCGATTCCTGGATTGGGCTACTGTCTGTGCGGAGCCTGCATGGCAATTGCCTGAATGGCAATAGAATTTGCTGTCTGCGATCAGTCTCTGCCCACACTGTGCTGCAAGGAACACTTGCAACTTGTGAAATGCTGAAACTGGAGAACTGCTTATGAATGTGCTGGGAAGTCTTTTACCAGCAGATTGGGGAACTGCGTAGACAGTAAATAAAACACAGAGACTTACTGGCTGTGAGTGCTGGGGAGGAAGGTTAAATATCAAGCTGCAAAAGTGGATATTAGAACCTCATGCAAATTGTACCATCTACTGGAATAATCATAGCTGTTATGTAACTATAATTACTTCCCAATGCAGTGTATTTCTGATAAAGAAACTCCTGACAGTGCAGTTCCTAAATTTGAAACAAATACTGAATCAGATGGTTTTGCATCCGCTTGGGTGTCAAGCCCTCTGACTCTGAGTCTATAATTGTTGCTTATGTTCCTTGGCAAGCAACATTTCCCCATGAGTGCATCAAGAATATCTATGTGATGGAGGAAGTGATATGGAGGAACAAATAGATGAGCGCCCATAGGTTAAATAATGCATCATTGACTAAGGAAATGCAGACATGAAAATGAATATTTCCAAACTATATAGTTATATTTTTGATTCCCTCGTATTAAATATTTCTTCATCTCTCAATATCATCAAGAGCATGGCCATGTGACGAGTTTCAATGACTCTTCCAAAGCCAGCCTGTCATAGACCTCTGGACGGTGTATGAAATGTATCAGTGGGAGTCTTCATCTAAATACCTAACATGTTGCCCGAACTGCCTAACTGAACTCAGTACAGTATAATTGGGGATATAAAACCACCCAGATGACATCAAATTGCAGAACATTACACATGACTACTAATGTTACAATTATTTAGTAAAATGGTGTTGACATTTTCATTTAAGATTAAAGATGGGTGATATATCATTACCTTGTGTCACGCTGCATGGTGGCCTTGTGTCACTCTCCATGTTCCCCTTGTGCTGTATGGTGTCCTGTTAACAGAAGGATGCACACATGCTTATACCTGAAGGCTGTGCATGGATGCTAAACTAAGGTCACATAGTCCAACTGGCTGACATGACACCAGGATTCCTAATTGGGAGAATTAATGTGCAGGCAGAGAATTCCTACGTCACTCTGCAAACAAGGAATTGGAGTCAGACTCTGCCATGCTCCTGAACGGTAACAGGAGGCTGACTGACTATTTTTAGAGGTGCTGTTACTCTTGAACTCATCTGCCCTGGTATTCACCTTTCAATCATTTACGTTGCGGCAATATTTTTGTGAGGCTTCACATAATGGTATAGCCTGCCTTGAAGAAAAATAGAGTGGGTATGCCATGTGAGCACTGGGTGCAGAGGCCTCAGGCAACTTAGGGGAGAGAGGGTGGATTTTCCATTCTGTAGACTAAGTGCGGTGGTAGGTGGAAAAGTCGGATTGATTCCCACTGGATTTTCGAATAGTTACATAGAACAAACAGTGCAGAAGGAGGCCATTCGGCCACTCCACCTAACCTGCACGTCTTTGGACAGTGGGAGGAAACCGGAGCACCCGGAGGAAACCCACACAAACACAGGGAGAACGTGCAGACTCCGCACAGTGACCCAGCAGGGAATCGAACCTGAGACCCTGGTGCTGTGAAGCAACTGTGCTTGCGTGCTGCCCTTTTTTTTGTTTCGTCAACGGACGGCAGGTCCAATTAATCCATGCAATTTTCTGCTTCTCAGCTCATGAATTATGCATCATTAAGGAGCTTGGGAGGCAGTGGCCAGAGGCAGATGATACTTTTGGGGGCCCCACACTCTCCTTTGCAACCCACCCCCTGGTGATATGGCAGCCCGCCCCCAATGACATTGAGCCCTGCCACTGAAGTCAAGCTCCGCCCATAATGACATCAATGCCCTCCTTGAAGGCACTGAATACAACAAAGGCAATCAGCCCTGACAATATTCCGGCAATAGTGCTGAAGACTTGTGCTCCAGAACATGCCGTACCCCTGGCCAAGCTGTCCCAGTACAGCTACCCGGTAATGTGAAAAATTGCCAGGTATGTCATGTACATAGAAAGCAGGACAAATCTGACTGCCTGATCAGACTACTCTCAATCATCAGTAAAGTAATGGAAGTGGTCATCAATAATGCAGCTCATCACCACCTTCTCAAGGGCAATTAGGGATGGATAACAAATGCTGGCCGAGCTAACAAAGACTGCATCCCATAAAGATGAATGTTTAAAAAAATTCTCATGACAGGCAAGCAAGGATTCATTCACCCTGCCTTACCTCATGGGATCAAAGGTCCTGCCGCCATATTTAGATGGTACATGCACAGACATTCACTCACTGCAGCCCAGGTGTGTTATTCATTCTGATCTCAATGGATCCCAAAAAAAACAAACATACCGTACCACAGTTCAGTGAGGCCTCACTGGGAATTCTCCTCCAGGCTGTCCAGGGAGGCGAGAGTTCTTTTTCTTCAGGATTTGAGCCGGAGGTCCTCCCACCTGATCACTCTGGCCTGGGAGGAGGTCAGCAGGGAGGTTAGCACCTATAATCAACAAAAAGGGATGCCCTACAATGCAGGAAATTGATTAACAGTCTGATGTGCTTCGCCAGGGTAAGTGAAACTTTGACTCCCTCCAGGCTCCCACTACCACTTGACTTTAACTCAAGGCTGCTGAATCACGTCCATTGACTGTGAGTAACCTATACCATTGGAGCCTGCCTAGTCAGTCACTAATTATGCCTTCTCGCTATTCCAGCTACCAGCAAGAAAAGGCGAGAAAGCTAACAAGCACCTCACAACTCAGTTGAGATGCTTGAAAACCCATCTGTTGAAGTTCCGTCACTGTGTTTACCTTCACCCTCCACCAGTGCAGATACATGCACCTCAATGGGACCTAGTTCTAGATCCAGCTCAGGTTCACAATCTGGTGATCATCTCAGGGACACATGTCCACAGCAGGTAGAGCAGTGATAGCTGAGATTTCTGACATTCGGAAGGCTGCTGGAGACCAAGTCCAATGATTAGCCTCTGCAATTGGCCCTGAGAGAAATGCTGGAGGTGCACAGACAGGCAGGGAAACATCAGGCACAAGCAAAGGCCATCACCAGACTGGAATGAAGTCCATTCACGTTCTATCTGATCTCATGGCTGCGGAAGGGGAGCGCACTGAAGTCTCCAAAGCAAGAGTGACAGCTGCCATGGAGATCCAGGTCCAGCAGTTTCTGCTGGATTTACATTTGGATCTGCACCCCATCTCTCTCGCCATGGGGGTGTTCCAGCAATGGCTAGGTGTAAGCAGGGCAGGGCACCTCAAACTCCCTCCAGGTGCCCCTTCTCCTTAAGGAGTCAGGGTTGAGCCCTTGGGCACCCAAATGGAGGATGAGTTAGACACTCTGGAACACCCACCCAGGACATGCTAAGGGTGCCTTGCCACTCCAAATCCCCTCAGCAGTGGCCCCATCAACTCCAGAAGATCAGACTGAGAAGGGTGCACCTGTCCCAGAGCTGGAGATCCTCAGCAGGCTGGGCCCTCAAGGGCTCAGGCCACCTTGGTCACCTGCCAAAGACATCTCAAACAGGGTGTAGCTGTCAGCAGGCTGTCTCTGCCTCTGCTGTGGATTTCAGGGCTGCACCTAGACTTCGCAGTGGGTTAAAAAAAAGTTTTGAATGCACACTGGTGGCACAGGTGTACTTTCGCTACATCTGGGCCGGAATTCTCCCCTACCCGGCAGGGCGGGGGGGTCCCGGCGTGTCAGAGTGGCGTGAACCACTCCGGCGCGTGAACAGCCTTTGGCGCCACGCCAGCCGGGGCCGAAAGGACTTCGCTGGCCGGCGTAAGTCTGCGCATGCGCCGGAGTGTCAGACGTCATACCGGCGCATGCGCAGGAGAGGGGGTCTCTTCCGCTTCTGCCATGGTGGAGGCCGTGGCGGAGGAAAAAGAGAGCCCCCACGGCACAGGCCCGTCTGCCGATCAGTGGGCCCCGATTGCGGGCCAGACCACCGTGGGGGCACCCCCCGGGGTCAGATCGGCCCGTGCCCCCCCCGCCCAGGATCCCGGAGCCCGCCTGCGCCGCCAATCCCGCCGGTCAGGTAGGTGGTTTAAACCACGCCGGCGGGAGAGGCCTGTCAGCAGCGGGACTTCGGCCCATCGCAGGCCGGAGAATCGCCGCAGGGGGCCTGCTGACCGGCACGGGGGGCCCGCCGACCGGCGCGTTGCGATTTCCGCCCCCGCCAAAGCTCGGGGGGCGGAGAATCCGGGACACGGCGGGGGCGGGATTGACGCCGGGGGGGTCGGAGAATTCCGCCCATGTACTCTTCACTATTGGAAATATATTTCGCATTTTTCCCAATCCAAGTCTCAGGTATTCAATTGCTAATAAATCTGATGCAAGGTTTATTCAAGGGTCCAAAATGTACCCTTTCCCCCAATTAGTTCCCATCTGGATTCTCAGTTCCACTGACTCCCACTGTATCTCATCACAGTGATTTGCCTTTACTTCCACATCTGCAACATTAACTCGGGCATTTCATATGTGGACAATACATGTAACCCTTGCATCTTAAGCAGATTTATTAATAATAGTAATATTTATTAGTGTCACAAGTAGGTTTAAATTAACAGTGCAATGAAGTTACTGTGAAAAGCCCCTAGTCACCACACTCCGGCACCTGTTCGGGTACACAGGGATAATTCAGAATGTCAAGTATTTTTCCTCAGGAGAATTGTTCACCAATGTTAATGATCATCCTGATGCTGTCTCATTGAATACTGGAGTTTGTAGATTTAACAAGTATGTGATGTAGTCAATATTGGAATCTTTTCTCCCAAGTACACTTTATGATAGCGTTTATTTTACGACAGCACATTTTTGGGAAGAGCTGCTCATTGTTGAGCACCCTAGTATTTCATTCCTCCCTGCAGCGTGTTTTTGTCTCCACATTTATGGCTGAATGTTAGGGGCAGCACGGTGGCGCAGTGGTTAGCACTGCAGCCTCACGGCACCGAGGTCCCAGGTTCGATCCAGGCTCTGGGTCACAGTCCGTGTGGAGTTTGCACATTCTCCCCGTGTTTGCATGGGTTTCGCCCCCACAACCCAAAGATGTGCGGGGTAGGTGGATTGGCCACGCTAAATTGCCCCTTAATTAGAAAAATGAATTGGGTACTCTAAATTTATTTTAAAAAGAGGCTGAATGTTATTCCTTTCTTAGTTCCCACTTTCCCCATGCACGATGCGGAACATTTGAAATTGGTTGCACTCAGTTATATTTTCTGCCAGAGGTTGAATGAGTGTGTGCTCATCCTGTTGAAGGATTCACCTGAGGAAGGAGCAGTGTTCCAAAAGCTAGTGATTCAAAACAAACCTGTTAGACTTTAACCTGGTGTTGTAAGACTTCTTACCATCCTGATGAAGCCATCGACTTACCTGTGAGGATCTTACTTTTCTCCTGAATGGCTACCTAGCTGTGCTTTGGAGAGTCCATCTGTCAAGGCACATTACGCAACTCGATTTGTATTCATTGCATGACTGTGTACTAACTGACTTAAGGGTATATAGAAAGGTTAGTCGTTGTGATCTGGACAATATTGAGAACTGAAATGTCTTGTCCTTGAAAGTGATGCTTTGGCATGATCTCCTGAGTGTTCAGCAGATTCTGTAATGGGAAGAAGTTTTTATTGACTGCTGTGTCACTGCTGACTGGGGCACATCTCTCCTAAGTACCAAGGCAATGCAGGACATCGATTTGGCAGACGTCCGATGAGTATCGAGACATGAGTGTTGGTAAATAATAGAACAATGGTCCTGCTCCCTGTGAGGACAATGCAAACATGACTTGCAGCTTTGAGTGCCTGCTGTTGAACAACAGAACACTGCACCTTGGTGTCCGAAGACATATTAAGGCAAGATGGGGCTTTAACGTTATTCATCCATGAGAGCGGGTATTTGGAGAGGTGGTTCTGTTTGGATGTTACTCCCCTTTGAGATGTTCAAATGCTGAACATTAATGAATGTTATTCCTGTTAGTGCTGCCTTGCTAAGCTGCTGTCATACTGGTTTGAGTTCATCCATGTGTGCAATGGCGTTTCAGCTGCAGCCATGACCACTGGCTTGTTGATGCCATGGTTGAAAGGACTGCACTATGTGTAGTGGCCTAAGGTGGTGTGCTACTAGAGTACTAATCACATTCTACAGTGGCTACATGTTCCCTAGGATACCGTGCTTTTGAAGGATGGTAGCATTAGGATGCGCTGCCGTTGTGATCATTGTGAGATTGATGACTTTTCCTGAAATGTTGACGCTGAGAATGAAAGTTTTGTTGTGCACCTGCATCGAAGCCTAAAGAGAACTTCAGATATGAAAGTTTGTCTTCACCTTATTCCTCTTGAAATCTTGTAGCTCAGAGATTGTCATGGGTATGTGTGTCATACCGTGGTATCCTCATGTGGCTCGTCTGAATCCTCACCCTCTTCAAATTCATCCTTTTCGATGTCCTCCTCATGTGATGAGATGTTTAGCGCCTCAATTCTCCTTGGTAACATGTCCCTCCTTTGCAGCCCAAAGTTGCACAGGGCACACCAAACTATGATGATTTGTGACACTCTCTGCGTTGCATATTGGACAGCCATGCTTGACCAGTCCAAACACTGGAAATGCATCTTTACGGGGCCAACAATTTGCTCCATTAAAAAGAGTGTGACAGAATGTGTAGCACTGTATCTCTCCTCAGGCACATTCACTGGCCGATACACAAGTCTCATTATCAATGTCTTTTGGGGGTCCCTATATCAACAAGAAGCCAAAAATCTAAACACTGAGCTCCTTCAACTATCTCTGAGACCTGGAAATGACTTTGGCTTTGGATCCTCAGGGCGATGACCTTCTCTGAGCTGTGCCAAAACTTAATGGACTTTTGCCTCAATGTGCAACATTAGAGAAGGAGCGAAGCTCATTCGTTGTGCATTAGACCCTCAAGGTCTACACTCAGCTGGACCTACCTCTCCAAGTTTTGAGCAAGAAATTTATAGGACACCCCTGCAAACAGCCAATGATTACTGTGCTGAACTCCTCCCACATGCCAAGAGACAATCAATTTTTTCCAGATTGTGTTTCAAACTCCGTCATTCTTAGGTGAGATCAAATTAGTGCTGCTGACTTTTGTTTGTGAGACCCGCTTCCAACCTCAATTTATCATCCACCAGGTTCCTCCCATCCTCCTGCCTCCTAATTCCCATTCCCCCGTCACTATCTCACCTCCCCGTAAACCTTGACCCCAGAATTGGTCATGTGGATATTCCTGTTCTTCCTCCGAACTTTTAAATATTGATGTCCCCATGCCATTTGTCAACCTAACCCTCCCCTTCCTGAGGCCACACGGACCTTTACTTTCTGGGTAGATCATCCAATTTGGCTCCCCTTCACACCTTTTTGACTCCCAGCTTAAAGGATAAAGCTGCCTCCCCTGAAAGTTATTGCCTCCTTTGTCTCAGTGTTGTGACTCAATCCCCCAGAGCAAATGACTTTGGTGACTGATAATGCCCTATTCCCCATACTGTACACAACCAAGATCGCGGAGAGAGGCCCTCCCCTGCCCAAGACCGGGACAAGACATGCCTTCCATGTAGAGCCCTCTATCACGGCCCATGCAGCCCCTTGACAATTATAAAAATTCATTTCAGGGATCTGGGCATTGTTGTCTGGGTCAGCATTCTTTGCACATCCGAATATCCACCGCCTCAGGCCATTGCCTGAGGCCCGCCCCACGATGCTCCATTGCCGACCGGCCAAATTCCCGACGGCATGGTTCTAGCTTGGTCCTACCGTCCGTGATTCTCGCATGGCGGCTGTGGACTCAGTCTGGGGCCGCCACAGTCGGGGGAGGGCTGATCAGCGGGCGGGGGGGGGGGGGGGGGGGTGCTTCATTCGGGACTGGGGGCTATGTGTGCAGCCCTGTGGTCTGGGGCGGGCGATGGGGGGCATTATTTTGGCAGTTTAGATCCGCGGGTTGAGTCCGCCATGGGGCATGGTGAGGCCGCTGGACGCCGCCACCGTGCACATTCACGGCCTCTGACCCGGAAGTGCTGGGGGTCGTATTGGCAGCTAAAGCTATGAGCTCCACAACAGCTGCCTGCTAGCCCCCAGCAAAACGGGGAATCTGTTGCATTTTTACGCCAGTTTTCCTCATCTGCAAATACCGGAACCCATTCCCGACGGGCAGCTCAAATTCCTCCTCCAACTCTTCCAAGCACGGAAAGCCGCCATGATGAACAATCCCCAAACCGCTCGATCGCCGCCTGCTGCCAGCCCCAAAGCCCCCCATTCAGCCCCCCTCCGGAACAAACCGGTGAGTGCCACATATCGGTGCTGAAACCGAGGCCCGCCAACCCCAGGTGCCGTTAACAATACCCCAAACTCGTGTCTTTACATGAGGCTGCTTCCATCCGCTCCCATGCTGATCCATCCCCCACTACCCATTTCCTGACCATCGCTATGTTTACCGCCCAATAGTAATTGAAATGAAATGAAATGAAAATCGATTATTGTCACGAGTAGGCTTCAATGAAGTTACTGTGAAAAGCCCCTAGTCGCCACATTCCGGCGCCTGTCCGGGGAGGCTGGTACGGGAATCGAACCGTGCTGCTGGCCTGCTTGGTCTACTTTAAAAGCCAGCGATTTAGCCGAGTGAGCTAAACCAGCCCCTATAATTCATGAGGTTCGGGAGTGCCAACTCCCCCCCCCCCCCCCCCCCCCGTGGGGTTTTACCCGCCCACACAAACCCTGAAATCACCATGTTCACCCTCCTAAAAAACGCCTTGGGAATAAAAATCGGGAGGCATTGAAATACAAACAAAAACCTCAGGAGGACTGTCATCTTCACCATTTGAACCATCCCCGCCAATGACAACGGGTTCGCATCCCACCTCCTAAAATCCCCCTTCAACTGCTCTACCAACCGAGCTAAGTACTATCCCCCGCCAGTTTCTCGACGCCATCGCCAGTGGCTCTATTGCTAAGGCAAAACACAATGGGGAGAGTGGACATCCCTGCCTCGTCCCCCGATGCAGCCTGAAATAATCCGTGCTCACCCGGTTTGTCCGCATACTCGCCACTGGTGCCTGATGCAGCAGCCGGAACCAATCCACAAATCCCTGAGCAAACTCAAACCACCCCAGCACCTCCCACAGATAGTCCCACTCCATCCGATCGAAGGCCTTCTCTGAATCCATGGCGACCACCACCTCCGTCTCCCGTCCCTCGGGGGGGGGGGGGGGGGGGGGGGCATCATTATCACATTCAGTAATCTCCTAACGTTGGCCAACAGATGCCTCCCCTTCACAAACCCCGTCTGGTCCACCGCTATCACCCCTGGCACAGTCCTCAATCCTTGATGCCAAGATCTTGGGCAATAACTTGGCGTCCAAATTTAAAAGCAGGATCGGCCTATAGGACCCACACTGCTCCGGATCCTTGTCCCTTTTTAAAATCATGTCGGGGGAAGCACCCCCCGCATCCTCACCTCATTAAATGCCCTCACCACCAGAGGCTCCAGACCCCCCAAAACTTTGTAAAATTCCACTGGGAACTCACCCAGGCCCGGGGCCTTCCCCGTCTGCATCATCCCAAGCCCCTCCACGACCTCTACCAGCCCAATGGGGGTCCCCAACCCCTCCACCAGGTCGTCCTCCAGCCTCAGAAACTTAAACACCTCCTAAAATTGCCTCATTCCTTCCACCCTGTCCGGAGGCTCCGAATCATGCAGCCTCCTGTAGAAATTCCCAAACACCCCAGCCCGGATTCTCCTCCAACCGGTGGGCGGGCCATAACGGCACCAAAGAGTGGCGTGAACCACTCCGGTGTAGGGCCGCCCGGAAGTTGCAGAATCCTCCGCACATCCGGGGGCTAGGCCAGCGCTGGAGTGGTTGGCGCTGCGCCAACCGGCGACGAAGGGTCTCTGCCGGCTGGCGCGCGTTGGTGCATGCGCGGAGGCGCCAGCATGTTCTGGCGCATGCACTGAACCACTGGCATGGTCCCTGCGCATGCGCAGGGGGTTTCTTCTCCGCACTGGCCATGGCAGAGATTTACAGAGGCCGGCGCGGAGGGAAAGAGTGCCCCATGGCACAGGCCCGCCCACAGATCGGTGGGCCCTGATCGCAGGCCAGGCCACCGTTGGGGTCCCCTGGGGACCGGATACCCTCGCGCCCCTCCTGAGGACTCTGCAAGCCGCCCTTCAAGCTAGTTCCAGCCGGTATTGACCTTGTCTAACCCACGTCGGCGGGATGGGTCGAAAACAGGCGGCCGCCCGGCCCATCGGGGCCCGGAGAATCGCCGGGGGCCTACTGCCAACGGCCCCTGACCGGTGTGACGTGATCCCCGCCTCCGCCAAAAAAACAGCGGCGGTAAATTCGGCAGCCGGCATCAGAGCAGCGGGACGGGATTCACGCTGCTTCCCCCCCCCAGCGGGGCGTTGGAGAATCCCGGCCCCCATTCACCCCCGAAGGCGAGGGGACATAGTCCCAAAAACGGAGAACCCAACCCCTGTTGAATTTAAACACCCATACGTTAAAAATCCAATGCATATAAAAGGAATCCAGCTTCAGAACAGAAAACATGCAGTACCCGAAGATCTTTTCACAATCCAACAGCTTTACATCTAAAAGAAAGCAACGTCCTCACTAAAACATACTTAGAGGTAAAAACCAACAACCAGAAAAATCCCGGGTTGGATCCTTTGTTGCCTGACACTGAAATCGGGAACAGTGATCGGACGGAGAATAGCTCCCAACGCTGAAATCGTGGCAGCCGCCGGTTTGACACCAGGTCGCAATGCTCCTCCCCTTCGAATCGGTCTCATCGCAGTTGCACCCGCGTTCGCATCTCATTATAGGGGCTTTCCGTGATGCTCCATATCCAATAGGTCGAGTTCCCAAAGGCGCGGTCCACATGTGGTCTCAACAGACGTCAACCTGTCGTGGCGGCTGCGTGGAGAGAGAGATGGTGTACGGACAGTGTCCAGCACCGCCATACTCCGCTGACAGTCGTACCGCTGGCCAGGGGGCTTCTGCCAGGGCTGGGGGAGTAGTGGGGGGTGGCCAGGAGGTGGGCTGTGAGGTCAGTCCAACACAACCGGCACCATCTTTCTGGGCGCAATCGGTGCGTGTGTGGGGGTATAAATGTACGCGCGGTTGCAGCTTGTCAGGCCTGCGCGCGTCCAGCATGGACCCAGCGATTCTCCCACCGTTTTTTGCGTGTTCTGCAGGTGTTTCACGTGACGCTGGTGCTATCCCCTCAGCGGTAGTGGAATCGATGTGGGTGTGGCTCCGATTCTTCCGTCGTGGAACTCCACGGATCCTCGGTTGGCGTCAGCACTTAGACGCAGGAACGGAGAATCCAGCCCCCATCTCAATCAATAAGAAAGATGCATCAAATACTTTTGCACATGGCATGTTTTGCTCTTCCAAATTGGACCCCAGCCATTACTGAGATAGTGTAATACTTCTAATCATGGTTTTATTATGGCTATGATGATTTTCATTTGTATATTAATTAACATTAAGGGATGATTTTAAACTCAGCTGCCAAACAGGAATCCAGCTACTTATCTGGTGAGTGAAAATTGACTTGCTGGCCCATTCCCACAGGAAACTCCCTGATCACCATTTTAATTTGGAAGCTGACTCTTGTGGAAAATGCTCCCAGAGGAAAGAGGTGGCTGGCTCATTAATAAATGGAAAGTGAGGCCCCATGGCATCATTACAGTCGAAATGTGATTATAACAGGGAGAGTCAGGTTCTGCCAGTGGGAAATCCGTTGAATAAAACCATGTGTGTTTGACTTCATAAATTGAGTGCCATGACTATTAAATGGGGCATTCAGCTACAGGCATTCAGATCAAAGCGATTTATTAACATATGTCTAATATTTTTTGCCTTACTCGACCTGAATAAGCCCTCACTGTTTGCCAGGTATGCCATGGTTTTTTTGCTGCTTTTAGAACATAGAACATTACAGCGCAGTACGGGCCCTTCGGCCCTCGATGTTGCGCCGACCTGTGAAACCATTTGAAGCCTATCTGACCTACACTATTCCATTTTCATCCATATGTCTATCCAGTGACCACTTAAATGCCCTTAAAGTTGGCGAGTCTACTACTGTTGCAGGCAGGGCGTTCCACACCCCTACTACTCTCTGAGTGAAGAAACTGCCTCTGACATCTGTCCTATATAAAAACATAAGAACTAGGAGCAGGAGTAGGCCATCTGGCCCCTCGAGCCTGCTCCGCCATTCAATTAGATCATGGCTGATCTTTTGTGGACTCAGCTCCACTTTCCGGCCCAAACACCATAACCCTTAATCGCTTTATTCTTCAAAAAACTATCTATCTTTACCTTAAAAACATGTAATCAAGGAGCCTCAACTGCTTCACTGGGCAAGGAATTCCATAGATTCACAACCCTTTGGTGAAGAAGTTCCTCCTAAACTCAGTCCTAAATCTACTTCCCCTTATTTTGAGGCTATGTCCCCTAGTTCTGCTTTCACCCGCCAGTGGAAACAACCTGCCCGCATCTAACCTATCTATTCCCTTCATAATTTTAAATGTTTCTATAAGATCCCCCCTCATCCTTCTAAATTGCAATGAGTACAGTCCCGGTCTACTCAACCTCTCCTCATAATCCAACCCCTTCAGCTCTGGGATTAACCTAGTGAATTTCCTCTGCACACCCTCCAGTGCCAGTACGTCCTTTCTCAAGTAAGGAGACCAAAACTGAACACAATACTCCAGGTGTGGCCACACTAACACCTTATACAATTGCAACATAACCTCCCTAGTCTTAAACTCCATCCCTCTAGCAATGAAGGGCAAAATTCAATTTGCCTTCTTAATCACCTGTTGCACCTGTAAACCAACCTTCTGTGACTCATGCACTAGCACACCCAAGTCTCTCTGCACAGCGGCATGCTTTAATATTTTATTGTTTAAATAATAATCCCGTTTGCTGTTATTCCTACCAAAATGGATAACCTCACATTTGTCAACATTGTATTCCATCTGCCAGACCCTAGCCCATTCACTTAACCTATCCAAATCCCTCTGCAGACTTCCAGTATCCCCTGCACTTTTCGCTTTACCACTCATCTTAGTGTCATCTGCAAACCTGGACACATTGCCCTTGGTCCCCAACTCCAAATCATCTATGTAAATTGTGAACAATTGTGGGCCCAACACGGATCCCTGAGGGACACCACTAGCTACTGATTGCCAACCAGAGAAACACCCATTAATCCCCACTCTTTGCTTTCTATTAATTAACCAATCCTCTATCCATGCTACTACATTACCCTTAATGCCATGCATCTTTATCTTATGCAGCAACCTTTTGTGTGGCACCTTGTCAAAGGCTTTCTGAAAATCCAGATATACCACATCCATCGGCTCCCCGTTATCTACTGCACTGGTAATGTCCTCAAAAAATTCCACTAAATTAGTTAGGCATGACCTGCCCTTTATGAACCCATGCTGCGTCTGCCCAATGGGACAATTTCTATCCAGATGCCTCGCTATTTCTTCCTTGATGATAGATTCCAGCATCTTCCCTACTACCGAAGTTAAGCTCACTGGCCTATAATTTCCTGCTTTCTGCCTACCTCCTTTTTTAACCCACTGACTGGAAACATATAGTAAACTTTTTTTTAAACCAGACTTTGCAAAAAGAAAACACAAACTAAAAGTGCCTTGAACCCACAGCCATGATGGATAACTAATTTGCATTACTGTACATTCCACAATCCAACCTTGTTTGAAATAAAGATGGCGTGTCTACAGAAACCTTTCGTGGATAATAAACCCCAGGGGAATGTGGAGCACTCTCTTCTTCTGTCTCATTAACAAGGTAAATCACTGGAGGTATTCAACAGTTGGGAAAGGGGCCATTAAAGGCCAATTGCTTGGTCAATGGGACCCTGGTGTAAGATAGCTTTTCAGACATGAGCAAATCAACTTACAATTGGAATATTCAATTATGTTCGGATCATTGGCAGTTGGCAGGTGCTGTCAGATGGCAAGCCTATTCCTCGTGTGTGTTTAAGCCACACTTTCTCTGCAGGACTGAACAAGCAGCTGAGCAGAGGAAGGTCCTTCCTGCTTCTCTCTGCACAACGTGCACGTTTTGGGCCCTGCCAGATATTGTTGTCTCTCTCCATGTGCAACAGGCAGAGATTTTAAAGAAAGAACTCAACTCCTCAGCTGTTTCCAGAGAACAAATTCATCTACCTGCAGTTTTAACCAACCTTCACGCTCAAAGTCAGGTCACCAAGATATGGACTGTACACTATTTTACCTTATTAGTTCTTATATGATCATAGCGTGTAAGCAGTTAAGTTTACAAGGGCAGCACGGTAGCATTGTGGATAGCACAATTGCTTCACAGCTCCAGGGTCCCAGGCTCAATTCCGGCCCGGGTCACTGTCTGTGCGGAGCCTGCACATCCCCCCCGTGTGTGCGTGGGCCCCCTCCAGGTGCTCCGGTCTCCCCCCACAGTCCAAAGACGTGCAGGTTAGGTGGATTGGCCATGATAAATTGCCCTTAGTGTCCAAAATTGCCCTTAGTGTTGGGTGGGGTTACTGGGCTATGGGGATAGGGTGGAGGTGTTGACCTTGGGTAGGGTGCTCTTTCCAGGAGCCGGTGCAGACTCGATGGGCCGAATGGTCTCCTTCTGCACTGTAAATTCTATGATAAGTTGGCAAGTATATCCATTTGAAAAAGAAGAATGCTTCAGAAAAACCTGGAGAGGGCACAGAGGTGAGCCATTTGAACCTTCCTCACCTGATTGTAACAAATGTGATAAACTAATGGGGTGATTTCAAAGTAATAATAATAATAATCTTTATTAGTGTCACAAGTAGGCTTAACATTAACACTGCAATGAAGTTACTGTGAAAATCCTCTAGTTGCCACATTCGGGTACACAGAGGGAGAATTCAGAATGCCCAATTCTTTTTTTTTAAATAATCTACCACCCCTCAATTTAAAGCTATGTCCCCTCGTGTTGATCATCACCATCCGAGGAAAAAGACTCTCACTGTCCACCCTATGTAACCCTCTGACTATCTTATATGTCTCTATTAAGTCACCTCTCAGCCTTCTCCTCTCTAACGAAAACAATCTCAAGTCCCTGAGCCTTTCCTCGTAAGACCTTCCCTCCATACCAGGCAACATCCTAGTAAATCTCCTCTGAACCCTTTCCAAAGCTTCCACATCCTTCCTATAATGTGGTGACCAGAACTGCACGCAGTACTCCAGGAGCGGCCGCACCAGAGTTATGTACAGCTGCAGCATGATGTAAATTATTCCATTGTACTATTTGAAGAGGAGAAATTAGTTTTCCTTAGTGTCCTGACCAATATTCATCCCTCAACCAACATCTCTGAAACAGCGATTATTTGGTCATTGTCAAATTACTGTTTCAGAAGATTGCTGTACACAAATTGCTTTCCACATTTAATAAATTGCGACTTGAACAGTGAGCGAATGGCTGTAAAGTGTTTTGGAATATCCTGGGGCTATGAAAGGTGCAGATGTGTTCAAGCCTTACTTTCTGTTCTTTTCTTCCCCTTTGCTCCTCTGATATGCTAAGCAATGGCTGGGGGAGGAAAATTGATCGATGTTCAGAATGATTAGATCATTCCTTAGAATGATCTAAGGAAATATTTAAGAACTCAGAAAAGGTGAATATCAATTGTTCTTCCTTAAAATAACAAAACTAAAAACAAATTGTTATGCTTTCAGTTTGTATTAAAATAACACAAAGCGGGGATTTCTGTGAATAAATTGAGTAAATGTGAAACACAGAACGGAAGCTGAGGGTGCAATCTAACAGCCACCTTAGGCCCGGCTCTGATCGATGCGAGCCGGTTAGATTGCGGCAGAGGCTGAAATCGGGGTCTACAACCGGCAGCGAACGGCTTCTTATCTAACCGGCCCACTCCCGTTGGCGGGTTCCAAGACATGGCGATGTTCCAATTAACAACAATTTGGGCCAATCTCCATATCGTTAACAGAACAAACCCCCCACTTTGCATGGCCTCCCATTATCTAATTGGCTCCGCAGTGAGCGGTTGCGCGGGCGCCTTTTAGCACACCTATTTAAAAACGTGAAGATAGCGCAATGGCTGCTGAGGGGATCGGGGAAGATGAGCAGCCATCTTTGAAATCGGGCATGCAGCCCAGCACTCAGGGAGAGTGGGAGCCCTGAGGGGGAAAATGTCCTGTCGGGGAAGTGGTGGGTGTTATCGATGGTGAGGGTCGCCCCTGGACTGAGCGGTGAGGGGCTCAGCACCTGTGGGTCCACTCCCCCAGATTGTGTTTACCCATAACACGGGCAACTTCAGCTGCTGCCTGACCGTCCCACCGAACATCCCCAGGACAGAGCCCTGTCTGTGTAATATGGTGACGGCCACTTTAACTTCCTCTGACAGTGGTGGCATCTGGCTGCACAGCTGAAGGTTATCACTGATAGGGAATAGGCAGTGTTAGTTACACGAGCACTTCACAGCTCTCAAGTGGAATCCCCTGGTTGACGTGCCGTGTTGGAGCCGAGTGTTGCTGCCTAGAATCCCAATCAGACAGTGAAGTCTGGACACTTTGCCTGAACATTGGAGGCGTTACTACTACAGAGGCAGCAGACAACAATCAAACACCCTAGAGCTGGGCGTCAGCACTGGACATATCCCCGTGACCAGAGAGTGCGTGTGGATCAGGGAGGTCCAAGATATTGTTGGTCGTTCTGGGTGAGTGTGCTTAACACTCAATTTGGCTCTGTTTCTTTACTTAGCTCTGGAGTCGCCAGGTATCGTTACGATACTGCCACAAGTTCAAGGTGAAGTTCAAAGCAATAAAACCATATACCAATTAGTAAGTTCAAACCACTGAGTTTATTATAATACAATTATAATAACTACCCATGCACACGCTAAAAGGATTAAACTATTCCTACCGCTAAATAAACTAATACTTATCTCGAAGGAACTGCTGGATCAGGGAACAAGGCCTCTTGCTCTGCTCTGGTCTGCAGACTTCAGGTTGGTATAAGTTAAAAGGGGTCAGGAGTGTCTCTCTCTGGTAGCGATCGTTGTGAGACACTTACTTGCTGGCGGCTGCTGTCCCAAAACCTCTCTCTCTCTTCTTCAGTTCTTGGCAAAAGCTGGTCGAGGTGCTGGTCCACGGAGGAGTGCTGGTCAAAGAGAGAGGAGGGCTGGACGAGAAGAATGAACCATGTGTGGGACCTGTCTTTTATAGGTCCCAGGGATCCGCGCCCCTTTGGGCGGACTCCCTTACCTGCTTGGAATCGATTGGGACTCTTCCCAATTGATATGTTTGAATCCCCCCAATACTGAGGCTGTTCCTTAGCTACTGGGTGGGCTTTCAGGCACTTTTTCGAACCCTGCTGGTGCCTGAGTGTCTGGTATCCTTTACAATGTTGCAGTTACTTCCCCATTTGTGTCCATTGTCTCTGGAATCGTTCCATTAACATGCTAATTATCTCGGAGATTGCCTCATTAGTATGCGGAATGTTCATTTCGGTGCTGTCTGCTTTCTTAGCAGACAGAATCCACACCTGCTTGGTGCAGCCTGCTGGGGCTGCAAACATTGTCCATTTTATCCTATATGCTTTGCATTCCTCCATTTTGTATTTAGGGAATGGCCAACTTCGGTGGCTACACTCCCCGTGACCAGAGAGTGCGTGTGGATCGGGGAGGTCCAAGATATGATCCTGGCAAGGGTTTGGGGTCCGGTGCCAGGGGCCCATGCTGTGGTCGGGGTAGCGTGTGTAGGGCCGAGTTCCCCAGCACAACCGGCTCGTTGGATGCCGCTCTGAATGAAGGTGGGAAACATAAGAATGGAGGAGGCTTGGGGGACTCGAAGGTCCTGGGGGGGAAGCCATAACTGATTGTCGGTCTGTAACCCTCTCCAGTTCCTTACAGATATCATATTGTGGATGGTATTGTGGACCCCGCAGCAGCTGCCCTCGTGGTGCTGGTGGCAGTCCAGGCGACCAGACTCCGCAGAAGGCAGCAGCAGCAGTGTCAATGGAGCCTTGAGGTAGCAGCCAATGTGCAAGGGCCCACCCCCACACCCTGAGGATCCAGCTGCCCATCGGGCCAGGGAGGGACACAACGTGGGAGGCCGGTGACGGCCCAACGTGTGCAGGCCTCATTAGTCTTTCGAGGAGATATCAGAAAGCAAGTACTGCAGAACGCTCTGCCTCAACAAAGGGACAGTGTGGCACCATGTTTATACGGACTTGGTACCACATGGACAAGGTGGCTACCCACTCCCGATGGTCGTCAAGGCCACCACAGTCCTGGACATCTACGCTTCGGGTTCTTTCCAGGGTTCGAGCAGAGACCTGTGCGGCATTTCACAACCGACAGTCCACAAGTGCATCCGTGAAGTCACAAATGTCCTGTTTGCCCGGGCAGACGACGATATTTACTTTGACATGGATCAAGCACAACAAGATGTCCGGGCAGCAGGATTCTCTGCCATTGCTGGGATGCCCCAGGTCCAGAGGGTAATAGAACATAGAACCGTACAGCACAGAACAGGCCCTTCGGCCCTCGATGTTGTGCCGAGCTTTGTCCGAAACCAAGATCAAGCTATCCCACTCCCTGTCATTCTGGTGTGCGCCATGTGCCTATCCAGTAACCACTTGAAAGTTCCTAAAGTGTCCGACTCCATTATCACAGCAGGCAGTCCATTCCACACTCTAACCACTCTCGAACCTACCTCGGACATCCCTCCTATATCTCCCACTCCAAACCTTATAGTTATGCCCCCTTGTAACAGCTACATCCATCCGAGGAAATCGTCTCTGAACGTCCACTCTACCTATCCCCCTCATCATCTTATAAACCTCTATTAAGTCACCTCTCATCCTCCTTCACTCCAATGAGAAAAGCCCTAGCTCCCTCAACCTTTCCTCATAACAGATGGCATGTATGTCACCTTCCGCACACCGGGGTTCCACTCCTGGCCTGAATGTTCATCTCATGTGCGACCACCAACTCCGGATCATGCACCTGTGTGCACACTTCCCAGGTAGTGTGCACGACAGCTACATCCTGGGACACTTGGAGATCTCTGGCATCTTTGAGGAACACCCCAGGGTGACGGGTTGGCTGTAGTGGGATATGGGGTACCCGCTGAGGTCCTGGCTAATGATGCCAGTACGAAGGACAGAGACCGATGTGGAGACCCAATATAACGAGACGCATGTGGCCACCCAGAATGTGATTGATTGGTGCATCGGACTCCTCAAGATGCAGTTCCAATGCCTGGACCGTTTGGGTGGTTCACTGCAGTCTACTGCCCGGAGGGTCGGAGCGTCACCCGCTTTGTGGTGGTCTGCTGTGTCCTCCACAACCTGGCACAGCAGTGGGGCGACATTCTGGAGGAGAGACATGTGGCCTAATCTGAGAAGGTGGACATGGTGCGGACGTGCCTGGGGTGGTCCTGTGAGAACCGCCTGTGGATGGAGGACATGCGGTGGCAGCGAGGGTCCGACATGCCTGGAGGACCATGCCCACCTCTTATAGGACGAGCCTTCGTCCGTCATCTCACCCCCTCTCCCCTTACACCCATTCCCCCTCATCCTCCCTCCCACTCCTCCAACCCCCTCCTGCTCCTCCCTCCCCCTCCCGCTCCTCCCTTCCCCGCTCACGACCTGCCTCCGCCCCCCCCAACCATTCCTCCACCCCCCCGACCCCCCCGCCAACGATCCTGTTCCAGTCTCCCAAGGTCTGTGTAACATCACTCCAGAGTGATGGGCCTGTGTCCACAATGCCTGTAGGTCACGATCCAAGAAGGCTGATGATAACTCATTTTGAGGAAAGCTCTGCTTATTTTCAATCTATGCCATAGTCTGACAGTGCGTCCTCACCCATCACCTGCACGTGGTATGCAGAGGGGACCCCCCAGATCTAGGACAACTGTGACTGGGGCCCGGGGAGAGCGTTGGGCACTATGGGGTGGGGATTGCAGGCCAGATCACATTACGGAATAATGTGACCGAGGATTCACATGTCTCAGGTGTTTTAATGGTGTGCAATTGGAGCCCTAACTGTCCCTTGCTACTGATGGTGCCATTCCATCCCCCCCCCCCCCCCCGCCCCCCACCAGCCTCCCGTGCCCTCTGTGACCCTCTATCTTCTTAACCTTCCAAGCTCTGCCGCTACATCTAGGTGTGTCCCTAGGATGCACACCAGAGGTGGAGGCAGCCTGCTGTTTCCACATCCTGTGGCCTTTGATGCCCTGAGCATACATCCTCTGGAGGGCTTGGGGCCGGAGAATCTTGGCCATTGTCGGGGAGGGGGGACCCAGGAGAGCTGAAGACTGCCCTTGTCTCCCTGTTGGAAGGCTCCACATCAGCCTTCAACATTCCCTCTTCACGGATGGTGCCCATAGGGCCCTGGGGCCAGGTTGGGATGGATGGGCAGCTGGATTGAGCTTCAGAGGCCCCGGCATCATCTGGCTGTGCCAACCCGGGCGGATCCCCATTGTCCGCACCATGGTGTCGACATCCTCGGCAATGCCCATCTGCGTCTAGGACACTTCCCTCAGTGACTGGGACAAGTTTTGGAGCACTTCGGCAATGCCCAGCTGAAACTGGGATATACTCCACAGTACCTCAGCAAAGTCCACCTGCGTCTGGGCATGTCCCCAGCGATTGGGTCATATGAGACCCTGCGGAGGTCGTCAAGCTTCTTACGACACTGGACCGAAGTCCTCCTGGTTATACTATCCGAACTGACGACTGCTACCACTGTCTCCCAGACGATACCGGCTGGCCTTTGGCTGACCCTTCGACCCCCTGGGTGGAACAGAGTGTTCCGTCACGACTCCAACATGTCCAGTAGGCTGGCCAGGTCGGCTTCTCCGAAAAGTGGAGCAGGTCTGCGTGATGGCATGGCTGTGTGCTGTCTGGGGTTTGCTCGGAGGGAGCAGTTTAAGAATTGCTCCCCCTTGTTAGCGGGGAGCAGCCAGGCGCGGTCCAGGCGAATCAGCTGGCAGGACAGCCATTGCTGCTATGAAGCCCGTGGGGCATCATTAGCGGCCCTAATTGACGCTACGTACTGGTTCGTGGTCTCACTTGCTACCGCACTTAGTGCTCCTCCCGTTAAATCACATCTAGAGAATTAAAATTGAGAATTGAGAGAAACAAATGCATTTGGTCTGCAAACATGTGAGCAGTTTAAAGTTACAATATCCCTTTTCCTGAGACTTGTTTTTACATTCAGCTTTTGAATAGCATTGCCTGATTATAAATTTGGGGACAGAAAATGTGAAAATATAGGTTTAATGAGTGTTACTGCAAATGTTTAAATAATGTAACCTTAAACAAATAAATAATTTTATGGTTTATATATTTTAAAAAGCAGCATACCTTTCTGTTTATCATTAGCTTTTTGTTTTAAAAAATTCAAGTATAATTGCATAAAGCTATTCTAACTCAGCCCGAGGACACTGTTGATGGATTGTGAATATGTAAAATTGAACTCAAATTAAGACATAGGCCGGGATTTTCCGGCCTCCCTGCGGCAGGTTTTCCGCAGCGGAGGCGACTCGCTATTGGTCACCGGCAGGATTGTCTAGTCCCACTGAAGTCAATGGCCGTTTGGGTTGCTGGCTGGCCGTACTGTAGGGGAACCTGCCATGGGAGGTCCCAAAAGATCAGTCCATCAGGAATGGCCGGAGCAACGCAGCTATACACTCAATTCTGAGAATGAAGATATTGCAGTTCATAACAGGCATCAAAACAAGATTATAGTTTGCTTGAAAGTAAAAACAAGAACCCTGATAGGAAAGTTCATAGCAGTTAGAAAGGGGAATACTATATAAAAATCTGAAGATTACCAACACTGATTGGTTTTTGATGCATGATTCAGAACAGGCAAAGAGGTACCCGGATCTTTCATATACATAGTAACCATTTTTTAAATATACGGCGCTTTCACTCATATTTTTGCACAATGTTGAAACAATGTTGTTTATTATTAGTTTCCACAACCCGTTGTTGCTTTCATTGAGCCCATTATTTTCTCTTCTTTTGATGAAATATAGCTGAACATTTCATTCTGAATTGCTTGCGACTGTTAAAATGTTGTAGGTGAATATGTGAAAGAACAAAATTGATTCAGTCACTTTTTAAGTGCCATTTTCTTGATCTACACTAACAGTCATTTGACTCGTTCCTTGCCTCAGGCCATGAACAAGTACGAAGAAAAGATTTGTACTTGACAGGGTCTTATTGCTGAGGCTAGAATAGTCTGCAAGACTATACATAAAGTATTTTTCATGTAATTAGCTGTAAGGGACTGCTATACTCATTCTGTCATTTTTCAAGTGTGCAATCCATTTAATTGAAATGTGTAAGGTCATATAATAAGGGTCACTTTTCTTCGTATTGCTTCATTAATCAGTTCAGTGATCCTTGACAGGATTTGACCATTTCAGTCAGCATTTGGTTTCCTGCCCTGCCTGCTGACTGTATGAACCAGTCTGCCTTTTGGTGGAGTTTTCTTGGAATGATATATCAAGGTTCTTTCAGCACCACTCTCGAAGGTGAAGTAAAGCCCCAAGTATGTATCAGCTCAATAACAAAATGATGCTACCTGTGCAGACTATTTCCAAAGTGTGTAACTGAACAGCCTCGGGTCTGTTTGAAGTTTGAATGATATCACTGAAAGGTGATCCCATGAGAGATCATTAGTATTGCATCAGAGGCCTTTTTAATTTGTTCATGTGCATCGGGATTCAGATGAATGCTGTGATCATAACGGAAATTGTTGCTTGATGCTCCTCAGAGCAGTCTTTTGTAACCATTAGTTTAGCTGGCACACAGCATTTCCTCATAATAAACTCTGCAAGAGGTTCTTCATAAAGAGTACATTTAATCTCCTAAATCTAATATAATATAAGTGATGTAATATAAAACAGTGCAATTGTATGAATTGTTTAGGAAAGTCTAAGAACCCTTGATATTTTCAACATCATAGGGCTGTTCCATCAACTAAGTAACCACATTCAAAGGAATCCTAATCTTGCTTGACATTCACACTTGGGCTTCCCCTCGGGGGCAAATTTGTCATTTTTGATCAGATTATCTAGGTGGAGGGAGGGACTGGGGAAAGTGGCTCAGGAAGGGAGTCATCCAGCACTGCCTTTGTGCTTCCTGTATCAGCCAGGAAACTTGCTGTTCCTTCCTGTGTACAACTAAGATTAAATCCAACCATAACAAATCTGTTATATAGTATTCATATTTAAGAAATTGTGAATTATCTTCGTGTGCTTTTCCCTTTTAGATCCTCGCACCAGGCACCATGCCTTTCAAAATATTTTACAGTAATGTTCTATAACTTAATTCCCCTGCCTTCTAGTGCATTTCTCTGCCTGCCTGCCCAGTATGAGTGCAACAAAGCCTATAAATTCACCTCTTTTAACCCGGAGTGCCTACCCCAAGTGTCTGCTGCTTATCTTCCTGCATTCAGAATGGTCGCTGAACTTGGAAGTGCACCCTGCAAGAAAGGGGAGAGTGGGAAAAAGATGTGAAGAGCACAATGAAAGAGAGAAGAAAAAGGAAGGCATGCTTTATGCATGGAGAGTATATCAGATATGCCTGACATACATAAGAGGTATTAAGAATGCTGATGGCTCAAATTCAATACAGAGTATGGCAATTGGTTGAAATTTAACATTCAATGCAAATCAACAAACTGAAAATAAGATAAAAACATTTATTCCACCAAATGCCCTGTTGCAAAGAACTGGGCAAATCACATTCTAGATTCTCTGTTCCGGAGTCTAATAATAATCGCTTATTGTCACAAGTTGGCTTCAATGAAGTTACTGTGCAAAGCCCCTAGCCGCCACATTCCGATGCCTGTTCGGGGAGGCCGGTACGAGAATTGAACCCGCGCTGCTGGCCTTGTTCTGCATTACAAGCCAGCTGTTTAGCGTAATGTGCTAAACCAGCCCCTAAGTGCTCCCGCTAGTGGATTCCGCTAGGAGTAGTGCCCAGCTGCTAATTTATGCATGGTGGAGAGCTCGCCAGATTCTATCAGAATTCTGGTATCGGGCCACCATTTTGGGCGGGCGGCCTGATTATTATTATTATTGTAAGGTTGCGTGCGGACAATATACGTGGAGATTGACCCCGAGGGTGGGTTCCTGGTGTCCTGCAGAGTTGCAGTTGGCAACTCCATTGGATGTTGCAACACCCACCCTGAGACCACATTGGCTAAGGGCAAGAGAACTTTCTGGAGAGGCACGAAGAGGGGTATAAAGATCGACCATCCAGAACCCTCCCTCGCGAAGACTCGGCGCAGAGGTAACAGAGAAGATGTGATGACAGACCAGAGGACGGGAGGAAGCACCTTCGCGAACGAAAACTCTGAGACAACAGAGACTCAGAGAATTGGACCCGCAGCTAGACGGAGTTCATCGGCACGAGTAATATTAAGAATCTTGGGATTATTATTAGTTGGGATAATTTAAGGGCAGTAACTATTTTACTGTGTTTAATAATGAATTTGGTTGAATCATTAACTTGTTTTTGTCCTTTGTTCATCTCGCAAATAAGGGCATCTGGGTGAAACATTTGAATAATAGACTGGTCGAAGTGTCTGAGGTTTTACAGACAAAGTTTTACCTTGGCATGATAATTTCAGGCAATGTTCTGTTCAACAACATCCCATCACCAAAGTGATCTTCTTGCACTGCATAGTGAAAGTACTTAAAAATTCATTCACCAATTGTGCATCTCACTGACAAGCCAAGCATCAATTGCCCATCCCTCATTGCCCTTGAGAAGGTAGTGGCGACTCACCTTCTTGACCTTATTTATGGTGAAGGTGGTGGCGCTTTGATAAGAAGGCTTGAAATGTCTATAATTTAAATTTTGCAAGGCTGTCCTGTTCATTCAAAATCACCTGAATGAAACCAATAGCAGCAATAATTACAAACATGTGCCTATGTTTAAATAGATAACGCAAGGTGCTACACAGACTTGCAGTTAAGAATTTGAGGGCTAGCCAAAGAATGATATATGATCAGGGTGACCAAAGGGATTGTAAACTAAATAGGTTGCAAGGAAGGTCCTAAAATAGCTAAGGGAATGAATATCAGCCTTGCTGACTGAAGGCATAACTAATGGTTGGCCAGAGAGAAGGGAGGGGATGCACAAGAGGTACGAGGAGGAAGGAAGGGGTTGCACAACTGGATGAAATGACAGAGACAGGTAGTTTGTGAGGTTATAAATTGATTTAAAGATGAGGACCAGCATCTTAAATTGGAGTCTTTGGGACACCATGAGTCAACATAGGTCAGTGAGGATAGGGGCAATGGATAAGTGGAACATGGTGCAGGGTAGAATATACACAAGTGAGTTTTGAAGGAGCTGATTTTATGGAAGATTGTGATTGGCCAGGGAAGCATTGGAAGAATGGAGTTTTGGGCGAACAGAAAAGGGAAAAGGAAAGAGGGGAAAGAGGAAATGACTTCAGCAGACGATGACCTGAGACAGAACAAAGAATGACAATGTCACCAAGGTGCAGCTTTTGGAATGGAGATGATATGGGTTTGAAAGCTCAGCTTCGGGTTGAACGGATGCCCAGGTTGCCAATCTGAGAAACCGGGCAGGGAGGGAAATGGAATCAGTGCCAAGTGGGGGTTAAAGACAATGGTTTTGGATTTCACAATGAGGCAAGCTACAAAATGCAGTGGTTCATTTCCACATTTGACTTTCTGACCCATGGTTATACTGGGTAAAGCTACACCCTTGGAGGAAAGCTGGAAAATTATTACATCTGTAAATCGCATTTAATTCCAACTGCAATCACATTGACGAACAACATTGACTTTCGTTAGAGAACAAGAAAAAGCATTTTTAACTAAATAAGTTTGGTCACTGTCTTCAATATATAAAACGTGGTCGAAATCAAAACAATCTATTTAGAATCTTCATGAATTAGGTCAGTGTTGATCTTATGGTTTCTCTTGGGTATGTGGCAGTAATGAAACATTTTGGCTTGGAGTTGTCATAATGCTGCACGAAAGGCCCAACCCACAGGAGTCCTAGGGAGTGGATCTCTGAAATGAAACTAATTGCTTGTGGAGTTAAAAATTGAAAACCTACTTTCCAGTTGGTCTTACCCAGAGCCTCCTCTCAATCTATGGAGCAACGTTCCCACAAAACTTTAGCTGATTCAGGGCAGGAGCTGCTGGAGGAACCCCCCAGTTGCATGATGCACCCATCCATTTAGGTGGCCCCCACGCTTGTAATTTGGAATGGTATTCTCCGCTATGGCAGATTAAACTGGGTCCAGTATCATGTGAGAAACCTGTAAATAAATTCAGTCCATTTGCCTGTGGTATTTTCGCCTGACCACCTCATTATAATTTTACTTCTGGATTGAGCATTGGTTGCATGGCAGCAGCTGTGAGGAGGATCTCAACTCCTGTATTTACAGCCCAATCTAAAGATTGTACTTAGAGGAGTTTGAAGTTGGAACAAAGGAAGAACTTTCAGTCCTCTATCAGGGCGATCAAAGGCAGCTGTCCATTTTAACAACAGATCCCTGGATATATTGCTGGGGACAGTACGGAAACAGAGATACGCTTCCAAAGAAAGAGAAGGAGGAAACAACAGCTGACAACAGGGAGGCATCGCTGGAAGTGGTCCAGGAAGCCAGCAATAGGAACATTGTGCCATGCTTCTGGATTCAGTACAGCAAGTACTTTGATGACCTAACCAGGTCCGGAAACGTCAGTAAAGTTGTACATTCACCTCCATCTTGCTGCGCACATCACCCCGCCCACCCTACGCATACTCTGCAATGTCAGTTACCCCATTGTATTTTCCTCACAACCCATTGCACATGCAGCCATCCTTTTTCTATGCATTGTATCCATCTCCATCTTTTCCATCCAGTGCTGCCACTCATCCTCATCCTGACATAACCTCTCTCTAAGAGTCAGCCACATTGAAAGCACGGCATCCATCTTGATGAACACATGACATTACAGTCACTCATAGCTCAGTTTGTGCCTGCTGTGCTGGAGAAGAGAGCACTGACCAGGGCAAAGGGAGGTAGAACCAGAGTGGACCCTCCACAGACCTCACAGCTGACAACTATAGAGGAGGAAATGCTAGACATCATTGGTCATTGCGATGGGAAGAGTGGGGAGCTCACACCTATATGGCAACACAATTAAATATCATCAACCCAATGTTATATGGTGCTTAGTTATGTTAACTTGATTTCAACAATGAGTGAAATATTATCATCTTCATAATTAAATTCATTTTGTGTCCCTATGCAACAAGACCTGGACAACAGTTTGGGTCGCCCTGATAAGTAGTAATTAACATCTATGTCATGCATGTGCCAGGCAATGACCATCTCCGACAAGAGAGAATCTAACCATCTCCCATTGACACTCAATGATTGATTGTTAAGGATTAAAGGGGCTCCTAATTGTTTTACTGGGAAGAAGGTGCAAGGTGTTTACTCTTGGAGACAATGGCAGCAGCCGTTGTGCGTGATACACGTAATAAAAAATTCAGCTTTGGCAAGAATTGTCCGATCACTGCGGCCATATACAATTCTGTTTGGTTTATCTTACATTGGAAAGCAGGCAAAATTAGGTTAAACCCAGCTTAACACCATATTTTTTGACATATTTTTGCAGCTGTATGAGCCATGTACAAAACTGCTATTCTGCAAGTAATAACAGGAACTACAATTTGCATTTTTGCAGTGCCTTTAATGTAGCAAAATGCCTCAAGGTGCTTCACGGGACCACTATTAAACAAAATTAGCACAACTCTATATAAGGGGATTTTAGACTGGATGACCAAAGAGATATGTTTTAAAGAGCATCTTAAAGGAGGAAAGCAAAGTGGAGAGATTTAGATAGAGAGTGGTTGTAAAAGAAATGCAGCGAGTGGGAATTTGGGCGAGTTGGAAGGAGCTACTGCTTTTTTCCTCCAATACTTGCAGCGTTTGTGTAAACTGGTGACAAATAAAAAGCAAAGCAGTTTGTCTAGTGCTTAGCACAAGGATTGTACAGGAAAGGAAAAAGCAATCCAAAAACAAAATAACGGAAAAAATATATAATATCAATATTATAGATTAAAGGTATGGCAGAGAAGGTTCTGAGGGTGATTTCCAGCCTGCATTCGCAGTCGGGGATAATTGTGTTTCTCGATCTTCCACGCCCCTCACCAGTGACATCATGAGGTTCATGCCCATAAAGGGCGAGAACCTCATTCTAATGGATTCCAATCAATTTGAATATAATTAGCCAGCCCCCCCCCCCATCATATGATCCCTCCTCACTGAATATTCAAACCTCACCAAACCTCCAGGGTGCAAAGGTAAGTCTCTCCCCCGGGGGGAGGGGCATGCCAGGGAACCTGGCAATGCCAATTTGTGCCAGGAGGCTGTGCCAGGGGTGGGCCCTCTGGGGGGAAA
The DNA here is from genome assembly GCF_902713615.1 of Scyliorhinus canicula. Lineage (NCBI taxonomy): Eukaryota > Metazoa > Chordata > Chondrichthyes > Carcharhiniformes > Scyliorhinidae > Scyliorhinus > Scyliorhinus canicula. The sequence continues at coordinate 77,658,411 of NC_052150.1, forward strand.
CATGAGAGGGTTGCATTATATGTGGTGGTGGGGGTGGGGGAGATCGGCGAGGCTATTGAAGGGGGAACCTGCAGGCACAGTGGGGGAGCGCACAGTGAAGGGGGGAACGCTGGTGAAACTCCACAGTGGTGGTGGAGTGGGGAGAGAGCGTATTGATTGTGGGGTGTGGGGGGAAGAGAGCATGATGATGGGGGTCGGGGAGGGGGAGGTGAAGGTGGAGGTTGGTGGGGAGCCCCACGATTGTGGGGGATGGAGAGGGGTGGAGAGTCCTGGGACCAGGGCCCAACAAGAAAGGACAAAAAGGGTAGTCGCAACGACTTTCTTGGTAGGATAACTGGTCTAGGATTTACCAAAATGATACTGTGGCTCCACGAGGAGAGATTACACAAACAAGAGTTTATTCCTTTCAATTTAAGGGGTGGTTTGGTCGGAAGCTTTAAATATACCAAGTGGAACAGATCGGGTAGATCAAAATAAACTGGGCTGAATTCTCAGCCGTTGGGATGCTCCGTTTTGTCGGCAGCACAGGGGTTTCCCAATGGCGTGAGGCTGCCCCACAATGGGAAACCCCATTGACCAGCCGGCGTGCTGAACCAGAAATCTAGTGCGCTGGGATGGAGAATCCAGCCCACTATGTCTGCTCGTGGAGGAGTAGAGGACCAGAGGACCTGGAGTAGAGGACCAGGGAGCATAGTCTAAAAATTAGAGCCAGACCTTTCAGGGATTAACTGCAGGATCACTTTGATACACAAAGGGTGGTAACAGTTTAGAACTCTCTTCCACAAATGGCAATTGATACTGAAGCAATTATTAACAGTAAATCTGAGATTGATATATTTTTTCAACCAAAAATATTAAGTGATAGGCAAAAGCAAGTATATGGGGCCTGGTTTCAGAGCAGCCATAATTTCATTTACTGGTAGAACAAGCTCGATGAGCTAAATGACTTACCCATGTTCCATTGCTCCTATGAGTGTACAAGAGAGGTTTAGGGAGGGAATTCCAGAGCGTAGGGATCGGCAGCTGAAGGCACAATTACCAATGGTGGAGTGATTGAAATCAGGGATTCGCAAGGGGCCTTTATTGGAAGAATGCAGTGATCTCAGGGGGTAGTAGGCTTCGAGGAGTCCACAGAAACAAGGAGCGGCAATGCCCTGAAGGGAGTTGAAAGCAGATGAGAATTTTAATATCATATTTTTATTCGGTGCACTTACTATGGTTTTGAGTTCCATTCAAATGATTAGAATCCTTTAAAAATAGACCAAAAATAGTTTTGAAAATAAATTTGTGAAAATCAGTGGTCCAAATTTAATAATCCAGTTGAATCTGTTTTGCATCTTTTTGTGCAGAATGGCAGCTGTACCTTTAAGTACAGTGATTGTGTATATCAGTGAACTATTTGATAGCTCTATGCATGTTTCTTTAAATTGTTCTCTCCTTGGGTTGCATAAATTATTGTCTGGATGAAGTCAACTTTTTGAAAATTCTAGACAATGTTTTTTTTTAGCTAACTGCAGTGCAATATTACTTTTTATATTGTAAAAAAGTTTAGTAATGCTGTAAAAAGTTTAATTCAAAACAGTATCGAAAAGGAATTACAGTAGTTACACATTTACTAAATTAATATTTCAGATCAAATTCAAGTATTTAGGTTATAAATACGACAGTAATGTTTCAGAGGTATCTTGACAAATACATGAATAGGATGGGACTAAAGGGATACGGACCCCGGAAGTGCAGAAGATTTTAGTTCAGACGGGCAGTGTGCTCGGCACAGGCTTGGAGGGCAGAAGGGCCTGTTCCTGTGCTGTACTTTTCTTTGTTCTTTGTTCGTAATGCGGATGAACTTCATTACCAATTAATTTTTTTAAATTTTGAATTATGTCCTGTAATTGCTGCTGAGGTGTATTTTTAAGTTGCTGAGCTAGCACACTCACGTTCATGGAGCGACAGACAGATATACTGGAAAATTAATCTTCTGGCTTCTGGAGAGGAAATTGTAAATTCAATCAGGCATGTGCTTCAGTCACAGAGGCAAGATACATTGGGCTGAACTTTAATCATAGAACCATAGAATCTCTACAGTGCAAAAGGAAGCCATTCGGCCCATTGATTCTATACAGACTCTGCGAATGAGCACTCGACTCATCACCACCCCGCCTTATCCCCGTAGCTCACCTAACCTGCACAACCCTGGACACTAAGGACAACTCATCATGGCCAATTCACCTAACCTGCACATCCCTGGACACTAAGGACAACTCATCATGGCCAATTCACCTACCCTGCACATCTTTGGACTGTGGGAGAAAATTGGAGCACCCAGAAGAAACCCACGCAGACACGGGGAGAACGTATAAACTCCATACAGTGACCCAAGGCCGGAATCGAATCAGGGTCCCTGACGCTGTGAGGCAGCCCTGCTAACCACTGTGCCACATGCTGAAAGCTAATCTGAAAGCCCGCATGGGCTTTGAAACAAGTGGGGTATTAAAACTAGGAAAAACATCAATGCATCAGGAGGATGGCTCCAAACTACCAACGTCAGCAACACTTGTGCATTTTAGGCTGTATACACACAAGCCACACGGGAGAAGCAGGCTGCCAGTTACCATATGTTAATCGCTCAATTAGAGTGATTTTAACATTGGTTTGTTACTTTAAAGGAGGCTCAGGATGCCATTTCAGGTGCTGGCAGGCATCTGCATCCTCCTCGAAGACCTGCTGTCTACCAGTGGCTCTCAAAGTCACCTTCACCCTTAATGCTTTTTGCCTCCAGATTCTTGCAAGACATTGCTGGAGACATATCCGGGTTCATCCAAATGGTAGCCCTCAAATGCAAAGAGCGGTTGTTTGCCAGCATTTGAGTCAATTTTGTCACTGATGTGGCAATCTGGACACCCCCGGAACAACCAGGACTATCCATGAACCACAAGGGCTTCCAATTCATCAATGTACATCTGGGTGTGCAACCACAATAGGATAATTATGCAAGTGTGCACAAGATCCCCAGGTAACTGTAATGATGCTGTCATCGTACGACAGTCAAGCTCCCCAATCTCCTTTGTAGCCATCTGGGATGGCCACTTCGAACTAAGCACAGAGCAACTCGCAAAGACTGATGGGTAAAATGGACAAGCCAAGAGTCAGGCAGGTTCTGAGCCTGAAATGCATATTGGTCAGCAAAGTCCAGATGGTATCGAAACCCCGTCCCATTAGCATGTTAATCAGGCCGATTAGCAGGTGATGGCCCATCTTCCCCAACACAAAGGACTGGTACTCCAGCAACCGGGACAGTCCCAGACATTTCCGCGACACTCCCTATCCAAGGGAAACACAAACAACAGGGTCATTAACCGCTTGAGACACGCCCAGTCATCCAGATCCCCGCCCACTTATTGGCTAAGGAATAGAACGGAGTGATCAGGGATCACCCAATTAGTAAAGCCCAAATCGAAGGACCACCCAAAAGAGCGCGAAAGCCCCCCAAGTATAAAGGAAGAGTTTGCCATATGCTTGCTCTCTTTTGGCCTTGGTACCCCGGACACGGTCATCGGCAATCGCAGCAACACCAGAAGCAAGTTGGAGTTCAACGCCCACTACCATTGGCCATGGCATTGAGGACGTCAAGAAACTGGAGGGGGATGATTTGGGGGGGGGAGCATTGTGTTTCGCTCTACGCAGCTGACCTACTCCTGTATATTTCGGACCCGCTAGAGGGGATGGGGGAGGTCATGCGGATCCTAAAGGACTTCGGGAGTATCTTGGGGTACAAGTTGAACGTGGGGAAAAGTGAGCTATTTGTGATCCATGCGAGGGGCCAGGAGGAGAGACTGGGGGAGCTCCCGCTCAAGAGGGTGAGGAGCTTTCGGTACCTGGGTATACAGGTGGCTACGAACTGGGATGCCGTACACAAGCTCAATCTAGAGTGCGCCGGGGGGAGGAGGGCTGGCACTGCCAAACGTCTGTTATGGGAGAGGCGTTTTCAGAACCCAAAAATGTACCATGGAGTTCAACCAACCTCCCCCTTTAATGTATTGTTGCTTTTGAAGGACCCAGCTTGTTCCCTAGGTGTGGTATTACAATTATGGACATGGGGTTTTTTAAACAAAACAATGTTTATTCCATGAACTCAACTTAACTTTTTGAAATTAACATTGGATCTCTTAACACCCCTTACTTCAAAGATAACCCCGAAAATAATACAACACTACCCAATCCTGCAAACTGTTCTTTTAAACATCCAAAAAACTTCAACCCTTCAAAAATAGGAGCACAACAATAGGTTACATTCAATATATTTATAGTCTTTGGATTTGCAGAAATCACCAGACCAGCTCTTTTCCTTCCTGCAGCTCTCAGCAAACCAGCCAGGCACTTTTAAGCTGCTCTCTCAAACTGAAACTAAAAGCAGAAGTGAACTCAGCTCCCCCAACCCTCTGACATCACTTCAGTAATATGAGCTGCTCCATTTCTTAAAGGTACTTTGCTTAAACATCCATTTCTTAAAGGTACTCTCACATGACACCTCCCCCAAGAAAAAAAAATAAACCATCAACTTCAAGATGGTTTCATTTTTCACTTTTGCACCATCCACTAAGAAATGTACACAGTAAATATACTTTTTCGTTTCACAAAAAAAAACAACACACGCAAACAGGCATAATAATAAAGTCCATCTTTCCTGTTCTTCTTCCTCCAACCAAAATCCTTCTTGATTGATGGTCTCTTTGAACAAGAAAGTCAATGCACGATCCATCCATTCCTCTACGCCTCGGCAATCCTCTTTAAAGTTAAATACTTCAGCTCAATCTGATCACAGAGTCCCTTGCAATTTTCCAATACAGGAGCATCGGTTATCACAGCTTTCAGGCAGTCACATGCCTGCTGAAAGTCCGCTGTCCAATGAAATTTTTGACGTTTCTTTAGCAAGTCCATCAGTGGAGTAATCACGCCACAAAACGTTTGCACAAAGGTTCGATCAAATCCACTCATGCTAAGAAATCGCTTTATTTCCCTTTGTCTTGAGGGTATCGGAAACTCGTCAAGAAATGTGATCCGGGCTTCTCCAAATTCACTTTCGGCTAGGTTCATCACCAAACACGATTCCTGAAGTCGATCGAAGAACTCCATAGGATGTTTTAAATGTTCTTTCCACGTCTGGAAGTTGGAAATAAAAGCAAATTGTGCCACTTTCTCAATGCAATCTTTCAAACGTGGGATAGGGTAAGAGTCCGTTTTTTGTAACTGCATTCACCTTTCGATAGTCCACACACAACTGTTGGGTACCGTCTGGTTTAGGTACCATCACTATGGGTGAGCTCCATTGGCTGCAACCCACTTCAATTACGCCATTTTTAAGCATACTCTCAATCTCTTTGTTATCCTGTGCCAATTTTAAAGGGTTAAGTCTATATGGATGTTGTTTGATAGGAACAGCATTTCCCACATCTATATCATGTATATCCATTTTAGTACTTCCCAATTTATCTCTACAAACTTGCCCATATGATATGAATAACTCTTTCAGGTCAGTTCGTTTTTCCTCTGGAAGTTAGTTTAACAATTCATCCCCTGGGCAGCACGGTGGCCTAGTGGTTAGCACAACCGCCTCACGGCGCTGAGGTCCCAGGTTCGATCCTGGCTCTGGGTCACTGTCCGTGTCGAGTTTGCACATTCTCCCCGTGTCTGCGTGGGTTTCGCCCCCACAACCCAAAAATGTGCAGAGTAGGTGGATTGGCCACGCTAAATTGCCCCTTAATTGGAAAAAATAATTGGGTAATCTAAATTTTTAAAAAAAGAAAAAAAAAAACAATTCATCCCAATTTTTAAGAACATCCTCATTTTCCAATTTAATTTGAGGTATGTCAAATTCACAGTCATCTGGATTTGGTTCGTCACCTTGAGTTAGAATCATTAAAACGTCCTTTTTCTCTCCTTCCCTTTCAAAGTACTTTTAAGCATATTGACATGACACACTCGGTGAGTCTTCCTTCTATCTGGTGTTTTTACCACATAATTCACCTCACTTAATTTCCTTTCAATCTGATACGGTCCTCAAAACCTAGCTTTTAAAAGCTCACCTACCACTGGTAACAACACTAAAACTTTATCTCCACTGGCAAAACTACGAACTTTGGATTTCTTGTCCGCTACCTGTTTCATCACATTTTGTGCAACTTTCAAATGTTGTCGAGCCAATTCACCTGCTCTATTTAATCGTTCCCTAAAATTTGACACGTAATCCAATAGTGTAATTTTCGATTTCTCACCCACCAATTTTTCCTTAATCAATTTAAATGGTCCTCTTACCTCATGACCAAAAATTAGTTCAAAAGGACTAAATTTGGGAGACTCATTAGGTGCATCCCTAATTGCAAACAGTACGAATGGGATTCCTTTATCCCAATCTACTGGATAGTCTTGACAATACGCCCTCAACATTGTCTTTAATGTCTGATGCCACCTTTCTAACGCGCCCTGTGATTCTGGATGGTACGCAGTTGATTTAAATTGTTTTATTCCTAAGCTATCCATAACTTCTTTGAATACCCTTGAGGTAAAATTTGATCCTTGATCGGATTGTATTTCTGTGGGTAGTCCATATCTAGTAAAGAATTCAAGTAACTCCTCCACAATCCTTTTAGCTGTAATATTACGGACTGGAATGGCCTCTGGAAACCTAGTAGACACATCCATTATAGTCAAAAGATATTGATTCCCACTTTTTGTGTGAGGAAGCGGTCCTACACAATCGATTAGGACCCTTGTAAAAGGATCCTCAAATGCTGGAATGGATATTAAGGGCGCTGGTTTTATCATTGCTTGAGGTTTCCCTATCACTTGACATGTGTGACATGATTGACAAAATTTAACTACATCTTTATGTAGTCCAGGTCAATAAAAATGTTTCAGGATTTTAGCTTGAGTTTTCCTTATTCCCAAATGACCTCCCACTGGTACCTCATGTGCAACTCGCAACACCTCCTTTCTATACCCCACCGGCAATACTACTTGATGAACTTCTGCCCACTTTTTATCTGCCTCCATATGTACAGGTCTCCATTTTCTCATCAAGATATCACTTTTACGGTAATAACACTCTGGTATACTCTCAGATTCCTCTTCCGTATATGCTTTCTGATATATCCGTTTTATTTCTACATCATTCTGTTGTAACTCCACCAATTTTCCTGAACTAAAAATATCCGCCTCATCCTCCACCTGTTCTTATTCTTTTTCAACCATCTGATCAAAAATCGTTTCTGATAATTGCACTTCAACTTCATTTTCACTCTTTGATTTCTCCTCTTGTCTTAACCTGTGACTTTGCGACCGGATTACTACACAATCCGGAAAAATCCCAGGATATTCGTCCTTCAACCCTTCAGTTGTCTGATTTTCCACTGGCTTATCAATCACAGTAGGCATCAGTCCCACCTGCGATCCAGCTATATCATTACCCAAGATAAACTGTATTCCTGGACAAGATAGTTTATCTATTACTCCTACTACCACTTCACACTCTTCACTGGACTTTCCAACCTTACCTTATATAATGGAATGCTACTCCTCTCACCCTGAATTCCACATATCACCAACTTTTCTGGCAACATTCTTCCCAAACATAATTCCTCATCTCTTACCATTAAAGATTGACTAGCCCCTGTATCTCTTAAAATTGTGACTTCTTTACTTGCTCCTCCTGATACACGAGTAAACTTTACCCACACAAGTAAATTCTCTAAAGACATCTGGAACCTTCTTAACAATTACTTTTTCAACAGGCTGTACAATCGTTTGCACCTCCTTCACTTCCCTTGGGCTTTCCTTTACCACTCTAACAAATCCCATTGTCTTATCCTGTTTTACCACATCAGCCTTCCCAGTGCTTTTCTTCAACCACCAACACTATGACTTTACATGGCCTAGTTTATTACAGTGAAAACATTTTAAACTTTTCATCTCTTTTCCACCCTCCTGGATTTCTTTTTAATCTGAGGTGCACTCTCTTTATTGTCTCCCATCAGATCACCTTTACATTTACCACTTTAGTATTTCTCATGTCCCCAGTTTCTATCCCTCACCGGCTGAAACTGATGTCGGAAACCAATCTTTTATTTATGAACTAATTCATAATCATCTGCCATTTCTGCTGCTAATCTCGCAGTTTTAACCCTCTGTTCTTCTACATGAGTTTACACTACATCAGGAATTGAATTTTTAAACTCCTCCAAAAGTATAATTTCTCTGAGAGCTTCATACGTTTGGTCTATTTTCAAAGCCCTTATCCACCTATCAAAATTACTCTGTTTGAGCCTTTCAAACTCCATGTATGTTTGACCAAATTCTTTCCTTAAATTTCTAAACCTTTGTCTGTAAGCTTCAGGCACTAGCTCATATGCACTTAAGATGGATTTCTTCACCTCCTCATACGTTCCAGATACCTCCTCCGGTAGTGATGCAAACACTTCACTCGCTCTACCTACCAGCTTTGTTTGAATCAGTAATACCCACATGTCCTGTGGCCATTTCATTTGTTTAGCTACCTTCTCAAATTAAATGAAAAAGGCTTCCACTTCCTTCTCGTCAAACCTTGGCAATGCTTGGACATATTTAAATAGATTCCCACCAAGCCTTCGATTATGACGCTCTTTCTCACTATCCTCATCACTATCATCCAACTGTACGTGTCCCTTTACGTCTGCCAATTTTAATTGACTGTCATGTTTCATGGCCATTTTTCAAAGTTCAAACTCCCTCTCTTTATCTTTTTCTCTCTTTCTTTTTCCTCTCCCTCTCTTTCTGTTTCCTCTCTCTCTCTTTCATATTCAAGCCGCTTTAATTCATTCTCATGTTCCATTTGTTTAATTTGCAACTGAATTTTTGCCATTTCCAATGAGTCAGACTCTATCTCAGGCAACTTTAAATGCTTAACCACCGCCATAATTACCTCATCTTTTCGCATTTTGTCAGGTAATGTTGCCAAAGCTAACAGTCTGCATTTCGTCTCTGTCCGTAAGATACTGCGTGTGACATTCTCCACCCCCAAAAACATCTGAGCCTCTGAAAGAGCCATTGTCCACAACACACTTAAACTAAAATACCACACCGGAAAATCAACAATCCTTCACTGTCTTTAAGTTCACAAAAGCCAATCCAATAGATGGACTTTTATCCCCCTCGAGCCCCCAATTGTTATGGGAGAGGCGTTTTCAGAACCCCAAAATGTATCATGGAGTTCAACCAACCTCCCCCTTTAATGTATTGTTGCTTTTGAAGCCCAAGCTTGTTCCTTAGGTGTGGTATTATAATTATGGACACGTGGTTTTTTAAACAAAACAATGTTTATTCCATGAACTCAACTAAATCTTTTGAAATAAACATTGGATCTCTTAACACCCCTTACTTCAAAGATAACTCTGAAAATAATACAACACTACCCAATCCTGCAAACTGTTCTTTTAAACATCCAGAAAACTTCAACCCTTCAAAAATAGGAGCACAACAATAGGTTACATTCAATATATTTATAGTCTTTGGATTTGCAGAATCACTAGACCAGCTCTTTTCCTTCATGCAGCTCTCAGCAAACCAGCCAGGCACTTTTAAGCTGCTCTCTCAAACTGAAACTAAAAGTAAAAGTGAGCTCAGCGCCCCCCACCCTCTGACATCACTTCAGTAATATGAGCTGCTCCATTTAGAACATAGAACAGTACAGCACAGAACAGGCCCTTCATGTTGTGCCGAGCCATGATCACCCTACTCAAACCCACGTATCCACCCTATACCCGTAACCCAACAACCCCCAACCCCCCAACCCCCCAACCCCAACCTTACTTTTTTATTAGGACACTACGGGCAATTTAGCATGGCCAATCCACCTAACCCGCACATCTTTGGACTGTGGGAGGAAACCGGAGCACCCGGAGGAAACCCACGCACACAGGGGGAGGACGTGCAGACTCCACACAGACAGTGACCCAGCCAGGAATCGAACCTGGGACCCTGGAGCTGTGAAGCATTTATGCTAACCACCAGGCTACCCTGCTGCCCCCTCTTATAGGTATTTCTTATAGGTATATTGCTTAAACATCCATTTCTTAAAGGTACTCTCACATGACACTTCTGCAGTTATTACTGGGCGGCTAATATAGCGATGATTAGGAAATGGGCAATGGACGAGGGGCTGAATGGAAGCGGCTAGAGGCACCGTCATGCGAGGACACCAGCTTAGGGGCACTGATAAGGGCAGCACGGTAGCATTGTGGATAGCACAATCGCTTCACAGCTCCAGGGTCCCAGGTTCGATTCCGGCTTGGGTCAATGTCTGTGTGGAGTCTGCACATCCTCCCCGTGTGTGCGTGGGTTTCCTCCGGGTGCTCCGGTTTCCTCCCACTGTCCAAAGATGTGCAGGTTAGGTGGATTGGCCATGATAAATTGCCCTTAGTGTTCAAAATTGCCCTTAGTGTTGGGTGGGGTTACTGGGTTATGGGGATAGGGTGGAGGTGTTGACCTCGGGTAGGGTGCTCTTTCCAAGAGCCAGTGCAGACTCGATGGGCCGAGTGGCCTCCTTCTGCACTGTAAATTCTATGATAATTCTATGATAACGGCACCGCTGCCGTTCCCGTTGGCACGGTACACCACTAGCCCGGTAGTGACGGCGGTACTGAGGATCTGGGGTCAGTGGAGAAGGCACAGGAAGGAGGAGGGGGCCTCAGTTTGGACCCCGATATGGCATAATCATAGATTTGTTCCAGGCAAGATAGACAGAGGGTTTCAAAGCTGACCCAAAGAGTTCTGCAACAGCCCAATGACCTCTTTGACAGTTACCCCATTTATTCCCAACAATTCATGTCCTCACATTCATCATCAAACAACTTGTATGGCCATTTATCACTCAGCCCTCATAAATGGGCAAGGTGGCAAAATTATGACAAAGAATAACATTTATGTTCTGTAAATAAAGAACAGAAACTTATTAAAACATCGGGTGCGAACCAAATGGGAACTATGTCCCATATTGAGCACGTTTAGTCACGTGTTTCCAGGCGCTCGCACTGCCGAGAAACGTAATGCTATTGAATATGACTCTGGTTAGATACAAGTCTTCAGCGGGAAATGCGTGGCCGAGGCCGCACTTTGTACCGCTTCCTGCACTGAGGAGCGCCACTCGCTGAAACTCCTCAGTATTGCGAGAAATTGGGATGCCATTTTTCAATGGTGTCCCGATCTCCCCAGCCTCCAACGCAACCCCCGAACCTCCCCCCACAAACACCAACTCACTGTAAGTTGGTCCCTGGGGGCCCATGCAAAGCCCCCCTAAACCAGCACAGGACACCCCCCCCCGGCCCGATAACCACCGTGTAAAGAATGCCAACTTGGCAGTGGTTGGAGGGGATAGATCCCAACACCTTGGTTACCTCAGAGAACTCCATATTAGAGTGAGACTAGCTGTCTCGCTTGAATATGCAGATTTGCCAGAAAGTCATCCCCCCCACCATGGGCGGGCTTCACATCTCGATGTCTCACATCTCGCGATGCGTGGCGAGCAGCGTGGATCCCAGGACTGGGGTCTCCCGGCAGTTACTGGCTTCGTTGCGCCGCAGCGCTCTGCTTTTCAGGCGCAGTGTGGCCAGTAGATCGTGCCCATAATTTTATTGATTTCTTATGTACAAAGCCTAAAAATGTTTCTTGCTACTCCTATATGGTTTCGGCAGGGGTAGATGTATGCTGCTCTGATCCCTGTTCTTGACTGACAGGTTGCTTTTGATCTACTTTATCTGGGTAATGGAGTTCTTGAAGGCTCCACCAAAGACTGCCTGTCCAGAGACAGACTCAATCATTGGGTGATGAGGCAGCATGTTGGGTACTGAGTAAGGGTGAGCTGTTGATGAGAAATCAAAGGGCTTCAACTGAAATTCCCACTTCAATATCCCATTTCTCCATTATCCCAGCCACACATCACTTCTGCCAATGTGCTGGGGCAGATTTTGTGCACATCAAGATTGTCCTATAAAACCAAGATTAAAGTATCTGTCAGTCAGTCAGTCAAAGGTGTCAGACATGTTGGTGTCCACAGTCTGCATAGTGGTTGTCCAAGTCTGCATTGACCTATGTGCTGGGCATATTTGATGGCCAACGCCCTAGGCCAATCTGTCCATGGAAGAAGACATTGGCCAGGATTCCCCGTATGAGTGTTGATGCCGAGACTGAATCTACATTGATGAAAGCGGTGCCAGTCCCACAGCGATTCAGGACCGGTTAGTGGGCTAGCACTGGCCCTACGTGGAACTGGTGTAATTCCAATGCACACCGGAGTGTGATACGATGGGGTCAGGATCGGTATTGGAGAGCCTGACAAGCAGGAGCCTGATAAGCACTCCACACCCTACACATCCTCATCCCAGCAAAGATGGCACTGGTTGCCCTGGAGCATGCCCATCCTGTTGATGGGTCGGCTGGGGCCAGAGGGTATGGTGAGGGTGGCCTGGGAGAGGGGGGGGGGGGGCGCTAGGTTCCCAGTCCCAGTGGGCAGTCAGCGGCGTGCGCAGCCGCATGGCTGCCTTGCAGGCTGCGGCAATGGTGGACCTTGCCCGGCCAACCCAACCCCATTGCTCACCTCCTAGCCACCCCCAACTACTCCCCCCAGCCTTGGCAGACAACCCCTGGCCAGCGGCACAAATGCCAGCACTCTGTAGCACTGTTAGACACTGTTGTACCCCACTCCCACACCCTCAGCAGCCACTGCACCTGTTTCCCGGTTTTAAATACCACAAGTGAACCTTGCCATCAGTAATTTCTCCTGATAGAGGCGGAGGCCCACAGAATGCTGGAACGGGCCCATTAATGATATGCCAAAGGTGTTTACTGTACAATTTGCTTAGAGAGACCACTGCATCTTCCAACACGGACTCTCCACTACTGCTCAGCTCCTCAAAATTGTCACCTGCTATGTGGACTCACTTCTGCTAGGCCTTGTCAGAGATAAAATACATGAATTCGTCATGGCAAGGCAAAAATATTGCAAATTATCATGATGAAGATGATGATATTTCACTTGCCATTGAAATGAAGTCAGCATGAGTGAGTGCCATTGTGATACATGGCTGGCTTTTATTAACTGTGTTAACAGGTAGTTAGACTCTCCCTGCCTCTTAACCTCTCCACCACGTATGCCCTAATGCCACTGATCTCCCAGCCCTACCCTTCTGCATCATGTGTGGAGGCAGGCCTCCTCCAGTTCTCTCCCTCGCTCTGGTTCCCTGTGTTCTGTGCTGTCTTTTCCAGCAAGGAGAAAAAGAAGAGAAATATGTGTGACAGTGTGTTCATCTAATGGATGGAGTACATATGTTGAGAGTTACCATGAGGGAGAGTGATGACATTATATCAGGTTGAAGATGAGTGGGCGTGATACTGGATAGATGGGGATGTGAGAAAGTGAATACAAAGTGAAGGAAGGGCACACCTGCAAGATAAATGTGTTAATTCCTGATTATTTTGCTGTCAGTCTGGATTCAATAAAAGCTGAGATGGATTTGCAGGTATCATATCATTTAATAATAACTAACTTGCAAGGCTGACTCAATCCATAGGACCTCAGGACACACACACTGTCTTCTGAGAGCCCAGGATAAAGAGAACCTCAGGACAAAGGAACACTGGAGATATACTGGTTTAGGGGCTGGTTTAGCTCACAAGGTTAAATCGCTGGCTTTTAAAGCAGACCAAGCAGGCCAGCAGCACGGTTCGATTCCCGTACCAGCCTCCCTGGACAGGCGCCGGAATGTGGCGACTAGGGGATTTTCACAGTAACTTCATTGAAGCCTACTCGTGACAATAAGCGATTTTCATTTTCATTTCATTTCATACTTCAAATTACATCAAGATTCACATGCAAACTTCCCATTGGTCATTTTACACACCTCCTGACCTGTTTATATATCCTAATTGGCTCACTTATCCTGGGCCTCTTGTTACCCAACATCCTTTTCACCATTCTCTCTACGAGGCTACCATCCCCCGAGCCATGCTTTGCTAATCCCTTTGTTCTCTGTCTGTGAATTCATTACCCTCAGGGTCCTACTGTCCATCATATTCGTTTGCTCACTTCCTCAAGTGGATATGAAGAGTCTTATGATGGAGTAGGCTTGAGAAGGCAGAGAGGGAGTACAATGATGCATGCAGGTACTCGGCTTTCCAGCCCTCTTTCTCCATTGAATCCAGTGCCACATTCCTGCTGCTGACCTCCTTGGCAAGGTCCAACTATGCATCCTTCGTTTCAGTAACAGGCTTCTTCCTCCTTGTTGCTAAGGACCCCTCATAGTCCTCAGCAGCATATTCACGAAAGCATCCATGAAGCCAGGCACACCCTTTGCCTGCCTCGACTCCATTGCAGCATTCCCAGTCCCCTGGCAGGCAATTCCTTAAACTTGAATGTTTGGCGTATAGATTACACTAGATTAAAATTATGCCATGTGGGTCCATATCGCAATTAGACAAGAAACCTGGGAGTAAAATTATAATGAGGTGACTGAATAAAACATCACAAGCGTAACATATTTCTTAGTTTCCCATGCGCTATTAGACTGCTTCCCATTCACCCACACACTCTCTGTCTCTACACATTAACATGCAGTCTGCTCCTTCATATAGTGTGCAGATCATAGTTGTTGCACAGACGAAGAAAACTAAGCTTTATTTCATTTAGAATTTAATAAATAATGATTTATTTGCCAGATGTTCATAAAATATATTTTTTAAACTAATAAGGGGTAATAACCATGTCTCCCCTAAATCTGCCACTAGTTACATGAATATGGAAATTAGATAGTGGTAATTTTATGTGTTAATGCTCCCGTTGGGTAAAATTCACCGTCAGCAGCAAAATTTGTATAAATTACTTTTTGTGTGCGCTGGTTTCAAACAACAATCTTGCAATTATATGGCTCCCTTAACAGCCTAAAATATTCCAAGGTGTTTCAACGGAATTTGAAAGCAAAGCACAAAGAGATATTAGGGTAGATAGCCTATAGCTTGGTAAAAGGAGCATCTTAAAGGAGTAGCAATTAAGGGAGAGAATTCCAGAGCTTTGCACTTGAGCAACTGAAGGCATGGTTGCTAATGGTGCAGTGAAGTAAACTGTGGATGTGCAGCGATCTTGGATGGTTGGACTGAAGGTGATTAGAGATATGGAGGGGTGAAGCCATGGAGGGATTTGAAAACAAGGATGAGAATTTTAAAGTCAAGGTAGTGTTGGAGCAGGAGCCAATGCAGCTGGGTGAGCACAGGGATGACACATGTGTCCCTCTCCAAACTACACATATCCTATCTCATATATTCATTCTGTCACAGTACTCTGGACACTTTGAAGATGGTCAATAAAATATGTCTGATCTCTGCATTATGGCATCATTACATACAATAATTGTTTACTGCAGAGAATTGGTAAAATGAAGAGCAAAGCATTTACGGTAAAGTACTAGGTTAAAAGATGGCAAACTGGTTAGCACTGCTGCCTCATGGCACCAAGGTCCCAGGTTCGATCCCGACCTGGTACACTGTCCGTGTGGAGTTTGCAAATTCCCTCCGTGTATGCATGGGTTGGGACCCCACAACCCAAAGATGTGCAGGGTAGGAGGATTGGCCACGCTACATTGTCCCTTAATTGGAAAAATGAATTGGGTACTCTAAATTTACTTTTTTAAAAGATGAATGAGAATTCTGAGGATATTAGGGTTATTATTGGTGCAGTGGGTATACTGGGAAATAGGTGGGCAGGGTGACAGTGGACGATCCAATAAATATTTATGGTTGGACCTCGTCCCGTGTGCTGTGTGAAAATGGTCCACCTCAATCTATTGTGTTAACAAAGGTGATATCACAGGTCAGAAGACTATGGCAAGCCACAGTACTCAAAAGGCAATATTGCATAAAGACATATCTCCAAACATTCCTTTTCATAAAAAGAGAAAACAGATTGCACACACTGTCAGTTACAGTTACCCACATCCATGGTCTGTAATGAAAGTCATCACAGACAAACAATTTTTCCCCAGTCTTTTCTGGGATGTCATGAGACTTGACTGGTTCTTTATCTTGCTTGTGTTTCTCACAAGCACCACACTGGCTGCTTGATCTGCTATGGTCCTTCATCTCATTGCTCATATTTGGCCAGTAGAGCACTTCTCTTGCCTTCCTCAGACTGTGATGTGGAGATACCGGCATTGGTCTGGGGTGGGCACAGTGGTTAGCACTGCTGCCTCACGGCGCCAAGGTCCCAAGTCGAATCACTATCTTTTGGAGCCCAGCTCCTTTATCAGGTGAATGAAGAGATGGGTTCCACAAACACATATAGAGACAAATTCAATGATGTAAGATGATACTTTGAATGTGTGTCTTTGCCGGTAATTAATTCTTTACAGGTCCAGACGGTGCGACTGGAGAGAAGGATAATCACATGTTAAAGAGGTGTGAATTGTCTCAAGCCAGGACAGTTGATAGGATTTTGCAAGCCCAGGCCAGATGGTGGGGGGTGAATGTAATGAGACAAGAATCCAAGGTCCCGGTTGAGGCCGTACTCATGCGTGCAGAACGTGGCTATCAGTTTCTGCTTGGCGACTCTGTTGTCGCGCGTTCTGAAGGCCGCCTTGGAGAGCGCTTACCCGCAGATCAGAGGCTGAATGCCCTTGACTGCTGAAGTGTTTGGACGGCCTCAGGATCTTACCTGAAGGTCCTCTCCCGAAGCTCCAGCCCGGATGGATCGAGTTTCCAACCGTGGGGGGACGTGTGGTCTCAGTGGTCAGAAACCCGGCGTGACGGCTGCGGATTGTGTCCAGCGCCGCCAACAGTCA
Organism: Scyliorhinus canicula; assembly: GCF_902713615.1. Taxonomy (NCBI): domain Eukaryota; kingdom Metazoa; phylum Chordata; class Chondrichthyes; order Carcharhiniformes; family Scyliorhinidae; genus Scyliorhinus; species Scyliorhinus canicula. The sequence goes on from NC_052150.1 coordinate 77,675,264, forward strand.
GGCAGGAGCCATGCTACTGGCTGGGTGGGCTTCGGCTAGAGCTGGGGGACCTGGTGGGGGGTGGCCCGGGGATAGCGAGGGCGTGTCTAGTGGGACACTATCTGGCAGAGGACGGGTCCGTGCACAGCCAGCGCTATGTTGTACGCCACGACCACTGCAGGTCATCGCCGTGCGCATGCGCGGCCACGGACCCAGCAATTCTCCAAGCGTTAATATCGGGAAGGCTGTGCGTTTTACGGTCGGAGGATCGGTGCTGGGGCCTCACTATTTTTCCCACGTAAAATGCCATGGATCCTCCGGACATGGCCTGGAAATTGGAGAATCCAGCACACTGAATTGCTTCCAGCTGGTAGCGCACATCATGTGCAGTTCACCTCCAGCAGGAGAACATGGGGCGGAATTCTCCGTTAGTCGACGCTGAAACTGGACATGCGATTGGGCGTAGATTTGACACCAAATCCCGATTCTCCCTCATCTTGAAAATGGCGTCAATGCGTTTCACTTCGCACGTACAGTAGACACCGTTTGCATTTCATTACCGGACACGACCCGGTATTCCCCGCCTCCGATGGGCCGAGTTCCCAACGGCGAGGTTCACTTGCACTTTTAAAAATAATGAAACCATTGTGGTGACGGCTGAGGAATAGAGAGAGGAGGTAGGACACAGAGAAGAGTGACTGCGGGCTGCCGGCCCGAACACTGGCCATGCTGGTTGGGGTGGGGTGGCCCTGCTTTGGGGTTGAGGAGGAGAGAGATGGGGGTAACAGTCTGAGGGACCAGGTTGCGCCTCCCCACAGGGGACTGGGGCAGTGCCCAGGCATGGAACGCCATTACGGCAGCCATCTTTCTGCCCACCCACTGTCCACCCACCTTGGCCCTGGTTCTGACCTGTGTCACTGGCTGTATGGGTGCCCCCACGCCCCCACCCACGCCACACCATACCCCCCACCCCAACACCCCCCACCCAGCTGCCATCCAGCAGTGGCCCACCCAGGGCAACACCACAGTAGCCCCTGGCAAAGGCAGTGCCAGCCAAAGGTACCCCTGGCATCAGGGATGGGAGCCAGGATCAGAAGCCCCCAAGGTGCCAACTACCGATGGGGCCAGGGGTGAGGGGATGAGGGGGGGTGGGGAGCTGCAGGGGGGATCCCGCAGTGCCAACAGGGGCCACAATGCAGCCCAGTGGACCTGATTGGGCATGGGCATACCCACCATGCTAACATGTCGACCTTTCACTCCCTGCTGACAATGGATATTGGAATTCAACCAGTAATGGGGGCCTTCCTGCTAGTCGCCGCAGCCCTGGGGGATGCACTGCTGCTGTCCGAGCAGGAGCTCCTCGAGGAGGAGGAAGAAGCATCAACAGCGGAATGGGCAATAGCAGCGCTATTGAGTGCAGCAGAGGGGGCAGATGGCAGCCACCCAGGTTGGAGGGCTGGTTGTCTAACCGGCACGGGTCCCATCACCTCCTCCTCCCTTGGAGTGCCCAATGGAACAGGGGTGCGAGCGGAGCCATCTCTGATACCCCCCAATACCTGGCACTGCCAATCCTGGAGGCCTTCTCTGGTATCGACAAGGGTCTGAACATTCGCGGCCATGGAGCACAGGGAGTGGCCCATCTCCATCTGGGACTGCACCACATCACTCTGCGACTGTGCCACCACCCTGAGGGTCTGAGCCACATCAACCAGTGAGTGGGCCAAATCCCTCTGGGACTGGGTCACCTCCCTCTGTGTCTGCGCCATGCCGGCCTGCACCTGGGCAATGCCACTGACCCTCTCAGCAATGGCCTGCTGTGACTGGGCCATGCTGAGAAGCGCCGCTGCAATCTCCAGATGGTTCTGGCTCATGGTTGCCTGTGAGAGGGCAGCCCTGTCCTGGGCCTTGGCCCCCCCCTGCACAGAATGCCCCTGGCCTTGCACACACTGACCCATATCCAACACAGTCGCTCCCATTGTCTCCACCATGGACGCCACCCATACTGTTTTGGCCTGGGTGGCACGCATGACCGGCACCACACCTAACTCCTTAGGCAGATGGACTCCTCCATCTGCCCCTGCAGGTGCATGGATGCCGGCCATCAGCCCCTTTGTAGTCCCTGGGTCTCTGACTGCATCTGCACTGTGGATTGGATTGGATATTCCAGGACCCCGGGACCCGTCTGGGTGGCAGCTGGTTACTGGGACCGGGCTGCCTTCCAACCGTCCGTCCCCTCGGCTGCTCCTATCTCCGGCTGCTCCTATCTCCACCTGCTCCTATCTCCACCTCTGGACTGACTGTGTGGTGCTCACCAGATAGTGTCCTGGGAGCCTATTCACTTATGTGCCCGACCGAGGTCTTTGAGATGGTGCAGGGTATTGGAGACAGCACTGATGGACAGTCAGTGTTCTCCTCTGACCCGAACTCTGGGTTCTGGCTGCTCTCCCCATCGGTGCTCTGTTGTCTGGGGGGGAGGGGGGGGGCTCTGGCACTGGCTGGGGAGGGGGGGTGTTGGGGGGTGTCCGAGCAAATCTCGGGCAGGTCCTGTAAGACACAGGATGACATGTATGGTTACACAGCCGCACGGGGGTGAGGGTGAGGTGGTGAGGGTTGAGGTGAGGGATGGGCTGAATGGGGTTGGGGTAGGGTGAGTGGGGTTGAGGGTAGGGTTAGTGGGGTTGGACTGTTCGGTGGGGGGTTTTGGGGGTGCTGTGAAGAGGTTTGGGGGGTGGGGTAGGGGTGGGTTAAGGGGGGGACACCAGTGTCTTGAGGATCCGCAACTTGGCAGGGGGGTCTCACTTCATCGCGTGCCACTGACCTCTGCCGCAGCGACGTCCCTCTCCTCTGGGCTGCTGACCATGTCCAGTGCCCGCTGCTCAGGCATGGTGCAGGGCCACAGGTCTGGTGGTCCCCCTCCGGTTTTCTCCTGGGGGGGGGGGCAAACACAAACAATGACAGTGTTAGACAGTCCGGCGCATGCAGCCCGCACCATCTGCCTCCCCTCCACTTGTCCAGGCGGGTCTCTAGCTCTATGTCATGGAAGCGTGGTGCTGTTCTCTTTCCAGCCATGTTGCCTGCACCGGTGTGTGTGAGAGGGGGCTGCAGCTGTGCATCAATCACGGAACCGGTGAATCCACCGCCGTTCCGGGTTCAAAGTGTGGTGTCTCCCATGACGCCCATAACACGTATTTTCTCAGTGTAGTCGATGTGTCATGTGAGAGTACCTTTAAGAAATAGATGTTTAAGCAATGCACCTTTAAGAAATAGTGCAGCTCATATTACTGAAGTGATGTCAGAGGGGGGAGGTGAGCTGAGATCACTTCTGCTTTTAGTTTCAGTTTGAGAAAGCAGCTGAAAAGTGCCTGGCTGGTTTGCTGTGAGCTGTTGGAAAGGTGAAAGCCAGTTTTGAGAAAAGAGCTTGGGTGTGTCTGTGTTTGCTGTGAGCTGGATCTACTGTGATCTTTGCCAGGAAAGAATATCTCTGAATCATTTGGGTGATTTAAACTCATAATAGTAATGTATTTAACCTGATGTGTTTCTGTTTAAAGGTGTTAAGTCTTTTGGAGGTTTGAAGGAACATTTTGAGGGATTATTTTGTGTTGTATTATTTTCGGGGTTATCTTTGAAGTAAGGGGTGGTAAATGATCCAATGTTTATTTAAGAAGGTTAAGCTGAATTCATGGAATAAACATTGTTTTGTGTTTAAAAACCCACTTGTCCATTATTGCAGTACCACACCGTCTGCTTCAAAAGCAACAATACATTAAAGTGGGGGTTGGTTGAACTCCATGATACATTTTGGAGTTCTGAAAACGCCGCTCCCATAACAGATGTGTACTCCAGATTCCCCTTCGCCATCCCGTGCCCCAATATGACATCTGCCACCGTCATCAAAGCCCTCAACACAATCTTCGCTCTGTTCGGTTTCCCCGCCTACATCCACAGTGACAGGGGATCCTCCTTCATGAGTGATGAGCTGCGTCAGTTCCTGCTCAGCAGGGGTATCGCCTCCAGCAGAACGACAAGCTACAAACCCCGGGGAAATGGACAGGTAGAGAGGAAGAACGGGACGGTATGGAGGGCTGTCCAACTGGCCCTACAGTCCAGGAACCTTCCAGCCACCCGCTGGCAGGAGGTCCTCCCTGATGCACTACACTCCATTTGGTCACTACTGTGCACCGCTACTAACAACACACCCCATGAACGTCTTTTTGCCTTCCCCAGGAAGTCCACATCCGGGGTGTCGTTCCCGACTTGGCTCGCAGCTCCAGGATCCGTCCTGCTCCGTAGGCACGTCAAACTCCACAATGCGGACCTATTGGTGGAGAGGTTGCAATTGCTCCATGCAAACCCCCAGTATGCCTACTGTGCAGAAGTCTGCGACGGACTCACCAGGGAGTTGAGAGCGAGTGGTGAGTACGTGCCTGGCGAAGAGCGTGTTCGCTTTCTGCGCGTAGTTCTCTTTGAGGAGTGCCATGGCTTCCGCGTAAGTCGGGGGATCCTGGATCAGCGGGAACATGCTTGAGCTCAAACTAGAGTACAGGACCTGTATCTTCTGAGCCTCCGTCGATGTGGGGGTCGCTGAGTTTATGTTAGCCTCGAAGCAAGCTAGCCAGTGATTAAAGTCTTCTGGCGTCGGGAGAGTGCGGATCCAGCTGCAGGCGATCTGGTTTGATTCGGATACCCATCTTGTTAAAAATGTGACTGCAATAAATTGATGCACGATCAATTGCACAAAGACTAAAGTTGCGTACAACTGTGGCTTTATTGCAGTCAGATGCGTGGCCTCCTGCTGCAGCTGGCGAAATGGCAGATGAATGGAGGACACGCATATTTATACTCCTCCTACTGGGCGGAGCCAGCTGGCAGGGGTTACCGGCAAACCTGTAATACAGGTCCTACCTTACATCCCCTAATACAGGTGTACAGTGGTTCACCACACTGCTCGATGGTGTAGAGTGATTAATCAGAATCAGCGGCCTTCATCTCTCCAGCAACCATCTTTCTAATTTGACTTCCCTTCTTACCAAAATCACACAGTGTGCAAAGTGTATCAGTTCCTTGCAGCTAGAGCACTGCTTTGCCCATGCTGGACACGTATCCTTTTCTTTTGTGTGATGTCCTGAGTAATACTTATATCCAGAGCTATGGCCTTGATCTTTCTACTGGTCCTTTTGCAAATAGATCTTCCTTTTCTCCATTCTCTTGTGCTTGGGAGGCCTGAACTGCCTCTCAGCATCAAGCAAAGCTCGCCATCTCTCCCATCAATGCTCTTCCGCTGATTATTAACCACGTCAAACCTTCTGCACGTGTCAAGAGCTTTATTGAGAGTAATCTCTCAGTAGACATACTATCATGATTGGGTCCCTTGATCCGAAGACAATCATACCTTTGATCAGATTATCCTGCAGTTGGTCAAACTCACAAGATTCACCTTAATGTCTCAGTGAAATCAAATGCTGATCAATATTTTCCCTCTCTTCCTGAGCTCTGCCGTTGAACATTTTGTGTTAATAAAAAACATTAATAGAGCATTCAAAGTCTTCGAAGACATCCAAAATGTCATAAGGCTGGCTTCTCTGGTGCACAGTGAGGTCCAAGCAATACAGCTTGTAGCACCCTTTCCCCACCACTGACAATAGAAGTGCTATTCTATCTGTTTGGGATTCTTTGGTAGTTTCATAGTTCTGCCAATGAGATGGGAAGAATATCCAATTCATTCTCAAATCTGCCTTCATCTCTATAGGAGCAAATACTGGAATGTTCAAATCCACATTTATTCACTCAACAGTCATCCCAGGTTGATGTTTTAATTCATTTCCACTATTTTTCTCAGATTCGGGCACTCTTACTGCTAAAGTCCACTCAGCTTCACTTGCACACTCCTGACACCATGTTGCATGTGGTGTGTGAACATGGCTACTGCTTCAATCCTTTGTTTTACCAAAGATAATCTCATAGGTCACATGATTATGACAAGCCACAGTAATCAAAAGGCAACAGAGCACAAAGGTATATCTCCAAACAGACCTTATTTTGATATGCTAGGTGAACTTCCAGAACTGATATCGCTTCTCATGGATAGGTTGGCAGTTTGGAAAACCTAGTGGGTTGGCTGCCAGCATAAGGCATGGGGCTGGATTCTCCGTTTTGGAATCTATGTCCCCAGGCCGGCACGAAAACTGGAGTAAGACATGCACCAATTCCCCGTTTTGCTGGGGACGAGTGAGGAGGCAGCAAAGAGCTCGCAGCTCTAGCTGCCAATTCGGCCCTGAGCACTTCCGGTTCCGAGGCCGCGCTTGCGCATAGCAGCAGCCTGCAGCAGCCGCGCTGTGCTCCATGGGGACTCAGGCCGCGGACACAGACCGCAAAAGTAGTGCCCCCCATCGGCTGCTCACGTGCCCGGACCGCCTGCCCACAATGCCCCAGCCCCGACTGAAGCCCTCCTGTCCACAGATCGCCCCTCCCCCGACTGTGGCGGCCTTGGACTGAGTCCATGAGGGTCCCACGCCGTTGGGAACTCGGCCGGTCGGGGATGGAGAATCGCGGGGCAGGCCTGAGGCCGTGGATAATCGGCGTGGCGTTCTCCTAGAGCCTCTTTTCAAGGGGTGGAGAATACCAAAACCGGCGCCGTTCCCGATATTGCCGCAAAAACGGATTCTCCACCCCATTGCCGAACACGATTTTGACGTCGGGGAGCAGAGAATCCAGCCCATTATGTGTTTAAAGAGTGACAGTGGAGAATGAGGAAGTAGAGTAGCAGGAAGCTTGATGTTGCGTACGGTTGCCTGTTTTTCCAATGAAGTCATGGAAGTGCTTGTGAAGTAAGTAAGGAAAGAGAATGAGATCATCTTTTTATCAAGACCAGCTGCGCGGGTTCAATTCCCGTACCGGCCTCCCCGAACAGGCACCGGAACATGGCGACTAGGGGCTTTTCACAGTAACTTCATTTGATGCCTACTTGTGACAATAAGCGATTATAGTATAACAATGATAATTACCTAAAGAGAAATGGGTGCCCCAGCAAAAGAGAGAGAAGTTGTGGAGGAGGTGAATGCCTGCAACATGACAGTAATTCTAGCCTCCAAAAGTGGGTAGTTTAGGTTGGTTAGGAAATTAAAATGCCCACTAAAATGTTACACCTCAAACCCACTCACATCCCAGTTTAGTGGAGCCAGGATGAGGAGTGGGAGAAAAATCAATCCTCAGGAGGCAGGTCAATCATATAAACCTTTTAATTAGGCTGTGTGGCTCCATTTTAACAAGATTTCATTTTTCATTGCTGCTGGCCAGGTTCCTCAAACTCCAGGAAACCCAACAGGTAGAAGAAGGTGAGAAGGGCTGGACCCATAAGGAATACACTTTTACAGCACTGTTTGTGACCTCGGAGAAGCAGTATTTCTACTTTACACCATTAAGAAAAACATATACATCCTAGTTTCCATTCCCTACTTCAGCACTGCACTTTAGTAAATATCGGGGCCATATTTTCAAGGACCAGTATTATGGGGAAGGGAGTAATTTAATGTCTGTCTAAGACTATCAAGATAAGATGCCTCTTTACAACTCTGCTACTCTACGTAGAGCTCTGGGACATTCTACTTCATTCTACTATAAACCCTTCTGCACCCCCCACAACCTCTGAAGCCTTTCCTCCAATAACAACAGGACACCTCCCTGCGCCTCCATCATTTGCATTAGCAATTAACACCGTGGGTGGGATTCTAGTTGACTAATGCCGAAATCGTGATATGCGATTGGGCGGAGTATAGGTTCCAACGCCAAATCACGGCAGGTGCCGATTTGATGGCAAATCGTAATTCTCTGTCAACTTGACAGTGACGTCAACGCAGTCCAGAACGCATGTACAGTAAACACCATTTGCATATCATTAGTGGGTCTGACCCTGTATTCTCCGGGGCCTCTGCGATTATCCGCCTCCGAAGGGTCGAGTTCCCAACTGCGCAGTTCCCTTGTGCTTTTAAAAATTGTGAAACTGGTGTCATGGCTGCTGAGGGGGAGGGGTTACAGAAAGTGTCCAACATCCCCACAGTTTGCTGACAGTTGTGCTGCTGGCTGGGGGGGGGGCTCTGCCAGGGCCGGGGGTAGTAGCGGGGAACGGCCAGGAGGTGAGCGGTGGGGTCGGGGTGGACGGGCACGGAACACCATTGCCGCATCACACACCTGCCTTGTAGTTGGTGGACAGGCTTTGGGGAGTCATGCGGTGAGTTACTCGCCGTAGACTTCCTAGCCTCTGACCTGCTCTCATGGCCACAGTGTCATATTTATATGTCTAATCCAGTTCAGTTTGTGGTCAATGGTAACCTCCAGAATGTTGACAGTGGGGAATTCAGTGATGGTAATGTTATTGGATGTCAAGGGTTGATGATTTGATTCTCTCTTATTGGAGATGATCATTGCCTGGCACTTGTTAACTTGCCACTTGTTAGCCTAAGCCTGGATGGGGGCTGTTTCAGCATCTGAGGAGACGCGAATGTTACTGAACATTGTGCATTCATCAGCAAACAACTCCACATCTGACCTCATGTTGTCATTTATGAAGGTAGTTGGGCCTAGGACACTACCCTGAGGAACTCCTGCAGTGATCTCTCAAGATGTCATAACTGACCTCCAACCACCACAACCATCTTCCTTTGTGCCAGGTATGACTCTCACCAGCGGAGGGTTTTCCCCTGATTCCCATTGACTCCAGTTTTGCTAGGGCTCCCAGATGCCGTACACGATCAAATGCTGCTTGATGCTACGGGCAGTCACTCTCACCTCACATCTGACATTCAACTCTTTTGTGCATGTTTGAACCAAGGCTGTAATGCGGTCAGGAGCTGTGTGACCCTGACGGAACCTAAAGTGTGCATCCATGAGCAGGTTATTGCTAAGTAAGTACCACTTGATAACATTGTTGTTGATGATCCCTTCCATCACTTTACTGATACTGGAGAGTAGGACAGTAATTGGCCGGGTTGGATTTGTTCTGCCTATTGTGTACAGGACATACCTGGACAATTTTCCAAATCGCTGGGTAGAGGCCAATGTTGCAGCTGTGCTGGAACAGCTTAGCTATGGCCCCGGCAAATTCTGGAGCACAGGTCTTCAGTACCATTGCCGGAATATTGCCAGGACCCATTGCCTTAGAATATCCAGTGCCTTCAGAGTCGGGTGAATCAAATTGGCTAAAGACTGGCATCTGTGATGTTGGGGACTTCTGGAGGAGACGGAGATGGACCATCCAATCGGTACTTCTGACTGAAGATTATTGCAAATGCTTGAGTCTTATCTTTTGCACATATGTGTTGGGCTCCTCCATCATTGAGGATGGGATATTTGTTGAGCCTCCTCCTTCTGAGTTGTTTAATTGTCCACCACTATTCACAACTGGATGTGACAGGACTGCAGAGCTTAGATCTGATCCGTTGGTTGTGGGATTGCTTATCTGTTTATCACTTGCTGCTTATGTTGTTTGGCATGCAAGTAGTCCTGTGTTATAGCTTCACCCAGTTGACACCTCATGTTTCGGTATACCTGTTGCTGCTCTTAGCATTCCCTCCTGCACTCAATCATGGAACCATGATTGATTCCCCTGCTTGGTGGTAATGGTAGAGTGGGGCATATGCTGGGCCATGAGTTTTCAGATTGTGGTTGAATATAATTCTGCTGCTGCTGATGGCCCACAGCACCTCATGGATATCCACTCTTGAGTTGCTGGACATGTTTTGAATCTATTCTATTTAGCACAGTCGTAGTGCCACACAACACAATGGAGGGTATCCTCACTGTGAAGATGAGACTTTGTCTCAACACGGATTGTGCGGTGGTCACTCCGACCGTTACTGTCATGGACAGATGCATCTGCAGGAAACAGGTTAATGAGGATAAGATTTAGTATATTTTTCCCTCTTGTTGGTTCCCTCATCATCTGTCTCAGACCAATCCAGTTATGTCCTTTAAGACTCGGCCAGCTCAGTCAGTAGTGGTGTTCCCGAGCCACTCTTGGTGATGGACATTGAAGTGTCCACCGAGAGTACATTCTCTGCCCTTGCCACCCTCAGTGTTTCCTCCAAGTGGTGTTCAACATGGAGGAATACTTATTTATCAGCGGATGGTGGCCGGTACATGGTAATCAGCAGGACGTTTCCTTGGCCATGTTTGACCTGAAGCAATGAAACTTCATGGGGTTTGGAGTTGATGTTGAGCACTTTCATGGAAATTCGCTCCCGACTGTACATCACTGTGCCCAGGGACGGTGATAGTGGTGACTGTACATTAACTGTAAGGTATGATTCTGTATGACTATGTCAAGCTGTTGCTTAGTCTATGAGACAGCTCTCCCAACTTTGGCACAAGTCCCTGGATGTTAGTAGGGAAGACTTTGCAGGGTCGACAGGGCTGAGTTTACCATTGTCGTTCCTGGCACCTTGGTTGGTGCGTCCGGTTTCTTTCCTTTTTATTGACTTTGTAGCGGTTTGATAGAACTGAATGGCTTACTAGGGAGTAGCTTGCTAGACCATTTCAGAGGACATTTAAGAGTCAACCACATTGCTGTGGATCTGGAGTTACGTGTAGTCCAGACCAGGTGAGAACTAGCAAATTTCCTTCCGTAAAACAGTCATTTTCAAACTCAAGGTAGCGACCTATGGGTGGGTCGTCGGAAGGTGTCGGGAGTGTCGCGGGGCCATCGGTTGCGGCGTTCCCCATCGCGGGATGAAGTGCCCAATGGCTGCAACCAGCTTTTAAAAATGCCGATCTCAACTGGCTTTCAGAATGCCATTCATCCTGCGCGTGCATGCCCCCTCAGCAGCGTGCAGAACCGGAGCCCAGCGAGGCAGAAAACCTCCTCCTGACCTCAGCGCATTGACCCAGCAGCAGATTCTTTTAAAAACTGAATGGAGTCTTCTCTCCAGAAGCGACAGTAGAGAGCAGGTCATGTGTCCATACACTGACATCACGTGCTCTCAGCGCGAGAGAGATTCCTCCACTTTGTAGCTGCCAGCGTGCTGGTGTGAGCTCCAGGGCCTCTGGTGAACAATAATAATAATCTTTATTAGTGTCACATGTAGGCTTACATTAACACTGCAATGACGTTACTGTGAAAAGCCCCTCGTCGCCACACTCCGGCGCCTGTTCGGGTACACTGAGGGCGAATTCAGAAGGTCCGATTCACCTAACAAGCACATCTTTCAGGACTTGTGGGAGCAAACCGGAGCGCCCAGAGGAAACACAGACATGGGGGGAATGTGCAGACTCCGCACAGACAGCGACCTAAGCCGGGAATCGAACCGGGTCCCTGGCACCGTGAAGCAACAGTGCTGACCACTGTGCTACTGTGCCACCCTAAATTTCAAGAAGAATCTGAAATCAGAAAGAAAGCAGTATAAAGATGATTTTTTGAGGCATGCATTTATTGATTGTCCCACCGCAACTCAGGATGCAAAGCTCATGTGTGTTATATGTCAGGAAGTACTGGCAAATGAAAGTTTAAAACCCGCAAAACGTTAAAGGCATGGTGAGTTTGAGGACAAACCTCTTGATTTTTTTCAACGGATGCAGTGAGAGCTTAAATCATCAGCTGATGTCCTTAGCAGAAATGTAACATGGAATGACAAAGCAAGAGAAATTGTGAGGACCAAGCAGGCAAATAGGGTAGGTCGTGTAGCCGGCATGGGTCTTGAAGGATGGCCGGTTGGCAAAAATGGGTCCCAGGCAAAAAGGTTTGAAAACCACTGCCCTAAAGAACATGAGTGAACCAGCTGGGTATATTTACGACGATTGACAATGGTTTTACATTCATCATTAGACTTTTAAGTCTGGATATTTATTGGACTTAAATTCCACCATTTGCCAAGGTGGGATTTGGACCCGAGTCCCTGGAGTATTACCCTGAGTCTCTGGATCACCAGTCCAGTGACAATATCACTACGCCACCGCCTCCAAAAAATAGTTGAACTAAAGATAAGTGATAGTCAACAATAGATCAACAGACATTAAACAATTATATTAGGCTTGGAACATCAATGTTGTTTTAGTACGTGAGCTGCAGGAATGGGTTTCTGTGTTTTCGCTGTGGGGAATCTTTTATAACATCTGAGTCATCCATAGAGTTTGTTTGAGGTCTCTGCCGAGCCATTTAGACGTTTTGCAAATTAGTCAACCTAAATAATTCTTTATCAATTTCAGTCAAGAAAAGCTCTTTGCCTGGTGAAACTGTCACAGGCACCATCAACAGCAATCCGAATATAATACAGAGGTTAGAATAAAGGTCTCGAAGACTTTCTTTAGAAATATAATCAAGCATTATCAATAGATGATGAGGAAAGCTTTATTGGAAAAATGTCAATGACTGGATGAATTTCAAGTGCCTTGTCAGATGGATCAATATTGCCAATTGTGAGGCTGGATTTTTCCAACGCCTTTCTGGAGAACTTTCTTTGATAGCCTCCTTCCTTTAGTGGTATGCAGAAAACTAAACAGTGCAGAAATACATAACCCACTTAAACCATTTGATGAGACTGGACAACACCATGTTGATTGCAGAATGAAAGACGTCCTTTTGGAATCTGTCTGTAGATGATTTTGCAGGGATCGGTTGTAGCTCATAAATGAAACTGCCTTCATTTTCCGGAGATTTCCAAAACTGCTCCAACCTATTTTTCTATTTAACACTGTTTTATTGATCTTTATTGATTTTTATTTATTTATTCATTTACAGGACGTGGGCATCACAAGGCATCATTTATTGCCCATCACTAATTGCCCTTGAGAAGTTGGTGGGGAGTTGCCTTCTTGTCCCTGAGGTGTAGGTACACCCATAGTGCTGTTAGGGAGAAGGGTCCAAGATTTTGACCCAGCCGCATTGAAGGAACGACAATATATTTCCAAGGTGGTGAATGATTTGGAGGGGTACCTCCAGGTGGTGGGGTTCCCAGGTATCAGCTGCACTTGGCCCTCTAGATGGCAGTGGCTATGGGTTTTGAAGGTGCTGCCTAAGGAATCTTGGTGAATTACTGCAGTGCATCTTGTAGATAGCACGCACGGCTGCCACTGTCCGTTGGTGGTGGAGGGATTGAATGTTTGTGGAAGAGGGAGCAATCAAGAGGGCTGCTATGTCCTAGATGGTGCTGAGTTAACTGAGTGTTGTTGAAGCTGCACTCATCCAGGCAAGTGGAGCATATTCCATTACATTCTTGATTTATGCCTTGAAGATGGAGGACAGGATGGTGGACAGGTTTTGGGGTCTGGAGGTGAATCACTCGCTGTGAGATTCCTAGCCTTTGACTTGCTCTGGTAACCACAGTATTAATATGGCTAGCCCAGTTCAGTTTCTGATCAGTGGTAACCCCCAGGATGGTGATTGTGGGGCATTCAAAGATGGTAATGCCATTGAATATCAAGGGCAATGGTTAGATCCTCTCTTTTAGTACATGGTCATTCACTGACACTAGTGTGGCGCGAATGTAACTTGCCACTTGTTAGCCCAGAGCCTGGATTTATCCAGGTCTTGCTGCATTTGGACATGAACTGCTTCATTATCTGAGGAATCATGAATGGTGAAGAACATTGTGCAGTCTACTGCGAAATCCCAACTTCTGACCTTATTGTGGAAGGGAGGTCATTGATGAGACAGCTGAAGGTTATGGTTTGGCAGAGGACACTACCCTGTGGTGATGTCCTGGAGCTGAGATGATTGAACCCCAACCATTACAACTGTCTTCCTTTGTGCCAGGTATGACTCCAACCAGCAGAGAGTTTTCCCCCTAATTCCCATTAACTCCAATTTAACTATGGCGCCTTGATGTCTATATTGGGTCAATGTTGCTTTTATGTGAAGGGCAGTCCCTCTCACTTCCCCTCACCTCTGGCATTCAGCCTTTTTGTCCATGTTTGAACCAAGGCTGTAATGATGTCAGGAGCTGAGTGATCCTGGTGGAACCAAAACTGAGCATTCGTGAGCAGGTTATTGCTGAGTAAGTACCACTTGATAGCACTGTTGATGACTCCGTCAATCACTTTGCTGATGGAGAGTACACTGATCGGGCGGTAATTGGTCGGGTTGGATTTGCCCTGTTTCTTGTGTACAGGACACACCTGGGCAACTTTCCACATTTCTGGATAGATGCCAGTGTGCTGGTGGTGCCAGCTGAACTGGAACAGCTTGGCTAGGGGTGCGTAGGTTCTGGAGCACATGTCTTCAGGATTACTGCTGGAATATTGACAGGGCCCATAGCCTTTGCAGTATTCAGTGCCTTCAGACATTTCTTGATATCATATGGAGTGAATCATATTGGCTGAAGACTGACAACTTTGACGCTGGGGACCTCCGGAGGAGACCAAGGTGGATCATCAGCTCGGCACATCTGGCTGAAGAGTTTTGTGAATGCATCAGCCTTATCTTTAGCACTGATGTGCTGGGCTTCTCCATTAAGGATGGGGATATTTGAGCAGCCTCCTCCTCCAGTGAGTTGTTTAATTGTCCACTGCCATTCACGGCTGGATGTGGTAGGACTGCAGATCTTCGATCTGATGTGATATCACTTAGCTCCGCTTATTACTTGTTGCTTATGCTGTTTGGCACACAAGTAGTCCAGTATTGTAGCTTTACCAGGTTGACACCTTATTTTTCGGTATGCCTCGTGCTGCTTCTGACATGCCTTCCTGCAATTTTAATTGAACCAGGGTTGATCCCGAGGCTTACTGGTAATGGTAGAGTGGGGGATATGCCAGGCCATGAGATTGCAGATTGTGGTTGAGTACAATTCTGCTGGGCTGGTGGCCCACAGCGCCTCATGGATGCCCAGAGTTGCTAGATCTGCTTAAATCTATCCCATTTAGCACGATGGTACAACATGACTGAGGGTATCCTCAATGTGAAGATGGGGCTTTACTTCCACAAGGATGTGCAGTGGTCACTTCTATCACTCCTGCCATGGACAGATGTATCTGTAACAGGCAGGTTGGTGAGGATGAGGTCAAGAATGTTTTTCCCTCTTGTTGGTTCCCTCACCACCTACTGCAGTCCCAGTCAAGCAGCTATGTCCTGGCACTGATATTTTTGCTGATTCCCAGTCAACCCCACCTCTCCCCCTCACCCAACCTCTGTTCCTGCCTTCAAAGGGCTCAAGTATTCAGGGATACCACTTGAATAGTGCTTAACTGACTGAAAAGTGTATTGGGATATCCTAAAGTCATGAAAGGCAGGATTTAAATGTAAGTCTTTACTTCTTTATAAATGACATCTGCAGTTTTAGTGGAAGTGTACTACTTCAAGTTGTCATGGCTGAGTAATCTTCCACTACATATTCAGTTCAGTAACAGCCTAAGTGCATGGCCAACATACCTTAAGTTACAGTGATAAATGCAGAAGGCTCACTATTCTGTCTGCCACTAATTAGGAAAACAGACTAGTTAGTTTAAAATATTGTCTGCAAAATTCAACTCCTCAGGGGCCACATTTTTTATTCTACCAGTGCCATTTTGACTCTAATCTCTGCGTGCATTTACACTTCTGCTATGAACCATGCTCACTGTTATTTTGATGTGGACATTAGTGTGCATGCAGAGTAGGAAGATTGTGATCTCAGTCAGCATGTAATGTTCACATATTTGACACCAGTGTTATTACCACTTTGGAGTTGAGTGCTCCAGTTAATGGCGTCCGGAAACATCCAGAGCTGAACACATGTTCAACAGCCAGAAACACCCGTACCTGCGCTATTTAATGGGATCATCCCTCCTTCCAGGTTAGGTGTTGGTTGATTAATACTGGTTGTTGTTGCAATTAAAGAAGTATCTGGTGATTTTTTTGTTTAAAGGTGGAGATGTTATGGAGAATGGTATGATACATCCTGAATGATTTACATTTGCTCCTGAACAATGGTACAGGGGTATGCATTCCCCAGGGAATGAGAGTAAGAATGAACAGAGGTGACACAGAGCAGGACAATATGCTGGAAAAGGGTGGGTAAAGAGAGAGGCCATATGTCTCATATGGGCAGCACGGTAGCGCAGTGGTTAGCACTGTGGTTTCAAGGTGCCAGGGTCCCAGATTCGATTCCCAGCTGGGATACTGTCTGTGCGGAGTCTGCACGCTCTCCCCGTGACTGCGTGGGTTTCCTCCGGGTGCTCCTGTTTCCTCCCACAGTCCAAAGACGTGCAGGTTAGGTGGACTGGCCATGCTAAATTACCCTGAGTGTCCAAAAAGGTTAGGAGGGGTTATTGGGTTACGGGGTGAGGGCTTAAGTGGGTTGGTTCAGACTCGATGGGCTGAATGGCCTCCTTCTGCACTGTATGTTCTATGTTGCTCTATGTCTGCAGGATAGTCAGGAAACAATTCTCCTGCCTGAATGTCACAACAAACTGTGTGCCAGATGCCTACACTTCACTGTTGGCATTCTCAACTGAAACCTGTCAGCTGCTGCAGCCACAATTGTAAAATCCGACCAGGGTGAGGATAGTATTGGGCTCCTTCAATACAGGTGTACTTGCAACATAATGATAATAATAATCGCTTATTGTCACATGTACCAGCCTCCCTGGACAGGCACCGGAATGTGGCGACTAGGGGCTTTTCACAGTAACTTCATTGAAGCCTACTCGTGACAATAAGCGATTTTTATTTCATTTCATTTCATGTAGGTTTCAGTGAAGTTACTGTGAAAAGCCCCGAGTCGCCACATTCCGGCGCCTGTTCGGGGAGGTCGTTACGGAAATTGAACCTGCGCTGCTGGTATTGTTCTGCATTGCAAGCCAGCTATTTAGCCCATTGTGCTAGACCAGCCCCAACATTTCCCTATTTGCCGTCCACTATTGCTTAAGATCACCGTTCAAGAGAGTTCATTGCAGGTCATTCTGTTTTGCCACAGACAAGCAGGCAGAATAAGCACATGGCTTTGTGAGGGTTGCAGGTTTCCCTACCATGCAGAATGCCATTGATAGTATGCACACGCTATCTCAGTGGCTATAGTAAGAGAGAGTGCAAATGGTCTGTTGGATGAACTCACGCAGATCTTGGCCTTCGAGACAGGCTGCAGGCTGTATTATCTTGGCATGGGTAGCAGCAGTCTGGGTTGGCTGAGTGACAGGAACTGGGGAAGTGACAGTGATGGAAGGATGAATTCTGTAATCTTGAGGATGACTAGCAGGATAGCAGGATCATGCCCATGCTAAATAGGATAGACTTCTATGTCTATGTCTAGATCTAGCAACTCGAGCCTGGGCATCCATGAGGCGCTGTGGGCCTCATTTGATCACTCGCCTTGTGATAGGCAGTGGCATTGTGATATTGTCGCTGGACTAGTAATCCAGAGACCCAGAGTAATACTCTCGGGACCCAAGTTCGAATCCCACCATAGCAGATGGTGAAATTTGAGTTCAATACAAATCTGTAATGAAAAGTCCAATGATGACCATGAAACCATTGTCGATTGTTGTAAAAACCCATCTGCTTCACTAATTTCCCTTTGGGGATGAAATCTGCCATCCTTACCTGGTCTTGCCTACATGTGACTCCAGACCCACAGCAATGTGGTTGACCTTTTTTAAAAAATATTTTTATTCTCCATTTTCACATTTTCAGAATTTACACCCCACCAACAAACAGTAAACGGTAACGATACAATGTCAATCCCCTTATTAACCACAACAATCCCATCCTCCCACCACCCCCCAAACAACGGCCAGTGTGACAATATAAGCATCAAATAAAACAAAACCTCCCAAGGAAATAAAAAGAAAAAGGAATCAGGAATTGTCTATGGTCACCATTGACATTTACAGTCCACCCCCCCCCCCCCAACCTTATATTCAATGCCATTCAATCCCCGAAAGAGTACCGTGAATGACACCCATGAATTTTAGCCCCCCCCCCCCCTCCCCCAACCACACACAGATTCCTCCCCTCCACTTCCTCATGTAAACCCCTCCCCCCAGCCTCGATTCCTTCCCCCAACTTTTCACCCTGGCTAGACTCACCAAAACCTGTTCTGCCAGGCTCCGATGGCCGCAGCCCCTCCCCCACCTCACTCCCATTCACTGGCCGACTTAAACCGGCCAGCGTGGATGCCCCCGCCCGGGTCTCCTTCCCCCTTGCCCGGTCCCAGGAAAACAAAGAAATCTCCTTTAGCACACAACCCCAGCATACACACCCAAGCCCCAAAGAACCATCGTTGCAAACGAAAGCCCCATCTCTTCCCTTGTCCAATATACAGTGTCGACTCATTTAGTACATACACCAACACGCAGTGAAAAAATAAAGTTACATGAGGCTACATCGGTACAAACATGCTCTCAGTCCCATTTCTCAAATCTGCCACAGTCCTTCTGCCTTCGCCAGCCCCTCCGCCGCTTCCACCGTCCCAAAATAAAAGTCCTTGGATTTGTAGGTCACCCTCAACTTAGCTGGATATAATATAATCTGGTTGACTCTTAATTACCCTCATGGATGGGCAATAAATGTAGCCCAGCCAGTGATATCCACATCCCATGAATACGTTTTTTTAAATCTGCAAAGCATCAACGTGGGATCACAGATGAATTCAGTCTGAGCTTCCACCTCAACACTCAGACAGTGGGTGGCTTCTGTTTGTGCTGCAATGGATGTTGAGACATCGGCCATCAGACACTGTATGATGGTTAGATCTGCAATTTCTATATTGGACAGAATAGGCTCCAGATTCTATGCAAAGTCCTGTACCAGGTTGGTACCAAACTCCCCTGTGCTCCTTCATATTAACAGCAGGCTTTCTGGTAGGTCTGATAATGTATCAGGCGTTTCATTGTGCATGCCCATCAGTGATTCTCTGGATTCTACCCCTTTGAAATCCTCATCTGGGTCCGCTGCAGTACAACTTGTGTGTGACCTGCCCCTCCAAGGAGCAAGCAATTGCTCTATCCCCCTGCCGTAATTGTGGGTCATGCCCAGTGACTTCCCACTTCAGATCTTGCCTCTTAGTTACCCTCTAAAGTTCATGCAATGTCAGTATCAGATCAGGTGAGAGCAACTGATAAATCTTTCATCATCATCAGTTTCTTCTTCCACTTGTTCTTCATGTTGCTCTACCACTGCCTGGCCAGGTGGCAGTTCTTGGATATCTGAAAGGGAAATATTCAAGGGTAGGATTGCAGTGAGGGAAACAGGGTAATACAAGAGGTGCACACTTATAATATGTGCAATTTAGAACAAAAGAGATTGGTGGATTATAAGTAAGTGGGGTATGAGAAGGAGGAACATGCAGACATCTTTGATTGTTTCAACCTCTGCGCTAGCCACAGCCTTAGTCATGGTGGCTCCAGTAGTGGTGAGTACCATTGAGGATAAGGAAATCAGAAGTGCCTATCCCCAGCCAGTTAGACTGCAGTCTTCAGTTATGTCCCACCTTGTCTTGCAAGAGAGAGGACTGTCTGCCAGTGAGCATAGTGCATGGCGATGTGATTGTCATGAGTAAATAAGTGGCAATGTATGCAAGTCACAAAATATCGGTGTGAGGCTTGCAGCAGAGTTAAGTGGGTGAGAATGGAGTGAAGCTATGAATGTGTGGAATGAGTTGTGATTGATGAAGGTTGTTGGTAGGGAAATGATGGGGAAGGTGCATTGAGCTGTGTGTGAGGCTAGTGATACAGTTAATTGAATGTGGCATCTAAAGATCATTCACTAATCTTGAATACTCATGTAAAATTACTGTGCTTTTATGACACCACATCCAAATCCTTAGGGCTATGCTGCTGGAATTGGCCTGTATGTTATCTTGCCTTCTCAAGAGTTTGCCTGCTGGCTCCCTGTGGGTTCACAAACCAATATGAATAGACAGGATAGAACAGGAAGTGGAGTTGCTTTATTGGTTAAAGGTGGCATCCAAGCTGCATTAAGAAATTATATTAGCACCAAGGCCAAAATGTTGAATCGATCTGGGTGGAAATAAAAAACACAGGAAAGAATTACTTGGTAGGAGTAATTTACAGGTCCCCATGCAGTGAGCCCCATAGTACGAACCACGAAATAATGAGGGCTTGTGAGAAGGGCACAACAATAATTATGGGTGATTTTAATATGCATATTGGGCAGCACCGCAGCATAGTGGTTAGCACAGTTGCTTCACAACTCCCGGCTTGGGTCACTGTCTGTGTGGAGTCTGCATGTTCTCCCCGTGTCTGCGTGGGATTCCTCTGGGTGCCGCAGTTTTCTCCCACAGCGATGCGGAGGTTAGATGGATTGGCCTGCTAAATTGCCCTTACACGCCAAAAAAGGTTAGGTAGGGTTATGGGGATAAGGTGGAGTTGTGGGTATAGGGTGGAGGTATGGGCTTGGGTAGGGTGCTCTTTCCAAGGGCCAGTGCAGACTCGATGGGCCGAATGGCCTCCTTCTGCACTGTAAATGCTATGATTCTATATTGACTGGACTAATCAAATTGGCAAGGGTAGCTTTGAGGGAGATTTCATAGAGTGTATGAGGGATTGTTTCTTAGAACAATATTTTATGAATCAACCAGGGAGCAGGCTATTTTAGATTTAGTACTATGTAATTAAAAAGGGTTGACAAATAGCCTTGTCGTTAAGAATCCGCTTGGAAGGAGTGATCACCGCATATTAGAATTTCAAATTCAGGACTTCCGGTGGTGGCGATGACGTAGGAAGCCGCACATTTGGGAGCTCCCGATTCAAACGGACTTTTCGGCTCTTTTTAGAGCCCAAAACGGTGGGAGAAGGTGTGCTGATCAACTTTCTCCGCATTTCATGACTCGAACTCGGAGTGGAAAGGGGGAAAAAATGGCAGCAGCTCCCCAGAAAAAACGGGGGAAGGATTCCAAGAAGGCGGCCGGCGGAGCAACAGAGGAGTGGAGGCTGTGGGCCCAGGAGCAGCAAGCTGCTCTCCTGCGCTGTTTTGCAGACTTTAAGGCTGAGGTGCTGAGCTCTCTGCAGGAAACGAATAAAAAGCTGTCGGAGATTCAGACGACCCAGGATGCTGGCATCCAGGCATTGCAGGCGCAGGCCACTGAACGAGAGGAGGAGGCCATGGTCCTCGTGAGTAAGGTGGAGGGGCACGAGGCACTCCACAAGAAGTGGCAAGACCGCTTCGAGGAGCTTGATCACCGCATGAGGCAGAAGAATTTGAGGATCTTGGGCCTTGCGGAGGGGCTGGAGGGGTCGGATCTGACAACCTACGTGGCCATGATGCTGAACTCGTTAGTGGGGGCAGGTTCTTTCCATCTGCCCCTGGAGCTGGAGGGAGCCCACAGAGTACTGGCCAGGAGGCCTAAGGAGAACGAACCCCCGCGTGCAGTGCTGGTGAGGTTCCACCGGTTCAGTCATCGGGAGTGTGTGCTGCGCTGGGCCAAGAAGGTGAAGAGCAGCAATTGGGAGAATGGGGTAGTACGGATCTACCAGGATTAGAGTGCGGAGGTGGCTAAGCGGCGGTCCAGGTTTAATCGGACGAAGGAGGTGCTCTATAAGAAGAAGATTAAGTTTGGAATGTTGCAGCCTGCGCGCTTGTGGGTAACTTATTTGGATCAGCATTATTATTTTGATTCCCCGGAGGAGGCGTGGGCCTTCGTGCGGACGGAGAAGCTGGACTCGAACTAGGGGTTGGGGGTTGCGGGGTCGGTTGTACTGCTTTATTGCTGGTTTCTGCTGTTGCTGTGTTTTTTTTTCTGTACTTTTGTAATTTTGATATGGTTATTTATTGGGGTGTTGTTCTGTTTTTTTGTTGGGGGGCATTGTTTTGGTTTTGTATCTTGCGGGGGCGGGGGTTGGGGGGGTTTGTTGTATTCTGTACAGGGTTGGGGGTATGGAGTGGGGTTGGTATTTGAGAGCTGCGTCAGAAGGGTGTGGTGGGGCAGTGCGAAAGCGCGGGCTTTCCTTTGGTTTCCCGCGTTGCGGGGCTGGGGGGTGGAGACGATGACGGGGGCGGGGCCTTAACTGGTTCTTCCCCGTGCTGGAGCGGTGCCTTGAGGAGGGATAGGATGGGGGATGATCCCACTTTGGGAGGGGTCGGGTTTTTGGCGGGAGCTTCCAGGGTCAGCAGAAGTTAGCTGACCCACGGAAGTACAATGGAGGACGGTTCGCAGCTAGGAGGGTTCCTAGCCTGGGGGGGGGGGGGGAGGTGATTGGGGACTACTGGGTTGCTGCTGGCAGGGTCAGGAAGGAGCTGGTGTGGGCCGGGGGGGACAGAGGTGAGGTGTTGTCGCTGTGGGGACTGGGTCGGGCGGGGGGTGCGGGCCTGGGGCGGGCAGTCGACGGGCTATGGCTAGTCGACGGGGGAGGGGGCGGGATGCCCTCTGATCCGGTTGGTCACCTGGAATGCGAGAGGATTGGATGGGCCGGTGAAGCGGTCTAGGGTACTTGCTCATCTGAGGGGGCTAAAGGCAGATGTGGCAATGCTTCAGGAGACCCACCTGAAGGTGGCAGACCAGGTCTGAGGAAGGGGTGGGTGGGGCAGGTTTTCCACTCTGGGTTGGATGTGAAGAACCGGGGAGTGGCGATTCTGGTGGGGAAAAATGTGTCGTTTGAGGCATCTGAGGTGGTGGCGGATAAGGGGGGTAGGTATGTTATGGTTAGGGGCAGGCTACAGGGAGAGAAGGTGGTACTTGCTAGTGTGTATGCCCCAAATTGGGATGATGCGGGCTTTATGAGGCGTATGCTGGGACGGGTCCCGGATCTAGAGGCGGGAGGTCTGATTATGGGGGGGACTTCAATACAGTGTTGGATCCTTCACTCGATCGGCCCAGTTCAAGGACGGGTAGGAGGCCGGCGGCGGCCAAGGTACTGAGAGGGTTTATGGACCAGATGGGAGGGGTGGACCCATGGAGGTTTGTGAGGCCGAGGGCACGGGAGTACTCTTTCTTCTCCCATGTACATAGGGTTTATTCTCGGATAGACTTCTTCGTGGTGAGTAGGGGAGTGATTCCGAGAGTGGAGGAGGCCGAATATTTGGCCATTGCAATCTCAGACCACGCTCCGCATTGGATGGAGTTGGAGATGGGGGAGGTGCGGGACCAGCGCCCGTTGTGGCGGTTGGATGTGGGGCTGTTGGCGGAGGAGGAGGTGTGCAGGAGGGTCCGGGCAAGTATTGAGGGGTACCTCGAGGTGAATGATACGGGGGGAGGTCCGGGTGGGGATGGTCTGGGAAGCTTTGAAGGCAGTGATTCGTGGGGAGCTGATATCCATCCGGGCACACAGGGAGAGGAGCGAGAGGGATAGACTGGTGGGGAAGATGCTGGAGGTAGATAGGAGGTACGCGGAGGCACCAGAGGAGGGATTGTTGGGGAAGAGGCGCAGCCTAGAGGCTAAATTTGATTTGCTGACCACTAGAAAGGCGGAGGCACAGTGGAGGAAGGCACAAGGGGCAGTGTATGAACATGGTGAAAAGGCGAGTAGGATGCTGGCTCATCAGCTCCACAAACGGGATGCGGCTAGGGAAATTGCTGGCGTGAGAGATAAGAGTGGGAAGGTGGTGCGGAAGCAGGAATGAGGTCTTCAAAGATTTTTACGGGGAACTGTACCGGTCGGAGCCAACGGTGGAGAGGAGGGGAACGGAGAAGTTTCTCGATGGGCTATCTTTCCCGAAGGTGCAGGAGGAGCAGGTGGAGGGGTTGGGGGCGCCGATTGAGCTGGAGGAGCTAGTTAAGGGGATCGGGCAGATGCAGTCAGGGAAGGCGCCGGGGCCGGATGGGTTCCCGGTGGGGTTTTATAAAAAGTTTGTGGACCTAGTGGGCCCCTTGCTGGTGCGGACACTTAATGAGGCGTGGGAAGGGGGGACTTTGCCCCCGACAATGTCGCGGGCGCTGATTTCTTTAATCTTAAAGAGGGACAGGGACCCCCACCAGTGTGGTTCATACAGGCCCATATCTCTCCTTAATGTGGATGCCAAGGTGCTGGCAAAGATCCTGGCCACCAGGATAGAGGACTGTGTGCCAGGGGTTGTACACGAGGACCAGACAGGTTTTGTGAAGGGAAGGCAGCTGAACACGAATGTGCGGAGGTTGCTGAATGTCATCATGATGCCGGCGGTTGAGGGGGAGGCTGAGGTAGTGGTAGCACTGGATGCGGAGAAGGCCTTCGATAGAGTGGAGTGGGGATACTTATGGGAGGTGTTGGGGAGGTTTGGATTTGGTGAAGGGTTTATTAGATGGGTAAGGCTGCTATATGAGGCCCCGATGGCGTGTGTGGCCACGAATGGGAGGAGGTCGGAGTACTTCCGGCTTTACCGAGGGACCAGGCAGGGGTGCCCCCTGTCCCCCTTGTTGTTTGCATTGGCAATCGAGCCGTTGGCGATGGCGTTGAGGGATGCAGGGAGGTGGAGGGGTTTGGTGCGGGGTGGGGAGGAACATAGGGTGTCGTTGTATGCCGATGACCTGCTACTGTATGTGGCGGACCCGGTGGGAGGGATGCCGGGGTGATGGAGCTGCTATCTGAGTTTGGGACCTTTTCAGACTATAAACTAAATCTAGGTAAGAGTGAGGTGTTTGTGGTGCACGCTGGGGACCAGGAGGAGGGAATTGGTAGGCTCCCGCTTAGGAGGGCAGGGGAGAGTCTTAGGTACCTGGGGGTGCAGGTGGCCAGGGACTGGGGGACTCTTCACAAGCATAATTTTGGATTGTGGATCAGATGGAGGAGGAGTTCAAGAGGTGGGACATGCTGCCATTGTCGTTGGAGGGGAGGGTGCAGTCCGTCAAAATGACGGTGCTTCCGAGATTCTTGTTCCTTTTTCAGTGCCTGCCCATCTTCATCCCCAGGGCCTTCTTTAGGAGGGTGACTAGCAGTATTTTGAGCTTTGTGTGGGCACATGGGACTCCGAGAGTGAAGAGGGTTTTCCTGGAGCGAGGGAGGGATGGAGGCGGGTTGGCGCTGCCCAACCTTTTGGGGTACTATTGGGCGGCCAATATGTCAATGGTGCATAAATGGGTGATGGAGGTGGGGGGGGGGGGGGGGGGGGAACGGCGTGGAAAAGAATGGAGATGGCATCTTGCAGAGGTACGAGCCTGGGTGCCTTGGTAACGGCGCCGTTGCCGCTCTCTCCTAAGAGGTATACCACGAGCCCGGTGGTGGCGGCGACCCTAAGAATCTGGGTACAGTGGAGACGGCATAGGGGGGAAACAGGGGGCTCGATGGAGGCTCCATTAGGTGGAAATCATCGGTTCATCTCGGGGAACACTGATGGGGGATTTAGGGGGTGGCATAGGGTGGGCATCAGTAAACTGAGGGACCTGTTTATTGACGGGAGGTTTGCGGGCCTGGGGGAACTGGGAGATAAATTTGGGCTCCCCCAAGGGAACATGTTCAGATACTTGCAGGTAAAGGCGTTTGCTAGGCGACAGGTAGAGGAATTCCCTTTGCTGCCCTCGCGGGGGGCGATGGACAGAGTGCTTTCGGGGGTGTGGGTCGGAGAGGGGAAGGTGTCTGACATTTATAAGGTAATGCAGGAGGTGGAGGAGTCGCCAGTGGAGGAGCTGATGGCTAAAGGGAGGGGGAACTTGGGGAGCAGATAGAGGAAGGGACTTGGGCGGATGCCTTGGAGAGAGTCAACTCTTCCTCTTCATGTGCGAGGCTTAGTCTCATCCAATTCAAGGTGCTGCACCGGGCCCACATATCCGGGACTAGGATGAGTAGGTTCTTTGGGGGTGAGGACAGGTGCACCAGGTGTACGGGGAGTCCAGCGAATCATGCCCATATGTTTTGGGCATGCCCGGCACTGGAGGAATTCTGGAAAGGGGTGGCGGGGACGGTGTCGAGGGTGGTTGGATCCAGGGTCAAACCAGGGTGGGGACTCGCGATTTTCGGAGTTGCGGCAGAGCCGGGAGTGCAGGAGGTGAAAGAGGCTGGTGTCCTGGCCTTTGCGTCCCTAGTAGCCCGGCGGAGGATCTTGATGCAGTGGAAGGATGCGAGGCCCCCAAGTGTGGAGACCTGGATCAGTGACATGGCGGGATTTATAAAATTGGAAAGGGTCAAATTTGCCCTGAGAGGATCAATACAAAGGTTCTATAAATGGTGACAGTCTTTTCTGGACTTCCTGGCTCAAAGATAGGTATCTTGGTCAATAGCAGCAGCAACCGGTGGGGGGGGGGGGGGGGGGGGGGGGGGGGAGAGAGAGAGAGAGAGAGAGAGAGAGAGAGAGGGGGGGAAAGGGGGGTGTTCTTTATTATTGTTTCTATTTCTCTATGGTTATGTAACCTAACATTGTGTTAATTTAAGTTGTTGTTAATATGTTTTGTTGTTCATTGAGGATGGGCGAATGTTTATGACGGCTATCATTATTGTTACTGTTGGTATTTTATTGCGGGTCGTTGTTGTTATATAAATACAAAATTCTTCAATAAAAATTATTTTTAAAAAAAGAATTTCAAATTCAGACTGAGCGAGAGAAGAGAGAGTGCCAGACTAGAATTTTAGTGTTGGGCAGTGATTATTATACAGGCCTGAGGAAAGAGTTGGCCTAAGTAGACTGGGCACTGGGCACAAAAAAATTGAGGGTAGGAACAATAATGGATGTTCAGG
This sequence comes from Scyliorhinus canicula, assembly GCF_902713615.1. Taxonomy (NCBI): domain Eukaryota; kingdom Metazoa; phylum Chordata; class Chondrichthyes; order Carcharhiniformes; family Scyliorhinidae; genus Scyliorhinus; species Scyliorhinus canicula. The sequence goes on from NC_052150.1 coordinate 77,701,739, forward strand.
GAGATATTAAATACCTCTCAATTAAAGCATATTCCTGAGAGGAAGAGGAATTGTAAAAGAGAGGAAAATATTCCATGGCTAAACAAGGAAGTCAAGGAAGACATAAAGACAAAAACTAAGGCATACCATACTGCAAACGCTAGTAGCAAGCTGGAGGATTGGGAGAACTTTAAGCTTCAGAAAAGGCTACTAAAAATAACATCAAAAGAGCGAAGACCGACAAAAGAAAACTAGCAGAAAACATAAACACTGATACCAAAAGCTTCTATAAGTATATAAAAGGGAAGAGAATAGCTCTTTGTTGGCCCTTTAGAGGACAATACTGATGAGGTAATAATGGAGAACACAGAGATGGCTGGGGCGAGACTACATCTGGAGTATTGTGTCCAGTTTTGGTCTCCTTCTTTGAGGAAGGATGTGGTGGCATTTTGTAACACAGGGATGCAGCCAGGGCTATAATAATAATAAGAATCACTTATTGTCACAAGTTGGCTTCAATGAAGTTACTACTGTGGGCCTGTTTTAGAGCCAGAAAATTTTGCGCCCCTGACATGCAACATGGCGCCAGCCGCGCGCAGAGCCAACCTGCAAAATATTGGCTCGCAATATTGCTGGCTCGCAATCGCCGGACCACCCCCCCAACAGTGTCCCCAGCCCCTGCCAAAGTCTCCCTTGCCCACAGATCGGTTATCTCCCAACTGTGACTGCGCTGGACTGAGTCCGCAGCCACCACGCCGAGTTCTCGACGGGTGATAGCACACGCGACCAACGGTGTCGGGAACGCGGCCGGTCGGGAGCTGAGCATCGGGGGGGAGGGCCTCGGGCATTGTCCTGAGGCCGTCGATATGGCGTGCGGTGTACTCTTCGAGGGGACAGAGCATCGTGAAAGTGACGCCGCCCTCGATTTTGTCAGAAAACGGGGATTCTCCGGCCAATCGCTGAACACAATTTCGCCGACCGGAGAACCTCAGTTTCCTATCTCCCTTCTGGGGGCCAGAGACCTGAATGCAATAGATATGCAGATAGGGGAAGAAATGGTTCAGGCCGTCAATTGGAGGGGCTGAGCACTCCCCCCCCCCCACCCCCACCCCCACCTACCCAAACTTCCAGGATCCTAGTGCAATTCAGGAAAAAGATCAACAACAGAACTCTGGTATAGCGTCTCAGGTGGAGCTTAGACACCTGAAACATTGATCCTCTGTCAGTTTAATGTATGTAAAGTGTTGTCTGAAAACCCCTGTGGGTAGGAACATCTGCACAGTGTTCTTCTCCCTTTACTCCCAGCGGCTCTCGCTCACTCCAACCCACTTTGCTGTTCCTCCTTCCTTCCAGCCCCAAAGGCTGATCTGCAAACATGCCAACTCTTGTGAATCGATTGCAAGAGGCACCATTTCCAACTTAAATTCAGCTTTGCTTGTGATCTCATGGGAGAAGTGTAAAATCTTGGAATTTTTTTTAGTAAGCCCTTCTGTGTATGCTGTGACAAGCCTGGAGCCTGAAGTTGTTTTTCTGCCTCCTTAGCCTGTGCCTGTCTGCAGCTGCCTTTCTGCCTGAAACAGTGGAGCCTGGATTCAGAACTACAGTTATGCTGGCGTCTGAAGTTGCTTGGATTTTGATACCTTTGGTTGTACTTTGCTCTGTCATCAACCTCAATAATAATTTGTAATATTGTTGTTTTAATGGCTAACCTCAATAGTTTTCATACGAGTGTTGCCAGAACTTAATGTTCGTACTTCAGTTCTTGATTGATGGCTGCGTTAATCAAAGGAGTTTTTTGTGAGTTCATCCTGGTTGCATGTTAACCCCAATAACATTCCAAAGTACCTGCTAGTTCAGTTGGTGAGCTGTTTGCAATTTGAGTCTATTGCCAACAGATTACCACTTTAATCACAGTGATTTGTGGCTTCCAAACAATCGCATTACAGTGTTTCCTGCTCCCGGTAAGAGACAGGGAAGGCAGGTAGCAAACAGCTTCAGGCCCCAAGGGTTTCAGGCTCCAGGTTCAGCGAAGCAACCTGCTTGAACAGGCCCCACTTTTGATTTCAACTTGACTTACCAGAGTGGAGGCGCATTCGGGGGCACAGCAAATTGAATGGGCATGTGCAGTCCCAAAACTGGTACACATGTGTAGGACTGATGCACCTTGCAAGTAATCACTATGCCCAACGTGAGGGACTAAGACTTCACCATGTATATTTATTTAATTTTAGAAATGGAGCGATATTCATTACTATCTTGAAATTTTTTTAAAAATATATTTTTATCAGGGTATTTGCAAGTTTTTATAATAACAATAACAATGACATAAATATGGTATAATAAACATTTCCACCCCCATCCCAATCTTCACACACTCCAACCATAAAACAACAGCCCGGCCCTCCCCTCCCCGCTTGGAATACTGCATCTGCTGACATTTTAATTTTCCCTGTTGCTCATTCTGGGTGAGTGTGCTTAACACTCAATTTGGCTCTGTTTCGTTCGTTAGCTTTGGTATCGTTAAGATACCGCCACAAGTTTCAAGGTCAAGTTCAAAGCAATAAAACCATACACCAATTAGTAACTTCAAACAAGACACGTTTATTATATTACAGTAATCTACTAGTCATGCATATAAACTATAAGACTAGGCTAATCCTACCACTACTAGGCCAAATACTTATCTGGATAAGGGGACTGCCGGATCAGGGAACAACGGCTTCTAGCTTTGTCCTGGGTCCGCAGGCTTCCAGTGGTTATGGTCTAAAGGGGTCAGGAGTGTCTACTCTCGTAGCGTGCGTTGTGACTTACTTGCTGGCGGCTTCTGTCCAGACCTCTCCTGCACAAGGTTCTGCTGCTGCAACGGCGTTCTGCTGGGAGGGCTAGCTGGTCAAGGAGAGGCTGACAGAGAGAGCGAGCTGGGGTCGGGATCTCTGTTTTATACTCTTCTCAGGGTCTTGCGCCCACCTGGGCGGACCCTCTATACTCTCGCAATCGATTGGGTCTCTTCCCAATCAATTGATTTGAATTCCCCAATAACGGGACAGTATCTCGATCACTGGGGCGGTTCTTGGGACTTATTGTTTTGGGCTTCTTTGGCGCCGAAAAGTCTGGCCTTCCATTCAATGTATCGATTAGTGTTAACTTGTGTCTTTTGTGCCTGGCGATCATAGAATTTACAGTGCAGAAGGAGGCCATTCGGCCCATCGAGTCTGCACCGGCTCCTGGAAAGAGCACCCTACCCAAGGTTAACACCTCCACCCTATCCCCATAACCCCACCCAACACTAAGGGCAATTTTGGACACTAAGGGCAATTTATCATGTCCAATCCACCTAACTTGCACATCTTTGGACTGTGGGAGGAAACCGGAGCACCCGGAGGAAACCCACGAACACACGGGGAGGATGTGCAGACTCCACACAGGCAGTGACCCAAGCCGGTATCGAACCTGGGACCCTGGAGCTGTGAAGCGATTGTGCTATCCACAATGCTACCGTGCTGCCCGGTATCGCCTCATTAATATGCTAACTGTTTCTTTTCATAGTGTTGTCTGGTTTCAGCAACAGCCAAACTGGTTTCTACAGCAGTCCAAATATACAAGCGCTCTGCAAGCTGCTTTCTTTTTACAACATGTCCAATTTTCCCAGCATTCCTTGCAATCTTCCATTTTGTGTTTGGGCAGTGGTCACCCCAGGTGGCTACATCCCCAAGAAAGTCGACAAACGGCTGCCAACTCCGGGTGAACCCTACAATTCACCCTCTTGAGGCGAACTTTATTTTTTCTAGACTGAGAAACCCAGCCATGTCACTAAACCAGGTCCCTATACTCGGGGGCTTCAAGTCCCTCCACATTAATAAGACCTGTCTCCGGTCTACCAGGGAGGCAAAGGCCAAGACATCAGCCTCTATCGCGCCCTGAACTCCCGGCTCTTCTAACACTCCAAAGATCACTACCACTATCACTATCACGACTCGGCACCACCCGTGTTTTTAGTACCGTGGACATTGCCTTCGCAAAACCCAGCCAAAAACATCTACGCTTCGGGCATGCCCAAAACATGTGGACATGATTTGCTAGGCTTCCTGCGCACCTCGCACACCTGTCCTCTACCCTGAAAAACTTGCCCATCCTAGCCGCTGTCATGTGTGCCCGGTGGATTATCTTAAATTGTATTGGGCTAAGCCTGGCACATGATGAGGATGTATTAACCCTGCTTCGGGCATCCGCCCATAGACCCGCCTCCATCCCTCTTCCTAGCTTGTCCTCCCACTTGCCCTTAAACTCCTCAACTGGAGTTTCCTCCGCCTCCGAAAGCTCCTGGTAAATATCTGATAACTTCCCCTCTCCCACCCAGGTACTGGAGACTACTCTATCCTTTATCCCCCATGGCGGCAGCAGCGGAAAGGCCAGAACCTGCTTTTCAAAAAGTCTAGCACCTGCAAATACCTAAACACGTTCCCTGCTGACAATTCAAATTCATCCTCCAAGGCGTTCAAGCTGGGGAAGCTCCCGTCTATAAATAGATCCCCAGCCTTCTAATTCCTGCACTTTGCCATCTCCGGAACCCACCATCCAGCTTCCCTGGTACAAACCGATGATTATTATAAATCGGGGTGCAAACCGACGGTCCCTCCACTCTCTTATATCTCCTCCACTGCCCCCAGATTCTCAAAGCCGCCACCACCACCGGGCTTGTGGAGTATCGGGCTGGCGAGAACAGAAGAGGTACGATTATCAGTGCTCCCAAACCCGTGTCTTTACATGACGCCACCTCCATCCGCTCCCATGCTGACCCCTCCCCCACTACGCATTTCCTAAACGTGACTATATTAGCCGCCCAGTAGTAGTTGCAGAAGTTCGGCAGCGCAAACCCACCCTCCCCCCAACTGCGCTCCAGCAACACTTCCTTCACTCGCGGGATTTTGCCCGCCCACACAAAGCCCGGAATAACTTTATTCACCCACTTGTAAAAGGCCCTTGGGCTGAAGAAAGGGAGGCACTGAAAGACAAACAGAAATGACGGGAGGACCTTCATTTTCACGGTCTGTACCCTCCCCGCCAGCGATAGCGGGAGCATGTCCCATCTCTTAAAGTCCCCTTTCATTTGTTCTACAAGCCGGGATAGGTTTCACTTGTGCAGTACCTCCCACTCCCAGGCCACCTGGATTCCCAAATATCGAAAGCTCTTCCCTACCATTCTAAGCGGCAGCTCTCCCAGCCTCTTCTCCTGCCCTCTTGCCTGGTTCGCGAACATCTTGTCTTTCCCCCGAAAAATTGCCAAATTCCCCCAGGATTCACATAACTTCCCCCAACCCCTCCAATGGGTATGAAATGTACAAGAGCAGGTGATCTGCATAAAGTGAGACCCGTGCTCCACCCCCCCCCCAAACCGCGCGCCCCCCCCCCCCCCCCCCCCCCCCCCCCCCCCAACCACCGAACCAGCCATTTACAGCTCCTGGAGGCTCTTAATGCCATGGTCAATGGCTCTATGGCCAGAGCAAACAGTAGCAGGGAGAGGGGGCACCCTTGCCTCATCCCTCGGTGTAGTTTAAAATACCCCAACCTCAGACGGTTCGTAGGAACACTCGCCATTGGTGCCTGATAGAGCAACCGCACCCAGTCAATGAAGCCTTCACCAAACCCAAACCTTCTCAGCGCCACCCACAGGTAATTCCACTCCACCCGATCAAAAGCTTTCTCCGCATCCATTGCTACCACCACCTCTGCCTCCTCTCCTTCTGAGGGCATCATAATAACATTTAAAAGCCTTCGAACATTGGCCTTGAGTTGCCTGCCCTTTACAAATCCTGTCTGGCCTTCCCAAACGCCTTCAGGCCCGGGACACAATCCTCTAGCCTTGTGGCCAATATCTTCGCCAGCAGTTTGGCATCCACATTCAGCAGAGAAATTGGCCTGATTGATCCGCATTGCTCCGGATCCTACTCCTGTTTCAGGATCAGTGAAATCGAGGCCTGCGACATTGTTGGGGGAAGGACTCCCTTCTCTCTTGCTTCATTAAATGTCCTCACCAGCAGTGGGCTCAATATCTCTGAAAACGTCTTATAGAATTCCACCGGGCAGCCGTCAGGCTCCGGGGCCTTGCCCAACTGCATGCCCTCCAGCCCCTCGATTATTTCCTCAATCTCAATTGGGGCTCCCAGCCCTTCCACTAGATCCTCATCAACCCTCGGGAACCTCAACTGATCCACAAACTGCCTCATCCCCTCCACCCCCACCGGTTCCGACTCTTACTGTAAAAGTCCTTAAACACCTTGTTCATCATCGCTGAGTCCAGGACAGTATACCCACCTCTACTCTTTACTGTCCCTATCTCCCTGGCCGCCTCCCTTTTTCTGAGCTGGTGCGCTAACATTCTGCTTGCCTTTTCCCCGTACTCATAAATCGCCCCCCTTGCCTTCCTCAACTGTTCCACTGCTTTCCCTGTAATCAACAGCCCAAACTCCCCCTGTAACCTCCGCCACTCCCTCAGTAGCCCCGCGTCTGGGGCCTCCGAGTATCTCCTGTCCAACTGGAGTATCTCCCCAACTAATCTATCCCTCTCATCCCGTTCCGCTTTTTCTCTGTGGGCCCGTATCGAGATTAATTCCCCTCTGACCACTGCCTTCAAAGCTTCCCAGACCGTCGCTGCAGGGACCTCCCCCCCCCCCCCCGTGTCATTTGTTTCCAGGTAGTTCTGGATAGATTTGTTCACCTGCTCACAGATCGCTTCGTCCGCTAGCAACTCCATATCCAGCCTCCACAGCGGGCATTGTCCTCTCTCCACACTAACCTGTAGATACACCCAATGTGGAGCATGATCCAACACTGCGATTGCCGAGTACTCAGTATCCACCACCCCCGGTATTAACGCCATGCACAGAACAAAACAGTCGATGCGAGAGTATACCTTGTGGACATGGGATAAAAAAGAAAACTCCTTCACCCTTGGCCGTGCAAACCTCTATGGGTCGACTCCCCCCATCTGTTCCATAAACCCCTTCAATTCCTTTGCCGCAGCAGGCATCCTTCCTGTCTTGGATTTTGACCGGCCCAATTCCGGATCGATGACTGTGTTAAAATTTCCTCCCATAATCAAGTTATGTGACTGGGGTCTTACCTCGCACCCGCCTCATTAATTCCACATTGTCCCAATTCAGTGCATATATGTTCACGAGTACCACCCGCACCCCCTCCAGCTTCCCTCTCACCATTATGTACCTACCCCCCTTGCCTGACACGATTCTCCCTTCCTTGAATGGGACTCGTTTATTGTTCAAGATCGCTACCCCCCTGATCTTTGAGTCCAGCCCTGAGAGGAATACTTGGCCCACCCACCCCTTTCTCAATCTAGTCTGATGTGTAACCTTTAGGTGTATCTCTTGTAACATTGCCATGTCCGCCTTCAGCACCCTCAAATGCGCAAACATGCGAGCCCTCTTGACCGGCCCACTCAACCCTTTAACATTCCATGTAATCAGCCTGGTCGGGAGGCTTCCAGCCACACACACACACACACACACATCCCCCCCCCCCCCCCCCCCCCCCCCAACCCGCCCGCCCACGACTAGCCATCACCCTTTTTAGGCCAGCCTCCAGCTCGCGCCTCCAGCCTCCTTGAGCCCCCTCGGGCTTTCGCCGTTCCCGACCTCCCATTGTCCCCTAGTAACAGTTCCTCCCCTGTCAGCAAAGCAGCTCCCACCCCCGTCTCCCTCCCCGCCCCCAGCAACAGCACTAGAAACCCAACCCCCCATATCAAGCTCCAGCTTAACACCTGCTCGGCCCCACTGTGCTTCCGTGAGTCAGCTGACCAAAGCTGACTTGATAGCGCCCGCCCATGGCACCAAGCAGTCTTTCTCCCCAACCAGCTCCCTGGAAGACAAAGTTAACTTTAGCCTTCAAAACAGCTCCTTATTGCACATAACACGACTTATACAACCCAACATAACAAATCGCCAGTACAGTACTCTTCAAGGCTTCAGTGTCTTTTAGTTCACCTCCAGTCTTTTTTCTTTGATAAAAGTCCATACATCGTCTGGCGATTCAAAGTAGAAGTCCCATTCCTCATGTGTGACCCACAGGGGGGCTGGGTACAACATCCGGAACTTCACCCCCTTCTTAAAGAGGGCCATTTTTGCCCGATTAAACCCAGCTCGCCTTTTGGCCAAATCCGCACCCAGGTCCTGATAAATGCGCAGCTCACAATTCTCCCACTTGCTGCTTCGTTCTTTCCTGGCCCACCACAGAACGTGTTCCTTGTCCAGGAATCGGTGTAAACGTACCAGCATCGCCCTCGACGGCTCGTTCGCTCTGGGCTTCTTCACGAGGGCTCTGTGCACTCGGTCCAATTCCAGGGGCCAAGGGAACGCCTCAGCCCCCATCAACTTCTCCAGCATGTTTGTTACTTCGGCCCTCGCATCCGATCCCTCACTGCCTTCAGGGAGGCCGACGATTCTCAGATTCTGCCTCCTGGACCTGTTCTCCAGGTCCTCCAGCATTCTTTTCTGGAGGTCATTCATCTACTCCACCTTGGTCTCCAGCACGGTTATGTGTTCCTCGTGCTCTGACACATTTTTCTCCACATCCTGGATCACTCGTCCGTGGGTCTCCTGATTCTGCACCACCTGATCAATCAAAGCCTTGATCGGGTCCACCATGTCCTTCTTCAGCTTGATGAAGCAGTCCTCGAAAAACGTCACCAGCTGCTCCGTCAACCACTGTGCCGTCTCCCTGTGGCCCTTACTCTCTGCCATGCTTTCCCGCATTGCCAGCTCTACTCGCGTCTTCCAATTCGAGCTCTAACTTGACAAGCTTTGACAAAGAGCCATCGGACTCGAAATGTCAGCTCCTTTCTCTCCCTACACATGCTGCCAGACCTGCTGAGATTTTCCAGCATTTTCTCTTTGGTTTCAGATTCCAGCATCTGAAGTAATTTGCTTTTATCCAGTAGGAAGACTCACATGTCGTTATCCCTGAAGAGCTGCTGATGAGGGCTGCACTGACCAAATTCAAAGAGAGCTATACAAAGGTCATCTGCATTTCATAACCCAGGCTGACCAACAGGTGTCTGCTTGTCTGCTAAGACAGAGGGCCTTGGAACCTTCCTTTCAATTCTCAATGGTTGAATCATTTCACAGTTTTGGGGACCCAGACGAGGGTTACATGTACTTTGTCAAAGGCAATGGGTGGAATTTTACCAAGATTTGCCAGAGTGTCAGGTTCAGATTTTGTTTTACAAATTTAGAGTACCCAATTCATTTTTTCCAATTGAGGGGCAATTTAGTGTGGCCAATCCACCTACTCTGCACATCTTTGGGTTGTGGGGGCAAAACCCACGCAAACACAGGGGGAATGTTAAATCTCCACGGGCAGTGACCCAGAGCGGGGATTGAACCTGGGTGCCTTGAGGCAACAGTGCTAACCACTGCTCCACCATGCTGCCCAGGTTCTGGTTTAACACTGGCATGTATCTCTCCAAATGCCCAGCTAAGTTTTCAGATCAGATTTTCTGGCGCTCAGTTCACAGATAATCTGAGGGGGGGGCTTGGTTTACATCATTACTCTGATGGGGCAGGGCCTGATAGAGCCAGCAAGGCTGGCTCTGGCTCCATCTTTAAAGAGCACCCTGATCTGCACCAAAAATATTTCCCCCTCCCCCCAACCTCACCAGAATTGGGTTCACCCACCCACCATGGACGTATTGGGGCACTATTCCCTCCCTCCCCTCCAAACACCAATATCATGGAAATGTCAAGGGCACTCGTCTGCAGCCCACACTCCCCCCCCCCCCCCCCCCCCCCCAACCATCACAGAAGTATCGGAGATTGAAGACACTCACCAGACCACCCCCATCCCCCACACCCCTCACAGGCATCAGTCTCTCAGCACACATATTGGGAACCACCAAATCCCCATGGGGATTTAATTGTAAGGGGAATAGATAGGTGTTTTTGTGGCTGCAAACGAGACTCCAGGATGTTGCCTCCCTGGTGCTAGGGTCAAGGATGTCTTGGAGCAGTTACAGGACATTCTGGATGGAGAGGGTGAATAGCTAGTGGTCGTGGTACACATTGGTACAAACAACATAGTTAAAAAAGGGATGAGGCCCATAAAGCAGAATATAGGGAGTTAGGAAGAAAGTTGGGAAGTTGGAACTCAAAGATAGTGATCTCAGGATGAATACCAGTGCAACGTGCTAGTCAGAGTGTAAATTGCAGGATATCTCAGATGAATGCGTGGATGAAGAGATGGTTAAGGGGGAGGATTTCAGATTCCTCGGGCATTGTATCTGGTTCCGGAACAGTTTCTACAGATGAACGGTAGCTATTGTAACCCCACTATTTAAAATGGGAGGTAGAGAGAAAACAGGGTATTATAGACCAGTAAGCCTGCCATCAGTAGTGGGGTAAATTCTGGAATCCATTGTCAAAGATTTTATAGCAGAGCACTTGGAATACAGTGGCAGGATCGGACAGAGACAGTATGGATATATGAAAGGGAAATCAGGCTTGATAAATCTACTGAAATTGTTTGAGGATGCAACCAGTAGAGTTGATGAGGGGAGCAAGTGGATCTGATTTATTTGGAATTTCAGAAAGCTTTCGACAAAGTCCCACATAAGGGATTAGAGTGTAAAATTAAAGCGCATGGGATTAGGGGTAATGTATTGAGATGGATGGAAAAGTAATTGGCAGACAGGAGACAAAGAGTAGGAATTAATGTGCCTTTTCCAAAGAACAGGTAATGACTAGTGGGTACCGCAGGGATTGGTGCTGGGACCCCAGCAATCCACAATATATATTAACGATTTAGGTGAGGGCACAAAACGTGATGGGCGGGATTCTGAGATCCTGAGGCTAAGTGTTGACACCGTCAGAAACACCGTCGCGTTTCTCGATGGCGTCAACACAGCCTCAGGATCAGCAATTCTGGCCCCTACAGGGGGCCAGCACGGCACTGGAGCGGTTCACGACGCTCCAGCTGCTGATCCCGGGTGTTAACTGGGCGCCGCGGGATCCGCGCATGCGTAGTGGCACCAACGCCAACGTGTGCATGCGCAGTGGCTTCCTTCAACGCGCCGGCCCCGACGAAACTTGCCGCAGGGCTACAGGGGCCGGCGCGGAAGAAAGTAGGCCCCCAGTCAGAGAGGCCGGCCCGCCGATCGGTGGGCCCCGATCGCGGGTCAGGCCACATCGGAGGCTAACCTGGGGTCGGACCCCCGCCTCCCCCCCCCCACAGGCTGCCCCTGACCCTTCCACGCCGAGTTCCCACCGGCTGAGAGCAGGTGTGGATCACGCCGGCGGGACTCGGCTTTTTTACAATGGCCGCTCGCCCCATCTCAGGCCGAGAATCGGCGGGCCGGCTGCATTCAGCGGCCCCTGACCGGCGCCACGCCTACCATGCCGTCACCAATGGCGCCGATTCTCTGCTCTGTGGAGAATCGCATGCTGGCATCGGGGGGGGGGGGGGGGGGGGGGGGGCATGGCGTGATTCGCGCCAGTCGCGGGGATTCTCCGGCCCGGCATCGGGCCGAGAGAATCCTGCCCAATATCTCCAAAGTTGCAGATGTCACAGAATTGGGTGGGAGGTCAGCTGTGAGCAGGATGCAGAGATTCTTCAGTATGATTTGGACAAGTTGAGTGCATGAGGAAACAAATGAATTGCAGATGCAGTACAACTCCTATAAATGTGAGGTTATACACTTTGGTGGCAAATCAGGAAGGCAGACTATTATCTGAATGGCCATAAATTAGGAGAGGGGAATGTGCAACGAGACCTGGGTATCCTCATGCACCAGTTCCTGAAGGTAAGCATGCAGGTGGTAAATAAGACAAATGGTATGTTGGCCTTCATTGCAAGATGATTCGAGTACAGGAGCAGGGGTGTCTTGCTGCAATTATACATAACTTTGGTGAGGCCACATGTGGAATATTGTGTGTAGTCTTGGTCTCCTTATCTGAGGAAGGAAGTTTTTGCTACAGAGGAAGTGCAGTAACGGTTTACCAGACTGATTCATGGGATGGCAGGAGAGACGCATGGGCCCCTTGCAGTGTGGATCATACAGGCCTATCTCGCTCCTCAATGTTAACGCCAAGTTGCTGGCGAAGATCCTGGCCACCAGGATAGAGGATTGTGTGCCAGGGGTGATACACGAAGATCAGACAGGATTTGTCAAGGGACGGCAGCTCAACACGAATGTGCGGAGACTGCTAAACGTTATCATGATGCCGGCAGTGGAGGAGGATGCGGAGATAGTGGTGGCGCTGGACGCAGAGAAAACGTTTGATAGAGTTGAGTGGGGGTACCTGTGGAGCGGTTTGGATTTGGGGAGGGATTTATCAAATGGGTGAGGCTGCTCTACGCGGCTCCGATGGCAAGTGTAGTTACAAATGGAAGGAGATCTGAGTACTTTAGGCTCTACCGTGGAACCAGGCAGGGGTGCCCCCTGTCCCCCTTGCTCTTTGCACTGGCGATTGAACCTCTGGCTATGGCGTTGAGGGAGTCAGGGAGATGGAGGGGTCTGGTGCGGGGTGGGGAGGAACATCGGGTATCACTGTATGCGGACGACCTGCTGTTGTATGTGGCGGACGCAGAAGGGGGAATGCCGGGGGTGATGGAGCTGTTAGCGGAATTTGGGGGCTTCTCGGGCTATAAGTTAAATTTAGGCAAGAGCGAGGTATTTGTAGTACACCCGGGAGATCAGGAGGAGGGAATTGGGAGGCTCCCGTTTAAGAGGGCAGTGAAGAGTTTCAGATATCTGGGGGTGCAGGTGGCCAGGAGTTGGGGGACTCTCCATAAGCTTAATTTTACCAGGCTGGTGGAGCAGATGGAGGAGGAATTTAAAAGGTGGGACATGGTGCCGCTATCGCTGGCGGGTAGAGTGCAGTCCGTCAAAATGACGGTTCTCCTGAGGTTCTTGTTCTTCTTCCAGTGTTTGCACATCTTTATCCCTAGGGCCTTTTTTAGAAGGATGACCAGCAGCATCATGAGCTTTGTTTGGGCGCATGGGACCCCGAGGGTGAAGAGGGTCTTCTTGGAGCGGGGTAGAGATGGGGGGGGGGGGGGGGGGGCTGGCGTTACCCAATCTCTCGGGGTACTACTGGGCAGCCAATGTGTCGATGGTGCACAAGTGGGTAATGGAGGGGGAGGGGGAGGGGGCAGCATGGAAACGGATGGAGAGGGCGTCCTGTGGAGATACAAGCCTGGGGGCCCTGGTAACGGCGCCGTGGCCGCTCCCTCCTACGAGGTATACCACGAGTCCGGTGGTGGCGGCTACCCTCAAGATTTGGGGGCAGTGGAGGCGACATAGGGGAGAAGTGGGGGGCTCGATGGAGGCTCCGTTAAGGGGGAACCATAGGTTCGTCCCGGGGAACATTGATGGGGGATTTCAGGGTTGGCACAGAGCGGGCATCAGACAGCTGAGGGACCTGTTTATTGATGGGAGGTTTGCGAGCCTGGGGGAGTTGGAGGAGAAATTTGGGCTCCCCCGGGAAACATGTTCAGGTATCTGCAAGTAAAGGCATTTGCTAGACAGCAGGTGGAGGGATTCCCTTCGCTTCCCACGAGGGGGGTGAGTGACAGGGTGCTTTCGGGGGTCTGGGTCGGAGAGGGGAAGATATCTGATATCTACAAGGTTATGCAGGAGGTGGAGGAGGCGTCAGTAGAGGAGCTGAAAACTAAGTGGGAGGGGGAACTGGGGGAACAGATCGAAGACGGGACATGGGCTGATGCCCTGGAGAGGGTTAATTCTTCCTCCTCGTGTGCGCGGCTTAGCCTCATCTAATTCAAGATGCTGCACCGGGCCCACATGACTAGGACGAGGATGAGTAGGTTCTTTGGGGGTGAAGACAGGTGTGTCAGGTGCTCGGGGAGTCCAGTGAACCATGCCCATATGTTTTGGGCATGCCTGGCACTGGAGGAGTTCTGGAAGGGGGTGGCGAGGACGGTGTCAAGGGTGGTGGGATCCAGGGTCAAGCCGGGATGGGGACTCGCGATTTTTCGGGTTGGGGTGGAGCCGGGAGTGCAGGAGGCGAAAGAGCAGGGCCGGCTCAAGGCACCAGCAACTCGGGCAGTCGCCCGGGGCGCCATGTGCTAGGGGGCGCCAGACTCGGGTCCCGCGCATGCGCAGTTGGGCCAGTGCCAGCCAGTTGGGCTGGTCCGCCCCCCCTCGGGTCCGCCCCCCCGCCCCTCCTCGGCCCCGCCCCTCCTCGGCCCCACCCCCCCTCGGCCCCGCCCCCCCCCAAGGGCGCCGAAGTTCAGCTTGCCCGGGGCGCCAGCAACCCTAGGGCCGGCGATGCGAAAGAGGCCAGTGTTCTGGCCTTTGCGTCCCTAGTAGCCCGGTGAAGGATTTTGCTACAATGGAAGGATGCGAGGCCCCCAAGCGTGGAGACCTGGATCAATGACATAGCGGGTTTTATTAAGCTAGAGAAGGTCAAATTCGTCCTGAGAGGATCGGTACAAGGGTTCTTTAGGCGGTGGCATCCTTTCCTCGACTTTCTGGCTCAACGATAGGGTACTGGGACGGTAGCAGCTGCAACCCGGAGGGGGGGGGGGAGAAGGGGGAGGGAAAAGGGCGGGGGGGGGAGACGATGACTATGTTTGTTTACTTTTTGTTTACTTAATTTTAATTTATTTTTAAGTTCTTTTCTGGGGTTGGGGGGGGGGGGGTGGGGGGGATATGATACATGCGTTGAGGCGGCCTGGGGGGTGTTACAGTTGTTATGGGTTAGTTTGTTGCATTTCATTGTTTGTTGTTATATTTTATATTTTCTGTAAAAAATTCCAATAAAAATTATTTTTTTTTAAAAAGGAGAGACGCATGGGGAGAGATTGAGTCGGTTCAGATTGTAATCACTGGAATTCAGAAGAATTCTAACAGGATTAGACAGGGGAGATGCAAGAAGGATGTTCCCGATGGTGAGGTGTCCAGAGTCAGGGGTCACAGTCTGAGGATACAGAGTAGACCAATTAGCACAGAGATGAGGAGAAATGTCTTCTCCTAGAGTGTGGTCAGCCTGTGGAATTTGTTACCACAGAAAATAGCTGGGGCCAAAACATATTGGGCGGGGTTTTCCGTTTCAGGTGTTAATGCCGGGACAGAATCGGTGGACTTCTACAACAGCAAAACTGGTGCCAGGCCAAGAGCAATTCAACAAAAACTAATGGGCTAGCACCGACGCCACATGGTAAACAAGTGATTCCAACGAGAAACAGTGTTGGATTAATTGGGGCCGGGATTGACACTCAGGAGGCTGACAATCTGCAGCCGCATATTAGCACTCCGCTGCCCACACACACCATCACAGCCAACAGGATGGCAGCATGGATAGCACCATCTGGATTGTGGACGCAGAGCTCGAGACTTTGCTGGGCGCTGTGGAGGAGAGGCAGGCATCCCTGTACCCCAGGGGTGGGAAGGATGCTGCCATCCCCCCAGCTGTACATCAGGCCTGGGCGCAGGTGGCAGAATCTGCTGGGCCCAGAGAGAGGGCAGTTGCCAAGGCAGAGGCTGGCATCGGGTGAGCAAGTGAGACCCTGCTGAGTTGCGGTTCGCCATATCACCTGTGTCACCACCTCCAACCCCCTCCACCACCACCCCCAAACCCCCCCACACACCCCCTCCACCACCACACCTCCCCCTCCACACCTTTCCTCCACCACCACCCAGCATCCCCCCCCCCCCGGCAGCACCCCCACACTCCACCAACACCCACCACCCCAACCCACGCTCCAATCATGCGTCCTGTCATGTGTCTTGCAGGATCACCTGGCGATGAGGAGGGCCACAACCCCAGGTGAACAGCAGCAAGGAAGAGGACACAGACAGTGACGAGAACCCTCGAAGCGCAGCCCGAAACACCCCAGTCACCAGTCCGGGGACAACACTGACTTCCCACCACAGCTGTCTCCAGCACCCTCCACCATCCCAGAGACACTCACCTTGGTTGGTCACTTTAGTGAAGAAGCTCCTGGGGCGCTCTCTGGTGCGCACCACACACGTGTTGTGGTACATCAGATGGAGGTTGGAACATCCAAGGGGACGAATGGCGGGAGGGCAGCCTGATCCAGGGACTAGCTGCCGTTCAGACAGATCATGGGCTTCTGGAAAGGGCGATCCCATCAATAGTGGAGCTGCAGTCTCAGAGCAATGGACGGCTTGAGGGGTTGTCAGAAACCATCCAGCGTCTGCCAACCGCGTGCAATGACAAGAGGGGGTGCCGACCATGCATGTCACCCAGGCCAAAACCGCACAAGTGGTATCCACTTGGTGGAGGCCTTGGGGACAAAAGTATTGGCCACGAGTCAGGATGTCCAAGGCCTGGGGCACTCTGAGTGGGTGGTGGCCAAGGCATGCCACACGGCTACTCTGTCTCAGGCAGCTGATGTGGCACAGACACAGAAGAAGATAGTGCAGTCACATGGCTGATGTGGGCCAGACCCAGAAGGTGGTGACACAGTCACTGGGTGATGTGACTCAGTTCCAGAGGGAGGAGACCCACTCCCTGTGCTCCATGGCTATGAGCATTGAGACCCTGGTCAAGACAGGAGCGGGCCTCCAGGACTGGCAGCACAAGGTGGTGAAGGAACCTCACGGGTTAGCTTCGCTCGCACCTCCATCTCAAGGACGAGCCTGGGGGCAATCGGGCACCCCAAGGGAGGTGGAGGTGATGGGGCTGTAGCCATCTAAGATGGACACCAGCATACAAAATGGAGAACTGCAAAGACTGCAGGGAAAAACGGACAGTAAAGAGCAAACAGCTTGCAGATGCTTGCAGCATTCAGACATTTGCAAAAACCGGTTTCCCCACAGCTGCAGAGTCCAGGCAGCGATATTAATGGGAAAGCCATCTACATACTAATGAGGTGATACCGGGACAATCCCAGATACAATAGATACATTTAAGTATCTATTGATACTTTTCAATAGCTAAGCAGACAGGATGGCACCAACGAAACCAGGACAATAAGCCCTAAGAAGCGCCCCAGCCATCAAGGAACGACCCTAGGATAGGGGGGTTCGAATCATATTGATTGGGAAAGACCCAATCGATCCCCAGCAGGTGAGAGAGCCCGCCCCAAAGGGCACGGACCTCTGGGGACCTATAAAAAGAAGGTCCCGCACATGGTTCGGCCTGTTTTGTCTCCGGCTCCTGCTGTCTCCTGTCTCCGGCCTCCGACTCCAGCCTCCAGATCCTGTCTTTTACACCAGTCGTTGAGCAGCAGCCATCAATAAGTAAGTGCCAAAACGACGATCGCTACGTGACCCAGACATTGCTTATACTCTTGCCGACTATTAGCGAACAGAAGTTGCAGACCAGAAAGGAACAAAGGCCTTGTTCCCTGACCTTGCTTGTTCCTACTTAGATAAGTATTAGTCGTTTAATAGTAGAAGTAAGTTAGTCTTTTAGCGTGTGCATGAGTATTTATTATAATTGTTATAATAAACGCTAATTGTTTTGGACTTACTAATCGATGTATGACTTTATTGCTTTGAACTTGAACTTGACCTTGATGCTTGTGACGGTGTCTCTTACGGCACCTGCCGACTCCAGAGCATAGAAATAAGAAACAGAGCCAAACGAGTGTTAAGCACACTGCCTCTATTGGAGGAGTGTTAAACACACTAACTCAGAACGACCAACAGGGCCCATGGCGGTGACTCCCGCAAGGGGGGTGCGGCGGGGGACTGAACACCACAGTGCCTCTGAGTATTGTGTTCAGTTTTGGTCTCCTTACCTGAGAAAGGACGTACTGGCACTGGAGGGTGTGCAGAGGAGATTCACTAGGTTAATCCCAGAGCTGAACGGGTTGGATTACGAGGAGAGGTTGAGTAGACTGGGACTGTACTCGTTGGAATTTAGAAGGATGAGGGGGATCTAATAGAAACATATAAAATTATGAAGGGAATAGATAGGATAGATGCAGGCAGGTTGTTTCCACTAGCGGGTGAAAGCAGAACTAGGGGGCATAGCCTCAAAATAAGGGGAAGCAGATTTAAGACTGAGTTTAGGAGGAACTTCCTCACCCAAAGGGTTGTGAATCTATGGAATTCCTTGCCCAGTGAAGCTATTGAGGCTCCTTCATTGAATGTTTTTAAGATAAAGATAGATAGTTTTTTGAAGAATAAAAGGATTAAGGGTTATGGGGTTCAGGCCAGAAAGTGGAGCTTAGTCCACAAAAAATCAGCCATGATCTCACTGAATGGCGGAGCAGGTCCGAGGGGCCAGGTGGCTACTCCTGCTCCTAGTTCTTATGTTCTTATGACACCCCCCTCCCACCTGTTCCTGGCACATCTGATGGGAAACGGGACCAACAGGGTGGCTCCATGCCAACTGGGACACCTAAGCAGCAGTTGAGCCCATCTAGGCCCTGTCACCCAGAAGATGAACACCAAAGGGGCCAAGGTCAAAGGGCGGGATTGCAGCAGGCCGCCTCCACTCCTGCTGTACTTCCTGGGGATCCATCTAAACAGAGAGTTAGAGCCCATAAGGCTAATAAGGTAGACCCCAGTTAGGTTGGCGTGGGTACAGCACACAGTATAGCGATAGGGGCTAGGGCACAAAGCTGTACATACATGTTCACCATTTCACAATAAACACCTGTTCACAGTGTTTCAACCTGCTTCAGTGCTCTGTCAGAAGGAACCCCAGTTCAGCCAGCGCGCACTGCTCCGGTGCCCATCCCCCCCATCCCTCTGCAGCCCAGGCACCTCTCACCCCCCCCCCCCCCCCCACCCTCACCGTCGCCACAAGGGTTCGGTGGGACTATGTGATGAATGGCCAGCTCGGATGCAGGGATCACCCAGGTGGACTGTGGGAAGTGCTACCGTGGGCAGGAGTCAGACATTGTCAAATGGTGCAGAGCACCAGGGCCCATCACAGAGCACGTTGTCATAATCCTCCATTCCATGGTCCAGATCCACTGTGACTGCACCCCATAGTGAGGCAAGTAGGAATCATGGGGGAGATTCTGGGAGGGAGGTGGGGGGTGCAGGCAGGCCACCATTCCTTTTTGGATTCCGATAGCCATCGTCTGCAGGAGTGAAAGTCAGACATGTTAGCCTGTGCTCATCCAGGTCCAATGGGCTTTCTGCAGACCCTGCCCCCGCATGTCCCCCTTCCCCCACCTCGTCTCCCATCCCCACACCCATTGTGCAGGAGATACAAAAGTTTAAGTACACGCACCAACAGACTCAAAAACAGCTTGTTCCCCACTGTTGCCAGACTCCTAACTGACCCTCTTATGAACTGACCTCATTAACACTACACCCCTGTCTGCTTCACCCGATGTCAGTATTTATGTAGTTATATTGTGTACCTTGTGTAGCCCTGTTATGTATTTTCTTTTATTTCCTTTTCATTTTATGTACTTAATGATCTGTTGAGCTGCTCGCAGAAAAACACTTTTCACTGTACCTTGGTACACGTGACAATAAACAAATCCAATCCAATCCCACTGTTCTCCTGGCACTCTGCCCTGGCCCCATTGGTGCCTGGCACTGTGGAAGGTCGGGGGTGGATTGCGGAGGTGGTGGGCGGAGAGTGGAGGTTGCGCGTGGGGGCACCCATATGGCTAGTGCCACTCTGCATAACCACGGGCCGTGGAGGATGATCAGTGGGGTGCGCAGCCAATTGACAGGCCGCAGCG
Source organism: Scyliorhinus canicula (assembly GCF_902713615.1). Taxonomy (NCBI): domain Eukaryota; kingdom Metazoa; phylum Chordata; class Chondrichthyes; order Carcharhiniformes; family Scyliorhinidae; genus Scyliorhinus; species Scyliorhinus canicula. The sequence continues at coordinate 77,721,365 of NC_052150.1, forward strand.
ATGGCGGTCCATGCCTGTACACCCTGGTGGCCTCATGGGGGGGTCACCCCAACCCCACGGCCCATCCCCTGGTCACCCGTCACCCCCGCTGCCCCCTGGTCACATCTCTGCATGTCCGACCTTCTCTCTCTCTCCCTCATCAGCATTTGCGCCAGTTTCCCAATTTGCAATACTACGAGTGAATCTCGCCGTCTGTAATTCCTCCCGGTGAAGGTGGAGCATCGCAGAGGCATCACAGAATACCGGGTCAGGTCCGCTGATGAAACGTCAAAGGCGTTCAATGTATGTGCAGAGTAGAATGCATAGATGCCTTGTCGAGGCACCAGAACATGGCATTCTGTCGGGTTCCGGGCGCTGGCCACGGTTTGGCCTCATGACCAATTCTCCGCCCAATCTCCTTTCCTGATCCGGCATTGGCCGACAGAGAATCCCACCGTATATGTTTTTGTGGAGCAGTTAGATATAACAGTTGGGGTGAAGGGGATCAAAGGATATGGAGGGAAGGCGGGATTAAGCTATTGAGGTGGATGATCAGCCATGATCATAATAAATAGTGGAGCAGGCTTGAAGAGCCGAATGGCCTCCAACTACTCTTATTTTCTATGGTTCTAATAAGCAGCCTCACAGACAAGGAGCTCTGGTCCAGGTTGGACATCTGATCCCATCTGTGCTGCTTCTGCTGGAATTTCTGTACCATCGTCTGATTCATCTCTGCTTCTCTATCTCATCGGAAGGTCAACACCACCGGAAAAGTGAATTATCCAGCATTAGGTTTTGGCCAATTGACCACGTGAAGGAATTCCTCATTGGACTTTGATTCAGGACTCTGGAACCACAATAAAAAAATCAGTTCTCTGAACTGTAAATCTTTCTTTCTGCTATCCCTCTTTTACTGTATGAATGCAAAACGGGAGATGCTGCAAACCCTCTTTTTGCATTTTGAACGTATGAAAATAAACTAACCCTATAAGTTCATTCTATCTCGGGTTTGCTGTGGGGTTATTAGTTAAAAAATTGGATAAAATAAAAACTGAGGGGTTGGGAAATAAAATACTGTGGGAATTAAGTCAAAAACATCTTTCATTTTCCGGATGGGGTGGTGAGAGCAGAAATTAGTGCTGTTTAAATTACCCCCTCCCCCCACCCTGTCTGTAACACCAGTTTCAGACAATCTTAGAAATGTCAATCAAAGTGGAATAATAATGCCCAGAGACCTGCCTCTTTCACCAACTTCATAAACGGGTAATACTAGGCTGCAAACAATGACAATCTGTCTCTTGAGACAGAATGCACCACTAATAATCTGTAGGATTTTTCAAAAGACTTTTGCAAATAATTTTCAGATGTAGCAATACTGGGCGGGATTTCCCACCCCTTCCGAGGTGCGATCTGCAGCAGCGGAGAGTAGCTTGCCAGTGGCTGGCGCCATGATCTTCCGGTCCTGCCGTTGTCAATGGGATTTCCCATTGAACACACCCCTTGCTGCCAGGGGTGCATCGTCAGCGGGACTGTAAGATCCCACTAGCTAGCGTGAACGGCTAGAAAATCCCATCCAACGTTTTGTAAGGAGCTCTGAATTGTTCAAGTTTAAGCCACTAATGAGATTTATAAACTTATGTTTATGTTTTTTTAAAAATGCAACTCATGATCTTTACAACAAATCTTTTGATTTTTAAGAGTTTGATTTATGATACGGTGGGGCTGGCATGTCGAGAGCAAATCAACCATGCACGAGGGAAATAAGATTCTTCACCCATGAAAGAAATACATTGTGACTGTAGGATGGAGACTGTATTCCGTTCAATCATTTTCTACAATTGTGCGCTCCATCTAGATTAACAATTGCATCTTGTTCGTTGCATGCCAAGCATTAAAGAAACATTGTCATACAACTTTTATTGATTGGTTGCTGTTTTTTTATTAAAGCCAACAAACTCACAGAATCAGAATTCACAGGTATTTCCTTGTGTGTACTGCTTGATTTTGGGGAATATGCTGGTTGCATAGCAGGGGAAATTGGGTAGCGGGTGGCTGGGCCAACAGCTGAGTCCTTTATCTTTGACATTTTCATCCGTCCCTATGTCCCACAGAGGAGATCTCAACCATCGGAACTAAATGATGGCAAGGCTACAGGTTAGGGAAATTTTCCTGCCTTTCTGTTACAATACTGCTGACCTATTTCAATACAACAAGGGTGGTGATACAAGCGCTGCAGTGACGGGAAGGTTGCCCAAGACATTGAAGGAGGTAGAGGACCTGGATCTCACCATTTCTCTTTCTCCTATGCCTTACAAATGCATGCAGAGCCATTTGACAGGCTTTGTTTTGTCTTCAGAGAACGTCAGCTCTTCCTTTTTTTAGTGTTGTATAACTATTAGGTTGTTCGGCTGAGCAGTGGTACATTCCCTCTGTAGAACAGAGCTATGGTTGCAAATTTGCACATGACACAAGAGTGTACATTTCACCCCACTTCACAGCTCCAGGCACACGGGCTCAATTCCCGGCTTGGGTCACTGTCTGTGCGGAGTCTACACGTTCTCCATGTGTCTGTGTGGGTTTCCTCCGGGTGCTCCGGTTTCCTCCCACAGTCCAAAGATGTGCAGGTTAGGTGACTTGGACATTTTGAATTCTCCCTCTGTGTACCCGAACATGAGCCGGAGTGTAGCAACTAGGGGCTTTTCACAGTGACTTGATTGCAGTGTTAATGTAAGCCTACTTGTGACAATAATAAAGAAACCTTATCAACATTTGTCCACTTTCTTACGAAGTGCAACCACCTTTCCTTCAGGCTTGTTTACTTAAAATATATTTCTTGGTGGTGGTGGGGGGCACAGTGCAAAATATTGCAATTGCACTGAATATATTAGAGCTTCCAGATGATGTATTCCACATCACTTCCCACATGTTAATTAGCTCTTGGTCTTCAGCACAACAACAGTTGGAATAATTTAGAGGAAGTATCACCTTCGGGTGCTCTTGCACCTTCTCTTACAGCTAATTGCAGAGCAACATTTGCAAGGTCTGGACTGCCAGCCATTTCATTACCTGCACGAGGTTTGTGACATGAGGAAAGACAGCAAAGGAGAAAAGGGAGAACTTGAAATTTATAAAGTTCTTTTCCTAATTGTGATATACCTAAAAATGGTTCAGAGCCAATGAAGTGTAGACACTCTTGTGGTGTAGGGAAACAACAATGAATTTTTAAACAGCAAGATCCGACATGAAGCAATGAGGTTATGATGAGATCATCTGTTTTAAGCTAATGTTGTTTGAGGGATTAAAGTGCTTTTCTTCAAATTGTACCATGGTTTCTTCCATGTCCACCTGAGGTAGAAAACAGTGCCAGTGTTAATGCCCTCCAGCACCACAACACGCGCTGAGTATTTCACCGCAGAATCAGCCTGGAGTATGTATCCAATTTCTTAGCAGTGGCATGATCTCATGAACATCAGACTATGAGATGAGAATGAGGCCACTGAGCTAAAGCTGACATTCAAATAATAAATACCTTAAGAAATTGCAATTGCATCATTCTCCTTCATGTTTGGTTGTGTTTTCATGGATTCCATTTTTCACCTCTTATGCACTTTACTCCCTCAATTGTAAGGGGCATGAATTCAATCATACCTTGCACACAACTGGTTTAAATACCCACAACCTGTGGTAGTATGGCTAAAGAGATCATATTACCAAAGAACCAAGCTGCCATTGGTACAGCAGCCTCGCTGCCCATTGGCCCAGGCAAGTCATGTGCCTCTCTGCCAATTGGTTGTGGCTGGTCATGTGACACCCTACCGATTGGCTGAGTGGTTGGTAGCTCTGCCTACTGGCAGTCGCTGGCTGGCAGTCGGCCTTTCTCTGTACGACCATAGCCGGGCTCACATCTAGCGTATTAAAGCCTGTTGTTTGGAACTTCACTATGACTCGAGTCCAATTGATGGTGCATCACAACCAGATCTGATTGGATCACACAAAGTTTTATTGGGCTTCACAAGTCTCTTCCAAAATTGTTCGCTACTCTCGGATCATCCCAAAGGGCAAAGATAACACACAGCTTTATTTCTTCATTACCAAATGCCTTTTTCATGTGTTCACTGCACCCCCACTTCTAATTACATGTGCAAAGAGCTCATTAGCTTCTTTGTCTCGAACATAAAGACCATTTGTTCATCCGCATCTGCTACCTCTTCAATTCTCCTTCCATAACAAGCCAAATGTTTCTCTAGGTGCCCTACTCTAGCTCCGTCTCCCTTTAGCATTTGGCCTCCACGTCTTCTCTAAGCTAATTTTGTCAGTGAGATCTGCCTCTTGCTCCCTCAACCCCATTTCCATGCAACTGCTGCCCACCTACTTTCCTTCCTGGCTCTGATTCTAGCTGACATTTGGCTGGATTCTCTGTCCCGCGATGCCGGCAACGCAGATCGCAATCGGGCGGAGAATTGGGTGTTCAGCCAAAAAATAATTTTGGTTCGGGTGCTGAACTGACCTCTGTGCTCCAAGCCCCTCGCTGGCAGTGGGATCTGGGTTCATGTCCGCACGCAGGAGCAAAAGGCTCCTAATGACCCATTTGCATACAATTAGCGGGCCTGGCACCGTTCTCTCTGAGCGCTCCTGATTCTCTGGTCCTCTGGGCCGGGAAACATGTGGGCGGGATTATATAGGTGTCACCAAGCGTGAACCTGACGTGGCGGCCCTTGAGGTGGGCCAAAGGAATAACTCCTTAAGGGAGTTGCCACAAAAGCCCAACCGAGGGCCACCCTCCCCCTCACAATGCATAATCTGCCCAAACCTCCCCTACCAGACCCCCCCCCCAGACACTGCCTAAAATGGGTACACCCCAGGGACTCCCTAAATAGGGAGACCCCTCCCACAACCCTGTAAACATGGAGACCCCCCCCCCCCCCCCCCCCCCCCGGAGGGACCCCTAAAGAGGCTGCCATTTAGTTAGGGGGTCTCTAGAGGTAGGTCCCTTTAATTAGGGGTCTCTGGGGGGCTCCTTTAGTTAGTGGGTCCCTGCAGGAGGGTTGCTGGGGGTCTCACTATTCAGGGGATCCCTGGAGGGGAGGGAAGGTCTCCCTATATAGGGTGTCTCAGTGGTGGGGTCCCTTTAGTTAATAATAATATTATTATATTGTTGTCACAATTATTATTGTCACAAATAGGCTCACATTAACTGTGAAATGAAGTTACTGTGAAAATCCCCCAGTCACCACATTCCAGCGCCTGTTTGGGTACACAGAGGGAGAATTCAGAATGTCCAAATTACCCAACAGCACCTATTGGGACCTGTGGGAGGAAACCGGAGCACCCGGAGGAAACTCACGCAGACACGGGAAGAACGTGCAGACTCCACACTGACAGTGTCCCAAGCCGGGAATCGAACCTGGGACCCTAGCGCTGTGAAGCAACTGTGCTAACCACTGTGGTAGGGAGTTCATGGGGCAGTCTCCCTATTTTGGTGGTTTCTGGGCAAGGAATAATGAATTGCTTTGTGATTTGCACTCCTGTGGGGAGCACAAATCACGTGCAATTCAGCTCTGGCAGGAGAACATAAGTATCCCAAATAGAGAATTTCACCCATTCTAAATGATTTTCTGCTTTTCACAATGGTTGCCATAAAACTCGCCTCAAAGCTAAGGGCACAATTTGCTGAAAAAGATACGGAGTCCATTCTGATGCTTATAGTATCTGGAATGACCCGCTATGCTCTTCCGTGCAGGAAGAGATCGGGACACCGATTTTACATGTCGTCCCGATCTCTCAACAACCCCGACACAACCCCTGGACCGCCCCCAATCCCCCAACTCACCTATAAGGGGGTCCCCAGGCCCTCCGCACCCAACTACACAAGGGTAGGGCGCCCCCGGATCTGATCCCGGTGTGGGCAAAATTCCAGCCTGGCACCCTGGCAGTGCCCCTATCAGCCTGGCAGTGCCACCTGGATACCCTGCCAGCATTGCATTGCCAGAGTGCTGGGCTGGTAGTACCAAGATACCTGGGTGGCACCAGCAGTGCCAAGGTGCCACCTTGCCCGAAGGCCAACCAGCCGGGGGCCTCCGATCGCCTGGGAGATGCCCCCAAGGTACCGTTCCACCTGGTACTGAACGGTGCCCGGCTGGGGTCTCCTTGGCGAGTCTGATAGATGCCAGAAGGCCGTTAGATACGGCACGAGCATAGCTAAGTGGGTTCTTAAACACACAGAGCAGTGCGAGAATGGGTCCCACCCATCATGGGAGGCACCCAGACCGTGATGTATTGTGAGATCTGGTTAGATCCCGCGAGGCGTAACGGCCATCAGGAATGCTGGAGGAGGCCTCTCCCAGGATCTTCCGTCCGTATCACACCCCTGTTCCAGCAGGATGCGGCCGGTAGATCGCACCTCCAACCTTCTGACCTTGAAAGTGACCACCCCTTGCCCAAACTTGTCTTTCCTCATCAATGGTCATGAATATATTTATACTTCCCAAACTGCGCACCAGCAAATTCCTGCTCGAGTCTTTCAAATTAGATTTTTTCAGCTTGCTATTCCTTTTACTTTCCAATCACACCGTCCTTATTGAACTGTTTTCTTCCATTCACCAACACCTCAGGTTTCAAATTATTATCCTTACATTTATTTCACACCACGGAATCTCTCCATGATCTCACCTCTTGCTGTAGTAGGGGATTTTAATTTCCCCTATATTTCCTGAGATTCACTTAAAGCTAGGGACTTGGATGGGGCAGAATGTGTAAGGTGTATCCTGGAAGGCTGCTTGATGCAATATGTAGATGTCCAACTAGGGAAGGGGCAGTATTGGACCTGGTATTGAGGAATGAGCCTAGACAGGTGGTTGAGGTTTCAGTATGGGAACATTTTGGGAGTAGTTACCACAATTCCGTAAGTTTTAGGGTACTTTTAGATAGGGATGAGGTTAACACTTGCATTAAGGTGATAAACTGGAGAAAGGCAAATTACGATACATTATACAGGAATTGAAGAATTTGGATTGGGTTCGGCTATTGGAGGATAAATCAACATTGGACATGTGGGAGTCTTTCAAGCGACAGTTTGATTAGGATTCAGGAAAGTCACATTCCTGAAAGAACAAAGTATGGGAAGTTTGCTTTTGTACGGTTTCGATGGGTGGGGACAGTCAAAACCCTTGAGCAGTATAAAGAAAGTAGGAAGGTACTTAAGCGGGAAATTAGGAGGGCTAGGAGGGGTCATAAAAAGTCGAAGAACAAAGAACAAAGTAAAATTACAGCACAGGAACAGGCCCTTCGGCCCTCCACCAGTAGGATTAAGGTGAATCCCAAAGATATTAATTCAAATGTAAAAAGCAAGAGAGTGGCCAGGGAAAGGATTGGACCACTTAAGGACAGTGGGGGGAATCTATGCATTGAGCCAGAGGAAATGGGAGAGGTACTTTGCAGCAGTGTTCACCAAAGAAAAGGACTTTGGAGAAGATGATTCTTCAGTAAGGTGTGCGGTCAGTCTGGGTCATGTTGACATCGAAAAGGAGGATGTATTGGGTCTTTTAAAAGACATTAAGGTCGATAAGTTTCTGTAATGATGTGTATACTACAAGTGTAGTAAAGGGTTAACAAGAGAGATCACATGTATATCAACACTAGATGTCGTTACTAAGTGATCATATAAAAGGCTGCGTCCCTAGGTATGCTGGGAGAAGCTGATGGAGATTTCAGTGTGGAAGGATAGTGTGACGTTGGGTTAGAGCGTAGTTTATAAATCAGAGAGATTATTAATTACTGTATCACAGATTCAGGATTATAATTTTATTATCTGTTACTCAGTAGAGTGTGCGAACCTAATCAAGTTAAGTAGTGTAAAATAATTTAGTTTTGATTTAAACTTCTTAGTTTTATATTCTTTGTCAACACTACATATCTGGCTATCTTGGAGAGCAAGACAAGGAATATAATATGGTACCAGGATATTGCTGAAGTTATTCAGATAGAAAATAGTCAGACTCTAAAGAAAACTGGCATGTGACTCAGACTTCGAAGGCAAGACTGCTTCCAGACCTGCTACTTCAATGCACAGACAAGCCCTGAACTAATGGAGTAAGTGCAATCTCTACGACAGCTCAGGGTTTCTGGTAAACCTGATGTAAACTGGAAAGTATTTATGCAGCAATTTCAGCTGAACCTCTCTGTATCAGATTTAGATAATGCCAGTGATAACAGAAAACTTGCATTATTTTTAACAATGGCTGGACCACAGGCTATTGAACGGTATAACTCTTTTCAATTCTCCACGGAAGGAGATAAAAAGAAACATAATATTGTAATTGAAAAATTTGATCTGCATTGTAGAACTCAAATTAATGAGACGTATGAAAGATTTATCTTTAAGAAGAGAGTGCATTTGTATCCCGGCCCTGGGTCACTACCCGTAAGGAATTTGCACATTCTCCCCATGTCTGCGTGGGTTTCCCTCCACAACACAAAGATGTGCAGGTTAGGTGGATTGGTCATGCTAAATTGCCCCTTAATTGGAGAAAAAATTATTGGGTACTCTAAATTTATTAAACAAAAAGAAGAGTGTGTAAAAAGATGGTTAATCTGCTGATTGCTTCTTAACAGATCTAAGGCTCAAATCACAAACCTGTAACTTCTCTTTATTGTCAGACTCTAGGATCAGAGAACAAATCATTTTTGGTGTCGCAGGTGAGAAACTCAGAGAACGTTTATTAAGGCAAAAAGATTCAAAATTAGAGGATCCTATTGAAATGTGTCAAGTGAATTAATTATCTAAAAATCAGGGTCGGCATTCTCTGTTTTTGGAACTAAGTCCCCGCGCCGTTGTGAAAATTTTGGTCTTTTATGGCAGGAAACTGGTGTCAAAAGGCCACAAATTCTTGCAGGGGGCTAGCAGTCAGCTGTTATAGAGCTCGTAGCTCTAGCTGCCGATACGCCCCCCCACACTTCCAGATCAAAGGCCGTGCATGCGCAAGGCGGAGGCCTCCAGCGACCTGGCCGGGCAAAGTAATTCCCCGCATCAGCTGTTTGCATGTCCCAGATCGCCCGCATACATTGCCCCCAGTCCTGAGTAAAGTCTCCCCTGCCATCCGATCTGCCCTCCCCCGACTGTGGCGGCCCCGGACTGAGTCTGCAGCAGCCACGCGAGGATCCTGGACGGTGGGACCATGAGTGGTCCACGCCGTCGGGAATTCAGCCGATAAGGAACTGAGCATCGCAGGGCAGGCCTCAGGCAAAGGCCTGAGGCAATGGATAATCGGTGCAGCGTACTCCTTGAGTATGCCGATTTTCGGGGGGTGGAGAATTGAAGAACCTGCGCCGCTCCCGATTTTGTGTGCCAAAACAGATTCTCCATCCCATCAATGAATGCGATTTCGCCGTCAGGGTACGGAAAATGCAGCCCCAGTACTCTGAAGTTCTGATGAAAGAAAAGAGTGCGAAAATGCACCTCGAGGTCGACTGCTTGGATCTGTGGCACAGTTGAGAAAAATATACGTTTCAACCATATTGCACATGCACATTTCAGACCCGAACATGCGCACTTCAACCAACAATGCGATTTGGATGAAGACTGTTCTGCGCATGCGCGAAAACAATTTGCGCATAACGAAAGCAACGTTGTGACGTGTGGACAATATGGACATGCCCACCTACATAGAAAATGCCCGAAACTTGGAAATATTTGCTCAAAATGTTGCAAACTTAATCACTTTGCTGTTCAGTGCAGAAATGCGCTTCATAGATAGATTCATAGAATTTACAGTGCAGAAGGAGGCCATTCGGCCCATCAAGTCTGCACCGGCTCTTGGAAAGAGCACCCTACCCAAGGTCAATACCTCCACCCTATCCCCATAACCCAGTAACCCCACCCAACAATAAGGGCAATTTTGGACACTAAGGGCAATTTATCATGGCCAATCCACCTAACCTGCACATCTTTGGACTGTGGGAGGAAACCGGAGCACCCGGAGGAAACCCACGCACACACAGGGAGGTTGTGTTGACTTCACACAGACAGTGATCCAAGCCGGAATCGAACCTGGGACCCTGGAGCTGTGAAGCAATTGTGCTATCCACCATTGCGCACACACTTTAAATCTTCAAACTTAATGAAGACACCCATGAATATACAAAGTGTTAACACAAGTGCTGATACCTCCAAAATTGACAACACTGATAGTGATATAGATGCTTATAATCTAGAAGATTCCTTCTTTGTAGAGATCATTGAGAATTTCCACACAACTCCTTACATCCAATCCACAAATAGTATAATCGATTAACACGGAATTCGAACGGTCACACAAGTAAATGATTCCGAGATTGTCTTCAAGCAGGACACTGGAGCTTCAGCAAATTTGATAAACACTCATGATTTATTACAACTTTTTCATAGTCCTAAGATTCAGAAAACTGACTGCCAGTTATGTGACTACAATGGCAACACAATTATTTATTTAGGATCATGCTATCTCCTAGTGACAAATCACAACACAGTGACATCCTTATGGTGCGAGATTGTTAAATCCAACAGATTTTCGCTACTAGGTGCACAAGCCTTTCAGGATTTACACCTTGTGAAAAGAATCTACAGTACCAGCAAACCTCTTCCACCTGTGCAGGAAGGTATTAAAAGAATCCTCATTCAATTTCCTCAAGTATTTGAAGGTATGGGTACTCTTCCTTTTCAACACAAGATTCAACTAAAAGCGAATGCTAAAGGAGTGGTACATCCTCCTAGAAAAGTTCCTGTTCCACTACGTGATCATCTGAAGCAAGAACTGGGACGCATGCAACACCTTAGAATTATCTCCAAGATAACAGAACCATCAGATTGGGTCAGCTTGATGGTGTGCGTCAAGAAACCAAATGGAGAATTAGGGATTTGTATTGATCCAAAGGATTTGGACATGAACATCAAATGTGAACATTATCCAATACCAAAACGTGAAGAGATTATGAGTGAGATGGCAAATGCCAAGGTTTTCTCTAAACTGGACGCCTCCAGAGGTTTTTGGCAAATACAGCTGGGTGACACGAGTAACAAATTGTGTACGTTCAACACACCATTTGGTCGTTCCTGTTTTAACAGAATGCCATTTGGCATCATCTCAGCATCTGAGATCCTTCATCATGCCATGGAACAGATGACAGAAGGCATAGATGGAGTCCGGGTTTATGTTGATGGCATCATCATTTGGTCGTCTACGCGTGAAGAACATAATACAAGTCTACTGCAAGTCTTCCAGAGAATGCACAAATTTGGGTTGAAGCTAAATCGATCTAAATGCAACTTTGGTATCTCAACTTGAAAAATTCTGAGTGATCAAATCTCAGAACATAGTGTGCCACTAGACAATAATAAGATTGCTGCCATTCAGAAGACGACAGTCCCAGAAAACAAGAAAGCAGTGTTGAGATTCCTTGGCGTTGTGAATTTCCTTGGAAAATTTATACCCAACCTAGCTTCAAGAACATAACCTTATCAAGAAAACCACATCTTCGTAGACTGAAGAGCACAACAAAGAATGGCTATACCTCAAGTCAGCTTTGACTACTGCACCTGCCCTTTCATTCTTTGACCCTGCACGAGAAACAAAGATTTCCACAGATGCAAAATCAGAAAGGCAGTCCTACTTCAAAGAAATGATGACTCCTGTTGGACACCTATTGAATACGCATCAAGATCTTTGATGACCACTGAGTAAAGGTATGCTCAGATAGAAAAAGTGTGTTTAGGCTTGCTGACTGGAATACAAAAATTCCGTGAACACGCCTATGGACTACCAATGTTCACAGTGGAAACAGATCACCAACCATTAGTATACATCATTCACGAAGATTTGAATGACATGACTCCTAGACTACAATGTATCCTTATGAAGTTAAGACGGTACGATTTTCAACTTGTCTACACTCCAGGTAAAGATCTTTTAATTGCGGGTGCATTATCTCGTGCTACCAACACCGAAGAACAACAACCAGAGATTGTTCAACAAATTAAAGGTCAAGTGCAGCTTCGAGCTGAAACTCTTTCTGTCTCTGATGAAAAACTCAAACTCGTCAGAGAGGAGACAACAAAAAACAAAATGTTGCAATGAGTCATCAACCATCTAAAAAATGGTTGGCCGAAAGGACACTGTTCGAAATGCAGAAACATTCAATCTGCTCTCACTGTTGTAGATCGTTTTATACTTCGTCTCGATCATATTGTTATTCCTATGACACTAAGACCCATGATACTACAAAAAATACATGAACGTCATCTAGGGGTAGAGAAATGCAAATGTAGAGCGAGACAAGCAGTACATTGGCCAGTATTTAATAAGGACATAACAATTCTAATTCTAGAATGTGAGACCGGCCAGCATAATCAATCGACTCAGAGTAAAGAAATACTTACACCTCTTGATCGTGAAGACTCCATGGTCGAAGGTTGGCATAGATCTTTTTCACTTTCATGGTCGTGATTATATCCTAATAATCGATTATTTCTCAAAATATCCCAAAGTGATGAAATTGTCTGATTCCACCTCAAAATCCGTGATTGAAACAACGATTGAGATTTTTGCTGGTCATGGGATACCTTGCAAAGTCATGACAGACAATGGACCTTGTTTTGATAGCTATGAGGGGACAGAATTTGCTCATGCATACAGTTTTACTCATAAAACTTTTAGTCCTCTTTACCCACAATCCATTGGCAAGGTTGAAAAAGTCATTCACATTGTGATACAGTTTTTCAAGAAAGCTTCTGACTCTGATTCAGGTATGTTCTTAGCTTTATTGAATTACAGAGCTACTCCTCTTTCAACTGGTTTATCTCCTGCTCACCTGTTAATGAACAGAATGTTGTGTGCAACTCTTCCATGTATTCGACTATCTGATCCAGATCTTCAGCCAGTCACCAAGAAAATGCAACATCAAAAGAATCTTCAGGAGAAATACTACAATGAACATGCAAAATCACTGGAACCACTTCATCCAGGTGATCAAGTGAGAATTCATATTCCCACTGGAGGATGGTCTGATCTGGCTGAGGTCATATGTCAAGCAGCACCTCATTCGTACATTGTTCAGCCGAATGATGGTTCTATCATTAGAAGAAATCGTCGGGCTCTTCTGAAAGTTCAATCTTCTGTTACATTATTTCCAAGTCTTCAATTAAATGAGAATTAATTTTGTACTACAACAACATCTTTCAAGATACCAGATAACTTCCAGAAACCGATAAAGACATCTACCACTCCACTGACTGGATTGAGGAGATCATCCAGAATCAGAAGGAAACCAAACAGACTTAATTTTTTGCAGAAACACAAATGAACCGTTCAAATATTTTTTTGAAAAACTCGCTTGTTAACTTTAGTATACATATCAATGTATCATATACTACTGTTATTGATATGTTCCTTTTTGTCATGTACAAGAATGTCTGAAAAACAGGTGGATGTAATGATATGTATAGTACAAGTGTAGTAAAGGGTTAACAAGAGAGATTACATGTACATCAACACTAGATGGTGTTACTAAGTGATCATATAAAAGGCTGCATCTCTAATTGTTTTAATAATCTTTATTGTCACAAGTATTCTTACATTAATACTGCAATGCAGTTACTGTGAAAGTCCCTAGTCACCACATTCTGGTGCCTGTTCGGGTACACAGAGGGAGAATTCACAATTTCCAATTCACCTAACAGTTCTCGGCATTTTGGGAGAAGCTGATCGAGATTTCAGGATAGAAGGATAGTGTGAGGTTGAGTGGTAGTGTAGTTTATAAATTAGAGAGATTATTAATTACTGTACTTTTATTTTATTATCTGTTGCTCAGTAAAGTGTGTGAACCTAATCAAGTTAAGTAGTGTAAAATAAATTAGTTTTGATTTAAACTTCTTTGTTTTATATTCTTTGTTAACACTACATATGTGGCTATCTTGGAGAGCAAGATAACAGTCTCCTGGGCCGGATGGGATTTACCCCAGAATACTGAGGGAAGCAAGGGAGGAAATTGCTGGGGCCTTAACTGACATCTTTTTATCCTTATTGGCTACAGCGGAGATTCAGAAGACTGGAAAATAGCTAATGTGGTACCACTGTTTAAGAAAGGTAGCAGGGATAATCCAGGAAACTATAGACAGGTGAGCCTCACGTCGGTAGTAGGTTGATTAATGGCGAGAATTCTCAGGGACAGGATGTATACCCATTTGGAAACAACAAATGGAGTCATTTGCGATAGACAGCAAGGTTTTGTGAAGAGGAGGTCGTGGCTCACTAACTTGATTGACTTTTTTGAGGAGGTGACAAAGATGATTGATGAGGGGAGGGCGATGGATGTTGTTTACATGGACTTCAGTAAAGTCTTTGACAAGGTGCTTCATGACAGACTGGTACAAAAGGTGAAGTCACACGGGATCAGAGGTGAGGTCGTAAGATGGATACAGAACTGCCTCAGTCACAGAAGACAAAGCGTAGCAGTGGAAGGGTGTTTTTCTGAATGGTATGTTGTGACTAATGGTGTTCTACAGGGATCAGTGCTAGGGCCTTTGTTGTTTGTAGTATACATAAACGAGTTGGAGGAAAATGTAGCTGGTCTGATTCATAAGTTCGCGGATAACACCAAGGTTGGTGGAGTGGCAGATAGTATTGAAGATCGTCAGAGGATACAGCAGGACATAGATAGGTTGGCGACTTGGGCAGAGAAATGGCAAATGGAGTTTAATCCAGACGAATGTGAGGTAATGCATTTTGGCAGCTCTAACATCGACGCAAAATATACTGTAAATGGCAAAGCTCTTAGGAATATAGAAAGTCAGAAAGATCTGGGCATGCAGGTCCACAGATCTTTGAAAGTGGCAACACAAGTGGACATGGTAGTCAAAAAAGCATATGGGATGCTTGCCTTCATTGGATGGGGCATCGAGTATAACAACTGGCAAGTCATGCTACAGCTGTATAGAACCTTGTTAAGGCCGCACTTGGAATGTTGGGCATAATTTTGGTCGCCACACTACCAGAAGAATGTGGAAGCTTTGGAGAGGGTGCAGAGGAGGATTACCAGGATGTTGCCTGGTCTGGGGAGTGTTAGCTATGTGGAGAGGCTGAATTGTTTTCATTGGAACAACGGAGGTTGAGGGATGATCTGACAGAGGCCTACAAGATTATGAGGGACATGGATAGAGTGGATGGGAAAGCATTCTTTCCCAGGGTGGAGGGATCAGTCACCAGGAGACGTAGGTTTAAGGTTCGTGGGATAAAGTTTAGAGATGTGTACGGCAGGTTTTTTTTACACAGAGGGTGGTGAGTACCTGGAAAACGTTGCCAGCGGAGATTGTAGAAGCAGATACATTAATGGTGTTCAAAAGGTATCTCGACAAATACATGGATAGGATGGTTATAGAGAAATACGGCACAAGGAAGTGCTGGGGGCTTTAGCCAAGGGTGTATCATGACCGGTACAGGCTTGCAAGGCCAAAGGCCCATTTCCTGTGCTGGATTGTTCTTTCTGACTCTGCAACATCCTCAAACTCTCCAATCGTACCCCCCCTTGATATATCTGTTCTCTAACTTTGGTTTATTGTGCTTCCACTCCTTTACTTTTCCTCACCATTCATATTCCCAAAACCAATAGTCTGCTCCCAAAACCTCTCCATCTTTCCTCATTTAAGATGCTCCTTAAAAGACTTCCGACCAAACCTTAAATCACCCATCTGAGTATCTCATTAAGCTCAGTGTCCAGTTTGCCAGCAGGCCCCTTCAAACCACATCACAAGGCAGCTGCCTGGAGGTGCCAGTAGCAGACTGGGGGCACAGCACCCCAGCAGACTTTGAGGCTCCTCCACCCACTGCAACTCACCTCCCCCACCCTGGTCAACCACAACTACTTGCTGGCAGCAGACAGCCAGGCGAAGCGTCCTCCCCTCCACTGTGATGGCAGGTAGCTGTGGTCATATTTTGCTTCACGAGTTTTAAAAGTATTAAGGGATGCCTCAAGATGAAGGTGCCCTCTGTCTCCCTTACCTGCAATGTAAGGTTGCAGTTCCTTCAGTGCTAGAGCACTGGACAGCTTTCTCTTGGCCCTCCTGCTTTGTGAGTCCATCTGTCTTCCTTACCTGGATTGCAAGCTCACCCTCTAGTCAATAATTGATCAGGTCAGGCAAACTATCTGTCGGATGCCTTCTCCTGACATATTGAGGAACTGAGACCCCCATTTGACCGTGATATCAGGGTGCCAACCCAAAATGCAAACTCCTGCCTTTGGTACTTGCTGCAGAAGAAATTACAGCAGCACAGTGAAAACAGCTCTGAGGAACTTCCAGGCCCCAGTGCTGTCTATAGTGTTATATTTTGGGTCAGGGCTATACTTCTGTTTAAACAGTGTAAACCCCCACCTGAACAAAGCATTGTGAATGGAGTTATGTGGAATGAAACAAACTGTATTTACTTGGTGGATGAAATATGGTTTTACATTCTTCTCATTCTAAATTCCTAGGCCAACCCCTCTGTTCAAAAGACATCTGGGACTTAGTGAAAGCTGCAAAAAAACATAGTCATCACTCATGTTTCATTGGATTCCTATGACAGAACAATCAAACCTGGGAGAACCTGGCATAAGCACATCATTATCAAACCCTGCTGAAGCATTTCTTAACTGATCAGGAATTCTGAAGTCCTTGGCGACTCTCGTTTTCTGCCACTATTTGTAGTTATTTGACCTTTCCTCAGTGGATAATCCACAAAAAAAACTAATTACTCCACTGGCTCTGAGCAGCCTATTGGTGTGTGAATAATCAATGAGGCTGATTTTGGTATTGCACAATCAGACACTTGCGCTGTTTGAAGAAGAATTTTCCATTGAACTGTCACAGCTGTAGGACAGTAACAAGCCTCAAATCTGCTGCTGTAATCAAAAGTTGACCAGTTGACCTTATTTAATTAAGGTCAATTAATGAAGCCTTGATTTAAACAATATTGTTACAGGGCATAAAAAGTGGGATTGTCAGGTCGTTATATTTATCTGTAGTAGGCCTTTGTTAAAACAAGTGATTCCCATTACATTGTCTGTACCTTTCTGCTAAACTACCGTATAGCTTTTAATTAGCATAATTAATGGTGTCAGCTTCAGACAAGATACCACCCGATCGCTTAGCATCAAGGAAACATTGGAAGATCAAGGAACTTTTAACAAAGAGCTCAAGCATGAAATATCCGATTTCACAATTGTAATTAGCGAAAGTACTGTCACGTGGTTATTATTTAAAGAGCTTTTTCTTCTTCATCAATTTACAAACACACAAATTAGATCACATTGAAATGCTTTGCTTGCATGGGAAATTATTTTGTGTGCATTTTTGCAGTTTTTTTTCTCAACAAAATAAATAAGGATTTTCAAAAGCTCCTTGTGTAAACACTGTGGGGGCCAATCAGGTTTGGTGGTGCCACTTTTGTCGGTGCATGTATACTTCTGAAGCAAAGCGCATAAAACATTTTAAGGCCTGAACTTCCTCAGAGTGGCAGTCAGAGTCACATTGCCACTCTGTTCCTAGCTTTGTACCATAGTTGTTTCACTATCTTGTCTAGCTCCCCTCTACAACCCCCCCCCCCCCCCCCCCACCACCCACCCACCCACCAAACCGGTGTCCCCGGGCCTAGCATCAGAGGGCAGCTCAGTTGCCTCCATTTTACTGCACTAGCTGTTGTAAACCAAGTAAGCTCAAAGTCCAGTGAAGTTTGAATGTCATTGGCAGGCCAGGGAATTGATAAATGTGCAAGGTACGTAGATAGAATTGGTTCAGGGAGTGAGTTCTGGGTCAGGTTGTGCCTTGGCAGGGCGGTGGAGGTAGCTCTACCCTCAGCTGGTTGGGGGGTGCTGGGTCGGGCCTTGGGTGGGGGGTTGGGTCGGGCTCGGGTGGGGGTTGGGCTAGGCCTCAGGGAGGGCGGGGTGGGTCGGGGCCTCAGGGGCAGCATGTGCCACGGGCTTGGGGGATCGGGTCTGGGGGAAGGAGGGGTCAAATATGGTCAGACCTTGGGAGGAGGGGGGTTGGGTCAGCTCAGATCAAGGGTTTTGGGTCCAGCCTTGGGGGGGGGGGGGGGGGGCAGAGCGATAGGGGGTGTTGAGTCTGGCATGGGGTGCTGGTGTCAGATCTGGCCTCAGGGAACATCGGGCCATATTGGGTCAGGCCTTCTGGGGTGAACAGTCAGAGTGAGAGTCAGACCTGGAGGGATGGGTGGGTGTGGTGGGGTTTGAAGAAAAATTCCTGTGGGAGTTGGGAGAATCCCATGGAATGAGGAGTTCCCATCAGTCAGTTGGGGTGGGGGTAAGTCCCGTGAGGAAAAGGTAGTTAGCAGAGTGGGGGGGGGGGGGGGGGTGCCTGGGGTGCAGGGAGTGAGGGAATCAAACGGGGGGAGTAGTCTGGCGATGGGGACGTCCCCTTGGGGTTTGGGTATGTGTGGGGGAGGCCATGGGGGCCAGTGTGGGTCTGCACAATAGTTACCCAGAAATTAAAAGAGGTTTTAATTCTTCCAGCCTTTTCTGGGTAACTATTGGTGTAACCCAGTCAGATTGTGATTTAAATCACATTTTTGGAATATTCCTAGTGCTGGACAATTGCCATGGGGAAATTTGCACTTCCAGGCAATTGTTGTTTCTGGTTGGACTGTACATGAAGAAGACTTTCAAGTGCGAAACCAGTAAATTCTATCCCAATTCCCTATTCAACAAAAATCCAACATTCCTTAACTTCCCTCTGTCGCTGACCATCACAATGTGCTACTAGTCACAATGCAAAAGGGAATGCCACCACAGAGTACATACTAAATCATGTCATATATGTATGCAAAATTAAACTAACCACCCATGTGCATTCTCCTTAGTGCCTGTCTTTGTGAAGTTGATTGATCTAGACCTCCTATGCAGTGCTACCCCAGTGATTGTGGTAGGGATAACCGAAGGCTACTGATGTACAGGGAAGGAGACTGAAGATGACCAGGAAGACCTGTTTCTAGATTGCATCATCTCAGCACATTCAGCAGCAGGCTGGGCAACACCAAGGGCACTGGCAGAGCTGCAATGATGGGAGGAGGATGGTGTCATCCTGAGAGAGTAGGTTTGAACTCCATGGTGCCACTCCCCTGGGGCGGCACTTCAACAACCCTGGTGATATATTGGAGGACAGACTTCAGTATTCCTCTGACACTCTGCAATCCCCTTGGAACTGGTATCCAGAGCCATGGAGGGTGGAAGTCTAAATCTGCAACAGATGTTGCATGATGGTTGATTCCACAAGTGTGCTGATGAAGTTGACCATCAGTTCTATGCTGGAAAAGATGGTTCCAAACTCCTAACAATTCCTTGTGCTAAGTTGGTGACATTGACCATCGGCTTCCAGGCAGGTTTGTTAATGCCGCACACATTTTGAATTAATGTCCATCAACACTTTTCTGAAGCATGGCCCACCAAAGTCCACATTTAAGACCTCTGAAGCAGAACACATATGTGTTCTTACTCTCTGCCAAGCAGAACCATCCTTGTCCCTAGTGTCACACCATGTCCTGAGCCCGCCTATGTCTTATCCTCTACATTGCGTGCAGTCTAAGTATCTGTGCTAAGGGTTGCAAGTTGAATTCGAGTTACCTGTGTCTTCATTATGTCTGTCATTTTGGTTAGCACTGCTGCCTCACGGCGCCGAGGATCCGGGTTTGATCCTGGCCCCGAGTCACTGTCCGTGTGGAGTTTGCACATTCTCCCTGTGCCTGCGTGGGTCTCACCCCCACAACCCAAAAAGATGTGCAGAGTATGTGAATTGGCCACACTAATTTGCCCGTTAATTGGGAAAAACAATTGGGTACTCACATTTAATTTAAAAATTTAAAAATTAAAAAATGTCTCTCATTTTGCTCTTCCTTCTCTGCCTGGGTATCTGAAAGGAAAAAGGACAAGGGAAATGTTGCGATGACAGGAGTAGAGAGCGGAAGATGCACATCTGCAGGTTGGAAATCAGAAAAGATTGTGCGATGAGGGAGGAATGAGCATGAGAAGGAAGATTCTTCATGTTCTAATTTCAATGAAGACGACCCTCCTGAAGCCTCATCCTTACCAACGGCCTTTTCTTTAATGACCAGTAACATTTCCTCAGTGGGCATGGCAAAACATTAACACTCATTATTGTAAAATTAATTGGGAGTCATAAACTAATTTATTTTACTATCATAAACCTATTAGCTCTCTATTGTATTAATTATTCATCCATTGACCATTAGCACAATGCTAAATAAAAAATCTGGAAAATGCTAGAAATCTGAAGTAAATATAGAAAATACTGGAAGTATTTCCAGCATGGTAGCACACGTGGTTAGCACTGTGGCATCACAGCGCCAGGGTCCCAGGTTTTATTCCCCGCTGGGTCACAGTCTGTGCGGAGTCTGCAAGTTCTCCCCTTGTCTGCATGGGTTTCCTCCGGGTGCTCCAGTTTCCTCCCACAGTCCAAAGACATGCAGGTTAGGTGGATTGGCCATGCTAAATTGTCCAAAAGGGTTAGGAGGGGTTATAGGGTTATGGGGATAGGGTGGAAGTGAGGGCTTAAGTTGGTCGGTGCAGACTCGATGGGCCGAATGGCCTCCTTCTGCACTGTATGTTCTATGTATCTATGTAACAGTATCTCATCTGAAAAGGGATGAGCTGTTAAATTAATATTTTGCATAGAACTAAATGATTTTCAGTTTTGATTTCTTGCCACAGGATACCGATATACAAAAGCTTAATTTCTCCCTTGCTCTTTGAGTTGAGTTGCTATTGCCTCCATTAAAATAGCAGGAAGGGAAACATTTTAGATATTAACCCTAGATACCATTCCATTTATCTTTTGTATAAAATCAATACAAATGAGAAGAAACTACAATAATGAACTGTTGTTCATTATTTCTGTTGTTTCTCAAGGGACAAAAGCTAAGTAGAAACTTTTAACTCAATAGCAATTCTCAAAACTGACTATTGTTTGAAGTCAATGGAAAGGAAAATCAGGCTGGAAGTATAATGGGAATCTGGTCAGCAACTGCAGAAAACATTAATTTGGCTGTGCCAAAAGTGAAAGTTTCTCCTTCTGTCTCTAATAGCAGTTACAATTAGTACAATTAAATTATTTAACTAACAACAAAGCATTAATGATGTAAGTTCCCCTGTTTCCCTGTGAACACTCAATTAATTTATTCTTTTTTTGGATAATAGAAAATAATTCTATTATGGCGGCACGGTAGCACAGTGGTTAGCACTGACGCTTCACCGCACCAGGATCCCAGATTTGATTCCCGGCTTGGGTCACTGTCTGTGTGGAGTCTGCACTTTCTCCCTGTGTCTGCATGGGTTTCCTCCGGGTGCTCCGGTTTCCTCCCACAAGTCCTGAAAGACGTGCTGTTAGGTGAATTGGACATTCTGAATTCTCCCTCTGTGTACCCGAACAGGCGTCGGAATGTGGCGACTAGGGGATTTTCGCACTAACTTCATTGCAGTGATAATTTAAGCCTACATGTGACAATCAAGATTATTTTTTAAAATAATAATAATTCAAATTTAGATGAAGAAAGATTCTGGGGGTGAACTGGTAGAAGAGATGAAGTAAGTCTGTTGGAACTTCTGTCACCGACCCTATTCTACAGTTTGCAGGATCTGGAAGAGTTTTCTTAATTTAAAGGATTTTTCAAGGAGCTTTTTCAATGGTGGTACATCTTGGAAGCTTGCACTGAGAGACCACAATCATGGTGAAATTGTGCCAGCAAAAGGGCATCAGTGCTTCCAACCCTCTAGAAACAACTTGATTGCCTTCAGTAAGTGAGGCATATCTAAAAATTACAAAGAAATACCTTTCTCTTCATCTTCCTGTTTCTTGTCATAATCATGGCCATGGATTTCCAGATGAGGACTACATGCAATCTTTAGCTGCCTGAAATGCACTCAAAGGATTTAGGATATTGTGGTCTAATGTTTACTGTCCTGTTCCTCTTTCAGCTTGAAATATTATTTGAAGTAAAAAGTCAAGGATTTTTATTTAAGTATTTAATTGAATTAGTAGTTCCCTTCATGGAAATTAAAATCGTAATCAGAAACAGAAATCTTGCTATGTGCATTCAGGGATTCGACAATCAACTGAAAGAAATGAATAATGGGACATAAATGGAAGTTCAAACAGATGTGTTTTCAGTGCAGTTAATCAAATTTAAATGTTTTTACTCTCTTATATACAGACACAAAGAGTGGAATTTTAACTCCCAAGAATGGCTGGGTTAGGTCAGGTGGGAAATAAAAGTTGAAGAAATTTAAATCACAATTGCAATCCAACTCCTGCTTTAAGCATGCTTAGTTGCGTGCTAGTAACCTCCTCATTGGAGTCTGCTTGATTTTTAGTGCAGACAAGTCATCAATTAACATAGTATTTAACATCATAATTATGTGGACACCAGAAGATTTTTGATTGAATTAAAATAGGCATTTTAATGAGACGCCTCCAGCATGGGTTTTCCGGGACTCAGAAAACTCACTAGAGAAAAGGTGAGTTTGAAGTGCACTTCATGGAGAGGCGTACACTTGAGAGGGGTTAATGAGGAAAAGATGACAAGTGAATGATGCATGGAAAAGAGGTGCACAGAAGTGAGGTGTGTCATGCAGAAATAAGATCAGAGAGGCCAAGGTTCCAGGTGGTGCTACGCAAGTGAGAAGGTGTAACAGCAGATGGTCAGCTCCCTTGACTTATATGAAGGGCAGTGCTTACACAAGCTCAGATTGACACAGCAGGTGCAATGCCCTTGGAAAAGAGGAGCTCTTTGCTAGACCTGTCACTGTCATTCAAAGTCAACACTGCCCTCAATTCCTTTGCCTCTGGCTCTTCCCACTGCACTACTGGAAACATCTCAAGGGTCTCCCAGTCAGCTGCTTTATTTATGCATAAGGCAGGTAATGGATGGATTGATTGCCAGGGTGTTGACTTATGTCAGTGTTTCCTGCAATGATAATAGAACAAGTCGGCACTCGGATTTGCCCCTAAGGCTAACTTCCCACAGTACAGGGTGTGGCAATCTGAGGGGCCAAACAACAAGCAAGTCTTTTTATAAATTGCGAGGGATTTTATTCCATCCGTGCAGCTGGTATGTAAGCATAAAAAAAGGTCTATACAGGTGTGCGTCAGATGCCCTTGAGGCTTTCATGATACTTTCATAAAGGGGCAGTCTGAAATTCCCGATCTTTTCATTCCTAGAAGTAGATTTAAGGACGTGGCCTATAGGAAGGAAAGGATACCTATCCCCTTACAACTTGGCTCATGACACCTATGAGGAACCTCACCAGTGAGGCACAAGAACGCCATGATGAGATCCACATGACCACCAAGTGTATCATTGAGCCAGCCACGGCATGGCAAAGATGCTCTTCAGGTCTGGAGGCACCCTTCCGTACTCACCAGTGAGGGTGTCAAGAATAACAATGGTATACTGCATTCCACACAGGTTTGTGCAGCAGAAAGTTACAGGTGAAGGATAATCAAGGTACCTGTGCAGGGAGAGGGTTAGCCATTGGGAGACAAGAGAGCATATCAGGATCTGGTTGTGGGAGCAATGGGTAAGAGGGGTTGAGCGCTTTGAGTGGAGTTCCATCTGCATGCCCATTTTCGCCATCGTCCCTCTCCTGGACCAGCACCACTCTGTTGCAGGCCAACTTGACGGAGATCAGTAGCTTGTTGTAAAGCAATGAATAAGCAATTTGTCATCCACTTTAAGATGGCAGAATACTGGTAAGCAAAATCTGCACAGCTGTCGGACTGGCCTTTTGACAGTCATGCTTGAAGCTCCTTTTACATGGCCACACTCTCCATGGTAGACATTTTCACCCAGTCTCGCACGGTTAAGTGGGTTTGACCCTTGGTGGTCAGGGACAAGGCAGGGTGGCACCCTCCCACTCCCCCTGGTGCCCAGGTACCTTGTCATTACCAGGCTGGCACCTTGGCACTGCCACCCTTGCACGGCCAAGGTACTTGGGTGGCACAGATAGGATGGAAGGAGCACTGCCAAGGTCAGAGGGAGGTTTCCCCACTTCTTCAAATCAGCCTCCACCACATTGACCAGATCCCTGAAATTTAGTTTATGGAGCGAGGCCCAATCATGGGCCACCTGGATTCCCAGATAGCGGAAGCTGGACCTGCTCAGGCAAAAGGGCAAACTCCCTGGATCAGCTCCCCTCCCTGAGAGATTCACTGGGATGCATTCGCTTTTGCCCAAGTTCAATTTAAACCCCAAAGAGGATCCAAACTTCCCAAGCAGCTTCATTATCTCCTCTGCACTGGTGAGAGGATCTGTCACATACAACAACAAATCGTCCGCATACCATAACACCTTATGTTCCCTGCCCACCTCTCTATCCCCCTCCACTTCGTGGATGACCTCAATGCTATGGCCAGAGGCTCAATTGCTGAGGCAAACAACAAGGGGACAGTGGACACCCCTGCCTCATGCCCTTCAAAGCATTTGTAGGAATACTTGTGGTGAGGGCACTATATAGGAGCTGGATCCAAGCTACAAATCTAGGGTCAAAGCCAAACCTCCCAAAGATTTCAAACAAATAACCTCGCTCCACCCCAACAAGTGCCTTTTCCACATCCAATGAAATAATCACCTCCGGCTCAGGGGCTGGAGAGAACAAAACAACATTAAGCAGTCTCCGAATATTGGCCGACAACTGCCTAGCCTTAACAAACCCTGTTTGCTCCTCTGGTATAATCCCTGGGAGGCAGGTCTCCAAGTGCATAGTCAAGACCTTCACCAGCAACTTTGCATCAGCAATGAAATCGGGCAATACGACCCCTAATATGTTGGATTCTTATTCTTCTTTAAGATCAAGGAAATTTATGCCTGCGCCAATGTGGCTGGTGACGCCCCCGAGATATAGAGTCCTTAAACATTTCTAACAGCCACGAGGCCAGCTGTCCCGCAAATTTCTTGAAAAATTTGTTCCTGAATCCGTCTGGTCCGGGCATCTTAGCCGACTCCGTCAGACCCATGTATCTCATAACCTCCTCAAAGGTCAACAGGGATTCCTGTTCCCCCTTTCTCTCCTGTTCCACAACCGAGATAGACAAACCGTCCAAGAACTCCAACATTTTATTTTCAGACAAGGCTCTCGAAGCTTCCAACTTAGACAATAATTCCTTTTTTTTCTGCTGCCTGATCCTGTATCTGTTGGGCATCTCCTTGATGTGGAATACTTAACCCACTAATACGAACAAACTTCAGCCCAAATTTCCTACAAATATTGGGCAAAACGCGCATAAAGTTATCAGCGGGATCCACCTCTTGTGCGACTACTCCCCTACATGTTGCCACTGGATGTCCAATCCAAGTATTTTACATGTCATGAGGATTTCTGTCTTGACACCCTTTCATGCAGTGAGTTACAGGTACCTACCACCCTCTGGGTGAATACAATAAATTTCTCCTCTCATCTTTCTGGCAATTATTTTAAATCTAAATTCTCTGGTTATTGACCTCTCCGCCGAGAGATTGCGGTCCTTCCTATACACTCTAATATCCACTCCAACTTTACATATCTCAATTAAATCTTTACTCAGTCAACCGATCCAGCTTTTCCAACCTTACCTCATAGCTACAGTTCTCCATTCCCAGCAACATCTTCATAAATGCCCTCCATAGCCTCTCAAGTATGATTCCATCCTTCATATAATGCAGTGACCAGAACTGTACATAGGTTGTTCGTATGCCAGACACTAGACTCCCGAAGGAACCTCTCTACTGGGAATTCATGGTGGCAGGAAACTCCGAGGAGTACAGCGGAAATGCTTAAGGGATGACCTCAAAGCATCCCTGAAGAGGTCACCTGCTGACTCATGGGATAGCTTGGCTTTCTCAAAATGAAGAATGTTCATTCAGGAAGGCACCAAACATATTGAGAGTTGAAGTTGAGATGCTGGAGGGATCACACAAATACCTGAACAACCAAACAACCCTTCAAGCACCACCTGCCCCACATGTGGCAGAGTCTGCAGGTCACACATTGGACTGAACAGCTATCTCTGAACCCATCAAACCAGAGTGGAAACAAGTCATCCGTGATGGACTGCCTGAGAGAAGATGCAGGTACCCTAGCTATAGACTAAATAGAGTTTTTTATGTTAGCATAACCTCCCAGCTCCAATAATTCAGCTAATAAAGGAAGGTATCACATACGCGATGTGCGAAACGCATCATGAGATTTAATGAGGTCTCACATGGTGTCACATGAAGCTCATTTAAATATGCCTCCTGCTCTCCTGGGAGACCACGTCAAGGCACCATTAAGAACTGGTTTCCACAAATGTAGACCAGGCATAAGGGCACCTGCAGATCTCCCAGGCCATTAGAGAGCCTTGGGTGGTTGTGCTCTGGGCTGGGTGGTACCCTGCTACTCCCACTAGCTCCTGGTCCCTTGGCACTGTCAATCTGGCACTTTAGCACTGCCGCCTGGGTACCCTGTTAGTTCACGCTGACACTTTCAGGTTTCCCGTGTGGCACAGAAAGGCTGTCAGGGCACTGCCATGGTGGCAGGCTGGCACTGCCAAGGTGCCCAGGTGCCAGGTTGCCCATGCCAAGGATCAGGCCAGGGTGTTTTGTCATTAAGAGGTGGGGTGAGGGAGGGGCACGAGAGCCCCCTAAGAGGTAAGTCGGGTGTAGTGGGGGGGGGGGGGGGGGGGGGGGGGGCTCAGGAGGCCATAGTGGGGTGGCTGAGGTGGGGCCAAAAGATTGGGGCAGCATTTAAAAATGATGCCCATCCGCCATTTGAAGTAAATGTGGCCTCGCCGTGGCATTTCCTGCCGAGGCAAAAGAAATGGCAAAGTCCCGTTAAATAGCAGAGCTGTACCCGGTGCTGCAGGTGTTTTTGTCCCATTAAATCATGCCCCATGTTTGTGCCAATAAATGAGAGATAATAAGAGATTAACTTTCACAAAATCTATTTCAGGTGATTTGACTAGTGCACATTTTTTCATTGGTAGGTTTGGCTGTCTGAATATTCAGAATTATTAAGATCTTAATCATTTTGCATTGATACTTTTCTGGGTGCTTTTCTAACTTATAATTAGTATGTTTCTTACATTTTCAGCTGCTATTATTTTGCTTTTGGCCAATCAACAAGATTTACTAGTGAATGTGTGGTTTTAAAAGGTTGATGTTATAGCTGTATTATGGGCAGTACGGTGGCACAGTGGTTAGCATTGTTCCTTCATAGTACCAGGGACCCGGGTACAATTCCCAGCTTGGATCACTGTCCGTCTGCACGCTCTCCCTGTGTCTGCGTGGGTTTCCTCCGGGTGCTCCAGTTTCCTCCCACAGTCCAAAGATATGCAGGTTAGGTGGATTAACCATGCCAAATTGCCCTTAGTGTCCAAAAAGGTTAGGTGGGGTTACTCGATTACGGGGCTAGGGTGAAGGTGTGGCCTTAGGTAGGGTGGCCTTTCCAAGATGCAGATTTGATGGGCCAAATGGCCTCCTTCTGCACTGTAAATTCTATGATTCTATGATGATTCTGTGACGAGGAGATTTTCACAGTAACTTCATTGCAGTGTTAATGTAAGCCTATTTGTGACACTAATGAAGATTATTATTAAATAATGAAAAAGTGGAAGTGCTTGCCAGATGCAAGATTTAATATATAATATTGAATCCATCATGGCATCGCAAATGGGGTGCCATGGTCAAATGGTGTTTACAGGTCATTTTCATACGCTGTGAAATGTTTGGGGATTTCATGAGGTTGTGAATGGTACTATATAAATGCAAGGACTTCTATGACTGGACTTTATCCCGAAGAACATTTAAAAGGTCAGAGAATAATTGCACCGATACCAAGGGCGAACGTTTATCACAGAGAACAGAACAAGAAGATAAAGGAGGTGAGGACAGAGGGTTGGAAAAGTAGGAATAGACGTCAAGGAGAGGAAAGGGGGAATGCAATACCAAGGACAGTTAGAGGTCAGGGTGATGTGGGGGATTTACCAGTGGTTGAATGGGCGGTGGGAGGAAAGAGAATCAAACGTTTCCGGAGTGGAGCTCGAGTCCAGAAATGCATCTGCACTGATGCAATCAACAACATCAATACACTGAAGAAAAAAGGTCAGACCTGGGAGCGCGTTGGGTCATGAGATGTGGCAGAGATAAGCAGGAAATCCAACTGCCAATGAAACAAAGGCCTGGGGCGTGAGGGAGCAGAGCTAGAGGCATAGAGAAAGATCAATGGTGCTGCAGAATGTCCTATCGGGCCAAGAAAAGGCTGGATCCGGGAGGGCGAAGGGTAATCGCCTTCAACAGATAGTATTAGCAGACATTACTCAAGTATCAAAATTAAGCTTGAGATTCCCATTAAAGTGTCAATTACTGTTGGATCACAATGAAATAGTGCAGGAAAAATGGCACAGCTACATGTAGCTGTTTTAACATAGGAACCCTTGCAGGAATGATTCGATAAATTTGTCAATGACAGACATATTTATTTTACTGTAGATATATAGTTAATATATACTAATGAATTTTCTATGGCACTGTTCAAAATGAATTGGAGTCACCTTCCTCTTACCAGTGTCATTATCAGGTTGTTGCCCCTTTCTCTTTTTACCTCATGTTCTGCAATTTAGTATCTTTAATAAGGACGCGGGAGTCCAAACCGAGCAAAAATAAAGACAGTTTTGATTACAAACAGTATATTTAAACTCCCTGGTGAACCCCTGCCGAGTACTTCATTGGTCAGCCCCTTCCTGGCTGACCGTATATACTCTAGGTAACTGAGATGCACCGCCCCTAAGCGGGGGAGCTCGTACTTTGCAAGAAGCACTGGGAAGACGGGCATTCCCACCCCGTAGGCCCCATGCAGAATATTACATTCCTCCTCCCAAAGTCCGAAGACCACCTCGACGAATGACGAGACGGCGGCGAAGGATGAGCAGGTGGAGGACATTGTAGTCTCTTCAGCTCCAGTAAGTCCTCATGGAGCTGAAGCGTCGGACCAGTCGGTGGATATCTCGCCCCTGAATGCCATTGGTGGCAGGAACGACGTGGTCGACAATCATCAGGAGGCAGCTGACCTGCCAAGTGGGCATCCGAGACCTCTGAGATCTGCATCTCGTTTTTGGGAGTCTGATGAGACTACATCAGGCACGTCGACGTCGAGAGACATTGGAGGTGTCACAACAGCTGGTTCAGTAATGGAGCCGGAGGATCCAGGGGAGGCTTCTTTCAAGGCACTTCACAAGGGAGCAACCGCCATGAGCGAATGTGATCCAAGTGTCATTTCATGAGTTTCCCCCGGACTGGACTTGGTATGAGACTGGTCCCATTTGATGGACGACAATCCCAGAGAGCCAGTGAGCACCGTCGTTGAACACCGTGCCAAAGAAGTCAACGTGGAACTGGGCAATGCCCTTGCGAATCTTGGATACGACGCATGTTTGCGCAGATGTCCGGAAGAAGCAAAATCAGTTGTGTACGAAGTTTACGACCCATTAACATCTCAGCAGGGGCTACACCAGTTACTGCGTATGGTGGGGTCCTATATGAGGATGAAAATCTTACCAGTTTAGAGTTCATCAAGACGGATGTCTGTTTCTTGAGTCCCTGTTAACTGTCTGATCGGTCCTCTCTGTTAAACCATTCAAAGCTTGATGGAGCGGGGCAGTGGGGACGTGGCGAATCCCGTCACTTTTCACAAAAGCTACAAATTCCTCACTCGTGAAGGAGTCCCCATTATCGGTCACGTGTACCTCCGGGTTTCCTGGGTGGAAAGGGAAATGCGCAATTGCTTGATGGTCACCTGGGCGGTGATCAACACCATCTTGTGGACCTCTAGCCTCTTTGAGTGGGTGTCCGCCACGAAGAGGAACATGAAACCCAAGAAGGGACTGACAAAATCAGTGTGCACATGGACCCAACGCCATCCCGGCCACTCCCAAGGATGCAAGGGCACTGCCATGGGGAGCTTATGGAGCTCCTGGCAGATGGATCACTACTGGGCCCACATTCTGATATTTGTGTCCAATCCCGGCCGCCAGATGTAGCTTCTCGCCAGCATCTTCGTTTTGGACACTTCAGGATGTCAGTTGAGAAAGTCCTTTAGGACGGCGGTCTGTCCCTTCGCTGGAACAACAGTCCTAGTGCCCCACAGGAGGATGCCATCCTCCACAGTCAACTCCGACAATCTTGAGGAGGAAGCCTTCAAGTCTCCTGGTAGCTGCCAATGCTACCGACCATATAACACCAGATGATGCACTTTGGCAAGTACAGGGTCGGTTTGCGTCCAGTCATGAACACAAAAAGCAATGACAGGCAAGGAGTCCATGAAATTCAGGACAGCAATCACTTTGTCTGCCATAGGAGGGTTCGCGAATTCGACCTGTCAGGGAAGATGCCTCAATGCATCAGTTTGTGCAATCTGGGCAGTGCCCAAAAGAGTATTCGTAGGCAGCTAATAACAGAGCCCAGCATTGAATCCTTCCAAACGCAATGGGCGGGGCCGTCTTGTCCTCACGGAAGAGGCTTAGCAATGGCTTGTGATCATTTACAATAAACAAATGGCAACCATAGGTATAATGGTGCAATCGCTTTACATCAAATACAACCACCAGACCCTTTTACAATCTAGACATACTTTCTTTCGGCAGCGGCCAGGGTCCAGGGAGCAAACGTGATCGGGCAGCCACGGTCATAGTCCATTCGATGGGATAAAACTTCCCCAATGTCATAAGGTGACATACAATGGCTTTGAGGAGTCAAAATGAGTCAAACCTGTGAGGAAGATAACTGGCGCAATACCTTGCAAAACGCCGCATGCTGGGCCTTGCCCCTATCCCATAGCTGGTCCTTTTTCAGAAGCAAATGGAGGGGACGCTGCCAGATTCGGAATGAAGCGCCTATAATAATTCACTAATCCAAGGAAAGAGGGAAGTACCGTGGGTGCAGGCTATCTCGGCCCACCCAATATCCCAAATAGACTAACTCCTTTGAGTAGAACATGCACTTTGAGCAACCCAGGCAGACCCCATATTCGGAAAACAGTTTCAACACCGCCACGAGGTTTTGCAAATGTTTGTGTTCCGTGGCCCCTGTGACTAACATGGTGTCCAAGTAAACCGCAACGCGTGGCAAGATGTTCCACATGATGCGCTGAAAGACTGCACGGCGAGGAAACTCTGAATGGCAACAGGGCTGAACCTTACCTCAATTGGGGCACGCTGGCCTTCCTGCTACCGCCAGATACACCTAGACTGGCGTCCACACATCACACATGGGCTGGAATCACCTTCAGCCGGGTCCGGGGGACACCACATGTCTTGGCAGCAGACTTTTCGCCAAGAGGCCAGAGTCACAGCGGCATTCGGCCCGGGCCACAGGGATACCATGTGAGGGATGATGCTCCAAAAACATTAACTCTCTCCCTTACATCTCTTGGATGCCAAGTTTGCGCTTTCTTGGGATAGGGAGATCTACAGAGCCTGCTGAAAAGTCAGGAAAACTTCACCAAAAAGCTTTTTCTGGGTTTCCAGTTGGTGATACCACAGACTAAGCGGTCGGGACAATATCGGAGAAAACAGTTTCATACACACAAAATTCAGCTGTCTTCCGTAGCTGAGACACAAACTCGGAGATGGACTCACCGGAGGACCTCTCCGTATGAAACCGAAACCTTTGAACGATTATTGACGAGGTTGGGTTAAAGTGTTGCGCAACAAATGTCATGAGCTGGTCGAATGTTCATGTAGCCGGCATCACCAGGTACATGAGACGCTGGATCACTCCGAAGTTACGCAGTCCAGAGGCCATCAACAGTATGACTGTCTGCCGTTGTTCTCCATGATATTGTAGAAATACTGGAAGAAATAATAAATTTGTTCAGCGTATTGATGCCAGTCTTCAACATCGCCGTCAAATTCATCGAACCACCCAAACAGAGGCATGGGGAATCAAAGAAATCCAAACCTGGGACCAGAAAATCAGGGAGGTGGCTCAGCCGAACAGGTCCCAGCATCAACAGCAATCCAGTTCACACCTCATCGCCAGTTTAATAAGGATGTGGGAGTCCAAACCGAGTAAAAATAAGAACAATGTTTTATTTACAAACAGCACTTTTGCACTCCCGGTAGATTCCTCCTGAGTACTTCATTGGTTGACCGTATATATTCTCGGTAATTGAGGTGCCCCGCCTCTAGCGGAGGAGCTCATACTCCACAAGGAGCACAGGGAAGACAAGCATTCCCACGCCACAGGCCCTGTGCAGGATATCACTCGCTGTTCTGTTTTACTCCCCTCAGTTTTTTTGTTTGTCTACTTCCCTTCCACCTTTGTACTCCTTTGATTCCCATCCTTCTCTTGTGCTGCTCTGCCCCTTTGTTTCTCTTCACTCTTTATTTTTTTCTCTCTGCAGCTTTCTTCTCTTCTGTTGGTCTCTCGCTCTCTCCATCTGCCCCTCTTTCCTTCTGTTTGTTTCTTTTCCTTCCTTCTCTTTTGTCCTGTTTCTTCTTCACTTAAGCCAGGACATCATGGGTGGCAAGTCAGTGAGGGTAGAGATTATGGGAAAGCTTCAGGCTGGCAGGACATGGCATGCACCAGAACACCTATGGGAGAAAATAATACGGCCAGGGTTGCGGGCTAACAAATGTAGAGGGTTCCAAGTTGGATGTGGCTAAGCGTTAGGGTTTTGGCAATGAAGTTGAAGTTGCAGGGCAGCACAGTGGTTAGCACTGCTGCCTCATGATGCTGAGGACCTGGATTCAATCCCATCCCCGGGTCACTGACCGTGTGGAGGTTTCACATTCTCCCCATCTCTGCATTAGTCTCACCCCCATAACCCAAAAGATGAATAGGGTAGGTGGATTGGGAACGCTAAATTGCTCCTTAATTGGAAAACTTTTTTAAAAATGAAGTTGAACTTGGGAAAGTCTCAGAAAGCCAGAGTAATGGGCGGCATTGTGGAAATTTGCACCACAAAGTTCCTAAAGGGCTAAACGGTAAGTATAGCACTAAATATTCTTTTATAATTTAGAATATGGCCTAAATCAAATTCAAGGCACAGTGTGACAAACAGATTGACTTCTACTTACATATGCATTTATTTCTGCTACCTCTGCGGCATCATCTCTGTCCTAATGATAGACTATTTCTAGTTTATACTTGCAGTGTATCAGCTCAACTCTTTGATTCACACATCAGCAACATATGCTCAAAATGGAGCCTAAATTATCATTTCATTCATTTAAATGACCAGAAAGGCCAAGAGGCTTGAATGAGGATTTTCAATTTTTGTAATTTTCCCAATCCCCCCTGAACCACACCCAGCTGTGTCTGCGTGGGTTCTCCCTGTGTCTGTGTGGGTTTCCTCCTGGTGCTCCGGTTTCCTCCCACAAGTCTTAAAAGATGTGCTGTTAGGTGAATTGTACATTCTGAATTCTCCCTCTGTGAATCCGAACGGGTGCCGGAATGTGGTGACTAGAGGCTTTTCACAGTAACTTCACTGCAATGTTAATGTTACCCTACTTGTGACAATAAAGATTATATTTTTAAAAATACATTTCAATGAAGATACTGGTCCTTTATAACTGTCTCTTTATATTCCTTGGTAATACTAAATCCAGAAAGCAACCGTTAATCTTTGTAGCTAAACATAATTTGGCAAGGTGAATTGGCATTTATACTGGTAGAATCTGCGCATGTTAATTGTTCTAAATTATAAATAGAGGGCAAGTGGGTGTTCAGATAATCTGCCCTGGGTGCGTGTTGAGTGATATGGCAATTGGCTGCCTGTCTGCCAAAGTCTTCTGGTTTATCAGTCGACAGCCAATCAATGACACTTGAACCTGGGACGGCCGAGTCATGACTCCAACATGGTCAAAATTGTGAAAATTACAGGATGATGAAATGAGTCAGGGTCCAATTTTACCGATCAAGTCTTTCCCTTGTAATCTTTTTTCTTCTTCACGCATCTTTCAATATGCATGTGAATCAATACCTTTTCTGATTGCTGTTTTTTCCTCACAAGGAGGAATAATCATTCGCTAGGAAATAGTTCCCCTTAATGTTCCTTGTCTGATCCAAAGCCCTGGAGGATTTAGAAGCTTGAGTTTCACAGCTTTCGTATGCATTGGAATAAAAAGACATGCCTAGATCACAAAACCAGAAGATTAAAACAAATGCAATGCGGTGTTGTTTTACATATGAATGAGTAGCATCAGTTGAAAGACCAGAGCGGCTCTTGTTTCCTGATATATGCTACTGAGCATTCATAAAACATGCTCATTAACTTACTGTTATAGAACCCATAGTTTTCTCATCCTATACACAGTAATTGAAAAAACCCAGCTTTCCAAGGTAAGTAAATAATAAGAAATAGTAACAGTATAATGCCAGTGATTTATTTGTTATTCTGTATAATCCTTAGAATTGGTTTAAGAGGAGAACCTTTAAACCACTGAGATCAATAAGCTTAAGATGCTAGTGTTTGCATCTACGTGTAGTTTCTGTTGTGTGTACAATGGAAAATGCCCCACAGGGCATCCTTAATTGTCAACTGTTCCAATTACAACTGCTATCCCATTGTTTTGACACAGGATCCCAACATGAAACATCAACTCCTAGTGTTTTCTTCACAGATATTGCCTGAGCTGTTGAGTGTTCCCAGTATTTTCTGTTTCTATTCCGGTCCATGTGGGAGCATTCCCTCCTCTGAGTCAGAAAGGTCAGGGCTTCAGGAAAGGGTTCTATTAAGAGCATTCAATGGTCACCGTGGCCCACTGCAGCTTGCTGGTCCCTGCTGGAAAATCGGCCAGGTGTAGCACACAGTCAGCAAATGGGTAAGGTCTGTCGGAGAGTGCGGCTCAGTGGTTGGCAGGGAAGAGGGTGGTTTGCGGACAGGCAAGAAGATTTCAAAGGGGTCCAGGGAAGCAATCTTGCTACACCTAGCCTCACAAGAATATTTTAAAATACACTCAAAATTCAAGTGATTCCTTTAAGGATTGGTCAGCCTCTCAATTCAGAGAGAAACAGGAATGGCATGCTCTCTTGCTCTACATATTTCTGTTTGAAATTTGCAAATGGGATTCGAAAAGAGGCAGAGGACCTGAATTTGCATAAGTAAACTGCTTCACGTGTGGGAATGCTCGATATCTATATGAAGGCCTGTTTGATATTTTATTGAGGTGAGTGAATGGGTGGCTAACATTTAAAAATCTCCCCCATAATGTTCTAATAAAAAGAGTGGTTAGAACATAGAACAGTACAGCACAGAACAGGCCCTTCGGCCCTCGATGTTGTGCCGAGCAATGATCACCCTACTCAAACCCACGTATCCACCCTATACCCGTAACCCAACAACCCCCCCTTAACCTTACTTTTTAGGACACTACGGGCAATTTAGCATAGCCAATCCACCTAACCCGCACATCTTTGGACTGTGGGAGGAAACCGGAGCACCCGGAGGAAACCCACGCACACACTGGGAGGACGTGCAGACTCCGCACAGACAGTGACCCAGCCGGGAACCGAACCTGGGACCCTGGAGCTGTGAAGCATTTATGCTAACCACCATGCTACCGTGCTGCCCCACTTGAACCCACTTGAAAAATTATGGCTGGAAAATCTGGATGATCATTTACTACATTGCAATTGCAAGAAGGAAACATCTTTGTGAAGTTTTAAAGCAATAGGGTTGAATGGCCCTCTGAGTACAATATGCATTTATGGGGTACACCTTGTTAACTTATGCAGACAGGCCAAACACACATGAATTCGCTGAGATAAAGTTATCATCCTTCTTGGAAGTGTTGCATTACAAAATTATTTTTCTCAGTCTCATTTCCACAAGCTTTGGTGACATCACCGGAATTCTACCAGGGTTTAAAAGGTCAAGTTATGAGGACAGTTTGCTAAAGTTGGCTTGCATCCCTTTGAGTTTGGAGGGATTGTGTAGATGCAGGGCAACTATTTCCTCTGGTAGTGGAATCCAGAACCAAAGGGCATAGCCTTAAAATTAGAGCCAGGCGATTTAGGAGTGAAATCAAGAAGCGTTTTTGTTCACCCAAAGGTAGTAGAAAGGCTGTCAATGCTGGATCAGTAGAAATTTCCAAGACTTAGATCGGTAGACTTTTGTTAGGTAAGGGTAGGGATATGGAACAATGCAGGAGAAATTAAGTTGTGGTATAGATTAGACATGATCGAATAGAAGAACAAGCAGAAAGGGCTGAGTGATCTCCTATTGTTTCTGTGTCCTTACTGTTCGCTGCAGCAGCATGACTATTGCTTTGGGCATTCTGATTGCATTCCTAGGATTTGGATGAGGAGTTACCGGGGTGCGGAGGAGGAGAAAAGCAGGGAGTTTTTCCACAACCCCTCCCTCCACATACCAGAGTGGCTGTGGGGTCTTCCCATGCCATTTCACACTCAAACCAGTCTTCCCAGGCTTCACCCCTCCACCGTCACTTTTGAGATCCAATTCCACCTCCCCTCCAGGTTTCACTCACTCACCTAGGCCTCTCTCTCTGGAAGTTAACCACAGGGATGGAATAGAATAGAATAGAATAGAACAGTACCGCACAGAACAGGCCCTTCGGCCCTCGATGTTGTGTCGAGCAATGATCACCCTACTCAAACCCACGTATCCACCCTATACCCGTAACCGAACAACCCCCCCCCCCCCCCCTTAACCTTACTTTTTAGGACACTACGGGCAATTTAGCATGGCCAATCCACCTAACCCGCACATCTTTGGACTGTGGGAGGAAACCGGAGCACCCGGAGGAAACCCACGCACACACGGGGAGGACGTGCAGACTCCGCACAGACAGTGACCCAGCCGGGAATCGAACCTGGGACCCTGGAGCAGTGAAGCATTTATGCTAACCACCATGCTACCGTGCTGCCCTAATAATGAGATGTCTTTTAGCGCCATTTAACCAAAAAGTTTCTACGTGTGGTAACGAGCAGGAACTGCTATAAAACATTAATTGTTCCACGGAACGAGGCCCCTCGGGCTTTATGCCGTAAATGATGGTCCAGTTGGCTGATTCGCTGGGATTGGGTTCGGCAGCCCCCTGCTAACAAAGGGGAGCAGCACTTAAACCGATCCTGCACAGCCAACCCCACCCAGCTCGCAGCTATGCCACTGAGGAGACCAGCCCACAATTCGGGGATGCCGACCTGGGCAGATTGTTGGATGCGGTAGAGGCCAGAGAGGATGCCCTGTTCTCTCCCCCCCACCCCACCCCCAGGCCGAGCGTCTCAGAGGGTCAGCCATCGGGCAGTCAGTGCCACCTGGGAGGAAGTCAGCTAAGGGAGTGTCACCAGAGGACCAACACCAGTGGCGTAAGAAGATCAACGATGTTCACCGGGCCACACAAGTACGTTGTCACCGGTTCCCCAACCATGCCCCCCACCTGAGAATGCACCTGTCATCTCCCCCACCCAGCACTGTTCCGTGCCCTGGCCCACCCATGTCCAGCAGTGAGGAGGTGGCCGAGGGCAGATCTGTCACCAATGTAAGGTTGGCATGCGGCACAGAAGTGAGGATCTACCGACCCCCACCAAAATCACCCATCACACGTGGGTAATGCCATGCAGACGGATCCATCCCTCCCACTGGATGTCCATTCTCCCACAGGATTCTCATCCGACGGGGTTAGCCCATCCGGGTGGTGCCTCCCCCTGCCATGAGAACACCTCGGAGCTCCACTGTATTCGTGGCACGGCTATCATTCGCAGCTGTCATTCTCACCCTCCAGCAGCGCAGAGACACACACCTCGGTAGGCGTCAAGAGTGGACAAATGTCTGGGGCACAATTTGGTGAGTACCACACAGTTGTCGATGCACATCAAGTGGAGGCAGGAACATCCAGGCTAGACAGCAGTTGGAGGTCTGCTGAATCCCAGGACCCAGCTGGGTCCCAGTCAGATGCTGATCCCCGGACCAGGTTTACCGGAGCTGAGGCAGACAATAGGGTGCGGCCATGAGATTCAGAGGCTGATGTCAGCGACTCTCCAGCAGGTCCATAGCAGTTTCGAGAAATCCCAGAGGCTACAGACACAGGAGATAGCGCTGGCAATGCGTGGCACCGAGGCAATCACTGCTAGGATGGTGACCATAGTGCGGAGCCTGGGGCACAACGTCGGCAGTATGAGTAGAGGTGTACAAGGCATTGCATCGCACAGCCAGTGACGGCCATGGCTGAGGGCCTCGACAGCATGTCCCAGTTGGTGGGGAACGTGCCCCAGTACCAGGTGAACCTTGATGAGGTGCTGCATCTCAGTCTCAGTCCAGACTCAGGTGGGCATTGCTGAGCCCTTTCAGAGAATGTCCCAGTCACTGGGGGAAATCTCCCAGCCTCATGTGGGCATAGCCAAGGTGCTGCGGGATATGTCCCAATCTCAGGTGGACATAGCTGAGGCGCTGCAGAGCTTGTCCCAGTTGCAGGTGGGCATAGCCAGGATGCTGCAGAGCATGTCCCAGTCACTGAGGAACATCGCCAAGGGTGTCAACACTGTGCTGTAGACATTGGGGAGCCACCAGGGCTGGAAAAGCCAGGTGACGCAGGGGCAACAGCGGCTCAATCCAGCTGGCCGACCGTCCTGAGCTGAGCCCCAGGGCCCTATGGGCACTGACCATGGGAAGGGGCTGCTGGATGCCAAACCAGAGCCATCTCATGGAGTAGCAAGAGCGTTCACCAGTTCCTCCGAGACCCACTCCCCTGACAACGGCACATCTCGGAGTCAGCACCCAGAACAGGGTGGCACGATGGGGCCTATGCCGCCAGCAAATGTGCTGGGGCCTTCCGGCCCCAGGGCCTCCAGAGAACCCCACCAGGGGCATTGAAGGCCACGGGACATGGTAAGCAACTGGCTGCCTACACCTCTGATCTGCATCCCGGGGACACACCTAGGTGCAATGGTAGAGCACAGAAGGCTGAGCAGGTTGAGGATCATTGAGAGGGCATGGGGAGGGATTGGGGTAGGGGGTCAGGGAGTTAGCATTGAGGGAGAATGGTTGGGGGCTGGGGTTGTGAGAGTGGACCAGTGGCATTGGGGGATTGGGGCAGTTGGGGACACGTATATAGCATTTTAAAAAGTTGACCTTGATCAAGATGACATCTCTGGCACTTTCATCTGCAATGCGGGCCAAGCACCAATACCATCCCCCATCTCCCCAGTCACGGAGGTGCTGGAGGCCTCTCCCCTCATTGGGCGCTGCACACCACTTGCAGGTTCTGGGTGTGAGCGAGCACTCAGCAGGCAGGCATTGGTCAGACTATGGTATTGATTGAGGAGCGCCATCGGTCAGCAGTTTATCATCACCCCCCTGCCCTCGGCAAAGACCTGCTCACAGTGCCAACTCAGTGCCATCATGCTGGAGTGAATCTAACATAGACCCTGGGAGGGTTGGGGGGGGGGGGGGTAAAGGGGGGAATGGGGTGGAGGGGAGGCTGAGGGATGGGGAGGAGTAGGAAAGGGGTGATAGTGGGGAGGGGAAGGGAAGTAACGGTCGAGGCCACATCCTATGTGAAGCGGGCAGGGATAAGGGCCTCCCTGGCCCTCCGGGCTTGCCGGATGCTCGCTGCTGCTGCCTGTCCTCCATCCACCAGCTGGTCCTGCAGGTCTTCCCCGGGCTCATCCTCCAGCCCCTCCTGGCCTGACACCTCTTTGTCCCCTTCCTCATCCTCGAAGGTGGCCACGTGTTCTTCCTCCTCCACCTCCAGTACGTGACCCTGCTGCTGTGCTAGGCTGTGGAGGACTCAGCAGACCACTGCAAAGCAGCCTTTGTGGGTTGTACTTGGCGGTTGTACTGCAGTGCACCAGCAGAGCCGTCAAGGCATCAGAACCGCATCTTGAGGAGTCAGATGCACCGCTCAATGACAGCCCGGGTGGCTGCATGTGCTTCATTGTATCGGGTCTCCATTTTGGTCTCAAGCCCCCGTACTGGCGTCATTAGCCAATTCCTCAGCAGTCACCCCTTGTCCCCCAAGAGTCAACCGGCCATCCTGGGGTGGTCCTCGAAGAGTACCCAATTAATTTTTCTTCCAAGTTAGGGGCAATTTATTGTGGCCAATCCACTTACCCTGCACATCTTTGGATTGTGATGGTGAGACCCACGCAGACACAGGGAGAATGAGCAAACTCCACACGGACAGTGACCCGGGGCCGGGATCAAAACCGGTGTCTTGGCGCCGTGAGGCAACGGCGCTAACCACTGCGCCACCATGCTGCCCCTTATCACATGCAGGTTCTGGGTGTGAACGCGCACTTAGCAAGCAGACAGGAGTCAGACTATGGCATAGATTGAGGAGCACCAGAGCTCAGCTCAATGCGGGTTATCACCCACCTGACTTGTATATTGGCCTGCTGACAGTACTGACACAGGCCCAACAACCTGTAGTGATGTAACACAGACCCTGGGAGGGTAGAGTAGGGCAATTGAGGGGAAAGGAAGGGGGCAGCTACTGGATGGGTTTGAGGGGGGATGGTCGGGAGAGGAAGGAGGGGGTAGTGGGAGTTGTTGTGGGTTCATGGTTGGGGGAACACACGGGGAGATTGGGTGGGAAGGGGGTAGATGACGGACAAAGCCACGTCCAATATGAAATGGGCAAGGAAGAGGGCATCCCTGGTCCTCAGGGCATGCCGGACCCTTGTCGCCGCCTGTCCGCCACACTCTGGCTTGTCCCCCGGGTCCTCCAGGGGCTCGTCCTCCGGCCCTCGTGGTCCGGCTCCTCCTCATCCTCCTCTTCTGAAGAGGCCGCATGTTCCTCCTCCTCCATCTTCAGCACGTCGCCCTGTTGCGGTACCAGGTTGTAGAGGGCACAGCAGACCATCACAAACTGGGTGACCCCCCTCCCCAGGGGGTGTACTGCAGTGCACCACCAGAGGGGTCGAGGCACCAGAACCAAGTTTGAGCAGTCTGCTCAGTGATAGCCTGTGTGGCACCATGGGCCTTGTTATACCGTGTCTCCACATCGGTCACCGCCCTCTGTACTGGCACCATTCGCCAGGCCTAAATGGGTACCCCTTATCTCTCAAGAACCAGCTGGTCATCCTGGGGTGTCCCTCAAAGATGCCAGGGTTCTTTGACTGCCCCAAGATGTAGCTGTTGTACACACTCCCTGGGCCTGGGGCATCCCGGGGTTGGCAGAGAATTCTGCTGCCCAGGCATCCTGTTGAGCGTGGTCCAGGTCCAGGTTTATGTACAAAGAACAAAGAAAAGTACAGCACAGGAACAGGCCCTTCGGCCCTCCAAGCCTGCGCCGACCATGCTGCCCATCTAAACTAAAATCTTCTACACTTCCGGGGTCCGGATCCCACTATTCCCATCCTATTCATGTACTTGTCAAGATGCCCCTTAAATGTTCCCTACTAAATCTTCCCTACTTCCACCTCCTCCTCCGGCAGCGAGTTCCAGGCACCCACGACCCTCTGTGTAAAAAACTTGCCTCGTACATCTCCTCTAAACCTTGCCCCTCGCACCTTAAACCTATGCCCCCTAGTAATTGACCCCTCTACCCTGGGAAAAAGTTTCTGACTATCCACCCTGTCCCTGTCATAATTTTGTAGACCTCTATCAGGTCACCCCTCAACCTCCTTCGTTCCAGTGAGAATAAACCGAGGTTATCCAACCTCTCCTCATAGCTAATGCCATCCACACCAGGCAACATCCTGGTAAATCTCTTCTGCACCCTCTCTAAAGCCTCCACATCCTTCTGGTAGTGTGGCGACCGGAATTGAACACTATACTCCAAGTGTGGCCTAACTAAGGTTCTATACAGCTGCAACATGACTTGCCAATTTTTATACTCAATGCCCCGCCCAATGAAGGCAAGCATGCCGTCTGCCTTCTTGACTGCCTTCTCCACCTGTGTTGCCCCTTTCAGTGACCTGTGGACCTGTACACCTAGATCTCTCTGACTGTCAATACCCTTGAGGGTTCTACCACTCACGATATAGTCCCTACCGTATTAGACCTTCCAAAATGCAGTACATCATATTTGTCCGGATTAAACTCCATCTGCCATCTCTCTCCCCAAGTCTCCAGATGATTTAAATCCTGCTGTATCCTCTGTCATCGCTATCCGCAATTCCACCAACCTTGGTGTTGGACGCAAATTTACTAATTTGATCAGGTACATTTTCCTCCAAATCATTTATATATACTACAAACAGCAACGGTCCCAGCACTGATCCCTGCGGAACACCACTAGTCACAGTCCTCCAATCAGAAAAGCACCCTTCCATTGCTACTCTCTGCCTTCTATGACCGAGCCAGTTCTGTATCCATCTTGCCAGCTCACCTCTGATCCCGTGTGACTTCACCTTTTGTACCAGTCTACCATGAGCGACCTTGTCAAAGGCCTCACTAAAGTCCATATAGACAACATCCTCTGCTCTACCTGCATCAATCATCTTTGTGACCTCCTCAAAAAACTCTATCAAGTTCGTGAGACACGGCCTCCCATTCACAAAACCGTGCTGCCTCTCGCTAATTCATCCACTTGCTTCCAAATGGGAGTAGATCCTGTCTCGAAGAATTCTCTCCAGTAATTTCCCTACCACTGACATTAGGCTCACCGGTCTGTAGTTCCCTGGATTATCCTTGCTACCCTTCTTAAACAAAGGAACAACATTGGCTATTCTCCAGTCATAGAACATAGAACATAGAACAGTACAGCACAGAACAGGCCCTTCGGCCCTCGATGTTGCGCCGAGCCATGATCACCCTACTCAAACCCACATATCCACCCTATACCCGTAACCCAATAACCCCCCCCTGTCCTCCGGGACATCACCTGAAGACAGTGAGGATCCAAAGATTTCTGTCAAGGCCTCAGCAATTTCCTCTCTTGCCTCCTTCAGTATTCTGGGATAGATGCCATCAGGTCCTGGCGACTTATCTACTTTAATATTTTTCAAGACGCCCAACAACTCACCTTTTTGGATCTCAATGTGACCCAGGCTATCTACACACCCTTCTCCAGACTCAACATCCACCAATTCCTTCTCTTTGGTGAATACTGATGCAAAATATTCATTTAGGGCGCGATTCTCCGCTGCCCACGACGGATCGGAGAATAGCGGGAGGGCCTTCCTGACATTTTTTCCGATCTCCCGCTATTCTCCCCCCACCACGGCCGCCCCACGACACGAATCGTTGCTCGCCGTTTTTTACGGCGAA
This sequence comes from Scyliorhinus canicula, assembly GCF_902713615.1. Taxonomy (NCBI): domain Eukaryota; kingdom Metazoa; phylum Chordata; class Chondrichthyes; order Carcharhiniformes; family Scyliorhinidae; genus Scyliorhinus; species Scyliorhinus canicula. The sequence goes on from NC_052150.1 coordinate 77,764,559, forward strand.
CAGCGATTCTCCCCAGGCCGATGGGCCGAGTTCCCAGGCCTTTACGGCCGTTTTCACGAACGCAAACACACCTGCTCTCACCGTTCGTGAAAACGGCCGCAAAGTGCCGTCCTGGACAAACATGGCACCGATTGGCACGGGCCTGCGATCGGTTGGCACCGATCGCGGGCAGCGGGTCCGATACCCGCGCACTATTTGTTCCTCCGCCGCCCCGCAGAATCAGTCCGCGGGGCGGCTGAGGGGCATGACAGCCCGCGCATGCGCGGGTTTGATGCATATGCGTGATGACGTCATCCACGCATGCACGGGTTGGAGCCGTCCAACCCGCGCATACGCGGTGGACGTCATTGTGCGCGTCAGCCGCCGTGATGCTTGCCGCGCGGGCTTAGTGACGGTCGCTAAGCCCGCGATGCCGTGCTTCACGGGGCCGCACTGCTAGCCCCACCCGGGGGGGAGAATCGGGTCCCGGGAGGGGGCGCGGAGGCTGCCGTGAAACATGGCCAGTTTCACGGCAGCCTTTACGACTCTCCGCATTTGCGGAGAATCGCGCCCTTAGTACCTCGCCCATTTCCTCTGGCTCCATATATAGATTCCCTCAACTGTCCTTCAGTGGGCCAACCCTTTCCCTGGCTAACCTCTTGCTTTTTATGTACATGTAAAAAGCCATGGGATTTTCCTCAACCCTATTTGCCAATGACTTTTCGTGACCCCTTTTAGCCCTCCTGACTCCTTGCTTAAGTTCCTTCCTACTTTCCTTATATTCCACACAGGCTTCGTCTGTTCCCAACCTTCTAGCCCTGACAAATGCCTCCTTTTTCTTTTTGACGAGGCCTACAATATCTCTCGTTATCTGTCATCAGCTGTTCGGCCAAACAGGGCATCTGTGACTTAGAACATAGACCATACAGTGCAGAAGGAGGCTATTCGGCCCATCGAATCCGCACCGGCCCACTTAAGCCCTCACTTCCACCCAATCCCCGTAACCCAATAACCCCTTACTTTTTTGGTCACTATTTATCATGGCCAATCCACCTAACCTGCATGTCTTTGGACTGTGGGAGGAAACCAGAGCACCCGGAGGAAACCCACGCAGACTCAAGCACAGATAGTGACCCTGCGGGGAATCGAACCTGGTGCTGTGAAGCCACAATGCTAATCACTTGTGCTACCGTGCTGCCCCAAATGCACTTCACAGATGCACTTGTGGGCTGCTGGTTGGGAAATGCCACACAAGTCCCTACTTGAGCCCTGGAATGAACCTGAGACATATAAGTTCCGGGCAGCGATGACCTTGATGTCCACCAGGAGCTGGTATCTTCCTTCTCCACGTGATGCCAAGTCCGCAAGAACATGACATGGGGGGCAGCACGGTGGCACAGTGGTTAGTGCTGCTGCCTCACGGCGCTAAGGTCCAGGTTCGATCCCGGCTCTGGGTCACTCTCCGTGTGTAGTTTGCACATTCTCCCTGTGTTTGCGTGAGTTTTACCCCCACAACCCAAAGATGTGCAGGGTAGGTGAATTGGCCACGTGAAATTGCCCCTTCATTGGAAAAAATTAATTGGGTACTCTAAATTTATTTTAAAAAAGAACTTGGCACAGGTGCTGCATCATCTTCTTGCTGAGATGGAGTTTCCTGCGGCACATGCTGTCCATCGTTTGTTCGAAGAACCCGCGAAGACTGTACACCATGGGTTGTTGCCAGCCTCCCTCTTTGGGTCCCTCCCTGGCGTGATGGATGACCGGGTCCTCAGGGTGTGGGATGGAGCCCATGGGCCTCGAGCCTCTGTCGATGTTGCTGCTACCGGCTTCTCCGGTATATGGCCACCTGGGCTGCCAATGCCACCATGATGGCAGCATCCGCGAGGTATCATCCATTATGTAATACCCGTTAAGAATTGGAGAGGGTGTGAGACTGACAATCAGCTACGGCTCCCACCCTGGTAACCTCCGGTCCCCCAAGCGTCCTCCACCCTCATCCCCTGCCATCCCTCAGGGTGCCATCCAACATGCCCTGCACACGCACCACCGACTGCAGTGGTGGCCCATGGGCACTGGACCCAGAACCTGTACACCAGACGCTCTCTAGTAATGTCAGCTTGACCAGATGCTGATTCCCTCACCAGTCCACAACCCATTTCCGGTCACAGGAATGTGTCCCCAGGGCTGAGGCCCAGCTCTTGGGTGTTCTAATGTCGCTCGCCTGATGCCTCTGTGGTGTTGATGCCTCTGGAGTTCAGGGCAAGTGTCCAGGCCTCACAGCTTGATCGGGATGCTAGACAGTAACAACTGCCTGCGACATGGCACGTGGACCCACGAGAATCCACTTGTGAGCTGTGAAGTGCTCGCATTACTAAAATTGCCAATTCCCCATGAACCAAAGCCTTCAGCTGTGTGGCCAGCGGGAATTAAAGTGACCATCACCATATTACCACGGACGGCACTCTGTCACAGGCGTGTGCGGTGGGATGGACAGACAGCAGCTGCAGCTGCCCCCGTTATGGATATGCACGAACCGGAGAGTGGCATGGCAGACCCGTGGAACTTTGGACCCTTGCCTCCCAGCCCCGGACCAGGGACGGCCACCCAAACAATGGTGCCCACCACTCCTGGCCAAGCCCGACTCCCCTGGGGACGGGACGGGACGGGACGGGACACCCCCCCCCCCCCCCCCCCCCCCCCCGAGCACTGGGGCAGTGATCATTTTGCCTCTGGGCTGAATGCTCGATTTCAAAGATGGCCAGTCACCCCCTCAGATCCCTGCAGCAGTCATTGCATTAGCTTTACGTTTTTAAACAGGTGTACTGAACGGCACCCACAATGACTGCTTGCTGGGGTGGCGGTTCGATCACGGGAGGCCGCTCGATAGGGAGTCCTTCCCATTAATGGGATGGTGGTTGGTCTTAATTTGATGATTATTGGTTCTTCGCCACACTGCGGCGGGATCCAGATCTCGACAACAGGAGCGGGCCGGTTCGACTGGAAACCGATCGGCGCTCGGCATGGTTCCCAATTGCTGCCTCTCCTGCTATCTAAGCGGCCCGCTCGTTTTCAGGTCCGGCGCGTGCGGCCAATAGATCACACCCAGAGTATCATCAATTTGATTAAAATACTACAAACCTTAATAAACCTCCACCTCTATCATGAACAAAGGTATTCTGCGCAAATTAAGTTTAAATATATTGATAGACAGAATTAAAATATCTGTACGTGTTCTAATATTTTCTGTCTGAAGTAAAATTGTACAGTAATTCTAAACGGTAAAATTCAATGAAAATCTTACAAACAACAAGATAAGACCTAGAATTAGTTGCATTATATAGTGCAATGCAGTTTAAATTTAAAATTCCGATCTTAAAGTTAGTTGACTGCTTTGATCTATTGTTTCTTCTTGGTTTCTGTGAGTATTTTACAACTTCTTCCTCGATATCCACATGCAATTTTCTTTTTTTATATCTTTTTATTGGTATTTTCCACATTTATTAACAGTTATGTACATTTTTTGCCGTGTTTGTTTATTGTATTATACAGAAATGTTTATCCTGTCCTTCCCTTAATTTACTTTATGTACATTTCGCTGCCGCCTGCTTGGCCTGTGGTCCCTTCCCCTTGTGTCCTCCCCCTTTCCCTCCTCCCCTCCCTTTTCTTCGCCCGCCCCTCCGACCGCCCGTCGACTTTGGCTGTGTTTGCATTGTGATCGGGGAGGGGGGTTTGCCCCCTCCCCATATCGTTCCCTTTTTGTGACTTTCCAGCCTTCCTTCTCCCCCCCCCCCCAAACCGGGTTGCGCATTCCTTTGGTTCCCCCTCTGTCTTTGTTTTCCCCTTGTCCTTTCTCTTTTACTTCCTATCTCTCCCTGTTTTCCCCTTGTCTTTCCTCTTTTCCTTCCTATCTCTCCCTGTTTTCCCCTTGTCCTTCCTATCTCTCCCGTTTTCCTATCTCACTCTTCATTGCTGGCCTCAAACAGCTTTTGGAACAGACCGGCGAATTGCCCCCATGCATCTAGGAAGCCTTCCTCCGACCCATGGATGACATACTCAATCTTCTCCAGGTGGAGAAATACCGAAAGGTCAGCGAGCCAGTCTGCAGCTGGTGGTGCTGCCAATCGCCAGCCGAGCAGGATTCTTTGGTGTGCAATTAGGGAAGTGAAAGTTAGGGTGTCAGCCCTCTTCCCCATGTGTAGCTCTGGCTGCTCTGATACCCCGAAGATTGCCACAATTGGGCATGGCTCCACCCTCACCACCTTGGACATTGCCTCGGAGAAGGCTGTCCTGAACCCAGCAAGTTTGGGACAAGCCCAAAACATGTGGGTGTGGTTGGCTGGGCCCCTCTGGCACCGTTCACATTTGTCCTCCACCTCTGGGAAGAACCTGCTCATTCAGGTTCTGGTCAGGTGCACTCTGTGCATCACTTTGAGGCTGAGCCTTGCGCAGGAGAAGGTGGGATTGGCCCTGCTCAGTGCTTCGCTCCAGAGTCTCCACCCCACCTCTGTCTCCAGTTCGTCTTCCCATTTCATCTGGTCTCGCCCAGTGGTGTTTGAGCTCTGTCCAGTAACTGTACATACATTACACAAGCCATTTTCCTTGGTCCGTTATCACCTGTGTATATGTTCCCTGCCAACAAGGATCTGAATACGTGTCTGTAATTCACACCCAATCATATATTATTGTGGATCATATATACAGCTACCTTTATGCTTCCCACTTTTGATGAAAAATCGCCAGCTTTGTATCAGGATGAACTGATAGCACATGTGAAAAGACTATTTCTAATTTGGAACAATAGCTGAGCAGTACCTGAGGTGCAACAACACAATGTGTGTCTAATGTTGGAGGTGCAGAATTACATGGAAATAATGTGGTCATTCTTGTATAGTTGTGGCGTCGATTACAGGGATATAATTTTTGAGAAGTGCAATTTGACAAAAGAATTGTGTGCACAATATCGATAATAATATATTCTGATGAGAGGTCATTGATCTGAAATATTAACTCTGCATCTCCCTCTATAGTTGTTGTCTGACTTACTGAGTATTATCTGTTTTTATTTAAGATTTCCAGCTCCCACAGTATTCTATTTCTGCAATAACATAATGTTGCAAAGTTTACAAAGGATAAAGGAAATCTCATTTATTTGCTTGCCCACAATGGTCTATTATGTATAAATGGACAGTCCCATTGTGCTTTAAACAAGAGGTTAACCAAATGATTTGAACGCCACTGGGTGTAGATCAGCAAACACTTCTGTTTCAATGTTAATAAATAATGATACTTGAATTTATGTAGCAGCTTCCGATGTTGAATAATCTCTGAGCATTCCACACTGGGAATTATTTGTGAGGGTTTCTTACATTTTTTTTTAAAGTACCCAATTCTTTTTTTCCCAATTAAGGGGCAATTTATCGTGGCCATTCCAACTACCCTGCACATCTTTGGGTTGTGGGGGTGAGACTCACGCAGACACGGGGAGAATGTGCAAACTCCACATGGTCAGTGACCCGGTGCCGGGATCGAACCTGGGTCCTCAGCACCGTGAGACAGCAGTGCTAGCCACTGTGCCACCATGCCCTGTGAAGGTTTCTTACGTAACAACAATCAAAAAAGGCACACTGGAAGAAAACAAACTTAGATGATCATTTCACGAATATAAAATGTTGAAGATTATTGTTTGAAATCTATTCAGAAAATATATCAGTTGTGCATTTGTTCTGATCAAAATGGAATCCTTTAAAGTGGTTTAAATTACTTTGTCATTCAGCATTTTAGGAGTTAAACCCTTTGGCTCTGAAATGAATTTCTGAGTAGATGAGATTCAAGAAGAAAAAGCATTTTTATAAGTGGTACATCAACCTTATTAGAGTGTAATGTTATGGAAGTTTGCTTTGCTGATATGCTAGAGTAAATGTTTGAATAGTTCAACTATTTAATGTCAACACTTTGCAAATATTTACAATCAAGTTTACATATTGGCTGGAGTGATTTTAAAATGCAAGGCATTGTGCAAGGTGCTTAGCTGATCCAAATGCCAGTCTATAGATCTGAAAGACTAAAGATCACATCACAAGGAGGCTGACAGTAGTGACACTTTGCAAAGTGCCAAATGATTTATGCCAATGTCCAACTTGATGATACTATTATAGACAGTGCTGTCGTTAAAGAGTCCCAGCTGACTCCTGCCTGCATTTATGCTGCACAAATTATAGGCAAGACCAAAAGATCGAACTCTTCCTTCCGATAGATTTGCATGCTCAGGACAGCATAACTGAGGTCAGTAGTCATTGGGTGTCTGGGTGCTTTTAATACTTAAAGTGGCACGGTCCTCTGATATGTTCAATCTTTTTAGGGACAGACTAACTTAGGACATAGGAACAGGAGTAGTCCATTTAACATTGGGCCTATCCTGTCATCCAATCAGATCATAGCTGATCTCCAAACTAAATCCATTTCCTTGCCTTTTCCCTATACCTCTTAATACCTTTGATAACAACAATTTATGAATTTTAGTTTTAAAATTTCAATTGATCGAGCACCAATTGCCATTTACAGAAGAAAGTTTGAAATTTCTACTCCCAATATTTCCTCTAACTTTTGTCTGTTGTGAATAGCTCATGTTTTGTACTATGCAGCCTCTGTAAAATTGACATAGAACATAGATTTCCTACAGTGCAGAAAGAGCCCTTTCGGCCCATCGAGTCTGCACCCAACGCACCGAAAGAACACCACCCCTAGGTCCACTCCCTCGCCCTAGCGCCATAACCCCGTAATCTGTCCTGCACATCTTTGGACACTAAAGGGCAATTTAACATGGTCAATCCACCGAACCTGCACATCTTTGGACAGTGGATCAAGCATGTGCATGTCTTAATGGGAACGTTGCTTGTGTGCAACCTGTTCATTCCCTGCTCTGCACATTCCTGCATGCACATGCAGCTTATAGGCATTTTTTAAAAACCATCCTTTGTGTGTAGAAGTGCTTTCTAATTTCACTCCTGAAAGGTCTAGCCCTAAACTTTAGACTATGCCCCCTAGTCCTAGATCCACAACCAGAGGCAATATTTTCTCTCTACCAACTCTAGAGATTCTACTTAATGTTGTTAAAGTTTTGGCCAAATTATCACTTAACCAACTCCATTTCAGGAAATACAACCTTAGTTTGTGTAATCACTGCTTGTAATTTAAGGTATCATACTCAGAAATCTACACTGCACTCCTTTGAACATCAATATACCCGTCCCAAGGTCCAGTGCCCAGAACCGCTCCAGGTGTGATCTAACCAAGGCTTTGGTAGGGGAAGCAGGATTTCTACTCCCTTATACTCTAGAGCATTGGTTTTCAGCCGGTGTGCCATGAGATCTATCCAAGTGTGCTGTGAAATTTTGTAGAAAGGTACAAAATGTCCGCGTGTTGAGACTAGCACAGTTTCGCTGGAGAGGGAGTTCCAGGTCTGGATATCTGAGCTCCGGGTCAGGGAGTCTGAATTGGGTCCGGATGGAACATGGAGACTGAGGGGTCGGATGTGAAATTGCAACTGTATCTGTGTGAGGGCAGTCGCGGTTAAAGAGTGAGAATTAATTGAGGATAGCTGTGTATAAACAGTGAGGAAACAGCCAGGAGAATGGGACTGTAAAGAGTCAGACTTGACCGAGGATTTTCAAAAGCGAGTTGTCAGTGAGGACAGTTGGTCGGCAGAGTGGATTTCAGCAAGGAAAGTGGGGCTGGAGGGAGAGAGTCTTCAGCGAGGAGATGTATAAAGAGCGAGAATTTGACCAGATTGGCAGGGTGCAAAGAGAGACATTTCAGGCAGGAAGGTGCAAGAATGAGATTCCAGTAAGTTTAGCAGACTGCATGCAGTGAGTTTTCAGTGAGAATGGGGTCTTGAAAAAGCGGGGCTTCAGAGAGTATGCAAAGGCTGCAATGAAGGGAGTTTCAATGAGGGTAACAGGACGGTAAAGAAGGAGACATCAGCGAGGTGACCGGGGTACAATAACGAGACATCAGTGAGGAGAGTGCGATAAAATGAGAAAGATTTAGTGAGGAGCGAGGGGGATGAAATTGAGACTTCAACGAGCAGAGCATGGGTGTAAAAGTAAGAACAGCAGAAACAATCTACAGTTATCTTGACCGTCACATTGTGAATTTTCTCTGGAATCTGTACCCTTCTTATATCAACACGGGGCCATGCAGGGCGCTTTCATAGAATCACAGAATTCCTACAGTGTAGAAGGAGAACATTCGGCCCATTGAGTCTGCACCGACCCGTTGAAAGAGCACCCTATCTAGGCCCACTCCCCTCCTAACCTTTGTACTCTAAGGGTCAATTTAACGTGGCCAATCCACCTAACCTGCACATCTTTGGATAGTGGGAGGAAACCAGAGCATCCGGAGGGAACCCAAGCAGACACGGGGATAAAGTGCAAACTCCACAGTCACTCAAGGTTGGAATTGAACCCAGGTCCCTGGCACTCTGAGGCAGCCATGCTAACCACTGTGCCGCCTCTAAGTGTTGTTTATGGATTTGATGAATCTCTGATGAATAAAGACTCACAGAACTTACTGGACACAGCAGTATTTCACAATTAAACTAAAATTACCCAATATAATATGAGTATGGGAATTCCACTCAGTCCCTTGAGCAGGTTCCAGTACTTAATTACATAATGGCGGATTTATCCCTGAACTCTTGAGATTTATTTTCAATCGTTTAATACGCTTCTTCAGGTACAGTGCCTAAAAGAGCAATTAGCAACCATGGACTAGCACTGGATTGTTACTCAGCTACGAACTGCAGTGGTTTGCCATTGACTTTTGCAGTACTGCTGACCAGGAAACTTTCCTGCTCTTACCGTCTGCTATCAGGGACATTGGAAGGACTTAGCTTTTGACAAGGTTACAGACACGCCTTCAGTGGTCAGCAAGTCCCCAAGGGCGACTTGAACCCAGAGCTTCTGGAACAGAGGTAGGAACACTGCCACTGCATCACAAGAGCTCACATCGATCTTGATACTATATCATTGGTGGAGCCTGCTTGCTGGTCCCACCCAGTAAGGCAGAGTATAAGAGCCCGTGTCTCCCCAGCAGCTGCATTCTGTACCTGCGCTGCTGGGGGAAACATCTAGTACAATAAAGCTTTCAATTGTCATCCAATCTCGTTTCTGGAATAATTGATCGAGCATCAGTCCCTCCCTTTTAAGGTCCAAAGTGATAACTTCACATTTGCCTGCATTGAAATCCATTTGTCGGTTTCTCTCATTCGCTTAATCCACTTATATCTCTTTGTAATGTTATGCTTCCATCTACACTTTGTAATATGCTGCCTCTATTTGTGTCATCAGCAAATTTAATCAAATGTCATAACCTAAATTGTTAATAAATATGGTAAGTAGTTGAGGCCCCAGCACAGGTCCTTGCGGGACAACCCCGAGTTAAATCTTGCTCATTAGCATGTCTGCTGTTCAGCCAATTTCCGAATCAGGTCATTAATTTGCCTTCAATTTCATGGGCTGGAACTTCATCTGTCTATTACGGAGGACAATTCCCGAGGGGATCTGAGGCGTCTGAGGGTTGAACGTCTCTACCATGTCCAGCCGTCCAACAGCGCCAAATGCATCATTGTTTGAGTTTTCATCTGGTGACTCACAAATTCAGAAGTGTACAAGCAACCACTGGTGACAGGGACAGCTGTGGAGATTCCACATTAGGGGGCACAATCCTTTCTTATCTATCTTCAGCTGGACACAAATGCTGAACTCTGGGGGGTTATCATAGGGAAGGAGAATACTCAAAGTGCTTCAGCAATTTTGCAAGGTGCTCAGAGACATGTTATACAAGATAAAGCCAGGCTTTTATGCGAACAGGTGAGTAGTGGAAGCTGGAGCCCAAAGCGGGTGGTACTGATGTTCCTGACCCGATCCCTGATTGCACCTCTATTTTCTGCCAGCCAGCCAATTAACTGCTGGTAGTGGGGGGTTGCAGATGCCTCCATTCAGTGTTGGAAGTGAATATTAAGAATCATAGAATCCCTACCATGCATAAGAGGGCCATTTGGCCCATTGAGCTTGCACTGACCCTTCGAAAAAGCATCCTACCTATACCCTACTCCCCCCATCCAATCCCTGTAAGCGCGTGACCCATCTAACCTTTGGACATTAAGGCGAAATTTATCATGACTATCCACCTAACCTGCACATATTTGGACTATGGGAGGAAACCAGAGCACCCGGAGGAAGCCCATGCAGACACGGGGAGAATCGAGCCTGGGCCCTGGCACTGAGGCAGCAGTGCTAACCACTGTGCCACCCTTTAGGTAGAAGATGAGGTGTGAGCTGATGCCAATGCATGTGCTGGCACCATATTTAAATACTGCCAACACCAGATCCATCCAGCAATCTAGCCCTGCCATAGGGAGAGGGCCAACACGTCAGTGAGGTATGTTTTATAAAGGTCAGCAGGAAGGGACACTTGTTGGCATGGGAGAAAAAGTCCCCGCGTGGCCTCACAGTTCGGTAATGGCCCTGTACATGTTCTCTTGCAGGCTACTTAGGTAAAGTGGGAGGTCTTCATTCCCATGGACAGGAGGAGGAGACCTCACTACTCAAACAAGCAAGCCAGGACGGAGATCGCAGAGGAGCTCAGCAGCTCCGGGGTCACCTGGAGAACCTGACTGCCATATCACAAGCACACCAATTACCTTTGCCATACAATAGGTAATCCACACCTTGGTTCCCTTAAGGAGTCAGGGGTCAGAAAATAGCTGCATATGAGGGTATGGCTGCTCAGTGGTAACCCTCACAAGGGCTCTCCAGAGTAGCGGAAATCTACATACATACAGGTGGCCAGCCACGAAGGTGTCATGCCTAGGCGTTATTGTGGGGTGACTAATAACACCTAGGTTCTAGTTCCCTTTCTAGTTGCCGCAGAAGAAGAGGGCCCACAATGCGAAAGAAAAGGCACAGGTTGACAGCAGGATTCCATTTCTCATGATCTTGACGATGAAAGTGGACATTTTTGAATTGGCAGGGTACATGGCATCGATCTGTTGTGGATGGTGAAGCAGGAATACGGATGTGTGGTTGCATGACTGGGTATTACTTGCATCAATCCGAACATCAGCTGATTCTGGGGGTTCACAGGTAGGTTAAAATCTTTTTATCTTTCTGCCATCTACAGGGAACAGCTGTCCACTTTTGAGGAGGAGGAGGGACCTCAGAGGCTGCACTGCCCCATAATTCCTTTACCCTCAAACAGTACAGATACTTTCACCTTGGTGGGTGTGCATTCACTGGGGTCGGGATTGGCACTGGAGAGCCTGACAAGCTGCAGCGATATAAAACCATTCCATCTCCCACACACTCTCATTCCAGTCAAGAAGATGGCCCCGAGGTTTGTGGAAGCAGAGCTGGACATATTGCGAGATTCCGTGGAGGAGAGGTGGGTGACCCTGTTCCCCACGGTGGGAAGGAGGCTATCACCCACTGATGCCAATTGGGCCGGGGCAGAGGTGGCAGAGGCTATAAGTCCCATGGCCCCACTGCAAGTAATGGACAACAGAGCTAAAAGAAGCTGCACAACCTCCTCAGGGCGGCCTTGGTGAGTCACTAGCTCTGTGCTCCTGGCACCACACCATCATCCACACCCATCACAGCCTCCCCCTCCATGCGACTACCAGACAGACCGGTAGGCAGTGCTGGGTGGGGATGGGCAACACCCCCAGGCCAGCCAGGGAGAGGCACCACCACCGTGCCCCTGGCTCCACACACCCATACCCTGGCCCCCTCATGGGCGATCGAACCCCATCTCCTGGCAGTCCGCTCGCACCCCAACCTGCACAGCATGTCAATGCCCATTCCACCCGCCATGACTGGGTGCCCTACACACACAGGCCAATAGTTGCGGACCCCCTGTGCTGCCTGCATCCGAGTGTCTCACACAGTGCATTATCTGCCCCCCCAGGAAAGATGACCCACAACCGCCGTGAGCGGGAGAAGACTGAAGGAGGCCCTCACCATCACGGAGCTGAGGATGATGGACTTGGTCAGTAGAGTGGGAGAGCAGGCAGTCACAGAGATCGAGTTCGGCTCATTTTACTGAAATGGCTCCTGGGACACTCTCTAGTGTGCACGATACACTTGTTGCGGTACATCAGGTGGAGGTAGGAACCCCCGAGGAGGCAGACAGTCAGAGGGCGGCCTGTTCCTGGGGACTTGCTGCTGTCCAGGTGGGTCTCTGGCATCTGGAAAGGGCAGTCCCATCAATGTTGGAGATGCATGTGCAGCGCCAGGGACTACAGGAGGGGATGTCAGCAAGAATACAGTGCCTGCAGGTACAGTTAGAGAAGTCCAAACACCTGCAGAAGCAGGAGCCTGTGCCGGGAATGCATGACATCCAAGCCAACACTGCACAGGTGGCATCCGCAGTGGAAGCCTTAGGTGCGAGGGTCACGGCCATGTGTCAGGATGTCCAGCCCTGGGGCACTCTGTGCGGGTGGTAGCCGTGTACAGGATAGGGTAGCCATGTCACAGGTAACCATGTAGCAGGGCTCCAGAACATGCCCCAGTCACAAGGGGCCATGGCTGTGAGCATCCAGAGCATTGGCCTGGCGCTGGCTGACCTGAACCAGTCACAGAGGAACCTGGCACAGTTCCTGAGTGATGTGGCACAGTCTCAGAGAGAGTGGCATAGTCCCAGAGGGACATGGCACAGTCCCTGTGCTCCATGGCCATGAGCATTTAGACCCTGTTCGAGACAAGAGTGGGCCACCAGGGCTGGCAGCGGCAGGTGATGCCGGAGCCCCCGGTTCTCGCTTCGGCCGTGCCCCCATCTCAAGAAGCTCAAGGGCCATCAGGTACCCCGAGGGAGGAAGAGGTGATGGGGCCCGTGCCAGTGAACGCCACTGGGGAGATGCTAGAACACTGCAGCACCTCTGCGCGCCCCCCCCCCCCCCCCCCAGTTTTCCCTGACGCTTCTGATGGGCAGCGGGAAAATCAGGGTGGCACTACACCACCTGTGACACCCCAAAGACTGTTGGGCCCATTCAGGCCCAGTCGCTCCAGAGGATGGCCACCAAAGGGGACCCAGAGCGCAGGGTAGGATGCGCAGCAGGCCACCTATTAACTCTGTTTCTCTCTAAACAACTGCTGCCAGATTGCTGAGTATTTCCTGCATCTGATGTATTATTCTTCTCTTGACATGCTTCTACACTCTTCATTTAACCAGGATCGAAAGTAATAGTAGAGTGAGGGATATGTCGGGCAATGGGGTCACAGGTTGTGATTGAATACAATTCTGTTATTGCTGATGGTGACGCCACTTCATGGCTGCCCAGTTTTGAGCAGCCAAATCTGCTCTGAATGTATCCCATTTAGTGCATTTGTCATGCCACACAAGACTATAGCCAATGTCTTGGTGTTAAGATGGGACTCTGCAGTGGTCTCCACCAATACTGTAATGGACAGATGCATCTGTGACAGGTAGATTGGTGAGGATGAGGTCAAATAGGTTTTCCCTTGTGTTAGTTTTCTTACCATTTGCCACAGACCAATGCCGTCTTACAGCTATGTACTTCAGGACTTGGCTAACTTAGTGAGTCATGGTGCTACTGATCCACTCCTGTTGATGGACATTAAAACCCCCATCCAGAGTACTTTCTGAGTCATTGCTTTGTCTGTGTCTCTTCCAAATGGTATTCAACATGAAAGGGCACTGATGAATTTGCTGAGGAGAGCACAACGTGCTGATCATCAGGAAATTCTGTGTTGTTGTGGGGCTTCATGGAGCCTGTAGTCAATATTGAGGACTCCAAGGACAATTTCTTCCACAACGCGTACCGCTGTGTCTTCACCTCTGTTGGGTCTGTATTGTTAGGGATGGTGCCGGAAGAGTCTGGGAAGTTTGCTGAATGTTATCATTCTATGAGCATGGCTATATCAGGTGTGACTAGTTTGTGGGACCCAACTTTGGCACCGGTCCCTGTATGTTGGCAGGACGAATAAAAAAGCATGCTATCTAAATAGTGAGGGATTGCAGAGCTCTGCGGTGCAGAGGGATCTAGGTGTCCCAGTGCATGAAAAGCCTAGTATGTACATGCAGCAAATAATTAGGAAAGCTAATAGAATGTTATAATTTATTGCGAGGGAAATTGAATGCAAAAGTAGGGAGGTTGTGCTTCAATTGTGCAGGGCACTGGAGACCATATGTGAAGTACTGTGTATGATATTGTCACCTTATTTAAAGAAGCATAATGTGTTAGAAGCAGTTCAGAGAAGGTATACCAGGCTAATAGCTCAAATAGTGACCTGTGAGGAAAGGTTGCAAAGGCTAGGCTTGTAACTGGTGGAGCTTAGAAGAGTAAGGGGCGATGAGATTGAAGCATAGAGGGATCTTGACAGGCTGGATATAGAGAGGATGTTTCCTCTTTTGGGAGAATCTATAATTTGGGGCCGGGGTGGATTTTGTGCCCGTGTTTGACACGAGTGCAACTGGCAACGTGGGCGCAAAATGAGAATCTGGCCAGTAAAATCGTGTTTTCTGATTTTCCCAGTCCGTTGTCAGTGATATAACAAGGTTACGGTTCAGGAAAGTCAGGAACCTAATTTCAATACATTTCGAAATAATCAGCAGGCTTTTACATTAGGAATTCCCCTCTTGCCTGACATGACCTCATGTTGGTAAGGTTGACAACTGTTTTTTAAAAATGGGAACCGGGCTAAAGGGACCCACCGGGGACGAACAGGTAAGTATAGCCCCTGGGAGAAAATTGACATGCCTGGGAACTTCCCTGACATTGCCTTTGGCACCCTGGCCCTGCTGGGCGTGGGTTCCTGTGGGTGGAGGGAGGATTGGTTCCTGTGTCTGTGGAGGGGGCCCCACGGGAGGGGGTGTGCTGTTAAAATCAATTTACAAAGATGTTATCAATATCGCCTAAGGCCTTTAATTGCACCACCTTCCCTTGCAATAAATAAATCCCCAATCGCGACCTTCCTAATGTGTCTGAAATGGGTGTGTTGGAGCTGGTTTGCAGTCCCATTTCAGGATTCAATACTTTTAACACCACACATACCCCCAATCCATCCATTCTTCGGAAATAAAAATTGCCTGGCTGACTCTGAATGCTAGAGCAATCATCATTATTAGGAGGCAGCACAGTAAAGCTTCATGTTGAATAACTCCAAAATATCCCCACATGCACCTTACTATGATGACTCAAAAGCAACCCGTGAACATTCTCAGCTAGAGGCTTGGTTTCAAAAATAGCATTTGAGAAGAAGTGCTAAAAAGACAGACCTTATGCTCTTCATTGCACCCTATCTGCTTTGCCTCCCTCTCAATAAATGAATGGCATGTTAAAAATGTCTCAATTTACACTCACTTTATTCGTGCGGTTGTCTCCAGATTTTTATCATGATGCTCCGTTCAAGTGTCCAACTCATAATGTTAACCTTTCAAATGCACTGCACTTTTCTTGTATTTGCTATTTCCATTGGATGCATATCAGGTGTGGACATTGTTTACTCTTTTTTTAATCGGTGAAGTACTTTTTGTAAGGCGGCCGTATGTCCGTCCCGGAAACGAATGAAAGCGCGGGAGAAAGGCATTGGGCGCCAATATTTTGCTTGGCGGGTGCAGGCTGGGGTCGGAAGCCCGACAATCAGGCAGGCAATGGAGCTTATGTTTGCTGATACTGGACAGGAAGCCTAACTTCCTGTTGGAACCTATCAGGATAGGACGTCTGCCTACTGGCCTGAAACTTCTGGGGATCATAACCGTACAAGGTGGATTGCCAGTAAGATCTACCCTGCCAGGAATGGTGGAACATCTTCTTCAGAATGACAGACAAATCCCCACTGAAAGGGAACAAAGAAACTCCAAAGATAGTTGAAGAGTTGAACACTTTAGGCTTTGGACTGATCTAAGGTGTAAAAAGGTAAACTCAGAAGTGAGTGAGATGTCCACCACTGAATCCTCTTATCCGAAAAGGGGTATCAGCAGGCCTTCTGTTGTGCTCCAGGGATTACCATCCCTCTATTGACAGTTTTAGTGATTGATGATAGCACTAGTGGAATGCAGAGAAATCCAATGGATTGCTGGACCCTGTGTCTCCAATGTCATATACATGTTGTGAGGTGATAACTGAATCACTGATGGCCTTCTCTGCATGAATGATATATACACACACAAGTCTAAACACCCTTCCTCCACTTTAGCATACCCTCACCTCCGTTCAGCAATCCATGTCACATGAAGGTTGTTGGAACAAAAATCATAAAAGTATAAAACTTTCCATCAAAGCTTTAAACTTATAATTACCTATTTAGTTCATAATTTTGTTTCGACTGTAATAACAGTCATAGCAAAAAATGCAGGTCAGGTATTAACATGTTTAAAATGGATTTTTAAAATAAATTACTGAATTTTCTTCTTAAAAACTAATTATGTACAAATTTGACTTGCCTGATCTCAGCACTGACGCCAAAAAATCCTTAAAGAGAACAAAATATTTATGCAAAAATGTGCACATGGAAATTAAAGAAAGCTCTAAAAGGGTGGAATTTAATGCAGGTGATGCGGGCCTTCCCCCTCAACTAGAGAGCCCATATTGCCTGTTGGGGAAGGCCCAAGCACTTAACATAATAAGTGGCTACCATCAGGCCTCTGCGGGATTAATGATCCCAGGGCAGAAACCCTGACCCCAATCTCCACCCTCTACCATCTCCACCCACCCACTACCATCTCCACCCACCCACTACCATCTCCACCCACCCACTACCATCTCTACCTACCCACTACCATCTCCACCCACCCTCTACCATATCCACCCGCCCTCTACCATATCCCCCTACCACCGTCTACCATCTCCACCCCCCTACCATCTCCACACCCCTACCATCTCCACCCCCCTACCTTCTCCACCCCCCTACCATCTCCACCCCCCTACCATCTCCACCCCCCTACCATCTCCACCCCCCTACCATCTCCACCCCCCTACCATCTCCACCCCCCTACCATCTCCACCCGCCGTCACCCATCTCCACCCCCTACCATCTCCACCCACCTTCTCCCATCTCCACCCACCCTCTACCATCTCCACCCACCCTCTACCATCTCCACCCACC
The DNA here is from genome assembly GCF_902713615.1 of Scyliorhinus canicula. Taxonomy (NCBI): domain Eukaryota; kingdom Metazoa; phylum Chordata; class Chondrichthyes; order Carcharhiniformes; family Scyliorhinidae; genus Scyliorhinus; species Scyliorhinus canicula. Next base: position 77,781,661 of record NC_052150.1, read on the forward strand.
CTCTACCATCTCCACCCACCCTCTACCATCTCCACCCACTCTCTACCATCTCCACCCACTCTCTACCATCTCCACCCACCCTCTAGCATCTCCACCCCCTCTAGCATCTCCACTCCCCCTCTAGCATCTCCACCCGCCCTCTACCATCTCCACCCCCCTCTACCATCTCCACCGCTCTACCATCTCCACCCGCCACTACCATCTCGCCGCCTCTACCATCTGCCCCTCTACCGATGCCTCCAACCCTCACATCTCGCCCGCCCTCTACCATCTCCGCCCGCCTCTACCATCTCCGCGCCCTCTACCATCTCCGCCCGCCCTCTACCATCTCGCCGCCTCTACCATCTCCACCCGCCCTCTACCATCTCCACGGCTCTACATCTCACCGTCTACCATCTCACCCGCCCCTCATCTCCCCGCTCTCATCCCCGCCCTTACCATCTCCACCCGCCTCTACCATCTCCAACCGCCTCTACCATCTCCACCCGACTCTACCATCTCCACCGCCCCTACCATCTCCACCCGCCTTACCATCTCCACCCGCCTTACCATCTCCACCCCCCTCTACCATCTCCACTCCCCCTCTACCATCTCCACTCCCCCTCTACCATCTCCACTCCCCCTCTACCATCTCCACCTCCCTTACCATCTCCCCCCACCCTCTACCATCTCCACCCACCCTCTACCACCTCTACCCACCCTCCACCATCTCTACCCACCCTCCACCATCTCCACCCACCCTCCACCATCTCCACCCTCCCTCTACCATCTCCACCCACCCTCTACCATCTCCACCCACCCTCTACCATCTCCACCCACTCTCTACCATCTCCACTCCCCCTCTACCATCTCCAACTCCCCTAGCATCTCCACCCCTCTCTACCATCCCCACCCCCTCTACCATCTCCACCCCCCTCTCCCATCTTCACCCTCTACCATCTCCATCCCCCCTCTACCATCTCCACCTTCCCCATCACCGTACCACTGCACTCCTTCCTCCCCCTTCCCCCCCCTCCCCTCTGATAAGGTGCCACATATCTGTGAGGGTTGAAAGATAAATAATTTCTTGTTTTATGGAAAATCAGATCTTGCAACCATTGTAAGTACGAAGGCCTGAGATTTTCTGTAAGAAGTCTTACAACAGAGATGGCATCTCTGACTTTGTGTATATAAATGTTTCTGGAACATACCTCTCCATTCGCCTGAGAAAGGAACAGTGCTCCGAAAGTTTGTGTTTGAAACAAACCTGTTGGACTTTAACCTGGTGTTGTAAGACTTCTTACTGTGCTCACCCCAGTCCAACGCTGGCATCTCCACATCATGGCTACCATCGACACTGCAAACTGCCGGCTCAAAGTGGAGAGGATCTCCAGGAAGATCACACATATAGACACTGACACTAAGTTTCTACAAAGATGCAAAAAAGCAGACAAGATCCCGAAAGGGCTACAGATCACAAACCCACTCAAGTCGACCTACAACACAGACTACGCTGAAAGACTCTGCCGCCGCACCTCTGTCACACTCCTCAAACACCTCGTACACCAGCTCTATAGCAGTAGACGCAACCTGGAAACCAAGATTGAGGCCCTATTCTCAACTTGCGCTCAGGACACAGCAGACCAGCTGCGTAACACCGCCAAACAGATGAGACAACGATACAATGCCACCTATATGCACACCAAGAACAGGAAGCTTGAGAAACCCAGCATCACCACCAGCAGCAACCAAGCTTCCCCCGGTACCACAGTAGAAAACAATACAGGGAAACCTATTGGCAACTTGTCGGACTACACCCTTCAACCAGACGAAATCGAAGTCCTCAGCAGAGGGCTCAATTTCTGCACCACCACCAAAATGGACCAAATGACCAAAATGGTCAGTCTCGCGGCAGACACAGAGAAATTCATCAGGCGAAAGAGGCTCCGGGAATTCTTCCACAGACCCCAAGAGGCCGACAGCGAACCCAAGGAGACGACTAATGAACCAGAACAGCAGACCGCGAGATCTGCGGTGCAGCAACCGAAAAGGAAAGAGTCGAATTGGACCCCTCCGGAAGGCCGCTGCCCTAGACTCGACATGTATGCTCAAGCCGTCAGGAGTCGTGTCAATGCCAGATTCATCAGTCGCATTCACAAGGCAGCCCCGAACGTCACCCAAGCACAACGAAATCCACGCTCTCAAGACCAACCGCAACATCATCATCAAACCAGCAGACACTGTCATACTGAACAGAACAGACTACTGCAAAGAAGTAGACCGACAACTCATCAACCAGGAACACTACAGACAGTTACCTGCAGATCCAACCAAGGAGCACATCCGCCAACTCAACAGACTGATCAAGACCTTGGATCCAGACCTTCAGAGCACCCTATGTGCTCTCATCCCACGTAATCCCCGCATTGGAGATCTCTACTGCCTCCCGAAAATACACATGGCCAACACACCAGGCCGTCCTATCGTTTCAGGCAATGGGACCCTGTGTGAGAACCTCTCTGGCCACATCAAGGGCATCTTGAAACCCATCATACAAGGTACACCCAGCTTCTGTTGCGACACAACGGACTTCCTACAGAAACTCAGCACCCATGGACCAGTTGAACCAGGAACAATCCTCGTCACAATGGACGTCTCGGCACTCTACACCAGCATCCCCCATGACGACGGCATTGCTGCAACAGCCTCAGTCCTCAACACCGACAACTGCCAATCTCCAGACGCAATTCTGCAACTCATCCGCTTCATTCTAGATCACAACATCTTCACCTTCGACAACAAATTCTTCATCCAGATGCACGGAACAGCCATGGGGACCAAATTTGCACCTCAATATGCCAACATCTTCATGCACAAGTTTAAACAAGACTTCCTCACGCACAGGACCTTCAACCGACGTTATACACCAGATATATCGATGACATTTTTTTCCTTTGGACCCACAGCGAAGAATCACTGAAACGACTACACGATGAGATCAATAAGTTCCATCCCACCATCAGACTCACCATGGACTATTCTCCAAATTCAGTTGCATTCTTGGACACACTCATCTCCATCAAGGACGGTCACCTCAGCACTTTGCTTTACCGCAAGCCCACAGATAACTTCACGATGCTCCACTTCTCCAGCTTTCACCCGAAACACATTAAAGAAGCCATCCCCCATGGACAAGCCCTCCGTATACGCAGGATCTGCTCAGACGAGGAGGAGCGTAACAGACATCTACAGACACTGAAAGATGCCCTCGTACGAACGGGATATGACGCTCGACTCATCGATCGACAGTTCCAACGCACCACAGCAAAAAACCGCACCGACCTCCTCAGAAGACAAACACGGGACACAACTGACAGAGTACCCTTCGTTGTCCAGTACTTTCCTGGGGCGGAGAAACTACGACATCTTCTTCGCAGCCTTCAACACATCATCAATGAAGATGAACATCTTGCCAAGGTCATCCCCACACCCCCACTACTTGCCTTCAAACAACCGCACAACCTCAAACAAACCATTGTTTGCAGCAAACTATCCAGCCTTCAGAACAGCAACCACGACACCACACAACCCTGCCAGGACAATCTCTGCAAGACATGCCAGATCGTCGACATGGATACCACCATTACACGTGGAAACACCACCCACCAGGTACGCGGTACATACTCGTGCGACTCGACCAATGTAGTCTACCTCATACGCTGCAGGAAAGGATGTCCCGAAGCGTGGTACATTGGCGAGACCATACAGACACTGCGACAACGAATGAACGGGCATCGTGCGACAATCACCAGGCAGGAATGTTCCCTTCCAGTCGGGGAACACTTCAGCAGTCAAGGGCATTCAGCCTCTGATCTCCGGGTAAGCGTTCTAGAAGGCCGTCTTCAGGACACGCGAAAACGCAGAATTGCCGAGCAAAAACTTATAGCTAAGTTCCGCACGCATAAGTGCAGCCTCAACCGGGATCTTGGATTCATGTCGCATTACATTCACCCCCCACCATTTGGCCTGGTCTTGCAAAATCCTACCAACTGTCCTGGCTTGAGACAATTCACATCTCTTTAACCTGGGATCACCCCCATCTCTGGATCTGTAATGATTTGATTACCCGCAAATGCTCGCATTCCAAGCATTGTCTGGCATCTCTGACTTTGTCTATATAAATGTTTCTGGAACATACCTCTCCATGCACCTGAGGAAGGAGCAGTGCTCCGAAAGCTCGTGTTTGAAACAAACCTGTTGGACTTTAACCTGGTGTTGTAAGACTTCTTATTGTGCTCACCCCAGTCCAATGCCGGCATCTCCACATCATGAAATTTTCTGTATAATCCTATAGAAAATTAAAGATATTGGTGACAAAAACAAAGTGGGGAGGTATAGAACATAGAACAGTACAGCACAGAACAGGCCCTTCGGCCCTCGATGTTGTGCCGAACAATGATCACCCCACTTAAACCCACGTAACCCGTATCCCAACAATCCCCCCATTAACCTTACACTATGGGCAATTTAGCATGGCCAATCCACCTAACCCGCACATCTTTGTGACTGTGGGAGGAAACCGGAGCACCCGGAGGAAACCCACGCACACACGGGGAGAACGTGCAGACTCCACACAGACAGTGACCCAGCCGGGAATCGAACCTGGGACCCGGGAGCTGTGAAGCATTGATGCTAACCACCATGCTACCGTGAGTATATTGATACTTTGCCCCATAGACAGGCACCATGATATCCCTTCACTGACCTTGTTATGACATAGATTAGCCCACGCTCAGATAACCCCATCACCAGAAGAAGACAACTGAATAGTGTAGCTCAGCAGACCCTTGTAGTTTCTTGTTTCCTCCCAGTTCCGGGCATGATAAAGGTGGCGGTGTTGGATTATATACAGTGTCCAAGAGGAATAAAGTATTGTGAAGAGTAATATTCCTGAATAAAGCCTTCCTATGGGACTGTGAAAACTGGAATGATTTCCATTAGATCGTAATATGCAGTTATCAAAATTTAAATGTAGCTACTGCTATTTCCAAAGAAATTAAAGTGAGAAAAGCACCATGGATGAATAATGGCTTTCCTCATGCTGGCTATTAATGTCTCATTCACCTGTTTGTTTACACTGTGTTGAGCATGGATAGCATAGAAATGAGTGATGCTTCTAATGTGTGTGTGATACTCACGCAATCTGGTAAGGCCTTTAATTTGTTTTTTTGTTGGTGTGTTGCCGTCTGTGTGGCATTTGTATGGCTTCAGCAACCTGCACCATTTCCCTTTGTGCTACCTGTACAATCTTTTTTCTAGGCCTTGCTGTCCTGGGTTCAGGAAGCCCTGTCAGGTTTGCCTTTCTTGCTGTCAACATTGTCTCCATGGCACTTTCAGAATCTCTTGGGGCCTTGACCCCATTCCAAACTACATTCCCGATCTACCAACTCTATTATTCTCTCTGGCAACAGTCTGAGATGAAACCATTCTGCTCACAGTCTTGGTATCACATTTGATCCTGAGATGAGTTTCTGACCTCATATTTGTGCCATCACCAAGACCTCTTTCCACCTCTGTAACATCACCTGACTTTGCCCGTCTCCAGTCACCTCCTGCTGAAATCCTTATTCATGCCTTTGGTCGACTATTCCAACCCACTCCTGAGCTATGGAACATCCCGACATGGCACACATATGGGCAGTTTATGACATTAGATACCTGGTTAGCATATTAAAAGAGCTAATGCTTCTCCTAATTGATGCCTGATCTTCGTGGTGGTTGCCAGCTGCCAAATTGGTAACTGGTGCACTTCTGGGGCTGTTTGGGCATGCAAAAATTCACCCAAAAGGCAGGCACGATGGAGAGCAATTTTCCTCCCTTTGTTTTCTATCTGATTAAAGCTGTGCATCTTGGCAAGGAAGCGATCTACCTGAAAGCTGAAAGCTTTGTCATAATTTACAATCTACTCAACATTGCTTACAGTAGACTCAAGCTCTGTGAACTGAAATGCTCTGAGGCATTTCTAAACTTGTACTGAATGCTTGGATATGACCAAAAATGATTAACATCTCGGAATTGTCAATATGTTCCAGTCTGACAAATAGCTAGGTTTCTCAGCAAGACAGTTTGCCAAAAAACTGAAACCTTCAACCTTCATAACTCCAACCCAAGATGTGGACATGGAAACCAAAAAGAGCAGAAAAATGAAAAAATCTTGATTAAACGTTTTGCAGGCAAGATCCTCTGAGCTCCAGTAACTTGCCCATTTTCCAGTAATCAAGAAGCAAGACTTTAACCAAAGGCTGACAGGTGACGGGGGCCAGTTATATGTCTGATTTTATGTGTGTTGATTTATTGTTTCTTTGTGCCTGTGTTAAAAATGAATTCAAATGTTTTTCTATTTTAAAGGACCTATATAAATGCAAACTATTATTTCTGTTCTGTTATAGTGACAGTGGAAATGTAACATAAAACAGTTGATCTTGCCTTCATTTGTAAGTCCAGCACATTGTAACAATTAATATGCGCTTCCTGGTCTGATGCAAGCTGATTGAATGAAAGACACGTCCGGTGAGCCAGTGGCTCTTAATTAGTTGCTTGCAATTGAAGCTGAACTGTAAATTGCCAATTTGAATGTTTTCTACAAAGTAACTTAGGATGGCTATGAACAGGAAGTTATTTTTAAGAATGCAGTTCTGGATGTTTCACTCCAAATGTAACTGAAGGAGAGTGGACCTGTTTGGATTTGCAGTGAAGGGTGACAAGGCCTCAGTCTGTTACCCTGCCAGCCCATATGAGGTCTTACCCAATGGCACAGTCCTGAGGAAGGGGAGGAAATATCATTTAGTGTCAGTGCCACCTCTTTCCAGCTGGCACAAGTTCTATTTCTAGGATGCTTGGTGGCACCCACACCCTGGAGCCCGTGCCATCTGCCTTCAATGTCCTCGAGGATGGCTGAACAGTCTGAATCTGTGTGTTTTTCTTCTGTGGCATGGTGCCATGCGCTGTTGCCCCCTGGGTCCAAATGGTGCATTTGCAACAATAATTCAGTGGAAGCATAATAAAAATATTGATAAGGCATAGGAATTGGATATATGCTTTAAACATGACAACTTGGAGGGATGTGGTGAGGGCAGGCACTGATTGGATAGTTTTATTTCTAAAGAACCAGCAAAAGCACAATGAGCTCATGTCAAAACCGAATCTCTTAAACTTTTAAGGAGAACTTTCCACTCAGCTCTGGTAAATGGCTTTTCCCACATAGAGGGGGATGAGTATGAGGGCTGGTGTCTTGGTCCTGCATTGTTCTTTGAGAGACAGATGCGTATAAAATCTGGCTGTGGTCCACCCAAGGTAAAACTGCATCTTTTGTGCAGTGTAAGATATTTGCCAGCAGTTGATCGTCAGCATTGAAAACTGATATAAGCCTGTATGATGATCACTGGGTGGAGCCCTTACCTTTCTTATGCATTAATATGATTGTACTGAGTGTATACGGGAGAGTCATTTGTCTCCAACATATACTGTAGGTGTTTCAGTAAGAGAGGATTAAACTCTGAGAATAGGGCCTGATTTGGCAGTCTAGCCATTAATCCTGAAGCTGGTGGTCAATACCTGCAATCCAGATGTTGAGTGACTGTGCATTTTCCTGGAAAAATTAGGGGAATGAGAGATTGAATTGGGATTATCTAGCTTATGTCTGGCATGGCCTGGCACTTAAAAGAAACAGCAAGGAATAAATAATACATTTTGTTTATCTCAGCATGGATTTGAAGTGAGGTAGACACTCAATCATTCTTTTAGAAAAATATTTTTACTCAAAGCAATTTCATTTTCTATACAAAACACAAACTACGACCATCTGTATTCAATTATATAACAAAGCCTCCCCAAAACCTGAAACATCCCACATGCCTTATTTTCATTTGTAAAATAAAACAATACGAACTATAATGCAAAACGAAAAGCTAAAACCAAAGGCCCACCACCTGCTGACGTTTACAGATCCTCAAAGAAGGAGATGAACAACCTCCACTTCGAGAGGAACTCCTCCTACGACCCCCTAATGGCAAACTTTATGTTCTCCAGGTGCAGGAATTCCACCAAGTCACTCACCCACCTAGCTGCCTTGGGCGGTTCCGGAGCCCGCCACCCTAACAAGGTCTGTGTCCGGGCTATCAGGGAAGCAAAGGCCAACATATTAGCCTCTCTCCACTCCTGCACTCGCAGATCCTACAAAACCCTGAATATCATCACCCACGGGCTTGTAGCCACCTTTACCCCCAATATAGTTGACATGGTCCCCGAGGAGGACTCCCAAAACTCCAACTTCGGGCAGGAGCAAAACATGTGAGTATGGTTCGCCAGCCCCCAAAAACACCGCCCACATCTATCCTCCGCCTCTGAGAAAAAAACGACTCATACGCGACTTTGTCATGTGTGCTCGATGCAACCACCTTAAATTGAATTAAATTTAACCTCGCACAGAGGAAGTCTCATTTACCCTCCACAGGGCTTCACTCCAACCCCCCCCCCCATCAAATATCCCACCCAGCTCCCCCTCCTACTTCCTCTTCACTTCTTCCAATGACGCCCTCTCCCCCTCCTGCCCGTAGATATCAGAAACCCTCCCCTCCCCATCTCATCCTCAGACACAATCTTTTTGAGCAACGAAGGAGGCAGTAACCGTTGAAACGTAGCCAGCTCCTTTCTAACAAAAGCTCTAATCTGTAGGAAGCAAAATACATTCCCTCTTGGCAACTGAAACTTCTTCTCCAACTCTCTCAGCTTTGCAAATCTGCCTTCCACAAATAAGCCCCTAAACCTCTCAAACCCCTCCCGCTCCTACACCCTGTATGTTGCATCCAACCCTGCTGGCATTAATCTGCAATTGCCACAGATCAGCACCCACAATGACATACCCTCAAACTTAAAATGCTGCCTGAACTGATTCCAGACCCGTAATGAGGCTACCAGCACTGGGCTCTTAGAGTACTTAGCTGGCGAGAACAGAAGGGGCACCATCACCAGTGCCCTCAGACTTGTCCCCTTACCTAATGCCTCCTTCACCCGTCCACACACCGACCCCCATCTCCACAACCTACTTCCGCACCTTCAACAGGTTCGACAGAGCCAAGCCCCTAATCTCCACCAATCCCTCTCCAAAAATACCCTCCAAATCCGGGTGCCTTTCCTGCCCATATAAAGTCTGAGATCATCCTATTTATCCCCCCCAAAATGACTTAGGCATGAAGATCGGGAGATTCTGAAAAAGAAGAAAAACTTGGGGAGAACCGTCATTTTCACGGGCTGGTCCCGCCCCGCCAATGATAATGGGAGAACGTTCCACCTCTTGAAATCCTCCCCCATCCTGTCTACCAAATTAGCTAAATTCAATTTATGTAGCTGAGCCCAACTATTTGCCACCCGTATTCCCAAATACCAAAAGCTCGACTTGACCAGCCGAAACGGCAACTTCTCCAGCCCCCTCCCCGTACCTGAGCATTGACCGGGAATACCTCGCTCTTTCCCATGTTAAGCTTATACCCCCAAAATGACCCAAATTTCGTCAGAATCCCGATCCTATCTATGCTAGCAATCAGGTCCATGACAGAGAGCATACAAGGACACTCGACGTTCTACGTTCCCTCGATTACTCTCCACTCCGTTGAAGCCTTAAGCGTGATCACCAGTGGCTCAATCGCCAATGCAAAAAGCAACGGGGACAGTGGACGTCCCTGTGTCTCTCCCCGATGCAGGCAAAAATACGCTGAGCTTGTAGTGTTCATACGTACACTTGCCCTTGGGGCCCTCTACAACATCTTAATCTAACCAACAAACCCCAGCCCCAAACCAAACTGTCCCAATACTTCAAAAAGGTACCCCCACTCAACCTGGTGAAACGTCTTCTCCGGGTCCATAGATATCACCTGTTTCCTTTTTTAAAAATAAATTTAGAGTACCCAATTCATTTTTTCCAATTAAGGGGCAATTTAGTGTGGCCAATGCATCTACCCTGCACATCTTTTGGGGGAGAAACCCACGCAAACAAGGGGAGAATGTGCAAACTCCACACAGACAGTGGCCCAGAGCCGGGATCGAACCTGGGACCTCAGCGTCGTGAGACAGTAGCACTAACCACTGCGCTACCGTGATGCCCTCTCACCTCTGTTTCCTGACCAGCCGGGAGCATCAGTCAACAACTGCCTAATGTTTGACGCTAACTGTTGCCCCTTCATGAACACCGTTTGGTCCTTGGCTATCATCCCTGGCACATAATCCTCCGGATTCTCGGCTATCACTCCTGGCACACAATCCTCCAGGTATGCCGTGAACACCTTAGCCAGTAACTTTGCATCCACATTCAGATGCGATATCGGTCAATACAAACCGCACTCTTCCAGACTTTATCTTTCTCTAAAATAAGCAAAATCGATGCATGTGGGCGGATGCTCCCCTTTATCTAATGAGTCATTAAACATTTCCACTGGGAGTGGCCCCAACTCTGTAGCAAACATTTTGGAGAATTCGCGGGGAATCCACCCGGGCCCGAGGCCTTCCCAGACAGCATCAACCCAATGCACCTCATCACCTCCTCCAACACAAATGGGGCACCCAACCCCTCCCTCCTCCACCACTGGGAAATCCAAGCCATCCAAAAACTGCTTCATGGTGTGCCACACCCCGTACCCCCCACCATTCCCGATAGCCGTAGAGTGCCACGTGACCTTTTTGTTTACTTATCAGTCTCCTTGCAAACAAGTACACGTGTACAAACACACAGAAAGAGACATGAGGTTGAGCAGAGCATGCTGTGTTTGCAATGATTGCAAAACATTCCAATGGGAAAGAAGCATTTCAAGGGGAGTACCTGCCATCCATGATTAACTAAAAAAGATGGATGATCAGCATTATCATAATGAATGGCAGAGCAGGCTTGAAGGGGCGAATGGCCTAATCCTGTCCCTATTTTCTATGTTTCTATTCATGCCACCAGCCTAGAGGTAGTGTCTGAGCAATAGAAAGTCTCATTATCACTGTGGGACTTGTAGTTCCCATTATCCTATGCAACAGTTCACAGTGATAGAAAGTAGATCTTCAGAATACCCAGCGTACAGAAGAAGAAGAGACAAACTGTGTTAATCCATACATAGCATGTACATGACATGGTTTTCAGTTTATTGATCCAGGGGTTCTATGGTAGGAGGTAGTTGATGAGGGGAGTGGGGTTGGTGTCGCGAATGTGGACTTTCAAAAGGTGTTGGATAAAGTGCATGTAATTGTTGCTGTCCCTCGCTTTGAGGATCATGTCTACTTGGGGCTGCACGTTGCTGCTGTGGGCCTTCATGTGAGGGAGCAGGCTGATTTTGAACCCATTTTGGGACCATGGGGCAGGAATCCCCCGAGGAAGTGAGATCCGGAGTGCAGGATTTGCTTCCTTTTCTTTCCATCTCTGCAGTCGCTGTACTTTGAAAATGAAAATCGCTTATTGTCACGAGTAGGCTTCAATGAAGTTACTGTGAAAAGCCCCTAGTCCCTTGAAGTATGATGCAGCTTGATGGATAAGTCTGAGTGATTGGTAACAAGCTCCTCCCAGTCATTGAAGCTGCCACCCTTCCAGGAGAGTATCAGAGTGTCTTTGAAATATTTCCTTTATTCTTCCCTGGAAAGCTGGCAATTTGAAAGTTACGAGAACAAGACCGATCAGGGGCTCCTCCGCCAAGCAACAGACTTGTTTGTAAAGATGAAGTTTGTGGGATTAAAAGGGACAATGGCAACAGGAAAATTGGCTCTGGGACAAAAAGCAGGGTTGGTCGTAAATGGTTGTTTTTCAAGCTAAAGGAAAATATACATTGGTGTTCCTCAGGAATTGCTATTATCTGCTCTTCTTTTTATTAACAAACATTTTGTTGAGGCATTTATGGTTTTGTAACAACAAAAGGTACAAATAAATATAAACATAATTCAGTGCGTAACACCTCCCTCATCTATCACTATTCTCGTCTAAGCTAAAAATAACTGCCCCAACCCCCTTACTCCCTCACCCTTATTGAATCTGCTAACAGTTTAGTTTTTCCTGAAGAAGTCAATAAACGGCTGCACAATGAATCCTAACATTGATCCTCTCAGGGTAAACTTGATTTTCTCAAGCCTGAGAAACCCAGCCATGTCTTTAACCCGTACAACCCTTGATTTTGGGGGCTTCGAGTCCCTCCACGCCAGCAATATCCGTCTCCGGGCTACCAAGGAGGCAAAGGCCAAAACATCGGCCTCTCTCACCCCCTGGACTCCCGGGTCTTCCGACACTCCAAAAAATGCCACCTCTGGACTCGGCGCCATCCTTGTTTTTAATACCGTGGACATGACATCTGCAAATCCCTGCCAGAATCCCCTGAGCTTCGGACATGCCCAAAACATGTGGACATGATTTGAGGGCCCTCCTGCACAACTCACACATGTTTTCTTTCCAATTAAGGGGCAATTTAGCATGGCCAATCTACCTACCCTGCACATCTTTTGGGTTGTGGGGGCGAAACCCACGCAGACACGGGGTTAATGTGCAAACTCCACATGGACAGTGACCCAGAGCCGAGATCGAACCTGGGACTTCAGTGCCATAAGGCAGCAATGCTAACCACTGTGCCACCGTGCTGCCCACACCTCACACACCTGTTCGCCACCCCAAAAAACCTGCTCATCCGGGCCACCGTCATGTGTGCTCGGTGAACCACCTTGAATTGTATCAGGCTGAGCCTGGCACATGATGAGGACGCATTGACACTGCTCAGAGCATCCTCCCACAGACCCGCCTCTAACTCCTTTCCCAGCTCATCTTCCCATTTACGCTTTAGCTCACCTATCTGGGTTTCCTTCCACTCCATAAGTCCTTTATAGATTTCTGATACTTTCCTCCTCCCCCACTCCCATTCCAGAGACTCCCTTGTCCTGTATCCCCTGTGGCGATAGAAGCGGAAAGTTTGAAACCTGCTTTCGTACAAAATTGCTCACCTGCAAGTAACAAAATCCATTCCCTCCCTGTTCCCGATCTGTTCAAACCCCTGTTCCAGATCTTCCAACCAGGGAAAGCTCCCATCAATAAACAGTTCTCCCAGCCTCTCAATCCCTGCTCTCTGCCACCTCCGAAACCCTCCATCCATCCTCCCTGGTACAAACCGGTGATTACCACAAATTGGAGCCCACACCGACGCTCCCTCCACTCCCTTATGCTTCCGCCACTGCACCCAAACTCTCAGACCACCACTACTACTGGGCTTGTGGAGTACCGAGCCAGTGAGAACGGCAGAGGTGCCATTACCAGTGCCCCCAAATGTGTGCCCTTACATGATGCCGCCTCTACCCTCTCCCACACTGACCCCTTCCCCACTATCCATTTCCTGATAATGGCTATATTTGCCACCCAGTAGTGGTTCCTAAAGTTCGGCAGTGTCAGCCGTCCCTCCCCTCGGCTCCGCTCCAGCAGCACTTTTCTTATTCTCGGTGTTTTACCTGCCCACACCAACCCAGAGATCACCGCATTCACCCGGTTAAAAATGGCCATTGGTACAAAAATAAGGAGACACCGGAAAACAAACAAAAATCCTGGGAGAACCGCCATTTGTACCATCCGTACCCTCCCCGTCAGTGACAACAGGAGCATGTCCCACCTCCGGAAGTCCTCCTTCATTTGCTCAACTCCCATCCCCCCTGCCACCTGGACACCCAAATATCGAAAACTCCCTCCTACCACTTTAAACGGCAACTCACCCAATCTCCTCTCCTGCCCCCTCGCCTGGATCACACAAACCTCGCTCTTGCCCGTGTTCAATTTGTACTCCGCGAACCTGCCAAATTCCCCTAAGATCCACATAATCTCCCTCATCCCCCTCCTAATGGGTTAGAAATATACAGGAATAGGTTGTCTGCACATAACGGGACCTGATGTCCCCCCCCGGTCGCACTAGCCCCTTCCAGTCCTTTAACGTTCTCAGTGCAGTGCCATTTACAATGACTCGATAGCCAAGGCAAACAACAGTGGGGAAAGGGGACATCCCTGCCTTGTCCCCCGTGCAGTCTAAAGTAGTCCGAACTCACCTGGTTCGTCCGCACATTCGCCACAGATGCCTGGTACAGCAACCGAACCCAGTCAATAAAGCCCTGCCCAGACCCAAACCATCCCAGGACCTCCCACAAATAATTCCACTCCACCCGGTCAAAGACTTTCTCCGCGTCAATAGCGACCACCACCTCCGCCACCCTCCCCTCGGAGGGAATCATGATTACGTTCAGGAGCCTTCTAATGTTGGCCGTTTGCTGCCTGTCTTTGAGAAAACCCCGTCTGGTCTTCCCCTGTCACCTCCAGAACACACTACTCTATCTGCGAGGCCACAAAAGGCCTGCTCAAAGTAGTAGATTCCAGGATGCCACCTCCCTTCCACCTCCTCTTACTCCTTCCTAGGCACTCATCGAAGGCCTGCTGCAAGGGCTTCACCTTCATGACAGCGAGGTTGTGTAGCATGCAGCAGATCACCACAGATTTGAAGACAGGCACCAGCAAGTATTACAGGCTTTTCACTGAGAGGCCCATGAAGTGGTTTGCTTCACAATGTTCCTGGTCTCAGCATGGCTATCATCATGCATATACTGTCCATGTGTGCTCAGGCTATGGAAGGGGTTGTGAGCCGTGTGGTTCATCCCGATGGCTAGAATATTGAGCGAATGGCTGACTGGAGAAGGATGAGAGCATCATGACTGCTGCCAGGATAGTGGCACTCACCAGCATGATGGTCTGTGCATGGCCACACGCCAATGAAAGGAATGGTGCACCTTCTGGTCCATCTCCTCATTCATTTAAGAAGTATTTAGATGCACACTTGTGACGCCAAGGCGTACAAGGCTATGGACCAAGTGCTGGAAAATGTGATTAGAATTTTTACTGGCGGAAATACAATGGGCCAAAAGGACTTTTGTGAACATAGAACATACAGTGCAGAAGGAGGCCATTCAGCCCATCGAGTCTGCACCGACCTACTTAAGACCTAATTTCCACCCTAACCCCGTAACCCAATAACCCCATCTAATCTTTGTTGGTCACTAAGGGCAATTTAGCATGGACAATCCACCTAACTTGCACGTCTTTAGACTGTGGGAGAAAACGGGAGCACCTGGAGGAAACCCATGCAGACACGGAGAGAACGTGCAGACTCCTCACAGACAGTGTCCCAGCAGGGAATCGAACCTGGGACCCTGGTGCTGTGAAGTCACAGTGCTAATCACTTGTGCTACTGTGCTGTCGATGTCTATGACTCTTATGTGTGGCAAATGCAGTCATGTGTGTGTAGTCAATGGCTCCCTGCACTGAGCCGTGTGCCCACTGTTCCTGTTTCTCTCTGTTTAGAGAAAAAACTCTGAAGTCCACTCTCATGGTATACAGGATCCCTGAAAACTCTTTGATGCAGTGATGTGTGGCGAACTGTGAAATGTTGACGATGTCACCA
Organism: Scyliorhinus canicula; assembly: GCF_902713615.1. Lineage (NCBI taxonomy): Eukaryota > Metazoa > Chordata > Chondrichthyes > Carcharhiniformes > Scyliorhinidae > Scyliorhinus > Scyliorhinus canicula. The sequence goes on from NC_052150.1 coordinate 77,797,134, forward strand.
GGTCTTGCCTGGAAGGATCCTGAGGTATAAACATCTAAACAGCAGCGATGACTTTGATGCCCAGTAGCAGCTGCACTGCCCATGCTGTGCTTTGTGGGTGTAGGTCTGGTTTAGAGGAGTTGGAATAGTTCAGTGACCACCTCCTTGGTGAAATGGAGGTGCTTCAGACACTGCTCCTTGCACGTGCTGCCTGAAGACATGAGGTTAGCATGGTCTCCTACCTACTGAGATACCTCCTCCTCCTCCTCCTCCTACCCCTGAGCACAGCTCTCCTCTCTGCAGCCTGTGCTCCAACTTCTTGTACTGCTGCGCAAGAGGAACTTCAACTAGAGCTGCCCTTCTACTGACAAGGTCTTCAATTGCCACTGAACTCCCTGGAAAAATCCAACATCCCCCCCCGCCTCCGCCAATGCCAACAATTTTCCACAAGGCCCCCAAAAACCCATTGCACAGTATTTCCACTAACCGTACAGCAGCAAAATAAAATCACAGCTACCTCATGTAAAACTCCACAATGAATCCCTTAAATAGAGCTCCTACAGGGGTCGCTCATGCAACTGGATTCATGTTCAGTTTAGAGTGTTTGAAAGGTTAACCTGCGACATCCAAAGTATCCAATTGAGATCCAAATCAGCATTAAGTGGTGGGCGAGGCAACAATCTGCCCTCAGTGCATGCTTCCAGCATATGCATGACATGCTAGCGCCCTTACAGCATGATATACTACATAAGCAATAAAAGAAGTGACCAGAAACAGACCGACTGCCAAATTATAGGTCTCTTGGCTCTGTAGCCCTGACATGACAATTCCACAGAGCCAGATTTTGTGGTCTGGGTTTGCACAGAGCAAGCTACGTAATAGATGCATAACATTAACATTAAAAATTGTTGAATAGAAAAGTTCGGCTTGCGTTTCAACATTAGTTACCTTTTGTGGAAAAGAACTCAAATGTTTAAAGAAAGTCAGTATGATCGCAACGGTAATTTTTGTTATTTATTGCCCTATTTTGGTTAAGCTGCGAGTTCGGATGACACCGACAGATGAGGTTAGTGACCCTGGTGGTATTAACTTGTATTTAGTAAACAGAAAAGACGTTAAATTAAGTTGCAAGTCTGTCTGAATGTACTTTTAGATTTATTCCTTACGCGAGGTATCATATGGCTGAACTCCAAACCCACCATCATTCTGAATCCACCTGAAATCTTTGGCTTAAGCAGCAGTTTCACAGACTTGTGGGTGAACAGGCAGTCTACACTGCTGAATCCCATCAGATTAAGCAATTAACTTTTAATAGCTTGCAATCTTCTCCAGTTGTTCTTTCTGTTGAAAGTTTTTTTATGTTGAATGAGATTTATTTGGTGCATTTGGTTAGCAAGATTTAAATTAAACACAAGAGGAGAAAGCTCCATCTTTGGAAGCTTAACATTGACTCCCGCGTGGTGCGCACACATAGGGGGATATTTTCTGCACCTTTATTTTTGGCTTGGCGTAAAAGCAGCAATTGTGTAAATAAATAAAACGTGGAAGAGATAGCTATGGGAGGCCTGCAGCTGTCAGATGCAGCAATGTTGCAATGTTGTTGTTCTGAACAACAGCAATGTTGTTGTTCTGCCTTCTGGTTCAAGACAACACGTATCAATGAAATGGTTTCCTTAAACCAGCAGGGAAAGGGAAACTCAACAGATTGCTCCCATTTGCTTCACCGTGAATTTGGCATCTTTTTGCAAACAGAGAGGAGCTGTTAAAATATTGGGAGTGTTTTTTCCAAACGACGAGAATGAGATGCAAAAACCTGCTGGCACGTAATCATGATGCCCTCCGAGGGGAGGGTGGCGGAGGTGGTGGTCGCTATTGAGAAAACCCCGTCTGGTCTTCCCCTGTCACCTCCAGAACACACTCCTCTATCCGCGAGGCCACAAAAGGCCTGCTGGCACATTTCGAAGATGCATAACAACCATAGTCATAATGTTAGGATTTTTAGAAAATCCAGCAACGTTGCAGCTACCATGTCACACCAGAGGATGGTCGTTCAGCAACTATGGCTATTTGTCCGAACCCTGACTCGTGACTCCTTTCCGCAACCCCTCCATAAATGGTCAGCACCCATGTAATAAGTACCAAGCTGCAATGAGGAACATCATCAGGCAGACAATTAAGGTGCTGACGTAACGGTTCCTCTGTCTCAACTGCTCTGGGGGTGTCTTCAATGACTTTTTGAAATGAGTGACCTGATGCAAGATAGCCTGCTGCATCCCCCACAGCCTGGTCAGCATGAGGACGACTGGGAGTTACATATCCGAGGGTATCAAACTATTCGGAAGGACAGAGTGGATGGTAAGGGAGGTGGTGTTGCTCTGTTATTTAAGGATGACATCCGGGCAATAGTAAGGGATGACATCGGTGCTATGGAGGATAAGGTTGAATCCATTTGGGTGGAAATCAGGAATAGTAAGGCGAAAAAGTCACTGATAGGAGTAGTCTATCGGCCACCAAATAGTAACGATATGGTGGGGCAGGCAATAAACAAAGAAATAACTGATGCATGTAGAAATGGTACAGCAGTTATCATGGGGGATTTTAATCTACATGTCAATTGGTTTAACCAGGTCGGTCAAGGCAACCTTGAGGAGGAGTTTATAGAATGTATCCGCGATAGTTTCCTAGAACAGTATGTAATGGAACCTACGAGGGAACAAGCGGTCCTAGATCTTGTCCTGTGTAATGAGACAGGATTGATTCATGATCTCATAGTTAGGGATCCTCTCGGAAGGAGCGATCACAATATGGTGGAATTTAAAATACAGATGGAGGGTGAGAAAGTAAAATCAAATACTAGTGTTTTGTGTTTAAACAAAGGAGATTACAAGGGGATGAGAGAAGAACTAGCTAAGGTAGACTGGGAGCTAAGACTTTATGGTGGAACAGTGGAGAACCTTCCAAGCGATTTTTCACAGTGCTCAGCAAAGGTTTATACCAACAAAAAGGAAGGACGGAAGAAAGAGGGAAAATCGACCGTGGATATCTAAGGAAATAAGGGAGAGTATCAAATTGAAGGAAAAAGCATATAAAGTGACAAAGATTGCTGGGAGATTAGAGGACTGGGAAATCTTTAGGGGGCAACAGAAAGCTACTTAAAAAGCCATAAAGAAGAGTAAGATAGAGTATGAGAGTAAACTTACTCAGAATATAAAAACAGACAGTAAAAGTTTTTACAAATATATAAGACAAAAAAGAGTGGCTAAGGCAAATATTGGTCCTTTAGAGGATGAGAAGGGAGTTTTAATAATGGGAAATAAGGAAATGGCGGAGGAACTGAACAGGTTTTTTGGGTCGGTCTTCACAGTGGAAGACACAAATAACATGCCAGCGACTGATAGAAATGAGGCTATGACAGGTGAGGACCTTGAGAGGATTGTTATCACTAAGGAGGGAGTGATGGGCAAGCTAATGGGGCTAAAGGTAGACAAGTCTCCTGGCCCTGATGGAATGCATCCCAGAGTGCTAAAAGAGATGGCTAGGGAAATTGCAGATGCACTAGTGATAATTTACCAAAATTCACTAGACTCTGGGGTGGTCCCGGTGGATTGGAAATTAGCAAACGTGACGCCACTGCTTAAAAAAGGAGGTAGGCAGAAAGCAGGAAATAATAGGCCAGTGAACTTAACTTCGGTAGTAGGGAAGATGCTGGAATCTATCATCAAGGAAGAAATTGCGAGGCATCTGGATAGAAATTGTCCCATTGAGCAGACGCAGCATGGGTTCGTAAAGGGCAGGTCATGCCTAACTAATTTAGTGGAATTTTTTGAGGACATTACCAGTGCAGTAGATAACGGGGAGCCGATGGATGTGGTATATCTGGATTTACTTTGACAAGGTGCCACACAAAAGGTTGCTGCATAAGATAAAGATGCATGGCATTAAGGGTAAAGTAGTAGCATGGATAGAGGATTGGTTAATTAATAGAAAGCAAAGAGTTGGGATAAATGGGTGTTTCTCTGGTTGGCAATCAGTAGCTAGTGGTGTCCCTCAGGGATCCGTGTTGGGCCCACAATTGTTCACAATTTACATAGATGGAGTTGGGGACCAAGGGCAATGTGTCCAAGTTTGCAGATGACACTAAGATGAGTGGTAAAGCGAAAAATGCAGAGGATACTGGAAGTCTGCAGAGGGATTTGGATAGGTTAAGTGAATGGGCTAGGGTCTGGCAGATGGAATACGATGTTGACAAATGTGAGGTTATCCATTTTGGTAGGAATAACAGCAAACAGGATTATTATTTAAACGATAAAATATTAAAGCATGCCGCTGTTCAGAGAGACTTGGGTGTGCTAGTGCATGAGTCACAGAAGGTTGGTTTACAAGTGCAACAGGTGATTAAGAAGGCAAATGGAATTTTGTCCTTCATTGCTAGAGGGATGGAGTTTAAGACTAGGGAGGTTATGTTGCAATTGTATAAGGTGTTAGTGCGGCCACACCGGAGTATTGTGTTCAGTTTTGGTCTCCTTACTTGAGAAAGGACGTACTGGCGCTGGAGGGTGTGCAGAGGAGATTCACTAGGTTAATCCCAGAGCTGAAGGGGTTGGATTATGAGGAGAGGTTGAGTAGACTGGGACTGTACTCGTTGGAATTTAGAAGGATGAGGGGGGATCTTATAGAAACATTTAAAATTATGAAGGGAATAGATAGGATAGATGCGGGCAGGTTGTTTCCACTGGCGGGTGACAGCAGAACTAGGGGACATAGCCTCAAAATAAGGGGAAGTAGATTTAGGACTGAGTTTAGGAGGAACTTCTTCACCCAAAGGGTTGTGAATCTATGGAATTCCTTGCCCAGTGAAGCAGTTGAGGCTCCTTCATTACATGTTTTTAAGGTAAAGATAGATAGTTTTTTGAAGAATAAAGGGATTAAGGGTTATGGTGTTCGGGCCGGAAAGTGGAGCTGAGTCCACAAAAGATCAGCTATGATCTAACTGAATGGCGGAGCAGGCTCGAGGGGCCAGATGGCCTACTCCTGCTCCTAGTTCTTATGTTCTTATAACCCTTGCCACCAAGAATTCAGCAAGCAATTCGGGGGAAGAGGAGAAGGAAGAGACGAGATGGGAGGGGGAAGCCAGCACATCCACCTTATGGTTGAACTGCCCCATACCACTTCATTCGACTTTGGTTCCTGTGAATACAACGGCAGATCTATGTGGTACAACAGTTCCAAAGCTTACTAAGCTTCTGCCGCTGACTTTCACAGTTGAGTCCTGGCATTAATGCCACTGCAAAACAACTATTCCAGGCCAACTTTATCCAACAAATCGCCCAATACTCCATTTAATCCTCAACTAATCACCATTATGCATTCCTGTACTACCTGTCTTGTGGGTATCTTTGCCTGATCGGATACTCCTCCACAGTGCTATGCCAATGACTGCAACAGGGTTGATGGAAAGCTGTTGAATTTCACTGCGACAGATTGCAGATGGTCTTGCAGGAAGCCCTGAAGCAGCTGTGAGTCTACAAGGCCCATCTTTGGTCTGTGAAAACTCAGTATGGGAGAAGTTAAAACATTTTAAATCCCAGTAAAAATTTAGTAATACTGGCGCAGTAATACTGGAGTTCCATTCTGGGGTATACAAGACCTGTTCGGACATGGTTTACTGGTGCACTTCATCTCCAAGTGTTACTGTTTTTTCTTTCTGGCAGACTGGCCTGGCTGGCTGACAAGTCACGGAAAAGGCACTGGTGGAATACAGTGGTGGGAGCATTCGGAAAGGACAGGTTCCTCGGAGCTACTGAAAATCCCCCAGATGCCAGGCAATCTGGTTAATCTGCTGGAGCACACCCTTTTTTATATTAATTTATGAGGTGTGGACATTACTGGCTAGGTGAGCATTTATTGTTTATCCCCAGTTATTCTTGAGAGCTGTTTCCATGAACCACTGCAGTCCCTGAGTTGGAGGTCCACCCAAAATGTTGTCGGGGAGAGAGTTCCAAGATTTTGACCCAGTGACAGTGAAGGAATGGTGATATATTTCCAAGTCAGTGGTGATAATAGTAATAAAGATTATTATATTATTATAATAGAGTGACTTGCATGGGAACCTTTAAATGGTGGTGTGCTCAGGCATCTACTGCCCTTCTAGACTGTAGTGGTCATGGGTTTGGAAGGTGCTGCCAAAGGAACCTTGGTGAGTTCCTGCAATGCCTTTTGTAGATGGTACACATGGCTGCCACTGTTCATCAGCGGTGGAGGGATTGAATATTTGTAGCAGGGATAGCAATCAAGCAGGCTGCTTTGTCCTGGATTGTGTTGAGCTTTTTAAGTGTTGTTGGAGCTGCACTCATCCAGGCAAGTGGGGAGTATTCCATCACACTCATGACTTGTGCCTTGTAGGTGATGGACAGGCTTTGGGGAGTCAAGAGGCGAGTTACTTGCTGTAGGATTCCTAGCCTTTGACCTGCTTTGGTAGCCACAGTATTTATATGGCTAGTCCAGATCAGTTTTTGATCAATGGTAACCCACAGGATGTTGGTGGTGGGGGATTCAGTAATGGTAATGTCATTGAATGTCAAGGGGTGATGGTTAGATCCTCTCTTGTTGAAGATGGCCATTGCCTGGTACTTGTGTGATGTGAATGTCACTTGCCGCTTGTCAGCTCAAGCCTGGATATTGTCCAGGTCTTGTTGCAATTTGGACATGGACTGCTTCATTATCTGAGGAGTCAAGAAGGGTGCTGAACATTGTGCAGTCATCCGCAAACATCCCACTTCTGACCTTATAATGAAAGGATAGTCATTGATGAAGCAGCTGAAGATGGTTGGGCCTAGAACACTACCCTGAGGAACTCCTGCAGTGATGTCCTGGAGCAGTGACTGACCTCCAACCACACACAGCCATCTTTCTTTGCGCCAGTAGGGGGGTGGTGGTGGTGGTTTCCCCGATTCCTACTGACTCCAGTTTAGCTAGTGCTCCTTGATACCATATTCAGTCAAATACTACCTTGATATCAAGGGCAGTCAGTCTCACCTCTGGCGTTCACCTCTTTTGTCCATATGTTTTTTAAAATGTATTTTATTCCAAACTTATTAAAACAGTAAAAAGTTACAAAACATAATCCATCCAGGGAACATATTCCCCACCACTCATTTTTACAGTTTGTACAATTTCTTTCCCATTTTCATACCCCCCCCCCCCCCCCCCAAACCTGCGCTGAGCAGCTCCTCAAACATGGCCACGAACATCCCCCACCTTGCCACAAAGCTCTCCACTGAACCCTCAATTTCTATTTGATCTTTTGCAGTCGGAGAAGTTGTATAAGTCTCCCCACGAGGCCGCCACCCCTGGCGGCATTACCAACCGCCATTCCAATAAGATCCTTTGCTAGGCAACCAGAGAGGCGAAGGCCATGACATTGGCCTTCATCCCCTCCATCAGCTCCGGCTTCTCTGATATCCTGAATATCGCCACCAAGAGGCCCAACCTCCTCCCCCACGATCCTCGTTAGTACCACGAACACTCCCGCCCAGTATCTCTCCAGCTTCTCGCAGCCCCAAAACACATGTGCGTTGTTTGCTGGTCCTCGCCCACTCTCGTCTGCCACCCCCTGAAAGATCGCACTCATTCGTGCCCGAGTCATGTGCACCCTATGTACTACCTTGAATTGTATCGGGCTCATCCTCGTACACGAGGATCTCGCGTTCACCCTATGTAGCGCCTCGCTCCACATTTCCCAATTTATCTCCCCTCCTAACTCCCCCTCCTTCTTCTCCTTAATATTCACCACTTTCTCACCTCCCTGCTCTCCCAGCTCTCCATGTCTATGATCCTGCCCTCCCTTGACATGTTACCTGAATCCCCTCATGCGCAAGAGGCTAGAGAAGGGAAAGGAGGGGCGGGGGAAAGAGAGAGGGGGAGGAGGTAGCGCACATGACACGGAAAATGATAGATATACACTACAACAGATGAGAGGAGGCCCACGAGTAGCACTACAGAAACACACCCAAAAGAAGGGCAAAATCCCCAGGCAAGGCCTCACCACTGTCGGTGGCCCTCACCCTGGGGTACTACGCGGTGGGACTATATGCCCGTCCATAGGTGACAGCTCGGATCTTTATTTTTTTCTTTTCTAAGCCATAACGTCACCAAACCGGCACAATCTGCAAATATGAACCACTCCAGCAAAATGCATATTACAAGTGAATAGTTTAACTGCGTAGTGACGAAAACAAATTCAAAAATGCATAATGCCAATCTTTGCTCTTTTTAAAAAAAAAAAAAATTTTTTTTATTGTCAGATACAACTGTATAGTCGGAGTATGTGTGGTAGGTTTGTTTGTCATAACGTAAAAGTCTTTTAATAAAAATATTTTTTAAAAATGAGAGGGAAGTGTGCCCGTGAATGTGATGCGATCTGTTTGGATCATGTGCTGGTCATAATTGAATAGCTGGCAATGTGTGAAAGCTGTGAGTTGTGCGTGTGAGACTTACAGCCATACTCAGTGTGTGAGCAGAAGGTGAAGCTATGAATCTGAGGTGTTATTCATGGTCGATAGGAATTGTTGATAAGTGAGCCAATGGGATGTGGTCGATGGACTTTTAAGCAATGGCATGTGAATATGCATTCACTCACCTTGACCACATGGCTAAATTCATTCAGATCTTTGGGGCTGGACTGCAGGCATTGAGCACAACAGCTACCTGCTTCCACTGCCTTCTCACTGTCACTCTGTGTGGAACCCCTCCTGGCCCTGTAAGGAAATGATAATGCAGGAAACTACAAGCCTGTCAGCTTGATATCAGTAGTGGGAAAACTGATGGAGGCCATAGTACGGGGTAAGATAAATATATGCTTAGAGAAAAATAAGTTCATACTTGACAGTCAACCTGGCTTTGTCAAGAGCAGTCATGTCTGACAAATTTAATTGTGTTCTTTGACAAGGTGACACAGGCAGTAGATAAGGATAGTGCTGTGCATGTTGTATATTTGGACTTTTAGAAAGCGTTTGCTATGGTGTCATATGGTTGGTTAGCAAATTAGAAATGTTTGAGATTGATGGGTCCATGACAGCATGGATTAGAAGTTGGCTAAGTGATAGGAAACAGAGAGTCAGCACAGATGGGCATTTTTCAGACTGGGGACGAGTTGAAAGTTGTGTTCCCCAGGGCTCAGTGTTGGGATCCTTGCTTTTGCTGTTTTATTAAATGATTTTGAGATGGGTGTAGAGGGCAAAATCTCTAAATTTGCCGATGACACTAAACTAGGGGGAACAGTGAATTGTGAGGATGATGCTGAGCGACTTCAGAGGGATATTGACAAGTTGGCCAAATTGACAGATACTTGGCAGATGAATTTCAATACAGTGAAATGTGAAGTAATGCATTTTGGGAGAAGAAACATGGGGAGACAATAGAGGCTCAATGCAACAGCTTTGAGGGGAGTACAGGAGAAGAGAGACCTTGGGATTCAAGTGTATAATTCTCTGAAGGTGGCCAGGCAAGTTGAAACAGTTGTTAAGAAGGCTTATAGGATCTTTAGGTTTATAAATAGAGGTATAAAGTATAAAAGCAAGAAAGTGATGCTACACCTCTACAAAACATTGGTCAGAACACATTTGGAATATTGTGTTCTAGTTCTGGGCACCTTATTTACGGAACAATGTTGAAGCCCGAGAGAGAGTGTAGAGATTTACTGGGATGATACCTGGAATGAGGAATTATAGATACAAGGAAATATTAGAGAAATTGGGCTGGTTCTCCTGAGAGCAGAGAAGATTAAGAGGTGACCTAATTGAGGTGTTCGGAACTATGAACAATTTTGACAGGGTAAAGAAGGATATTCTGTTTCCATTAGCTGGTAAGTCAGTGACTAGGGGTCACACATTCAAGATGGTCAGCAAAAGACATAGGAGTGAGACGAGGAGAAACTTCTTTACTCCGAGAATTGTTGAGATTTGAAATGCGCTGCCTGGGAAAGGGGTGAAGACAGATTCCATAGGAGGTTTCAAAAGAAAACTGGATATATATTTGAAATTGATTAATTTAGAGGGCTATGGAGATAGGGCTGAGGAATGGGGCTAACTCTGTAGCTCTTTCAGGAGTCGGTGCTGACACGATGGACTGAATGGCCTGCTTCTGTACTGTAAAACTCTATGATTCTATGGAAGATGACCTCTGTGTACCACTTGCATCAAGGCCTCTACTGTTGTAGTGGAAAAGTTTGTGGCACTGTCTCTAGTCTGGGACACCATTTTTCAAAGTTCTTCCAACTCATCCACTTTACTTTCACCATTTCCAGTCCCTGCTGCAATAAGAACACATCTCTTGTTTGATAAGGGCAGGCTGGCTTTAAGTAGTAAAGGCTAACTTTAAGTGGCGGCAGACTCGCACAAACTTGCATCATCTGCAGAACTCAACAGCACGTTTGTGTACTGCCTGCATTACTTTGAGCAGACATGGGTTAAATGCGTATTTCATCCGTTGCCTGTTTTCATGGGCTGTCCAACTTTTCCCCATAAAATGAAGCTATTTTTAAAAAGTGGAGATAAGGAAAGAGATCTTCATAATCATCAACACAAATTCTTGTGGGTAGAAGGACAAATTAATATTATTGATAAAAAAGCCTATGGGTTACTTGAGTTATAAATAGAGACTTTGGGCAGAATGTTGCACTCTGTGCAAATCTGGAACCGTGGTTTCCACCTTCATGCTCGTGGGGCAGTGTGGGGCTTGGTTGGAGGCACCCCAATCTGACTTGAAACAAAACTCCCCTGCCCGAAGGGACAAGGGAGACCCTCCCCACAACAGCAACTGGACAAACCCCTCCCACACAAGCAACGGGGCAAGCAACCCCCCCCTGCCCCCACTCCAATACATTAGGGAAACCCCCCAGTGGGCCTCCCCAGTGGGCAGACCCCTGCCACTTCCAGGAGATACCACTACCCTACAGCCAGGGAGTACAGGCAGCACTCTAATGACTTCAGCATGTCTGAAGTCCAGTGGCAAAGGAGGCTCCACCATGGAGGGGCACTGTCACTGGCGGAGAAGTGTGCCAGAGATTGCCTTCCCCTGCATGGGTGGCCACCCTATGCCAGCGGCTCTGGAGGTCAAAGCGATCCTGAACTTCTGCACCACCGGTTCTTTCCAGGGGTCCGTGGGACATCTGTGTGGCCTGTTCCAATCTGCTGCAGTTGGAACAAGCTCACTATTGACACTCTCTTCAGCTGGGTAATGACTTTCATCCATTACTGGATGGATGAAGTCAGCCAGGCTTGAGGAACCAGAGGCTTCATGGCGATTGCAGGCTTCACCTGTATCCAGGGTGTCATCAACTTCACTCATGTAGCCAGCAAGGCGCCTGCAGGTGAGATTGGTGCAATCATGAAGCAAAAGGAGTTCCACTCAATGAGCGTTCAGATCATCTGCAACCATTAGTCATTCAGGAGCGCGGAGTGTGCTTTTTCAGCGAGAGCAGTAACCAGGGGGCTGTTGGAAAGGTAAGTTTTCCTATTTTAAAAACTTACCTTGCAGGAGCAGTGCGTGGGAGGAGCTGAGCGGGAGCGGTCGAATTGCGCTCTGGGAAGGTGAGTGAACTGATATATTTGGGCAGCGGCTAAACCCGAGACACTACACGTGTAGTGTCTCCCACCCGCCCTCCTCCTCTAACCAAAAAAAAGAGACTGTGGTGATAAGGAGCAGCAGCCTTCAGATTTTCGGCGGGAGCAGTGGCGAGGGGTCGTTGGGAAGGTAAGTTTACCTCTTTAAAACTTTAAAAATTTACTTTGAAGAGTGACATTACAGCAAGCAGTGACCTGATTGGCTGGTAAGGAAAGTGCTCCAATTAGCAACAGCTGGGAGAAATTTAACTCTTCGTGTTGGTGAGTATTGTGATTGGTAAGTAAAATCTTTAATCCTTTCACTTATTAATTATTTGATAGTATATTTTGTAGTCAGTTAAGGTAAAGGGTAAAAATGGCAGGAGATCCCAGACCCGTGTTATGCTCCTCGTGCACAATGTGGGAGTTCAGGGACGCGGCCGATGCCCCGACTCCTTCATGTGCGGGAAGTGTGTCCAGCTGCAGCTCCTGTTAGACCACATGACGGCTCTGGAGCTGCGGATGGACTCACCTTGGAGCATCCGCGATGCTGAGGAGGTCGTGGATAGCACATTCAGTGAGTTGGTCACACTGCGGATTAGGATTGGTAAGAGAGACAAGGAATGGGTGACCAAAAGGCAGAGAAAGAGCAGGAAGGCAGTGCAGGTGTTCCTGCAGTCATCTCCCTCCAAAACAGGTATACCGTTTTGGATACTGTTGGGGGAGATGACTCACCAGGGGAAGGCAGTAGTAGCCAGGCTCATGGCACCGTGGCTGGCTCTGCTGCACAGGAGGGCAGGAAAAAGACTGGCAGGGCTATAGTCATAGGGGAGTCAATTGTAAGGGGAGTAGACAGGCGTTTCTGTGGTCGAAAACGAGACTTCCGAATGGTATGTTGCCTCCCGGGTGCTCGGGTCAGGGATGTCTCTGATTGGCTGTAGAACATTCTGAAGGGGGAGGGTGAACAGCCAGTTGTTGTGGTGCATATAGGCACCAACGATATAGGTAAAAAACGGGATGAGGTCCTACAATCAGAATTTAGGGAGTTAGGAGATAAGTTTAAAAAGTAGGACCTCAAAGGTAGTAATCTCAGGTTTGCTAGCAGTGCCACGGGACAGTCAGAGTAGAAATTCAAGAATAGTCAGAATGGATATGTGGCTTGAGAGATGGTGCAGGAGGGAGGGGTTCAGATTTTTGGGACATTGGAAGGGTTCTGGAGGCGGTGGGACCATTACAAACCGGATGGTCTACACCTGGGCAGGACTGGAACCAATGTCCTAGGGGGTGCTTTTGCTAACACTGTTGGGGAGGTTTTAAACTAATGTGGCAGGGGGATGGGAACCAGATTAGGAAGTTAGAGGTCAGTAAAGAGGCAGCAACTAAAGCCAGTAAGGTACTAGATAATAAACTCAATGTGACTAAGGGGAAGAGTCGACAGGGAAGAGAAGATGAACGCAAAGGGACAGGTGGTCTGAGGTGCATTTGTTTTAATGCGAGAAGTGTAGCAGGTAAGGCAGATGAACGGAATATGATGTTATTGGTATTACTGAGACTTGATTGAGGGAAGGGCAGGACTGGCAACTGAATATCCCAGGGTATAGATGCTTCAGAAGGGATAGAGAGGGAGGTAGAAGGGGTGGAGGAGTAGCATTACTAGTAAGAGATGATATCACAGCTGTGATTAAGGAGGGCATGATGGAGGATTTGAGCACTGAGGCAATATGGGTGGAGCTGAGAAATAGGAAGGGTGCAGTAACATTGTTGGGACTTTACTACAGGCCTCCCAAAAGCGAGCATGAAGTAGAGGTACAAATATGCAGACAGGTTATAGAAAAATGTAGGAGCAATAGGGTGGTTGTGATGGGAGATTTTAACTACCCCAACATTGAATGGGATTTGTGTAGTGTTGGAAGCGTGGATGGAGCAGAGTTTGTAAGGAGCATCCAGGAGAGTTTTTTAGAGCAGTATGTAAATAGTCCAACTCGGGAAGGGGCCATACTGGACCTGGTATTGGGGAATGATCCCGGCCAGGTGGTTGAAGTTTCAGTCGGTGGTTACTTTGGTAATAGCGATCACAATTCCGTAAGTTTTAGAATACTCATGGACAAGGACGAGAGTGGTCCTAAAGAAAGAGTGCTAAATTGGGGAAAGGCAGAGTATAACAAAATTCGGCAGGATCTAGGGAATGTGGATTGGGAGCAGCTGTTTAAGGGTAAATCCACATTTGAAATGCGGGAGTCTTTTAAGGAAAGGTTGATTAGAGTGCAGGACAGACATGTTCCTGTGAAAATGAGAGATAGAAATGGCAAGATTAGGGAACCATGGATGACGGGTGGAATTGTGAGACTAGCTAAAATGAAAAAGGAAGCATACATAAGATCGAGGCAACTCAAAACTGATGAAGCTTTGGAGGAATATCGGGAAAGTAGGACGAATCTCAAACGCGCAATAAAGAGGGCTAAAAGGGGTCATGAAATATCTTTGGCTAACAGGGTTAAGGAAAATCCCAAAGCCTTTTATTCGTATATAAGGAGCAAGAGGGTAACTAGAGAAAGGATTGGCCCACTCAAAGACAAAAGAGGGAATTTATGCGTGGAGTCAGAGGAAATGGGTGAGATTCTTAATGAGTACTTTGCATCGGTATTCACCAAGGAGAGGGACAGGATGGATGTTGAGGCTAGGGATGGATGTTTAAATACTCCAGGTCAAGTTGTTGTATGGAAGGGGGAAGTTTTGGGTATTCTAAAAGACATTAAGGTGGACAAGACCCCAGGACCGGATGGGATCTATCCCAGGTTACTGAGGGAAGCGAGAGTCTAAATAGCTGGGGCCTTAACAGATATCTTTGCAGCATCCTTGAGCACGGGTGAGGTCCCGGAGGACTGGAGAATTGCTAATGTTGTCCCTTTGTTTAAGAAGGGTAGCAGGGATAATCCAGGGAATTATAGACCTGTGAGCTTGACATCAGTGGTAGGCAAACTGTTGGAGAAGATACTGAGGGATAAGATCTATTCACATCTAGAAGAAGATAGACTTATCAGTGATAGGCAACATGGTTTTGTGCAGGGAAGGTCATGTCTTACAAACCTAATAGAATTATTTGAGGAAGTGACAAAGTTAATTGATGAGGGAAGCGCTGTAGATGTCATATACAGGGGGCGGAATTCTCCGCTCCCCACGTGGCGTGGGAGAATCGCGGGAGGGCCTCCCGACATTTTTTACGCCCCCCTGGCGACCCCAGTGATTCTCTTCTCCCCCCCCCCCCCCCCCCTCACTCGGAAAAATTCTCCGAGCCCGATGGGCCGAGCGGCCGGCCCTTCACGCCCGTTTCACCATGGCAGCAACCACACCTGGTCACTGCATTCGTGAAACGGGCACCAGATGCCCGTTTGGGGCATCTAGGGGCCCGATTTGGACGGGAGCACCGCAACTGTGCTCCGGAGGGGACAGGCCCGCGATCGATGCCCACCGATCGTCGGGCCAGCATCCAAAACAGACGCACTCTTTCCCCTCCGCTGTCTGCGCGATGAAGTCATCCGCGCATGCGCGGATTGGAACCGGCAATCTGCGCATGCGCGGGTGACCTCACAAATGCGCTGTTTTGCGCGTCATTTCCAGCGCGATGAGGTCGCGGCCGGGAAAGACGGAGGCTCGCTCCTAGCCCCCCGGGTCGGGGTGAATTAGGTGCGGGGAGCGGGCACCGAGGCCGTCGTGAACCTCGGCTGATTTCACGACGTCCATCCCAATTTTTATCGGGAGCGGAGAATACCGCCTGTGGACTTTAGTAAGGCGTTTGATAAAGTTTCCCATGGCAGGTTGATGGAAAAAGTGAAGTCTTATGGGGTTCAGGGTGTACTAGCTAGATGGATAAAGAACTGGCTGGGCAACAGGAGACAGAGAGTAGTGGTGGAAGGGAGCGTCTCAAAATGGAGAAGGGTGACTAGTGGTGTTCCACAGGGATCCGTGCTCGGACCACTGTTGTTTGTGATCTACATAAATGACCTGGAGGAAGGTATAGGTGGTCTGATTAGCAAGTTTGCAGATGATACTAAGATTGGTGGAGTTGCAGATAGCGAGGAGGACTGTCAGAGAATACAACAAAATATCGATAGATTGGAAAGTTGGGCAGAGAAATGGCAGATGGATCGACCCGGCACTTGACCAGGTCTGACTCGATGTCCTGGTATTCCTGGATCCTGTGCCCTTCCCTTTTGCAAGGCGGAATGTGTCTTGCCCAATTCAGGATTCACTCCTTATCTTGGAACCGGTGGAGCTTGGCGATGATGGCCCGCTATCGTTCTCCTGATTTTGGCCTCAGCTGAAGCTGGGGGCTTGGAGAAGCTTTCAGCTACAACCAGCTTACCCAGCATTAGTGCCACAGATTCCATGGGATTTCTGCCCTCGGTGCCCTCCGCCAGGGCCACAATTCGGAGATTCTGACTTTGTCCTCCACCTTCCTCTTGAGCGCTCCTTGGGTCACCATCAGCTTTGCCACCTCTGCTTCCAATGAGGTGATTCCGGTGCCTTGGTCGGTAGCTGCCTTCTCAAACACTCGCACCGTCGCCACCTGCGTCTCCAGTCGCTGTTCCATCCTGTCCAGCGCCTCCTTGAAGGGAGCCGTGGCATTTGCAGCCGTCAACTTCACCAACACCATAATTTCTTTCTTTATGGCGTCACTTTGTTTAAGGTGCTTCTGAGTTCGGAGCTCCATCCATTGACCTATTGGCACGTAGGCCGCCGTTGGTGTCGACGACCCGGCTCGATCAGCCATGTCCTGTTCCACCTCGCTCCTCATGTCCGCCGCCTCTATCTTTCTTTTCTGGCTCCTGTGTGTTTTACCCTCCTTTCGGCCCTTTGGTTGGTTTGAGGGATATTTCTGTTTCTGTGGTGATTTCGGAGGAGGGTGAGGGGATGATTTAGCTGGTTTAGCAGCCAATTTTTGGGCTAAATGTACTTAATTCCAAGTTTCCAACAGGAAAGCCACCTTTCCTGTGTCTGCTCAGCACATCCCCACCACCGGTAGTCCCAGTTTCCTCTTAATGGGTTGTTCAACAGAGGCCCTGAAGCTCTGGATACAACTCACACCAGCACTGTTTTGTCCTGCCGTGGTCTTTCCTGGGCAGCTCTCTCCAGCAGCTTCAGTTGTTAGATCCTGGCCTGTTTGTGTCACTGACCCTCTCTTTCTTATTACAAAATGACCCATCTTCAGCTCTTCACAGTTGTGTTGCTGGATTGTTAGCAGCTGCAAAATGGAGGAATATCTTCTCCGTGCCAACAGCAAGAACCTATAAGGTGTGTGACATCAGTGTATGTATCAGGCATGTGACCTGCTCTCTGCCGCTGCTTCTGGCAGAAAGACTTCATTGTTCGTATTAAAGGCCGGTCGTGGCCACCATTCTCAACTTAAAAGCTGGTTCCGGCCGTTAGGTGCTTCTCCCGCGATCGGGAACAACCCAACCGTTCATTCCACAACCTGCCCATGACCCACCCACGGGTCGCCAGTTTGAAAAACCCTGAGCTACGAGGTCTCCTGCACAATAAACAGAAATCCATGCATGAAGGACATGTAAGTGTACAACACAGTGATGAACAATAATGAAATAACGGTAAAGTAATCGGGTTGGCTAAGATGAGGTTTCACCTTACTCGAGGGTAAACTAATCAATCACAGACTTAAGAAGGGTGAAAGAAGAAGAGTCCTGTGATCCTTAACACACAACCAAGAGAGGAGGAGATAGAAGTTGGTCAACAAGAATGCAGCAGCAACAATAACAGAGCAGGAGACAGCATCCCAATCAACCGGAGAGTCTGGAGCTCGTGTTTGTAAATAGATTGTGAATATTGTCTTGCTGAACACCATTTTGTTGTGCTACCTGTATATTCTTATAGAAAATGCCTTTTCCTGGAGTGGGCACTGACTAGTTAGAACTAAAGTTCCTAAAAGTTGACTTGCCCGTACAAATGTACGATGTCACAACCTCCTGCCTGAATATACCTAATTGTTTTGTTTATGCCGGTAATTCCTCAAAGTTCAATTGCTGTAAAATTTGGGACAGTAAGCGAAAGCATTGGGAGTGAGTCAGGGTTACCGGAGAATTCATTGGGCAGAATTTTAAAAGCCCAGAGGAGGTGAATTTGAAGCTGAGGGTGAGAGTGAATTTAGAATGTTGGGTGTTTGGTGCAGCCCCAACTCCTGGTGTTTTTACTGGAGGCAGGTCAAAATTGGCAGCAACTGCCTGCCTGCCTGCCATACAAATAGAAGAGCATGCGAATCAGAAGCAGAATTAGGCCATTCAGCCCCTCAAGCTTGCTCCACCATTCAATTAAATGATTATTAATCTTATTGTAGCCTCAACCCTACATTCTGCCTACCTCCAATGACCTTTGATTCTCTTTTTAGTCAAGAGTTTATCTACCTCTTGCTTAGAAATATTCAATAATCCTACCTCCACTGCTCTATCGGAAGATAGTTTCAAAGACTCAGGACCATCTGAGAGAAAAAAAATTATTTGCGTCTCCATCTGAAAGATCTCTTATTTTTACCTTGTATCCCCTTAGTTCTAGTCTTTCCCACAAGGGGAAACATCCTTTTAGCATCCACCCTGTCAAGTCCCCTTATTTATGTTTCAACAAGATCCCCTCCTATTCTTCTAAACTCCAATGGGTAAATGCCCAGCCTGTCCAACCTTTCTTCCCAGGATAAACACCCATCCCGAGTATTAGTTAAGTGAACCTTCTCTGAACTGTTTCTAACATATTTATGTCTCTAATGTATTTATATCCTTTCTTTAATAAGGAGACTAAGAGCGCGATTCAGCGGCCTTGTCACGCCTCAATGAGGCGGTTGAATATTCGTGATGTTGAAACATCTTGTGAGATTCAATGATTCGCAATCTGGCTCTCGTTCTTGCTGGGCGAGATCCAGGCATGTATATTTGAATGAGCCATTAAACTCACACAATTGCGCTCGCCTGGGATTCACCAGCATCGCCAGTGAGTTCTCTACCAGGGGCTGTTTGGTACTGGTTCACAAAGCCATGAACCAGTCATGATGGCACCCAGGGGGGTCTCGCCAGGGAGTTGTGGCCCCTGGGTGGTCAGGGACAGGGCAAGGTGGTACCCTGGCACTCCCATGGCACCTGGGCACTTTTGGCACTGCCACCTAGGCACCCTGCCAGTGCCATCCTGACACTGCCAGGGGTCCGGGTGGAACTGACTGGCTGGCAGGGGCACTGCTGGGTGGCAGACTAGCAATACAAAGTGCCCAGGTGCCAGTTCCAGGAACCGGGTCCGGGGGTGTGGGGTGGGTGGGGGGGGGGGGGGGGGGGGGGGGGGGGGGGGGGGGGGGGGGGGGGGGTGGGGGGGGGGGGGGGGGGGGGGGGGGGGGGAGGGGGCGGTGGTGCCTTGCCCATAAGAGGTCAGATGAGAGGGGTAGCCCCAGGATCCCGGAAGAGTTGGATGTAGTAGGGAGTGGGTTCTGAGGTCGCGGTGGGGATGCTGGTGGAGGTCAAAAGATCGGGGCTTTTTTAAAAATGATGCCGCGATCCAGGAGTAGTTATCCTGCTCAGCCCGCCAGCGCAGGAAATGAGTTGAAGAGTGGCCTTCACAGGAAATCCCTCGCCGATGCCAAACAACATCAAAGTGTCAGCGGGGTCTTTCTCAGCGCTGCAGGCAGGGGGAACCACCCCGCTAAATGCAGCGTTCAGCGGACTTTAATTTGAATCCGCTGAATCGCGCCCCCAAATTGTACAAAGTACTCCGAATGGTCTCACCAACACCAACTGTAACAAAACATCCCTACTTTTATATTCCATTCCCCTTGCAATAAATCACAACATTCTATGTGCCTTCCTAATAAATTGATTATGGACATTGAAGTACCCCAAGAGTTGGAGTATTCCAACCACAGTGGTAGCAAATTCTCAATATTAATGCTGTAAGGATGGGAGCTGTATCAGTAATTCTCAATATTAATGCTGTAAGGATGGGAGCTGTATCAGTAATTCTCAATATTAATGCTGTAAGGATGGGAGCTGTATCAGTAATTCTCAATATTAATGCTGTAAGGATGGGAGCTGTATCAGTAATTCTCAATATTAATGCTGTAAGGATGTGAGCTGTATCAGTAATTCTCAATATTAATGCTGTAAGGATGGGAGCTGTATCAGTAATTCTCAATATTAATGCTGTAAGGATGGGAGCTGTATCAGTAATTCTCAATATTAATGCTGTAAGGATGGGAGCTGTATCAGTAATTCTCAATATTAATGCTGTAAGGATGGGAGCTGTATCAGTAATTCTCAATATTAATGCTGTAAGGATGGGAGCTGTATCTGTAATTCTCAATATTAATGTTGTCAGGATGGGAGCTGTATCAGTAATTCTCAATATTAATGCTGTAAGGATGGGAGCTTTATCTGTAATTCTCAATATTAATGCTGTCAGGATGGGAGCTGTATCTGTAATTCTCAATATTAATGCTGTAAGGATGGGAGCTGTATCAGTAATTCTCAATATTAATGCTGTAAGGATGGGAGCTGTATCAGTAATTCTCAATATTAATGCTGTAAGGATGGGAGCTGTATCAGTAATTCTCAATATTAATGCTGTAAGGATGGGAGCTGTATCTGTAATTCTCAATATTAATGCTGTAAGGATGGGAGCTGTATCTGTAATTCTCAATATTAATGCTGTAAAGATGGGAGCTGTATCTGTAGCTGTATCAGTAGCTGTATCTGTATATACAGATGGGTGCTCAGTAATTTTGGATAGTTACACCTTCAAAACATCAGAGAAAGGAATGCACCAACTCCTTGTCTGTTAATATTACCAACAGCAATTTCTAGCCCAGAGCCATAATAGAGGGTTTTCACGACCGGTACAGTTACTGGGATGGACCCACCTCAATTGATATCGCTCCAGACTGTAAATGTAAACAAATGTGATTTTTTTTTTTCAAAATATATCCTGTTATGAGATGTGGACGTTCCTGGCACAGGCAGCATTTGTTGCCCATCCCTAATTGCCCTTGAACTGAGTGGCTTTCTTGGCTATTTTAGAGGGTAGTTTAGAGTCTGGAGTTACACGTGACTCACACGTGTGGGTCTGGAGTTACACGCAAGTCAGACCAGGTAAGCATGGCAGATTTGCTTTCCTAAAGGACATGAGTGAGCCAGGTACGTTTTTACAACAATCGGTGATAGTTGTCATGGACTTAAATCAGCTTTATCTTACAGTTTTATTAACTGAATTTAAATCCCACCAGCTGCCACGGTGGGATTTTAGCCCACGTCCCCAGAGCATTAGCCTGAGTTTACTGGATTACTAGTCCAGTGACATTACCACTACACCACTGTCTCTCTCTCTCTCTCGCTCTCTCACTCTCTTTCCTCCCCCCCCCCCCCCCCCCCCCCCCCCATTGCATCTTGTGCAGTCTGCAGTTCACGGTGCTGGGAAAGAGATCATGAGAAAAAGGAAAGATGCCGAGAAATAAAGAACAGGGAAAGAAGGATAAGAAATAATGAGAATAGGTAAATTCAATGTGACCATTCCTTCCAGCTCTTCTTTTTTGGTTCTGGCATGACCCAGCACCTCGAGAGTACAGTACAAGCTTGAGAATCTCACAGGTAAGATTGAGATGTTGACAGCTCTGCTTGAACAAGTTTAGAAAGCATGGACACAAGTCTGGGTTTCGTCGCTTCGAGGTATAACTCTCTGAGAAAATCAAATGTCGGCTTTAAGAAGATTGCTCACAATTCGTAGCTCCAAAACAATTCTGAACACAAAGAGCTTGCAAGAGATAACAGCCCACTATGCTCACATCATCCTGTTTGAGCTCATGGTTGAATTTCAACAGCGCACAAAAGTCTGTTGTGAAAGAAACCTCAAAAAATTATAGGACTGAAAACAAACTCTGGTAGTGTTACGTTTTTTGCAACTTACCCTATGCAGTGATCTTCAGGCGATGGTTTTATATTATTTTACTGCAAACGTGATGCAGTTCAGCCTCTTCGAGGATTAAATAAACTCTGCTGTGAAGCCAAAAGAAAAGCTTACAGTTACACAGTGCCTTTCATGACTTCAGGGCACACCAAAGTGCCTTTTATATACTAAAGAATTTTTGTAGCATGGTCATTGTTACACAGCAAGAAATGTGATCGGCAAGTTGTGCACAGCAAAGTCCCACAAGCAGCAACCTGATAAAGACCTAATAATCTGCTTCAGTGATGGTGCTCCAGGAATAAATGTTTGCCAGGACACTGAGGACAGCTCCTGAGAGTGCACCTGAGAGGACAGTTTAATCTGAGAGTTTAATATCTCATCCAAATGTATCTTTTACCTCTTTAACCTCTCCCTACTCCGTTCCGAGGTTTCCACCCGCTTCAAGAAGACGACTATCATACCGGTGCCAAAGAAGAACCAGGCAACGTGCTTCAATGACGACCACCCAGTGGCCCTGGCATCTATCATTATGAAGTGCTTCGAGAGGTTAGTCATGAGATACATCAACCGCAACCTCTCAGATTGCCTTGATTCACTGCAATTCACTTACCACCACAACCAGTCCTCAGCAGATGCTTTCTCCCTGGCCCTACACTCATCCCTGGAGAATCTCGACAACAACGGCTCCTACATCAGACTCCTATTCATTGACTGTAGCTCAACCTTCAACACCATAATCCCAGCCGAGCTCATATCCAATCTCCAAATCCTAGGACTCGGCTCCTCACTCTGCAACTGGATATTCGACTTCCTGACCCACAGACCGCAATCAGTATGAATAAACAACAGCACCTCCTCCACAATAGTTCGGAATATTGGACTCCTGCGCACTTAGCCCTGTATTATACTCCCTATACATACATGACTCTATGACAAAATATGGCTCCAACTCTATCTACAAGTCAGCTGATTACGTGACCAAAGTGGGTCGGTTCTCAAACAACGACGAGTCAGAATACATGAGGGAGAGAGAGGCTTAGTGGCATGGTGCAATGACAACAATCTCTGCTTCAATGTCAACAAAATAAAGGAGCTGGTCATCAACTTCAGGAAGCGAAGTGTCGTCCACACCCCTGTCTATCAATGGTGCCAAAGTGAAGATAGTTGACCGCTTCAAATTCCTAGATGTGCACATCACCAACAATCTGTCCTGGTCCACCCACGTCGATGCTACGACCAAGAAAGCACAACAACGCCTATTCTTCCTCAGTAAATTAAGGAAGTTTGGCATGTCCACAACAACTTTTTTTTCCAAAACTTTTTCTGAGTTACAAAGAGCGTGGACAGGGACGAACCATTAATCCAGGTCCTTGCCTGCTCCAAAAACCAATTCAAATTCAAATTGAATCCAATTCATGGTCCCCACAAGAGAGACATACCAGATCTGAGCCAAAAGGCTACTACACTTATCTTAGCCAAAAGGCTGAGAAGCGATGTCCACAACAACTCTTAATAATTTCTATAGATGTACCACAGAAAGCATCCTATGTAGCTACATCACAGCTTGGTGTGGCAACTGCTCTGCCCAAATAAGTAAGAAACTACAGAGAGTGGTGGACACAGCCCAGTCCATCACGCGAACCTGCCTCCCACACATTGACTCTGTCTGCACCTCTCACTGCCTTGGGAGGGCGGGCAGCATAATCAAAGACCCCTCCCACCCAGGTTATTCTCTCTTCCAACCTCTTCCATCGGGCAGAAGATACAAAAGTTTGAGAACACACATCAATGGATTCAAAAACAGTTTGTGCCCCGCTGTTACCAAACTCCTGAATGACCCTTTTAGTGTCTAAACTGTTCGTGTGGACTAGACTGATCTTTCTACGTATCTTCTCTACAGCTGTAGCACTATATACCGTACACTTCATCCGCTGTCTACGTTTATATATTTTCATGATTTATCCTCATATATTTATCAAAAGTTCTATGTTTTCATGTATGGAGCGATCTGCCTGGGCTGTAAGCAAAACAATACTTTTCATTGTGCCTCAGTACATGTGATAATAAATCTAAGCCTAAGTATATAGCACCAGCATGTCCTCAATACTGCCCTGATGTGTAGGCCTACATTACATGTTGATACGACCATCAATTCACTCGAGGCATGAGTAAAAGTAAACTGTGGCTTTAATCAATTTAGAACAGTGCCTGCCTGTGACTGAACCAATGCTGAGAATTGCCTGCAGGTCGACTGCTCTTTATACCTCCCTTCAAGGGGGAGGAGCCATGGGCGGAGCCCATACATGCCCCAACATGTTCCCTATGGATAATGTCATACAATGGCCCATAGGAGAAGCCCACAAGGGTAACACAGATACAAATATACAGATACAAGTGCGACAGCACAGATACAAATACACTGGTGGATTATTGGTATAATACATTCACCCCTGTTTTAAAAAATGAAGTCCGGCGGGGGTGACTGGTTCATAAGTTCAGCCGGTCCGGCGCACGGATTGTGCACTGTGATCGCCGAAGCTCTGGCGTTGTTGCTGGCCTGGGTGTCGAACTTGTCCGTGCTGGCATCGGTAGTGAGGGCGCCGGTGCGGGTACCGACGTGGACTCCGGGAGCGTCTCTTCTGGAGCTTCATTCCTGTGGATCGGTGAAGGGGGCATGGCGGGCGTGAGGGAGCGCGGGAGCCATATAGGGGCGGGGGCGCTGGTCGTGGTAGGTTGGGCGGGATATGGTGGAGGGGCGGTGGTGGTGGTGGAACCGGCGGGCGCCAGGTCCCGGAGGGAGACTGTATCCTGTCGGCCATCAGGGTGTTCGATATAAGCGTACTGGGGGTTGGAGTGTAGGAGCTGGACCCTCTCGACCAGAGGATCGGACTTATGGCTCCTGACATGCTTTCTGAGGAGGACTGGCCCAGTGTCTTCAGCCAGGACAGAAGCGAGGCCGCTGAGGTGGATCTCCCAGGGAAAACAAATAGGCGGTCATGAGGGGTCTTGTTTGTGGCCGTGCAAAGTAGGGACCTAATAGAGTGGAGCGCATCGGGGAGGACCTCCTGCCAGTGAGAAACTGGGAGATTCTTGGACTGCTGGGTCAGTAGGACGGTCTTCCAGACCGTCGCGTTCTCCCTCTCCACCTGCCCGTTTCCCCTGGGGTTATAACTGGTAGTCCTGCTCGAGGCGATGCCCTTACTGAGCAGGTACTGACGCAGTTAGTCGCTCATGAACGACGAGCCCCGGTCACTGTGCACATAATTGGGGAAACTAAATAGGGTGAAGACACTATGCAGGGCATTAATGACGGTGGACATGGTCATGTCGGGGCAAGGGATTGCAAAGGGGAAGCAGGAAAACTCATCAATAATATTGAGGAAATATGTATTGCGGTTATTGGAGGGGAGGGGCCCTCTGAAGTCGATACTGAGGCACTCAAAGGGCCAGGATGCCTTTACCAGGTGGGCCTTATCTGGTCGATAGAAGTGCGGTTTACACTCCGCACAGATCTGGCAGTCCCTGGTCATGGCTCTGACCTCCTTGGTGGAGTAGGGCAGGTTGTGGGCCTTGATATAGTGGATAAGCCGGGTGACCACCAGTGGCAGAGGTCATCGTGGATAGCCCGTAGTCGGTCGTCTTGCGCACAGGCGCATGTGCCGTGGGACAGGACATCTGGGGGCTCGTTGAGCTTCCCAGGACGATATACTATATCATAATTATAGGTGGAGAGTTCGATCCTCCACCTCAAGATCTTATCGTTCTTGATTTTGCCCTGCTGCGTATTGTCGAACATGAAGGCGACCGATCGTTGGTCGGTGACGAGAGTAAACCTCCTACCAGCGAGGTAGGGCCTCCAGTGCCGTACGGCTTCCACGATGGCTTGGGCCTCCTTCTCGACTGAGGAGTGCCGAATTTCGGAGGTGGTGATGGTGCGCAAAAAAAACGCTACCGGTCTGCCTGCTTGATTGAGGGTAGCGGCGAGAACGACCTCTGATGTGTTGCTCTCCACCTGGAAGGGGACGGACTCGTCCACCGCGCGCATTGCGCCTTTGGCGATGTCCGCCTTGATGCAGCTGAAGGCCTGGCGGGCCTCAGCCGCCAGTGGGAAGTTGATGGCCTTGATTAGTGGGCGGGCTTTGTCCGCATAGTTGGGGGACCCACTGGGCATAATATGAAAAGAACCTGAGGAACCTATTCAGGGCCTTGGGGCAGTGGGGGAGGGGAAGTTGCAGGAGGGGGCGCATACGGATAGGTTCGGGTCCTAGAACCCCGTTTTCCACGACGTAGCCGAGGATGGCTAGTCTGATTGTGCGGAAAACGCATTTCTCCTTTTTGTACGCGAGGTTTAGGGTTTGGGTGGTTTGGAGAAATCTGTGGAGGTTGGCGTCGTGGTCCTGCTGATCATGGCCACAGATGGTGACATTGCCCAAGTACGGAAATGTGGCTCGCAGCCCGTACTGGTCCACCATTCGGTCCATTGTTCTTTGGAACACAGAGACCCCATTCGTGACGCCAAAGGGGACCCGGAGGAAGTCAAAAAGGCGTCTGTCTGCCTCAAAAGCCGTGTAGTGGCGGTCCTCCGGACGGATTGGGAGCTGGTGGTATGCAGACTTCAGATCCACCTTGGAGAACACCCGGTAGTGTACGATGTGGTTTACCATGTCTGCAATTCGGGGAAGGGGGTCGCATCGAGTTGCGTGAACCGGTTTATGGTTTGGCTGTAATCTACAACCATCCGGTTCTTTTCCCAGGTCTTGACGACCACCACCTGACCTTTCCAGGGGCTATTGCTGGCCTCGATGACTCCCTCCCGCAAGAGTCGCTGAACCTCGGACCTGATAAAAGTCCTGTCCTGTATGCATACCGCCTGCTTCTGGTAGCGACTGGTTTGCAATCAGCGGTGAGGTTTGCCAAGAGTGGGGGAGGGTCGACTTTTAGGGTGCGAGGCTGCATATAGTGAGTGGGGGTAGGGGCCCTCCCGAACTTCAGGGCTAGGCTCCTGAGGTTGCATTGGAAATCTAGTCCCAATAGGAGAGGAGCGCAGAGGTCTGGGAGCATATATAATTTATAATTGGCGTACTCGGCGCCCTGTATTGCTAGGGTTGCGGTAGTGCACCCTTGGATTTGCACCGAGTGCAACCCAGAGGCGAGGGAGATGGTTTGGTGCGCCGGGAAATTTGTGAGCGAGCAGCGTCTTACCATGTCCGGTTGAATGTAGCCCTGTGTGCTCCCGGAGTCGGTGACCGTGCGGGTAGTCTGCGTGGTCGGAGGTGCTGGGGCGGCTCTGTGATGGCTGCTCTTGTTGATCGTACACGTCGAGCGGCGTAGCAGATGGCGGCCAAGATGGCAGCCCCCATTGGTCGAGCGTGGCGGGTGGTGAGGAAGATGGCGTCCAAGAGGGCGGCCACCATGGATCGAACGTGGCCGGCCGCATGGGGGAGAATGGCCAGGATGGCGGCCCCCGTGAGACGCACGTGCTGTGAGGGCTGGAAGATGGCTGCCCCCACGGATAGCACGAGACTGATGACGTGTCTGCATGGGGTGGAGTCGGCAAGCACGCTGCCACACTGCGGGGTCTGCGGGCCTGTGAGTCTGAGGATCGGGCCTGTGAGTTGGAGTTCTTGGACCTGGCCAGGTAAACTTTGGCAAAATGTCCTTTTCTCCCACAGCTACTGCAGTTCACGTTACAGGCCGGGCCGTGCTGCCGAGGGTGTTGGGACTGGTCGCAGAAATTGCAGGGTAGCCCCCCCCATGATGGGCGGGCGGCCGCGCGGCACAGGCCTGGGGTAGTCTTTGGTCGGGGGTCTATGAGGGGGTCGCGTGGTCAGCTGGGAACGCGTTAAGGCTCTGGAACGCTACTTCCAGAGAGGAGGCTAACTTTACCGTCTGATCCAGGTCCAGGGCCCCGTTTTCGAGTAGGCGCTGTCTCACATAGTTGGACTGGACTCCCGCCACGTAGATGTCTCGGATGGCGAGTTCCATATGTTGAGTGGCCGTAACGGCCTGGTAGTTGCAGCTGCATGCGAGGACTTTGAGGTCGCGTAGGTAGTCGTCTAGCAATTCCCCGGGATGGTGGCGGTGAGTGGCGAGGATGTGTCTCGCGTAAACCTTATTCACGGGCCGTACATAGAGGTGTTCGAGCATCGTGAGGGCGTCTGCGTAGGAGGAGGCCCCGTCGAGGTGAACAGAGATTCGATGGCTCACCCGTGCGTGGAGGAGGCTCAGCTTTTGTTCGTCGGTGAAGGCGTGGAGAAGGCTGCGAGATAGGCCTTGAAGCAGCGGAGCCAGTGTGAAAAATTTTATTTCGCCTCCGCGGCCTGCGGATTGAGTTCGAGTCGGTCAGGTTTGAGGGCCGATTCCATAGTTACGTTTAAGTTGATTAAATTGATGCGACCATCAATTCACTCAAGACATGAGTAGAAGTAAACCGTGGCTTTAATCAACTTGGAGCAGTGCCTGCCTGCGACTGAACCAATGCTGAGAACTGCCTGCAGGTCGACTGCTGTTTATACCTCCCTTCAAGGGGGAGGAGCCATGGGCGGAGCCCATACATGCCCCAACATGTTCCCCTATGGATAATGCCATACAATGGCCCATAGGAGAAGCCCACAAGGGCAACAGTATAGCACAGATACAAACACACAGGTGGATTATTAGTATAATACATTCACCACACATGTTCAAGTTCCTGGAGTGGGGCTTGAATCTAAGACCGTCTGACAAAGAGATAAGAGTGCGAATTCTGAGCCACAGTTGGTAAGTGCCATATCCTCCTCGCTTGAAATGCTTTATCTTACAGTTATTTTAGGATTGATAAAATCTTCCCGCACCTCTTAAAAAAATTACAATCAGTCTTTGCGCAAAAATAAAAGCATTGGAGCATTGTTCTCTGATTAATAAAAGAAAATAATTTTTAAAAACACAATGACTGAAAGATCATTAACACGGGAGTCCATGGGCGGGATTCTCTGACCCCCCCCCCGCTGGGTTGGAGATCCCCGGGGGGTGGCGCGAATCCCTCCTTGCCGCCGACTGCCGTATTCTCCGGCGCTGTTTTTCAGGTGGGGGTGGGATTCCTGCCATGCCCGTCGGGGGTCATAGGCAGCGCCACCCCCCCCCCCCCCCCCCCCCCCCCCGGGCGACTCTCAGGGCTCGATGGTCCAAGCGGCCGTCTATTTTTGGCCAGTCCCGCTAGCATGAATTACTCAACTCACGCACAGGCGAGACCTGGCAGGTGAGTATGCGTGGGCGGTCCTCGGGGGTGGGGGTGGGGGCGGGGGGTGATCCGACCCCGGGGGAGGTCCCCCACGCTGGCCTGGCCCGCAATCGGGGCCCACCGATCTGCGGGCAGGGGTGTTCCGTGGGGGCACTTCTTTCTTCCACGGTGGCCCTTGTAGGGCTCCGCCATGGCCGGCGAGGAGAAGAGAACCCCCCGCGCATGCGGCAAAATATGGCGGACGGTCTGCGCATACGTGGAATCACGCAACCGTTCCGCGCTTGCACGAGATCACGCCGGCCCTTCGGTGCATGCGTGAACTCGCGACGTCCCTTCGGTGCCGGCTGGAGTGGCGCCAACCCCTCCGCCGTCCACCTTGCCGCCGAAAGTGCGAAGAATTCCGCACTTTTGGGGGCTGTTGACGCCGGAGTGGTCGGCGCCGGTTTTCCCACCGGAGTGGGGACTTAGTCCTCAGAAGGGAGAATCCCGACCCATATTTTTGCCACAATGGAGAGGGAAAATCCCGGAACTGACAAAATTTTATAAATCCAACCTCTGAAAGTGGAATTTCCCATCATCACTGGGCGGGACTGGAGTCAGGCTGGGGTTCATGCATGGTTCAATTGTGGAGCCAGTTGCCCATTCAAATCAGCACCTGCCTCCGATTACATGGAGAAGGAAGAGGTCTGAACTTGGTAGATTCTTTGGATAGCCAGCGTCCCTTGTACCCCTTTGCATAGGATCCTGGGACACCTTTTGGAGAGGTAAGCCATCTTTTAGGATTGTTAGAATTGAACATGATTATGCACATTTTACAAATGGTCCAGCTCTTGAGGAACTGCCAAAGCTGTCCAGGAAGTGTTGAAGCTGTCTTAGCTCTCCAGGATATTAGGTGAGTTAGCATGGAGGGGGTAAGGGCAAAGGGTTGTGTGTGAGGGACATGAGTTAGCTCTAAGTTGATGTAAGGGGTAAAGGGGCATATTTAGCTTAGGGGGTATGAGGGGCCATGGGGGTGCGTAAAGAGACATAGATTGGCTTAGAGGAGGTGAGGGGTCATGTGGGGCTGGATGGGGGAATGGGTTGGCATGGATGGGGCATAGGGATGTGTGCAGAGAAGAAAGAGGGTTGAGCGGTGAGGGTTGGCGAGTTGTGTTTTGTGGTTTTTTTTAAAACACAGTGCCATAGCAGAGAGGCAAGCTTTCCATACAACCCGCCACCTCATCCTGCAGTATCTACACTCATTTTGGCATTGCCTGCACTGACTCCCATTTCAGCATGTTCCCCTTGATTTAAAATGTGAGCTATGAGCTTCATTTTTAAAGGTCGCGTTTATTGAGCTGGGAAATCTCCTGATTGCGCACCACAAAAATCTGGGCCTCAATTTCTCTTGCCACAGCTGCTACTTAAATGTTTCTAGCACATTCTGTTTTTTACTTTTTAAATTAATAACATTAGGAATTAGCATGGGTCCTTTTTACATAATTGCTTAGCCATGTAGAGTAGGTTTAGATGCAATTGGTCTACAGTAGGGCGGCACGGTAGCACAGTGGCTAGCACTGTTGCTTCACAACGCCAGGGTCCCAGGTTCGATTCCCGGCTTGGATCACGGTCTGTGCAGAGTCTGCACGTTCTCCCCGGGTCTGCGTGGGTTTCCTCCAGTTAATCCGGTTTCCTCCCACGAGTGCCGAAAGACGTGCTGTTAGGTGAATTGGACATTATAAATTCTCCCTCAGTGTACCCAAACAGGTGCCGGAGTGTGGCAACTATGAGATTTTAACAGTAACATCATTGAAGTGTTAATGTAAGCCTACTTGTGACACTAATAAAGATTATTATTGTATAGACGCAAAACAGAATAATGGATTAGCACCGTGTTTTCTTTTCCATTTAATCACATTGCCTGGTGAAAAATGGGTTGCTGATTCACTATCAGCCCATACTGCATTACTGGCATTGGCCAATTTCACTCCCAGAACATCCCGTGTTCAAGCCTGGTCTGTGTCACTGCAATTAACCCCAGAGCTCTTCGGGCTAGGGAGGGGCAAGCACAGAAATAGTTTCTGATTCTGATTGCTACAGGCTTGACTTTAATGCACCTCTTGTCTTTCCTGCTTCTCTTGATGGTTGGATAGCCTATCATTGCTCAGTATCTAGGCACAAAGATCCCTCAGATGATAGTTGTATCATCATCAGTGGTTGCAGGCTTGGCCTTAATATCACCATGCCCAAGCAAAGAATGCCCAGTAAAGTACCACTCCCCTTTCAAGAATTTGAACTATAAGGCAAGGCTCCTTTGTGATCATTATAAATGTTCAGGTAGAGGTGGAATTTGCACTGTTTATATTTTTCTTGTTATGCATATTGTTGATTTTGTTGCTGTTGAAATGCCAAAGAAAGACCTCAATAAAACGTTTATTTAAAAAAAATGTTCAGGTCAGTAATGAGTATTCTGTGTTTATGTTTGAATATGTATATGTGGTACTATCCCCTCTTTCAGAGATGAAAGCAGATATAATAACTTTTCGGGCAATTGAAACATTGCACCACTTGGAGCAGTATAATTGCGACGTTAGTTAGAGTGCGTACACTTCACGTTCTCATAAACTGAGCAAGCCTGATGCAAAAATATAATTTGCAAAAAGTATTTTTTACATATTGTAACCATCAAGTTGAAAAATGTCAGCACTGAATTGTGATTTTCATTTGGCTGGACTGGGACTGAACCTCACTCGAATAAAATGTTTACGATAAAGTCTGAACTATTTTGAGGGCGAGGTCATATTTGCTTGCTTCTGACTAAGTGCACATACTGAACTAGCCTGAAGTACTTGACACAGAGCCAAGCTTGAAGGTTTGTCTTAAGGAAAGGGAGGCAAGAGTCACCCACTGGCCAGGAGGAGGCTGAAAGATTTAAAGAAAACAGAAAATGACCTGGTTTTGGAGTGGTCTCTCCTGGGCCGCTTATGTACCAATGGGTAGTATTTGTGTGATATACCCTGCTGACCGGTATCTTTTAAGGCCCTATGTGGGCTCCTGCTTTGGAATATAGGAAGAGGAATAAACCATCTCAAGCCTGTTCCACCATTTTGTTAATCCACAGTTGACCAATATTTAACACCATTGACCCACTTTGGTTCGATCCTTTAATACTCATGCCTAACAAAATCTATTTATCTCAATTTTGAATTTTTTAATTGACTCAGCTTTAAAAGTTTTTTTGAGAGGAATGTTCCAGATTTCCAGTACTCTTTATGTGAAGAAGTGCTTTGTGCCAGCACCCCTGAATGTGGCCTCGCTCCAATTTTAATGTAATGAAAACAGAAAATTCTGGAAAAACTTAACAGGTCTGGCGGCATCTGTCGAGAGAGAAACAGTTAACGTTCTGAGTCCATATGATTCTTCAGAGCCGAAGAGGTAGAAATGAAAGGGGTTTTATACTGTTGGAGAGAGGGGGGTGGAGCTGTTGGAGCAAAATAGAAGGTCAGGTATAGGAGGGTCCTGAGGAAAGATTTGACTAAGGTGTCACAGACACAAGACATAGGAACTGGTAATGATAATATTAAAAACTTAAGGTAGGTCATTGTGGCATTGTAATAAATCCACGGAGGCAGAAGTCAAACCCAACAGCTGAACAACCATGACCATTCAGTCTGCTGTCTACACCGGGAGTGCAGAGGATCTGATACTCCCTGTTATATACACAGAAAGGGATTCCCTGATTGGGTCACTAATAATTATAAGAAAATGGAAGACAGGGTTCATGGTCTGAACTTGTTGAACTGTGATCTTCCAATGGTGCCTGCCATGAGGGTCTAGGAATCAAGGTGGAGGGCAGCGTGAAACTGATTTTCATCCTGCTAATGGGATGCAAATGAAGGCCTGACCGGAATCTTCCTCCATTCTCGATGACACCAGTGGGAAAACACGCTGATCCAGAACACATCTGGACCAAAGTAGCATGCAAAATCGGACTTGCATGCTAGTGCTCTGAGGCAGCAGTGCTAATCACTGTGCTGTCCTATTCTATCAAATACTCAAGGGAATACAAGCCTATCCTCGGCAATCTGCCCTCAGAATTTAGCTCCCTTTGCCTTACTTATGTTATGGGCCAAAGCTTAGAAACTCCAAAGTGTATTATGAAGCTCACCTGACCTATAACTTTACTGTTGAATTTGGTTAGGATGAGCACAAGAGCCTTCACTTCAGGTGTTATTCATCAGACTTCCTGGGCGCTTTTATCAAAAAAGATTTATTATAAGGCGTGGGGCTGCCTCCGGAGCTTGGGATGGAGGCTGCCAGCAGCCGTGGACCCTCGAATACTACAACATCATCTGCTTTCGGGAGGTCCACCGTCTGTCTTCAGGAGGTCCATCTTTTTTCAATGGTGGATCAGTGATGTCAGGCAGCTTTTCAACATGGCACCCGTGTATGGCAATGGGACGTGTGCCATCAAGCCTGCCTCGCCACAGAAGATGGTGCGAAACCCCCAGATGCATAATTAATTACGCTGATATACCATGTTTTTCCATCGGGCTCCACAGAGGGACATTATGGGACTTAGCCCCAGATGGGAAAATTTACCCCGAAAATGTTAACCATTGTCTCTCTCTCCACAGATGCTGCCAGTCCTGAACTTTTCCAGCAATTTCTGTATTTATTTCAGATTTCCAGCATCCAGTGCATTTTGCTTTTATCCAATTTTAAGGTTAGGTGTTCTTGTTCTGGATTCCCCACCAGAGCATTTCTCTCTGATTCACAGAATCCCTACAGTGCAGAAGGAAGCCATAGGGCCCATTGTGTCTGCACTGACCCTCTGGAAGAGGGCCCTACCTCTGCCCACTCCCGCACTCTATCCCTGAAACCCATCTAACCGGCACATTTTTAGACACTAAGGGCAATTTAGCATGGCCAATCCACCTAACCTGCATATCTTTCGACTGTGGGAGGGAACGAAGCACCCGGAGGAAACCTATGCAGACACGGGGAGAACGCGCAGACTCCGCACAGACAGTGACCGAAGTCAGGAATTGAACCTGGGTCACTAGTGCTCTGAGGCAGCAGTGCTAATCACTGTGCTGTCCTATTCTATCAAATACTCAAGAGAATACAAGCCTATCCTCGGCAATCTGCCCTCAGAATTTAGCTCCCTTTGCCTTACTTATGTTATGGGCCAAAGCTTAGAAACTCCAAAGTGTATTATGAAGCTCACCTGACCTATAACTTTAGTGTTGAATTTGGTTAGGATGAGCACAAGAGCCTTCACTTCAGGTGTTATTCATCAGACTTCCTGGGCGCTTTTATCAAAAAAGGTTTATTATAAGAATGTAGTTAACATATATAAAACACTTATCAAGAATTTTATGACAATTACAAACATGAAAAAACACAACAGTTTAGTAATCTATGTATATAAATCTTAATGAATCCCCCTTAGCTGTTCCAATCCAAAACAAAACCCAATAAAACTAAAACTCCTTTCAAGGGCGAGGCCCGGCACATTGTAATCTGACTTGAATGGGACTGGTCCTTTCCCTGAGATTCTGGTCCAGTTTCCAACCAGCAGATTGCGGACACATCTTCCGGAAAGCGATTCTAGCTTGAAAATGAAATGAAATGAAAATTGCTTATCGTCACAAGTAGGCTTCAAATGAAGTTACTGTGAAAAGCCCCTTGTTGCCACATTCCGGCGCCTGTTCAGGGAGGCTGGTACGGGAATTGAACCGTGCTGCTAGCCTGCCTTGGTCCGCTTTAAAAGCCAGCTCTTTAGCTCTGTGCTAAACCAGCCCCTTCAAGATTAACACGGCAGATTGCCACATCCAATGTGCTTTCAGCTCACTGGAACAGCTTTAAAATAATCAGAGAAAACAGGGAAACTTTCTGCAGTCCAAATGAACAAACCGAAAATGAAACCAAAACACTAAACCCCCTCTCATCTGACAGCCAGAACCCAGCTCCTCCCACAAATGACATCACTGAAGCTGTGCTACAAGCCATGTGGTACAGATGTGGTACGGGCAGCACGGTAGCATAGTGGTTAGCATCAATGCTTCACAGCTCCAGGGTCCCAGGTTTGATTCCTGGCTGGGTCACTGTCTGTGCGGAGTCTGCACGTCCTCCCCGTGTGTGCGTGGGTTTCCTCCGGGTGCTCCGGTTTCCTCCCACAGTCCAAAGATGTGCGGGTTAGGTGGATTGGCTATGCTAAATTGCCTGTAGTGTCCTAAAAAGTAAGGTTAAGGGGGAGTTGTTGGGTTACGGGTATAAGGTGGATACGTGAGTTTGAGTAGGGTGATCATTGCTCGGCACAACATCGAGGGCTGAAGGGCCTGTTCTGTGCTGTACTGTTCTAAAACCTTTCTTAAAGGGACACTCACATGATACTTAACACAGACGGCACGATGGCCACCCATTCAAAAGTCTCAACAAAGTTCCAGTGGAGGAAACCAGAGCAGAAAGAAGGTGCTAATTGTTTAGCTTCAATTTACAGGCACCAATGAGCAGTCGCTTTAATAATTATGCGAATAGAAATTGCCAAGGCTTCAATACTGAAGATCTCTTTGTTGCCCGCTGTTGCCCCCCCCCCTTCCCTCTACACCCATTCTCCTCCTCCTAGCAGCCTCTCTTGGTTTAGTGTATGAGAGGATGGATACGCCTGATTTAGAAGGTGTGTCAGGAACCTGTTGGAATCACTGGCCTATTAGACAGCAGAATCAAAGCAATTATAACCAATGAGATTGGTTGGAGGGTCTGGCTTGAGGTATCGAAACAAAATATTTCATGGAGCGTAGAAATGGAGGCTACCATAATCACCCAATCAGATGCTCCTTTCTCCAATTTTTCTCTTTGAGACAAATTGAGGCATAAAGTGTTTCATTTAGGCAGTTGCAAGTGTGTTTCTTCAGTGTTTGCCCTCAGATAGGTTCACCTGGAACTTCCAGATACCCTTTCAAAATCACTTAATACTGCAGAATAAGGGTGCATGGTGGCGCAGTGGTTAGCACTGCTGCTTCACAGCACCGAGGTCCTAGGTTCGATCCCGGCTCTGGGTCACTGTCCGTGTGGAGTTTGAACATTCTCCCCGTGTTTGAGGGGGTTTTGCCCCCACAACCCAAATATGTGCAGGGTAGGTGGATTGGCCACGCTAAATTGCCCCTTAATTGGAAAAAATGAATTGGGTACTCTAAATTTAAAAAGAAAATTACTGCAGAATGGGACATCAAGTTGCCTCTTCTGCTTCTCATCTCATCTCCGCCCAACTCCCAGGTATGGTATCATTTAAGGATTTTCAGTCCTTGCAAAGATGCAACAGAGACGTTGGGCAAGATTTTCCAGCCACCCCATCCCCCACGCCCCACAGGGTGCTTTCTGGCAGCGGGATCTTCCTTTCCCACCAAGGACTACAGGGTTTTGTGTGGCCCACACCCTCTGCCACCAGGCACCCACTGCAGGATGGACGGTCAATGAGCTTTTACCTGGAGTTCAAGTTTGAGTTGAATGAGTACTTCACAAATGAAGTGTTCGTAAAAACATACCAGATGGCGTTGCGGCTTGATGGGGCAGGCTTCTTCGTATTTACAATTACGGGGTGCACAGCTGCCACATTCACTGGCAGTGTGGAAAAAATGTCACACTGTAAACCATTACACTAAACCAGCCGCATGATACTTGCAAACCAGTCACAAAAACTGTGCTAAATAACTCTTTCTTTCAATTTCATCTCTGCCCCTGAGGTTCTGAAAGATGGAGTATTAAATGGAAGGGCTACAACAAGACTCGCTGCTGATTTAAAAATAGGTCAATTCCTGCATGAGCACATACTTCCACAGGGCTTTGACAAAGGGTCAACGTTAGCTCTTTTCTCGCCTTACAGATGCTGCCAGACCTGCTGAGACTTTCCAGCATTTTCTCTTTGGTTTCATACTTCCACAAGCAGTGTTATACTTCACAGAACTCGATAATGATGAGGACTAGTATATTGATGATGAATACGAGGATGTTAAGTCCGATGATGGACAATATGAGCACATATACAATGAATATGCGTTGAAGAAAATGACAGCTCTGAGAGTGAATCAGCAGATGGCGATGATAAAGCACTTGATTGATGGTTTCAAGGGTGTGATGAGGTGATAGCACTGGCTATGAAACCAGTCTTGGAGAAGCTTGCTCCAGGGACATGGTGAATTGTTTCAGGCCTTTGGAAAATGAGTTGGAGGAGCTGATGACCATATCTCTGTGCAGCTCATCGGATCACACATATATACTAGAGCAAGACCAGGATGACCCATCACCTGGATCAACAGGACCAGTGAATGTTTGCATCTTCTTCTTTTCCAGTGATGAGGAGCCATTGATTGTTGCTCCAGCAATCCAGGAAAGGACAGCACCTCATGTTATGGATGTGACTTCCACCCAGGCAGCAGAGAGCGAGGCTCTCCAACCTCCAGATGAGGGTGCAGAAATGGGTGTGGCCACACAATCCCTTGGAGACAGGCCGGCGCCACAGGCCCCAACTCAGGATCTGCATACTTCTATCCACAGGGTGCAGATCAGCCCTAAAACAGCGATTGCCAAACCCAAACGTCAAAAGAAAATAATAGCAAGATAATCTTAAAAACAAAAGAGGAAGAGTGGGAGAGCTAGGTCATCCCACTGACAAAAACAAAAGAGAAGAAATTGATGTGATGATTGACAAGCTAGAGACAGAAGACAACAACTAAGCAGCAAACAGCATGGCAAGAAACAAAAAATGAAGAAGCTGGTGACACACGTGTGGCCATCACGGATACATGCCTTCCAAAGGCACAGTGTAAAGAGGATACGAAGCAAGAGACCAGCGCGCAAAACAGTCTTCCAAAAGGCTGGCAACAGACCAAGTGATCACCATGGGGGCGATCCCATGAGGGAAGCACAATGAACTGTGCGAAAGGGACAGACATTGACCAGGCATATCATGTCCATGGACACCCGAGTTAAGTTTGTTTATATTGTTTATGCATATCACAGATGTATAAAGCAAAGATACTAATCACGTTTTCACACAAATATCAATATGTCGGAAGGAAGGGGATGTGGTGATATGCTTGCAGATAATATTACATGTACTCAGCAGTATGACCTCCCACCAGCAGGTGGCGTAAGAGATCAGTCAGGTGACATCCGGCTACCAGCAGAAGGTTGTAAGGCGTACACAAAGTCTGTTGCACCTAAGGGTAGGTCTAGGAGAGTCTAACCTAACTCTGTAATAACTTGGTCTGCATAAGATTCGTATCATTACTTAACCATGTGTACGTTAATAAATCGTCATTCTGGCTAAGTCCCCAGCAGTTCTGTAGAATCATTGCTGGACAAGATTACAGAACACAATACCACCTACCTGGTAAACTACTGGCAACTGGAACTCAATGCACGGAAAGACAGTGAGGTTAGAGATGGAAGGTCTGAAGGCACCGTACCTGCTTCAAGTCACCAGTAATGTAGATGGGAATTGGCATGTTTTTAAGCAGCAATTCAAACTCTAGGTTGCAGCCCTTGGCCTGCAGGCCCAGCCTGACGAGAGGTGTTTGCGTTGCTGCTACAGTAGCAGGTCCTTAAGTCATCAAATTTTATAATACCTTCGCATTCAACAGCAAAGCAGAAAACAAATCCTTTGATGAAGTAATTAAACACTTTGATTGGCATTGCTTCCCGAAAATAAATGAAACGTTTGAGCGGTATGTTTCGCTCGCGTACTTAGAAGGCGGGCAAATCTTTCGATAGTTTCCTAACCGACTTGCGGTTGAAGACGCAGTCATTCAATTTTAATACGCCAAAGTCATTAACGATCCGCAATCAGATAGTGTTCGGGATATCGAATGATACAGTACGCGAGAGGCTATTGAGGGAAGAAGAGCTTCAATTAGAAAACGCTATCAAGTCTTGCAAGCGAGCTAGCTGCACAGCAGATTAGTACGCTCAACCTGAAACATTTTGGCACCTCTGTGGAAGAAGAAGCCAGCGCTATAAGCTTAATGACACATTCCAATAAGAAACGTGGTCCCAGTATTTGGGAAGGTGTGTTTCAAGTGTGGCAGAACAAATCATTTTTTGAGTCAATGTTTTTCACCTCTAACTGGGGACCATACAGGATCAGTTAACGTGATGAGATGTGCATCAAAGACCTGTTTTTCATTCATCTGATTTTGACTTGAGGACACGCATACCAGTTGCAGCAGTAGTCGTGGTGATGCTGACGCTGTGGAAGACAGATAGACGATTCCATTAATGATCAATGGCACTTTAATTAAATACAAGCTCGAAACGGGAGTGAGGACCGACCTTATCGTTTTGTCAGATTTGAACAGGCTGAGAGTCAAACCGACAGTCGTCACTCAAACAAGACAACTGAGAGACTACAATAGGAAGGAGATTGTGACGTTACACGCATGTGAGCTCGAACCCTGGGTACACAACAGAAGTCATACCATAACATTTTAGGTTGCGGACATGGAGTGGGAGTCCATCATCGGTTCGGAAGCGGGCTAGGCACTGAACCTAGTTGAACTGCTGTACATTCCAGACAGTGCTACATTAGAGGATGATTCCAAATGGCAGTGAGATGAAGTGGCACAATTATCTGATGAGATAAAAGAAAAAGTCAAGGTGGAGGAAGATAAACCAGATGTTGCAATGGCGGAGCCAATAGGAATTCCAGAATTCTGATTAACAATCTACAAGAATGTGGATATGCTCAGTGACATGTTACAGGAGCATGATGAGCCCATCCTAAAGCATTCACAAGACTTAGTGGTGAAATGTTTAGGTCCAGGGCAGCCAATGAGTTTTACTCTGGAGTTCAAGTTTGAGCCAAAAAGAGTATTTAACAAAATGAAATTTGAAATGAAAAATGAAATGAAATGAAAATCGCTTATTGTCACGAGTAGGCTTCAAATGAAGTTACTGTGAAAAGCCCCTAGTCGCCACATTCCGGCGCCTGTTCGGGGAGGCTGTTACGGGAATCGAACCGAGCTGCTTGGTCTGCTTTCACAGCCAGCGATTTAGCCCTGTGCTAATTTAACATTCACCTGAGAAAGGAGCAGTGCTCTGAAAGCTAGTGATTTGAAACAAACCTGTTGGACTTTAATCTGGTGTTGTAAGACTTCTTACTGAACTAAATTAAGCACTGACAACCATACAAGATGGAATCCCCGCCTGATGAGTCAGATTTTTTTTTCTTTGATGAACCAGAAATTATGGATTGCACAGGGTGCCAGATCGACTGGAAGGAACAAAAAAAGTTGCAATTAAGACCATTAAAATGAAGCAGAAAAATTATGGTCGGCACACTGGTAGAACAGTTATGAAAACTCCACAAAATTATTCTTTCTTTAGTTCCAGAGGATGGGGAACTGGATGAAGGCTTTGCGGCATGACTCGCTGCTGACTTTGAAATTGGTCATTTCTTACGGGAACACATAATTCCACGAGCAGTGTTATACTTCGCAGGAGAAAGTATTGCAGATGATGGTGATTACGCTGATGATGGTTATGATGATTACGATGATGGTGATTACGCTGATGATGATTACGATGATGATGATTACGATGATGATGTTTACGCTGATGATGATTACGATGATGATGATTACAATGATGATGTTTACAATGATGATTACGATGATGATGGTTACGATGATGGTGATTATGATGATGATGTTTACGCTGATGATGATTATGATGATGATGGTTACGATGATGGTGATTATGATGATGATTACGATGATGGTGATTATGATGATGATATTTACGCTGATGTTTACAATGATGATTACGATGATGATGGTTATGATGATTACGCTGATGATGATTACGCTGATGATGATTACGATGATGGTGATTACGATGATGATGATTATGATGATGATGTTTACGCTGATGATGATTATGATGATGATTACAATGATGATGTTTACGATGATGATGATTACAATGGTGATGATTACGAAGATGTTTACGATGATGATGTTTACGCTGATGATGATTACAATGATGATGATTACGATGATAATGATTACGATGATGGTGGTTATGCTGCTGATAATTACGATGATGGTGATTATGCTGATGGTGATTATGCTGATGATGATTACGATGATGGTGATTATGATGATGGCGATTATGCTGATGATGATTACGATGATAATGATTACGATGATGGTGATTATGATGATGTTTACACTGATGTTGTTTATGATGATGATGTTTACGATGATGTTTATGCTGATGTTGTTTATGATGATGATGATTACGATGATGGTGATTATGCTGATGATTACAATGATAATGATTACGATGATGATGATTGCGACGATGATGATTACGACGATGATGATTACGATGATGATGATTACGAGTATAATGATTACGATGATGATGATGGTGATTACGATGATAATGATTACAATGATGGTGATTATGCTGATGATGATTACGATGATAATGATTACGATGATGGTGATTACGATGATGATTATGATGATGATGATTATGATGATGTTTACGATGATGTTTACGGTGAAGATGTTTACGATGCTGATGATTA
This sequence comes from Scyliorhinus canicula, assembly GCF_902713615.1. Lineage (NCBI taxonomy): Eukaryota > Metazoa > Chordata > Chondrichthyes > Carcharhiniformes > Scyliorhinidae > Scyliorhinus > Scyliorhinus canicula. Next base: position 77,838,451 of record NC_052150.1, read on the forward strand.
CGATGATGATTACGACGATGATGATTACGATGACTGTGATTACGCTGATGATGTTTACGATGATGATGATTACGATGAGGAAAGTGAAGAAGCAGATAATGAGCCAGAAGAGGAAGATCATGAAGGTTTATTTAGTTTATTTGGCATCGATGTCGAGGTTGAAAGTGAGATTACAACAGCGGACAAATTGGCAGATAGCAAGTCAACTGCGAATAGCCTCCTGGTAACTGAAGAAATAATCCCCATTTGGGAAAAGTTGGCTCCAGAGAAGTACGGTGATTTATCCTACGCCCATGGAAGAGTTTCTGCAGCGAATTCCCAAGTACCCGAGACCACTCCATCAAAAAACGTGTAGCAAGAACAGATCGATACATTTTTGTGCAGTTCTACAGCAACAAATGAAGCATGTATCATCATATCAGATGAGTATGAGCCACTAAGTGAGACTAAAACACAAATTGAAGAAGTAATGCCTAATGTTGAGGACATTGATCCAGCTAAGATACTGGAATGCAAGAACTCGCAGATCATTCTTGAAGTTGCAAACTTGCCTGCAATTGCGAAAGCATCTGAAAGCATGCCAACATTGGAAGCCTCACCAGGTGATGGGCATGAAGCTCAGCATTCGAGCACAAGCAGCATAGATCAACCAAACATCTCAATCCAGCAAAGGCTCCAGAATCAGTTATTGTGGCAGAAGAGCCAGAAACAACTTTCACACCAGCAGATACAAATGCAACTCGATAGCAAAAGATCCAAAAGCAGCCAATGCAGCAAGTGATCCAGAAACGGTAAATCCCTTGGCCGAGACCATTAGCAAGAATGATGCTCTAGGTGCACAGGTAGATGTCACTGTAAACCGCATCAACTTCACGGATGATGCCACTAACGCTAAGAAAAGGAGAAGAAGCTGATTATAAAAAAGAGAAGGAAGGGGAAGAGAAGGTTGGGCAGCAAGATAGGACAGTGGTTAGCACAGTTGCTTCACAGCTCCAGGGTCCCAGGTTCGATTCCCGGCTTAGGTCACTGTCTGTGTGGAGTCTGCACGTTTTCCCTGTGTGTGTGTGGGTTTCCTCCGGGTGTTCCGGTTTCCTCCCAGAGTCCTAAGATGTGCAGGTTAGGTGGATTGGCCATGATGAATTGCCCTTAGTGTCCCAAAAAGGTTGGGTGGGGTTACTGGGTTACGGGGATAGGGTGGTGGCATGGGTTTAAGTAGGCTGCACTTTCCAGGGGCTGGTGCAGACACGATGGGCTGAATGGCCTCCTTTTGCACTATAAATTCTATGAGAAGAGTCGAGGACACAGAGTTGGTCGACAGGTGGCAGCCGTGGCAGTGAAGACACAAGTGTTGGCAATAAGGCCAATAAGCAAGACCACACAAAGTAGGAAGCATCGCTTCAAAAGGCTGAACGAGTTGGTGACTCAAAGACTAGCCAGAAAACTGGGGTGGAATTCTCCCACCCTGAGGCTAAGTGCCGACGCCAACGGAGAATCCACGGGTGATTCACGATGGGGCAATCGGCGCAAACCCCTCACTGATTCCGGTACCAGTGAGGGGCCAGCACCGGTGCCGCATGTAATACCCATGGATCATGCGGAAAACAGCCAAAGAATCGCTGGGTCCCGGGTCGTGCATGCGCAGGGCTGACGAGCTGCACCAGTCATGCCGGAAAACATGACGCCAGCCATGCTGGAACCCTAACCTGCCCACCCTGACCCCATAGCCCACCCCCTGGCCACCCCCCACCAGTCCCCCCAGCCCGACAGCAACCCCCCCCCCCCCATCCAGCAGCACGGATCCCGGACGAGTGTGGCGGTGCTGGACACTATCCGTGCCAGCACGCCAGGTTCCCAACCACTGGGACCGCATGTGGCCTGTGCGGAGTCTGCATGTTCTCCCCGTGTCTGCATGGGTTTCCTCCGGGTGCTCCGGTTTCCTCCCACAGTCCAAAGATTTGCAGGGTTAGTTGGATTGGCCATGCTAAATTGTCCTTGGGTGAGGTGGGGTTACTGGGTTACGGGGATAGGGTGGACGTGTGGGTTTGAGTGGGGTGCTCTTTCCAATAGCCGGTGCAGATGCGATGGGCCGAATGGCCTCCTGCAATGTAAATTCTATGATCTATGATATTATGTTTTGTGAAGCACAGTTAGATTTGTATACGCACAATGTTTGAAATGGTTATGTTTTGTAGGACACAGTTATATTTGTTAAACACACACTTCCAAAGGAAGGGAGATGTGGTGATATGCAAACACACATTAATGTATATAGTTCTCTATACAATCTCCAACAAGCAGGTGGCGACAGAGATTTGGCAGTTGGTAGTAAGTTGTACGAGAGGACAGTCGCATTAGAAGTAGTTGCAGGAGAGTTCAATTTTCCGTTACCGTTTGCACTTTAGTTCATTAGTTATCTTTCCACATGTTCATATTGTTACTAAACTGTCTTACTGTCAAACTGTCAAGGAACTAAATGTTCTAGGTGCATCTTTACCATGGCCACAACACAGAACATAACAATCTTCAATCAGTGAAAGATACTCTTTGGTCTGCCCAAAGCTTGCTGGTCTTCTCGTGCAAATGTCGTCCTCAACCAGGTGTTGCAGACTAGCACATTCCAAGGTCCTGGACAGCCTGCTGAGGGGCACTTAAATGCTTGGCGCAACCACAGCAGAGGCGTAATGGGGAAAGGTTGCTGTCTAAGGCCTGACCTGAAAGAGGCCTTTTAATTTAGGAAAAAGTTCAATATGGTGATCTTAGAGATTATGCTACTGCTTGCAACCAAGAGCCATAAATATAAGTCACTAGTAAATACAATTGGGACTCCAGATAAATTTATTTACCCAGTGAATGGTTAGAATCTGTTACCAAAAGGGTAGCTGAGGTAACGAGTATAGATGTGTTTAAGGAGAAGCAAAATGATCAAAAAATAAAACGAATGGTGGGATTAGATGAAGAAGGGTAGGAGGAAGCTGGTGAGGAACGTCATCACCGTTATGATTCAGTTGGGCCAAATGGTTTGTTTCTGTGCTGTAAAAACTTGTAACTTTAATACTTGCCTATCCTATCCCATCATGTCCCGCCTCCACATTGACAACAACTTTCTGCCTATGATCTTGTGCTCCAGTCTGGACAAGGACCTTGATCACACATTGGACCAAATTCCCCCTGATTAATTCACCAATACCAAATTTGGTCCATACGAGGATGTGTTTAGGGTACCATATTCATTGTGGCAGACCACTGTAACAGTGTAAAATTGAATCCATTTGGCAGATTCAGTATTTGAGGAAAATTAATGAGAAGAATAAGAATTCTGTTTCTTAAATCAAGTTCTAACATGAAATTGCATTCTACTCGCTTTCTAATGATGAAAATTTGAATTCACTTAAAAACTGCATGAAATCCAAATCAATGGACTGGTTGGATATGGCCAAATCTGTTTCCAATGCTAAGTCCAACCTCAGTGCACATTCACTGGAGTGGGGCACAGGCGTTCTTCAGAAAATAAGAGAGAGTTTTTGAAGTCCATATATTACTGAAAACTTGTCTCGAATCCAAGGTTTAGTGACAAAAGTTCCATCAAGGACGAATAAGCGAGTTTGTTCAATCATAATCAGGTGCAAGAACCTTAAGCATATCCGTAAAAAACATCTTTGACCCAATTGCACAGGAGACCAAGTTGACATTGTGAATCAGCTGCTCCTCTGGCTTGGTCATTGCATATTTTATGAAATGTGTGTGCACTGTAGCTTGGAAAATCAAATTCACTTTGGCCCAGAAGCATTAACAAAATCATTATGTGAAAATGCTGACACACAAAGGCAAATTAGAGACCTGCCCATGCATATTCCTCTGCCAATCTTAATCAGATCATAATTATTTAAGAGATCCACATAGACAACACTAGATGTAAGCAAAAGCAGCTGTAATAAAACAAAGCCATTTCATTTTTACTGGTAAAGGTACCCAAGGATATAACTGATGTAATTCGTAGAATCAGACCAGTATTATTTTTCTTAACAAAACAACCTGAATCGCTATTATTTAGCAGGCAGCATTTTAGTCTGAAGCCTTTAGTGTGACAGACTTTCCCATCCAGGGAACAGCTGCCGACTGATTTTTTTTCCTTTCATGTTTCTGTTAGTTTGTGTCACAACACATTTTCCTGACACACTCAGAGTATACTATTTTATTTCATTTCTGCTAAACAAAAAGCAGGTTTTGGCTTTAAGTTGATCTTGCATCATGCCAGTCATATAACTGTATTTTCCAACATTTCAAGCTGATCCAGCTTTATCTAGAACCCAAACGTTATACCCTCATGAATAAAGCAGAGGGGTATAGCAAGTACGTTATAAACAAATTATTTCATAAATTGGCAGTGACAAAATCCAACTTCATTTATCAACCCCTTGAAGAATCATCACCTCATCGTAACTTGGAATGTGAGCGTGGCACAGGCAGGGAATTCCCATTTCGGTGCTGGTGTGAGGCAGGAGCCACTTTACCTCCTTGGTCTTTCTTACTGCCACATGGGGGGCAGAACTCACAAACCCATGGAAATGTCATGGAAGAAGTGGATTTGGTATTTGGTGCAGCGGGAAGTTGTCCCCAGCTTTCAGATAAGTGGTTACGGAGATGAAGAGATAAAGGGTGTGATCTAATGGAAATGTTTCTAAGTGTTATTTGTGGCGGGTTTTGCTGGGAGTTTCCCCCCAGCTCTATCAGTGAGTTCTCCACCACCATCTAACCACACCTAGCCACTTTTTTGGTTTCTCCCCGGTCAAGCCCACACTTGGAATTATTTTCATCACTGGAGAGCTGAACCCGCTGGCCAGATCTGCTCCTCAGAGATTGGGCCAACGTTTTGAACGGGTGCCCCGATCTCTAAGTGCACTTGTGAGATATCCCCACCAATGGACAATGTTAAACCCCGCCCCCCCAACACACACACACACACACACACACATGGGTATTACCACACGCCCTCCCCCCCTTCAAGTGATAACACCCCCTATGGGCTCACTGAGTGCCGCCCTTTTCAGGTCTTCGACGCCCCTTTTCATGCCCCCCCCCCCCTTCCAGGACCCCAACCCTTCAACCCTCCAAACTTCCAGAGGCCCCTTCATACCCACTCTGCACCCCCCAAACCCATCATGCCCCCCTCCACTCTTGTTTAATGGTATGGCCTTCTCAGGTCCTGACCCTCGGCACTGCCACCCTGGAATCCTGGCGGTGTTCCTGCTTAAACATGCAAAGCTTGGTCCCAAAAGAGAAAATGCTGGAAAATCTCAGCAGGTCTGGCAGCATCTGTAGGGAGAGAAAAGAGCTAACGTTTCGAGTCCGATGACTCTTTGTCAAAGCAAAGGGCCATGTGACTCTTACACTGCTGTGTTGCCTTCAAAGGGGCAATCACCACATCCACCCCCCTTTATGTCCTTCATACAATCTTGAATAACTAATTCACTCAGTCCTAAATATTAACTAAGGATTATGTACATGAGTTGTTTATGGGGAATTTCTGTTTCTTGTAGAGTGTCGTAATTCTGTTGTCTGAGATGCTTCCACAGGATCGATCTGAACAGAAACTGCAATAACGGGCTACCTCTTCTGGCACAGACAATTTATCACTATTTGCTTACGCGGGTGACATCAGCTATATCGATAACCGGTTGATCAGTTACTTCGGTGCTTTCGGCTTAGAAAACATTTCTTGATGGCAACACTAACTGCTGGAGCATCTCTCTACCTCTCGGGTGGTCCACGTGTTTACGAACGATCCGTCCCTCCACCTCCACTTGGCATGAAAGGGGTCTGGTCTTAGAGACAATAAATCCCACAATAATTCTGGGGATCCAACTTAATCCACTATCAATGTTTCTCATGTTTATGGCTTCATTTACCATAAATGATTGTGCTGTACTGTCTGAATCATGGCTTGTTTTCTGATTACTTTGGCTGGCTTCTACCCTCCCTGGCAAATTTGGAAATAGAGGCTCAGTCTTCTACTGAGATGAAGTTTCATTGTTAGTTCTGCTGGTGGAGCTCCCATTGTTGCATGTGGAGTGGTACTATAGCTGAGGAGGAATCATGAGATTTTGATCTCCAAGGTTCCACCTGACATTTTCTTTTGGCCAGAGTTGACAGTTTGGACGGCTCTCTCGGCTAGTCTGTTTGATGCTGGGTGGTGAGGCGCAATTCTAATCTGTTTAATGCCGTTGATAGCAGTGATGTGGTATTGTGCGAAGCAAATAATGGCTTGATGGGAAAACTAGTCATGTTTCTTGGTACAATAAAATTTAAACTGACTTTGCATAACCTAAGGCACAAATACAAGCAGCCAAGGTCAACTTGACCCGAAAACGGGCAGCACGGTGGCCTAGTGGTTAGCACAACCGCCTCACGGCGCTGAGGTCCCAGGTTCGATCCCGGCTCTGGGTCACTGTCCGTGTGGAGTTTGCACATTCTCCCCGTGTCTGCGTGGGTTTCACCCCCACAACCCAAAAATGTGCAGGGTAGGTGGATTGGCCACGCTAAATTGCCCCTTAATTGGAAAAAATAATTGGGTAATCTAAATTTTAAAAAAAAACTTGACCCGAAAACTTGCTGACTATAAACTCGGATAAAAAAACTCAGTCGTCGTAACTCAGTGCATTCTAAATACACAAGATAATCTAGAAATAGTTTCTTTTCGATACTTAAACAAATCTGCTCCGTTTCTTAAACATGCGACCAAAAGACAAGATAATGATATGAGACCCCGAGTCCTCTAAAGGTCAGCAAGGTGACGCCAGTTTAATGATTATTACTTATGTTTTACTTTTGATCAAATTCCTGACCAAGTTGTATTCATGTTATCTTGATTCTATAATGTATAAATATCGTCCTATTTATCTGTACTAGCGCAGACTTGGGACGGACCCAGCAGTTTGTATTTGACTGCTCTCCGACTCCCAAGTTTCAGCCAATTCTGCATGCAATTGTAATTCGTAAATGAAGCCTTGTTTTGTTTTCTTAACGAGCGTTGCTGAATCTTTCTATCACAGTCCAGAAGCGGGAAAAATATTCATTAGAACAGTGAGGTTTTGAAACGCAGCACTTGTGAATACAGTTCCATGTCTGATACCTTGACATCAGGTCATCCGTGATTTGAAAAGCATTGGCATAATCTTTCGGTGGTACATGACTTCACCTCAAAAATTACCATCCATTTAGAGTGTACATCAGTCACGAGCAAAGATATTGTGCCTAGAAATGGGCCAACATAATCGTCATGGATTGGTACCGATGGCCGACCAGGCCATTCCCAAGGCTGCAGTGGGTCTGTAGCCAGCAACCTTTGTTGCAGTAGCATTGTTGGCTGTGCTTGACTAGTATCTCGATATGAGCACCAACATCAGGCCACCACATATAATTCCTCGCAAGCATCTTCATCTTAGAGATGTCAACATGAGTGCGAGGTAATTCAGTTTGGAGCAGCTCTCTGCCTGGTACAGGAATGACTACAGGAATACATTGGGGGGTGGGGTCATTGGAGGAGTGCACAACGTGTTTGATAATTTTTAAATGGTGGACCACCTCTAGCGCGCAGTAGAATTATTGTCTGAGATGCAGTTAGAGAACGATGTTGAAAAAGGAATAAGTATTAAAAAGTATGATACTCCAGAGTATGATGCCATCCTGACAGGTCAATTCATTCTGTGGGGAAAGAATGGTTTAATTTCCTTGGAAACTCGCTCATTTGCTCACCCTGTAAGTATTTTGTTTCCCACTTTGGACAGAAGTGGATCTCGATTGGTCCAGTTCCTGATCTACTTCGTCAAGACTGGCAAAGTGTCTAAAAAATTTAATGCCATGAGGATTTCTTGTGACACTGGGGTACATGTGATACTTTCTTGCAAGGGAAGGTGGCTAAGAGCATCTGTAATTATTGTTTCAGATCGGTGCTTGAAAGTATATTCATAGGCGGACAGAGTTAAAGCCCATTGTTGAGTTCTTGTGAGGTGATCGACGGGATAGCCTTGTCCTTTTTGAAAAGATCCGAGAGCAGTTTATGATCAGAAACAATGATAAAGTACCTACCATGTAAGTACTGGTGGAATTGCTTGAAGCTAATGACTATTGATGGACCTTCTCGATTTGTGAGTAGCTTCTTTCAGCTTCTGAGACCGTCCTTGACACATACTGTATCAGCTTTTCAGAGCCATCGTCCTTCTCGTGGGACAACACCACACCACCACCACATGGAAAGGTATTGCAGGTCAATACCAGTTGTTTAGATGGTTCAAAATGTACTAACATGTTGGAAAAATGCAACAATAGCTTCACTCTGTTGAAAGCTTCCTCCTGGGGAGCCTTCCAAGACCAACGATGATGTTCTTCCAGCAGAACATGCAAGGTGCCCAATACTGTCAAAAGGTTTGATAAAAAAACATCCATAGTAGTTTACCATCCCCAAAAACGTTTGGAGTTCAGTTGTATTTTTGGGACATGTGCCTCTTTAATTGCCTTGACCTTGTGTATCTTTGTGTATCTAAACGGTGGCCCAGGTAGGTCATCTCAGTGGCTTGAAAGGTGCACTTTTCTTTCTTGTGGCGATCTCCATTCCTCCTGAAATCTCTTGAACACCTCCTTAAGTTTGATAGATGCTCACTACCAGGTCCCGGCAAGGCTGCGTACTTAGCCCCCTACCATACACTCTATACACACAGGACTGTGTGGCAAAATGTGGCTCCAACTCCATCTACAAGTTCGCTGACAGCATGGCCGTAGTGAGTCGGATCTCGAACAACAATGAGTCAGAATACAGGAGGTCGATAGAGAATCTAGTCGAGTGATGTAATGACATTAATCTCTCCCTCAATGTCAGCAGAACTAATGAGCTGGTCATTGACTTCAGGAAATACAGTATCGTACACACACCTGTCTGCATCAATGGGGCCGAGGTAGAGATGGTTGATAGCTTCAAATTCCTGGGGGTGCACATCACCAACAATCTGTCCTGGTCTACTTTCCTATGTATTTTCTTTTCATGTTCGAATGATCTGTCTGAGCTACACGCAGAACAATACTTCTTACTTCTTACTATACCTCGGTTTACGTGACAATAAACAAATCCAATCAAATTCAGTTATAAGGACATCATCAAGGTATACTACAACCCCCGGTAGCCCCTGTATCTGACTCTCCATTGTCCATTGGAATATTACACATGCCAAAATTCAGGAGCATGTACTGGAATAGGCCTTTGTGTGTTTATTGTGACTTACCCCCTGGAAGCGTCAGCTAATTCGAGTTGCTGGTATGTGTGACTCATATCCAGCTTTGTGTGAGATTGATCTCCTGCCAGCTTTGCATACAGGTCTTCAATTGTCAGGATAGGATATTTATCCAGCTTGGCAGCCTAATTAACTGAACTTCTATTTGCCGCAATTGGGGATGGTCTTGTCCGGTTTCAATCGGGGGACTATAGGTTCTGCCCATTCTGAGAACTGAACTGGCTGGGTAATGCCTATTTCTTCCAACCTCTTTAACTCCACTTTCTCTGGTAAGGCATATGGTAGTAGTCTTGCCCGAAAGAATCGGGGAGATGCCTCCGATCCACATAAATCTTAGCTTCTAGCCTTTGATTTATTATTTCCTCACAGACGACACTTTTGTATTTTATTATGAGCTGGGGCAGTCTCTCGTCCCGCATTTGGAATATCTTGGCCAATTCAACTGGGTTTCTTAAAGCCAATCGTGGCCAAGAAAGCTTGGTCCTACACCTGTCGCTATTATCACTGGAAACTGGGTAGACTGTTGTCCATAACTAGCAGGCATCATTGTGGTGCCTTTTATTTTTAATCCTTCTCCCTTATAAGTCTTCAACTCAACAGAAGTACATTTAAAGTTCAATGGTTGGACTCCTCTCTTGAGTACTGAAAGGTATGTTTGCCCATCCCAGTGATTAAGGTGCCTGTATCCATTTCCATCTTAAGGGGCTTCCCATTTACCTGAAGCATTACAGTAATAGGGTCTAACTTGTCTGCTTTTAGGTTAAACAAAGAGGGAATACCTGAATCATTGGTGCTAGGATCTTCCACATTGTATACTTGTAACATCTTAGATTACTCGGCGATCTTGACTTAGCTCTGCACTGCTTTATTAAATGTCCTCTTTTGTGACAATAAAAGCACTAAGCCTCCATAAACTGACATGTTTTAGGAGTGTGGTTACTCCACATTGGTAACATTCCACTTAAAGTATAATTGACTGATTGCCCGTTCTGTACCTTTTTCATAGAATTTACAGTACAGAAGGAAGCCATTCGGCTCATCGAGTCTGCACCAGATCTTGGAAAATGCACCCTACCCAAGCCCACACCTCCACCCTATCCCCACAACCCAGTAACCCCCCGCCCCTCAACAGTAAGGGCAATTTTGGACACTGAGGGCATTTTATCGTGGCCAATCCACCTAACCGGCACATCTTTGGATTGTGGGAGGAAACCGGATCATCCGAAGGAAAACCATGCAGATACGGGAAGAACATGCAGACTCCGCACAGACAGTGACCCAAGCCGGGAATCGAACCTGGGACCCTGGAGTTGTGAAGCAATTGTGCTAACCACTATGCTACCGTGCTGCCCCGTTTTCTTTTTGCTGCTACTGTGTTTTTTTGTTATGGGTCCGGACCAGAACCCCAATTGCTTTTTGTTAAGATCCCCGACTAGAACCTAATTGTTATGGGTCCTAGAACGAGAACCCCAATTTTTATGGGTTGCCGGACGAGACCCCAATGTTTTACTTTGGAAAATTGTGAGGAAATGTTACTGTGCCACAGGAGTGATAACACTGACCAGCAGAAACACAGAATTAAAGATAGTAGCAACAAATAAATAGCTTACATTTAATAATTACAATATTTTACTTGTTTTCCCACCCTGCCTCTACATAGATATATATATATATTCCAATTTCGACAAACCGACATCTGTTGAATACCACTCATGGATAAAGCCAACACCAAGGGTTTCTCCGCATTCTTATATCAAAACAAAACTTTTTAAAGACAGAGTCCTTTCAGAACAAGCTGAACCATGTCTATCCGGCTTGGTGTTCCAGAAACTACTGACAAATCTGCCCCCTCCCATTATGCCACCTGCAATCAAAAAACACACCACACTCTTGTGTCTTCTTGCAAAAGGTTACATTGCCCCAGCAAAAATACGACATATAAACTTTAAAATAAGAAAATTTCTTACATACGCACATACCTTACATACAAAATCCTGTTGGTGGCTCAAATTGTTGCCCACTTTGCGGCTGTTTCTGTGGTTTTAGCGCCCTGGCTGCCTGCAGGCTCCTGCCCTAACTAGTGAACGGTGCCATTTGTGCGCTCTGCAGCTCTTATGCACCTTTATCAGTGCTTTCCATGGCGAGAGCTAACTCTATTGCTCGTTTTAAATTTATGTCGAGAAATCTGCATTGAATAGTGTTGTTCATGCCACAGGCCAACCTTTTCAGCAACATGCCATGTAGAGAGGCTCCAAAATCACAATACTCCGATAATTGCTTCAGTTCAGCAATGTATGTCGCGATCGATTCGCCTGGGGTTCTCACCCTCAAATTAAATTTAAATCTCTGGAGCATGACTGATAGTTGAGCTTGATTTTGAGTCTTCACTAAATCCACAAGCTCATTGAATGGTTTGGAATCGGGTGGGCTCGGGGCTGTAAGACAGCAAATAAGGTTATTGGTCTGAGTTCTACAAATACTTAGGAGAATTGCTTTGCCTTCTCCCCAATTTTGTTTGCTTGGAAATAATACTCAAGGCGCTTGACTCAATTGTGTCCCATCCTCGATGGAGAGGTCAAATGGGTTTATTCTCCCCAAAGTGAGGCATTCTGGCAAGTACTTATTTTGTCAGATTTCGATCAAAACAGGATACACACAGGTGTTGGGCCAGAGAGTGTCAGGATGATTTATCCTTGTTGCCAGATGTAAAGATGCACTTTCACAGACTTCATTAATGAACACAAAAAGGATTTATTGATAAAATTGTTCAGCTCTAATGGCTCTAGCTAGCTTCAGAACGATCATCACAGTTCCTGAGCTTCATTGGGATGATTCCTTATGAGTCCCATCAACCACCTTTTAATTGTCGTCAAGCAGCCAGTCAGTAATCTACTTCAGGGTGTGAAGTGATGGGTGAGGGTGAACTGGTACAGGATAAAAGCATCATGGCAGCTGTCTGGGAATCTTACACACACCTGCAGAACCATCATTTTGTACACCAACTAAACAGTGATGGAGTGGAAGCCCTTGTGGTAGATGGATAATTCTGACCTGGAAGCCATCGATGATGCCTTTCAACCGTGGGAAGCTGGCCAGAACCTCGAACCTGAGCACTTGCCCATTCTGACTGGCATCATTAGAGCAAAATGTTTTTGATTGCCTGCCCTGGAAAACATGGCATCAGTTACCCATCTGATGCATTTGCAGGCAATACTAAAAGTTTCATTGGTAGACCTCTGGGTCATATGAACCTGTCAACCAGATGAACTCCTAAGGAGTAAAGATGAAACTAAACACCAGTGTTAGATGAAGAAAGGCGAATAATTATTGGATAAAATTGTATCCTTCAATTTTTGCTTGAGAAAGAGATCATTGGTAATTTCTAAATTTGCTGTCTGCTCTAGCGAAAGGATTAGCAGAACAATGGTGATTTTATTTTTCAAAATCCTTATACACTGTTATTACTATAATTGTTTTTAAAAATATTGAGAGTATTAGAGAGTGCAGACAAATTCTGGCCAAGCTCGAAAACATGGCATCATTTAATTTTATTTGTTTCAGCAGCTAAATAATTCTTGCCGTTGTTGTTTCTCGTTCTTTGTATCTGATGAACACAAGGTGCCATTTAAACAGCTGGAGGCATGTATCAGGCAAGACAGTGTCTGACTGATAGTTGAATGGGCGATCTAGTGAATGATGTCATAAAAAATCAAATCCAGAACTGGATTCTGACCTAAAAACATTGCCAGCTAGGATTCCCTTTGAGTATGAGTTAGTCATTAGTCCTTGCTTTTAAGTTGCATGTTTTCATTCTGGTAATACAGTGCCGGGTAAACTTGTCATGGTGATCTTCAGAAGTCTAGATGCTCTGAAATATATCCCCATCAGAGACATTGAAACACACTCTGAATAAATCTGGACAAGTTGTTTGGTACATGACATTTCTTCCTCAAATGCCAGTTTTGAGGCAAGTGTGAAACTATTGTCCATATGATGTCTGAACTTTTCTTGCTGTAATCTTTTTGAGGTTAACTGGAGACAATTGCTGCGATATAGTTGTCACCCCTGCAGTCTCAATAATTCCACATAGTTACTAAGTTTGCCTTTTCTTTTTATTTGAGGCCTTTCAGTTACTAGGGGTGAGATTTACAGGCCAAATCAGGCTAGGACACGGCTGGTAGGTCTCACAAGAGGCCTCTGCTGAGATTCCCGATAGTCGATTACACCCACAAGATCTCGTGCACGTCGCGATCTGGATCCCACCCACAATGAACGGATGAGGAGTTGCATAGTTAAGTGAGCTTATCCCCTCGCTTAACTATGCCTACACCAGATATAACAGGCCCCCGGAATCTACCAGCCTCGCCAAGGGGACCCCAGCTGAGTGCCGTTTAGCACTGGTCCCCAAAAACAAGGACCAGTAAAGGTACTTCTGGGGGTCTCCCAGATGATTGAAGGTCCCTGGCGGTTGGAATCTGGACAGGGTGGCATGCTGCCAATGCTGATGTCACTCAGACATTATGGCACTGCCAGCCTGGCACCCTGCCAGTGCTAACTGGGCATCCTAGCAGAGGTGCTAGTCTGGTTGTGCCAAAGTGCGCAGGTGGCATTCTGCCATGCCGGGAACCGGGCCCAGGGGTGACGTGTCCATAAAAGGTGCGGGGGGGGGGGGGGGGGGTTGGGCAGAGGTTCCAGGGGTTGCATCGGGTGGTCGAGAGTTCAGGGTGCCACACTAGTGAGCGAAGCGCCTCAGTGCAGAGAATGCAACTGAGTGTGGCCTTAGTGGGGGGAGGAGGGGGGGGGGGGAGTTGGGGTGGGGGGGAGGTTCCCCTGTTGCCTGGGGGGTTGGGGGTTCCCCTGTTGCCTGTTTTAATAATGAGACTCTATTTATAATATTATGTTATGTCCAAAAAGCGTCGCCAATACTGTGGATATTTCTATTTATCTCGGTGAACCACAAGTCTTTCCCTTATATCGGTCAAATGACCACACAAACAGTTAGTCAGTTCAAAAGATGGTTTATTTACACACACAGGGTTACTTCGACATGCAAACACAATATCTACTATGAGTTGAACTACATCTATCAGCTACAATAACCTATACTTAACATCAGGGTGACCGGCAATGTGCAAGTGGATAAGGCCTTTATCTTGATCTTACATGGCTGGTTTGAAGAAAGTGGCTCTGTCTCTGCTGGGCTCATCCGTCAGGTAGCGATCGTTGGTTTTGAACTTGGCTGGCTGTTCCTGCTACAGTTGGCTGGCATGGGCTGGATTCAAAGAAGGCTGGCACAGGCCGGATCCGAAAGAGGCAGGAGACATGGCTGTGTCCCCTTTTATCCCTCTGGGATTTTACGCTCTTTGGGGTGGTCCTTGATCTTGGACCCAATTGTTCGACAGGGCTCTGATCACTGTCTTCGATTTCGGCCAATAAAGGGGCGGGTGCCTTGGTGGCTGGGTGGGTCCTTAGCGGTCATTGACCTTGACAGTTGGGCTCTCTGAGTAAAGGGAGTGGCGCCGATCAGTCTGTGGCTGTACCGGTTCTTGATTGGAGTCCTATTGTTCTGGGGAACAGGCCATTAAAATGCAAACGAGCGGGGGTTTCGATCAGGTCTAGCTACCTGCGTTTCAAATACACAGAAGCTCTGCATCCGTGTGAGTCCTGGGTTGGCCATAATTCCCATGGTCCTTTGCAGGTGGCCAACTCAAATGGCTACACCCCACTGAGGAAAGAAAAAATAAGAGTGCCATTCAATAGCCGGATGGTTCCTGCTGCTACACACATTGAGAGCGACCCTGCTAATCCCGCCCAGAAAGGATCTCTGTTTTATTTTGTTAGTTCTTGGAACTGGGTTCTGCCACCTACCAAAGCTGTAGAAAAGCAACAAAACCCTGAAAATGGCTTGGCTAGAATTCGTCCACACTCTCTGACACTCCCAATATTTCTTAAACAAATATAATAATAATAGTCCATAAGAATTTTGAAAAACAAAATCACTAATCCATTAATACACCTCTGAAACTGAGTTTTGATTGACAGCATTTATTTAATCTTGCTCCGTCAAGAAAATCCAGAACAGACGCCAAGCTCCTAGCTAAGATCTTGGCGCTCAGAATTGAGGACTCTGTCAGCAACTACTACTGGGTGGCCAACATAGCCATGGTAAGCAGTTGGATGGTGGGTACAGGGTCTAATTGAGGGCGAGTGGAGGCGGCTTCGTGCAGGGGCACTAGTTTGGCAGCCCTGGTCACGGCCCCCCTACCGCTCCCGCCGGCCAGGTACTCCACCAGCCCAGTAGTGGTGGCAGCCCTGCGGAACTGGGGCCAGTGGAGGAAGCATGTAGGGGAGGTGGGAGCATCGGTCTGGTCTCCATTATGCGACAACCACCGATTCGCCCCTGGGAGTATGGACGGTGGATTTCGAGCATGGCGGCGGGCGGGGGTGGGAAGGATGGGCAATATGTTCTTCGGGGGGGGAGCTTCTCGAACATAAGGGCTTTAGAGAAGAAATTCGGACTAGTAAAAGGGAATGACTTGCAAGTGTGTGACTTTATACGTAGACAGGTCCCATCCTTCCCACGTCTTCCACCAAATGGGATCCAGGACAGAGTAGTGTCTAGGTGAGAGGTAGGAGAGGGGAAAGTCTTGGATATTTACCATGAACTTATGAAGGGGGAAGAGTCCCAGACAGTGGAACTGAAGCTCAAGTGGAAGAACTCGGCGAGGAGATGGAGGAGGGGGTATGGGCGGAAGACCTGAGTAGGGTAAATTCAACTGCAACATGTGCTAGGCTCAGCCTGATTCAGTTCAAGGTCGTCCACCGGGCCCACATGACGGTGGCCCAGATGAGTAAATTTTTTGGGGTGGAGGACAAATGCGCTAGGTGTGCAGGAGGGCCAGAGAATCACGTCCACATGTTCTGGGCATGCCCAAAACTTAGGAGATACTGGGAGGGATTTGCGGACGTCATGTCCCAGGTACTGAAAACCTGGGTGGTGAGGAGTCCAGTGGTGGCAATGTTTGGGGTCTTGGAAGACCCGGGGGTCCAGGAGGAGAGGGAGACCGACGACTTGGCCTTTGCTTCCCTGGTAGCCCGACGACGTATACTGCTGGCACGGAGAGACTCAAATCCCCCAAAGACCGAAGCATGGCTCTCGGACATGTCGAGCTTTTTAGGGCTGGAAGTTCACCTGAAGAGGATCTGTATTAGGGTTCGCCCAAAAGTGGCAACCATTCATCGACTTCTTCGTGGGGAATTAGATGTCAGCAAGGGGGCGGGTAGATTAGAGTAAAATAGGGGGAATAAATAGGCGGGTACAGTTTATGAGAGAGGATGTGTCTTTTGTACTATGTTTCTGCTCTGTGTTGATATTTGCACATTACTGTGCACTGTAACTGTTTACAATGCCAAAAACACCTCAATAAAATTGTTTATTAAAAAAAAAGAAAATCCAGAGACAAAAACAATGTCAGCTGGGACATTTAAGTACCTTAAATACCAATAAACTTACTTTTGATGCCTTGAGTAGGACTTGGCAAATCAAGATTGGAAAAAATAATTTTCTCAATTATAGCATGCCTAAAGATTGAAAAGAGAACTCTCTTCACTCTAAATTAGCTGCAGTTTGATCCCATGCTATCTTAAGAAAGCAGCACATTAACACAACACTAGAATTTGACTTAGGCTTCAATTGTCCATTAAATGTAAAAAAACAGGAAAATAATAAACAAATAGCAACCGCAGCACAACATATCTTTTGTAATAATTGATAAACTTAGCCAGGTTTTCATGTATTTGAAAATAATGAATAGTGCATAATTGCTGTGCCAAACTATGGTACAAGTAATATGTAACAGTTTTTTTTCCTTTCCTCACCATCTGCAGAAGTCACCTGCCTGGCTATCTTTCTTTCAAGGCCGTGGACACATCATACCACACAGCTTGATGAATATCTTCTAAAAAGTAAGGCAGAATAAATGGATTTATATAACTCTGTTAAATATTTAATAACTGCTGTCAATCAACCACATATTTGAGCACATCCTGAAGGAAGTTTACATTTGAATTGAATGGCTTGGCCCATCCCTCAGACATTAGACTGAGACAGTCTGACTAACATTTGCACACATCTTTTAAGTTAAACTGAATGTGACTTATGTGAGTGATGCTACATTTTAATAACCACGTGCAACTTGATAGAATGAAAGATGCAAATACCATGCTACATCAAAGACAAAATTGCTTTGTTTTGCTACTGCACTTACTGGAAGGTTAGGTGATGCGCTGCACTTGATTTCAATCCATTGGTATTGATGGAACAGGGCTCTATGCTAGCAGTGCAAACATGGACATAACTCACTGATGTTTAAAATATGTATTTCAGTGTTCGTCCCAGAAACAAAGGCTCTGATCATAATCCCCCCTGCTGCACAGTATGATTCTTAAGAATGTTTTTCTTCAGGAATAATTATGTAACATTTTTGTAGGGGTTCTCTCAATCTTGCACCATAGCTTTAGCGGAGGAGAAGCAGTGTAAGTAGCAATCTATGCCATCTGGTTGGCATCTCTCCTGTGGAAATTCTACCATTTCTTTTTGATGCATTAAGGTTATGATTTTCAGGTAAATACTTGAAAACGGCCATTGTAGGACCTTACCCTAAAGCAATCATTCAATAAAGGGTCAAGTGGGACACAACCGTAATCTGGTATTGCTGGATTTGCTTTCCTGGCAAAGTTGTCACTCAAAGACTTTTCACCTCTGAATTAAAAGACCCTGGGCTGAATTATCTGATCCTGCGGCTAGAACTGCAGGATTTGTCGAGTCTTACGACCAGAAAGTCAGCGCCATCCCTGCACCAATCCTCCGTCCGGCGGGGTCTAGCAGCCGCCCCGTGTAAAGCCCCCAGCTTTACCTGCGGATAAGGCCGGAGAATGGCCCGGTCCACGGCCGTGCCTGTGTGCGGAGGCAGCCTGTGGCTGCTGCGCCGTGGAACATGGCGCCGGATGCATGCGGACCTGGCCTGCCAAAAACTGTCCTCCTGTACCCAGCTTCACCACCCCCCATCAGTCCCCCCAGCCACCCACTGACGTCCCCCCCTTCCAGCGGAACAGCTACCCCCCCCCCCCCCCCCCCCAACTGCAGCAGCGCTGGACTCTGTCCACAGCCTCCACGCGAGGTTCCCAAACAGTGTGAGCACACTTGTCCCATGCTGTCGGAGACTCGGCCCATTGGGGGCGGAGCATCGGGAGAGGGCCTCAGGTCATGTCCTGAGACCATCCATACGTCATGCAGAGTTCTCCCTGAGTACGCTATTTTTGAGGGGGCGGAGCATCGCAAAAATGGCATCGCCCCCGATTCCGGCGTAAACGGTGATTCTCCGGCCGATCGCTGGATGCGATTTTGGCGGCAGCGATCGGAGAATCCAGCGCCATGGGTTCAAACTCCTCCCTCTCCAGAGACTTGAGCATATTACCTCGGCTGAAACTTCAGTGTAGTATTAAGATAGTGCTGCACTGTTGGATGTGTCAGCTTCCAGGTTAGACATTAAACCAAGAACCAGCCTGAAATCGAAAGTGGACATGAAATTTCACACTGCATGATCTGAAGAACAGGTGAGTTCTCTCAGTGCTCTGGCCAACATTTAATCTTCAACCGAGGGCAGAACAGTGGCGTAGTGGTTAGTACTGGGACTACGACGCTGAGGAACTGGGTTCAAATCCCTACCCTGAGTCACTGTCCGTGTGGAGTTTGCACATTCTCCCCATGTCTGCGTAGGTTTCACCCCCACAATCCAAAGATGTGCAGGGCAGGTGGATTGGCCATGCTAAAGTGCCCCTTCATTGGAAAAAAAAATAATTGTGTACTCTAAATGTATAAAAAAACATTTATTCCTCAACCAAAACCAGAAAAGAGGATTTTCTGGTATTTATCGCAATGCACACTTTTCTATTATCAAATTGGCTGCTGTGATTACCCACATTAAAACAATAACTTCAGAAGCACTTCAAGTGGCTGTGAAATGCTTTTGGAAATACTGCGGTTTCGAAAGTGCTTTCTAAATACAAGTTATTTTTTAAAAATAAATTTAAAGTACCCAATTCGTTTTTCTAATTTAGGGGCAATTTAGCGTGCCCAATTCCACCTTGAATGCACATCTTTGGGGAGTGGGGACGAAACCCACTCAGACACAAGGAGAATGTGCAAACTCCACACGGACAGTAGCCCGGAGCCAGGATCAAACCTGGGACCTTGGCGCCGAAGGGCAGCAGGGCTAACCCACTGTGCCACCGTGCAGCCCTATCCAAGTTATTTTTAACCTTATTTCAAAGAAGCCCAGTTCTAGGTTCAACAGCGTTGCAGTCTGTTCCAATCTAATCTCTCAACTTCACAATTAATTCAGGGGTAATGCCTGAATATGCCTGTATGGCACATATGACGGTAAAACAAAGAGACATGGGCTGGATAGAACAATTGCATGAGTGCTAACTTGCACCTGTGTAGTTACAGCTGGATCCAGTGCCACAGAAATCATCCTATAATATAAACTGAGCAGTTTTACTAGAGCACCAGGAGCTACAGCTAGCATCAGGAAATCACTTCCTGAAGCATTAAATGCACCATTAATTCACTGCCAAGAGACAGCACCAGCATAAAAATGTGGTTGATCTTTTAGTCTGACTGCTTAGCATGAATGGCAGGTATTGGTGACCTTTCAGAGGAAGACACCTTTTGACAGCATCGAATGTCAGTAATACACCCATATACATGTGTAGTATAGTTAATATAGGCACAGTTTTAACAAGCTTTATGATACAATCACCAAGTCAGCTCCAAATCTCATAAAACATTTGAATTACCTTAGAAGCATTAACACAAATGGCTGCCTATGCTTCTGTATACATTTGTGTGGTATTGGAATACGTTCAAGCTGGAAAAAAAATTAAATGTCAACATTTGCATATTGATTCATTTACTTATGTTTATGTTGCATGCCTGGAAATCCTGGTTTGATCCACAAGTCCAACAAAACCAAAACATGCCATGTTCTAACTTTCAAACTTGGAAATTGGAGGCAATTTTCACTTTTTAACTGACTACTAATTGACAGAAACAATTAACTTTTTTGATAACCGTGTGGGATATCTGCTGTTAACAACCGCAATGCCTAAACAGATTAAAAACCACTGATCCAGATTGTTTGACAATCCACCCTTTATAATAAGAACCTCAGTGTTCTGCCGACCAATAACATAACTGGGTTACTAGTGGTGTTAATGGTAATGTCACCATTACGTCACAGACTAATGGTTAGGCAATGGCATCAGGAAGAGTTGCAATCTTGCATTGTAATATCATTCAATCAAAGAAGTTGATTTTTGTTAGCATGCTGTTGTGGGTGAAAAATCTGGTGGAAATCAGTCCTGCCAGATTCCCACTTTCTTTGATCCACCATCCAAAAGAGAGACTCTTCACCAGCATATGTAAATGAGCAGGGAGGGTGATCTCAGCATTTCCTGGCACACTGGCAGGCCAGAAACGGACGTTTCTAACATATCGATGTAAACCTGGTGGGAAAGTCCCTGGTGGGACTTTGATCTAAAAGCAGGTTGGGGGGAGTTAACTCAGGCCAATTCAAAAGAGCAACTTGTATCTCACTCCCAGTGAGTTCTCCCAGTGAGCCAGAGAAGACACAGTCAGAATGAGACACAGCTAAGAATGAGTTTGGGAATTTGAAGCTAGGTGGGAATTCGAGGCTGGGTGGGGAGGAGGTGCTTTTTAACCCTGGTAAGTGACCGGTAAGTAGTTTTTCTTTTCATTGTCTAATTCATTTATTTATTTTTTTCTTTTGTTTTTTGGAATTGTAGTTGCATAAGTTAACCTAAGGTTTAAGACATGGCAGGAGATCCCAGACCCGTGTCATGCTCCTCGTGTGCGATGTGGGAGCTCAGGGACACGTCCACTGTCCCTGGCTCCTTCACGTGCAAGAAGTGTGTCCAGTTGCAGCTCCTGTTAGACCGCTTGACGGCTCTGGAGCTGCGGATGGACTCACTTTGGAGCATCCGCGAGGCTGAGGATGTCATGGATAGCACGAGTTGTGAGTTGGTCACACCGCAGGTGAAAGTTACTGAGGGAGATAGAAAATGGGTGTCCAAAAGACAAAGCAAGAGTAGGAAGGCAGTGCAGGTGTCCCCTGCTGTCATCTCCCTGCAAAACAGATATACCGTTTTGGATACTGTTGAGGGAGATGGCTCACCATGGGAAGGCAGGAGCAGCAAGGTTCATGGCACTGTGGCTGGCTCTGCTGCGCAGCAGGGCAGGAAGAAGAATGGTAGGGCTATAGTGATAGGGGACTCAATCGTAAGGGGAATAGACAGGCGGTTCTGCGGATGCAATCGAGACTCCAGGATGGTATGTTGCTTCCCTGGTGCAAGGGTCAAGGATGTCTTGGAGCGGCTGCAGTACATTCTGTGGGGGGGGGGGGGGGGGGGGGGGGGGGGAGAACAGCCAGCTGTCGTGGTGCACATAGGCACCAACGATATAGGTTAAAAAACGGGATGAGGTCCTACAAGCGGAATTCAGGGAGTTAGGAGTTAAACTAAAAAGTAGGACCTCAACGGTAGTAATCTCAGGATTGCTACCAGTGCCACGAGCTAGTCAGAGTAGGAATGTCAGGATAGATAGGATGAATGTGTGGCTCGACAGATGGTGCAAAAGGGAGGGATTCAAAATCCTGGGGCATTAGAATTGGTTCTGGGGGAGGTGGGACCAGTACAAACCGGATGGTCTGCACCTGGGCAGGGCTGGAACCGATATCCTGGGGGGGGGGGGGGGGGGGGTATTTGCTAGAGCTGTTGGGGAGGGTTTAAACTAATGTGGCGGGGATGGGAACCAATGCAGGAAGTCGGAAGGTAGTAAAACAGGGACAGAAACAAAAGGCAGTAAGGGGGAAAGTGTAAGGCAGAGGAGCCATCGTCAAAAATCAAAAAGGGCGACAGTACAAGGTATAGTGACTGAGGGAAGCTCAGTGAATAGGCCCAGTAATACTAAAAGGAATAAAACGGGAAGTAAAAACATAAATGGTAAGCGACGCGGCAGGTTGTTACATGAAGATATGGGATCACCGACAAGGAACATTAGGAGAACAGTTAAGAGGAAATATAACTTAGGAGAGGTTACTGAATGAGGTGTTAAGATTCAAAACAGAGGGAAAAAGCCAACATAAGTGTACTTTACCTGAATGCTCGTAGTATTCGAAATAAGGTAAATGAGTTGATGGCGCAAATCATCGTGAATGACTATGATTTAGTGGCCATTACTGAAACATGGTTAAAGGATGGTCACGACTGGGAGTTAAATATCCAAGGGTATCAAACTATTCGAAAGGACAGAGTGGATGGTAAGGGAGGTGATGTAGCTCTGTTATTTAAGGATAACATCCGGGCAATAGTAAGGGATGGCATCGGTGCTATGGAGGATAATGTTGAATCCATTTGGGTGGAAATCAGGAATAGTAAGGCGAAAAAGTCACTGATAGGAGTAGTCTATAGGCCACCAAATAGTAACATTATGGTGGGGCAGGCAATAAACAAAGAAATAACTGATGCATGTAGAAATGGTACAGCAGTTATCATGGGGGATTTTAATCTACAAGTTAATTGATTTAACCAGGTCGTTAAGGCAGCCTTGAGGAGGAGTTTATAGAATGTATCCGCAATAGTTTCCTAGAACAGTATGTAATGGAACCTACGAGGGAACAAGCGGTCCTCGATCCTGCCCTGTGTAATGACAGGATTGATTCATGATCTCCTAGTTAGGGATCCTCGCGGAAGGAGCGATCACAATATGGTGGAATTTAAAATACAGATGGAGGGTGAGAAGGTAAAATCAAATACTAGTGTTTTGTGCTTAAGCAAAGGAGATTACAATGGGATGAGAGAAGAACTAGCTAAGGTAGACTGGGAGCTAAGACTTTATGGTGGAACAGTTGAAGAACAGTGAGAACCTTGCAAGCGATTTTTCACAGTGCTCAACAAAGGTTTATACCAACAAAAAGGAAGGACAGTAGAAAGAGGGAAAATCGACCGTGGATATCGAAGGAAATAAGGGAGATTATCAAATTGAAGGAAAAAGCATACAAAGTGGCAAAGATTAGTGGGAGACTAGAGGACTGGGAAATCTTTAGGGGGCAACAGAAAGCTACTAAAAAAGCTATAAAGAAGAGTAAGATAGATTATGAGAGTAAACTTGCTCTGAATATAAAAACAGATAGTAAAAGTTTCTACAAATATATAAAACAAAAAAAGAGTGGCGAAGGTAAATATTGGTCCTTAAGAGGATGAGAAGGGTGATTTAATAATGGGAAATGAGGAAATGGCTGAGGAATTGAACAGGTTTTTTTGGGTCGAAAGGGAAAATGCTGGAAAATCTCAGCAAGTCTGGCAGTATCTGTTGGGAGAGAAAAGAGCTAACGTTTCGAGTCCGATGACTCTTTGTCAAAGCTTTGTCAAAGGTTTTTTGGGTCGGTCTTCACAGTGGAAGACACAAATAACACGCCAGTGACTGATAGAAATGAGGCTATGACAGGTGAGGACCTTGACATGATTGTTATCACTAAGGAGGTAGTGATGGGCAAACTAATGGGGCTAAAGGTAGACAAGTCTCCTGGCCCTGATGGAATGCATCCCAGAGGGCTAAAAGAGATGGCTAGGGAAATTGCAAATGCACTAGTGATAATTTACCAAAATTCACTAGACGCTGGGGTGGTTCCGGCGGATTGGAAATTAGCAAACATGACACCACTGTTTAAAAAAGGAGATAGGCAGAAAGTGGGTAATTATAGGCCAGTGAGCTTAACTTCGGTAGTAGGGAAGGTGCTGGAATCTATCATCAAAGAAGATATCGCGAGGCATCTGGATGGAAATTGTCCCATTGGGCAGACGCAGCATGGGTTCATAAAGGGCAGGTCGTGCCTAATTAATTTAGTAGAATTTTTTGAGGACATGACCAGAGCGGTAGATAACGGGGAGCCAATGGATGTGGTACATATGGATTTCCAGAAAGCCTTTGACAAGGTGCCACACCAAAGGTTGCATCATAAGATAAAGATGCATGGCATTAAGGGTAAAGTAGTAGCATGGATAGAGGATTGGTTAATTAATAGAAAGCAAAGATTGGGGATTAATGGGTGTTTCTCTGGTTGGCAATCAGTAGCTAGTGGTGTCCCTCAGGTATTAGTGTTGGGCCCACAATTGTTCACAATTTACATAGATGATTTGGAGTCGGGGACCAAGGGCAATGTGTCCAAGTTTGCAGACGACACTAAGATGAGTGGTAAAGCATAAAGTGCAGAGGATACCGGAAGTCGACAGAGGGATTTGCATAGGTTAAGTGAATGGGCTCGGGTCTGGCAGATGGAATACAATGTTGACAAATGTAAGGTTATCCATTTTGGTAGGAATAACAGCAAAAGGGATTATTATTTAAATGATAAAATATTAAAACACGCTGCTGTGCAGAGAGACCTGGGTGTGCTCGTGCATGAGTCGCAAAAAGTTGGTTTACAGGTGCAACAGGTGATTAAGAAAGCAAATGGAATTCTTTCCTTCATTGCTAGAGGGATGGAGTTTGAGACTAGGGAGGTGATGCTGCAATTGTATAAGGTGTTAGTGAGGCCACACCTGGAGAATTGTGTTCAGTTTTGGTCTCCTCACCTGAGAAAGGACGTACTGGCACTGGAGGGTGTGCAGAGGAGATTCACTAGGTTAATCCCAGAGCTGAAGGGGTTGGATTGCGAGGAGAGGTTGAGTAGACTGGGACTGTACTCGTTGGAATTTAGAAGGATGAGGGGGGATCTTATAGAAACATATAAAATTATGAAAGGAATAGATAGGATAGATGCGGGCAGGTTGTTTCCACTGGCGGGTGAAAGCAGAACAAGGGGGCATAGCCTCAAAATAAGAGGAAGTAGATTTAAGACTGAGTTTAGGAGGAACTTCTTCACCCAAAGGGTTGTGAATCTATGGAATTCCTTGCCCAGTGAAGCAGTTGAAGCTCCTTCATTAAATGTTTTTAAGATAAAGATATATAGTTTTTTGAAGAATAAAGGGATTAAGGGTTATGGTGTTCGGGCCGGAAAGTGGAGCTGAGTCCACAAAAGATCAGCCATGATCTCATTGAATGGCGGAGCAGGCTTGAGGGGCCATATGGCCTACTCCTGCTCCTAGTTCTTATGTTTATGTTCTTATGAAAGAGGCACTGCAGACTTGAAAAAGCAAAATATTGTGGATGTTAGAATCGGAAACAAGAACAGAGGATGCTGGAAAAGCTCGGCAGGTCTGACAACATCTATTAGGAGACAAAGCAGGGTTAATGTTTTGAGTCCCTTGACCCAGAATCAAAATGTTAACCCTGCCTTCTCTCCTAATAAATGCTGCCAGACCTGCATCCTCTGTTCTCACTGCGGGTTTGAGTTGGGATGACATTTATAACGTCCATAGATTATAAAGACTCTTCTTGTTCTGGTTCCTCTGGTCCTTAGACGTGCTGTAATCTTTGTATCACTGACTTATTTTGTTAAAATCCAACACTTCCTTTACTGGCACCAAAGAGTTGATCACTGATAATTCTCTGACTTGACAGGTTCTGTAGAAGAGGAGCAATCAAGAGAAAATGCCCCATGCAGGACACAAATTCAGGGGCTCTGTACCATTCTGTTAGCTCCTGCACCCCAATGTCAGCAGAGAGACAGAAAGAGCGATAGTTAACCTGACCTCACCTTGGCTGCCGTGTTCACAAAGTCTTCTCTTGACAAAGACTCCAGCAGCACCTAGTGATGCCAATGCCTGACTAACTCATTAGAACATGCAACGGTTTACAAGAGAAGATCACCTGGTCTATCAAGAATTCCTCACACAGTTATGACACCTTAAGCATTATGATTCACATCAGACTGCAACCACCAAATCCAAGAGCGGCAAAATAAAGATTAAAATCCAAGGCTGATTTAAGAAAACAAAATCTGGAAATTTTACTCTCCTCCCCCTAAAAGCAATCAAAAGTAATCCAAGAGACTAAATTGAGCATGATTTATATTACTTATTATTCCACTTGCTTTGCACGTTGCAATCTCTGCCCCATCCAGGAACTAGCCCAATTCTCTTTCGAGAGTATGCAACACTCACTGGACAATAATAATAATTATTATTGTTATTATTGTCACAATTAGGCTTACATTAACATTGCAATGAAGTTACTGTGAAAATTCCCGAATTGCCACACTACGGCGCCTGCTCGGATACACTGAGGGAGAATTCAGAATGTCCAATTCACCTAACAAGCCGGGACCTGTGGGAGGAAACCGGAGCACCCGGAGGAAACCCACGCAGACACTGGGAGAACGTGCAGACTCCGCACTGACAGTGACCCAAGTCGGGAATCATACCTGGGTCCCTGGTGTTGTGAAGCAACAGTGCTAACCACTGTGCTACCGTGCTGCCCAGGGCACTTGATTATAGGTGTATATTCTCTGGGAAAAGAAGAACCGCCTGACATCTAACCTCGCTCTGCCCTCGTGTAACTCATACACATGGCCTCTGGTTCTCCCTAATCTAACTAATTGAAATAATCTGTCAACATAAACATAGTCTAGTCTCTCCATTATTTTAAACACCTGTATCAGATCGCCCTGGAGTCAATGCATCTGTAAACTAAACAGACACTGCTTTCTAAGTCTATCTGTGTAACAAAGGTGTTTTAAGGTGAGTAACAGCTGTGCATCATTGTGGCCCTCCTGTGAACCTTTCCCTGTGCTGTTATATTACCCACAATGTAAGTGGATCAAAACTGATAACAGTATTCTAAATGGAGACTAGAGAAGGACAGATTGGTGTGTTTTGTTTCATGTTGAATTGTCCTCGCTAGCAATCTAATGTCTATTTCCTTTGGCTATCATTTCATTGTATTGGTTGTCAACCTCAAAAGATTTCTGTACTTCACCAAAATGAAAACTTCATTGAATCGAATTCATTTTTTACCCTCCAGGTGTAAATATACCTATTGTTGGACCTGTACATTGCATATATCCACTCACATGTATCTACGTTAAACCATTTACCAAATCTGGATCCATTATGCTTGGCTTGAAAATCAAAATTCGAACTACATGAGTATCCTTTCAATCCAAGGGAACAATCTCCAGTGCTGGGAAGCTGTTAAGATAAAGGCAAACAGCTTTCACAGTCCATGTCACATCTGTTTATTTGCCATTGGATGGATGTCATCTGAACCAGCAGCCCAATCTGTTTGAGGTTCATTACTCTGTCTAAGCTGTTTTATTTTTTACAATGTCTGTGTTGACAGTGCAACTCATTGCTGGTAATTGGGCAATCAAGTATCATTCACAGCCATTGTGGTATTCTGCCATTCCCTGAAATGTTCTCCAGAAATGCAGCAAGTCATCATTGACATGTTATTGCAGGAATGATGGCATGCCAGGGTGATCAGCTGTCCAAACTGTTTCTGGTGACATGAGCAACTTGTAGGCATCAGTTATTGGTGTAAATGGCAGTCCAACAGGCCACTGATGCATTGTTTGTGAGATGACAGTAGTTCATTATTTTCCTCATGGAGGCTGACAATCAGAAGAAGGAGCACTAGAATTTCCCTGTGTAACTGGATTGCTACGGAACAGGATATCATTGATTGCATGGCCATAGCCCATTAGTAATCAGCACCATTTCTAAACAAGAAGAGCTTCCATTAAGCCAATATGCAACATACTCATGAACACAGGCAGAAAATCAAACAGGTCTATGACCGGTTTCCTGGCAGTAGCCTTATACTTACAAACTGTGCTAGTCCTCATTAACTGCTTTGTTCTACCCAGAGCATTGAGTGGCAGACTGGCTTGCTAGGGACAAGTACTATCCTTTCAGCAAATGGCTCATGATTCTCGAGGATGAAGAAGTGAGGCAGGAAAATGCATAAGGGGATAAAGAGTTGGAGGAAGCAAAAAAAAAAGAGCATGGCCTCGGAATAAAGTGAGCTGCCAGAGCTGTGGCAGCAAATTATTGAGCAGAGATTTGCATGATTAATTCTTCCCTTGTCCCCAGCCCAGACACTGCAGGCATGAAATTTGGATCCATTGCACCACTGGAGGTGTTGTACAGAAGCCGTATGACTAACTTGGGTTGCACACAACACGACAAGCTGCTTCGGGCACAGTGTCAAGGAGGGCACTTGTCAGAAACGTGATGTGGTGCTGTCATGACATCTCCCAACCCGACCGGCTGATATGACATCCAACTTCCAAATATGAACCACACAATTCCTCTGGATGAATTCACTTTTCCCCACCAAAGATCAAGTTTTCAGCGATAAGAGTACCCATGTTTTGACCAGATTAGAAGCAGTGAACAAGCTCCCTAATCCAGTCACCTCTGTTGGTCACAATAAAGGTTTAAATGTCTTTCATAAGGAAAAGCCTTTTGTAAATCCAAATGTATTTAATATTTAATAAGGAGCCAATAAAACAAGAAAGAGCAAGTTTAATAGTCATTAAACCCAAGGCAAAAAGAAATAAAGACAAACACACATAAGTATCAGAAATAAGGAAAGGTAGAATCCTCAATAATAAAAAAGTAAGAGAGAATACGGTTAAGTGTTCTTTGATTGTCCCTCAGGCATAGATTGCTGAATATTGCAGCCGATTGAGGTTAGTTGGTTTCTTGGATGCAGTCAGATGGTTTATTGGTAGATTTCTGGGAAGTTAACTTTTTGAACCAGTTAATTTACTTGTTCCAAGAGAGAAATATCTTCAGCCTTTCTCTTCTGCTGAAGTCTCTTGCAAAAGTCTCTCTTCAGGATCTGCAACCTACCCTGTTATACTTCACCCATTATTTATTTCCAAGGGGTTTGGGTGGGTCTGGCTATGGCAGCCATTGTTCCAATATTCAGCACTTTGCATTTTAAAGCCTTTTCCTTAGACGATCATGAGTTTTGATGGGTGTCTGGAATAGAAATGATCTCTCTCTTCACACTCCCTTGAGGGCTCACATTAGAATGTGGCCTTGCATTTTAAAACAATTTACATGTCTCAATTTAAATTGCAGTGTTCAAATTGTAAGTGACTTGTGGCAGCTATCTTTAGTCAATGTCTTTTCTTGTCTTTAAAAAGTCCTTTTGATTTGGGTAACATTAGAAGCAGTTCAGAGAAGATTTACGAGACTAATACCTCCGGGTGCTCCGGTTTCCTCCCACTGCCCAAAGATGTGCAGGTTCGGTGGATTGGCCACGCTAAATTGCCCCTTAGTGTCCAAAGATTAGGTTGCGTTTTTGGGCTTAAGTAGGGTGTTCGTTCAAGAGCCGGTGTACGCTCAATGGCCAAATGTTCTCCTTCTGCACTGTAAATTTTATGCTTCTATAATTCTATACCAGGAATGGGTAGGTTGGGGCGGCATGTGGCGCAGTCGATAGCACTGGGACTACGGCGCTGAGGACCCATGTTCGATTTCCAGCCCTGAGTCACTGTCCGTGTGGAGTTTGCACATTCTCCTCATGTCTGCGTTGGTTTCACCCCGACAACCCAAAAGATGTGCAGGTCAAGTGGATGGGCCACACTAAATTGCCCCTTAATTGGAAAAAAATAATTGGGTACTCTAAATTTTAGAAAAACAAAACAAAAAAGGAATGGGTAGGTTGGCTTATGAGGAAAGGTTGGAGAAGTTAGGTTTGTATTAGAAACAAAGAAAATAGGAGCAGGAGGAGGCCATTTGGCCGTTCGAGCCTTTTCCACCATTCATTATGTTCATAGCTGATCATCCAACTCAATAGTCTAATCCCGCTTTCCCCCCAGATCCTTTGATCCCCTGCTTCTTGAAAACACTTATGTTTTGGCCTCAACTACTTCCTGTGATAATGAATTCCACAGGCCAATCACTCTCTGGGTGAAGAAAGTTCTCTTCTCTGTATCTTCAGACTGTGACCCCTGGTTCTGGAGACACCCATCATCAGGAACATCGTTCCTACATCTATCCTGTCTAGTCCTGTCAGAATTTTATAGATTTCTATGTGATCCCCCCATATCCTTCTGAGCTCCAGCGAGTATAATCCTAACCAATTCAATCTCTCCTCATACATGAGTCCCGTCAACCCAAGAATCAGCATGGTAAACCTTCGCTGCATTTCCTCTCAAGCAAGAACATCCTTCCTCAGATGGGGAGACCAGAACAACACACAATATTCCAGGTGCGGCCTCACTAAGGCCCTGTATAATTGCAGCAAGACATCCCTGTTCCTATACTCGAATCCTCTCGCTATGAAGGCCAACATACGATTTGCCTTCTTTACCGCCTGCCTGCCGTACCTGCATGCTTACCTTCAGTAGAGTTCACTAGAGTTTAGAAGAGTAAGTGGGAACTTGATCGAAACCTTTATGATCCTAAGGGGTATTGACAGGGTGGAAACAGAGCAAATGTTTCCTCTTGTTGGAGAATCTAGAACTAAGGATCACTGTTTAAAAATGAGGAGTCACTCATTTAAAAGAGATGAGGAGAAATGTGTTTCTCTCAGAGGGTTGTGAGTCTCTGGCACCCTCTTCCTCAAAAGGCAGTGGAAGCTGAGTCTTTGAATATTTTCAAGGCAGAGCTAGATGGATTCTTGATAAGCAAGGGGGTGAAAAGCATTTGAGGGTAGGCAGGAATGTGGGGTTGAAGTTACAATCAGATTGACCCAATCTTATTGAATGCTGGAGCAGGCTCGAGGGGCGGAGGAGCCTACTCCTGCTCTTAATTTGTATGTTTGATGGAATTACTCATGCACAAATCCCATCATCGTGACACTCAGCATTAACACTGTTTAAAGGGACAGGCACCCCACTTGCAGAACCTCTGCTATTGGAAAATCATTGTTTCTAAACATGCTGTGGTGAGTTCCTGGATTTCCCAGTGAGTTATGCTGCATCTTAATACAGTAGGAGAGAGCAGCAGATTTAGTGACCTGTCCACACAAATGCTGTACTAAGCACGGGGGCTGCAGTCCCAATGCTTCTGGGCCTACAGTATGACACTGAGATGGAGCAGAGGCTGTGGAGAGTGAACCTTCTGTACAATACCCTCTGACAACTTGATGCCAGACTCTTGCATGCTCCTTGACAGTGGCAGGAGGCTGCCTTGTATGCTTCCTAATGCACCCAGCACCTCAGTGTACATATCCATCAGTGTTCTCCTGCATGCTGATCCTTCATGGTCCTCATCTAACCCCTGCAGCAGAACCCACCTGCAATCTTGCCGTCAGGTCAGCTGGCAAACGAATCCCAACTCTATACTGGCTTGCTAAGAATATGCAGTGCCAGTATCTGAGTTAATGGCTGTGAGTGTCAGATCAAGTAGAATGGCCTCTTCGTCAATGCTATGCTTTGGTTCCCTTTTCTACTTCTGAAGATGTTGTCATAAGGTGTCCATAGTCACACCATCAGCAACTGGCTCATCACACCACATAGAGGTTAAGAAGGGGAATGAAGCAGAAATATACCATTATTTTCAATGTTCTCAGTGATGTTGGGTGCCATGTCCTCTGTTGCAGCCAGCCCCATGATGCACCGGGCCACCTCCTCTATGTGTTAAAGGAGGGCAGGCATCCTTGTCCACACCTGTTCTTCTCTGCTCCTTTCTATTGTGTGCCACTTTATCATGTGCGGGGGGGGGTCAGTGGTTGTGTAGCACTGTTTGATTGCTGTGCCTACCTGGGATGAATAGCTGTTTTTTAAAATAAAATTAGAGTGCCCAATTCATTTTTCCAATTAAGGGGCAATTTAGCATGGCCAATCCACCGATCCTGCATCTCTTTGGGTTGTGGGGGGGGCGAAACCCACACAAAGACGGGGCGAATGTGCAATTCCACACGGACAGTGACCCTGAGCCGGGATCGAACCTGGGACCTCGGTGCCGTGAGGCTGCAGTGCTAACCACTGCACCACCGTGCTGCCCCAGGGATGAATAGCTGACGGTGTGTGAAGGCAGCAAGAGGTGGTGTGAGGTTGGAAGCTGTGTAGGTGTGTCAGGGTGTGGTTGAGCATCTGGTGTTAATGAGCTCTGAATGCCAGGGAGTCCTGATGGCTGAGTGATGTGGGTGTGAACTGACCAGTGAGAGACTGGTGGGTGGTGCAGTTGGTTACAGATGTCACATGGAGCTGTATTCACTGAACTGACTTATCCTCATAAGGTCATTACATTTCCAGCTCCTTGGGGCCAGATATCATGACTTGACCTCCCTGGCCATCTGCTCCAAATCCCTTCTAAGGGTGTTCCTTGAAGGCCTTCTGGCTCCCTGAACTTTCTTCTCAAGTCCCCATAAACCATTATTATGTCCAGTGCTATATCCATGATCCTATAACCCTTTCTCTGTCCTGGTGTTCCATTTTGCTTGTTTACAATTACAGAAAAAAATCATCAGCCTCCTGTAATTTATTGCAGCTTCCCTCTAAGAGGGACAGATTGCCTTTAAAAACAGAAGGATGACTGCGTGTAACTGATGTGTGGAAGATACTAAAGGGGATTGACAGGGTATATGTAGAGCAGATGGTTCCTCTTGTTGGATGTTCTAGATTAAGAGGCCGTAGCCTTAGGCTAAGGGATGGCAGATTTTTTTTTTTTGAAATATTTTTATTGGTATTTTCAAGAAATATAAACAATTATGTACATTGCTGGTCGTGTTCATTCACTGTACCACACAGAAAGGTTTGTCTTTTCCTTCCCATGAGTTTTCCCATATACAGTCTGCCGCCATCTAGCTCACCATGCGGTCCCTCCCGCCTCTCCTGACCCTTCGTGTCCCCCCTGGTTGGTTTGTGGGGTGTTTCCCCACCCTTTCCTCTACTCTTCACCCCTCTTTCTTTTCTTCCCCCGTTGGCTTCGGCCATGTTTCCCCGTGACTGGGGTGAGGGGGGAGAAGGGGGTTTGCTCCCCCCTCCCTCCCACATTGTCTCTTTTATGCCTCTCCAGCTCTTTCTCTTCTCCCCCCCCCCCCCCCACCAAGGTTGCATGTTCCAATGGTTCCTCCTTGTCTTTCTTTTCTTTTTCCTCCGTCTTTTCTCTCTAACTTTCCTGTTTCCCGATCTATTCATTGTTGCTGGCCTTAAACAAGTTCTGGAACCGGCCGATGAACTGCCCCCATGCATTGAGGAAGACTTCCTCCGACCCTCAGATAGCATATTTAATCTTCTCCAGGTGGAGAAATGCCAATCCGCACCTGTGGGTGGTGCTGCTGATCCCAATCGAGCAGGATTCTCCGGCGTGCGATTAGGGAAGCGAAAGCTCGGGCATTGGCCCTCTTCCCCATGTGTAGCTCTGGCTGCTCCGATACCCGAAGATTGCCATGTTTGGGCATGGCTTCACCCTCACCCGACAACCTTGGACATTGCCTCGGAGAAGGCTGTCCAGGACACAGCACGTTTGGGACAAGCCCAGAACATGTGGGTGTGGTTGGCCAGGCCCGCCTGGCACTGTTCAGATTTATCCTCCACCTCCAGGAAGAACCTGCTCATTCTGGTTCTGGTCAGGTGTGCTCTGTGCACCACTTTGAACTGCATGAGGTTGAGCCTTGTGCAGGAGTCGGTGGAGTTGGCCCTGTTCAGTGCTTCGCTCCAGAATCCCTACCCCACTTATGTCCCCAGTTTATCCTCCCATTTCCGTCTGGTCTCGCCCAGTGGTGTTCGGGCTCTGTCCAGTAGCTGTCCATACATTTTTCCACAGAGTCCTCCCATCTTTACTGTCTGTATTTATCAGGTCCTCGAAGAGTGTGGTCTCCGGGACCCAGGGGAAACCTACAGTCTCTTTGCGGAGGAAAGTTTTATTTGCAGGTGTCTCATTTCCTGTCCTGTCGGCAGTTCCCATTCCTCCCTCAGTTCGTCCAGTGTCGCCAATCTGTGCCCAATGTAAAACTCCCTAACTGTCAGTGTGCCCACGTCCCGTGTCCATTTCTTAAAGGTGGTGTCTAGCGTAGCTGGGGGGAATCTATGGTTGCCGCAGATGGGGGCCATGGGGGACTCCTAGTCAGCCTGACGTGCTGTCTTAATTGGCCCCACGTTTTCAGTGTAACCGCCATCACTGGGCTTGATGTGTATTTTGCTGAGTGAGATGGTCGTGCTACTGTAGCCAAGGTCCAGAGGGTCGACCCCTTCCAGGAGGCCTCCTCCATCTGCACCCACTCTGAATTGGATTTGTGTACCCATCCCCTCACTCTTAAGACCTTGGGGATGAAGATCGATATGGACCTAAACAGGAAGGGGAACCTTGGAAGCACGTTCATCTTGATCGTCTGCACTCTCCCTGCAAGGGAGAGTGGGAGTGCGCCCCACTTCTGTAGGTCCTTTTTAACTTCCTCTACCAGGCTAGTCAGGTTCCACTTGTGGATCTGTGTCCAGTCTCTGGTTATTTGGATCCCCAGGTATCGGAATCTGTTTTGGGCTATTTTAAACGGGAGCCTCTCCTGCTCTGCTCGGCCCCAGTATGGGTTCACTGGGAATGTCACACTTTTGCCCAGGTTGAATTTGTAACCCGAGAAGTTTCTGAACTCTTTCAGGATCTGCGTGATTGCCTTCAGTCCTTTCTGTGACTTTGAGACAGACAGGAGCAGGTCATCCGCATAGAGTGAGACTCTGTGCTCTCTGTCTGCCCTTCCAGCTTTCCGCGTCCCGCAGGGTTATCGCTCGTGGTTTAATTGCTGCCGCGAACAAGAGCAGGGACAACGGGCATCCTTGTCTGGTGCCTCTGTGTAGCTGGAAGTTTTCGGAGCTGGTGGTGTTGATTCGAACGCTTTGGAGCGTTGTGTAGGAGTCTCACCCGGGCGGTGAATGCCGTTGCTCACCCAAACCGTTCCAGTACCTCGAGGAGGTACTTCCACTCGACTCTATTGAAGGTCTTTTTTGCATCGAGGGAGACAATCACCTCTGGTGTTCTCTGGGTACGCAGCTTTCCAGCCTTTTGGCCAAGATCTTTGCAAGTATTTTCGCGTTTACATTTAGCAGCGAACTGGGTCTATATAATCTGCATTCCATCGGGTCTTCGTCGTTTTTGGGTATCAATGAGTTTGTGGCCTGCGCCAGCATAGTAGACAAAGTGCCCCTTGCCAGCGAGTCTGCGAACATGTCCCTTAGGTGTGGGGCCAGGGCTGGGAACCTATGGGGCCCCGGCGCCTTCCCCGTCTGTATGGAACTGGCGCTCTCCATGATTTCTCCCAAATCTATTAGTGCTTCCACCCCCCTCCCCCCGTCTTCCTCCACAACTAGTAGTTCCAGTCCGTCGAGTAACTGTTTCATCTCCGGCTCCCCGTTGGGGAGCTCAGAGGTCTACAACCCTCGATAGAAGGTCTCAAATGCATGGTTGACCTCTTTTGGTGCTGCTACCTGTCTGCCTCTGCTATTCTTTACTTGTGCTATTTCCCTCGTGGCTGCCTGCTGGTGAGCTAGTAAGTTCATAGAAGATCCCCAGTGTCTGGAGGAGTTGGTGCACTGTTTCCTGGTGGATAGCAGGTTAAAGTCCATTTCCTCTCCGCCAGCAGCTCTAAGGTCGGGGCCTCGGTGTACTTTCTGTCGACCTCCAAGATGGAGTTGACCAGCTGCTGCCTGGCCGCCCTCTCTTCCCTATCTCTGCAAGCCTTGTAGACTACAACCTCTCCTCTGATCATGGCCTTCAGTGCCTCCCAGAACGTGGAGGGTGAGACCTCCCCGTTTTGATTGTTACTAACACCTATGGCCTGTGTTGTTTTCACGTAGAAGGCCTTATCGGCCAGGAGGTCCATGCCCAGCCTCCATGTGGAGCGCTTAATTCTGTTAAATTCGGCCCCCTTTTTTGCCAGATCCGCCCCAAAGCCTTGATAGATCCTGATTCAGTGCCCTTCCGACGAGAATGACTTTGTCTGTCGGGCCCACCTCAGGAATCTTTTCCCGGTCCTGGAGTCGGTGCAGTTTTGCAATTATCGCTCTCGGCTGCTCCACAGTTTTGGGTTTAGGCCGGAGCAACCTGTGCGCTCTGTCAAGTTTTTGATAATAATAATAATAATCTTTTTTGTTACAAGTAGGCTTACATTAACACTGCAATTAAGTTACTGTGAAAAGCCCCTAGTCGCCACATTTTGGCACCTGTTCAGGTACACAGAGGGAGAATTCAGAATGTCCAAATTACCTAATAGCACGTCTTTCAGGACTTGTGGGAGGAAACCGGAGCACCCAGAAGAAACCCATGCAGACGCGGGGAAAACGTGCAGACAGTGACCCAAGCCGGGAAACGAACCTCGTATTCTGGCGCTGTGATGCCATAGTGCTGACCACTATGCTACTGTGCCAGTCAGTCGGGGAGGTTTGACAAGCTTTCCCTCCCAACTACGTTGCCAAACATTTGGGCAATGTAACCTGTTGGGTCCCTTCCCTCAATCCCCTTTGGCTGACCAATGACGCAGACATTTTGCCGCCCAGACCTCTTCTCCTGGTCCTCAACCTTCCCCTTTAAGTTCCCCCGGGCCGCCACCAACTTCTTCAGCTCGACCTCAAGAGCCACGATCCTGTCACTCTGGTCCGTCATCATCTTCTCTAGGTACAGGATCATCTCCTGGGCCTCTATCTTCCGACCGAGCCTGACTATCGTTCGCTAAAGTGCGGCTATCGTTCTGCCACCACCTCCTTCACCACCACCTGAAACTCCATTTTGATTGCTTCCTTCATGGCAGTCAGTTCCTTTTTAAAATGCTCCTCCACCTGTCCCCCTGTGTCATTGTCCGCTCCTGCTCTGCCGTTCGGGTCGTTGATCTTCCCCTCTCCTGGTTCGCCTTGGCCTCCGCTTTGCCTCGTGAGGCCGCTGGTCAGTCCGCCCGTTGCTCCTGCCCCTTCCCTCCGCTTCTGCCTCTGCCTTCTCATCGCCCCTTCGAACTGCTGTTTGCTGGCATCTTCCTTCCCTCTCGTCTTGGGGGAGTTTTAGCTGGCTTTTTGGGCCAAAACCCAAAGAAATTTGCTATGTTGGGTCCAACTCGAGGAGAGCCACCTGATGTGCGTCCGCTCAGCACATCGCCGCATTGGAACCTATTCTCCACCCAATCGTGTTTTGGAATTTGGCATCAGCCAAACGGGGAATCCTACCCTAAGTGTTGCCATTGGGACAGAATTGCGTGCGATTCGCATTCCCGTTCGGGGCGCTAATTGGTAAGCTAGTCAGGATGTGTAAATGGGCTAGCTGTGCAATAGAACTTGGCAGCTGCAGCTGTTTTTAAGTGCTCCACTGACCGCACACTCACTGCAACCACTGAGATGGCTCACAGAAGACCTGCTCCCCGACTTCGGGAGTCTGAGGTGGACCCACAGATCCATGCCAATGAGGAGAGGTAGGGCACCCCCTTCCCCAGGGTGACTCAAACCTGCCCCCTGGGGGTGGTGGCAGAGGCAGTCAGCACTGCCATTCACAGCAGGCGGAGACAGCTGGTGATCTGGAGGGGTGGGAGGTCATTGATGAGTCCTCTGCCCTGAATGGGGAAGCTAAGCAGGGAGAGCTCCAAAGGCCATGCTGCAGGTGACCTCTGGTTAGGGTGAGCTCTGCTGTACCCCTGCTTCCTCTGCAGTGGGCAGTGCTTCTGTGGAGTGCCAACACCTGGCGGGCTCCTGATTGAGCTTGGTCACACCCTTCCCTTTGATGAACCAGCTGGGGTATGAGAGTGTCCAGAGGGGCAGCTTGGCTGGGCTCCAAGATGACCCGAGGCTCTCTGAGCATTTAAAGGACACAGACAGCACTCAGCATCGTGAATAGCCAGGAGCCTGTAGGAGCACCACAGGGGTAGGTTTAAAAGACAGACTGTAGCAATGGCGGTCTGAGCCAGTCTACCCAGATCCTGAGCGGGACACTCCGACTCAATGGACTTGGCACCAAGTCGCTCGTCGCTACTGCCCCCGGCCCGGACAGCCATCCCCCAGCAAGCCTCAATATTTAAATTTTATTCAATTCTTTGCCTGTTCATGCTTCTGGCATTATGAAACGGAGAATTCGGCCTCAAAATTTTGGATGATTTGAAGTTTATGAAGGTAATAGCTGGGAGGCCAGCCAACAGAACGAGAAAACAGTGACAATGGGGAATTAAGAATACTGGTCCAAACAGAAATTAGAATTGTTGAATGTGGAGGTAATAAAAACATCAGTGAATGTTTCAACAGCTAAGGGGCTCGTATACACATGTGGAAGGAACATTCTTTGTGATGGAGAGGATTTGCATTCAGTTAGGAGTTGAATAAGTCAAAGAGGAGATCCCTTTCCCGAGGGAGACATGGGAGGGGCAGAGGTTTCCTCCGATGACTTGGAGGGCCAAAAACTGAAGAGGGCCAATGTGTAGACTTCCCATGTGAGGATGCCATTGCAGTGGCGGGACCCGGAAGACGTGTCCATGCCGTGCTGATTGCCAGTACGATCTGGGGGAGTACGGTCCACACACGGTGACGTGCACATTTCTCCTGTCCCTTAGAGCCTTGGAAGAGACCAGGAAATCCTTTCATAAGATTAACATCTCAAGAAAGCTCATCATTCAGCCCGGGACCGTAACCTCAAAAGATGATGAAGGGATCAGTGTTGGAAAGGTCGGCACCCAATGTTGCACGTGGCGCCTGTGCGGTGCGAAAGGCAGCAGGCCGGTGCGCACGTTTTGTCAACTGTACATTGTGTAGTCCTTGCCAAGCATGTGACACTTTCAGCAGCTACCTAGAATTGGAGTTGGTACAGTGCACATAATGCATTCAGGACATGTACGTTCACACTCACAAGGGACACTGCTCAGTGCTGATGGCACAACGTCAGAGGTCACCCTCTAAGACACAGGAGCACACACAACTCAACCGCGTGCTGCAAGGCTTAAAGGAGCATTTCTGTACCTGCATGTACTTTTAGGCTCTGGCTCGACACCTCTCTCTTAGCTGACACAAGGTGCGAGTGACTAACAAAACTTTGCTAAACACAACATGAGTCTGAGGAGCATGTTGGCAGAGTGGGAGCTGAGGTCACCCTTGAAAAGGGCAGCACACGAAACATAAGCAAGAGGATAGAACATTCTGAGGCATTGGGCCATAAAGTCAAATTGTATTTACAAAGCTGTATTATATACACAGTAAATGAGCACCCATGACACCAGTGTCCAATCATAATTTCTTAACTTTGTCCCCTTCTTGCCCAGCCACAGATGGGTCCTATCTAGGCCGAGAGCGATGGAGTGCAGGTCTGTGTGCAAATCATAGAATCACAGAATTTACAGTGCAGAAGGAGACAATTTGGCCAATCGAGTCTGCACCGGCCC
This sequence comes from Scyliorhinus canicula, assembly GCF_902713615.1. Lineage (NCBI taxonomy): Eukaryota > Metazoa > Chordata > Chondrichthyes > Carcharhiniformes > Scyliorhinidae > Scyliorhinus > Scyliorhinus canicula. Next base: position 77,878,048 of record NC_052150.1, read on the forward strand.
TTGGAAAGAGCACCCTACTTAAGGCCATGCCTCCACCCTATCCACATAACCCAGTAACCCCACTTAAACTTTTGGACACTAAGGGGCAACTTAGCATGGCCAATCCACCTAACTTGCACATGTGTGGACTGTGGGAGGAAACCGTAGCTCCAGGAGGAAACCCATGCAGACACGGGGAGAAAGTGCACACAGCCAGTCACCTGAGGCTGGAATTAAACCCGGGTCCCTGGAGCTGTGAGGCAGCAGCGGACACCGGTCCGCAATCTGGCAGAAACGGTCTCCAACGCAGCCACCACCCTTCCCATGGAGACCCCAAGGCATGCCAGAGTCACAACATCGGAGAGAACACTGATGGACTCCTCCATCCTTCATTCCAGTCTGATGACTACCTCGGACATTATTCATGATATTTCCAAGCCTATCTCTTGTATCTCCAACATGTGTGCAATGGCCAATTGCAAAGGCTCATCATCTGACTTGGACCTAACAAAGGCATATTCTCCAGCAGACGTCCCAAGTGTCAGAGACATGGACTGTCACTGCCTGCCAATTGCTGGGGAGATGTGTTTGTGAGGTGTTCTCCAGATAGTGACCCCGAGCCTAATCTAGATCTGGGACCCATTGAGCCATGTGCCACTGCACTGGTAGAGGTAGTAGGTGAAAACAGTGATGGCTCCACATCGAGTGGGTCCTCAGTATCATCATCTGAGGCGGGCTAGGAGCTGGCATTGAGGGTTTGGCTGGAGGTGTGTCTCGGCCTGCTCCTTCTGGTGATTGGAAGAGAGAGAAGATAGAATCAGTTCTTTAGACAGAATCCAACATTATATTTAGCTCAGTTCGAAGGTCATGATGTGTTCGGCTAATGGAGAGTTCACCTGCACTGTGTTGAGCAATCCCTCTCCTCCCCTGCCAACTTGGCTGCCTCCTTCTCGGATGTATTTCGGGCATTCCCCCATTGGTCTGGGATTTCTCCCACGCAGACATGGGGAGAACGTGAGCTCTCTCCCACTGGTCTCCCTCTTGTCAGCTAGCTTTGCCTGCATGAAGACATTTGGAATGGAATGTGATGAGAATGTATGGAAGAGAAGTTGGGAAGTGTGCACAGTATGTACTGTGCCTCCCAATCAGGGCCAGGGATGTGCTTTGTGCAGGATGATACCTGAGATACTGGTGATGTTAAAGTGTGTGTGAGACATTCAGTGCTAATGTCTCTTCTGCAAATAGTATGTGAGGTCCGTGTGTACTATAACCAGAGTGCCTATTGCTCTTATGAGAGTGTGTCTAGGGTGGCTGGAAGGTTGACTTACTCTGGCAGAGTAGATGAGATCATTAATCCTCTTCCTGCATACATGGCGACATCCTTCCAGGTCGGTGAAGTCTGGCTGGTTGCTCTCCTGCTTCCATCCCTTGGGAAGAGGAAAGCTCTCTATTCATGTATGGTCTGGAGGAGGAGTCACCAGGGAGTCATGGCTGAATTGAGGTGAAGACCACTTCCTTCGCCTGGAGGACATGTTGTACGGCCAAAACAAACAGCTGGCCTGCAGTGAGTGAATGCGTGTTTAGGCACTGCTTCAACATGGCACCAGGAACTTGGACCCCATGAGCTAATAGTGGGCAGACGACTCATTACCTGCCCCACCAGATGGTTCAGCTAGCAACTCACTGATGCGTAATTAATCAGTCTTCAAGCGGAAGATCAAGAGTGAAAACCCTCTCCACCGATCAGCGGGAACTCAGCGAAAATCCCACCTGCCACCACATTTAGGGCGTGATTTAATGGAAAAGTTTTGAAGTGTGGTGGCGAGCAGGAACTGCTGTGGGTTCCTGACCATTAATGATCCCCCCCCCCCCCCCTCTGCCGCAGGAGACATTGGCACACAACAGATGGGAGAGGACCCAGACAGGTGGCGGGGTGTCGGACATGAAATGAAATGAAATTAAAATCGCTTATTGTCACAAGTAGGCTTCAAATGAAGTCACTGTGAAAAGCCCTAGTCGCCACATTCCGGCGCCTGTTCGGGGAGGCTGGTACGGGAATTGAACCGTGCTACTGGCCTGCCCTGGTCTGCTTTCAAAGCCAACGATTTAGCCGTGTGCTAAACCAGCCCCTACATCAGAGTTCTCATGCGCTACAAGGAATGGGCCCTGGAGATTGCGGGGTGGCCGAAGACAGATCTATCACCAACATAGAGGTCGGTGTATGGCACAAAGGGGAGGGTCCACCGGCCCCCACCCAGATGAACTGTCACACGTGAGCAGTTAATGCCATACCCCCCCCAACAGCCTCCCATGAGAACACCTTGGAGGAGAGCTCCAAGGATGCCACCGCCAATGTGTCACAACTGTCATCCCCATCCTCCACCAGCGCAGAGTCACACACATCGCTGGGCAACGGTACTGGACAGACATATTCTTCTGGGGCACAATCTGATGAACACAACACAGATGCCGATGCACATCAGGTGGAGGCAGTAAGGCCCAGGCGAGACAGCAGTCTGCTGGATCCCAGGACCCAACTGGGCCCCAGTTAGCTGCTGAGCCTCTGGACCAAGTTTACCCGCAGCTGGTACAGACAATAGGGTGCGGCCGTGAGGGGGATTGCCAGCGACCCTCCAGCAGGTCCATAGCCGATTGGTGGAGCCCAGAAGCTATGGGTGCAGAAGATAGCGCAGGCAACGCGTGGCACCAAGGCCAACTCTGCTCGGGTGGTGACCACAGAGGAGATCCTTGTGCACCATGAGTGGAGTTGTCCAGTATGTGACTTAGTTGGTGATGGTTGAGTGCCTGAACAGCTTGTCCCAGTCACTGGGGGGCATTACACAGTACGAGGCAGACCTTGCTGAGGTGCTGTGGGACATGTCCCAGCCTAAGGTGGACATTGCCGAGGCCCTCCAGAGTACGTCCCGGTCATTGGGTAGGTCACAAGGGAAGGGTGTAGGAGGGGTGAGAATAGTGAGGAGGGGAGAAGGCTCAGGAATGGGGAGGGGGGCAGAAAGGGAGAAGTTAGTGAAAGGGGGAATGACAGGCAAGGCCACATTTTCTGTGAAGTGGGTGAAGGTAGGGCCTCACTGGCCCTTCGGGCTTGCCGGAACATTGCCACTGCCTCCTGTCCTCCATCCTCCGGCTGGCCTTGTGGGTCCTCCCCGGGCGCGCCCTCCAACCTCCATTCTGGGGGCATGGTAGCACAGGTTAGCACTGTTGCTTCACAGCTCCAAGGTCCCGTTGTCGATTCCTGGCTGGGGTCATTGTCTGTGCAGAGTCTGCACGTTCTCTCCATGTCTGCGTGGGTTTCCTCTGAGTGCTCCGGTTTCCTCCCACAGTCCAAAGATGTTCAGGTTAGGTGGATTAGACATGCTAAATTGCCCTTTGTGTCCAAAAATATTAGCTGGGGTTATTGGGTTACGGGGATAGGGTGGAGGTTTGGGCTTAAGTGGGGTGCTCTATCCAAGGGCAGATGCAGACTCGATCGGCCAAACTGCCTCCTTCTGCACTGTAAATTCTATGATTGCAGCCACTCCTGGTCCGGTGCCTCCTCGTCCTCATCCTCCTCGTCCTTATCCTCCTCAGAGGTGGCCACATTTTCCTCCCCTCCATCACCAGCACATTGAATTGAGATTGATGAGAAGAGTGGCTTCCCTGGCAGAATGGAGGAGATCATTCATCTTCTTCCTGCACTGGATGTTTGTCCTGTCCTCTTCTGTAGGGCTGACTGAATACGGCTGCTGCCACCTCTCATGCTATGTTCGTCACCTTACTGGCTAACTTTCTTTGTGTGAATGTACATTGTGAGAATGTATCATATCGGGCCTCTACAACTTTGGGCAATCTCTCCAGGGAAACTGGGTGGCAGGTTTCCTGGTAGACATCACTTCCTAGCCACCCGTGAAGTGTGGCTGCTGTGCACTGAGGCAGCATTTATACGTGGGGCACTGATGTTTACAGCACTGAGGTGATAGCGGATTTGGTGAATCAGAGACAGACCTGCAAGTGATACAGTGTGGAACTTGTGCAGAAATGTTTTGGCACTAAGTGCCGCACTATATGGTGTTAAAGCCATCATTGCAGTCATAGAATCATAGAATTCACAGTGCAGAAGGACACCATTCTTGGAAAGAGTATCCTACTTAAGCCCATGCCTCCACCCTATCCCTGTAACCCAGTAACCCCACCTAACCTTTTGGACACTAAGCGGCAATTTAGCAACCCACCAATCCACCTAACCTTCACATTTTTGGAGGAAACCGGAACACCCGGCTGTGGACCGCTGCATCCTATGTCTTACCTCCCACAACACTCAGACACAGTGCCCAGCCATTACGGTCTGATTGCGATGCCAGGCAATAGTCAGTTAGTCACCCGAGGCCGGAATGGAACCCGGGACCCTGGACTTGTGAGGCAGCAGTGCGAACCACTGTGCCACCGTGCCACTGCAGAACACTCAGCCGCCTCAATGCCACTTTTCCCGCTTGAATTATTGAATTAAACCACCTTTCTACATTCCTTCATTGTCTCTCTTGTTAGATTGCTTGAATGATATTCAGTCAGAGTGATGCCATTTCTTAACCAGTGCAGCACTGGAAATACAAAAGACATTGGGTGGAAATTTCCATTTTGTAGACTAAGGGCGCGATTTAATGGCTGCGTTGCACTGAAGTGAAAGGGCAGTGAGGCAGTTAAATTGCAGGAGAGGCCAAAATAGGAACCGTGCCAGGCGTCGATCTGTTTGCGATCTAACAGGCCCATTCCTGTTGCTGAAATAGGCATACTGCAGGGATCAGCTCTGGGTCCTCTGCTGTTTGTGATTTTCATTAATGACTTGGATGAGGGAGTTGAAGGGTGGGTCAGTAAATTAGCAGACAACACGAAGATTGGTGGTGTTGTGGATAGTGAGGAGGGCTGTTGTTGGCTGCAAAGAGACATAGATAGAATGCAGAGCTGAGTTGAGAATTGGCAGATGGAGTGTAAGCCTGAGAAATGTGAGGTTGTCCATTTTGGAAGGACAAATATGAATGCGGAATACACGGTTAACGGTAGGGTTCTTGGCAATGTAGAGGAGCAGAGAGATCTTGGGGTCTATGTTCATAGATCTTTGAAAGTTGCCACTCAAGTGGATAGAGCTGTGAAGAAGGCCTATGGTGTGCTGGCGTTCATTAGCAGAGGGATTGAATTTAAGAGCCGTGAGGTGATGATGCAGCTGTACAAAACCTTGGTCAGGCCACATTTGGAGTACTGTGTGCAGTTCTGGTCACCTCATTTTAGGAAGGATGTGGAAGCTTTGGAAAAGGTGCAAAGGAGATTTACCAGGATATTGCCTGGAATGGAGAGTAGGTCTTATGAGCAAAGGTTGAGGGTGCTAGGCCTTTTCTCATTAGAACGGAGAAGTATGAGGGGAGACTTGATAGAAGTTTATAAGATGATCAAGGGAATAGATAGAGTAGACAGTCAGAGACTTTTTCCCTGGGTGGAACAAACCATTACAAGGGGACATAGATTTAAGGGGGGATGTCAGAGGTAGGTTCTTTACCCAGAGAGTAGTGGGGGCATGGAATGCACTGCCTGTGTAAGTAGTTGAGTCGGAAACATTAGGGACCTTCAAGCGGCTATTGGATAGGTACATGGATTACGGTAGAATGATGGCGTGTAGATTAATTTGTTCTTAATCTAGGACAAAAGTTTGGCACAACATCGTGGCCGAAGGACCTGTTCTGTGCTGTATTTCTCTATGTTCTATCGAGATCCTGCTGTAGCGTGGCGAGAAACCAATAATCACCACTTAAGCCCAACCACCATGCAATTAACGGGAGCCACCCCTATCTAATGCCGCCCCCCCCCCCCCCCCCCCCCCCCCCCCCCCATGATCTAACATCTTCTCAGCAAGTGGTCACATGGGCACTGATTAGTCCTCCTTTTTAAAAATGTGAAGCCGGCAAAATGGCTGTTGTGGGCACCCGAAGAGGTGAGTAGCCATCTTCGCTCCTGGGCAATGAGCCTGGGGCTCTAAGGTTTCTGTCCCGTGCCCGGAGCAGGGTGGGGGTGCCACCAGGGAGCCAGCCTCAGTAGGGGTGAGCTGCCTTTGGCGGTGGGGGGTGCGGAGCAGTAGGGGGTGGCTGCCCATTGTCTTGGGGGGGGGTTTCAGCGCTCGCGGGTCCGCCATGCCAACTCCTGGACCGTGTGTTCCTGTTCCGGGGCCAACCCAAACCCCCTTGCCCCATTGACCACCCATAACTCCCACTTACAGGGGAGACCTATGGCCACGCAGCTGAAGGCTATTTGGAATTGGCAGTCGTGGTTAAGAGAGTCCCTCACACATCCCAAGTGGATCCCAGTGGATAGTGTTAGGCTAAATCTCAGTTCAATGAGTGAGTCGACACAGTAAGGCTTCAATCAAGTAGATAGTTTTTACTTAGGATTGTAACACGTACAGCCATCTGAGTTATGGCTGGAGAAGGCGCATTCTGCCGAGCCTCAAGTTACACACACTGATAAAGGTTGTTCCGCGCGCAATAGCCTTGGGCGGGTTACATAGCTGCCCACTCACAGTACTGTTGCTAACATAAATGTTATCTAAACCGCCACCCCCATTGCCCTCCTTAGTCAGAGCTAGAAGCAGCTGCAGAAATATACCTTACAATAGGAGTGGCATGTACTATGTGGGGGTTGTTGCCTGACATCGCAATCAGACCGTGATGGCTGGACACTGCCTGAGTATTGTGAGAGGTAAGACTTAGACGCAGTGGTCAGCATCCAAACACCCCAGGGCTGGGCCCCAGCACCGGGGACATTTCCACGATCAGAGTGGAGGGGAGGGGACTGGCACTCAGTCTCGGAATCCCCTCTGCGGCTGGTGGTGCGTGAGCAGGGCATGCTGGGTGGAGGTGAGAGGAAGCAATGGGGGGACTGGAAGGTCCCAGGATGGAAGACACCGCTGGTTGTCCATCCCACACCCTCTTCCAATTCTTACAGATATTAAAAGGTGTGGACGATACCTTGGACTCCCCTGAAGTTTCCCTAGTGGTGCTGTTGGTAGGCCAGGTGGCCAGATGGCAAAAAAAGCAGTGTCAACAGAGGCTCAAGGCGGCGGTCCATGTGCAGGGCCCTACCCCACACCCTGCAGACCCGGGCGCCCAACAGGCCAGGGAGGGACCCAGAGGGGGAGGCCCACAATGGTCCATGGTGCACAGGCATTGCTGGTCTTTCAAACAAATTACGGACAGCGTGTGCCACAGGAGGCTCCGCCACAACAATAGGACAGTGCGGCACCTGTGCCATGTTCTCGCTGACTTGGCAGCACGTGGAGGAGGATGATACCCACTCCCGGTTACACTGAAGGTCACTTCATCCTCAAGATCATTCCGGGGCTCGAGGGGGTACTTTTGCGGCATCTCACAAGCTACAGCTCACAATTGCATCCATGAACTCACAAATGTCATATTTGTCAGGGCAGCAGACTATATAAACATTGACATGGATTAAGCCCAACAAGATGCCCGGCAGCGGGATTCTCTGCCATTGATGGGATGACTCGAGTCCTGAGGCTAATAGATGGCACGCATGTCGCCTTGCGGTCACCGAGCCTTCTGGGAGTGCCCCACATCAACAGGACGTGTTCCACTCCCTGAACATCCAACTCGCGTGCGACCACCACATGAAGACTTCCCAGGGAGTGTGCACGACAGCTACATCCTGGAGCAGTCGGACGTCCCCAGCCTCTCGAGGACCACCCAGGATGGCCTACTGGCTTTTGGGGACCTGGCTATTGACACCAGGGACGGATGCGGAAACCCGATACAATGAGGCCCATGCGGCCACCCGGTCTGTCACTGAGCAGTGCATTGGACTCCTAAAGATGCAGTTCCGATACCTCGACCGCTCTGGTAGTGCACCCCCAGAGGGTCGCCCGCTTTGCAGTTGTTTGCTGTGTCCTCCATAATCTGGCACAGCAGCGGGGCAAAACCCAGGACACGTGCGTCAAGCCTGGTGACCCACGAGTCAAGCCCCGGCATGTCCTCTCCTCTCTCCCCCCCCGAATATGTGGAGCTGCACCGCAAGCACTGCACTCACTTCCGAGCTCACCTCAGTGATGTGCTCGCTAGGTGCATGCCATTTAAAACCAGTCTGACATCCTGTCGCTGTGTATGGATGTTTTGATGGAGATAATGATTCCGAGGTATGGGCCTGATAATGAGATGCAAATGTATTCCAATGATGCTCTCCTGAAATGCAGCCCACCACTGACGGGGGTAGGGGACGATCATGGCAAGCTTTCACGCTAACGTAAAACGTGACTCTACACTTCTCATGATATCATCCGCTTCCGTCACCAAACCCACCTGACGCTAAGAGGAGCGGAAAATCCCAGGCACTGTCTTTGGAAAACGATGCTGAGGGACATGTATGTCGATGAGAATTAGGTGGGGGCATTGGGGTGGGGACAGGAAAAGGAGGCATTTCTGGTAATGCTCAGGTTACAACTGAATCAGTAACAATTGAACAAAGAGAGGGCGGTCTGAGCTGGACACTTAGAGAAGGATGATGTGGCCAAAACAGTAGTTGAGAGGGCAGCACGGTGGCGCAGTGGATAGCACTGGGACTACGGCGCTGAGGACCTGGGTTCGAATCCTGGCCCTGGGTCACTGTCCGAGTGGAGTTTGCACATTCTCCCCCTGTCTACGTGGGTTTCACCCCACAACCCAAAACCAGGTTAGGTGGATTGGCCACGCTAAATTGCCCCTTAATTGGAAAAAATTATAATTGGGGACTCAACAAAGTAGTTGAGCAGGACCGAGAGTGATAGCATACCCAATGTTCACAGTGACTGAGCATGTAACTAGTGACTTTGATTAAACCCACTTCATTAGCATGGAAATTATTGACAGCAATATTGTCCTCCAACAATTCTATTTGCCTTTTCGTTGTTTTTGTGTTTATATGGGTTAATTGCTCTGTTAAAAATGGAATTTAATAAAAGGACATAAGAGATCATACAATATCGCTGCCGGCAATAGTTTAAAGTTTTGTAAGACATTTATTCACTAATAAAAGGAGATGAGATACAGATAACTAAACAACAAATGATTTCAATATTTCATGTAAAATTCTCTCGCAGAAAATACTGGTGGATAATTAATAATATGAATAATGGGAACGCAGATATTTGAGGTTCCACTGTACATAATTTGAACAACTGAGTACAACTTGTATTTATATAGCATCTTTATGGTACTACATCATCCCAAGGCACTTCACAGGAATGTTAAAAAGCAAAATTTGACACTGAGTCACATAATGTGCTATTATGTCAAAAAGCTAAAAACTTTACCAAACAGGCAAGTTTTAAGGATTGTCTGAAGAAGGGGAGAGAGGTACAGAGGCAGAGATGTTTAAGAAGCATTCCAAAGCTTTGGATGTAGGCAGCTGATGGCATGTCCACCAATGGTGGAGCAATTAAAATCGGGGATACTCAAGAGACTTGAGACTTTTCAACTTAATTTAATTCAATTGGACTTTAATCTTTATAATACTACAATAAACTTTATACAGTTAGTGGTATAATTATTAAACCAAAGCTGTTATATCAAGAACTATCTGTTACAGTAACCGATATCTGACCAATGGTCACTGAACTATTTCCAGACCTGACCGTGAGTGACCTGTATTATGGGCCAGGGTTTAGAGAACCCCAAAATGTATCATGGAGTTCATCTGATCCACAACTTTTAATAGATTGTAGTATAGGGAGCACATGGCCCACTCTACAGGTGGAGCGGAAATGGAAAAGTATTTTTTAAAGCAAAACAATGTTTATTATATGAACTCAAGTTAATCTTTTTAAAACGTGCAGTGAACATCTTAGCAAACATAAATTTAAATACAACCCCCTAAGACGACAACACTAAGTAAACCTTTAAGCTTTCCTTTTAACATCCATAAGACTTAAAAACAAAACCTTTAACAGAAGCACCTCAGGTTTAACTTCACTACTGAGAACAGTTACCACGTTGAAATCAGCAAATGGACATTCATAAGCTTGCAGAGATTCACACACATAGAACATAGAACAGCACAGAACAGGCCCTTCGGCCCTCGATGTTGTGCCGAGCAATGATCACCCTACTCAAACAAACGTATCCACCCTATACTCGTAACCCAACAACCCCCCCCCCCCCCCCCTTAACCTTACTTTTTAGGACACTACGGGCAATTTAGCATGGCCAATCCACCTAACCCGCACATCTTTGGACTGTGGGAGGAAACCGGAGCACCCGGAGGAAACCCACGCACACACGGGGAGGACGTGCAGACTCCGCACAGACAGTGACCCAGCCGGGAATCGAACCTGGGACCCTGGAGCTGTGAAGCATTTATGCTAACTACCATACTACCGTGCTGCCCTGTACATCCTGCTGTAATTGCATCTTCTCCAAAACTAAAATGGAACCAAACCACCCTGCAGCAAAAAGCCTAAAGCGAAAGTAAAAAGCTGATGGACAGCCCAGCTCCACCCACTCTCTGACATCACTGCAGTAATAAACAATCATTTCTTAAAGGTACTCTCACATGACACCTGTTTTTAACAGAGCTAAGTACATGTTGTGCGCTGCCTCGCACCCGCGCGGATCTGGGCATGTCGGTTAACTAGTGGGAAAGGTCAAAATCGAGACTCATGCCGGGCGCTAATCAGTTTGCAATCTAACTTGCTCGCTCTTGATGGCAAGTTCTGGATGTCTCCCAAATATGGCGAGCATATTATTAACCCTCATTTGCATTCATTTGAATCTCGCTGGCGAATGCAACAGTCTCCCAGGAATTAACCGGCTCTGCATCAAAAATGTATTATTTGAAGCGGTGGGGAGGGGGGTGGGGGGGGGGAACGGAAGACCCCTCAGTGGGGTTGTCTTGGTCGAGGGGCTGAAGCATTCTAGGACGGAAGGTCATCCCTTGACAGTGGGGAGTGAAGGCTTTGCCTCGGTGAAACCTTCAAGCCACCTTTAAATATTGTGGAGACCCATAACAGGGGCAACTACAACAGCTACCTTTCTGTCCTACCAAACACCCAGGAGAGAGACCTGTTCTTGGTTCCATGCTGAAGGTCATTTTAACTCCTTTTTACTGTGAGCAGCCTCAAGCTTCACAGATGAAGTTTATTGCTAATGAGAAATTGGCCTTATTAGTTGTTAAAGCATTTCACAGCTGCAGGTTGTGTTTGCAGTTTGCTCTTACTTGTAGCTGTAAATGCCTGGAGGTTGCTGTTTCCTTCTTTTTCTGTAGCCTGGATTAAGGAAAGGGAGGATGAAAATAATACCTGCTGCTTGGGATGGAGTATGGGAAGGGGAGCTCTTTCTTTCTTCTTTCTCTCTTCTGGCATGCTCTGGGCTGGTGTGATTTTCCACTGCTGCAGAGTCAGCTGCTTGGAGCTGCAGGAGGGAGCGAGAGAGAGGCAGATTGACCCGAATGAGCAACTTGATGAAGGTGTTGCAGAAATGCTTTTGCAGTTTGCTGGTGATTTTATACTGAGTGTTGCATGTCGACATGCGCGTCATTACGGGTCTAACATGTTGGATGCTGAGGGTGTTTCACTGCACCTTGAATGCCAATAGAACATGTGGATACCAAGCTTCGGTTCTAATGAAATCAGGCCGTATAATTGGAGGCTCATGGACAGAGATTAATACGTACAATGACTCTACAGCAAGGGTTCTCCATTCTGTTGAGGTCCTGAATGCGGTGATGCAGTGTGTTAGGTTTTCTTTGTACAAATGAACTGTTGTAGCTTTATATTTGTACCGGTATTCTGTAGTGAAAAGGTACTTGTGTGTGTATGGCATGGTGCCTTTTCCTTGTTGATTAATGGTAAGTGTGATTTCATAGGATTTCATAGAATTTACAGTGCAGAAGGAGGCCATTCGGCCCATCGAGTGTGCACCGGCCCTTACAAAGAGCACCCTACTCAAGCCCACTTATCTACCCTATCCCCATAACCCAGTAACCCCCCCTTAACCTTTTTGGACAATAAGGGCAATTTAGCATGGCCAATCCACCTAACCTGCACATCTTTGGACTGTGGAAGGAAACCGGAGCACCCGGAGGAAACCCACGCAGACACAGAGATACTGTGCAAACTCTACACAGACAGTGACACAGCTAGGAATCGAACCTGGGACGCTGGAGCATTGAAGCAACTGGGCTAACCACTATTCTACCATTCTGCCTTTTATGGAATATTTTTTTTTTTAAATTTAGATTACCCAATTATTTTTTCCAATTAAGGGGCAATTTAGCATGGCCAATCCACCTACTCTGCACATTTTTGGGTTGTGGGGGCGAAACCCACGCAGACACGGGGAGAATGTGCAAACTCCGCACGGACAGTGACCCAGAGCCGGGATCGAACCTGGGACCTCAGCGCCATGAGGCGGCTGTGCTAACCACTAGGCCACCGTGCTGCCCCTTTTATGGAATATTTAGGAGTTGGTTTTCATCTCTTTGTATAATGGTACTGCTTTTTTTCAGGGAAATTCTGTGTTACCGTGCCACCCATATGCAGCTCACCAATTGCTCCATTTGCAGCTTTTCAGTCAACAGCAACCCTTCCCCATCCACCATTTTTAATAATTGATGCTGCGCCACAAGTCTCCTCCAACTCTTTAGCCAGGGCTCTCACTGTCTTCGGTGCAATTTGGTAACCTGCAGGCATGCCCATCTAGGAGAGAACATATCTCCCTCCACTCTCTACACAACGGGCGGGATCCTCTGACTCCGGGCGATTCATGCAACGCCACTCCGATGCCGGTCCACCGATTCTCCGGTCACCGGAGAATTGGTGCCGACACAGTCAGCGCAGCGCCGTGGCAGTCGAGTGCTCCCCCCCCCCCCCCTCCCCGGCGATTCGCCACGCGGGATAGGCCGAGTCCCGCCGCACCGTTCACATGTGGTCCTACCCGGCAGGACTTCGGCATCAATCCTGCGGCGGGCAGCCTGGTGGGAGGGGGTGGCGGGGGCCCGACCCCGGGAGGGAAATCCGCCGTGGCCTGGGGCCTACCGATTGGCGGGCTGGCTTCTCCTGGTGTGGGCCTTCTTTACTCCACTCCGGGCCCCTGTAACTCTCTGCCATGTTGTGTCAGGGCTGGTGCGGAGAAGGAAACTAGCGCGCATGTGCGAGTTCGCGCCGGCTGAAATGCGCATGCACAGACCCGCGCCGCCCGTTTGACGCCGCTATTGGCAGCTGGAGCTGGCAGCGTTTACGATGGCGTCAACACTTAGCCTCAGGATCAGAGAATCCTGCCCAATATTTCTCCTGAAATTCCCCAAAAATTGGTTAAAAGGTGCCAAAACCGTCAAGCAGGAGCCGCCTTTGTGCGACCGCTCACTCCATGGCGGCCACCAGAAGTCATCGAGGTACTGTTCCGTTTAATAACAAAATATTCTCAAGTGGCTTCTCGGGGGCACACAGGCCATGTCTCAGAGAGTGATGAGCCTTTCAATCAAACATTGATGCATGAACATTTATGAACTCTGGAAGCATCAGCACCATAGGTGCAGCAGCCAACAATCAAACACTCAAGAGCTGAGCTTCAGCACTGGGGATATCCTCGTGACCAAAGGGTGAGTGTGTGGATCAGGGGAGGGCACCCGAGCACGGTCTGACTCATGTTTCTGGCAGGGTCTGGAGTCTAGGGGCTTCTGCTGTGGCCTGGGGTGAGTGTGCTGTTGAGGTTTTCCAGCACGACTGGCTCGCTGGATGGCACCAGAGAGGAAGCAGGAAGGGGGAGGCTTGGGGTTGTGAGGGTCCCAAGGTGGAAGCTCTAACTGATTGTCAATCTCCTTCAATTCATTACAGATTTAACAGATGGCTCGTGTTGTTGGTCCCGCAGAAGCTGCCCTTACGGTGCTGGTAGCAGCCCAGGCGGCTAGACGCCCGAGAAGGCAGCAACATCGATGCAGGCTGGAGGCGGCACCCCATGTGCAGGGGGCCACTGCACACCCTGAAAACCTTCCTGCTCAATAGACCGAGGAGGAACCGGGGGGTGATTGGCCTTTCAATGAGACGACGGACAGCATGTGTTGTAGGAGACGCTAGTGCGGCACCTGTGCCATGTCGTCACGGATTTGGCACCCTGTGGAGGAGGAGGACACCTGATCCCAGAGTCCGTAAAGGTCACTGCAGCCCTGAACCTTCATGCAACCGGATCATTCCAGTGCTCGATGTGGGGGCATGTGCGGCATTTCACAAGCTGCAGCCCACAAATGCATTCGTAAGGTCACAGATGCCCCTGTATGTGCAGGTGTCAGACCATATCAACTTTGAGCTGGACCAGGCTTATCAAGATGCCCAGGCTGCAATATTGTCCACCATCGCAGGTATGCCCCAGGTCTCCTTTGAATGTTCATCTGTGCTGATGCACTTTCATCTGATGTGCATCAGCAACTATGTGGTAATCTCCAGATTTTGCTCCAGATCCTGTCCATTTATGTCACTCAATGAGGTGTGTGTCTCTGTGTTGGTGGAAGGTGGGGATGATAGCTATGTCGTGTCGATGGTGGTCTCCTCGAAGACTTCCTCCAAGGTGGTCTCTTGGATGGCAAGGGGGTAACGGCTCTGGATGGCCCTGCCCCATCAGAAGGGGGTCCTGCGAGACAGTGGACAAGTGTTCAGTGAATGGAAAGGATCATTTTGTCTGACGTGAACAACTGATTTGAGACAAGTCCTCTGGCTGAAGGGGTAGTGGATCCTCACCTCTGTGGCACAGGCCAACCTTGCACTCTCCTTGTACAACCCCGCTATCTCCAGCACCTGGTCCTCATAGGGGATGAGGACTCGAATGCCTGGTACTCCCCCCCCCCCCCTGTCTTGGCCCTTTCCTGCTTATTATGGCCATCTTCTCCTGCAAGGACAATGAAAGGGCTTTGTGAGCCGCACGCTTGATGGGTCCGGGGGGGTGGTTTATAGCTGATGGTATGTGTGGACACCGCACTTGAACATGAAGAGTTGTGCTGGTGGGTGCCCATGGGTTCTGAGGAGCAATCATGAAGATTCAATGTGGTAAGGACATGAGGTTTCAGCCAGTGATTTGTGGAGGTGGGGCGTGGGGGTTGAGAATTTGAGTGGTGGCAGGCGAAACAGGCCTCACGGTAGCATGGTGGTTAGCATCAATGCTTCACAGCGCCAGGGTCCCAGGTTCGATTCCCGGCTGGGTCACTGTCTGTGTGGAAGTCTGCACGTCCTCCCCGTGTGTGCGTGGGTTTCCTCCGGGTGCTCCGGTTTCCTCCCACAGTCCAAAGATGTGCGGGGTTAGGTGGATTGGTCATGCTAAATTGCCCGTAGTGTAAGGTTAATGGGGGGATTGTTGGGTTACGGGTATACGGGTTACGTGGGTTTAAGTAGGGTGATCATTGCTCGGCACAACATTGAGGGCCGAAGGGCCTGTTCTGTGCTGTACTGTTCTATTCTAGGTGGCAACATACCCTTGCAGCTCGGTGGAGGTCATTGGTCTTCTTCTGACGTTGAACAGCGGTCCTCTTTGTCATGATGCCCACACTGACAGCCGCTACCACTACACCACAGGCAGGATTGGGGACCCTGCTGCTGGCCCTCTGACCCCCCTCAGACGAACAGGTTGTCCCGTCTCGCATCGAGAAGCCTGGCCAGGTCGGCATCCCCAAAGCAGGTCTGCCCGCTGCCATGCTCGTGTGTTGACTGGGAGTGATGATGAGGGAGCGTTTAAAATCAGCTCCCCCTTGTGAGCGGCGAGACGCTGAGGCGTCAGTCCAGCAAATCAGACTGCAAAACAGCCAGTAATGGCAAGAATCTCGTGGGGGGGCTCATTTCCTGCTCTAAGTGCCATTGAATATGGGCCGCGAACCTGCCAATCACACCCAAAATAACACTTTAAAATGTTTCCATTAAATCGTGCCCATTGAATTTGATTATTATAATAATGTTACAAGCATATGAGTCATCCGTCCTATTTTTCTCTGTTGGGCCTGAATATCCTCATCTTCTGGTTACCAAACAGTCCAGAGGGGTTTTCTTCCCTGGAGGAGACTCTTGTGAAAAAAATGCAGCCAATGACAAAACCTAAGTGATGGTTATCATCACTCCAGTAAAATGGTCAGGCATCACCACACGTTGCCCTCAGCCAACATCTTGAGATCACTCCATCGTCAGTGACAGGTTAACAGCAGGTCCTTGTCCATTCAGGTCAAACTTAGTTCACTTAGCTTAGTTGGGGGAAGGGCATTGTTTGAGGCCGATGCTGTTTTTTTAACCAAAATGCTAACAGTCTCTGTGAACTGAAGGGGAGTGAAAAGTTAGAAGCCAAATTAAGTGTTTAGAATGCATTGTACAATATTAGAAACCTACGGGAGCATCAGCAACTTTATTGATTATTGTTCGGCTTAGTAACAACCACTTCCAGTGTTGGAGAATAAATGGCTTTTAAAAACAATTTGAAACATGATTTTACCATCTATTTCCAATCTTAGCATGTCGTAAAAAAAAAGCTCCATAATTATTTTTATGTGTTCAGTTCATTTTATTTTACATTTGAAGGTAAATTGAGAGTGAGAAGCAATGGTTAGGAAATGATTAAGTAACTGAATACATGACTTTAAGCAGATCCCAATTAACCGGAGAGGAAAACAAAATCACCATGAACAAGGCATTGTTCGAAAACCCTTGCTTCAACAATTAGTCAACTAAAGAAGTACATACACTGTACAATTGCTTTACTTTATCTTCACGTTGATTAACACAGCAATACCATTTCAGCAGATTTTAAGGGAGCTCTCCTTTTAAAAAGGTCTACATAATAATGAAATAAATCAAACTGAAATCTATTGTCACATTACTTGCGCGTGATGTCACTGTGGGATTATAATACACAGCTCTTTACTGCTTCTGCCTCTTGCCCAGGGTTTGCAGAATCAGGTAGAAATCAAGAAGAAACAGGAAGGATATGCTAATTAAGGAATAAGCATTAAAATATGACAAATTCAACATATTGTTTACTTTATATAAAGTCAAAACTGCTCAAAGAATTTAAACCTGGCGAAGTTACTGCTAACCTTCAATATCATGGGAAGCAGATACTTAGCTAATGGGAAAAAGGTATGGTAATTCACACTACAAAATTAATGTACATATGTTCCAACTGTATGACCGTATTTAATTTATTGTAGAAAATAATGGCACATATTATACATACAAAACCAAAAATAAATTACAAAATGTCAAATTTATCTTTATCCATCTGTAATTCGTATTCTAAATAATGCCATAATGTTACTAAATAATCTGCCTCTTTAGTTAGCATTTTAATTTGAGAAGTTGTTTTCTTAAATACAATTACTCTGTCTAAATGCAGAGAGTGCATCCCAGATTGAGAAGTGCAGTGTACACAAACAGTGGGATGTTATAGGAGCCAACCACAGTGAAATGCCAGTGTTTAACGAAGGAGCAGGAATTACATTGAAAATGTTCCTATGTAAATGTACCATTTCTTTCTCATTCAGACACCAGGGTTCATGAACTCCCCCTGGCCATAGTAACAATAGTCCAAGCCTCTAAAGGAAGAGAAATAGCCTGAATTAAAACTGTTTCCCCTCCACATCAATAACCTGCAATGTGACAGAGCTGGAGGGATCCCAACATGTTGTCAGCCCATACTCTTTCACAAGAATTAAACCCATGGTGGCAGAACCCCAGGACCAGATACGGGCTGCAAGCTTTTTAATCATCTTGTTTTAAATAATATCAATCTGCAATCCTGGAATAAATGCATTCTTCACTGACTGTCACTTCTAGCTAAAGTGTAATCTTCGTACTGTTTACTGCAGTCACAGGTTCAAAAGTCCTAATTTGTCAGTTTTTCCCTCACACTTCCTTCACATACATTGCCTCTATCTGCATTTCTTTAAATCTCTAAGTGTTGAGTGCTTATTGTTTCAATTATTTTCTTACAAGTCTGTGTGCTGTGTGTGATATGTTTTTGAAATGCCCAAATTGTAATGTAAATTTGGGCAGAACAGAATCCAGTCTGTTTTTATGTCCTCCAAAAGAATGAACCTTAAAGGCTAAACATATACCTCCTTTTTATCCTATTAAATCTTAAACTGACCCTGTGCACACATCTGATGATAAATGTTACAAGACAGTATGTCCGTAGTATAAATTAAGTCAACTAAACCATCTTTAGCTATTGATTTGGCCGCAGAAATTCTACTTGTTTTTAAAGGATTAACAATAATATATAACATGGTATTAGATAAATAGCTAAATCCAAATTCAATAATGAGAACTTCAAGAACATGATCATATGACAAATTAATCAAATTAAGCATTGTAATTATTTGCTTTTGCTAAAAGATATATATGATATTTTGCAGGGTTCCTCTCCAGCATTGCACTTTCCTCTTCTACCAGGAGGGTGAGGGTTGGGGCCGTAGATCTCTCCACAACTGCTCTCGAAGCTGTGTGATAATAGACCAATCGGTAGTGCATGTCTGGAGTGCTGGGATGAGCCAGCCAGGCTGACAGATGTTCAGCTGAGCTTGGTTAAATCATCCTCTATTTGGCTGGCTGCTTCACTTCATGGACAGCTTCTAAGGGACTTTGATTATGTGTCCAATATCGTGCACATATGGACTTTCTGCATATGCATGACTTCTTCACGGGACTTTGTGCATGCATTATTGGAATCCTGAAAAAACAAGACCTACAAAATATCTGTGATTCAAAAAGAGCAGATAATTCCACTTACAACAGCTATATTTTATTTTCAATAAAGGGGATCCAATAGATGTAGCACATTTGGATTTTCAAAAGCCGTTCAATAAGTTGTCATATAAAAGGTTACTACACAAGCTAAGAGTTCATGGTGATAGTGGCAATACATTAGCATGGCGGGAGGATTGATAAACTGACAGGAATCAGAGTTGGGAAAAATGGGTCATTTTCCGGTGGGTATACTGTAACTAATGGGGTGCCACAGAGACCAGTGCCTGGGCTTCAACCAATTAAAATTGACATTAATGACTTGGATGAAGTGAGCAAAACATTTGGCACGAGAGCAGAATTCACCAAACACAAATTCTGTATGGCCTCCAGCGGGAAACGCGGTGTAATTTCCACCGGGTGGATCGGTGCGATCCAGATCGCAATCCACGCACATTTAAAATGTTTTTTGGAGCCAGGGGTGATCGGCACCATGATTCCTGAAGAGGTTAGTAAGGCATTTTTAAAGGTAGCCCCAATCTCAGTATAACCCTCAAACCCCCACCACTTCTCGCTCGCACCCATTTAGTTTCCCTCCTCCTCGGGAACCCCCATTCAGGCCCAGCCCTTAGCAGTTGCAACGTGAGTACTGTCCAGTGATGTCCTGACCACCCGGAGGCTACAAAGGCCTCCGAGCCCCCCCAGAATGGTCATCACATCTATCCAGAGAATTCAACAGAGGTCTTCATTGAGGAACCCTTGCACCACAATGTCTGAGTGGAACCAGCTACTTCTATGGTGCAAAAGTACCTCCAGTGCAGACATGCTGTTCAGGCATCAGAGGTTGAAAAAGACCCAGTCTAAACAAAAGCTGTCAGACTGCACACCTGCTCTTTCTAAAAAGCACTTGAGAGTTAATGGACCGTGTAGTGCTATAAAAACGAACAAAACATAACCTTCCTTTGAGATAGCCTTCAGCTGTCAATCAAGAGGCTCATAAACATCAAAGGGGTGTGAAATTCAATGTACACAACCAGGAACAAAGGTATAAAAGCAGATATAAAGTAAAGCCTCCGTAGTCCCAGATGACCACAGGCTGCTTTCCCCTTTGAGAGGATGTTGACTGATGTTGATTTAACCTGAGGATCACCATACCTCAGGTGAGGGGCAAGGTTGAGAAGGTGAGACCTTCTTGAATAACCTCATCCGGTACGGAAATTGAGCCCATGCTGTTGGCCTCACTCTGTATCACAACCAACTGTCCAGCCAACTGAGCTAAACCAGCATACTACAACATTGAAACCACAGAGCCTAGTGAAACGTCAAGGGGAGTGAAATGCTTCTCCAAGAAACAAGCTGCAGAATGGCTTTCTGTTGTGAGAGGGTTTTAGGACAGACAGGTGCACCTGTGATTTGCCCTGCTATGCGGTGTTAAACATGAAATAAAGCTGGCTTCAAGTCTTCACAAACCCCCATCCTGGGGGAGACTACACACCTGGCCCCCTCCAGCCCAGCCCGAGTCCCCCAACCCCCACTTCCCATGTCATCTGGCCAGCATTGTGGTGCCCTTGTACACCCTAGAGATAAATGGAGAGGCATACACACCTGCTTGATCCCCCTCAGAGTTCCTGGCACCTGGTCCCAACTTTTAAGGACCTGTAGTGATTCGCGTCCCGGTGGTTTGCCGTTGAGGGCGGCGGTGGGAGAGTATTGGAAGGCCGCAGAATTTGACTTTAATCTTAATAATGAGATTAAAGTGAATGCAGGTTAGCTGTGATCAGTTTCCTGCCCTTTCTGGTGAGATCCTGCTCACACCAGCTGGAGCGGGCTGGGAGAATGGGAAACAAATCCCATTTCAGGGCTCTCCCAATTTCCCAAAATAGCGTGATTTGTGCCGGCGCATCGTGTTTGGAGAATTGATCCCATAATGTGGGAAAATTTGAGATTCTCCAGTTTAATGGGAAGAATAGAAAAGTAGAATGTTATTCATATGTAGAATAACTGCAGAATACTGTGGTACAGAGGGATCCGGTTGTCTTCATACATGACAATCCAAAGTGAACATTCAGGTGCAGCAGGTAACAAGGAAGGCAAATGGAATGTTGGCCTTTATTGCAAGGGTGATGCAGTATATAAACAGGGAAGTCTTGCAACAGCTGCACAAAGTATTGGTGAGACTGCACTTAACTTAGTGTGTACAGTTTTGGTGTCCTTACTTAAGCAGTGATGTACTTCCATTGGAAGCAGTTCAGAGAAGATTCGTTAGGTTGATCCCTGTGATGAAGAGGTTGTTTTTCATAGAATCTTTACAGTGCAGAAGGAGGCCATTTGGGCTATTGAGTCTGCACCGACCCTCTGAAAGAGCAACTGATCTAGACCCACTCCACTGCCCTATTCCTGTAACCTCAGCCCACCTAATCTGCACATCATTGGACACTAAAGGGAAATTTTAGCATGGCCAATCAACCTAACCTGTACATCTTTGGACTGTTGGAGCAACTTGGAGTAACTGGAAGGAACCCATGCAGATATGGGGACAATGGGCGGCGCGGTAGCACAGTGGTTAGCACTTATGCTTCACAGCTCCAGGGTCCCAGGATCGATTCCTGGCTTGAGTCACTGTCTGTATGGAGTCTGAACGTTCTTCCCCGTGTCTGTGTGGGTTTTCTCCAGGTGCTCCGGTTTCTTCCCACAGGAAGCCCACCCTAGATACAATTTTGGATGACAGGATCTCGCTTCCAACCATCTGAAGAGTTGGTGGGGAATGACGGGCAGCAATGCTTCCGGCCCGATCACCGCTCTGGCCGTCCATAAGGCCCCCCCACCCCACTGCTCAATTCCCTCCCCCACCAGGATCCGCAGCCGCCACGCGAGTTTCCCGACCGGCCATACCACATTAGTTCCACGCCGTCGGGAACTCGGCTGGTCGGGAGCAGAGTGTCGCTGGGTGGGCTTCTGTCAACACACCCCCCCCCCCCCCCCCCCCCGGCTGTGCAACGTAATTTGCGGTCACTTGGATATTCGGGGCCCGGAGAATCGCCGAAGCAGCGCCGGGTCCGACTCCATCAGGAACTTTGATTCTCCACCCCCGCGCCAAACTCGATTCCCACGCGGTGCTGTGGAGAATCCAGCCCCACATCTAAGTTACAAGAGTATCTAACTACAGAAACTGAAAGAACAAATGTCTTGTATTTCAAAGCCTGTAAATTAAAGAATTCTGGAAACAGATGACTTCTTTTTGGTTCCCTATTTGAGACTGGGTGTGGTTCACGGCTCTATGAGGTGCCACACAAAATCTCCTACCAAAATGGGCGCAACCCCACAGAATAGTGGCAGGGTCTAAAATATACAACTCTGCAATGGTGTCAGCAAAGCCCACTACCCACACATTTATCCTGGGGCCATAAAAATCCCACACTCCAGGAATGGGAATGCTATCATTGAGTCCCAACCACCAGTTTTCAATTACCCTTGCCTCTATTCTGACACAGATGGTGACATGAAAATCCAGGCCAATTTAAGGCCAAAATCTAGAACGTGCCTGGTAAAAAGATGAGCTGTCAGGCCTGCATTTAGCTTCATTGGAACACTGTGCGAGGCCAAGGACATTACTACTTTAACATTCACATACAGAGCCAGGCAGACTACCTTGGTCACTGGTCGTCCTGCCACAGCTGGCACAGTTCACTACTACCTCTTGGTGAAATGCATTGTTCTTAATGAGGTCTTTGCAGGGTCTGCATGACTTTTAAATGCGTTCTCCTCGCATGCTGCCTCCACCTCCTTCCATCCATTTTGCACTGTTCCTCCTTCAGTAAAATTGCACATTTTTGGAATTCCATGCCTGATTGTCATAACCTCTTACCGTGGGTGGGCGAAAATATCCTGATAATTTTAGAGGCCCTCAAACTGGCAAGACCAGTTTAATTGACGTGCAAGACAAACACTGCTATAATTATAGCAATTTCTCTTGAATGTTTCTTCAGGCGGCAGACGCCAATGTAAAAATAGTTTGCTTTTAGGCGGGGAGGGGGTGGGGGCTGGAGACGACCGCCGTGTGCATGCACGGACTCAGAACCGGAGTTGCGGGGGCCCGTATCCGCAGCCAAAGCTGCGTGAATCTCCCTGGGTGCCTGCTAGCTCCCAGAAGGTAAGTCAATCAACTTTTATTTTTTGCAGGAAACTGGTGAGTGTAATGCCAGCATTTTTAGGCCATCGTGGGGACATAGCCCCATTTTGGGAGAATCCAGCCTGTGATCTTACTGCAGTAATTAATTATCGGTCTCCGTCCTGTAAAGATAAGTTGATCATTACATTGACCACCATACTTGTTTAGACTGTGATTTAAATGTCCAGTGATCTTTAATTTCGTAAAAGAATTGTCCTGCTGTTGAACATTAAAACAAATGTAAGCATCTGAAAAATACTATTGATTGACAGGTGATCTGCTTTGAAATGAAAATAATAAAGAAGCTTCAACTTAAAAAAGGTCATCTGGGGTGTTGCTGTTTCAGTTGACATCATTGTTGATTTTCTTCAAGGGTTTTCATTTAGATAGCTGGAGCTATTATGAATACTTAGCTGAGTTTCAAATGTGTAGAACTATATATCTCGCATGGGGAGCTGTGTTCACATTTTCATTGGCCGGTTCAAGATGTTGTTAAAGCATATCTGTCTTTGATATGGTACGAGCTTGATTTTATCACAGGTTGACCACTTGAGGGGATTTACATGTTTTAAATGGATTTGATAGGTGAGAGGTTTTTTTCAGAATGAAGTGTCTTTGAATAAGACAGCTCGATTAGATTGTTAGAAGTTTATTTCTTAATGTCCATTTCAAGACATCCTGAGGTATGCCCATAGTCAATACTGGGTGAGTAGCTATGGAGGATACATGGGGGAGGCATGGAGGTATCAGGACACAGAGTAGGTATGGAGCAATCAGAACATCGTGGAGGCAGAAGGGCTGGGTGGGAGGGGTGAGCATTTGATGGCCTGACATACATCATTAACACCGGGCTGACTTCCCTGTAAATGAAGGCGCACATTCCAGTCTGCCATCCTGGCCATTTGTCCAACTCTCAGGCTTACCTCCAGAGACAGTGTGCCTGGCTTCATCCCATTCTCTGTCTCCCTGGAATAAAACTACAGTGGCACTGTAACCCACTGAATTTAATTACTTCTGTCTCTCGGACAGTAGCTGCTTATAATGTGGATGGGTAAACTAGCATTTCTAGAAATGTGGGATGTTATGTGCAGGACCTTTGGATGGAGATTCCCTATCAGGTCACAGCTATTGTTGGGTCTGCTTCAGGGCAAAAGCATTGATGCTCAATCAGTTATCTTGCACCAGACATTGCCGCTAACCCCATCACCTCTCATAGGTTCCATGGCCTTTTCTTCAAAAGGAGGTTAATGTTGAAGAAGCCCACTGCAGTAATTGCAAACACAATGCATGCAGATCACCACAGCTGCAGTAAGTTCCCCACTGTTTTCTCCATGGCAACGCCTTGGCCAATTCAAGTCAACTTGCCAAGCAATCAGCATCCCTTGCCTTCTGTGAAATTAATTGTGGTGATCTTTTGAAATTTGACATACTTGTGTTTGTCCTGATGAGTGTAAGAGGACAAGCTTCGGCAACATGTGTCTGTTTTCAGTAATCATAACAAAGGTTTTCCTGGCACTCTGGCAGAACTGTACATCTGTACGTCAAAGAGGTATTCAGTCAGCAGAATTGCTGGCATACAAAAGCAAAATTCTGAATTATGAAAATTGCTGTGAATATGAAATGAAATCATAAAGTCCTGAAAATACTCAGTATCTGTTAGGATCTGTGGAGAAGGAAACAGAGTTCAAACTTTGGGTTAATGACCTTTCACCAGAACTAGAGAAAGTCGGAGATGTAGCAGGTTTTAAGCAAGTATAGTGGCAGCGAAAATCGGGCGGGGCGGGACAGGGACAAGAGTTTGGGGAAGGGGCGAACAAAAGCAAAGATCTGTGATAGGGTGGAAGGCAGGAGAGATTCAACAACAAGAAACAAAGAGGTATAAATGGAAAAAGCAGGAACGTTCATCAACAGCAAAGGCAAATAACGGTTCTGATCTCAATTGCCTAATTGAAAGATGAGGGGCTGTCCCTCAAGCTTATACGGAGCCTCATTAAAATATGTAGGAGGCCAAGGGCAGAGAAGTCGGTGTGAAAGTGTAGGAGGACAAGGGCAGAGAAGTCGGTGTGAAAGTGTAGGAGGCCAAGGGGAGAGGTCGGTGTGAAAGTGTAGGAGGCCAAGGGCAGAGAAGTCAGTGTGAAAGTGTTGGAGGCCAAGGGCAGAGAAGTCGGTGTGAAAGTGTAGGAGGCCAAGGGCAGAGAAGTCGGTGTGAAAGTGTAGGAGGACAAGGGCAGAGAAGTCGGTGTGAAAGTGTAGGAGGCCAAGGGGAGAGGTCGGTGTGAAAGTGTAGGAGGCCAAGGCAGAGAAGTCGGTGTGAAATTGTAGGAGGCCAAGGGCAGAGAAGTCGGTGTGAAAGTGTAGGAGGCCAAGGGCAGAGAAGTCGGTGTGAAAGTGTAGGAGGACAAGGGCAGAGAAGTCGGTGTGAAAGTGTAGGAGGCCAAGGGGAGAGGTCGGTGTGAAAGTGTAGGGGGCCAAGGCAGAGAAGTCGGTGTGAAATTGTAGGAAGCCAAGGGCAGAGAAGTCGGTGTGACAGTGTAGGAGGCCAAGGGCAGGGAAGTCGGTGTGAAAGTGTAGGAGGCCAAGGGCAGGGAAGTCGGTGTGAAAGTGTAGGAGGCCAAGGGCAGAGAAGTCGGTGTGAAAGTGTAGGAGGCCAAGGGCAGAGAAGTCGGTGTGAAAGTGTAGGAGGCCAAGGGCAGAGAAGTCGGTGTCAAAGTGGGACAAAGATTTAAATAACAGGTGACCAGAAGCTTGGGTCTTGCTTGCTGATGAAATTATGACAGATTATTTCCTTTTTTTCTAAATTCCTCATCAGCCACCTTGAGCTATCCTTTACCCTGGAATCTGATAGGCAACATGTGTTACAGGATTCCAGCTGATGACGATGGAGGACACTATCTAATCTCTCTAATTCTAGAAATTCCTTATCAATTTTTCTGCTGACCATGACCCCCGACCCCCACCTCCCTACCCCCTCACCATCTTGAACAGCCTTCTGATCATTGCCTTGGCCTGCATTGCATATGTCCTCCATGGAGTCTTTCCTCTTGCCCTCATAGGTTGTGAATTCATTGAATCTGTTGAAAAGGAACAATGGGGCCTCTTCTTCAATCTCTGCTAAATCCTTGTATTTTAACTAGTTCAGTAGACTATATCCTGTTCTGATCATAGAACAGTACAGCACAGAACAGGCCCTTCGGCCCTCAATGTTGTGCCGAGCAATGATCACCCTACTCAAACCCACATATCCACCCTATACCCGTAACCCAACAACCCCCCCCCCCCCCCAACCTTCCTTTTTAGGACACTACGGGCAATTTAGCATGGCCAATCCACCTAACCCGCACATCTTTGGACTGTGGGAGGAAACCGGAGCACCCGGAGGAAACCCACGCACACACGGGGAGGATGTGCAGACTCCGCACAGACAGTGACCCAGCCGGGAATCGAACCTGGGACCCTGGAGCTGTGAAGCATTTATGCTAACCACCATGCTACCGTGCTGCCCCTTATCTGCCCTCATGTTGGCTTTCCGCTGATATTTTTCTACCGGCCTCAGTTGTGGGCAATTGGTTCAAGTCTGAAAATGATGTAAGTCTAGAATACATTTTCAAATAACTTTTTTTAATATAAAACATTTTATTGAGGTATTTGTGATTTTGTAACAATAACAGAAGAAACAGTGTACATACAAATATAAACATAGTGCAAAGGCCGTCGTCCTCCCTCACAGGTCCCACCTTTCTTACAATTTTCAAATAACTTTTGCTGAAACATGCAAAAGTAAGTTAGCAGACGTTTAGTGAATTAATCTGCATTAATCATATTTATCTCCGGATGCCATTTTAGAAACATTGGTGACAGTAACTGTTAACTCATAAATATAGTTTATTTTCGCACTCAGAAGATCTAACTAACAGTGCAAATTAAAGTCCCAAGGGAACAGTAAGTGAAAAGTATGTACAGTGATAATAGTTTTTGCTGTTCAGACCTGTCCCATGATTATACCATGGATAAAAAATGCATTGAATAGTCTTTATGTGAGATCCATTAATACTACAGTTGCTTGCTGTTTTTGTTTTCTTTTCAATTGCCCTTACTGTCGATTCCTTGTCTGACCTTGCATGTGATTTCCCTCTCAAACATTCTTTAATGTTCTTTAGGCAGTTTGGTTTCTTTTCAATTCCTTCTCCTTGCATAACACAGTATCTTACTACATAGAAGTTACGCCACGGAAAAAACCAGTCCGAATCAACATTTAACACCATACGAAGATATAATCCGATACACATTTACTCAACCTGTCTCTATATCTCTTTATCCCCATTTCCCACATTCCCTTAATTCGCCCTCACCTTTTCGCAACAGTTTGGAGGTGATGTTGCTTTGGCGTCCTGTGGCTTGCTTCTTTTCTGTTTTTCTTGATGAGATATTTGATATTTGTTAGTCTGATGATTGTTCTCGTCTTTGGGCTAATTCAGCTGTATGGTTCAGGGGATCTAGAATTTTACAAATGAACAAAGAACAAAGACAATTAACAATGTGGAGATGCGGAAATACGGATGTGGAGACCCCACCATCTGGCCTGGGCTTGCAAAATCCTACCAACTGTCCTGGCTTGAGACAATTCACACCTCTTTAACCTGGGGTTACCCCTATCTCTGGATCTGTAAAGACTGAACTACCTGCAAATGCTCGCATTCTCAGCATTGTCTGGCATCTTTGAATTTGTCTATATATATGTTTCTGGAACACACCTCTTCATTCACCTGTGGAAGGAGCAGTGCTCCGAAAGCTAGTGTTTGAAACGAACATGTTGGACTTTAACCTGGTGTTGAAAGACTTCTTCCAAAGACAATTACAGAACAGGCCCTCCAAGCCTGCACCGACCATGCTGCCTGTCTGACCTGAAACCCCCTACCCTTCCAGGGACCATATCCCTCTGCTCCCATCCTATTCATGTATTTGTCAAGACGCCCCTTAAAAGTCACTATCGTATCTGCATCCACTACCTCACCGGGCAGCGTGCTACAGGCTCCCACCATCCTTGTAAAAAAACTTGCCTCGTACATCTCCTTTAAACATTGCGCCTCGCACCTTAAACCTATGCCCCCTAGTAATTGATTCTTCCACCCTGGGAAAAAGCTTCTGACTATCCGCTCTGCCCATGCCACTCATAATCTTGTGGACTTCCATCACCCCTCAACCTCTGACGTTCTAGTGAGAACTACCAAGTTTCACCAATCGCTCCTCATAGCTAATGCCTTCCATACCAGGCAACATCCCGGTAAATCTTTTCTGTACCCTCACCAAGGGTCTATACAGCTGCAACATGACTTACCAATTTTTATACTCATTGCCCCGGCCAATGAAGGCAAGCATGCCGTATGCCTTCTTGACTATCTTCTCCACCTGCGTTGCCACTTTCAGTGACCAGTGTACCTGTACACCCAGATCCCTCTGCCTATCAATACTCTTAAGGGTTCTGCCATTTACTGTATATTTCCCATCAGTATTAGACCGTCCAAAATGCATTACCGTGCTTCCTGCTCTCGGTCTGTTATACGAGCTTTTGAGGAATATTTGAAAGATCCTTTACCACTTGCTGTCTAATATCTTTGTGGTACATAACTTTGTAACAAAAACACACAACTTAAAAATCTCATCATTTGAGCACTTCATGTTTTGTGATGGAACATGTTCAGACCTGTCCCATGATTATACCATGGGTAAAAAATGCATTGAATATTTTATTGACATCGAAGACTGGTTGGCCATTTACTGCAACTCAATGTCTGAATTCTTCAGGTCAGGTTTCCCCCTGTTAGACTCCTGAAAAGGTTCTTATCAAAGTCACGATTAATATTCTAAGTATCTGTGGCAAGAAACAACTGTCCGTCCTTGTGCTTCTTGACCTGCCTGGAGCATTTGACATCTGACCCCGATGCCTCGCCACCGGTCATCCAGGTGGATGGGACTACACTTAACTGGCTCCACTCTTATT
Source organism: Scyliorhinus canicula (assembly GCF_902713615.1). Taxonomy (NCBI): domain Eukaryota; kingdom Metazoa; phylum Chordata; class Chondrichthyes; order Carcharhiniformes; family Scyliorhinidae; genus Scyliorhinus; species Scyliorhinus canicula. The sequence continues at coordinate 77,906,926 of NC_052150.1, forward strand.
TATCTAACTATAGCTAAGGAAGCAATCTCCCATTGGCTTCATTTCTTGCTTTCGCACTATTATCTCTGGTATCCCCCGAGCATCTATCCTTGGCCTCCCCCTATTTTGATTTCATTCATAAAGAAAGATCAGTTTTTGCACGTAAGCTGCAACATTCAGCTCGAACTCCCCAACACCTCTCTGGACTATCTCCAAATTGTCAGAGTGCTTGTGCAGCATCCTGGATGAGAAATAATTTCTCCCAACTAAATATTGGGAAGGCTAAAGCTATCGACTTTGGACGCCACAAGAAACTCCACTGGCTGCGACTGAACTAAGTTGTTTCCAATTTCAGGGTCGTATTTGAAGATGAGCATCCAACCACATATCTGCACCATCACTAAAACTGCTTATTTCTATCACCATGACATCACTCGTTTGCACACTTGCCTAAGTTCGTCATTTATGCCTTTAGACTTGACTATTCCAACACACCCATGGGCGGCCTTACACATTCAATCCACAGTAAACCTCAGGTCATTCTAAACTCTCTGTCCATTTTCTTATTCACGCTGAATCCCATTCCAATATGACCCCTGCATTCACTGACTCACATAGGCTCCCAGTGAAGCCACATCTTGACTTTAATACTCTCATCCTTGCTTTCAAAACCCTCCCCATCTCTGTAATCTCCTCCAGACTACACCCCACTGAGGTATCGGCACTCCTCTGATTATGGCCTCTTGAACATCCCTGATTTTAAAAGCTCCCCCATTGGTAGCTGTGCGTTCAGATACCAAGACCCTAAGTTGTGGAATTCCCAAATTAAGCCTCTCTACCTCACTACCCCTCATTCCCCCTTCACAGTGCTCCTTACAACCTTACCAATCTGATCACGTTTTTGGCCACCTTACCTAAAATCTCCTTATGTGACTCATTAATCAAGAATACTCCTGTGAAGCACTTTGAGATGTTTTGCTATGTTAAATGTACTATACAAATCATTGGCATTGTATGAAACTTTCTATCTTCTCTACACACTATTTTCCATTTTGAATGGGTGTACATGGACATTATGTAATGCAGAAAGGAGCTTTATGTAAGTGAATATATTAGTGTGCTAAAAATATATAGAGGAAATTGGACCCAATTGTAACCGATAAAATGGCCTTTTCCAAATTCTTATTGTAGTGGTGTGAAGCTTTGTTAGTATCAGTCCACTTGGAGTGCAAACCAATTAAGTAATAGAACCTTCTCTCTGTCTCAATTCTCTTCCCACACCTGGAGGCACATGAGACAGACAAAGCACATGCTTATGTCAGTTTCTGTAGTTTATTTTTCCTAGAACAGGTTTCTAGCCAGTCGCCAGAGGCTTATAGCTTTTAGGGCGCTTCTCTGCATTAAGTCTGGCTGACCATGAGACTCTCCCATTCTTACTGTACCGGCTGTGATAGGCACATTGGAAGGATTTGCAAATTAATAATCAACCTGTTCGGCCACACAATGAACGCACCTTCCGCAGCCTTAAAACCTGGAGTGGAACTCGAACCTGGAGCTTCAGATTCAGCGGCAGACTTACTACCGATTGCACCACAAGACCGCTCCAAAATCAATCATTAGGGGCTGGTTTAGTTCACTGCGCTAAATCGCTGGCTTTTAAAGCAGACCAAGCAGGCCAGCAACACGGTTCGATTCCCGTACCAGCCTCCCCGGACAGGCGCCGGAATGTGGCGACTAGGGGCTTTTCACAGTAACTTTGTTGAAGTCTACTCGTGACAATAAGCGATTTTCATTTCATTTCATTTTCATGTGAACTAAATTCAATAGCCCCCAAAAACTGATGCCAGGATCACGGTGTGTGACTAACCCCCACTGTTAATTGAAATGCAGGCGGCATGCTAACTTCATGCTAATGTCCCTTTTGTGAGGACCAGGAAGAATCCAGCACGCATTTGTGATGTACCATCAATTCGACTCAAGACACATTTAGTATCCGAACTGTGGCTTTAATCAACTAGTTGTTAGCCCGGTGGTCGACTACAGAGAATGACCGACCGCCGGGAACTCTGGGTACTTATACCCTGCCGCTCGACCAATTGGAGAGCAGTCACATGACTAGTCCCAACCAATCGGACGAGAGGCACATGACCAGCCAGAGCCAATGGGAAGCCAGTGCTCTGCACCAATGGCAGTGCTCATATCCATACCACCACAATTTGTTGAGTCAAAACGAAAATAATTTTATTCACAACAAAATATACACAGCAGTAGTTCACCACTTCTTCCTACTCCAGCTAGTGCCACCCTGGCCAGCTCTATTTATATAGGTGTAACAGTTAATGATTTCCCCGCTCCACTCATTGGGGAAGTTCATACTCCCCAAGAGGAGTATGCCTTGTGAGCTCCTGAACTACATTTTTTGAACTTTGCAAGCTGCTGTTCCATCCAGCTTAGAAAATGGACAAAAGGAGAGATTTGCTGTTGCCTGTTTCATTTGAAGCTGGGTGACAGCTGCAGGGAGTTGCAAGAGAGGGAGAGGAATCTCTGCAGGTGAAAGATTGGCCTGGCCTGACCTGAACTGAACTCAGGCCTGGGACTGGATTTACACACTGCCTCCTCACAACCTGCAGCAGAAGGAGGGGAGGAGGGTCCGGTACTGTTTGCTGCCTGTTTTATCTGCAGGGCTTAGGGTCTGAAGCCTCCCAGCGAACAAGAGGTTGCTGCAATACCTGGAAGGGGGCGAAGAGGAGAGGAAGGTGGGTGCATCTGGACTTTAATTCTTTTTCATCTGCCGATTCGTTGAGATGGAATAACATCCGTGGACTGTTTTGCTGGGCCCCTGCTGGGCTGAAGACCCTGTCCCCCACCCACCGCTGAATCGCAGCCCTTTTGGGAGACCAGCCTGCTAGCCTTTCCCCGTCGTGTATGGGGCACCGGCCTGTCCTTTTGTGCCTCACATTCCTGCTCCTCCCTCCCCTTTCCACCCTTGTACTTGGGGCACTGTTCCATCCCCTGCGTCCCATCCTCCTGTGCCTCCCCCTTTCCCCCCCTTCATTACTCTCTCCCTCCCCCTTCGTCCACCACAGACCAGGGTGGCAGCCACGCTGTCTACGCCAGTGGTGTGGCCCTCTACAGCCACCTATGTGGGAGTGGTGGCCTCCACCCTCTCCACTGCTCCCGAGGCTCTGTCTCCGTTTTGCCTCATGACACAAAACCTTGGGGTAAAGTGTTACGCCCACCCCACCATGTCAATCGAGGCCTGTGTCTGCGCTATGGCCGAAGTTGTTGTCCCTTCGGCCATAGTTGCAGCCTCGAAGGTGTATGGCAAGATTATCTTCTTTCTGAGAGCCGAGCGGGTGGTCCACCTCGCCCTGGAAAAAGGGGTCACAGTGGGCGGGATCTACCTGGCGGTGGACCCGCTGGAGGCCACTGCTGAGAGAGTTACTCTGTCTAATGTTCCGCCCTTTATTCCCACGAAGCTCCTCCTCCACTACCACAATTGACTGGGAGAGGTACGGTCCGGGATTGTACCACTCTTCCTTGGCCTCAGAGACCCCACCCTCAAGCATATTTTCTCCTCCGGCAGCGGGCCTTTGTTCGCCTGGCCTGGGAGGAGGTGGTGGAAGGGGCTTTGGGGACCCTTTCGGGGATAAAACCTATCGCATCTTCTGGTCCACGAGCGGCATGCAGTGCCACGCCTACAAAAAGGTGGGGCATATTAGAAAGAATTGCCCCACATCTAAGGCTGCCACTCCCACCAAGGCAGTCGCTGATGATGCCGCTGCATCCTCTCCTTCCACTGGCCTTGCAACTAATGCCCTGTTGGGGGTAGCCATGCCGGTACCCACCAACACCTCAGCTGCTGGCATGGAGGTGAGGGAGCACCTGCATGGCCAGAAGGCTCAGAAGAAGACAAATAGGGTGGTTTGGCAGCGGTCAGGTTCGGACCCCCCTGACTCTCTGACCCTGACTGACCTAATGCCCCTAACTACTGGCTCGGGTGCAGCCGTTACGCCTCGCCTCACCATCACCCAGCAACACCATCTGCCCGGTGAAATTTCTTCATTGAATGCCGGGCACGGCGACATTTCTGCGCAGGCCCCTGTGGATGGCGACGGTGAGGTGCGCGACCTCAAACGAGAGGGTGCTCTGTCCCAACTGCAGATTCAGGATAGAAGCATTGAGGGACGAAGAGACAGCCCGGAGGGGTCTCCAGAGATCGAGGTCTCCCCGGTGTGTGACCCCCTCTCCCGCAAACGGCGTCACTACAGGTTCTTTCCCATAGATGTCACACCCAGTCCCCGAAAGAAGAGAGGCAAGGGGATACTGAGGAAGACCCCGAAGCTGTCGCTGCCCCCCGAGCAGGGTGATTCAGGGTCGGACAGAACCCGAGAGGCCCCTTCCTCCCAGTGCAATTTAGCACCCTGGACTTGTTTAATTTCTCAGGGGAGGGGAACAGCGATAACCCCTTCTTCTTGGGTTCTTAGCGGGTTATGGTTTGGAAGACCCTCTGTCCCAACTGCTGTCTCCGGGCACTGCTGCCACCATCTCGGATCTGTTTCCGGAGTTATTTCCGGGGACTTCCGGTAACCGGGCAGCAGGGATCCTGAGAGGAGCCCGAGGAGATCCCACCTGTTGATGAACCTGGCAGTAGGATCAAGGCTAGCCCTGGGTTAGTTAGTGTACCCGTGTTGTCTCCCACACTAGTGCGGTGGAGGACCCGGGCCTTGAGGGCGACTGTCCAAATTCTGTCAATCTCCCAATGTCGGGAGTGGAGGGTGCACATAAGGAGCCCTGCAGACACTTGTGCCTGACACTGTGTCGCCCCTCACCCCCTCTGGGGGACTCCCGGAACCTGTCACATTATAATAGGGATTCTTTGTTTTTCTGCCTCCATTCATAGTTCAGGCAGTACCCTCTTGGGCCCCCCTCAACCAACCCCTCTCCCTCCCTCCCCACCAACCCCCTTTCTCCTCTCTCCCCTTCACCCCCTTCCCTCCTCCCCTTCCTCCCCCTTATATTGGTACAGAGGCGAGGGTGTCTGGTTTCTCCAGCGCAAACTTCAATGCGCGTAGCGTTTATTTATGTACAACTGTGTTGTTAACCATTTTGATAATCAGAATATCTGTTATAACCTGCCTGCTTACCATTGGCTGGGGACTAATGACAATCCCACAATCCTGTGGGAGTATGAGCTTCCCCAATGAGGGGGGCGGAGAAATCATTAGCAGACTCCCTGCATAAATAGAGCTGGCCAGTTTGGAACCAGAGCGAGAGAGAGGAGTGGGCAGCAAGGGAAGTTGTTGCTGCTGTTGTATATATATGTTATTGTAAATAAATGTTATTTCTTTGTATCCTGAAAACTCGTGCTGGATTCTTCGTGACCCTCACAAAAATATCCTAACCCGCTCCACCCACCCCCTGTACGTTGGCACAGAGGCGAGAGTCCCCAGTTTCTTCTACGCAGAATTAGTGTTTGCACCGTTTGGCCTTGTACAACTATAATGTTTACTATTTTTAATAAAAATATTTCACGGGATAACCAATAGTCCCCAGCCAAAGATATTCAGGCAGATAATAACAGTCCCATTCTTCTTTCAGAAACCCAACAACTACATCCTGGCCAGGCAATGGTGGAAAAGTAATAGGTGGAAATGCAAGAAGATACAGATGATGAAGGCAGATCTTTGCTTAAGTTCACACTCACAAACACCAGGTCAGATACGGACACTGTGTGTAATTTAGAGGATAGCACAGAGATAGGATCTGCACGGTCAGAAGCCATGCACTATTGGTAGTCATACACTACAGGTGCCTCGTTTTCAGAGGGTGAGATCGCACATGGATTCAGATAAAGAATTTGATAAGGCAGACTACAGAATAATTTGGATGCACATTGTCATGATCAGGTGGGGCTCCTTTACGCTCTCCTCATTTGACCACCAAAGCAGTTTTGTTTGTGGATGGGCCGGTCCAGGAGGGGCTGCGGGAGAAGCCAGAGGATGGAGGACAGGCAGCGGCGACGGTCCAGGTTGGCCGGAGCGTCTGCATATCTGAGATAACGTTGTCCAGAGGCTCATCATCTGACTGGGGTGGAGGGTGTAGATGACAGCTGTGACACCTCGCCAATGGTCTCCTCAGAGCTTTCCTCCAAGGTGTTCTCTTGGATGGCAGCGGCGGGGGTGGGCCGACCCCATCAGATGGAGTTCCTGCGAGAGAATGGACACGTGGTCAGTGCATGGGTGGAATCTTTTTGTCCTGCATGAACAACTCAGTTGAGGCAGATCATCTGAAGGACAGAGGAGCCTCACCTCTGTGGCGCAGGCCAACCTCATTGTCAGCGACTGAACATATGAACATAAGAACCAGGAGCTGGAGTAGGCCATTTGGACCATCGAGCCTGCTTCGCCATTCATGGATGATCTTTTTGTGGACTCAGCTCCATTTACCCGCCCCCTCATCATAACCCTTAATTCCTTTACTGCTTTACTGTTCGAAAGTCTATCTAACTTTGCCTTAAAAACATTCAACAAGGTAGCTTCAACTGCTTCACTGGGCAGAGAATTCCACAGCTATCCAACCCTTTTGGTGAAAAAGTTCCTCCTCAACTCAGTCCTAAATCTGTTCCCCCTTATTTTGAGACTCTGCCCCCTAGTTCTAGTTCCACCTGCCAGTAGAAACAACTCCCCTGCTTCTATCATATTTATTCCCTTCATAATTTTATATGTTTCTCAAAAATCACCCCTCATTCTTCTAAATTTCAATGATTATAGTCCCAGCGTACTCAGTCTCTCCTTATAAGCCAATCCTCTCAACTCTGAAATCAACCTCGCGAATCCCGTCTCCACTCCCTCCAGTGCTAGTACATCCTTTCTCAAGTAAGGAGACCAAAACTGTACACAGTACTCCAGGTTGGCCCCGCCAGTCCCCTATACAGCTGCAACATGACCACCCTGTTTTCAAACTCCATCCCTCTAGCAATGAAGGACAAAATTCCATTTGCCTTCTTAATACCTGCACCTGCATAACCAACTTTTTTGTAATTTGTGCACAAGGGCACCCAGGTCCCTCTGCACAGCAGCATGCTGCAATTTTTTACCATTTAAATAAGTCAATTTTACTGTTATTCCTACCAAAATGGATGACCTCACATTGAACGATATTGTACTCCATCTGCCAGACCCTTGCCCACTCACTTAAACTATCTATATCCCTCGGCAGACTTTCAGGCCGCGATTCTCCCAACGGGAGACTGTGCCGACGCCGGAGTGAAACCCGGAGTGTTTCACTCCGGCGTCGGAGGCCGCTCCTCACCCCCTATTCTCCCCCCCCCCCCCCCCCCCCCCCCCCCCCCCCCGGGTGGCTAGGAGCGGCGGCGCGTGAATCCCGAGCGCCCGGCCTTGACGCTTGCGTCAAAGCGGCGCGCTAGGAATGACGCGGTCGGCGGCGCCGAAGTGACGTCAGCCGCGCATGCGCGGTTGCCGTCTTCCCCTCCGCTGCCCCGCAAGACATGGCGGCTTGATCTTGCAGGGCGACGGAGGGAAAAGAGTGCGTCGTTTACAGACGCCGGCCCGACGATCAGTGGGCACCGATCGCGGGCCAGACATCTGCTGAGCACGCCCGTGGTGCTCGGTCCTCCCTCCGCCCCCCCACAGGCCCCACACTCACCTGTCGCACGCTGTTCATGCCGGCAGCGACCAGGTGTGGTTGGCGCCGGCGTGAACTGGTCGGGTTCGGCAGGCTTCCCGGCCAATTCGGGCCGGAGAATCGACAGTCGCCGTGAGAAACGGCGAGCAACGATTCTCTTTGGTACTGTGGCCTCTTTAAAGGTAGCTGAAAGGAAACAGAATGGCAGAGTATTTTTGAAATGGTGATACATTGGAAAATGTTGACATACAAAGAGGCCTGGTACATCAGTCACCGAAAGTAAGCACACAGGTACAGCACATAGTTAAGAAAGCAATGCTGGCCTTCATTGCAAGAAAACTTGAGTACAGGAGCAAGAATGTCTTACTGCAGCTGTACAGGGACTTGGTAAGACCACACCTGGAGTATTGAGTGCAATTTTGGTCTCCTTACCTAACAAAGGATATACTTACCGCACAGGGAGTGGAGTGAAGGTTCTCCAGACTAATTTCTGGAATGGCAGGATTGTCACATGAGGAGAGATTGTGTCGACTGGGCCTGTACTGACTGGAATTCAGAAGAATGAGACGGGATTGAATTGAAACGTATAACATTCTGGACAGACTGGATGTAGGGATAATGCTTCCTCTGGCTGAAGCATCTCGAATAAGGAGTCACAGCCTCAGGATATGGGGTAGGCCATTTAAAACTGAGATGAGAAGAAATTTCTTCACTTAGAGGGTGGTGAAGCTGTGGGATTCTCTGCCACCAGAAGGCTGTGAAGGTCAAGTCACTGAATATATTTAAGAAGGAAATAGATACATTTCTAGACTCGGGTGTCAAAGGTTGGGGAAAGGGCTGGAGTAAGGTATTGAGATAGAGAATCAGCCATGATCATGTTGAATGGTGTTGCAGACTCGAGGGACCAAATGGCTGACTCCTACTCCTATTTTCTATGTTTCTATCGCAGTCTGGTATTGCAGGACCCATCTTCACCTGAATGAGCTGCATGAAAAGAAACCGGAGTACACAGCAGTGACAGGCAAGGATGAGAGATTAAACTGGTGGGTATGAGTGAGAGTGGGATGGAGCAGAATAAGAAATCACACAGGAAGGAAATAAATCAGGAAGACAGAATACAGCCAGAAGAAAGTGAGTGATTAGCCATTGGACTTCTAGAAAAGGGTTTCAGCAGCCCCGGCGAGTTGTAAGATAATTATAAAACTTAATTTTCCACCGAGTTGAAGATCAATTATTATTTAAACATCTTACTATTCATCATCCCTGATCAAATTGCTCTATCAGATAAAACAGATTTCTCACTTGTACCTGCCAAGTTTGCCTACTGATTTTAACCTGCATTTTTGAAATAAGTGTCATTTTGTCACCAGCTGTCAGGCTGTGCCTTACAGGTAGAAACTGCATCTTTTAGTACCTGTTCACAGTTCAGAACTGATGAGAAGTCAGTCTGAAAGATTAATCTTCAGGCACTAACTGGCTGGCTGTGAATTTCTAACTTTTCCTGTATTTCTTTCAGACCCACCGTCTGATTCTTTTTCTTTAGGTCTCTTTTATGAATTTGCAAAGAGTTAGCTGAAAATATATTTTGTTACCTGAGTATGCCCTTTACGATTCTCATCTGTCGTGCAAAAATAAGTGGATGAAATTAAGTCAATGCAGAAACCTGTGAGATTTGAGCTGCAACGAAGGACAATTCACCTAAAAAAATTATGACTGCAACAAAATTCCTCATGGGACATAAATGAATCACATAAATGTCCTGCGGCTCTGTACTAACAGTGGTTTGTGAAGTTTATCGAAACAGGTTCGTCGATCTGTAATTTTATGAAGTGGCTTTACCTGGAGATAGCATTTCTCGATCAGGACTGTCATTCTATCTAATTTCTTTATTACCTTAACTTACCTTCAGGCATTCCGACAAGCCAACTGTCAATCTAGCCACCATGTATGTTATAAACCTGGTTCAGGTGGTACAGAAATGCGAACAGGACGGTCAACATTACAGAATCTGGGGTATGTTCAATTAACATTCCTTGATTATTTCAGTGAGTTCTTAAGAGAATGCACAGTCATTAGGTAAGGCATAAATTATCTGCCTTCAGCGAAATGAGCAGCTGAAATACAAGCTGTACCTGACAGTGCTTGTCAGTCTTTTATTAGCCACTTTAACCACATTCTTGTGAATGCATACCACTGTTTGCTGAGACTCCCGACAACTGATTACCTTTGTGAAACTTCGGTGTCAGAGAAATTTGAGAAATAGACCCTGTTTCCCATCATTAGGCTACACTGCAAGGTGTGAAAATAATAAACGTCCTTTACTGGTTCATGTTTCAGAGGTTCTTTAAGACCGAATATGACATAGAGTGGCAGAGGGTTTTCTTTCAGAGGGTCGGTGCAGACTCAATGGGCTGAATGGCCTCCTTATGCACTGTGGGGATTCTATGATTTGATGACCTGGTAAGGATTCAGATAGTCCGGTTCATGTGGTGCATTATTTTTGTATAGGGGTATTTAACCAGACATTTGTAGTGATAACATTAGTGGATGAACATTTTGTGCATTGGTGGGATATTCATCTGTACTAGCTCAGCTTAATCTGCAAGAGTAATACGGAGATTCTGGTTGTCTGACATTTTACTTCTCCACCCCATTTGATTCTGACCATTTTGTACTTGTCTTCCTACATTGTGCCAATGAAGCTTAATATAAGCTTGAGAAACAGCACCTTGGATTTGGATTTGTTTATTGTTATGTGTACCGAGGTATAGTGAAAAGTATTTTTCTGTGAGCAGAAAAGAGATCAAAGAGATAATTTAGTACATGAAGAGAAAAGAAAATACATAATAGGGCAACACAAGATACATAATGTAAATACATAGAGATCGGCATCGGGTGAAGCATACAGGAGTGTAGTATTAATCAGGTCAGCCCATAAGAGGGTCATTTAGGAGTCTGGTAACCTCATCTTCAGATTAGATATATTACAGGCTTCCAGACTCAACAGTGAGTTCAACAATTTCAGATCACAACCACTGCTCTTATTTTTTCAGGCAGAAGCTCTTGGTAAAGATTCTATTTTGTCCATTTTGAGCTCCTCCAGTCACATTTCTTGCTTCTTATCCTATTACCTCCCTCCTATACATTGCATTATCATTTCTTTTGTTATTTAATCTTTACTGCTGTAATAACCCTCATGAGACCCACGGAGAGATCCCAGTTGATCTCCCCATGAGACTCATGGAATACGAGTTCCCCTGCTAAAGGGCAGAGGCCCATCAGCTGGGGCTAAGAAATCGCCTCATAAAAGCCAGACTGGACTGATGCCAGCATGATTGGTAGTCCTGGCTGGGACCTTTCAATTGTAAGCCATGTTGTGGCCCTTGATTTGTTGTTGAATTAAACTTTATTTAATTTTACCTTCTTGGGCCTCCTGCGATTTTATACTGGCGGCAAGGAAAACTACAGCTGTAATTCCGGACATCCTGACTGCATCGGGATGCTCCAGCACAAGAGCGAGGTCAGTAAAAAAATTTAAATGTTGCTTTTCAGGAGGTGAGAGGCCTTTGACACAGATGTAGAAGATTGGGCATAGTATACCTAAGGGATGCGGTATTTCTTCCAGGCGAATGGTATTGTTGGAAATGACCAGAACAAATTAATACTCCTGACCACCGCAGGGCCCTGGTTTTCAGCATAATCAAGATGCTCACCTACCTGATAGTCCCGGACTCAAGAACTCGTGGAATTTGTCACAAATCATCCCGACTCTAAACCGTCGGGAAAAATGTTGAGATACGGTCGGCCGATCCCCTGGGGAATCCGTTACGGAATTTCTGATGCGTCTTCGCAAGTTGGCTGAGCATTGTGACTTCGGCATATCCCTCCCTGAGATGTTTAGAGATAGTTTGACAAATGACATTAATGATATGGTGACCCAAAGGAGGCTGTTAGTGGAGCCGGATCTGAAAAGGGGCAAAGAACTGGGGCAGCAGGGTAGCATGGTGGTTAGCATCAATGCTTCACAGCTCCAGGGTCCCAGTTTCGATTCCCGGCTGGGTCACTGTCTGTGTGGAGTCTGCACGTCCTCCCCCTGTGTGCGTGGGTTTCCTCCGGGTGCTCCGGTTTCCTCCCACAGTCCAAAGATGTGCGGGTTAGGTGGATTGGCCATGCTAAATTGCCCGTAGTGTCCTAATAAAAGTAAGGTTAAGGGGGGGGTTGTTGGGTTACGGGTATAGGGTGGATACGTGGGTTTGAGTAGGGTGATCATGGCTCGGCACAACATTGAGGGCCGAAGGGCCTGTTCTGTGCTGTACTGTTCTATGTTCTAACTGTCACTTTCCCATCGAGAATGCGGAACAGGAGGTTCCATGGATTACGAGGTACACTGCATTGGCTGGCCCCCATTCTGATGAGCAATTGCCCCCCCAAAAGGATAGGGCTGACGTGACCCAGTCACCATCGAAATAATGTCGTGGTCTGACCCGCTGGCCAAGGGCCATCACAGCCCGATGGCAATTCTTCTCAGAGGTCAAGGAGATTTAGATTTCGAATTATTGTCACGTGTACTGAGGAACAGTGAAAAGTATTATTCTGCGTACAGCCCAGGTAGACTGTTCCATACATGAAAAACATAGGACATAACGATAAATACACAATGTAAATACATAGACATAGACATCGGATGAAGCACACAGAGTGTAGTGCTACACAGTAAAGAAGATGCATGGAGGGATCAGTTCAGTCCATTAGAGGGTCATTCAGGAGTCTGGTAACAGTGGGGAAGAAGTAGTTTTTGAATCTGTTAGTGCATGTTCTCAGACTTTTGTATCTTCTGCCCGATGAAAGAGGTTGGAAGAGAGAATTACCCAGGTGGGAGGGGCCTATGATTATGTTGCCCGCTTTCGCAAGGCAGCAGGAGGTGTAGACAGAATCGATGGATGGGAGGCAGGTTCACATGATGGACTGGGCTGTGCTCACGACTCTGTACTTTCTTTTGGTCTTGGGCTGAGCAGTTGCCATATTAGGCTATGATGCAGCCTGATAGTATGCTTTCTATAGTGCATCTGTAAAAGTTGGTTAGAGTCAATGTAGACATGCCAAATTTCTTTAGTTTCCTGAGGAATTTTAGGTGCTGTTGTACTTTCTTGGACGTTGTGTCAAGGTGGGTGGACCAGGACAGATTGTTAGTGATGTGCACACATAGGAATTTGAAGCTGTTAACCATCTTCACCTTGGCACCATTGATGCAGACAACGGTGTGTATGGCATTTCGCTTCCTGAAGTCAATGACCAGCTCCTTAGTTTTGCTGACATTGAGGGAGAGATTATTGTTGTCATACCATGCCACGGGGTTCTCTATCTCCCTCCTGTACTCTACTTATCGTTGTTTAAAATCCAACCCACTACGGCCGTGTCATCAGTAAACTTGTAGATGGAGTTGGAGCCAAATTTTGCCACACAGTCGTGTGTGTATAGGGAGTATTGTCGAGGAATAAGTATGCAGCCTTGTGAGACCCTGGTATTGAGGACTATCATGGAGAAGGTGTTGTTGTTTCTCCTTACTGATTATCGTCTATGGGTTATGACTTCGAGGATCCAGTTACAGAGGGAGGAGCCAAGTCCTAAATTTTGGAGTTTTGATATGAGCTTGGCTGGGATTATGGTGTTGAAGGCAGTGCAGTAGTTAATGAATAGGAATCTGATGTAGGAGTCCTTGTTGTCAAGATGCTCCAGGAATGAGTGTAGGGGCAGGGAATTAGGGTCTGCTGTGGACTGGCTGTGAAGGTATGCGAATTGCAGTAGATCAAGGCATCTGGGAGGATGGAGTTGATATGTCTCATGACCAACCTCCTGAAGCACTTCATTATGATCGATGTCAAGGTCACCGGACCGTAGACATTGAGGTACGTTGCCTGGTTCATCTTTGGCACTGGTATGATGGCGTTCTTCTTGAAGCAGATGGAAACCTTGAAACAGAGTAGGGAGAGGTTGAAGATATGCATGAACGCATCCACCAGTTGGTCCATGCAGGATCTGGGTGCACAACCAGGAACTCCGTCAGGACCCCTTGCTTCCGAGGCTTCACTTTCAAGAAGACTGATCTGATTTTGGTGGCTATGACGGTAGGTATGGGTGTGTCCAAGGCTGTTGTGGCAGTTGACAATGGTTTGATGGTTTCCGGTTCGATTCAAGCATAGACTGCATTGAGGAACACACACAACAGTGCTGCACTTTCAGTCAAGGAACCATGGCCGACGAGGTTTCTAGAACTGACAGCAAATGTGTCCTCAAGCTAGATGAGACAAGCGTCATGAGCCAGGGCCTTACATATTACCCGCCCAAGAAAGATGATAACATGCAGTTAAACAGTTAAAACTGTGGCCCCAACAAGAATAATGCTCCAAATTAACAGTCAACCATGGACATGGAAATCAATACAAGGGGCTGTGTCTCCTGAAGAGGTTTCATGATCATCAAACACGTGATAGAGGATTTGGAATTTTTGGGATGGCGCCCAGTGGATTCCAGGGACCATAGTGGAGAGAATAAGGCCAATCTCCTACGTGGTCGAGACCAGAGAATGGACCGTTCAAAAACACATGGAACTCCTCAAGGGCAAGGAGTCTGCCCCAGAGGGAGCCACATCGGATAAATCTGTCCCTCATCCCCCCTTCTGTCATCTTTTAGCCAAGGAGCACTACCCACCAGTGACCGGTGCCCAGGTCAGCAGGATGTGGATGATTCAGCATCAGGTATGGATTTACAGTGCATAAGAAGGCCATTTGGCCTATTGAGTCTGCACCGGCCCTTGGAAAGAGCACCCTACTTAAGACCATGCCTCCACCCTATCCCCGTAACTCAGCAACCCCACTTAAGCTTATTTTTTGGAGCCTAAGGGCAATTTAGCATGGCCAATCCACCTAACCTATCCACCTAACCTGCACATCTTTGGAATCATCAGTACTCTCGGAGGACAATATGGTCAGAGACGAACCTCCAACATGGCCCCTTCAACGATTGATACAAAAACGGTGCTCCCTGTCACAATTCATGCTCACCAACTCCACAGCTGTCAGAAGCTCAGCCACTGGCAAACGGCAAAGGAGACCCCCTCTGCAACCAGCTGCAGGGGCAACTCTTTGAGGGGATGCCACATCACGCCCCACCCCCTGGTTATTTGGCGGTCTGTCCCATGGTATTGAGCCCCGCCCTGATAATGTCGAGCCCCAATCCAATGACTTTGAGTTTAGCCACAATTACGTCGAGCCCCACCCCTGTGACACTGAGTCCCACCCGCAAGTACATTGCGCTCCACCCCAATAACACTGAATCCCACTCAATGATGCTAAGCTCCACACTCAATGATTTTGAGCCCACCCCCAATGACATCAAGCCTCACCCCAATGACATCGAGCCTCACCCCAGTGACATCGAGCCTCACCCCAATGACATCGAGCCCCCCCCCCCCCCCCAAAATGACACCAAGCCCCACCCCGAATTATGTCAATGCCCTTCTGACCTGAACATCCTCAACTCACAAAATGCAGGGCATAGAAACCCCAAATAGTTGCTTCACAGACTGTTGTAGTGCTCTTTAACTTATGACAACAATAAGCGTACATCGTAATTGATAAATTGAAATCCAAACCTACCTGTTGTCAACATGACAGGAGTTATGGTCAATATTACGATCCCTCTGTTTTTTGTTGAGGCGAGGGAAGATGAACTGGCTGATGAGCAATGGGATGGAGAGTTCAGCTGACGATATGACTGCAGCACAGCACAGGGCAGTGCGAACCTGAGGCCACTGCTGGTGAGCGTGTATAATGAAGCAAGGGAGAGGTGGGTACACCCCCCTACATTGTCGCAGGTTTCCATCTCCCTGATTTTAAAGACGGATATGAATCCGGAGCAGTGTGGGTCATACCGTCTGATATCGTTACTAAACGTGCATGCCAAGTTATTGGCGAAGGTGTTGGCTTCGCAAATCGAGAACTGTGTCCTGGGTGTAATAGGTGAAGATCAAACAGGTTTAGTGAAGGGGAAGCAGTTGTTGCCGAATGTCAGGAAGCTACTCAGTGTAATTATGATGCCTTTGGAAGGGCAGGAGGTGGAGGTAGTGGTGGCGATGGACGCAGGGAAGCTGTTTCATCCAGAATGAGTCAGAAAAGGTCCAGTGCAGGAACAAATACTCCAATGAAGTGGAGTGTCCACTTGGTTCTTCCGCACACTCACGACCGGCGCCTTATACATCAGCCAGACCCAAACTACAAACCCCTGCCCGAACCTGAACTGGCCCAACACCTCCAACAAATACACCCACACCACCTGATCAAATGGTTTCCCTGCGTCCATCGCCACCACTATCTCCACTACCTCCCTCAGACTTTTCTGGCTCTCCCGCATCATTCCCATCTCAGTCACCAACGAGGCCAACTGCTCCTCGTGCTCCCCCACCACCGCCTCCTCCACATTCTGTATCACCAGGCCTGGGACTCCAGCCTCTGCTCAACTTGCTCGATCCCAGATCTTGTATTTCCACCACCTTGGCTAGGTCACCCAGGGCCTCTTTCCTCTGCTGCCGAAACGCATAATTCAGGAAATTCACCAGCTGTTCCATTGACCGCGGGGCAGGCAACGCGCCCCCCTTGTCCTCCACCATCGTTCCCTCTGGAGCACAACGAAACACTTCTGCTCCAACAGCACTTTACTTCCCATGGTGCACCTCGTCCGCTGATCCATGCACCAGCCACACCAAAGGAGGTTTACCTTCCCCTGGCACTCCTGTACCTTTTGCTCACAAATACTTTACCCTTCAGGCGGGGAAAGGACAAACAAAATCTGTCTTGAGTGGGAGACATCAAATGTGTGACCACTCACTCCATGGCCGGGCAACCGGAAGTCTTTCCTTGCCGATCATTTTGGCATCCCTGCATCGACTGCTAAAAAATCACCAGTGTTATAAGTGGGAGGAGGCCCAGAGAAAGTCTTTTTAAAAATATTTTTATTCTCCTTTTTCACGTTTTCTCCCAAATTTACCCTCACCAACAATAAACAATAAGCAGTTACGAATACAATGTCAATCCCCATATCAACAACAGCAATCCCATCCTCCCACCAACCCCCAAACAGCAGCCCGCATGTTAACATAAACAAATAACAAACAGGAATTACCCATAGTCAACATTAACACATACAGGCCCCCTCTCCTAATGTTCGATGTTATCCAATTCTTAAAAGTGCATAATGAATAACACCTATGAATTGTAGAACCCCTCCATCCTTCCCCTCAGTTCAAACTTAACCTTCTCAAGACTTAAGAACAGGTCCTCCCGCCACGCCAGGGCACAGGGTGGCGAGGTTGCTCTTCATCCCAACATGATCCGCCTTCGGGCGATCAATGAGACGAAGGCTACAAATCTGCCTCCGCACCCGTTTCCAACACTGGCTGGTCCAACACCCCGAATATGGCCTGGGTCCAGTTTCACGTTCACCACTTTAGAGATTACCCTAAATGAAATGAAAATCGCTTATTGTCACGAGTAGACTTCAATGAAGTTACTGTGAAAAGCCCCTAGTTGCCACATTCCGGCACCTGTCCGGGGAGGCTGGTACGGGAACCTCCTTCCAGTAATCCTCCAGCTTTGGACAGGACCAAAACATATGAAAGGGATTAGCGGAACCCCACCCCCCGCAACGTTCGCACACATCTTCTACCCCCTCAAAGAGCCGGCTCATCCTCGCCCTTGTGAGGTGTGCTCTATATACCTCCTTCAGCTGCATCAGCTCCAACCTCGCACATGAGGTGGAGGTTAACCATCCAGAGCACCTCACACCAGAACTCCTCCTCCAGACTATCGCCCAAATCTTCCTCCCACTTTGCTTTGATCTCTTCCAGTGATGCCTTCTCCCCTTCCAAATCAGCCTCGTAAACCGCCGACACTATCCCCTTCTCCAGTCCCCCCTCTCGTCAGCACCTCCTCCAGCAATGTGGAGGCCGGCTCCACTGGGAAGCTCTGTAACTCCTCCCTAGCAAAGTCTCGAACCTGCATGTATCTGAACATTTCCCCCTACTCCAGCCCATACTTCACTCCCAGCTCCTTCAATCCTGCAAATCGACCCCCGAGAAACAAATCTTTTAGTATCTTAATCCCCTCTCCTCCCATCTCTGAAAATTCCCATCCCACTTCACTGGCTCAAATCTGTGGTTCCCCCGAATCGGCATTTCCCTTGACCCCGACCCCAACCCGAAGTGATGGCGAAACTCTCTCCAAATTCTCAATGGAACTACTGGACTCCCTGAGTATTTCCCCGGGGCCATCGGGAGTGGCGCTGTTGCTAGCGTCTTTAATTTACCCTCACCAACAATACACAATAAGCAGTAACGAATACAATGTCAATCCCCATATCAACAACTGCAGTCCCACCAACCCCCAAACAGCAGCCCACATAGAACATAGAACAGTACAGCACAGAACAGGCCCTTCGGCCCTCGATGTTGTGCCGAACAATGATCACCCTACTTAAACCCACGTAACCCGTATACCCATAACCCAACAATCCCCCCATTAACCTTACACTTCGGGCAATTTAGCATGGCCAATCCACCTAACCCGCACATCTTTGGACTGTGGGAGGAAACCGGAGCACCCGGAGGAAACCCACGCACACACGGGGAGGATGTGCAGACTCCACACAGACAGTGACCCAGCCGGGAATCGAACCTGGGACCCTGGAGCTGTGAAGCATTGATGCTAACCACCATGCTACCGTGAGGCATAAACAAATAACAAAAAGGAATCACCCATAGTCACCATTAACACATACAGGCCCCCTCTCCTAATGTTCGATGTTATCCAATTCTTAAAAGTACATAATGAATAACGCCCATGAATTGTAGAACCCTTCCATCCTTCCCCTCAGTTCAAACTTAACCTTCTCAAGAGTTAAGATCGGGTCTCCCCGACACAAACTCTCCTCCATTCTGACCCGCTGGGAATCAACCCCTCTGACCCAGCTCCGTACATTCTCCACCCAGAGAATGCCCAGTAATAATGAGCAGAATTCTCCGCTCCCGGGAAAAGTTGGGGGGGCCGAGTTTCACGACGGCCTCGGAGGCCGCTCCTCACCCACTTTTCTCCCCTCCCAGCTGGGCTAGGAGCGGCGCTCCGTAAATCTCGGCCGCAGGGGCGTCGCGCCGAGAATGACGCGGCCGGCACGCCTAATGACGTCAGCCGCGCATGCGCAGGTTGGCCGGCTCCAACCCGCGCATGCGTAGCTGACGTCATGATGCTGACAGCACGAACCCGCGCATGCGCGGTGGCCGTCTTTCCCCTCAGCCGCCACGTCTTGCGGGGCAGCAGAGGGGAAATAGTGCGTCCGATTTGGACGCCGACCCGACGATCGGTGGGCACCGATCGCGGGCCTGTCCCCTCCCGAGCACAGTCGTGGTGCTCTTTCCTTTCTAGGCCACCTACAAGCCCCAAATGGGCTTCTCACTCCCGTTTCACGACGGCAGCGACCAGGTATGTTTGCCGCCGTCGTGAAACGACCGCGAACGGCAGGCCGCTCGGTGAGCGGCGATTCTTCCGAGCCGGGGGGAGGGGGGGGGATTGAGGGGGGGCGTGAATTTTGTCAGGGAGCCCTCCCGCGATTCTCCCACGCCACGTGGGGAGCGGCGAATCGCGCCCAATATATCCGGTTCTGAAGACCCAAATCCCCTGCCTGCCTTCCCCTCGGTAGCAGCACCTTTCTAACTCGGACCACCTTCCTTCCCCACATCCCTGCCTAGTACCACAGTGGGGAGAAAAGCATCTCGAGCTGATGTTGTTTGTGTGGACACTCGCCCTCGGCTCCTTGTACAGTAGCTTTACCTAGTTCACAAATCGTGGACCAATCCCAAACCGCTACAGAACTGCCATCAAGTACCCCCATTTTACCCAGTCAAACGCTTTCTCTGCATCCAATGCCACAACCACCTTTGTTTCCTTCCCCTCCGCCGGTACCGTAAACACGTTCAATAGCCCCCCTAACGTTCGAGAAGAGCTGCATCCCTCTCACAAACCCCGTCTGATCTTCACCTATCACCTTCGGGAGGCTCTCCTCCAGCCTACCTGCCAGTACCTTCGCCAATACCTTTGCATCCACGTTTAAAAGTGATATGGGCAGATACGACCCACACTCCGTCTTTTTTATGCAACAGTGAAATCGATGCCTACCCCAAAGTTTGTGGTAACACCCGCTTCCCTATCGCCTCTTCAAACATCCCGACCATCAGAGATGCCAGCTTATCCTTCAATTTTTTATAATATTCCACTGGTAACCCATCCAGCCCTACCACCTTCCCCGACTGCATCCTCCTAATCACATCTTTTATCTCCTGCTCCACTATCGCTCCTTCTAATGTAGCCCTGTCCTCCTCCCCTAACCTCGGGTACGCCAGCCCGTCTAGAAATTCCTGCATTTCCCGGTCTCCCCCAGGTAGCTCTGACCTGTACAACCCCTCACAGAATTCTTCAAAGACCTTGTCAATCAGATCCGAAGCCACCACCAACTTCCCTGCCCTGTCCCACACCTGAACAATTTCCCTTGTTGCTGCCTCCCTCCGAAGCGGACCTGCTAACATACGCCTTCACTCCATGCTCGCAAACTGCACCCTTGCTCGCTCCAGTTGGCGCACCGCCTTCCTGGTAGATAGTCGGTCAAAGCTCACGTGTAGTTCCTTCCTTTTTTCCAACTTCGCTGGGTCCCCATCTTCTGCATAACTCCTATCTACCTCCAGCATCTCATCTATTACCCTCTGTCGCTCCAACCTCTCCTCTTTGTCCACCTTAGCTTTAAACGAGATCACCTTACCCCTCACCACCTCCTTTAGAGCCTCCCAGGCAACTGCCTTCGACACCTCACCCGCACAGTTGAAACCTACATATTCTTCAATTACTTTTTCAATTTTGTCACAGAACCATCGGTCCCTCTACAGTCCCACATCTAATTTCCACCCCGGCCATTGTACTACCCCTTCTCCAGTACCATATCCACCCAATGCCAGAGAAAGTCTTTTGATCAGGTCAAGCAGATCCTGCAGTCATCTGCCTTACTGGTCCATTTCAACCTGGGTAAACATATTGTTGTCATTTGTGATGCATCACCTTATGGCAATGGTGTGGTACTCTCACACAAAATGGAAGATGGTGTGGAAAGATCTGTTGCCTTCACATCCCGAACATTTTAACAATAATAATAATTTTTATTAGAGTCACAAGTAGGCTTGTATTAACACTGCAATGAAGTTACTGTTAAAATCCCCTAATTGCCACACTCCGGCACCTGTTCGGGTACACGGAGGGAGAATTCAGAATATCCAGTTCATCTAACAAGCACATCTTTCGGGACTTGTGGGACGAAACCGGAGCACCCGGAGGAAATCCACACAGACACTGGGAGAACATGCAGACTCCGCACAGACAGTGACCCAAGCCGGGAATCGAACACGGGTCCCTGGTGCTGTGAAGCAACAGTGCTAACCACTGTGTTACCGTGCTGCCCATAATTATCAGATGCTGAGAGGAAATATTCCCAGATCGACAAGGAAATCCGGCCATCATTCACACCATACAAAAATGTCATCAATATGTTTACAGTTGACATTTTACCATTGTCTCAGACCATAATCAATTACTTGGCATTAATCGTGAAGATATGTCCGTCCCACCAATAGCTTGACCCTGAGTGCAGAGATGGGCACTGCTCTTAGCAGCATATGTGTATACTTTTCATGATAGACCGGGAGTCCAGATACTAAATGTGAATGCTTTGAGCAGGCTTTCACTGTTACGAAATTGCCAAACCTCCCACTCTGCAGGACGTTGTCCTGGCTCTAAGTTTTCTTGATAATGTACCTATTACATCTGGCCACATTAAGTGCGGACCAACAAAGATCCTGTGTTGTCAAGAGTTAAAAGAATGGCTCTTACCAGCTGGCATTTCGAGAGTCGGAACAAATTAGGCCCGACATGGGAAATCACTTGCGAGGATGGGGTCCTCATGTTGGGTTGCAAAGTGATAGTGCTATCACTGGGGCGACAGCCTCTTCTTCAAGGAATATACAGTGGTCACCCGAGGCAATTTAAAATGAAGGAACTGGCCAGGAGTGATATATTGTGACCGGAGATCGACAAGGACGTCAAAAGTATGGTCAATTGGTGTGACTACTCTCAGTCTCAACACAACCTTCCGCCTCCAGAAAGATTGCGATTGTGAGAACGGCCAGGGTGGCTGTGGGCAACACTCCATATAGATTTTGCAGGTTCCTTTTTGGATGTAATGTTTTTGGTCAGTGTAGATGTCTACTCGAAATTGCTGGATGTCCAGCCTATGCGTTCGACCACCGCAGCAGCCACAGTGGACACATCTTTGCCATTCACAGCTAGCCAGAGGTGATTGTATCAGACAATCGTACTGCCTTCACAGCTGCAGAATTTCAACTCTTTGTGAAATCCAATGGGATCCAACATGTATCCTACCACCCCACATCAACGGGGTGGCTGAAGGAGCTGTCCAAACTGCTAAAGCATCAGTGAAAAAAAAAGCTAATAGGCAACTACTGCTTCACTTGCCGAACTTCATCCTGTTGTACAATTCAACCCCACATACCACAACTGGGGTTACCTCAGCTGAGTTGTTAACAGGCGTCTCAGGATCCATCGCGACCTTATTTTTCCTAATTTGTTGGGGAGGGTGGAGGCTAAACAAGCCTCACAGAAAAGCCACTACAATACAGCCAAGAAGGACAGTTTGTGTTTCAAGCAGTGTTGTTAGTATATGTGCGGAACTTTGGTGGAGGATTGGAATGGTTGCCTGGAAGAGCTGTTGCCAGTGTGATTATGTAGCCCTGTGTTAGGGTGGAATGCTTTCCACAGCTGAACAGGTGGAGGTATGTGGAGACAGCGAGACGTGGGAGTGAGGCTGGCAGCATTGATGTGTGTGTGAGGGTCAGGTGAACTACCAGGATGTTAGACGTGAGTCCTGACTGTCATGGAGTACTCGTGGGTGAGTAGTAGGTTGATTACTTGATGTGGTGGATCGAGTTGAGTGAGATGTTGGTAGCCTGGCGTGGAGGAGATGTTATGTGAAGATGAATTCACAGATCTTGATTCACTGCGTCATTAGAGCTGTTGCTGCCAAGGCTTTCAGTCCTTTCTGAGGGTGGGTTTTGTGGGCCTCCAAGCACCCTCCAAAACCATGACATCTCCCCTTCTGCCCACTTCCACTTTCCAGCACCACATACGTCACCATGGAACTTTCTCTCTGCCCAGGTATTACATTTTCCATGTTATAAATTCCCACAATAATTTTCAGTGCAGATTCCCTATAAGAGGGACAGCCTGCCTTTAAGATTAGGCAGGTTGTCCCATGTGCTCTGAGAACAATGCTGATAGACCCCCCTGTTGAGTGCAGAATGTGAAGAGGATACTATCAACAAGGAACCTGCTCAGATTCACTCTCCAATTGGGTAAATGAGGTGGAAGCACAATGTTTGCATGCTGAAGGCACCGCTATGGACAGGTTTTGAATTGCGAATCCCTTATCCCCCCCAAGAATTGGGGATAACAAAGTTCTAACCCTCTCGACATTAAGAAAATATTCATATTTCTCTTTGAATGACATCACTCCTTCCCAGTACAATAGTTCAGTTCACTCATTTAATCTCTCTATGTCCCTATGCAATTCTGTTTCCACCCAATTTACGGACTCTTTTAACTGATTGTCATCTGCAAACTTTGATCAACAGCTGTCTATTTGTTCATCTAAGCATTATGGTGAAAAGTTGAGGCCCTAATATGGGTGCTGTGTTTATTAGATGTGTCTGTTTGAAAGTCTGAAATAACACCTGCCTGTTTAAAGGCCTGGTTTTACCCTGCAATTTTGGTGCGAATTGTTGATTACCATGGTTTAAATCGTGTCGCGTCTTTTCGTCCGACGTCATTTCGTCCAACGACACTTCGTCCACGTCTTTTGGTCCAACGTCTTTTTGTCCGCCCGTCTTTTGGTCCAACGTCACTTCGTCCAATTATCCAATTACAAATTAACTCCGTATAAAACCATTTAATTGATAAAATGCAAGTACAATACAGCAAGTGAATTTAATTGCTAAAATGCAAGTAATTGATAAAATGCAAGTAAAATGCAAGTTGAAAAATGTAGTTAAAAAGTTAAAAAATCTAAAATGCAGTTATAAAATCTAAAAGTTTACTAATTACTTAAAATTCCCGAAATTACTTAAAATTGATGTAAATTGTAAATTCCCGAAATTCCCTAAAAGTTAGATTTCCAGAACTGTACCCGAGAGAGAATAATGGGGAGAGGACAAGATGATTTGATATTCTACAATTCCGACAGACACAGATATAAGTGGGAGTCTAATTGGATTTAGACAATGAGTGCAGTTCTGAAAGAAGCAGGTTTAAACTCGATTTTCGTCGAGTGATTAAAACCTCTGGTTGACAGTGGGTTCTGACATTACAGGTCTGAAATGATCAAATATTCCATCAGATACAATGGCTCTCATCACGCTGGAGCATACATGGGTGAATATCCTGCAGCTTATCTTAATAATGTCTGGAGATCAAGCAGCACAAATGCAGAACTCAACTTCAAGAGGCGAAATAGGTGGAGAGGATCCTTGAGCACTAACATTGAAAAACTAAATTAAACTATTTGTAATTGGATAATTGGACGAAGTGACGTTGGACCAAAAGACGGGCGGACAAAAAGACGTTGGACCAAAAGACGTGGACGAAGTGTCGTTGGACGAAATGACGTTGGACGAAAAGACATAGCACCGGTTTAAATGCACCAGGGGGCTCTACATCAGAGACCTGCATGTTTAGCACTGATAATGAGCAATTTTCCACAAGTAGTTTCCATGCAAGCACATGCACTGAAGGTGTGGAACATGCTGGCTGATGGGCAATGACACTTCTCAGGATGACTCAGCAACTAAGGAAGAGCGTTCACAAGTTCGTAGATGTCAAAGACGGGGCCTTAATAGTGAAGCATACATGACACTTAGCAAGAACATGAAGCTAGGGAAATGTGGAGGAGCTCTGTTAATTAACAATGACATTGAAAGAGAGGTGACTCTTAGTTCTGGAGATCAAGATGTAGAATAAGTTTGGGTAGAGATGAAAAATAGTAAAGGTAAGAAGTCACTTGTGGGAGTTGTTTTATAGGTCCCCTCACAGTAACCACATTGTAGGATAGGGTCTGCAGGAAGAAATAATGGGAGCTTTTGAGAAAAGTATGGTGATATTAATGGGTGATTTTAACCTACATATAGATTGGACGAATCAGATTGGCAAAGGTAGCTTGAATGATGAGTTCATAGATGATTTGGGACAGTTTTCATAACAGCACATTCTAGCACCAACCTAAGAGCAGGCTATACTAGGTCTGGTAATGGGACAGGATTAATTAATGACTTCATAGTGTGGACGCCCCTAGTTAGCAGCGATCATAATATGATTGAATTGCACATTTAGTTTGAGGAAGAGAGGAGTGGGTCTAAGATTAGTGTTTTAAACTTTAAAAAGTGTAATTATGAGAGTGTGAAGACTGGTTAAAGTAAACTGGGAATTAGGTTAAGGGTTAGGTCAGTGGAGATGCTCTGGCAGTCATTTAAGGAGATAATTTGTAATACTCAGAAAAAGTGCATTTCAGTGTGAATAAAACACTCTGGGAAGGATGCACGATGTATGGCTAATGAAAGAAGTTAAAAGAAAAGGCATATAATTCCGCAAGGATGAATGTTATGTCAGAAGATTGGACAGAATATAAAGAACATAAAAGAATATCTAAAAGATTAATAAGGGGGGTAGAAATTAGAGTATGAGAGAAAGCTAGCTAGAAATATAAAAATAGATAGGGAGTGTTTCTACAAGTATTTTGAAGGAAAAGAGTAGGTGAAATGAATGTTGATCCACCACAGAGTGAGTCTCGGGAATTAATAGTGGAAAGTAAAGAAATGGCAGATGAATCGAACAGATCTCTTATATAACAACATGTCTTCACTCCAGAGAATACAAATAACATCCTTGAAATAATTGTGAATCAGGAGGTGAAAGAGAAGGCGAAACTTAAAACAATTATAATCACCAGGGAAAGAGTACGAAAAAAGTAATTCAAACTACAAGCTGACAAGTTACCAGGTCCCAATGGACTTCATCCTCGTGTCTTAAAAGAAGTGGCTGCTGAGATAGTAGATTGGTTTTAATTTTCCGAGATTCTCTAGATTCTGGAAAGGTGCCATCACATTGAAAAATCTGAATGTGACACCTCTGTTCAAGAAAGGAGAGACATAAAGTAGAAAACTTAACATATGTCGGAGGGAAAATGCCAGGGCGCGATCCTCAGGACCCGTTCGCCGCTAGCACAAATCCTGTTATGGTTAAAAAGTCTTGCAAGAAAGCCATAGCAGGATTTTCAACAGCAAGATCTCAATTCGAAATATTTCCCGCCACTCACCAGCAACGTAATCAGGTTGACGCCCAGAAAGGGACATCATGGCAGTACAAGGAAAGGATATATCCAAGGGTTCGCCCACTGAGTCTATATGGGTATAACGAAAAAAATTTTTTTTTTTTTTTTTTTTTAATTTAGAGTACCCAATTATTTTTTTCCAATTAAGGGTCAATTTAGCGTGGCCAATCCACCTACCCTGCACATTTTTAGGTTGTGGGGGCGAAACCCACGCAGACACGGGGAGAATGTGCAAACTCCACACGGACAGAGCTGGGATCGAACCTGGGACCTCGGCGCCGTGAGGCAGCAGGGCTAACCCACTGCGCCACCATGCTGCCCTTGGGTATAACTAAAAAATAAGAAGGGTGAGATCACTTTGATAGGACTGTACCATAGGCCCCCAAATAGTCAGCGAGAAATCGGGAAACAAATATGTCAGGAGATTACAGATAGCTGCCGGAAAAATAGGGTGGTAATAGTAGGGGACTTTAACTTTCCCAACGTTAATTGGGACAGCCATAGCACAAGGGGTTTGGATGGAGAGAAATTTGGCGAGTGTATTCAGGAAGAATTCCTCATTCAATATGTGGATGGCCCGACTAGAGAACGGGAAAAACCTGACCTCTTGGGGAATAAGGAAGGGCAGGTGACAGAAGTGTTAGTGAGGGATCACTTTGGGACCAGTGACCATAATTCCATTAGTTTTAACGTAGCTATGGAGAATGATAGTTCTGGCCCAAAAGTTAAAATTCTAAATTGGGGTAAGGCCAATTTCGATGGTATTAGGTGGGAACTTTCAAAAGTTGATTGGGGGAGCCTGTTTACAGGCAAGGGGACAGCTGGTAAGTGGGAGTCTTTCAAAAGGGTGTTAACTAGGGTTCAGGGTGAGCACATTCCTCTTAGAGTAAAGGGTAAGGCTGGTAGAAGTAGGGAACCCTGGATGACTCGGAATATTGAGGACATGGTCAAAAGGAAGAAGGAGGCATATGAACATACAGTGCAGAAGGAGGCCATTCGGCCCATCGAATCTGCACCGCCCCACTTAAGCCCTCACTTCCACCCTATCCCCATAACCAATAACCCTTCCTAACATTTTTGGTCACTATGGGCAATTTAGCAATGGCCAATCCACCTAACCTGTACGTCTTTGGACATGCATAGACAACTGGGATCAAGTGGATCCCTTGAAGAGTATAGGGCTTGTCGGAGTAGAGTTAAGAGAGAAATCAGGAGGGCAAAAAGGGGACATGAGATTGTCTTGGCAGATAAGGCAAAGGAAAATCCAAAGAGCTTTTACAGATACATAAAGGGTAAAAGAGTGACTAGGGAGAGGGTAGGGCCTCTTAACGATAAAAAGGATCATCTATGTGCAGATCCACAAGGGATGGGAGAGGTCCTAAATAAATATTTCTCATCAGTATTTACTGTTGAGAAAGGCACGACTTAATGGGGAAATTGGGGAAATAAAAAGTGCTGTCGTGAGGATTGTACATATTACAGAGAAGAAGGTGCTGGAGGCATTAAAGCGCATCAAGATAGATAAATCTCCGGGACCTGATGAAGTGTATCCCAGGATATTGTGGGAGGTTAGGGAGGAAATTTCCGGCCCCCTAGCTGAGATATTTAAATCATCGACAGCCACAGGAGAGGTGCCTGAAGATTGGAGGGTAGCAAAAGTTGCGTCCTTGTTTAAGAAGAGCTGTAGGAATAAGCGGGGGAACCACCGATCAGTGAGTCTTACTTCTGTAATGCGTAAACTGTTAGAAGGTCTTCTGAGGGAGAGGATCTATAGGCATTTAGACAGGCAAGGACTAATTAGGGAAAGTCAGCATGGCTTTGTAAGGAGAAAGTAATGTCTCTGGAATTTGATTGAGGTTTTCGAAGTGGTAACCAAGAAAGTAGATGAGGACAGTGTGGTAGATGTTGTCTACATGGACTTTAGCAAGGCCTTTGACAAGGTACCGCATGGTAGGTTATTGCAGAAGGTTAAATCTCATGGAATCCAGGGTGAGGTACCAATTGGATAAAAATTGGCTTGGTGACCAAAGTCAAAGGGTGGTTGTGGAGGGTTGTTTTTCAAACTGGAGGCCTGTGACCAGCGTTGTGCCTCAGGGATCGGTGCTGGGTCCACTGTTATTTGTTTTATATATAAATGATTTGGATGAGAATGTAGGACGTATGGTTAGCAAGTTTGCAGATGACACCAAGATTGGTGGCTTAGTGGATTGTGAAGATTATATAAGATTGCAACAGGATCTTGACCAATTGGGCCAGTGGTATGATGAATGGCAGAAGGAGTTAATTTGGATAAATGTGAGGCGATGCAGTTTGGTAGATCAAATCAGGACCTACTGGGTTAATGGTAGGAAGTTGGGGACAGTTACAGAACAAAGAGATCTAGGAATACAGGTTCATAGCTCCTTGAAGGTGGACAGGGTGGTGAAGAAGGCATTCAGCATGCTAGGTTTTATTGGGCAGGATATTGAATACAGGAGTTGGCACATCTTGTTGAAGTTGTACAAGACATTGGTAAGACCACACATGGAATACTGTGTTCAGTTCTGGTCACCCTATTATAGGAAGGATATTGTTAAATTAGATAGAGTGCAGAAAAGATTTACGAGGATGCTACCAGGACTTTGATGGTCTGAGTTATAAGGAGAGGCTGGATAGGCTGGGACTTTTTTCCCTGGAGCGTAGGAGGCTTAGGGATGATCTTACAGTGGTCTATGAAATAATGAGGAGCATCGATAAGGTAGATAGTCGACATCTTTTCCCAAAGGTAGAGGAGTCTAGAACTAGAGGGTATAGGTTTAAGATGAGAGGGGAGAGATACAAAAGTGACCAGAGGTGAAATTTTTTCACACAGAGGGTAGTCAGCATCTAGAACGGGCTGCCAGAGGCAGTGGTAGAGGCTTTAAAAAGCAGTTAGACAGTTACATGGGCAGGGTGGGTATAGAGCGATAAGGGCCAAATGCAGGCAAGTGGGACTAGCTTAGTGATAGAAACTGGGCGGCATGGACAAGCTGGGCCGATGGGCCTGTTTCCATGCTGTAAACTTTTATGACTCTATGAACCTGGTTTCCATGAAGTTAAATGTATTGTAATATCATTATGCAGCTTCGTGCCATCCCTGCTGGGTACTTTAGATGTTCTCCCCTGCCGGTATAGCCAGTTTTTTATAGGCAATCAGGGTGCAAAGGTTCCTGGGGCCTCCGGAGGGCCAAGACTGGGTAGTGCCCCCTGGCAGTGCCCTTGGCACTGTGACAAGTGGGACAGAAAGGGGGCACTGAGAAGAGCAATCCCTTTTCCATTGGGGCCTTCCCTTGTGTGGTAAACTGGAGAACACGTGGGAGGGGGTCATACCCCACCCCCCCGATACTTCCATGGAGGGGTAGTTCACCTTGAAGCTTGTCGGGGGGTTCCTCCATGGCAGTGGGGGGAATTACATTTTCTGTGGAGAAACACACCAGTTTTCAGTGAGAACCTGACACATTGGGCCGGATTCTCCTTTTCAGAGAAGAAGGATGGGGTTCTCCATTTGCCGACTCCGAAATTGCGAATTGTGATTGGGCGGAGAATAGGTTCCGACGCCAAATTCACAGCAGCCGTCGATTTGACGCAAAATTGCGATTATCTGTCATCTCGCCAGAGGCGCCATTGCACTCCGGAACGCATGTACAATAAACAGCATTTTCATATCATTAGTTGGCCGAACCTGGAATTCTCCGAGGCCTCTTCAATCCTCCTCCTTCGATGACCCGAGTTCCCGATGGCGCGATTCACTTGTGCTTTTAAAAATCGTGAAATCAGCATGGTGCCTGCTGAGAGAGAGAGGAGGTAGGACACGGAGAGGAGCGACTGTGGGGTGCTGAGCCGGACATTGGCAGGGGTGGGGGCCCTGCTCGGGCTGGGGGAGTGGGGGGATGGGGGGGAACAAGCCGAGTGGCCGGGTAACCATCCACGTGACTGGGAGTGTGTCCAGGCACAGACCGCCCTTACGGCGACCATCTTACTGCGCACACACTGACCACCCACCTTGACTCCTGGTTCAGCAGAGTGACACCAGCCGTATGGGCGCCCCATCCCTGCACTCCACCCTCTTCCACACCCCTCCCCCACCCGGCCGCCACCCACCGGTGGCCCACACAGTAGCTCCTACCTGAATACCCCTGGCAGGGCCAGTGTCAACGAGAGTATCGTTGAGAGTACCGACGGAGCCAGGGGTGTGTGGATGGGGGGGGGGGGGGGGGGGGGTAGGGTACAGGATGCGGGGGCAGAGCTGCAGGAGATGCCAAAGAGGCGCCGCATGAGGCCTCGTGCGTACCAGCACCGCCTGTCATTCAAGAACCTGCCAGACCGGGCAGGCAGTCGAAGTCTCCGGTTGAGCATAGAGACAGTGCAACATATCTGCCAGATGATGGCACACTTGGCACCGTGAGGATATCAGGGAGGACACCTGCTCCCGGTGGCCATCAAGGTGACAGTCGCCCTGAACTTTTATGCGACAAGGTACTTCCAGGAGCTGAGAGGGGGTCTGTCCGGGATCTCACAGACCTTGGTGAACAGGTGCATCCACACCCTCATGGAGGCCCTATGTGCCCAGGCAGTTTAATACATCCACTTCAATGTTGACCTAGCCCACCAGGACGCCCGGGCAGCAGGTTTCGCTGCCCTTGCCAGGATGCCCAGGCTCCAGTGGGTGATCAATGGGATATATGTCCCCTACGGCACTTGCAGATGGCTGGCTGCTCTACACCAACCGAAAGGGGTTCTACTCGATGAACGTGCAACTGATATGTGACCATCAACTGCACATCATGCACGTCTGCACCTGATACCCGGCAGTGTGCCCGACGCCTTCATCCTGGCACTCAATGATTCTTGACATGTTCGAGACGCTTCCCCCATTTAGCGGGGTTGCATCCTGGGAGACAGGTGTTATCCATTGTGGTCGTGGCTGATGACACCTATTCAGGGCACAGAGCGACACGGATACCCTCTCGAACAACACTCATACAGCAACCAGGAGCATGATCGAACGGTGCTTCAGCCTCCTGAAAATGCGGTTCAGGTGCTTGGACTGCTCTGGAAGGGCCCTCCAACATGATGTTGAGAGGGTTGCCCGCATTGTCGCGGCCTACTGCATCCTCCGCAACATCGCACAGCAGAGGGGCGATGTGGTTGTGTTGGAGAAGGAGAAAGAACACCAGGCCTCGTCCGACGAGAAGGATGGGCAGGACGTGGGGCCCAGTCAGGCACGGGAGGCCGAATGACCTATGTGCCAGGGCCAATATGCACAGAGAAAAAGAGGTGGGTGAGGAAGAAGACCCCAGAGTAGGCAACAGCAATCATAGGAAAACCACTAATCACTCATGTGAATTGTATAGGGCGCGATTCTCCGCAAATGCGGAGAGTCGTGAAGGCTGCCGTGAAACCGGCCGTGTTTGACGGCAGCCTCCGCGCCCCCGACCAGGAACCGATTCTGCTCCCCAGTCGGGGCAGCCGTGAACTCCGGCATCGCGGACTTAACGAATTTTGCTAAGCCCGCGCGCCAAAGTTAGCGACGGCTGACGCGTATGATGACGTCAGCCGCGCATGCGCGGATTGGACGACTCCAACCCGCGCATGCGCGGATAACATCATCACACATATGCGTGAAACCCGCACATGCGCGGGCCGTTATGCCCCTCAGAAGCCCCGCGGACGGATCCATCGGGGTGGCGGAGTAAGAAAGAGTGCGCGAGGTAAGTACCCGCTGACCGCAATCGATGCCCACCGGTCACGGGCCCATGGCACCCTTGGCACGGCCGTGGTGCAGCCGTGCCAATCGGTGCCATGGTTCCCCAGAACGGCACTTTACGGCCGTTTTTACGAACGGTGAGAGCAGGTGTGTTTTAAGTTCGTAAAAACGGCCGTAAAGGCCTTGGAAATCGGCCCATCGGCCAGGGGAGAATCACTGCTCGCCATAAAAAAACGGCGAGCAGCGATTCGTGTCGGGGGGCGGCCGTGGGGGGGGGGGGGGGGGGGGGGGGAGAATAGAGGGAGGGCGTCGGACCAGCGTGGCCGTAAAAATTTGCGCCGCCCACTATTTTCCGACGCGTCGTGAGTCCGGAGAATCGCGCCCATAATATTTGTAAATGCTACAATGTCATGTCTTCATTATGGAGTGATTATGGTAATTGGTGATCAGTTTTCTTTTGTTTCGGTGTTTATCGTGCAGTTAGTGGACTTCCTGGTGGATCTTCAGTCATGGAAGGTCCATCATGGGGTAACAGTGCTGATGGTGGGGGTCATCTTTCAAAAGCACTCTTCAATTTGGTGGTGGCAAATTCAGGAGCTACAAGAGGAGGAGGTTGAGGAGGAAGAGGAAGGCGCTCAAGACAAGGAGGAACACCATAGAATTCCAGGTAGGTGACCTGCACCTGGGATGGACATTTAATAATTATTAAACTGGCTGAATATTTGTTCAGCCAGTGAATTCAGGTGATTGGAATATGCAGTCTGCACAAAGAATGCTGTTGCGCGGTTACACACCTGAGCAGACAAAGCAAAATCTTCGGTGAGGCTAGAATGAATTAAAGCTGACTTGCGTTTCTTAAAACCAGCCGACACCTCTCAAAGTGGAGGTGCTACTTGTGACACTGATAAAGATGATTATTATTATAATCCCTCGGTTACAACTCATATCAAACATTCATAGTTTCTCCTGACCCTTGGCAAGCCTCACATCTCACAGCTTACAAAGTACTGCCAAGCTATAGTTAACCATGAAAGCCACAGGAGATTTGGCTGTCTACATTGGTCAGGAGATGCGCTGTAGTACTCAGCCACGTAGATCTCCAGATTGGTGCTGACTTGCTGTATGTTCCACAAACCATAATCATGAGAGACCAGCTACAGACATCAGCAATTGGGCCGGAGTATCAAGTTCAGCAGCTACAAGAGGAGGAGGTTGGGGAGGAAGAGGAAGAGCTGAACAAACAGCTGAAGAAATGGGCTAATCCTGCATCGTGATCCCCATACCCGCTTTTCTGGGCTGTCCAATTCCTTTGTTATGCATCCTCGGTATATGGGTATTCATAGTGAGGCCAGCATGTATTGCCTGTCCCGATATAACTGAGTAGCTTTATCAGCCATTTCAGAGGGCAGTTAAAAGTCAATCATATTGCTGCAAGTCTGGAGGCACATATGTGCCAAATCAGGTAAGGAGGGTAGATATTAGTTATGTTATTGCCACAACTTGGTACTTCAATGGTCACCATTACTGATACTAGCATTCCTATCCAGATTCACTTAATTAACACAACTTAAATTCTCCAATGGCCATGGTGGAACTTGAACTTCAGTCTCCAGCACATCGATCCAGGTCTCTGGATTATCGGTTTTGCAAAATAACCACCATGCTATTGTACCCCCAACCTTTCTGTTGTACGCAATAATTAGGTGAATGCCCAATGATTGTCTTGTATTGCAACGAGAGAAGACTCACATTACTGAAATTTCAAACTGGGCTCCTTACCTCTTCATACAAATCATGAGAACGATCTTTAAAATGTCCTTCAGGGGGTCTAGATTGACACGGAAATTGCAAAGGGCTCATAGTCCAGGCGAACACAGATTGACAGTACTGCCAGTTACTGTTTAGTGTTGGAGAGAAACATGACGAATCCCAGATGAATATGGAATTTTAGTGAGAGGTGAATGCAGAAATCTGGCCAAGTATTCACTCCTAAACAGGCCCAATATCAAAACACAGCTGGATGCAGCCTCTAGCCAGCCTCAGGGCAAACCATTATCTCGGCTTTGAAATGCACATTTATTTAAATGATGGATACCTTTACAACGCTGCATTTTACAATGACATGACAGTGACAAAATACATCATCCCGTGCATTCATATTATTTTTAAAAATTACAAGGAAAATTTTCAATAGCTTGTATTAAAGTATCTGTTTGCTAATTTGAAATGGCAGGAGATCTTCTATCAGCTACAAATTCTAACAACATTCACACTTGTGAGGAGAGAGGAAATAAAATGCTGTTGTGAAAACGTATTAAATATTGCTAGCTAATTGAAAGAACAGCTCTGTGTTTTCATTTGCAGGTGATATTGAGACGCATGCCTGGGTTTTTATAGCATTGCCCTTTGATTGATTAAGAGACAGAGGTGTATTATTCTGGTTAATTCTCAGTTTGTTGACTGCTGAAGTCTGTTTTACAAAAAGATTGCAGTGCAACCTCTCAACACTCAAGATCACAGCCTAAATGGACCATGGTAAGAAGTCTTACAACACCAGGTTAAAGTCCAACAGGTTTGTTTCAAACACTAGCTTTCGGAGCACTGCGCCTTCCTCAGGCGAATGAAGAGGTATGTTCCAGAATCATACATATAGACAAATTCAAAGATGCCAGACAATGCTTTGAATGTGAGCACTTGCAGGTAATTAAGTTTACAGATCCAGAGATAGGGGTAACCCCAGGGAAATGTCTGTCCCTCCGGGCCGCTGACTGAACAGAGCATTCCCCAGGTGCCACGGACTCCAAGAAGGAGGAAGGAGATGAGTACTACTGTCCACCGTGTAGCACAATGGGAAAGTAACCGCTGGAATGCTTTGGAGAGGGAGTTGTTCAAGAGCGCTGGGGGTTGGGAGGGGCCGGGCTGGGGGCTCTCTCTCGGGCTGGAGATCGCATTTCGTCTGTACTGCTATTAAACCTACTGTGTGTCTGCTAACGCCATGGATTCTCATCGGCTGTGGCAAGGCTTACACAACATAACGGGCTACATAGCAAAACCGAGTAGAATCTCCGGCAGCCACACACTCAGTGCACTCAGAACTCAGTGCATTCTATGCTCAAGCAGAAAACTATCAAACCGCTGTCCACTGCCCCAGCAGCCCCGGACAAACCCATATCCATCGTCACAACTTCCAAAGTCAGATGGACCTTCTTGAAACTAAACCCTCGGAGGTCGACGAGTCCTTACGGGATGCCTGGTCGTGCACTCAGATTCTGCGAGGCCCAGCTGGCAGATGTGTTCGCGGACATCTTCAATCTCTCCCTACTCCATTCCGAGGACCCCATCTGCTTCAAAAAGACCACCATCATACCGGTTACAAAGAAGAACCAGGCAACGTGCCTCAACGATTATCGCCCGGTGGCCTTGACATCGATCATAATGAAGTGCTTCGAGAGTTTGGTCATGAGACACATCAACTCCATACTCCCGGAACACCTAGATCCACTGCAATTTGCATACCACCACAATCTGGCCACAGCAGATGCCATCTCCCTGAAGCATCTCGACAACAAGGACTACTACATCAGACTCCTGTTTATTGACTACAGCTCCGCCTTCAACACCATAATCCCAGCCAAGCTCATATCAAAGCTCCAAAACCTAGGACTTGTTCATTATTCTGCAACTGGATCCTCGACTTTATGACCCATACACCACAGTCAGTAAGGATAAACAAAAACACCTCCTCCACGATAATCCTCAATATCGGAGCCCCACAAGGTTGTGTGCTTAGTCCCCTAATACACGCATGACTGCGTGGCAAAATTTGGCTCCAACTCCATCTACAAGTTTGCTGTTAACACAACTGTAGTGGGTCGGGATACAGGAGGGAGATAGAGAACCTATTGGAGTGGTGTAACAACAACAATCTCTCCCTCAATGTCAGCAAAACTAAAGAGCTAATCATTGACTTCAGGAAGCAAAGTATCGTACACACCCTTGTCTGCATCAACAGGGCCGAGGTGGAGATGGTTGACAGCTTCAAATTCCTAGGTGTGCATATCACCAACAATCTGACCTGGTCCACCTACGTCGATGCTACGACCAAGAAAGCACAACAGTGCCCATACTTTCACAGGCTTTTCACAGTAACTTCATTGAAGCCTACTTGTGGCAATAAGCGAATATTATTATTACTTTCTCAGGAAACTAAAGAAATTCGACATGTCCACATTGACTCTTAACAACTTTACAGATGGACGTGGGCGGATGCCCTGGAGAGAGTGAATTCCTCCTCTTCCTGTGCGAGGCTTAGCCTCATACAGTTCAAGGTGCTGCATAGGGCCCACATGACTGGGTCGAGGATGAGTAGGTTTTTCGGGGGCGAGGACAGGTGTGCTAGGTGCTCGGGGAGCCCAGCGAACCACGCCATTATGTTTTGGGCGTGCCCAGCGCCCCCAGCGTTTTGGAAGGGGGTAGCAAAGACGGTGTCGAGGGTGGTGGGATCCAGGGTCGAGCCAGGCTGGGGACTCGCAATTTTTGGGGTTGCAGTGGATCCGGGAGTGCAGGAGGCGAAAGAGGCCGGGGTTCTGGCCTTTGCGTCCCTAGTAGCCCGGCGGAGGATCTTGCTCCAATGGAAGGATGCGAGGCCCCCAAGCGTGGAGGCCTGGATCTCTGATATGGCGGGGTTCATTAAATTGGAGAGGGTGAAATTTGCCCTGAGGGGATCAGTACAAGGGTTTTTCAGGCGGTGGCAGCCTTTTCTGGACTTCCTGGCGGAACGGTAGGGAAATAGGCTGACAGCAGCAGCAACCTGGGGGGGGGGGGGGGGGGGGGGGGGGGAGGGTTGGGGGGAGGGAGAACTGTGCACATGGGTGTGTGGAGGGTGCTATCTCTCTTTTTTTTTGTTTTTCTCTTTTTTCTTTTTCTTTGTTTTTGTTCTTTCCTTTTTGAAGTTGCTCTTGAAGCTGGGGGGGTATTGTTCATGGGGTGTTACCGCGGTTGTATGTTAATAAAGTTAAGATGTTTATATTTTGTATTTTGTAAAAATTGCAATAAAAATTATTTTAAAAAAAACAAAAACAACTTTTACAGATGTACCATAGAAAGCATTCTAACTGGCTGCATCACAGCTTGGTATAGCAACTGCTCAGCTTAAGACCCCAAGAAACTACTGTCGTGAACATCGTCCAGTTCATTACACGAACTTGCCTCCCATCCATTGACCCAGTCTATACCTCCCGCTGCATCCATTGACTCTGTCTACGCCTCCTGTAGCATTCATTGACTCTGTCTACGCCTCCTGTAGCATCCATTGACTCTGTCTACACCTCCCGCTGCCTGGGGAAAGCGGGCAGCATAATCAAAGACCCTTCCCACCCGGCTTACTCTTCCAACTTTTTCCATTGAGCAGGATAAAGTCTGAGAACATGCAATAACAAAATCAAAAACAGCTTCTTCCCCACTGTTGCAGACTCCTAAACGACCCTCTTATGGACTGATTTGATCTCTTCACACATCTCTACTGAGTAGTACTACACTCCTGTGTGCTTTACCCGATGCCTGTGTCTATGTATTTACATTGTGTATTTTATGTTTTCCCTATGTATTTTCTTTTTATATCAGGAATGATCAGTCTGAACTGTACGCAGAACAATGCTTTTCACTGTACCTCGGTACACGTGACAATCCAATCCACCGATCAATTCTGGAGTGGAGCATTGTGGTCCTAAGGATCATAGAATCATAGAACCTACAGTTCAGAAGGAGGCCATTCGGCCCATAGGGTCTGCATTGGCCCTTGGAAAGAGCACCCTACGCCTCCACCCTATCCCCGTAACCCAATAAACTAACGTAATGTTTTGGATACTAAGGGGCAATTTAGCATGGCCAATCCACCTAACCTGCACATCTTTGGACTGTGGGAGGAAACCGGAGCACCCGGAGGAAACCCATGCAGACACAGGGAGAAAGTGCAAACTCCACACACGCAGTGACCCGAGGCCAGAATTGAACCCTGGAGCTGTGAGGCAGCAGTGCTAACCACTGTGCCATTGTGCCACCCTTAGATGCACTTCTGCTGTTTTGACTGGTCTAGTGGCGTACTTTGGTACAGCCCCTAGAGGGTCTCCCGCATTTTTGTGGTGCATTGTGACCGCCAGAACTTGGCGCAGTAGAGGGACGAGGAGCAATGTGCTGCTTCCTCTGATGATGAGGAGGACCAGGATGGAGAGCCCGTGAGGACCTGGAGGAAGGAGGACATGCAGTGGCCAGGACAACCAGAGATGCCTCATCGCCTCCAGATTCACCCATTAGGAGGCTTGTTGTCTGGCTAATACCCCCCTCCTCCCTCCCCCCAACCCCCAGAGGGTTAATTGACATCTGAACAAGGTGATCGGCCTGGGTTGCCCATGTGATTGTGTCGTTTGTGAAAGCTGGAGGGTCTTTGGAGATAGTGACCACAATTCGGTGTCTTTCACTGTTGCAATGGAGAGGGCCATACGGTAGGGGAGGGCTGTTGTAGGCTGCAAAGAGACATTGATAGGATGCAGAGCTGGGCCGAAAAATGGCAGATGGAGTTTAACCCTGATAAGTGTGAGGTGATTCATTTTGGTGGGACAAATTTAAATGCGAGTTACAGGTCAACAGCAGGGTTCTGAGGAATGTGTAGGAACAGAGAAATTTTGGGGTTCATGTCCACAGACCTCTGAAGGTTGCCACTCAAGTGGATAGAGCCGTGAAGAAGGCCTATAGTATGTTAGCGTTTATTAACAGGGGGCTTGAGTTTTAAGAGCCGTGGGGTTATGCTGCAACTGTACAGGACCCTATTGTGTGCAGTTCTGGTCAAAAAACAATGCCTGATTCATGTAAGTAAGTCAGTATTTTATCTATTTTCGTCAATGCCATAAAACAGCATAACCACCGTAAACTACAGCATTGTATGTCCTGAATATAAGGGTAGCGCACTTTACCTTTAATTATTGTATTGAAACAAATGTTTTAAAGCTTATAAACCAGTCATTTTCAAATTTAGGGTCGTGACCCACAGGTGAGTTGTGGACAGGAATCGGGAGGGTCGTGGAGCAGTTAGTCACGGAATTCCCAATCGCGGGAAGAATTACCAACAGCTGCGACCAGCTATTAAAAATGCCGGCTGACCCGCACAGCCAGATCCAGCAGTGCGCAGGCTCGGAGCCAAGTGGGGCAGACCGTCTCCTCCTGTCCCAGAAAGAGATTTTTTCGACAATCAATGGAGTCTTCCTGCCAGAAGTGGCGGCAGAGGGCAGATCACGTGCAGCGCACACTGACATAACGTGCTGTGGATGCAAAATCAGGGAGGAGAGATTCCTCCATTTTGTAGCTTCCAGTAAGCAAGCAACAGGACTGTGTGAAAGGCTGAAGATTTTGTAATAAAGGAGAAGAGAGCCAGAGACACAAACAGGCCAGCATCGCTACAATTGTATTTGCTGGAGAGAGTTTCTCAGGAAAGTCCACAGCAGCGGAAAACAGTGCTGGTGTGAGCTGCATGCAGAGCTCCGGAACAAACAATTAAGAAGAAACTGAAATCAAGAACAAAGCGTATAAAGATCAAGGGCTGGATTCTCCGTTCTGGAGAAGTCTCCATGCCGGCATGAAAACGGTAGCGTTTCACGATGGAAAAATTGTTGTGAAACAGACACCGATTCCCAGTTCCGGGTGGGGGGGAGGGGTGGGGGGCTAGCAGCCAGGTAGTGTAGAGCACCCAGTTGTAGCTGCCGAAACGACCTGGAGAATTGCTGAGTCCCTGGTCACGCATGCGCACGGCGGCAGTTTGCAGCGGCCATGCTTCATGACGGATGTCGCTTGAGGACCCGACCGGTGAAATAGTCCACCCTCTTTAGCCGGCTTGCGCGCCCCGGACCGCCCCACCACAGTGCCCCCAGCCCCGAATATGTCCACCGCAGATCGGCCCTCCCCCGACTGAGGCGGCACTGGACTGAGTCCACAGCCACTACGCTGAGTTCCCAATGGGTGAGACCACACGTGTCCAACGCCGTCGGGAACTCGATGGGTCGGGTGCGGAGCATCATAGGGCGGGCCTCAGCCAATGTACAGAGGCCGTGGATATGGCGTGCAGCATACTCTCTGAATATTCCGCTTTTCAGGGGGCAGAGCATCGCAGAAGGCCCCCCCCCCCCCCAAGTACAAACCTTTTGATTTTTGCAAAGGATGCAGCGAAACCTCAAATCGTCAGCTGAAGACATTACCAGAAATGTAATGTTGAATGGCAGAGCAAGTGAGATTACGAGAAGCAAGCAGGCTCACCTGCCGCATTAAAGGTAAGCAATGAGATCAGCCGGCTAATTCCTGTAGGTAAAAGTGGGTCCCGGGAAACAAAATTTGAAAAATACTGTTAGAAACGATTCAAATCAATTACTGCATGTGTTAGAGAAAGACTGCATGATTCTGGTGTGCATCCAAATTTAAGCAAATGAATTCAATTAGATCTAACACAATCACAACCATATCACAATTTCATGAGATCCACCCATTCTTTAAGTGTAGAATCACATCAGGAGCATTGTGCTATCCTGCAGGAAATGAGCTTTGGTCATCCTAGTTGCTCCTGGTTCACTGAGTTTTAATAATAATCATTATTATCATATAAAACAACACCATAAATGACAAAAAAATCAGGAATTGCATTTGGAGTTCCTTTTGCAGATGCATGGTTCAATTTACACTTAAATGCTATCTATTTCATACTACCTTGAAGCAACTTTCTTATTATAGGCATGCTTACATGAAAATAAGAAGACATTGAGAAATATCACTCCAAGAGTGTTGAAAGACAACTGACATTATGTGCATGTTGTAAGAATTAGGTTTTGGAAATGTATAATATACAAATTTACAAAAAGACACTTTGTTGATTGCCTACCTTGTTGATAATAATTGCTAATGCCCCTCAGCCTTTTAGTGAATAAATATATCATTCTAGTAAACTATCAAGATTTACTGAAATACTGATCTATTTTAAGTGAGATTGAAGTAAGACAGCTAAGCGTCGATTTCTTGATAATGGAGAACTGACAGGAAAGACACCCCACTGACAGTATGTAATCAGAAAATAAGTCCTTTTGAGTGTTTCTAATTCCTCTTATGACAAAGAACTGGGAAACATAATTGTTATTTTGCCTAAATTAATAAACCACTAACAACATCACATAGACATGTTTGAATTTGAAGAGGGATAAGGTTTGCAGGGCTTTGGGGAAATGGTGCAGAGGACTGGGACTAATTGGATAACTCTTTCAAAGGAGCAGACAGGTATGAAGGGCCAAATGGCATCCTTCTGTGATGTATCATTCTGTGACTAAGACTATTTATTTTGTTTAAAACATTGAAGCCGATCACAAAACACCTGCAACAATGATTCCTTTTCCAGTTGCCGATCAGCCACTTTAACCAGTTTAAATATTGAAAAGTTCATTAATCTGGTTGTAGAGAGTGCAATGTTTGGTGCTAATTATTAAAAAACAATTGAGGAAGACCTAATTTGAGGACAAGGCCTTGCAAGTGCTGGTAACCTCAGGAGGGAAGAATGGCAGGCCCCTGGAGCAGCTGTCTGGAATCAGCTATGCAATCTTTGCAGCTGTGATTGTACTCAGCATAGTGATATAACCTATAAATGATACCTGACACCAGCATTTCATAAAAACGCTTCTGTCCTTACTGAGCTTGAAGGCATCTATATCAGTTAGCTCACTTTTCAAAGTGCTTGCTGTACCCCAGTGTAAGTGATTTGATTGACATTGGAACATATACTTAACAGAGTAACAGATAGTTTGTTCTCTTTGCTGCTTCTTCTGTCATTAAATTTTATTTCAAACTGTACTCTTTTTTTTAAAAACTCTTCTATTTCCACCATTTTTCTGTAATGCATCTATTGTTTGTATTTTTATATGATAAAAGTCAAGTATATAGGTGCATTTACGGCTACCTTTTAAGTCATTGTGATATGTAATATGCTGCTATGGAAGCATGCCTGTATAAATGTCAGTTGCTATAATACATCAAACACTATCTGATAGTACCTTGCTAAATCTTTCAAGCCAGAACCTGTTATCAGCTGCCAAATGCAATTCTTAGCTGCCAATTTAAACAACGGCATTTATATCAAAAAGAGTTTTCCAAAAGTGTTTTACTTTGATACATCTTCCAGGGGCCACAAGCAAAAATAGTCTGCAATATTAGTACATTAATTCAACAGATTTTGTTTCTGAAGTTGATCCATAGTTGATAGTCTAGAAATCATTTTATCCATGTTTGCTTTCAGTTTGCATTTAA
Source organism: Scyliorhinus canicula (assembly GCF_902713615.1). NCBI lineage: Eukaryota > Metazoa > Chordata > Chondrichthyes > Carcharhiniformes > Scyliorhinidae > Scyliorhinus > Scyliorhinus canicula. The sequence goes on from NC_052150.1 coordinate 77,949,143, forward strand.
TTCTTTCTACCTCATATTCTTCCTACACCATGTGCTTTATTTCAATTCAGTTAGGATCTGTCCACAGACTCGTGGTAAGGTTAAAAATGAACAAAATTGTTCAACTACCTTACATCTTTTTTTTAAATTTAGAGTACCCAATACTGTTTTTTCCAATTAAGGGGAAATTTAGCACGGCCAATACACCTAACCTGCACATCTTTTGGGTTGTGGGAGTGAAACCCACGTAGATATGGGGAGAATGTGCAAACTCCACATGGACAGTGGCCCAGAGCCGGGATCGAATACGGATCCTCAGCGCCGTAGGCAGCAGTGCTAACCACTGTGTCACTGTGCCGCCCATCTACTACTTTATATCTTATTGATAATAAAACAGATTAGCTTATTTGTAACATGATTCAGGATGATTATTTAATCATTTTATAAAGTATTAAGTATCTGTTTGCTTTGTTGTACAAAGATGGTTCTATGCTTAAGCCTAAACATCTATGCGATAGGGTTGTTCCAAGGCTCAACAAGTAATCTGCGTGGCGTCACTGTAACACAGTAGTGAGCACTATTGCTTCACAACACCAGGGTCCCAGATTGGATTCCCGCTTGGGTCACTGTCTATGCGGAGTCTGCACGTTCTCCCCACGTCTGCGTGGGTTTCCTCTGACGCTCCGGTTTCCTCCCACAAGTCCCGAAAGACGTGCTTGTTAGGTGAACTGGACATTGTGAATTCTCGCTCTGTGTACCCGAAGATGTGCCAGAGTGTGGCGACTAGTGGATTTTTACAGTAACTTCATTGCAGTGTTAATGTAGGCCTACTTGTGTCACTAATAAACATTTATATTATTATTATTATCTCACAGTCATCCAACCACATGCATCCATAAGGTCACGGTTGCACTCTCTACCAGCGCATCGGACTGCATTAATTTTGACCTGGAACAGGCCCATCAGGATGAGAGGGCTGCGGGATTTGGGACCACAGCTGGAATGCAACAGGTGCAGGAGGCCATTGATGTCCATGTGGCTCTATGTGCCCTGTGGCATCAGGAAGTCCCGTCTATTAACAGGAATGGTTTCCACTCCCTTAATGTCCAGATGATCTGTGACCGCAAAATGAGGATTGTGCACATGTGTGCATGCTGTCAGGAAGTGTGAATGATAGCTTCATCCTTGGGCGATCTCAGATACCTGGGATATTCATGGGTCACCCCAAGATGCAGGAATTGCTTGTTGGGGACAAGGGCTGATGACACCAGTGCGGAAGCCTGAGACCAGTGCCAGAGGCCCATTAGAATGAGGCTCATAGTACCACCCAGTCTATGATGGAGTGGTGCTTCCGGTGTCTCGACAGGTCCGGTAGGGCCCTGCAATACATTCCCCAGAGGGTCTTCTGCATCATCGTGGTCTGCTGTGCCCTGCATAACTTGGCACAGCAGCGGAGCGACATGCTTGAGAATGACCAGGAGGAGAAAACCATCTCCTCTGATAAGGAGGAAGTCTAGGAGGGAGAGGTGGAAGAGGAGCCAGAGGATGGAGGTCAGGTGGCAAGGGATCGCATGGGCATGAGGACCTCGGGTGTCTTAATAATTTCCCACATGGCACAATAATACAATCATGTTGTCTGACAGCTCTACAAGGTCCCCCACCTCCCCAAGAGCCTCATGACCCCTCCACGATCAAGGGAGGATGTCCCTTGAAAAACAAATCTTCAGGCTACTGGGCAATCTGAGCCTGTCAATGCAGGAGGGTGATGACGGCTCGCAGTGGGGAAAGCTCTAATGCTCCTCAGCTTTTTCTTATACTTGACTCCTGTCTGTCTACTGCCAGCACGCTGACTCCCTGACTCATGTGCAAGAATGGTTTGGGCCTAAATCGTTGTCTCACAGCACTGGGGGATTAGTGCTCAGGGTCTAGGGTTCATTGATTAATGCCAGAGTCCTTTCTTGATGTATGTTACACTCCGTTTGAGTGGGCCTAACAGTTTCTCTTACATTGAGGGTGTGAGAAAAGTCGTGTCCAGATGGGGTAGGACCTATCCCAAAGAGAGTGAGATCTTAAGGTTGTGAACAACAAGAGATTTTAATAATGTGACAAGTGCAATTGTGACATTTCATTATGACTCCCAACTATCTGTGCCAATCTGTCCCTTATTCTTGCGAGTCCTTTCATTACATCTTGGTGTATTTCCAGGATGCACAGCAGAAGTGGAGATGGCCTGCTGCTTGTGATGCCCTGTTACTTGAAATGTCTTTGGTAGGCGTCCTCTGGAAGGTCAGGACCTGGAGGACCGCAACCTAGTTTTGAATGGTACTGATGTTGCCGCATCACCCTGTTCTGCCTGCTGCACAGAGATGCAAGAGGATCAGGAGGGGGGATTCAAAAGGGCTGGTCGCTCCCTGGTTCTCCTGGATGGAAGGCCCTCTGATTCACCCCAGCACTTCCTCCTCCATCCATGTGCTCGTGGGCCCCTGGGTTACTCCATGGCATGGAGGGGCAGCTGGAGTGTGCTCCAGAAACCTCAACACCATCTGGCGTTGCGAGTCCTGGAGACCTGCCATTGTCTGCACCATGATGTCGAACCCGACAGCCATGGTCCTCAGGGACGGAGCCATGCTTCAGAGTTCTCCAGTCATGGCTCTGACGTGTTGCCCCAGGCTTTCCACTGCGGCTGCCACCCGTGCAATGTTGGCCTGAATGCCATTCAACACTGGCAACATCTCCTGCGACTGAAGGCTTTGGGACTCCTTCATTCAGCCTTGCAGTCACAGGAATGTCACTGAATCCCCTCTTGTTATTCCCTGCTCTCTCTTTGCATCTCAGGCAGTTGAGGGATGAACGTATCCAGAGAAACGGTACCTAGTTGAGGCATAACTGAGTCCTGGGATCCAGCAGACCTCCGACTCCAATTCCTGCGACATACCAATCTCCACCTGTTGTGCATTTGAAGTAGTGTGGTGTTCACCAGATAGAGAGCCAGAAACCTGTCTGCTAAATTTGCCCACCGAGTAAACAGGTGGGTGTGGGAGGGGCTGCGGACATTGAAGCCTGGTGAGCAGGTTTTGATGGTCCAAGGTAGTGTGAAAAGGGGGACGGGGAAGAGACCCCCTGTTAGGAGAGTTACGTGGAACGTGAGGTGGTTGGGAGGACCAGTGAAGAGGTCGAGGGTGCTCGTGCACCTGAAAAGTTTGACGGCTGATGTTGCGTTGCTGCAGGAGATTCATTTGAGGGTGAAGGATCAGGTGAGGCTTCGGAAGGGCTGGGTTAGCGTTTTGGTTAGTAAAAGAGTGAGGTTCCAGATGGAGAAAGTGGTGGCGGACCAAGGAGGTAAATATGTGATAGTGACAGGGGCATTGAAAGGGAGGTTGGTGTCATTTGCAAGCGTGTATGGCCCTAACTGGCACAATGTATGGTTCATGAGGAAGGTGTGTGGGGCCATCCACAATTTGGATTCACACAAGCGCATTGTGGGTGGGGACTGGAACTGGGTGCAGGAGCCAAGGTGGGACAGATCGCAGCTGTGCTCACTTGCCCAGTTGGGGGGAAGGGGGGCAAGGGCGTTGACTGAGGAAATGGGAGGAGTGGATCCTTGGAGGTTTCTGCACCCGGGGGAGCGGGAGCATCCATTTTCCTCCTCGGTTCATAAGGTTTATTCGAGGATAGCTTTTGTTGTGGGGGAAAGGTTAAGGGATCAGAGAACTCGGCGATAGCAATTTCAGATCATGCGCCACATTGGGTGCGTATGGTGTTGGAGAAGGGAGCAGTGCAGAGGCCGGGATGGAAATTGGATGTGGGGCTGTAGGGGGACCGAGGGTTTTGTGATAAGATTGGCAAAGTAATTGAGTAATACGTGGGGTTTAATTGTACGGGAGAGGTTTCGCAGATGGTTGTATGCGAGAGGAGCTGAAGGTGGTGGTGAGGGGGGAGGTGATATCGTTTAAGGCGAAGATGGATAAGAAGGAGAGGGTGGAGCGGCAAAGATTGATAGATGAAATGTTGGAGGTGGATAGGAGGTATGCAGAGGACGTGAATCCATCGCTTTTGGAAAGGTGGAAGGAGTTACAGGTGATGTTTGATCGGTTGTACACATGGAAGACAAAGTGCTAATTGAGGCGGGCGAGGGGAGTAGTTTATGAATATGGGGAGAAAGCGGGACGCATGTTGGCAGGCAAACTTCGTAAGGAGGCGGCGGTGAGGCAAATTGTTCAGGTGCGGGATAGGACGGGGAAATTGGTGGTGGCCCGGACCAGTGGATGTTCGAGGAGTTTTACGGGAAGTTGTATAGATTGGAGCCGCCAGGGGAGGATCGGGAGATGCAAGAATTCCTGGAAGGTTTGGAATACCCGAGGTTGGGGGAGGGGGATAGGGCCACATTGGAGGGGGCGATAGCGGAGCAGAAGATAAAGGTTGCAATTGGAAGGATGCAGTCGGGGAAGGTAGCAGGGCCAGATGGGTTCCCAGTGGAGTACGATAAGAAATTTAGGGATACGTTGGCACAGTCGATGGTGGGGATCTTTGAGGAGGCGATTGAGAAGGGGGTGCTGTCACAGACTTTGGGGCAGGCATTAATCTCCTTGCTGCTAAAGAAGGATAAGGGTCTGACAGAGTGTGGCTCGTATAGGCCCATATCACTCTTGAACGTGGGTGCAAAAATGTTGGCGGGAAGGTTGAAAGAGTGCCTCCCGAAGGTGATAGGAGAGGACCAGATGGGGTTTGTGAAAGGGAGCGAGCTATTTTCGAATATTAGGAAGGTATTGAATGCAGTCATAGCACCGACGGAGGGGATGGTGACAGAGGGAAGCACGGTAGCACAGTGGTTAGCATAGTTGCTTCAAAGCTCCAGGGTCCCAGGTTCGATTCCCGGCCTGGGTCACTGTCTATGCAGAGCCTGCACGTTCACCCCATGTCTGCGTGGGTTTCCTCCAGGTGCTCCGGTTTCCTCCCACAGTCCAAAGATGTGCAGGTTAGTTGGATTGGCCATGGGGTTACTGGGTTACAGGGATAGGGTGGAGGCGTGGGCTTAAGTAGGGTGCTCTTTCCAAAGGCCGATGTAGAGTTGATGGGCCTCCTCCTGCACTGTAGGGATTCTATGATTCTACAATTCTATGAGGCAGTGATTGTGCTGGACGCAGAAAAGGCATTAGACCGGGTAGAGTGGGGGTATTTGATGGCGGTTTTGGAGCGGTTTGGGATGGGGCCACGATTTGTGGAATAGGTAAGATAACTGTCCAGGGAGCCGAGGCCGAGTGTCTGCATGAACAGTATGAGTTTAGGGTCTTTTGCTGTGCACCAGGGGACCAGGCAGGGGTATCCTATGTCCCCTGTTATTTGTGCTAGCGATCAAGCCTTTGGCCATCGCGTTGAGGAGTTCGGGGATGTGGAAGGGAATAATGCGGGGGGTGGGGGGGCATGGATCATAGGGGGCTGGATTCTCCAGTCACCGCTGGCGAAATCGCATTCGGCGACGGGGCGGAAAATCCGTTTTCGCGCCAATATCGGGGCAGTGCCGGTTTTCGTATTCTCTGCCCCCTGAAAAGTGGAGTACTCTAGCAGTACACCGCGTCACGTATCCACGGCCTCAGGCCATTGCCTGAGGCCCGCCACGCGATGCTCCATCCCCGACCGGCCGGGTTCTCGGCGGCGTGCGACTCTCATGGTCTCACTCGCCGTGAACGTAGCGTGGCGGCTGCGGACTCAGTTTGGCACCGCCACAGTCAGGGGAGGGCCAATCCACCGGCAGGGGGGCTTTATTTGGGGCTGGGGGCACTGTGGGCGGGCAGTCCGGGGCATGTGAGCAGCCGAAGGGGGTAACTACTTCTGCGGTCGGGAACCGCGGGCTGAGTCCGCCATGAAGGACAGGGCGGCCGCTGCAGCCACGGAACCAGAAATGCTCAGGGCCATACTGGCAGCTGGAGCTGTGAGCTCTATGCTGCCTCCATGCTAGACCCCAGCAAAACGGGGAGTCAGTGACTGTTCTGCGCCAGCTTTTCTGGCTTAAAACACCACCGTTTTCATGCCGGCCTGGGGACTTCCAAATGGAGAATCCGGCCCAGGGTATCTTTATATATGGATGATTTGTTATTGCACATGTCGGAGCCGATGGAGGGTATACTGGAGTATTTGGGTCCTTTTCTGGATATAAGCTAAATTTGGACAACGGTGAAAATTTTGTGGTGTCCCTGCCGGGGGTGGGTATGAGGGTTGGGGAGTGGGGGCTCCGTAGGTATAATCTTACTTGTTTGATGGGGAGGGTAAAAGCGGACTTGGCAAGATGGGATGGTCTTCCTCTGTTGCTGGCGGGCCGGCTGCAGGCGATTAAAATAAATGTGTTGCCACGGTTTTTGTTTATATTTCAGTGCCTGCCGATATAAGAACATAAGAACTAGGAGCAGGAGTAGGCCATCTGGCCCCTCGAGCCTGCTCCGCCATTCAATTAGATCATGGCTGATCTTTTGTGGACTCAGCTCCACTTTCCGGCCCGAACACCATAACCCTTAATCCCTTTATTCTTCAAAAAACTATCTATCTTTACCTTAAAAACATGTAATGAAGGAGCCTCAACTGCTTCACTGGGCAAGGAATTCCATAGATTCACAACCCTTTGGGTGAAGAAGTTCCTCCTAAACTCAGTCCTAAATCTACTTCCCCTTATTTTGAGGCTATGTCCTCTAGTTCTGCTGTCACCCGCCAGTGGAAACAACCTGCCCGCATCTATCCTATCTATTCCCTTCATAATTTTAAATGTTTCTATAAGATCCCCCTATCTTTCTGTCAAAGGTTTTTTTAAGGAGGTGAAGAAGATGATTACCTCATTCATTTGGGGGAGAAGGTGGCTAGGATTAGGAAGGTACTGTTGCAGAGTGGACGACATGTAGCGGGGTTGGGCCTCCCGATTTATTATATTATTACTGGGCGGCAAATGCTGAAAAGGTGAGGAGCTGGGTCAGAGGTGGGGACTCCCAGTGGGTTAGAATGGAACAGAGTCTGTGCAGGGGGGGTCACGGCTGAGGGCGTTGGCAACACTGCCGCTCCCGATGGCCCCGGGTAAATATTCGGGAAGTCCAGTGGTGATGGAGATACTGAAGATCTGGAAGCAGTTGAGGCAGCACTTTAACTTGTGGGCGGGGTCAAGAGAGAAGCCGATTGGGGGAACCATGGGCGCAATTCTGCGCACTCACGACGGTGCGGAGAATAGCGGGGTTCGTAAAATTTTACGGCCACGCTAGTCTGACGCCCTCCCGCTATTCTCTCCCCCCCCCCCCACGCCCGACTCCCGATACGAATCGCTGCCGCCGTTTTTTTACGGCCAGCAGCGATTCTCAGCTGTCCGATGGGCCGAGTTCCCAGCCCTTTACGGCTGTTTTTACGAACGGCAAACACACCTGGTCTGGCCGTTCGTAAAAACGGCCGTAAAGTGCCGATTTTTAAAACCATGGCACCGATTGGCACGGCAGTACCACGGCCGTGCCAAGGGTGCCATGGGCCCGCGATCGGTGGGCACCGATCGCGGGCAGCGGGTCCGATACCCGCGCACTCTTTGTCCTTCCGCCGCCCCGCTGTATCACTTCGCGGGGCGGCTGAGGGGCATCACGGCCCGCGCATGCGCGGGTTTCGCGCAAATGCGCGATGACGCCATCCGCGCATGCGCGGGTTGGAGTCTTCCAATCCGCGCATGCGCGGCTGACGTCATGTGACGCGTCAGCCGGCGCAAACTCTGGCAAGCGGGCTTAACGAAATTCGTTAAGCCCGCGATGCCGGAGTTTACGGCGGCGGCATGCTAGCCCCGACCGGGGACCAGAATCGGTTCCCGGTCGGGGAGGGGGAGGCTGGCGTCAAACCCGCCCGGATTTGACGCCAGCCTTACGATTTCTCCCTCTCTGGGAGAATCGCGCCCATGGGCTGGGGCAAGGGGAGGTATTTAGATATCTGTAGGTCCGAGATTTCACCAGGAAGGAGGTCCAGAGCTTCCCGATAGCACCAGCCTCCACATTGCTGTAGAAGTTATTGACGGCGGGGTGAGGGGGGGGGGGTGGAATGGAGAGGAGGATTAAAGCAAAGTGGGAGGAAAAGGTGGAGAGGGTATGGAGGAAGGGCTGTGGTGTGTGATGCTTCAAGGGTGAATGTCTCAACCTTGTGCGCATGTTTGGGGCTAATACAGTTGAAGGTGGTATATAGGGCGCAACCTACGTGGGAGAGGATGAGCTGACTTTTTGAGCGGGTGGAGGATGTGTGTGAGCGTCGTGGGAGGAGCCCCGCAAACCATGGTCACATGTTTTGGTCCTGTCCAAAATTGGAGGGGCATTAGATGGAGGTCTTCAAGGTCACCTCGAGCCATATTCGGGGTGTCGGACCAGCCTGGGCTGCAGGTGGAGGTGGATGTCTTAGCCTTCGACTCGCTGATTCCCTGAAGGCAGGTCCTGTTGGGATGGAAGTCAGCTTCCCCGCCCTGGACCTCAGCATGGTGGGGGGACCTGCTGGAATTTTTAACGCTCGAGAAGGTGAGGTTTGAGCTGAGGGGGAGGATGAAAAGGTTCTACAATTCATGGGCATTGTTTATCATGCACTTTCAAGAATTTGGATGTCATCGAACCTTATTGAGGGGGGGTTCGGGGGTGAGTGAATAGTTTATTTTTTACCATGTATGGGGTGACCTTGGATTTTCTTTTTTTTTGTATTTGGGATGTCAGGGGGTGGTTTGGGTTTGTATGATGAAGGAGATGCTGGTTGGGGGATTGTTATTGTATTTGTTATCGTTGATTATCTTTTGTTGGGTGTATATTTGTTGAAAATGAGGAGAATAAAAATATTTTAAAAAATAAGTGTGATGCAATATCCACATCCTCCTTGGAGATCTCATCCAAGGTGCTGTTGAGTGTGGCCTGAGGGGGGGGCACTACTGGCTGATTGCAAGGCTCATTGGTGATGTACCTACAAAGCAAGGGACATGGTTTTAGTACATGGCCCAGGTTTGGACAACATAAACTTCACTTGAGACTGGACATCTGTATGAAGGTGCAGTGGCTCTTCATTTTTCTGCCACAGGCCAACTTCGGTCTCTGTGTAGGCCCATTCATTTCCGTCCCCTGTGAGCTCCATGGCACTCTCCTTTAAAGGAGTCAAAATCCTTAGTTCAGGCATTCTACCAACTGTCTTCTCTCTCTCTCTCTGGAGTTGTGGACAATCTTCTCATGCAAGGACACAATAGGGGATAATATGAGCCAGACACTTACCTGATCAGAGGTTGAGGACAACTGGCACAAATGGCCACACTACTTAAGCAGGGTGGAATTCTGATGAGGATTGCTGGAGCGGGATTTTAGGATGATTCTGGGAGGTTGGGCGATGGGAACCTTTGAGTGGCGGCATGTGGTTCACGCTGACATTCTGGAATTGACGGAATGGTGCAGTAGCAAGGGGAGACAGGCTCACTTACCATTACAGATCGCAGTAGGTCACCCATTGCTTTCCAGCACTGATCTCCCCGTCCTCTGGGTCTGGCTGCTGACACTGACCAGTGCTGCCATTGCCTCCCAGGCAGGATTGGTGTCCTTGCTGGAGGACATCCTGCCATCCCGTCGGTAAATTGTGACCTGCCTCTCCTCTGGGGCATTCAGTAATCGCGTGAAGAGCCCCTCTGAAAATCTGGGAGCTGGTCTTCTAGCTGCCATCCTCCTGGCTTGAATGTGAGCAAGTGGTGTGGAGCTGTTTAAATTCAGCGTCCCCTTGATTGAAGTGCTCCGATGACCTCCAGGCCAGATGAATCAGATGCTTTGCGCCTCAGGTGCACCGTTTTTTACATGGGGAAATATTATTTCTAAGTGCCTTAAGACTGCGATCCGAATCATGCCGCTGGGACCAGTGGGATTCACACAGAGTTTTGCACCAAATTGCCATTTTTTCTGGAAAATTCCACCCAGGAAGTCATGGAGAGAATGGAGAATGGGAAACAAATCTATTAAATTGACAAAAAGAATGTCCAGAAGAGGCAGAGAAAGATAAATAGATAAAATTTGGGGTAGAGAGAACCGGAAAAAAAAATCAAAAAAGGGAATAAATGACATAATACATAATATCAATTTATTTTCTTTCCTCATAACCAATTATCCTATTCATAACTATAGCTGAAAATTGATTTATAATGTTCAAATGTTTGGGAGAACGTAAATCTAGAAGAGATAGACAGAAGTGTAATCATGAACAAAGGCTTTTTCAATATAGTCTTTATTTTAAAAATGTTAACAGATAGCCAAATCCTAAAACCTTTGTGCCTTTCTTGATCTCTGCAAATATTTTGGCTTGGAAGCCAAGAAGCATTAGAGATGAGTCTGACCAGTGAAAGAGATATAATATGCCTGTATATAATTTATGCCTATAGCCATTAAAGGCACAAAGCTGATTTGGGCTCTGGGATTAGGGCATGGGAAAATGATGTTAACCTGTGTGGTCTGAAGTCAGTAATCATCTTTGGCCATTCCACATATGCATGGAAATGCTTCTCTGCCAAAATCAATATAGCAACAGCACAGTCTGAAGTACTGTCACTGTTAAAGGATAATTTGGATATGAGCAGAGGCTAGTGATGTCCTGGAGTGGGTTTTTGAAGCACAAAACTTTAATAATTCAAAGCCAATTAAATCAACATGAGTGACCAAGTGTTATTTTATGGGAGTAGATTAACACTTGTTATTTTTATTGTGTTAAGATAACACAAAAGTCTTCAGTGACATTAAAGTTATTGATTGTAGAATGAATGGTGTTTCCCCCATCTATTTTAATCAAGTAGAAGAGATCTGCTTATAATTGCTGTGTCACGTCTAGTTTTTCATAACGTGTAAGATTAAAAACTGAGGTGCCTCACATATTGTAAGGAGGATTTTATGCTGCACTTGGTGCTCCAAATGTCAGGAGGGTATCATACACCACTGGTAGATAATGGAACTGTCTTCGGGTCTTGGAAAAGGAAATTGTATAACACCTTTGTATTAAAGGTATTCAGTGTAGTTGTTGTTTGGTTTTAATGATACAGGGCAAAACTACAAACAATCCTTTTAAATTGTGTAATTACTGACCACTATTTTTGAATAAATATTTTTAAATTATTATATATTTATGGTCCAGTAACGAGGACCATCCCTGCTTGATTAATTGACATTTTAAGTATTGCTTCTAATTTTGAGTCAGGTAATTGGAAGAGTTACTGGCTGATTAATTGACTTTTTAAGTATTGCTCCTATACACCTAGGAGCATTGCCATAGCTCATCTCTCCCAATCCCAGCTGCCTCCTCCTGCTCCTGACAACTAAGATTAATGCTGTGTAGAATACTATACACACTTTAGGCCCTCACACCACTGCCAACAGAGAGCAGATTGTAAAATTATCAGCGTTCAGACCTACATTTTTTTCTATTAATTGTTTCATCCAGTTGTTTTGCCCGAAATATCACAATGTGTTTCATTCTTATGGGGTAGGTTATTGAGGAAGATTTAAAATATTTTTAATAATAATCTTTATTATTGTCACAAGTTGGCTTACATTAACACTGCAATGAAGCTACTGTGAAAAGCCCCTAGTTGCCGCACTGCCTTTGCTCAAGAAAGTATAATGAAAACATCCTTTAAAAAGCCTTATAATCAATCCATTCAGGAAAAATCTATAATCAGTCATAACGTTCTAACTCCCCAGCATCACATTTGGTGGGGTACCTCAATGATGCACTGGGGAATCCCTCTTGGAAGTTCCCCAGCAAGAGTTTGCCTGCCAATTGTCCAGAAGGACTAACTTCCCCTGGACAATTGTACTGTGTTGGGTACCATACGACAAAGCGATTTAAATCGCTAACTTCAGATGATACTGCCACTTTTACATTAATAAGGCGAGATTAAGGGCAGCACGGTGACACAGTGGTGAGCATTGCTGCCTACGGCGCTGAGAACCCGGGGTTTGAATCCCGGCTCTGGGTCACTGTCCGTGAGGAGTTTGCACGTTCTCCCCGTGTCTGCGTGGGTTTCACCCCCACAACCCAAAGATGTGCAGGATAGGTGGATTGGCCACGCTAAATTGGGTACTCTAAATTTATTTTTTAAAAAGGCGAGATTGTCCGCTATTTACTCTAAGCGGTGGCTCTGGCAAGCAAACTGGTTTGCAGCTCCCCGGCTGCACAGCTGGCTTTCCTCACCAGATAATGCAGCACTTAAGGTAAAAAATAACACTGGTGGGACACGGCCTGATTGAGCCAGCAACGCCGACTCCACAGAGATTCGGGCGCCCTTTTTAAAGGGCGACCTGATCTGTGCAAAAGCAATATTTCCCCCTGCCCCCCACAGATACGGGGGACCCACATGCACTGGGGCAGTCCTCCCTGCTCCACCCCCGACATACCTAATGCAGCTCCTGGGAGGGGCCTCCTGGCATTGCCCCTTGTCATGTGGGCAAGTGTGAAATTCTAAATGTGAGGGGGATCATTTGGCAGAGAAGCCCGATAATTACAGTGAAATTTCTTAAAATGTATTTAAATGAGTGGGAACCTACTTACGCCACTGGCGACGGGCAGGGAAAATCAGAAAACAAGATCTCGTCGTTGAGAATCTCGTTTTCCGATTTGTTGGGGATTTTGCATCCAAGTCCATTTGCATCCATTTTTGCTGGCTCAATCACACCCACCAGTGTTATTTTTTGCGCTCACAGTGAACCCCCATAGTTACTCTGAAAGAGTTAGAAGTAAAAAGCACACTTCTAACTTTTGAGTAACTAAGTCCTGCACAGTGCACCACCTACACCCTCGACCCAAGCCCCCAAAGGCCCACTTCCCACCTCCCCCCTAAACCAAGCACCCGAACCCCACAATATTCTCCACCCACATGGGATTCGCAACAGCCCCCTCAACCTGACCTGCTCGCAACCCCTACCAATGCCCAACCCCACATCGGCCCAACCAAACCCTCCAACCCAAAGGACATCCATCCCCCACCAGACCACCCATCCAACCTGACCCTCCCCTTCCTGACCAGCCCCCCAACCTGACCCCGCCAACCAACCCAACACTTTACAACAGATAGCGCTGCAAAAAGCGGGCGTATCCACCATCGCGCCACTCCTTTTGCACTTTGCCTCTGGAGCCAGGGACACACTTTGCTTCTTCAGTCTCACCTGGCCTGTGTCAGGAAGGTCGGGCGAGACAACTGCTTTCTGTTTTAAGTGCAGAGAGGCTGCTATGGAGTGGCAATCCACTGCTGATTGCCACTTTGAAGAAATTACCCCCAAATGTTAATCTTTATATGTCTTTTAAAATCTTCTATTTTAATGCCTTGGTTGTCTAATTTCTTTTTGTCAACTTTTCCTTTGTAAATTTCTATGTCCACTTTTCCAATTAGGTTCCCAATGTTGTTTCTCACCATCAGGGCTTCCTGATGAACCAGTTGAATTAGCCATGGTGTCTCTTTTGAAAACAATGTTCTGTCCCATCTTCTCAGTAACTGAAATTCATACTGTACAAAATAAGATTAAAAATAATAAAAAGACATATTTCGCAATAACATTTGTTTATTTATCCACTAAATTCTCTTTGGTGAGTACAGTCTGTACCTTGCCTTTGCAAGCAACAGCTTAGACATGCTGTTTGATAGCATTCACCAGTCTTTGGGACATTCAGCCTACATACCTAGCATCACACTGGCACTGAAATTCACAAACCACATTTTTTTTGTGTGATGGCCAAAAAGCATTTTGGCTCGAAGGCAGCATCCTGTTAGGGTGAACACCATTTGCGTTGCTACTGCCTCAACTGGTGCTCAAATTCTTTGAGATACCTTGACCTCCCAGGATAATCTGGGCACTTTTCAGGACCGAAAGTTTGTAAAATATACAGCACAAATTGATCTGATCAGGGTAGCCATAATCCTGCAGGATGTCTTTGATGTGACCTATTTCAACATCAAGCTTGCATGGTGAGAAAATGGCTAGGGCCTTATTAACAAGGTTGTCGAAAATGCCGATCTTATAACATGAAACTGTAAGAATCCCAAAGTATATATTGACCAGTGAGACCATGACAGAGAACCCCTGAGCAGATTTGTCAACTAATACATCAAGGAAAGGGAGTTCATTTGACTGGTCGATTTCAAGGGTGAATTTGAGTGCAGGATGTAGTCCAATCAGATGTGCAAGAAAATTATTACATGCTGCTACAGATTTAAACATAACAAACGCATCATTGGAAATCCGTCAGGGGTAAGAGGTTACATATCATTCCAGGGGCTGGTTTAGCTCACTGGGCTAAATCGCTGACTTTTAAAGCAGGCCAGCAACACGGTTCGATTCCCATACCAGCCTCCCCGGACAGGCGCCGGAATGTGGCGACTAGGGGCTTTTCACAGTAACTTCATTGAAGCCTACTCGTGACAATAAGCGATTTTCATTTCATTTTTCATTTCATTGAAGGCACATTTCTCATGCAACCCGATAAAGATGTTTGCGAGAGCTGGGCCCAGAGAGGATCACATGGCAACACCACCTATTTGGCCATACATGGTGACATTAAAGTTGAACTCAACTGCTAAGTTTATAAGCTCAATGAATACTAATTCACACAATGGTGCTGGGTGTAGATCACCATGATATAGTGCTGCAGTGCAAATATCTATGGCTTTCTTAAGTGGAACATTGGTGAATAGGCTAGTAATGTCAAATGAGCACATGGACATAGCGCATTGCTTTTGATATGCAAGTCTTGTATGGTCTTTACAAATGTGAAGGAATTCTTCATTATGTATCTGGAAAACTTTTCCCATTTGATTTGGGATGAAGCCAGACCAAACATGAAACCATGCGCAAGAACAGACACCACACTTTCTGAGAGTATATGGTCAGAGAGATTTGTTTCATGTTTAGTAGCATCATTAATTGCCTTGCCAAACCCATCTGCTTAAGTGAGTTTATGAAATGGCTACGGGCGGGATTTACTGGCTGTTCACTCCACGGTAAATTCCAGTCCCATGCTGGTGCTTGGGTTTCCCGCTGATGAAGAGTGCTGTCACCGGGAAATCCGGTTGACAACGGGTTGGTTGATCCCGCTGGCAGGCCGCCTCCGCCGCCGAAAGCACGCAGCAGGGTGGTCGGTAAATCCCCTCTTTGTTTCAGACAGATACTGTTTATCGTGAGGTCATCTATTGAAACAATGTAGTGGCATAAATGGATCAAATGAATAAATTAAAGAAATTTTCTCAACTCAGACAAAGCTCAGTGTAGGGCATACCACAATTTAGTAACCCTATTACAAATCTCTTCAATCTCATCTCACTCGATCATGAGATTGTGGCTCACTTCTGCATTATTGATTCTTTTGGAAATGAAAACTGGCACATCCTTGGGTTTAATACTCTCGTGGAGAAATTAGATAGATAGCTTACCTGTTCTTAATTTACCTATAAATTGAACTATGATGTTGATATCCTGAATTTAGTCTTTGTTTTACCTTTGTCTTAGGTATACAATTAGTCATTTTGTCGTATAGAACTTGAGTATTGCTGAAAAAATACATTTTGTCAAAGTTTTTCGTCTCACACTCATCAGGACAGTCGCACGAATACCAATGTCAACAATGCCAGGGAAAACAACAACTTTATACTGCATGAGAAGAGAGTGCTGATTGGTTGGAATGTTGATTCTGATTGGTAGAGGCATTGCCATGGAGAATACACAAGTTAACAATGACTGGTAGGTAACTGCCAAGCAATTGATATTATCATTTATTTATTTTCAGAATGGATTGATTTAGTTATGTATCACCCCAATTGTAATGGCTAGAAATTACATTCCCAGAACAGGCTTTAATAAATAAATTACCTTGATAATTTGCTGTAAAACTCCTATCATTAAAATAGCTCATCCTTTGGCCCACTGAGAACAACTCCATGTCAGTAAAAGACTCATGCAATGCATGCCTCCACAGACAATGCATGCCTCCACATACATTCTGTAACACTTCCTGTATGATTTCCTGCAGTGCTCCTTCATTATATTACGTATCCAACCGACAAATGTCAATTTAATAAGATAGTGAGCTTTGGAAAAGTCAACTGCAATTTCTGCCTCTGCCAGATAAGTGTAACTACAAAATTTCATGTGAAACCCTTATGCATGAATTTCAGTCCATTGATATGGCTTGAGTGAACAGTCTGCCAAATTACAAATTAGAGCAAAACAGTCACTAAAACAGGGATTCGGCGTATACAAAGATGCAACACATAAACTGAATTTTATGGTATGTCCTTCAGCAATCTTCACCCTTCTAATAATTGAACATTAATTGATGCAAGGTCATATTTTCTAATGTGATCATCTCTCGTTTAAAAGTTGCAGCTGAGAAATATAATCCATCACTGGAGTAGGTCATTGAAGAAATCCCGTTCACTCATTGCAGGTGTCCCAATGAATTGGTGTCATTCTCAAGCTCCAATGAATGCAACATTTGTTTAGGCTTTTTATACCTTATTGTATAGATATCAGGTTCTGTGTTACCTTAGGAATAATGTGCAAACATTGTGCTCCTTGTCTTGTCATTCTTATACAACAGTCCATTGTAAAGTTTTAGAATAAAGACTCAAACTTAATACATTTTTACCAAGTGTAATATAACTAATGTCACTATTATACTTGTCAGCATTATTATATTTAACTTCATGAAGATGTCAGCATCATATTAGCAATCTCTATACCCCACTTCTTAAATACTCAACTGTGTGGGGCTTTGCAGATAATAAGAAATTATGTAAAGAAGCAATACGTTTTGATAACATGGGCAAATAGCCCCATTCCATTCAAAATGTGGCAGAATGTGGATTGCAATCTCTATTTTTTTCTAATACTTTTTATTCTCCTTTTTTGCATTTTCTCCCAAATTTACACCTACCAACAATAAACAATAATCAGGAACAAATATGTCAATCCCCATATCAATAACAACAATCCCATCCTCCCGCCAAACCCAAACATTAGCCCGCATGTTCACACAAACAAATGATTAGGGATCACCCATAGTCGCCATTAACACACACAGCCCCCCTCCCCCCAACCCTCCCACCCACCCCCCCAACTAATGTTCGATGTTATCCAGTTCTTGAAAGTGCATGATGAATAATGCCCATGAATTGTAGAACCCCTCCATCCTTCCTCTCAGTTTAAACTTAACCTTCTCAAAAGTCACAAATTCCAACAGGTCCCCCCCCCCCCCCCCCCCCGCCACGCCAGGACACAGGGTGGCGAGGTTGCTCTCCAACCTATCAGGATCCCCTTCAGGCGATCAATGAAGCAAAGGCTACAACATCCACCTCCGCAAACATTTCCAACCCTGGCTGGTCCGACACCCCGAATATGGCCACCCAGGGGCCCGGGTCCAGTTTCACGTGCACCACTTTAGAAATTACCCTAAAAACCTCCTTCCAGTAACCTTGTTGCTTTGGACAGGACCAAAACATATGAAAGTGATTAGCACCCCCCCCCCCCCCCCCCCCCCCCCCCGCAACGTTCACACACATCTTCTACTCCTTCAACGAATCGGCTCATCCTCGCCCTCATGAGGTGTGCTCTGTATACCACCTTCAGCTCTATCAGCCCCAACCTCGCACACGCGAGGTGGAGACATTCACTCTCCGGAGAACTCACACCAGAACCCCTCCTCCATATCCTCTCCCAACTCTTCCTCCCACTTTGCTTTGATCCCTTCCAGTTGTGCCAACTCCTCTTCCAAAACAGCTCTGTAAACCGCTGACACTACCCCCTTCTCCAGTCCACCTGTCGTCAGCATCTCCTCCAGCAATGTGTAGACCGGCTCCACCGGGAAGCTCTGTGTCTCCTTTCTGGCAAAATCTCGAACCTGCATGTATCTAAACATTTTCCCTCTGCTCCAGCCTATACTTCACTTCCAGCTCCTTCAATCCTATAAACCGACCCCTAAGAAACAAATCTTTTGGCGTCTTAATCACCTCCTCCTCCCATTTCCAAAAATTTCCATCCCACTTCCCTGGCTCAAATCTGTGGTTCCCCCGAATCGGCATTTCCCTTGACCCTGCCCCCAACCCGAAGTGTTGGCGAAACTGCCTCCAAATTCTCAATGAAGGTATTATTACCGGACTCCCTGAGTATTTCCCCGGGGCTATCGGGAGCGGCGCTGTTGCTCGTGCTTTCAGTCCCGACCCCTGCACAAACTCTCCTCCATTCTGACCCACTGAGAATCAAGCCCTCTGACCCAGCTCCGCACCTTCTCCACATTCACCGCCCAGTAGTAATACATCAGGTTCGGAGGACCCAAAATCCCTGCCTGCCTTCCCCTCTGTAGCCAGCACCTTTCTAACTCTGGCCACCTTCCGTCCACATATGAACAAAGTAATCCTTCCCTTAATCTCTCTGAAAAAAGCCTTTGGTAGGAAAATCGGCAGGCATTGAGAAATCGCGGCAACACGTTCATTTTAACCGCCTGTACCTGACTCACCAGTGGACCATCCCACCTTGTCAAATCAGCTTGCACTCTCCCCACCAAACTAGAAATGTTGTACCTGCGGAGCGCCCCCCCCCCCCCCACTCCCAGCCAACCTGCACCCCCAGGTATCTAAAGTAAGTGTCACTGCCCTACGGAATGGCAGCCCCCCACCCCTGCCCCCACACCCGGCCGAGACACCACAAAATACTCACTCTTGTCTCGATTTAGTTTGTACCCCGAGAAAGACCCAAACACTCGAAGCAGCTCCAATATTCCCCCTATCGACACACTCGGTTCCGACACGTCACGTATAACAGCAAGTCATCAGCATATAAGGACACCCTATGCTCTATCCCCCACCCCGCACGATTCCTTTCCATATCCCCGCAATCTCTAATTTTTAACAGTTCAGTTGTGCATTCAGGAGAGCATCAAGGTAAGGTAAATAGTTTGATCAAGGAAATAGGTATTAAGGATCGACCTCTCCGAAAAACTTGCTCTGCTCTCCAAAGCTCTGCTGCCATGACTTCACTTGCACCAAGTCCCACTCTTCCATCACCCATGTGCTCACTGACCTGCTTGGCTGCTGATCCAGCAAACCCTCAGTTTCAAAATTCATATTCTTCTTTTTCAAATCATTCCATGTCCTTTTCCCACCCTATCACGACAGTGGCCCAAATCTGAAAAAAAACTCTATATGCTCCTTTAATTTTGCACCCTTGCACCCTCCCTGATATCTTTAGAGCCACCAATGAAATCAAAAGCTCCAACTCTGTAATTCCCTCCCTGAGCCAGGAACAGTCTCCTGCAGTCAGCATCACAGTGAAGCAGTCTGTGAAGACCATAAGATATAGGAGCAGAATTACGCCATTCGGACCATTGCGTCTGCTCGGCCATTCGATCGTGGCTGATATGTCTCTTATCCCCATTCGCCTGCCTTCTCCCCATAACCCCTGATCCTGTTTTTAATCAAGAACCTATCTATCTCTGTCTTAAAGAGTGCGCTGCAGTCAGCATTGCGGTGAGACAGACTAGGAAAATTGACTTGCAGTCAGTATCGCAGTGAAGCAGACAGAGAAGAGTGTCCTGCAGTTAGCTCTTGTTGAAAAAGAATGACATCACATGAAACCCAGGGGAGCCAGGAGAAAGAGCGAGACTGAGAGTGGAGCTGAGAGGATAAAAGGGCATGAGAAAGAGTGAGTCTGAGAGCAGAGTTTTAGCTTGGAGGTGACATTAGGATTAAAATGTGAAATGGGGCAAGCCAAAGCAACTGATTGGGTGAATACAGTTGGGTAAGTATTTGCTACTTTTAATCACTTATTTTTTACGGTCTATATTTTGTGGTCTGTAGTTTTTAAGGGCTTTATTCTGTAGTAATATGGGAAGAAGGATGCAAGAGTAATTGATATTACTTGATTTTAAGTATGTTCCAAAAAGTTTAATTTAAAGGGGTAAGTCATGGCAGGAAAGCTCAAGACCATGGTGTGCTCCTCTGGCTCTGTGTGGGAAGCCAGGAACATTTCCAGTGCCCGGGGCCACATGCATGCAAGAAGTCTCTCCAGCGCGGCTCCTCCTTTAAGCCTGAATTTCAGAGCTGGATCAGCGGCTGGGGACACTGTGGAGTGTTCGCGAAGTGGAGAGTATCATGGATAGCACGTACAGAGAGGAGTTCACACCACAGGCAGGAAGGGAATGAGTTATCACCAGGCAGAGCATGAGGACTAGCCTTGCAATGCAGGAATCTCCTATTGCCATTTCCGGCAAAACCGCTTTCGATACTGTTGGGGGGAATGGCCTCAGGGGGAAGCAGCAACACTCAAATGATTTGCACCATGGTTGGCTCTGCTGTACAGAGGAGTTCTAAAAGGTATGAAAATGCGATAGTTACAGGGGATTCAATTGTAAGTGGAATAGATCGGCATTTCTGTGGCCAGGATTGTATGTCACCTCCCTGGTGCTAGTGTCAAGGCTGTCTCAAAGTGGCTACAGGAATTTCTGGAGTGGGAGATGGAACAACCAGTGGTCATCGTACACATTAATACTAACGACATGGGTAAAAAAAAAAAGGTATAAGCTCCTAAAATCATAATGTAGGGAGTTAGGAAGTAAGTTGAAAAGGAGGACCTCGGGTGCGGCACGGTGGTGCAGTGGCTAGCACTGCTGCCTACTGTGCTGAGGACCAGGGTTCGCTCCCGGCCCTAGGTCACTGTCCGTGTGGAGTTTGCACATTCTCCCTGTATCTGTGTGGGTTTCACCCCCACAACCCAAAGATGTGCAGGGTAGATGGATTGGCTACGCTAAATTGCCCTTTAATTGGAAAAACAAATAATTGGGTACTCTAAATTATATAAAAAATAGAAAAGGAGGACCTCAAAGTTCATGATCTCAGGATTACTACCAGTGTCACGTGTTAGTCTGAGCAGAAATAGCAGGATATATCAGATGAATACGTGGCTGAAGAGATGATGTGAGGGGGAAAGTTTCACGTTCCTGCAACACTGGGACCAGTTCTGGGGGAGGTGGGACCAGTGCAGACTCTATGGGTTACACCTGGGCAGATCCGGGACTGATGTCAGAGGGGGAGTATTTGCTAGAGTGGTTGAGGAGTGTTTAAACTAAAATGGCAATGGGTTGGGAACCTACATAAGGAGTCAGAGGAGAGGGAAACATGGCAAAGAACAAAAGACAAAAAGGGGAATAAGATAAGTGATAGGCAGAGAAATAAACGGTTAGAATCAAACAGGGCCACAGTGAACAATTATGGGAATGGGATAAGGTGTGTTAAAACTGCAAGCCTTAAGGCTTTGTTCCTTAATGAGCACGCATTTGCAATAAAGTGGATGAATTAATCACACAAATAGATGTGAACGGGTTTGATAGAGTCATAATTACGGAGATATGGCTGCAGGGTGACCAGGGATGTGAACTGAACATCCAGGGGTATTCAGTATTTAGGAAGGACAAAGAACAAAGAAAATTACAGCACAGGAACAGGCCCTTCGGCCCTCCCAGCCTGCGCCGATCCAGATCCTTTATCTAAACCTGTCTCCTATTTTCCAAGGTCTATTTCCCTCTGTTCCCGCCCGTTCATATACCTGTCTAGATGCCTCTTAAATGATGCTTTCATGCCCGCCTCTACCACCTCCGCTGGTAAAGCGTCCAGGCATCCACCACCCTCTGCGTAAAAAAACTTTCCACGCATATCTCCCTTAAACTTTCCCCCTCTCACCTTGAAATCGTGACCCCTTGTAACTGACACCCCCACTCTTGGGAAAAGCTTGTTGCTATCCACCCTGTCCGTACCTCTCATAATTTTGGAGACCTCAATCAGGTCCCCCCTCAACCTCCGTCTTTCCAACGAAAGCAATCCTAATCTACTCAACCTTTCTTCATAGCTAGCACCCTCCATACCAGGCAACATCCTGGTGAACTTCCTCTGCACCCTCTCCAAAGCATCTACATCCTTCTGGTAATGTGGCGACGAGAACTGCACGCAGTATTCCAAATGTGGCCGAACCAAAGTCCTATACAACTGTAACATGACCTGCCAGCTCTTGTACTCAATACCCCGTCCGATGAAGGCAAGCATGCTGTATGCCTTCTTGACCACTCTATCAACCTGCTGTGCCAACTTCAGGGTACAATGGACCTGAACTCCCAGATCTCTCTGTACATCAATTTTCCCCAAAACCCTTCCATTGACCATATAGTCCGCTCTTGAATTTGGTCTTCCAAAATGCATCACCTCGCATTTGCCTGGATTGAACTCCATCTGCCATTTCTCTGCCCAACTCTCCAATCTATCTATATTTTGTTGCATTCTCTGACAGTCCTCCTCGCTATCTGCAACTCCACCAATCTTAGTATCATCTGCAAACTTGCTAATCAGACCACCTATACCTTCCTCCAGGTCATTTATGTAGATCACAAACAGCAGTGGTCCGAGCACGGAACCCTGTGGAACACCACTAGTCACCCTTCTCCATTTTGAGACACTCCCTTCCACCACTGCTCTCTGTCTCCTGTTGCCCAGCCAGTTCTTTATCCATCTAGCTAGTACACCCTGAACCCCATACGACTTCACTTTTTCCATCAACCTGCCATGGGAAACCTTATCAAACGCCTTACTAAAGTCCATGTATATGACATCTACAGCCCTTCCCTCATCAATTAACTTTGTCACTTCCTCAAAGAATTCTATTAGGTTTGCAAGACATGACCTTCCCTGCACAAAACCATGCTGCCTTTCACTGATAAGTCTATTTTCTTCCAAATGTGAATAGATCCTATCCCTCAGTATCTTCTCCAAGAGTTTGCCTACCACTGACGTCAAGCTCACAGGTCTATAATTCCCTGGATTATCCCTGCTACCCTTCTTAAACAAAGGGACAACATTAGCAATTCTCCAGTCCTCCGGGACCTCACCCGTGCTCAAGGATGCTGCAAAGATGTCTGTTAAGGCCCCAGCTATTTCAACCCTCGCTTCCCTCAGTAACCTGGGATAGATCCCATCCGGTCCTGGGGACTTGTCCACCTTAATGTCTTTTAGAATACCCAAAACTTCCCCCTTCCGTATGACAACTTGACCTAGAGTATTTAAACATTTAGACAGACAATAAGAAAAGGCGGTGGGGTTGCATTGCTGGTTAAAGAGGGAATTAATGCAATAATGAGGAAGGATACTAGCTCCAACTAGCTCTAATAACATAATGGGGAACAAAGAAATGGCTGACCAACTAAACACATACTTTGCTTTTTCATAAAGGAGGACACAAATAATCTAGAAGAAATGTTAGGGAGAGGGAGGAACTGAAGCAACTCAATGTTAGTAGGGAAATGCTGTGTGGGGGATTGATTGGATTAAAGTCCAATAAATCCCTGGGGCCTGATAATCTACATCCCAGAATTCTTAAGGAAGTGGCCCTAGAAGTAGTGGATGCATTGGTGGTCACCTTACAAGATTCTATAGACTCTGGAACAATTCGTACAGATTGAAGTATAGCTAATGTAACCCGACTCTTTAAGGAGCCTTTTTGGAGCTAATACAAAAGAAGTCACTAATAAAACAGAAACTGCTGGAAATATTCAGTAAATCTGGCAGCACCTGTGGAGAGACACAAGGGGTAAATGTTTTGAGCCTGTGACCTTTCAGTATCCAGTGTTTTCTCATGAAAGCCCAAAAGGCTCAGGAAATATCGCAACAAAATACAGGCAAAACATTCAGGGCTGGATGCTCCGTTTCTGAGACTCAGGGCTGGTTTCTCTCTTTCAGCAGCGATTCAGGGACCGGTGAGGGGCTGAGGGGCACCAGCGCCACCTGAAACTCCCACCTCCCGTGCCGAAAACGGCTGGAGAATGTCTAGGTCCCGGGCCATGCATGCACAAGGCTGACGACCTGCAACCATCGCGCCGTACAACATGGCGCTGGCCGTGCGTGAACCCAACCCGCCATCCGTGACCCCACAGTCCACAACCTGGCCAACCTCCACCAGCTCTCGCAGAAGGCCCCCCCCCCCCCCCCCCCCCCCAGCCAGCAGCACAGATCCCGGTCGCGTGTGGCGGCGCTGGGCACAGACCACAGTCACCACGCCGGGTTCACAATTTGTGAGACCACACGTGGTCCATTGGGGGCAGAGCATCATGGGTGGGTTGGCCGATGACGCACTTACGCCATTGATGACGGCAGTTTGGAGGGGGCGGACCGGCGTCAAACTGGCGTCGACCCCGATTTTTGCCGCGAAAATCCATTCTCCGCCCGAAGTGTTGTCGCCAACGGAGAATCTGTGGACTTTTACGACAGAAACAACAGCACCGCACGTGGACCGATTCTGCAGCCTTTATGGGGCTAGCACCGGTCCCCCCTGGAACACACTCAATTCCACTGAAAAACGGTGCAGGATTCGCTGGGTCCGTGATTGACACTCGGGAGGCTGACAATCTGCAGCCGCACATACACACTAAACTCCCCACACACACTCATCCCAGCCAGCAAGATGGCTCTGGTCGTGCTGGAGTGCGCCCATACAGCTGATGGATCGTCTGGGGTCAGACAGAGGGTGCCCTGGAGGAACACCCACATGACCCATGGCGCCAGGTTCAAAGTGGGCTGTTACCAGTGTGCATGGCTGCCTTGCCGGCTGTGGCAATGGTATCCGTGCCCGTCCACCCCGACCCCACAGCCAAACTCCCCGTCACGCCCCCCCCCCCCCCCCCCCCCCCCCCCCCACACGCACTACTCCTCCCAGCCCTGGCAGAAGCCCCCTGGTCAGCGGCACAACTGTCAGCACATTATGGCCAGATTGGACACTTTCTGTGTCCCCCCTCTCTCCCTCAGCAGCCACCATGCCGGTTTCACAAATTTTTTTTTAATAAACATTTTATTGAGGTATTTTTGGTTTTACAACAACAAAATAAACAATGTACATGAATCTATAAACATAGTGCAAATGCCTGCTTCCTCCCTTACAGGCCCCACCTTTATTAACCCGCTACTCTAAGCTAAACTAACCCCCCCCCCCTCCTTTCTGCTGACGATTGCCACCTCCGGGAGAACCCTAACATTGACCCTCTCAAGGCAAAATTGATTTTTTTTCCAGACAAAGAAAGCTAGCCATGTCCGATAGCCAGGTCTCCGACTTCGGGGGCTTTGAGTCCCTCCAAGCTAATAGTATCGATCTCCGGGCTACCAGGAAAGCAAAGGCCAGAACGTCTGCCTCTTTCTCCTCCTGGATACCCGGATCCCCAAAAATCGCCACCTCTGGACTCATTGCCACTCTTGTTTTCAACACCGTGGGCATGACATCTGCAAACCCTTGCCAAACTCCCCTAAGCTTTGGACATGTTCAAAACATGTGGATATGGTTCGCTGGTCCTCCCGCACACCTTGCACACCTATCTCTACTCCAAAGAACCTGCTCATCCAGGCCACTGTCATGTGAGCCCAGTGAATGACCTTGAATTATTTCAGGGTCAGCCTGGCACATGTTGTGGACGCGTTGACTCTACTTAACGCGTCCGCCTAGAGACCATCCTCTATCTCTCCTCCCAACCCCTCCTCCCACTTGCGCTTCAGCTCCTCAGTCTGCGTATCCTCTGACCCCATGCGTTCCTTATATTTGTCACAGACCTTCCCTTCTCCCACCCACACTCTGGAAACTACCCTATCCTGAATCTCCCTTAGTGGTAGGAGCAGGAAGGTTGAGACCTGCCTACGTAGGAAGTCCTGCACCTGCAGGTACCTAAATTTGTTTCCCCTCGCCAATCCAAATTTATCTTCCAGCTCCCTCAAGCTAGGAAAGCTCCCCTCTATAAACATAACCTCCATCCTCTCAATCCCTGCTCTCTGCCATCTCTCCCCCCCTCCATCCTTCCCGGGGCAAACCGGTGATTATTACAAATTGGAGACCAGACCGATGCTCCCTCCGCTCCCACATGTTTCCTCCATTGCCCGCAGACTCTCAGGACCGCCACCACCACTGGACTGTTGGAGGACCACGCCGGCTGGAATGGCAGAGGTGTCGTTATCAATGCCCCCAAGCTGGTGTCCTTACATGAAGCCCCCTCCATAGGCTCCCATGACGACTTCCCCCACCACCCACTTTCTGAACATGGTTATATTCGCCGCCCAATAGTAGTTACTGAAGTTTGGCAATGCCAGCCCGTCCTCTCCCCGGCTCCGCTCAAGTATTCCCTTTTTTGCTCGCGGGATCTTGCCCGCCCAAACAAAGCCAGTGATCACTTTGTTGACCCGTTTAAAAAAGGATCGCGGAATAAAGATGAGGAGACATTGAAACACAAACAGGAATCTCGGGAGGACCGTCATATTCCCCATCTGCACCCTCCCAGCTAGTGACAATGGGAGCGCGTCCCACCTTTGGAAATCGTCCTTCATTTGGTCTACCAATCGGGCCAGATTTAGTTTGTGCAGTCGTTCCCATTCCCACGCCACTTGGAATCCTAGATACCGAAAGCTTCCCCCTACCACTCTAAACAGCAGTTCTCCCAGTCGCCTCTCCTGTCCCCTGTCCTGGACCGCAAACATCTAACTTTTCCCCATATTTAGCTTATACCCCGAAAACCAGCCAAATTGCCCCTAGAATCCTCATGATTTCTTCCATCCCCTCTGCTGGGTCCGATACATACAGGAGCAGGTCGCCTGCATAAAGTGAGACTCTGTGTTCCACTCCCCCCACAAACCAGCCCCTTGAAGCTCTCAGTGCAATTGCCAATGGCTCTTTGGCTAATGCGAACAACATTGGGGAGAGGGGGCATCCCTGTCTCATCCCCTGATGCATCCTAAAATAGTCCGATGTTGTCCTATTCGGCCGTACGCTCGCCACAGGAGCCTGAAACAACAACCTGACCCAGTCAATAATGCCCCGCCCAAATCCGAACCGTCCCAGTACCTCCCACAGATATTCCCATTCTACTCGATCAAAGGCCTTCTCTGCGTTCATTGCGACCACTACCTCTACCTCCCTACCTTCCTGGGGCATCATGATCACGTTTAACAGCCTTCTTACATTGGCCACAAACTGCCTTCCCATAACAAACCCCATCTGGTCCTCCATAATAAAGTCCGGAACACTATTCTCAATCCTAGAGGACAGAATTGTGGCCAGCAATTTGGCGTCCACATTCAAAAGGGATATCGGCCTGTCGGACCCACACAGCTCCGGGTCCTTGTCCCGCTTCAGGATTACCAAAATCGTGGCCTGTGACATCGTCGGGGGCAGCACCCCTCTCTCCCTTGCCTCATTGAACGTCCTCATCAACAGCGGCCCCAATATCCCAGATAACTTTTTATAGAACTCCACTGGGTACCCGACCGGCCTCGGGGTTTTACCCGACTGCATGGCCTTCAGACCCTTTGCTATCTCTTCGATCCCGATCGGGGCCCCAGCCCTTCTACCAGCTCCCCGTCCACCTTCAGGAAATTCAGCACCCCCCCCCTCCCCAATTTGCTCCATGAACCCTTTTAGCTCCTTAGCCATTGCTGGTACCCCGCCCGTTTTTGAGCTTGGCCGGTCTAAACCAGGGTCAATAACTGTGTTGAAGTCCCCTCACATGACCAGCTTATGCAAATCCAGGTCCAGTATCTTCTCCAGCATCCTCTTTATAAACTCCACCTTGTCCCAACTTGGCGCATACACATTTACTAGTACCATCTGCACCCCCTCCAATTTCCCATTGGCCATAATGTACCGGCCTCCCACATCTGAATCTATTCTTCCCGCCTCAAACACCACTCGCTTGTTGATCAGGATCGCGACCCCTCCAGTCTTCGAGTCCAGTCCCGAGTGAAAAACCTGTCCGACCCAACCTTTCCTTAATCTAATCTGGTCAGCTACTCTGAGGAGCGTCTCCTGCAGCATTACCACGTCCGCCTTCAGCCCTCTCAAATGCGCGAACATGCATGTCCTCTTGACCGGCCCATTCAGCCCTCGTACATTCCAGGTGATCAGTCTCGTTGGCGGGCTCATTGCTCTGACCCCCTCACTGATCAGCCATCCCCTCTCTTGGGCCAGTCTCCAGCCCACGCCTCCATCGGCCCGCCCCCAGGCAGCCTCCGCCCCCAACCTCCTCTCTGTCCCTCAGCAAAAGCCCCTCCCTTGTCAGCAGAACATTTCCCCCCCCCTTCCCCCTAGTAACAGCACAATGTAAATCAATCCCTTTAATGTGCCTAAGATCTGCTCTTCTCCCACTACACTTCCGTGAGCTAGCCCGCCCAGCTGGCTTGGTGGTCCTCACCCATGGCACCAGACATTCTCACACCTATTGTTCCATCTCCACCCTCCCTCCACCCCTCCGCTCATAGATACATATTCAAATGAAAAACAATCCCAACCCAATTGCCCGATAGAGAAAAAAAAACCCCGCTAAATAAACAAAAGATCCAGCAAGAGATCCAACATCTAAACAAACACACCTCCATCCCCTAACAGTGCAAATGTAAACTTTAACTCACTCAGCTCTGCAACTGGCCCCAAATCAATACAGAAGGCATTACAAATAACGTCCGCAAAATGAAAAACGAGAAACTATTTTAAACATGAACGTTGCAGTAAAGTTCAAAGTTCTCAGTCCGACACCAACCCTTTCCTTTTCGCGAAGTCCAGCGCTTCCTCAGACGACTTGAAATAAAAATGTTGCTCCTCATATGTGACCCAGAGATGGGCCGGACACAGCAGTCCGAACTTCACCTGTTTCTTAAAAAGGGTCGACCATATCTGGTTAAACCCCGCTCTTCTCCTGGCCACCTCTGCACACAGGTCCTGATAGATCCACAGGATACTGTTGTCCCATTTGCAGCTCCATGTCTGCTTGGCCCACTGTAAAATACGCTCCTCATCCAAATACCTGTGGAATCTTACCACCATTGCCCTCGGGGGGGAGGGGGGGACTCGCATTCGCGCCTTTCTCGCGAGTGCTCTGTGAGCCCTGTCCACCTCCAAGGGTCGGGGGAATGCTCCATCCCCCAGCAGCTTCTTGAATATGCCTGCTATATATGCCACAGCGTCCGCTCCTACGGACCCCTCCGGAAGCCCAACGATTCACAAGTTCTGCCGGCAGGACCTATTCTCTAGGTCCTCCATGTTCTCCAGGAGCCTTCTGCTGGTCTCTCAGCATCCCCACCTCCAACCCCAACGCAGTTTGATGTTCCTCCTGTTCAGCCAGCGCCTTCTCTACTTTCTGGATCGCCCAATCTTGAGCATCCTATCTAAGTTCCAGCCGCGAAACTGCCTCTTTAATTGGGTCCAAGCAGTCCTGCTTCTGCTTGGCGAAGCCCTCCTGGATAATTTGCATCAGCTGCTCTGTTGACCACTGGGGTGACAAACCAGAGGTCCAGCCCTCCGCCATGATGTCTCCCGCTGCAGCTTCAGCCCAAGCCTTCTCTGTCCGTCTGTTTCTGCCTTTGCGAGCACTTCTAGTCCTCCTCTCCGTGCACCGATGTGGGAATCCAGTACACAATTGCCTCTGTCATCGATTTTTCAAATCAAATCCGGTAGAAAATCGGGGGAAAAGATCCAAAAGTCCGACCCGAGCGGGAGCCACCAAATGTGGGACTTACACCTTCATAGCCGCTGCCGGAAGCCATGCTTTCACGATTTTTAAAAGCACAAGTGAACCACTCCGTCGAGAATTCCATCGGAGGTGGAGAAGCGCCGAGGCCCTGGAGAGTACTGGGTCGGGCCCGCTAATGATGTGCAAACGGTGCCGACTGTACGTGTGGAGTGAAACGCGCTGACGCCATTTTCGAGGTGACGGAGAATCGCCATTTGGCATCAAATCGGCGCCTGCCGGGATTTTGGCATTGGAAGCTATTCTCTGCCAAATTGCATTACCCAATTTCTGCGTTTGCCAACGGAGAATCCCACCCACGTTCTTTCAATGTCAGCAGTTATAATTGAAACTTTGGACATTCTCACATTTTTCTGACCAATGCTACACCTGTTTGGCACAAAGCAAAGTGTGTAAAGGCTTCATTTGTGTTGCTAAATTCACACAAATCTACCTTAATAATTGATCAATCCTAAAAACGACCCTGTGTCACATAGTGGGCACGGCGCTTCTAAGATTGCTGACATTTTGTTCAGTTCTTTATTGACGATAGGACCAAGGTCATTTATGGATGACTTGAATAAGTCACACTTTTCCTTCTTAACTCTCAGGTTGTTGCTCTGTAACTTCTTCGGGGTAGCTTCCAAATTCTCCAAGTGTTCCTATTCACTTGAACAGGTGATGATTATGTCATCAAAATGACTTTGCATTTCATTCAACCCACTTAGAATTTGATCCATGCATCTTTGAGAAAGAGCAGGCACAGATGTTAAACCAAAAGGAAGTGATCTGTAATAAAACAGATCTTTGTGTGTAATGATGGTGAGTAGTGGCTATGATTTGGCAGCCACATTCATCTGTAGATATACCTGTGAAAGGTCAATTTTACTGAACTCCAGAAAGTCCAGAAAACACGTTTTGAATTAGTGGCAGTGGATAATAATCTACGCACAAAACTGGGTTAACAGCAGCTTTCAAATCTCCACAATTTCTCACTGAGCTATCCCGTTTTAATACAGGAACAATTAGTGTTGCCCAATCATTTGTAGCAACAGGTTCAATGGCTCCTGTCCTTACTAACCGTTAAAGTTTTTTTTCAACTTTTGGTTTGATGGCGTATGGGGTACTTCAAGCTTTGAGACATTTGGGTGTGCCCTCTGGCTTGATTTTTAGCTGCAGCTGAACTCTAGTCAGATAGTCGAGACAATCTTTGAACACTTCTCATTCTTCAACTTGCTCTTTGAATCTCACTATTTTACTGACTGTTTCCCAGTTAAACCCAATGTTAGTTAACCATGCTCTGCCAAATAAAGCAGGAACATTTCCATGAATAATATGAAGAGGCAACTTCACTGTCTGCCTATTTGCTTCTACTTTCACTCTTATTCATCCTTTTAATGGTATGATTTCTTCAGTGCATGTCCTTAGAATCACATTTGATGGTTTTAAAGTCAGATGCTTCAGCTTTTGAGGATAAATTGTCTCAGGTATTGTCGATACAGCTACACCCGTATCCGCTTCCATTTTCATTTCATGACCTTCAAGTTTTGGATATGCCCAAAAAGTTGTTGATTGCCCTGCATGGACACAACACCTAGCTTTAGCTCCTGCGATAGCTCGGTTTTGCTGTCTTTTGAGTGATCATGAACTTCATTCACTAATTTATAGCCATGACTACTTGTATTGGTCTTCTTGCAACTTCTTGGTGGAGAAGTTTTCTGAGCCCAAAACGTTTTGGCACTATGGCCCTTCTTACATTTCTTGCATGTATTTGATTTATTCCAGCATTCCCCTTCTAAGTGTCCAACCTGTGTACAACGGTGACACGGTTACACCTTTGCAGCCCTTTTTCTTGTGGAATATATTTTGTGGATCTTCGCTCCAGCCCCTATCTGTGAAGCTTATCTCGTTTCAAGCTCCTTAGATGTGGCAACGTCCACAGCGGCTTTCAGAGCTAAATCACTTACAGTAATCAGCTTCCTCTGAATTTCTTCACTGCATATCCCACAAACCAGCCTGTCTTGAAGTGTATCGTCAAATGTTGTACCAAATTCACAATATTTAGCTAATCTTAAAGATGCTATAAACTGTCAAATAGATTCACGTTCTTCCTGACTATGGCGGTGGAATTGGAACCTCTCAGCAATCAAAAATGGTTCAGGAGAGAAATGTCCCTCTAATATAATCATTAATTCACTGAAGGACTTGACTCCCTGGTTTTGCTAGGTGAACAAGATTCTGTAGCAGTATAAACTTTTTACGGCCAACTGAGTTGAGAAATGTTGAGACCTTTAGGTTCCCTGGTGTCTGATTAGCTATTGAAAACAATTGGAATCTTATTTCATTTGAATTCCATGTTTCATAATCCTCATCAAACGAGTCCACGGTACCTGTTTTTCCACCATTTTTCACCAGGTGCTGCCACTCCTCAGTCTGCTCATCAGGAGCGCAGCCCATTGCAGGGGAAGCAGGGGAATAGCAGAACTCACCCCAAACAAAGGACACATGCACCGTGAACTTTGGCACCCTCCCTGGCACACTGCCCCTCTCAGGGGAGAGGCCTCACCAGTGATACTATCAGCTCGCCCACTCCACAGGACCACCAGCTATCTCCAAGCCCTGCTTGACCACTGTGCCCCTGCTACCATCCATCCCGCCACGGACAGGTTGTTACAACCTGTGTGTCACACCCAGGTTCCACATCACATGGCAGCTAAGCTCCCAGCAGACTCGCGTTTCATTGCCTCTTCCTTATCTGTAGGACCTGCCCACACACAAGCCTCTGAGCATGAAGACGATTGGTGGCATACGTTGACCCTCTCCACCACGCAACCAGATGGTGGGATAACATATGGCCCACCCAATGAGGACAGCTACAGTAGACGCCACTGGGGAAACAGGGCAGGTGCCACAGAGCCTATCGTTGACACCGGCACCCCTGTTGACAGCGTTGGGTGGTGCGGATAGAGGTTCTCCACATCACAGGCCCAGTGTCACACTGATGGGCCAGGAGTGCAGTGTGGAAGGTAACATATCGGGGGGAATGGCTGAGGGGTGTGGGTGGGTTTGGGGGGGAGCTGTGGAGGGGAAAGCTGAAGTGCAACTCAGGGTCACCATGTAGTCTGTTGGATTTGGGTGGGCAAGGGAATACTCATCTTGCTAACATGTCTTCTCTTTTCCCATCCCCCACTGCAGAGAATGAATTTCGGAGTACAGCCAGGATGCTTGCTATCTACCTGACTGCAGCTGCTGTTGCAGACATACGGAGGCTGGAGGCACGCGGCCTGCAGGGAGAGGACCCTGCACAAGAGGAGCCTGCCCCAGAGAGCAGGGGCCAATTGGTGAGATTTGAGTGCCAGCCATCTAACAGGCCGAGGAGAAGGTGCGTAGGATGTGCCACATGAGGACATGTGTATACCGTCGGTGCTGTCCTTCGAGGAGCGCATCCACCACCGAAGACTTTGGCTAATCAGGTAAATCATGCACTACCTGTGCCGCACCTGTGGCGCACCTGGCACCGCAGGAGTATGAAGGATATCCACGGTGACGGTCACCCAGAACGTTTATGTCTCTGGGTTTTTACAGGGGCTGAGCAGGGACCTGTCTGAGATCTCTCAGGCATCCACACACAGGTGTATCCACGCTGTGACAGATGACCTATGGCCCCAGGCAGCATACTATATAAACTTCAGTCTGGACCAGGTAGACCAGGAAGCCCGGGCAGCAGGATTTGCAGTAATCGCTGGCATACCCCAGGTCTAGGGGATAATCGATTGCATGCTTTTCCTCCCAAGAGAATCGGCACATCGGGGGTGCCCTACATTAATCCGAAGGGTTCCACTCCCAGAATGTGCAGTTGATGTGCGACCACCAGCTACATCATGCACGTCTGTACCCGATACCCAGGCAGCACGCATGATGCATATATCCTGCCGCACTTTTCAGTTCCTGGCACCTTCGAGGTGCTCCCTTGAGTTAAGGGCTGGCTCTTGGGTGACAAGGATTACCTGCTGAGGTCTTGGCTAATAATGCCTATCTGGAGGCCCCAGACTGATGCGGAAAACCATTATAATGATGCCCATGCAGCAACCGGGAGCGTCATGGAGCGGTGCATCGGTAGCCAAAAAATGCAACCCCGATGTTTGGTCCTCTCTGGTAGGGGTCTTCAATATAGCCCCAGGAGGGTCTCTAACATCGTGCCGGCCTGCATCCTGCACGACATCACGCAGCAGAAGGGGACATGCAGGAGGAGGAGGAAGCACGCTAGGCCTCACCTGATGAGGAGGATGGCCGGGAAGAACCGAGCATGGATCCCAGGCTGGCACGGCAGGCCGCCCAACGTGTGCCCCAGGGCCGCCGCACATGGGACAATCTCATTATTCGCAACTAAGAGGTGTGCCACCAGCAGTTCCACTGCTGTGTCCTACCTGTCCATACTCCCCTCCTTTCCGAGTGGTGCCTCCTTCCCCATAGCCACTCACATCCTTCCATGCCCCCCCTTTCTTCACTGTGCCTTCCCTGTCCCACAGCCCTTCACTGCATCCCACCACCTCAGCTCCCTGTCCCCCTCCGAGGGTCCTACCAGCATCACCACAGGGTGTTGGCCATGGGTTGGCAGTATCAGGACAGAGGATGAAGATGATTCGCTGTGAGATGAGTTCTGGTGCTCTTCGTCATTTGACAAAGCCTGATCCCTGCCTTCAGGATCATATTCTATTGTCTGCCCGGGTGATCCCTGCATGTGTGCTGGCCATTCCATCTCATGGGCCCATATTTGAGGAGGAGTGGGGACGCGGGGCGAGGGGGGAGTGGCGATTATGAAGATGGTGAGCACATAGAACATACAGTGCAGAGGGTGACCCCAGGTGGAACACTCAAATGCCATCCTCCAACAACCCCCACTCCTTACACCCCCAAGCATCAACCTTCCACACCACTACCCTCCATCCCATCTGCCACACCCCCTATACCCAGCCCAGCACATCCCTAACACCCTTCAGACAGAGGATTGAGGCAGGTCAGAATGTTGATGAAAAGGTGTTTAATTGTGACTATACACATTGTTGTACCCTGACCCCTACCTTTAACTATGTGCTGCACCCGTGCCAACTTAACTGGTGTCTAACTTTCTTATCTTATGCGGCCTCCTACTCCTTCTAGGTGTCATGCCAGACAGTACATCAGGCATGGAGGTGGCCTGCTGAATTTCGCGCCCTCTGACCTGAGATGTCTTTGGCGCCAGTCTTCTGGAGGGCCTGGACCTGAATGGGACTGGCCGACCTTTGGGAGTCACAAGTGATGAGGTGCCACCCTGTTCATCCCTCTGCCCATCAGATGCGTTGGTGTCAGGGCTTCAGAAGCACTGAGGTGTTCAGTACCTGCCCTGCGGGAGGCACAAGCATGGGCCCCTTCACTTCTTCCTCCCTCAGGGTGCTCGATGGCTTGCCCAGGCTATTCCATGGGATGGAGTGAGTTCCAAAGGTTCCATCGTCACCTGGCGCTGCCAGTCCTGGAGGCCCGCCCTCGTCTGAACCAGGATCTCAATGCCCTCTTGCGTGCAGCTCTCAGACTGGGGCACATCCCTCAGCGAGTGAGTCATGACCTCACTGCCTCGGTCATGTCCCTCTGACACTCTGCAATGTCCCTCTGGTACTGTGTCACGTCCCTCTGTGACTGTGCCACGTCCCTTTGTGACTGGCCCAGCCCATTCAGTGCCTGGCCAATGCTCTCGATGCCCTCTGCCATGACTGTTTGTGAATGTGCCAACCTCTGGGGGGCTTTAGCAATATCCATGTGGGCTCGATACATGTCTACCTGTGACTGGACTCACCTGTCCTGAACCTTAGCCATCAACCACACAGTGTGCCCCAAGCCTTCGGCCTCTTGACCCATGTTTCTGTTGTTGGAAACATGTGTGTGCAAGGCAGCTGGCCAAAGAGAACAATGCAGGTGTTGGGGTTTGGTGCAGGATGGGATGTGAGTGAGATTCAGGCAGATGGGTTTATTGGCCTCTATGTGAGTGGAGGTGTGATGTGAGGAGTGAGAGACAGGAGTGATGCCAGGGGAACAGAGGTGGTGACTCACCCAAGCTGCCCTAAGGAGGTCATTCATCTTCTTCCAACACAGCATGCTGGTTCGCCTAGTGAGGCTGGCAGCATGGTCCGTCGCTGCCACTTCCTCCCAGGCCTGGTTCATGAAGGCAAGCTGGAGCCTTTTTCTCATGCAGGGGAAGAAGGTGTCCCACTTCTTCTCCACTGCATCCAGCATCCTATCCAGATCGGTGTCCAGAAATCGTAGTGCGTGTCCCTCGCTCCCTTCTCTCTATCTCGTCTTGAAGATCCCCGCCACGCAAATAATGCCAGCTTGGTACCCTGGCAGTGCCCCTGCGAGCTGACAGTGCCACCTGGGCACCTTGACAGTGGCACAGCCAGGGTGCCAGGCTGGTACTGCCAAGGCAGCATTTTCTGCACAGTGGTGATCTTCAAGACTAGATAGAGAGAGGGAGGGAGGGGGAAGAGACAAAGACTGGAGAGCTAGACAAACTGGAGCTGCTTGTAAGCACTCCACTCCCCACACACTCTCATTCCAACCAAGAAGATGGCACCGAGGGACCTGGACTACGATTCCGGGACACCAATCTGAATAGGATGCTGGATGCAGTGGAGGATGCCCAGGTGCACCAACAGTGCCAGAATACCACCCTGCCTTGATGGCATGCACCGAGGGGCCTCCAATCCTCTGGGAGACTCCCACGAGTGCTGTCCGTATGCTTGTGGAGACCAGCACTGAACAACGCTCACCTGAAACCTCCAAGGAGAGGGAGTTAGATCCTGTGCCGTGGTTAGATCTCGGGAATGCATATTAGAGTGAGACTAGCTGTTTCACTCTAATATGCAGACTTGCCAGAAAGTGATTCCATCCACAATGGGTGGGATTCACATCGCGACTGCTTGCCCAATCGTGTTAGATCTCATGAGGCATGGCAAGCCGGGTGGATCTCAGAAGTGGGATCTCGGGACTCTACCAGTCGTGTTGTGCCACTCCATGCTGCTTCTCAGGCACAACGCGGCGGATAGATCGTGCCCTTAGTCTCCCAAACGGAGAATCACAGCCCCTTAAAGTCAAAACTTATAAATCAGGCATTAAATAAAAGGAATAAAGGAATGCCCAGAATCTGTACATAATTTACAATCCTCTAAATACATTCATGGATACAATTACTGCAAAAAAATTGGTTTGAATTCGAAAGGATATTCTTTGAATGAATGGACTCTGTCGCGGCATGTGGACCAGTGGTTAGCATTGGGACTGCGGCGCTGAGGACTCTTTCAAATCCCAGCCCTGGGTCACCGTCCGTGTGGAGTTAGCACATTCTCCCCATGTCTTCGTGGGTTTCACCTCCACAACCCAAAAAGATGTGCAGATTAGCGTGGATTGGCCACGCTAAATTGTCCCTTAATTGAGAAAAAAACATATTTGGGTCCTCTAAATTTATAATTAAAAAATTCTATTAAAAAAATTTATGTCCTGTTTCACTATTTTGTAATCACTGCTATTGATTTAATCACTATTCATATCTCCATGTAGCAGAGTAACATTTATCAGCGTGAATTATTGGGGTTTATATAAACCCTGCACCCTAACCACAGACCACCACTGCAGAGGAAGAGGATCAGGTTGCGGAGGGTTAAAAAAAATTAAAATCAGGGAATGCATCTCCACACTGCTATATATTATCTCCTGCCATTTTTACAACTGTGGGTTACAAGGTGTACAAGTGTCCCATCTTGGCAAGGCAGGACATTGCATTATCATTTGTAAATCACTTCAATTCAGTTGAGAACCTGAGCTAATTTTAACAGCTGCTTTGTGGGCTAGGTGGACCAGGTCTGCTTTCCCTGGCAGCTTAAAGAAGCCAATCACTGATTACAACCACTCCTTGCTGTCATGATCTACAACTACAACCTCCCACCTCCAAAGCCCCACCCACCAATCTCTGATTCTTCCCTATTGTTCTGGTTTCCAGGTTCCTAGTCCCCTACCATTGCATTACCTGCATCCCTCCATAAATGTCAATGTTTCTTCTTTGCTTAACAAAATATATAAAATGCATTATTGGTATAAATTGTTAATGCCAGAATTTAAATATATTTATGTGACTAAATTAGCACAGGGCTAAATCGCTGGCTTTGAAAGCAGATCAAGGCAGGCCAGCAGCACGGTTCAATTCCCGTACCAGCCTCCCTGAACAGGCGCCGGAATGTGGCGACTCGGGGCTTTTCACAGTAACTTCATTTGAAGCCTACTTGTGACAATATGCGATTTTCATTTCATTTCATTTCATTACAGCACCCCATATTTGACTGCATCCCTCTTCCACTAAATTAAGAAAGTCTGCCTGTTGATCATGTCTCTTTGTCTCTCCCCCTCCCTCTCTCTATCTCTCTATTTCTCTCTCTCTCCCACCATCCCTCTCTCTTTCTCCCTCCCTCTCTCTCTCTCACAGTGTCTCTCTCTGTTCCTTTGCAGTTTGTTCCAACATCTCCACTAGTCTTGGAGCAGCTGAGCTAAGGTCAAACGTAGGTTGTACTGGTGAAAGGCAGTTGTCATTTGACCACCTGAGACACAAGGCAACCAGATTCCTGAGTGCTTTTATCTTATTTATATTAGTGAGTGTAAGTGTATACAGATGACAGGAAGAAAACAGCTCTAAGTTCATGACATTTTACCACGCTACAAATGGCACCAGAATTTCTTTCAAAAACACAAGGGCCTTTTGTATTGATTCGTTTACTATTAGTCTTGTTTTTATTCTATATTCAGAGAGATGTATCATGGGAAATGTGACCACAAAACTCAAGATTCAGGAGCTTTACATTCAACTGTTGACGAATTGATTGCAATCCAACTTATCCTTTTCTTTAATTTGTCAGGCTTTTTTTTAGTGTCTGCCTCAGTTATTGTGTCAGGTCTGGGTTTTAAGGGTAATGGCTGAAAGTAATGCCAGCCCATCACGACCCAAAAGTCTACAAATAGACTTGACAAGATTGTTTGTATTTACCACAGTGTAACACCTTCAAGTATTGTACCATAGCTGTCTCAGTCATACATAATAATAATCTTCATTGTCACAAGTAGGTTTACGTTAACACTGCAATGAAGTTACTGTGAAAAGCCCTTAGTTGCCACACTCTGGCGCCTGCTCGGGTACACAGAGCGAGAATTCAGAATGTCCAAATTACCAAACAGCAGGTCTTTCGGGACTTGTGGGAGGAAACCGGAGCACCCGGAGGAAACTCCCGCAGACACGGGGAGAACGTGCAGACTCCACACAGACAGTGACCCAGGCCGGGAATCGAACCTGGGACCCTGAGCTGTGAAGCAACAGTGCTAACCACTGTGCTATCGTCCTGCAGAAGAGAAAGGGAAACCTCAGGGGTGAAAATTGTTCTTATATTGCAGCATATAGCAGGCAAAAATGAATCAGCAGCACATTTACCAGCTCACTTTGCAGTCAGTGAAATAGAAAATCAGATGGGGATCAAGTTGCTGCAGTGCTGTCACCCATTTCGTGCTATTGCCGTAAATCAGTTCCCCCCCCCCCACGTTTTGGATACTTGTTGTAGATGATGGAATATTTCTTAATGACATTCTGTAATGCACTTACCATCGGCCTGTTATGGGTTATGTTTTTTGTGGTTAGAATTACCAATGAGGAAATGAAAGATCCTCCACTGATTTGACTTTGTTGTTCCACAAATACCTTTTAGATTGGTATGTCTTTTGTTGTTTATGTAGCAATATAGACCACACAGTAAACTTATTGTTTACACAACTGCTTAATGTTGGCTTAAAAAGTCTCATTACACATACAGATCTAATATCTCTGGGAACATTAGCTGGTGATTATTCACTTTCAATGGTTCATTTTACACATCTTCAATTCCAATTGTGAGGTACAGGCAGTCACTTTTTAAAGAATGTAGAGCAACAATATACAATTGTATTGTGGAGGAAAAACAGCAGGAAAGTGAATGAAGGTATCGCCTGCAAAATCTAAGTAGAAATGAAAGCAGGCTCAGGGATCCATGTGCAATTAATTGTCGCCCATTGCTTCAGCATGTAAACTTCATGCTGCCTTCTAATTCTTCTTCTTCCATCCGGCTGGATATAGATCAACAACTATAACTTTACATTGAGGTGGTCAAGCTAGGATACTATGTCAGGATTAGCAATGCGTATCGCTGTAAAACCTCCTTTATATTTATGAGTCAGGCATTGAGTCATCATGTGCTCCATGGTTTGTTCTGGGTGACCACAGTTGCACAGAGGAGAATTTTTAATTTCCCATTTGTGCACCAGGTATCCCACGTCTGCCATGGTTTGTACGGATGTGGTTTAGGGATGCCCATGAGCTTCATGAGGGAGGTCGAAACCAGGTAGGGACCCTTTATGTTGAGTCTTTCACAAGGTTTTTGTACGTAACTTCTCGCAACGATCATTCATTCTAACAAATCTCTACTGGGTTGAAATTGTTTTGCTTGAGGTTGTGTGCATGAGGGCTCATGTGGCCTCAAGAGGAGCTGAGGAATATTGGTGAGGTTCTGATGGATAGGGAGGCATTTGTTTTCCTCAATTGCTGGCCTTCAAAGAAGGTTGTATCGCAGTGGAATGGTGGCGCGGGGAGTGGAAGGGGATGGGGGAGGCGGCAGGTGGTGATGTGTGCCAGCATGGGTAGCTAAGGTGGTGGGATCAACTTGAAAATTCCAGTAATGCATCTCATTGCTTGATTCAGTTGATCGATTAATAGAGTGTGGCTACTTCTGGTCCATAAGTTCAGCACAGTGGCACAGTGGTTAGCACTGCTGCCTCACAGGAACCTGGGTTCAATTCTGGCCTTGGGTGACTGTGCGGAGTTTGCACATTCTCTTTGTGACTGCTTGGGTTTCCTCCTGATGCTCCGGTTTCCTCCCACTGTCCAAAGATGTGCAGGTTATGTGGGATGACATTCTAAAATTTTCCCTTCGTGTCCAAAGATGTGCAGGTTGGGTGGGCCAAAGTAGAATGCTCTTTCAGAGCATCGGTGCAGATTTGATGGGCCAAATGGCCTCCTTCTGCACTGCAGGAATTCTAAACCAGTACATGGTACTCAGCAACAGAATACACGAGGGCCAACACTGGAACCCACAGTACTGGTGCTGAGGCTCCACAATTGGTGTTTGCCCGTTTCCAGATTAGGTTGACTCTTGACTACATTTTGGTGGCTATCTTCTTCAGCTTAGCATGTGGTCAGACAGGGTCATGTCATACAGGATTACCGCAGAAGGTCACATTCAGGGCGCATATAGCATTCTTGTTATCAAGATGAAATGCGGTGACTGTTGTGTCGTGGTGTTTGGTTTGAGCCTCCATTTTGGAAGTAATCAGACATGAAGTTGAGGTCTCTGTTCAAAGTAGACTTGATGTTGTCAAATGTGGCTACTTGCGTTGCAGATGCAAATTTTCACTACTTTGTTGGCAGCATGCTATTTATACAGACACTGAAAAGCGTCAGTGCCAGGTCTGATCCTTGTCACAGTCCATTGTTGAGGGATCAAGGTGAGCTGACCATGTCACCAAGATGGACACGTAGGCGTCTCTTGCTCAGCATTGCCCAAAGCAGAGGCCATGGATTATCCTTGCGAGCTTCAGCATTAGGCCCTTAAGTCACACTGTGTCATAGGCCAATGACAGATCCACCAGAGCTGCATCAGTCTCAGATTTCTCAGGAAACCAGCTTCATTGTGCATTGTGAGGCAAAAGCTTGGTTGCAGCAACTATCTTTGGACTAGAAGCTACTTGTGCTTCAGGCATCACAGCCTCAATGAGAGGGTTGATTCTCCATATAATGCTACATTCTAGAAGTTTGTAAGTCGTTCACAGAAATTATATCAACCTATGGCTGGCTGGGCTGTCGATTGCCACACCCAGGAATGGCCAAGATCATTGTCTTCCGCCATGCTTTTGTGATGCATCCTGATTCCATGGCTTTGCTCCTCACTTCCGCAAATCAGTGGAGTTTGTTTGATTCTTGTTGTTGAAGAAATACCAGAGGATACCATTTCTGCCCACTGCCTTCCTTTTCCTCATTGCTGGTAGCCATTCTTTCACCTTGCCTATGCTGATGGCTGATGGGGATGGGGGCTTATGGAGGGATCAAAGTCATTGTCCAGCGTAGTTGTATCTTTCTCTTGCTGAGAGTTTGTTTTGTACTCTCCACTAATGTGGAGGCAATGGATTTGGGCCAGTCTTTTGAGGCCCAGTATTCATTAGGTTCAGTGGCTGCAAGCAATGCCTAGTCATTTAAATGATGATAGTTGTGAGCAGTTAGTGCTAAGCACACTGTTGAGTGGCTGTAGACCTGAGAAGAGG
This sequence comes from Scyliorhinus canicula, assembly GCF_902713615.1. Classification (NCBI taxonomy): domain Eukaryota; kingdom Metazoa; phylum Chordata; class Chondrichthyes; order Carcharhiniformes; family Scyliorhinidae; genus Scyliorhinus; species Scyliorhinus canicula. The sequence continues at coordinate 77,991,080 of NC_052150.1, forward strand.
GTGCAAAGTAATGGAGGCTGGGATGAGTTAAAGAAAGCCTGCAATACTTAAAGATAGCTAGCACCTCTTAAAGAGGAGCTACATTATGGTGGAGCAGGTGCTAGAACTAGTTGCGAAAGAAATTGTGGGAAAGAGGAGTGAGTTTGCCACAACATGGTAGAGAGTGGACTCCAAGATTTCCCAACAGATGACTGGAGGTCCTGGTTGAGAAGCTGCAGAGGAGCAATGTCATCTATTGATAGTGGGCCAGGATACTCTCTTGACAAGATAGCTATGGCAATAAATCAAGCCCTGAGGAATCTGGGGCAGGATTCACCATTCCCCGACGGCAATTTTGTAATCGGTGATTGGGTGGAGAATCCCTTTTGATGCCGAAATCAGGGGCGGCGCCTGTTTGATGCTGCCTCTGAAATGGCATCATTGCGTCGTGTGCTGTGGCGCTCTGTTGGGACGGCCTCAGCTGAAGGCCCTCCCCCGATGCTCTGCCCCCGATGGGCCGAGTTCCCGACCGCAAGATTGACCTGTGGTCTCAGCAGTCGATAACCCAGTGTGGCAGCTGCGGACTGTGTCCAGCATCGCCACAGTTGGACGGGAGCCATGCTGCTGGCCGGGGGCTTCCACGAGGGCTGGGGGGACTGGTGGGTAATGGCCAGGTTGTGGCCGGGGGGAACTATCTGGCAGGTCGGGTCCACGCACAGCCGGTGCCATGTTTTACGGCATGACCAATCCTGCGACCGGTGAGGGGGCGCTGCCGATATATTTGACGTAAAACATCACAGATCATCGCACTTAGACTCAAAAATGGTGAATCCAGCTCATGATCTCTTACTGGGTATCGAGGGATTGAGTTGAAAAAACTCGTCAATAATTGATCTTTCACCAACTTGTTCAAAGATCTGTTCATAACCAGAAACCAGTATAGTAAGCAGGGGGGGAGTGACTTGTAAATACATGCTGTGGCCATACTGGAGTTGTAACATACGTATGCCGACTAAAGGGTGTCTGAGGGAAGGTAATTGCCTGTAACTATATGTGCTGATTTCTGTTTGTCTTTTATATTTTCCTTTTCTCAGCGCAGTGTAATCTAGGAATTGTGAAATAGAAGATGTGAAAACGCAATAAAAACACTTTTTTAAAAGTTGATTCTCGATTGAAAAGTTTTCAAAACGCTCTCTCCATTGGACGTTGAGAGCTTTCTTTTCTTGATCAGGTTTCTCCCATCCTTAGGCTTTAGAGGAACTAGTCCTTCAGCACTTGGGCAATAAATGGTTTTTGTGGCAGTGAAGAAGCGATAGATATCGTTCTCATCAGCAACATGTTGAATTTCCTTTGCCTTGTCTCCCTACTACATGTTCTTCATTTACCTCAGCCTTTACCTGTTCCTAAGTTGGTTTCTTTTGAATTGAGTTCATGTCATTCCACCAGACACGATCATTCAGGTCATTGAGATCTGATCATATTTATTCAACCAATCCTAATGTTTCCTGACAGAAAATCGAAGGACGCATTCAGTCAAAATGTGGCATAGGGGCAGCACGGTGGCGCAGTGGGTTAGGCCTGCAGCCTCACGGTGCTGAGGTCCCAGGTTCGATCCCGGCTCTGGGTCACTGTCTGTGTGGAGTTTGCACATTCTCCCTGTGTTTGCGTGGGTTTCGCCCCCACAACCCAAAGATGTGCAGACTAGGATGATTGGGGCTAAATTGCCCCTTAATTGCCCCTTAATTGGAAAAAATGAATTGGTTACTCTAAATTTATTTTTTTTAAAGTGTGGCGTAATGGTGAATCCCAGGAGAGAAGCCCCAAATTGGGATTTGTGTTAGGCCGGTCGCGAGTCACATGACTCTCTGCACCCAGTGCAACCTGGGTCCTACCCTTGTGAGCTGGATAATATTTTAATACGCCATTAGGGTCATTTAAATATCCGGGCGCCGCATTCTCCCAGTCCCCGGGAGTGAACAGTTGTGCCTGCGAAGGGTCAACCAGGCGATTTTTGGAACTGGTTTCCACAAGTGTGGACCAGCTGTGATGGACCATTGGGTGGTCTTGCAGGCCATTAGAGCTCCTCGGGTGGTCAGGGACAGGGCAGGGTAGTACCCTGGCACTCCCCTGCTACCTGGGCATCTTGGCACTCCAAGCCTGGCATCCTGGTTGAGCCACCTTGGGCACTGCCAGGGTGCCAAACTTTCGGTGCCAGGATGCCAGATTGACACTGCCAAGGAACGGGGCCAGGGGGCCATGCCAATGAGGGGAGTTTGAAGGTATAAAAAAGGGTTGGGGGTGTCCTGAAAGGGGGAAGGGGGGTTGAGGATTGAAGAGATTGGGGCAGCCATTCAAAATGGCACCTCAATATAAGAGGAGTCGGCCCTGCTGACACACTCAACTCCCCAGCGCAGGAAAACTGCCTGAGTGTGGCCTCAACAGGAAAATCTCCCCGGGCCCAAAAATACAGCAAAGTGCCCAAAAGCGGACATAGAGAATTTTCAGGTGAATCTCGCCCCGATTGTCTGTTTGAAGTCATTGATGTTATTGGATTTAAGGACATCCCAAGCGCTGTGCTTTTCTACTGCTCTTGATTGAAGTTTCAAAGCTTTTCCCTTCGCCATTGTTTAAATTGGTCTCTTTTGATTGGATTCTTCAGAGCTTTGAAGCTGATCTTTCGAGGAGATCTCTGCTGTTGCACCTGTTGTTCGGGGGCCAGTTTGATGGACACAGTTGAACAAATACATTGATGAGTAGACCAGCAGTCGCCAACCCATCAATGCACTGATGGTACAGATATCTTTGTGATTCCAGGCATGGATGATGGTGTAATCAATCAGGTGTCAGATGTTGCCACGATGTTTTGTACTTGTTCTTCTGGTGGAACAGGGTATTGGTGATGATCAGCACACTTTGTAAGGAGGAGACTTCTGTCGGAGTTGACAATTTCAACCCTGTCAATAATTCCATTCCACGGAATCTCTTCCAACTCTGATGTTGAAGTCTCCGAGAAGAGTAAGTCTATCCTCCCTCGGAATCCCGCAGAGAACTTGTCAAGTTTGGTTCAGAAATGTTTTGTTGGTTTTGTTGTCAGCGTTCAGAGTTGGGCATAAGTGATGAGTTAGCTGACTGCCCGTCTGAGATGAAGAGCCATGAGGCACTCAATTCTTCCAAGAGAGAACTCAGAAAGCCAGTTCACTAGTCCATTCTTGATGGCAAATCCAACTCTATCGTCTTCTGAATACTCTTTTCAGAAGAAAGTATAGCCGCCTCCGAGTTCTTTGCACTTCCCCTCTCCAGCTCACTGAGTCTCACTGAGTACAGCGACATTGAAGTCAGATCGCTAGAGTTCTTGTGCATAAAACACAATGCAACACCCTGGGCATTCACTCACAGGTGGGTGGATTTTGCAACTAACCCACAATTTGTTTCTTTAAAACAAAATTCACTATTCCCAGGATTTGTCAATCGGACATCTAATTGTTGATCTGAATTTACATGGTGCAAAGAACTGAATTCCCCCCCCCCCCCCCCCCCCACCCCCCCCACCGAAGCTGTTACATAAATTGTGTTGTACATTGTGAAATTACAGCCTAAAATGGAAACGCTAATGATAAATAAAAAACTCCAACAGTGAAAAAAGCGTGACAGTAACATCCTGAGTGAAATAATTCCTAGAAGCACTAAAGTCATAGGATTGAGTTTCTACAAAGGCCCTTTATGGTGAAAGCCTTTGTGCTGTTTCTCTTGGATTTCAGTGTTTCGACTTGTTGGTTACAATGGATAATAGGGAAACTTCCTGCAGGGAAATATTAGTCACAACGTGTGACCACCTTTGACTAGATTCGAAACAGGGTGGCATAGGAAGGGGTGAACCTAGAATGAAGTAGGGATTTGTAAAACCTTTCTTTAAACAATCTCTTTATGATTAATCGGGATTTAATTCTCATATTTTGCAAGAGTAATAAAACAGGCGATTATGAGTTAACACCCTGTTTTACTTCACCCCCAGTTTGTAGTATCTTACATTTATTTTGATGAAGCTCAAGATTGTCCAGCTTCCAGCATGTCATCAGAATTATTTCTACTTGAATGAAATTAAATTAAATGAAAATCGCTTATTGTCACGAGTAGGCTTCAATGAAGTTACTGTGAAAAGCCCCTAGTCGCCATATTCCGACGCCTGTCTGGGGAGGCTGGTACGGGAATCGAACCGTGCTGCTGGCCTGCTTGGTCTGCTTTAATAGCCAGCGATTTAGCCCAGTGAGCTAAACCAGCCCCTTCAGGGTACAATTAAAATTTCGACAGCTGTTTATAGGCTGGTTTAAATTCAAAAGAGAGTTTTGAGAAGTGTACAGTATTTAATTTTGTGCTACTAAACATTAAAAGTAGCACCCCACCCCGTGCCAACACCCACCCCGCACTCCTCAACCTCTCCCATCCCCCTCACCCTACACCCCAACCCTGCCTACTTCTCCCTACCCAACCCACCAAAATGGCCCCAACCTTCCTCCCACTCCTAACCTTCCGAGCCCCCAAATCCGCCCCACCCAACTTCCCCCCCCAACTACACATCCACTATCTCCTTCCAACCTTCCTAAACCCCATTCCCTCATGGCATCCAATTGAGTCGAAAATAACTTGAGATTTGTGGTTTTCCAGAGGGCTTCTCAAAATCGGAATCACAAAGCTGCCCACAGGTCGGAGGCAGCAGTATAGCAACTGAGTGAGACTTATAACGGAAAGATTTCTAAGTGTTATTCTGGGAATGTTAGGCGGGGTGTTCCCCGACGGCCGCCTTGGCGAGACCGTATTTAATGGCACTTAGTGCAAGAAATGAGCCCTCGCAGGGTCTCGCTATTACTGTTGTATCGCCGTCTGATTTGCCAAAATCGAACATCAGTGTACTGCCATTAACAAGAGGAAGCTGCTTTTAAAGGCTCCCTCACAACTCACTTACAGTCAACACACATGGCAGCGCACAGGCCTACTCCTCGCTTTGGGGTTGCCGACCTGGCAAGGATTTGAATCAGGCCACCCTGTCCCCCACAAGGGGTTCGGTAGGCCAGCACAGGGTCAACAACACTGCCTGGGAGGCAGTGGCAACGGCTGGCAGTGTGGACAGCATGACAAGGAGGACCGGCGTACAATGTCGGAAGACAACCAACAACCTCCACCGATCTACCAGGATAAGTTACTACCTTTCTCTCCTGGCATCAGTTCCACCTGCTACCCCTCAAATTCCCAATCCCTCTGCCCCCACAAATCACTAGCCAGCACCTCGCATCCTCCCCACATCTGATCTTCTTGCTTGTTCCTCAGACCCACTGGCACCCACCCTCGCTACCACCTCAGTCTAAAGATCTGCAGGTTGGGTGAATTGGCCATGCTAAATTGTCCCTTAGTGTCCAAACATTAGGTGGGTTTACAGAGGTGGGGGAGTGGGCCTAGGTACTGTGCTCTTACAGAGGCTTGGTGCAGATTCGATGGGCCGAATGGCTTCCTTCTTTAAGGTAGGGATTCTATGTGCAGTTGCGGTACCCACACATTTCACTGCCATTCACTTCCCGACCCATCAAGCACGCAGCATACAAAGCCCTTCTTTGACACCGCAGAAGAAGATGGCCAATAATAAGCAAGAAAGGGCCAAGATGGGGAGGGGGTGGGATGCAGTAGCAAAGATTTGAGTCCTCACCCCGTATGAAGAATGGGCTGGAAATTGTGGGACTGACCGAGGAGAGAGCAGTCACTGACAGCAAGGTTGGCCTGCACCACAGAGGTGAGGATTCACTGCTCCTTCACCCAGACGATCTGTCTCAAGTGAGTTGTTCATGCCAGGCAAAATGATCCTTCCCTCTCACTGACCACATTGTCTCGCAGGACCTCCATCTGATGGGGCCGGGCCATCTGGAGTCATTCCACCACCAAGAGACCACTACGGAGGGCAGTTCCGAGGATATCTCTATCGAGGCATCACAGCTATCACCCCACCTTCCACCAGCACAGACACACACGTCGGTGAGCAACATTAGTGGACAGGTTTCTGAGGTACATTCTGGTGAGCACACACAGTTGCTGGTGCACATCAGGTGGAGACTGGAACATCCAGGAGAGACAGCTCTTGGAGGTCTACTCAACCCCAGGACTCAGCTGGGTCCCAGTCAGATGCAAGGTTGTCCCTGAGCCAGTGCAGATAGGGCACAGCCATGACATTCAGAATGGGATGTCAACGGCATTTCAGTGAGTGCTTAGTTGATTGGAGGAGTCAGGTGCAGGAGATGATGCCGACAGTGCATGGCACTGAGGCCAACACTACTCGGTGGCGACCGCAGTGGAAAGCCTGGAGCATGACGTTTACGTCTTTGGTGATGGTGCCAAGGCATGGCTCAGCCCGTGGCCTCGACATCATGTCCCAGTTGCTGAGGGATGTGTCCCAAGTGCAGGTGGGCATTGCTGAGGCACTCCAGAGCATGGCCCAGTCACTGAGGAGCATCGCTAAGGACGTCGACACCATGGAGCAGACAATGGGGAGCCACCAGAACTGGCAGAACCAGACGGTTCAGAGGCCTCTGGATCTCACTCAGCTGCCCCTCCATCCAATGGGACCCCCATGGCATCGTCAGTGAGGAGGAAACACTGGAGGCCACCCGGGTCCAGCCACCAAGGAGGCGATGGCGGTCTCCTGTGCTTCTGAACCCTCCCCTCCTAACACTGCCACTTCTCACGGGCAGCGGGCAGAATAATTTGGTTTGGCGATGCCGGAAAGTCAGCCGGGTGCCCCGGTTTCATGCCTTCCAGAGGGCATCGACCAAGGGCATCAAAGGCCACAGGGTGCGGAAAACAGTAGACTGCCTCCATCTCTGATGTGCACCTGGGGTCACACCGAGACATAGCAGTAGACCATGAAAGGTCAAGAAGAGAGGATCACTGATTGGGTGTGGGGGTGGGCTGTGGGGGGTCACTATCTGCAGGTCCTGCTCTTCTATCGCTTGACTTTCTAGCACTGCTTGACCATGTGGCAGTTCTTGGACACCTGAAATCATAATGGCACCATGGTACGGTTGTGGTTCGGAGAGGGAAGGAAAGCAACATATGCATGTTAACACCATCTGCAGCTTATAAATTGGAATAGATTGTGGAATGTGGAGGAAGTGGAATCGGAGAAGCATGAGTAGGAATGAGCACACGGTCACATTTGATGGTTTCAGTCTCACTGCTGACCACTGTCACAGTCATGGTTGCTCCAACGATGGAGAGCACTATCTCCCCCACTGAGGTAGGAAAGACAGCCATGTCTGTCCTCCACCAGTTAGCTACTGCTGTATGTGGCTGCGTGCCAACTTGCCTTACCAAAGAGAGGGAGGTGTGGCAGTGAGTGTAGTGCAACATATCTGGATATCATGACTGCCATGGTTGAATAGCTCGCAGTGTGTGCAAGCTATGAGATGTAGACGTGAGGCTTACGTCAGTGCAAAGTGTGTGAGTGTGAAGTTAAGCTATAATTGTGAGGTATGAGTCGTGATTAATAGAAATTGCTGGTAAGTCAATGATGGGATTGAGGTGCATTAAGCCGTGTCATGCAATTGGTGTGATATAGCATTTGAAGGTGACCTTACCAACTTTAGTGAAGCCAATATACTTCTTGTAGTGCTACACCCAAGACCTTAGTGCTTCCCTGCTGGCATTGACCTACCCTGTTCCCATTAACTTCTCAGAGTTTGCCTATAGGTCCTCTTGGACATTTGCAGTTTGGGGACATCTCTCCTCATGTCCACCTCCTGCACCAAGGCACCCAGTACGGTTTCTGAGAAACTTGAAGCATTGTCTCTGTTCTGTTGTGCAATTATCAGTGTTCCCCCTGCTCAGATTGTCCTCTCCAGCTACTTCTGGAACATGGCATAGCTGGAATGCCCTTCAAAAGGCACAGGCTAACTTTATGTATTGCAGGTATATCATAATCTCCATCCCCATTTCAGGAGCTATTGAATTTTGACTGCGGGTGGTTTTTTGCTTTAGTGTTATTTATAAACGTGCTAGAAGCAGAACATCTCAATCTTGATACATGATACAGAAAACAAATTCTACTCAAGATAATAAATAACAGAAAAAATTATTGCATTAAATAGTTTTACAAATAGACAAAGACAACACAGCTGAGCTGGATAGTATGCCATTCAACCCACCATACTTGTATCATCTTTTTATTAGTGATGCTAATTCATGTACTTCATGGATAGATTTTTTTATTTTGAGGTGTCACAAAGATGATGGGCGGGATTCTCCGGGCCCCCAGCCGCGTGTTTCTCGGCAGCACGCCATTTGGTGGCGGCAGGATTCTATCTTCCCGCCGCTTGTCAATGGGATTTCCCATTGAAGACAGCCGACGCCGCTGGGAAGCCCACGGGCAGGGTTGTGCTGCCAGCAGGAATCGAGAATTCGAAGGCCGTTATATTTGACAGAAAAATCTCTCTAGTGGGGTGCTCTTTCAGAGAGTCGTTGCAGGCTCGATGGGCCGAATGACCTCTTTCTATACTGTCGGAATTCTATTAAGTTTCAACTAGTCATTATTACATTGCTTGCAAATTGGTTGCAGTGTTTTCTCCATTACAACATTAACTGCATGTCATTGATTGGAAGGCACTTTGGGGCATCCTGAAGTTGTAAAAGGTGCTCTGTAGATGCAAGCCTTTATTTTTTTGGTCAATTTTCACTGAATAAAGCATTAAAAAGAGCCTTTCATTTTTGATGAAAAAATTTTATACTTTAAATTTAAATAATTAGTTTCAAAGTGCTGGGAATTTCCTTGGAGCTGATCCCATTCTGCCGCTATAGCAGGACCAAAAGAGTAGCATGAAGTCGGAGCAGCTACAAGGAGATTCTCCCACTAAGTGCTATGAAACATGGGATGCAGTGGAATGGAGAAATCAAACCTTGAACATCTCCTTGGAAGAATGTAATTGCTGTTTCTTATCCTCGTATTTTGAGAAGTAAAGCATTGTGATTTTATTCCTCATTTTTCCCTGCAATGTCCTGCAGAATTGTGGATCCTTCATGTATTTGCCCTGTGAAGCAAAAGTTCATTATATATATGCAAAGTAAGGTCATTATAATATTGTAAAGAGACCTATGCAATTTTACTTGTAACAACATAGATTTCTGTGGTACCCAGAGGAATCTCAGAGCTTTTTTCAGCAGCATATGTAATAAGCAGGGATTGAGCAGAGGCAGGAAAAAGGAAGAGTAAGAAGTATCGAGGTAGATGAAGGCATAGTCAAATAAATGTTTTTTGCGGGCAAGCAGAGGGGTAATAAAGCTCCAGCAGGGTAATAATGCTCCAGAGCGAAGAGATAAGGGAGAATGCAGAGTAGGCTAGTGCAGGAAGGGTGGAGGATGGACAGAGGGTGAGTGTTCAAGGAAATTGTGCACACAGCAAAAACTGAGACCATAGAGGGATTTGAAAATGGGACAACAGATCTTCATGTTGAATGTTCAGAACATAGGAGCCATTGGAGCTTAAGTAAGGGCAGCAGTGATGAGTTTATCGGCACGAATAAAGCTCAGTACATGGGCTGCAGTATTCTGATTGACATAACCAATGACTGGAAGGAGCAGGGAAGGCTAAAGTGAGCATTGAAGTCCAACCAGATAGTGATAAAAACAGTTACATTCTCAATGAAGGGATTTAGCGAAAGGCAGATGATGGTCTTGAGGTGGCACAAAATGATCACTGTGACTGATCAAATGCTGGGGTTAAACTAAGCTTGGGGCAAATTACCTGGCCAAAGTCTTAAGTAGCAGTCAGGAAAGGTCGAGGCTGGATGGACATGGACGGCACAGTGGTTAGTACTGCTACCTCAGCGCCAGTGACCCGGCTTCAATTCCGGCTTTGAGTCACTGTGTTGAGTTTGTTCGTTCTTCTCACGTCTGAATCGGTTTCCTCCCACAGTCCAAAGATGTGCAGGTTAGGTGGATTGTCCATGCTAAATTTCCATTTAGTGCCCAGGGATGTGCAAGTTAGGTTATGGTGTTATAGGGATGGGGGGGGGAGTTGGCATGGGTAGAGTGCTCATTTGAAGCGTCAGTGCTGACTCAAAGGGCTGAATAGCCTCCTTTTGCACTGTAGGGATTCTATGTTTTTATGATTTGGACATAGAGGTCCCATTGAGGACAGCTTTCATTTTTTTGATATTAAATTAGAGCTAGTTTGTGTTCATTTAGATATTAAAGTTGGTTAGGCAATTGAAGACGGTGGCACAGCTGTGGGTTTGAAGGAGGAAATGTCGAGGTAGCACTGTGTTTTGTCCTTTGTACAACAAGTGGATGGTTGTGATCAATTCACAGTTCACAGCTTGTCGCTGTGGGCTGTTACCTAGAATTCCCGGGGTTAAAGGATAGCAGTGAAAATCTGGCCGGCCTAGTGTAATAAACTGAGTTGCTTCATAACAGTGTGACATTTGATTCTGGCAACAAAAGAGGATTTTATTTATGACAATATTATTGAAATTAAAATTTTCTGAGGTAAAATATTAAGCTTTAACACAGAGGGGTACTAACTTTTCATTATTTCTGAGAAAATGTTTGGTGTAAAGTGTGCTGTAAAATTTTATTTTCATTCCAAAATAACTAATTTACTTCCAAATCCTAACTTAATAATGGCAACTTTTAATTTTCAAATTACAACTTCTTTTGATTAGTCTCTGGAGAAATATAAACAACAAAGACTGTCTTCAAGAACTGATTGTATTATGTTAAACCAGATGATGCAAGCTATGCTGTGATGCACACTGACAGAGAAGTTGGCCTTTTGCTTTTTCCTGTTTCTTGTCTGCTGTCACAAAGTCCAGCTGACCATTGCAAAGACAAATGGTTTGATGAGGGAGTTTTGTCCTTTTGCTCTTTACATGGTGCAAGTGATGGAGAACACATGTGGTATGAAACAGTTCAGTCCACATTCTGTTTACAGGAACCTTTCTAAGTGTCAGCATCTCTCATCACATCCTATAAAGGCTGTAACAGTCTAAGGGTTCTACTGAGATACACAATGATTTCTTCACATTCAAGTGTATGATATACTCTACTGAACTGTGAGCTGACAAGAAGAGAAGCAGGAATATCCAATCCCTTTTGTTGTATCCCTTCCCCCTCTGAGAGTTCTGGAAAATGTCATTCAGTCTTGTTAGATTGTGCGCTTATTTATGTAATAAACGGACAATTGAATTTCAGGCTAACTTGAAAATGTTTTTCACATGTGCCTCCACAGTGTATTCAGTGTAATCCTGATGATTCACTTATTTCTCCTTTCTTTAATTTTGCTGTTATCATTTTGATCCATGGATGCTTGATGGACATATATCTTTAAGTCAAGCAGCAGAGAGTGAGAATGCAAGAAGTTTCAACACAGTATTTGGTGCGCTATTCAAACAGGAGAACTCATACTTTGTGAGAGATGGGGAGGGAATCGGTTCGATTGGTTGGCTGGTGGCCAATGAATTGGCCAAAAGGCCGTATTCTCCCTGGTAACAGATGGTGATTGGATCTTGCCTGAGAGGGATGATTTCCAGAGACCTAAGGAAAGCAGAGTTGGATCCCTGGACACTCAGGGCAAGCACAGTAAGAAGTCTTACAACACCAGTTTAAAGTCCAAAAGGTTTGTTTCGAATCATTAGCTTTCGGAGCACTGCTCCTTCCTCAGGTGAATTTGTGCTCACCCCAGTCCAACGCCGGCATCTCCATACTCAGGGGAAGGACCTACTCTATCTCATGACTTCTCCAGAAAAGTTGCTATATTTCTGAAACTGCAGAGACCTGAATAAATCTACGGTGAAAATCTCAACTGAAAGCAAAGTTTGAAGAGAAGAAAGATGCCAGAAACAACCGTCTGAAACAAAGACTTACCTTTGTACTTTCATCCTTTTTATTTTCACCCCTCTCTTCCCATCTGTGTTTGTTTATTGTGTGTGTGTATGTATATGTAGAGGGTGGGGACAAGTTAAAGTGGGGGGGGGGGGAGATTAGGTATTAGACAATAGTTAATCAGTTATACTTGCTGCATATTTTATGTAATTGTGCACAAACCTGGTGAATGTAATTATTGGGCAGCCAAGAGCCTAAGACTTGGGGTATTTTTCTAAGGATTATTGGTTAATTCAATTGTGTTGCGACTCTGGGTCATGGAGGGCTGGAATTGACCATGTCCTAGCCCAGGGTGTTGTAACATCAGGTAGGTAACCATGTGCAAAATGTGAGGGTACATCATGAAAAAGGAGGGAAATCATCAATCCCCTCTCCTGATAACTCTACAACTCAAATGTAGGAAAGGATCCATAAGATTGCACGAACACCACCCCGGCCAATAGCCCCCCTCCCCCCTCACTCACCATCAACACTGTAGAATCCTTTATATCCTGGTCAAAATAAGGAATATTATTGCCTCCCTGTCCTCAAAATTCTGAGGAGGCTCAAGAGGATGAATTCTAATCTAAAGGTGAAAGCCGAAAATATATTTTCAGACTCCATTCTCCATGGAAGTTACTGTGCCATGAGTAAATTGCAATAGCAAGTAGTATGTGAGAGAAATGTGACGGGAACATTTTATGTATAACAAATGTATGTTTTGGTACCAGTCCTTCACAATTACAAACAGCTTTACATCATTACACAAACTGTTTTAGCACAGTGGTCTAAACAGCTGGCTTGTAATGCAGAACAAGGCCAGCAGCGCGGGTTCAATTCCTGTACCGGCCTCCCCGAACAAGCGCCGGATTGTGGTGACTAGCGGCTTTTCACAGTAAATTCATTGAAGCCTACGTGTGACAATAAGTGATTATTATTAATATTATTACTATAAAATTGACCATTGTAAGGTGGTGGCACTAAGAATTTTTTAATTATGCAAGCAATGTACTGTACATTTGAGCATTCCATGAAGGCTTCTGACATAGCCAATAGGAGTAGCATAGTCGGTAAAAAGAGGTTATTGGTTGTTGACCAGGGCAAGCTACTCTCTGAAGTATCATTGCACTGGTAGATGTTCTGCCCTTTTTTAACTTACCCTCCATTCCCAATTCATACAGTACTATAGCAACAACAAAAGGACTGCAACTTGTAATGGTGAAGAATTGCCAAAGCTTCACAGAGTGTAGTTGAGCAAAGTGAACATTTTAGCAAAAGATGCATCAAGGAGAAAAATGTTCGGCAGGATATTCAAGGAATTAAGGATGGTATCAAATTGAAAGAAAGGGCTCGCAATGTTGTGAAGGTTATGGATGGGCTAGTCGATTGGGAACATTTTAAGAATCAGCAAAGGATGACTAAAAGAATTATAAAGAAGAGAAACCAGAATATGAGCGTAAACTAGCAAGGACTATAGAAACAGACAGTTACTTTTACACATATATAAAAAGGAAGTAAACATTGGCACCTTGGAGAACAAGGCTCGGGAATTGATCATGGGAAACAAGAAAATGGCATGGATTTTGAACAAATATTTTGTATCTGTATGCATGGTAAGAGACACTAAACATACCCAATAACAGGAGACAATCAGGGGGGGAAAGGGATGGAGAAACTTTAAACAATCACTACCACTAGAGAAAAAGCATCAGGAAAACTAACAGAATGAAAGGCTGGCCTGTCCCCTCAATCTTATGGCCTGCACCCTTGGATCTTAAAAGAGGTGGCTGTAGTGAAAGTGGATGCATTTGTTGTAATCTTACAAAGTTCCCTAATTTCTGAAGAGGTCTGTGCAGTTTTTTTTAAATCACAAATGCAAGGCCTCTGTTCAAGAAAGGAGTGAGAGGAAAAATTAGGAAACTGTAGGCTAGGTAACTTAACATCTGTCCTGGGAAAATGCTGGAATCCATGATTGAGAAATGATGCTACATTTAGAAAATCATAGTAAATCAAGCAAATTCAACATGACTTTTTGAAAGTGAAAGTGTGTTTGACAAATTATTAGAGTTCTTTGAGGATGCAACAAGTAGGGCAGATAAAAGAGAACCAGGAAATATAGTATATTTGATTTCCAAAAGGCATTCAGTAACATGCCACATAAAAGGCTACTACATAAGATCAGAGTTCTTGGTGTTGGGATTGTGTATAAGAATGGATAGAGGATTGACTAACAGGAAACAGAGAGGTGGGTCATTTTCAGATTGGCAAACTAACAAATGGGTTGCCACAGTGATCAATGCTGGCTTCAGATATATACAATGTATATTAATGACTTGGATGAACTGTATTGTAGCCAAATTTGCTGATAATACAAAGATGGGTGGAAAATAAAGTTGTGTGGAGGACACAGAGTCTGCAAAAGGATAAGTTAGGTAAGTGGGAAAATATATTTGCAGATGAATTTATGATATAGAATAACCTAACAAGCTGACATCTCAGGTCCTCCAGCCGCATGTTTCTCGGTGACACGCCGTTCGCTGGCGGCGGGATTCTATGCTCCCACTGCTTGCCAATGGGATTTCCCATTGAAGCCACTCCATTATGCCGGGAAACCTGTGGGTGGGTGTGCACTGCCGGTGGGAAAAGTGAATCACAATGGCCGGAGACTTTCACCACAGGTTTTCCACTTTGGTAGGAAGAATTGAAAAAAACATTATTTAAATTGTGAGAGCCTACTGAATGCTACAGTACAGGGGGATCTGGGTATCCTCACACATGAATCACAAAAGGTTAGCATGCAACAAGTAATCAGGAGAGCAAATAGTATTATTGCCAGGAGGATGGAGTATAAGAGTAAAGAAGTCTTGCTACAACTGTGAAGGTCACAGGTGAGACCACACCAAGAAAACTTTGGGCAGTTTTGGTCTCCGTATTTAAGGAGGGATATACTTTAATTGGAGAAAGGTTAGAGAAGGTTCATTTGGTTGATTCCTGGGATGGAGAATTGTTCAATGAGGAAAAGTTGAATATGTTGGATCTATGCTCATTAGAGATTAGAAGATTGAGAGGTGGTCTTATTGAAACACAGAAGATTCTGAGAGGGAGTGACAGGGTAACTGCTGAGAGAATGTTTCTCCTCATGGGATAATCTAGGACAGTTTCAGAATAAAGGGGGCTGGATTCTCCAAAAATGGGGCTATGTCCCCACGCCAGCGTAAAAACACTGGAGTTTCACTCTGGACTTTCCTTAAGGAAGTCCTGAGCAATTCTCAGGAGTGATTCTCCGGGTCCCGGAGTGCTTCTTGCATCTCTGGCTGCGGATGCGGGGCCCTGCACTTCCGGTCGGGAGTCCGCACTTCCGCACGGCGGTGGCCTGCAACGGCCACACATGCGACATGGCAGACTCGCACCATGGACTATTATCAAAAATGGAGCCCCCCCGGCCGAGATTGCATGCACCTGTGGATCCGTGCCACCATGAGGCCCCCCGGTGATCGATCCCCCCCACCCCTGCCCCCCACCAGGGCGATCGCGGACTGAGCCCGCAGCCGCCACCCGAAGTTCCTGACGGCCGATATGTGGTTAGAACCACGCCGTTGGGAACTCGGCCAGTTTTGCGCGGAGAATTGCGGGGGTCCTCTGTCAATGGCCCCCTACCCGCGCCGCGTAATTGCGCACAAGTGACTCCCGAGCGATTCTCCGGGGACCAGAGAATCGCTTCAGCGGTGCCAGTCCCGATTTCCAGGTAAACAGCCATTCCCCCCCTCCCCGCGCCAAACGCGATTTTGGCACGGATGCTCAGAGAATCCAGCCCAGGGTCTCCCATTTAAGATGGAAATGTGGAGAAATTACTTCTGTTAGAGGTTAGTCTTTGGTAATCTTTATAACTCTCTACCTGGAGAGTAGTGAAGGTGAGATCATTCTGAGTTAGACAGATTTGTAATCTGCAGGGGTGTTGGGGATTATGGGGGGGCAGGAAGGAAAGTAGAGTTGAGGCCTAGATCAGATCGGACATGAACCTATTACATGGTGTGATCAGGTTCAAGGAGCCGAATAGCCTCCTCCTATTTCTTATATTCTGATGATCAAAACAAAATTAGATGAATACTCATTCCAAAGAAAACTGTGCTTCATTGCTAACTGAAACAACTCTAACATTGCTTTAGCAATTCATCAAAAGCAAGCCAGGACAATTGAGCATCATGTTCCCTGACATGTAGACAAGGTGCATGCTTCAAAGAGAAATTCAGTACAGCACCTCACTTCAATGCCTTAAGTATGGGAATTGGACATACAAGATGAGACTTAAAAAGGCACATTGTAATTGAAACTCTCTGCCCCTGAAAAAGACTTGTATGATTATGGCTGTAATGTTCTATATTTTAGGTATACTTCAAAGAACGTTATGAACTGTGAAGCAATTTGGACATTCTAAAGACATGAGCAGACTTTATTTTATTCCAATATCACTAAACCATGCAGGTAAAGGGAAGACGTCATGGCCTCAAAATGGGATTGGTAGCCGCACCTCGGAAAAGAGCAGGAGAATTATCTCTGTTGTCCTGTCCAATGTTTATCCCTTCATCAACATACAAAAGCTGATTGTCAGGTCTTTATTTTATTGCTGTTGGGGGAATTTGCTGTGCACAAATTGACTGCTGAGTTTTCTAGATAAAAACCATTGGCAGGATTCACTGTTGCCCAATGCCGATATCGTATTCGGCGATCAGGCAGAGTATCCCTTCTGATGCCCAAATCAGGGGGCGTCGGTGATTTTCTCTCCTCCGTCCCCTCCAAAATGGCATCATCACGTTGCACGGCGTTGGTGTGACACCTGAAGGCCCTCCCCCGATGCTCCACCCATGATGGGCCGAATTCCCAACCACGCGGTTGATGTGTGGTCTCAGGGGTCGGGAACCTGGCGCAACGGCTACAGACTGTGTCCAGCGCCACCACAGTTGGCTGGGAGCCATGCTGCTGGTCGGTGGGGGGGCTTCCGTGAGGTCTGAGGTACTGGTGGGGGGTGGCCAGGGGGGCAGTATCTGGCAGGTCGGGTCCAAGCACGGCTGCGCTACCGCTGCAGGCCGTTGCCATGCACGGCCACGGGCCCGGCCATTCTCCAGCCGTGTTTGTCGTGAGAGCCTGGAGTTTTACCTGCCGCGGCTGATAGCCCCTCACTGGTCGCAGGATCGACGAGGGTTCGGTGACAATTTTGGGGTCGTAAAATGTCACAGTTCCCATTCTGGCATCGGCACTTAGCTTCCAAATCGGTGAATCCAGACCCATGACTTTACTTAACACAATGTCATTGACTGCAAAACATTTTGAGATGTCCGGTGGTTGTGCTAGATGCTATTTAAGTGCAAGTCTTTCTTTTTTTTTTTAACTGCTCAATTAATACCAAGTGCAGGCTGTCAAGGTTGCCCCCACTGATTGACCTGTATTGTATTTCTGGTATTTTCTGGTTTTACTTCAGTTTCATTGCAATCTTGATTTTTCGCTCAGTATTAAACCTGCCACACTGCTGGAAACAATCTGGGAACAGTAAGGTGGCAGCAAAGTGGTAATGTCAAAGGACTAGTAATCCTGAGGTCCAGGCTAATGGTCTAGGGACACTGGTTCAAATCCCACCAAATCTGGAATTAAAAAGCTATCTCAGCAATCGGGACCATGAAGTTGTTGCTAATTGTCATAAAAATCCATGTTTGACTAATACCCCTTAGGAAATGAAATTTGCTCTCCTTACCTGGTCTGGCCTACACATGACTCCAGACCCACAACTATGTGGTTGACTCTTCAATGACCTTTGACATAACCTGGGACATGAAGGATACAAGGGACAGGAACTCACCTGCTGATTAGCACCTAGGGGCTGTTTAGCACAACGCTAAATTGCTGGCTTTGAAAGCAGGCCAGCAGCAAGGTTCGATTCCCCGAATAACAGCCTCCCCGAACAGGCGCCGGAATGTGGCGACTAGGGGCTTTTCACAGTAACTTCATTTGAAGCCTACTCGTGACAATAAGCGATTTTCATTTCATTTCATTTCATACTGCCACTAACCCCACCCCACAACTCAACTGGTTAATCATTATTCCTCCATGTCGAACACCTTTTGGACGAAGCACTGAGGGTGTCAAGGGCTCTGGATGAGGTATTTCAATGTCAGTCATCTGTCGCACTACTGACCGAACTGGCCACGTCCTAAATGACATAGCTGCTGGAGAGAGTCTGCGGCAAGTGATGAAGGAACCAATAAGAGGGAAAAGCCTTCTTGACCTCACCCTCACTGATTATCTGTCGCAGATGCATCTGTCCATGACAGTAGTGGCAGGAGTGACAACCGCTCAGTCCTTGTGGAGGTGAAATCCTATCTTCACGTTGAGGATATCCACGTTGTGTGGCACGTCCACCATGCTAAATAGATCTAGCAACTCAAAACTAGGCATCCATGAGGTGCCAAGGGCCATCAGCAGCAGCACAATTATATGCAACCACAAATTTTTCAATTAAAAAGCAAACTTCAGCCGCTGTATAGTTATAACACCAGTAGTGATGTCAGTGCAATTCCAATGCTCTAATGTATCTCGCCATTTTCTCAAGGGACTAACTCAAATCAAGTGTCTGAAACAATAAACACATTCATTCATCAAAGCCCACCTTAAAGGTAAAAAGTATCTCAAGGCACCTAGAAGGCATACCCACATAAGTAAGCCAAATAAGAAAATCCACAGGCAAGGGTTACAATACAGTGCCCAATATTTTCCGTACTACAGATGCTATTTTGGGTACAAAATGCAGTAGACAGTATTTTAGTGAAAGCATCAAGGATGCCAAGACTGTGCATCAGAAGAATGCACAGTAGACAGATTATGACATCAGTCAGTGTATAACATTCATTTGAAGCCATCAGTAACATTTTTGAGCATAATTCTCCAGCTAATGTCATCTCTTAAACATGCAGAGCTGAAAATGTGACATGTGTTCAGCAGCAGCATGGAACTCCCACCAGAACTGTTTAAAAGGACCATCAACTGCTTACAGATTAGTTGCGCATTGATTTCTGCTGGTTTTGCCTGGTTTATAGAAGTGCTCTGAGCTTTCCACTCCTATATTTAAAGTTGATGAAGTCTGCAGGGAGTGGAAGTGCATGTGATGAAGGCCTTCATGTCTCACTTCAAAGATTCTGCTCGGGAAACTTGCTACCAGACACTGCTGTTGCAGTTACCAGCTGGCTTGGCATGCAGCATCATAGGGAGATTAAGCAGAGGTAACACAGAGGAGGGAGAGCTGCTCACAGAGGGAGAAGACAGAGGGGGAGAAAGGAAATCCTATCAACCCAGGGTGCTCCAGGAGCGGTTCTCTGACTACCAGCTAAATCAGGAGGTGCTCATTGAAAGCTGCCACCTGTTACAAAGATACATGCAGCCTCTGTGGAGGGCAAAGATGACATAGCAGTAGCTGTGACGGTGACCATAACCACAGACCTCTTCATGTCAGGATCCTTCCAGGGTGGAGCAGGCAACATCTCTAACATCTCACAGTTTACCATCCCCTGCTGCATAAGGGAGGTGACTGAAATTCTCTCAGCCAGGACAGGGGAACACCTTGCATTCTCACTGAAGAAAGAGGAACTCACACATTGCGTTGCCAGGATACCAGGTTTTCCCATGATGTACATTGACGATACACCTGTTACTTTGGGGGCAATGCATCAAAATCCCGAGATGCACCTCAACTGCAAAGGGTTCCACTCCTTTAATGTGCACTTGCTGTGCGACCGGTGCTCAGCCCATCATGCATCATGTCCAGTTTCTTGGAAGCTGTCATGCTGTCTTTGTTCTACGTCATCTGTATTTGAAGTTCCACATCAAACCAAAAGGGTGACTACTGGGTAACAAAGACTATCAGCTGATCATCCGACTCATGGCTCCAGTACACAAGCCAAAACTCATTGGCAGCCCATAAATAATGAAAGCCATGCAACCACACAGAATATCTTTGAGCATGCTATTAGCACGCACAATCTCGCAGAGCCCTTGGCATCAGGCATATGGAGAATAGCTGAGGAGGATGAGGAAGAAGAAGATGAGAAGGAAGCGAGGCGGCAACCAACACATCCTCTTTCTGGCCAGGATCTCCAGGCTTATTTTGTTTCGTGATTTTGAACCCAGAGCCTTTGTAGTGGCTTCATAAGCTGTAGCCTGTCACACAAAGGTATTTTACTGAGCTTTTAGGTTAGTGGTGATTTCTCAACTTTTCTTGCCCTTTCCTCAGTTCTTAAGTTGCTGCCATAATTGGAATGTTTTATTGAGAAATGGTGATGCTCCTTGAACACTCTGATGCTCTTCCAACAAATCAGGCATACAGCCTTTGAGTCTGTGTTTGTAAATATTTTGTGTGCCATTCTTTGTTAAGGACCTGACAATCACTGCCTACTTTCCATTTCTTTGCAATGCTCATAGAGCATAGCAAAGCACTTCATTTTGCCAATGCACACTATACTGAGTAAATCGGTACGTTGCGCGAAACGTCAGATCAAAAGATGTTATTTCAAATTGAAATCAACTAGGTCCTGGTGCATAATATGAATTCTGTTAGCATCTACTTCTACAATTTGTTGTGGCATTTATTATGCATGAATCAGAAGTCATTAACCTGAAACAGTCTCTCTCCACAGATTTAGGGAGGCACTGGCGTAGTGGTATGGTCACGGGACTAGTAATTCAGAGACCCAGGGTAATGCTCTGGGATCCTGGGTTCAACTCCCACCATGGCAGATGGTGAAATTTGAATTCAATAAAAATAAATCTGGAGTTAGAAATCTAATGATAACCATGGAATCATTGCAGATTGTCAAAAAAAACCATCTGGTTCACTAATGTCCTTCAGGGAAGGAAATCTGCCATCCTTACCCGGTCTGGTCTACATGTGACTCCAGATCCATACAGCGATTCGGTTGACTCTTAACAGCCCCCTGCTGAAATGGCGTAGTAAGAACCTCAGTTCAAGGGCAATTAGGGATGAGCACAAATGCTGGCCCAGCCAGCGATGCCCACATCCCAAGAACAATTTTTTTTATAAGATGCTAGCTGACCTACATTTTCTGTTTTCATTTCAGATTTCCAGTACCCAAAGTATTTTGCTTTTGTCTTGCCAATGTAAATGCTGCTTTACTATAATCTAGAATGTCGTTTCCCAAGTACCACCAAGGGAAAACCAGTAAAGAGAAATAAAATGTGGAGAGACCAAGTTATCTCAGAGAAAGTCACACAAATTGTGGGGAGCAAAGTGATCTGTATTCGCTCTCCACCTTGGGATTTAATAGCCTCATGGCACATTTTAAAAGTGTATCCGAAATCTCTCCTACACTGATCAGAGAACACGTACCCAATTTTCAACGTTCTCAAACCGAAACCCTCACCTTAAACCACAGACTCTTCAATTTCTATTATGCTTCTCATTTTTTTGCTAAAAAATATAAATCGTAACTTACCTCTGCAGGAACACATTTTCATTTTATGAAGTGCATAAACAATTCATCACTGAGAAATCCATCGGAAAATGTAAAACTAAGATTGCTGGTGGAGAACTTCAGTCGTATATATCTTGGGATTCACTGCAGGGACCAGCATTTATACTTCAATGTTTCAATCTCATGGCCTCAAGCAGAATGTTTGCTGGCTCTGAAAATCTGTTACCCTCTTGTTCTTTTACCGATTACCTTGAACCTGTGTCCTCTGGTCATTGACCCCTCTGTCACCACAAACAAGTGCCCTTATGTATCTAATCAATACCTTTCATGATTTGAACACCTCTGTTACCTTGCTCAAAGGAGAAGAACTCCAGCTTTTCTCATTTCCTGATTGAACAAAGTTCCCCATCCCTGGTACCGGTATAAATGTAACTATAGGAAGATTACAATGTAAAAAGTTGACAAGACACATAGATACAAGATTTTTTAATAGATTATAACCATTCTAGGGCAATGGAATTCTTCAGTGTATTATGCCAATGACAGATCTGAAAGTCTGAGGTCAAATTATAGACTGTGAGTATCCATGGTACCTTAGCAAGAATAATCACCTTCAGTGAGGGAAAGAGAAAACTCGGAAGTCAAAGCTGCGCAGGAGTTGAATTTGACTTTTCATAGTATTAAAACCTGAGTGAAAAATAAGTAGGGACATTTTGAAATCACTGATGTATATACATGCAAAACCAAACTGTAAATCTAAACTGCAGTAGTCTAACAAGTAATATTGAATGCACATTGTTCTTGTGCTCCTTTCACTGCTTCTCCACATGTGCTCACCTCGTTTAACGTACTGGCTGCATGGACTCCGCAAAAAACATCTGCCTCTGGCCTCTGATCATTAGCCAACACCAAACTACCCAGAAGTACCTCCATTGGCCTTGAAGTACTTTCCTTGAAGCTCTCAACAGGATCTGCGTTTCATTTTCTCTGTAATTTCTAATGCTGATTGGCCAGGCACAGGGAACAGTTGCACTTCGGCACTCAGCTCAAAAAGTTGTCCACTTACATTCATTGCTGTCACTCATTCACTAACCCAGTCTGGTTGTGTGCATTCCCTGAGGCTTGAGTAGGGTGCTCTTTCCAAGAGCCGAATGGCCTCCTCTGCACTCTAAATTCTATGATTCATGGGCCAGATCAGAAGTTCTCTGGACTCCAGCCATCCAAATGTAGCCCTTGGGCCATAGTTTTCCGAGATCGGTTCGAAATAAACCCTTGTTTAAAAATAGGGGGAAGCCACTTCAGACCGAGATAAGGAGAACTGGAAATAGGTCAGATTTATACTGTTGTGGGGCAGTGGGGATGGGTAGAGGGCCAGCAATAGGTGGAGATTTACAAAGATATCGTGTGGACAGAAATACAAATGGGGGTGGTTAAGGCCAAGAAGGGTGCTGGTAGTGGCACATAAAGAGATTAGAATGGCAGAACAAAGGTGAACAGTGTGCCAAAGGGAAACCGGGACAGGGAACAGATGGCCCAATTGCGGTGTTTTGAGGGGGGAAACAATGGTGAGGAAAAAACAGATCAATGGAAGAAATGAAGATAAACTGATAGAAATAAAAAATGGGTGAAGTTCAGGAGAGAGTTCAAAGTCTGAAATTATTGAATTCAGTGTTAAGTCCAGAAGGCTGCAACGTGCCTAATCAGAAGATGAGGTGGTGTTCCACCAGTCTGCGCTGGGCTTCACTGGAGCATTGCAGCAGACCAGGGACGGACATGCAGATTAGTGAGTTGAAATGGCAGGCAACAGGAAGGTCTGGGTCCTGCTTGAGGATGAATCAAAGGTGTTTTGCAAAGCGGTCACCCAGTCTGCGTTTAGTCTCCCCAATGTAGAGTAGATCGCATTGGGAGCAGCAAATGCAATAGACCAGATTGAAGGAGGTGCATGTGAAGTGCTGCCTCACCTGAAAAGAGTGTTTAGGGCCTAAGATGGTGAGCAAGGAGGAGGTACAGGGGCAGGTGTTACATCTTCTGTGATTGCACGGGAAGGTGCTGTGTGAAGAGAATGAAGTGTTGGGGGTGATGGAGGAGTTGACCAGGCTATCCCGGAGTGAGCGGCCCCTGTGAAAAGCTGACGGGGGAATGAGGAGGCGCTGTGTTTGGTTGTGATATCTTGCGAGATTTGGCGGAACTGGCAGAAGATGATTCTTTCAATGCGGAGGCTGGTGGGGTGCTGGAGTCAGTCTTTAAGGTAGTGGACGGGGTGCGAATTGAATGGGCTGCTTTATCCTGGATGGTGCTGAGCTTCTTGAGTGTAGTTTGTGCTGGATCCTTTCATGCATAATAGTTCTAAGTTATGCCCAATAGATGGGGAAAAAGCTTTGGAGTGTGAAGAGGTGAGTCACTTACTGCACAATACCCAGCCACTGGACTGCACTTGTAGCTATAGTATTTATATGGCTGCCTGTTCTGTTTTTGGTCAATGGTGATCCCTTGAATGTTGATGATGGAGAATGCAACAATGGTAATGTCATTGAATATCAAGGGGTGATGGTTAGACTATCTCTTGTTGGAGATGGCATTTGTGTGACACAATATTACCAGCCAATTATCAGCTTATGCCTAAATATTGTCCAAAGTTTGCTGCATACACTTCTTCATTAGTTCATCATCAGTGAACATCCCCACTTCTGACCAGTAATATTGACAGGAGGAAATTGATGAAGCAGCTGAAGGTGGTTGGGCTTGGGCCACTCACCTGAGGAACTCCTGCAGCAAAGTCCTGGGTCGGAGAAGGTTGGTGTTCAACAACCACAACCATCTTCGTTTGTGCCAGCTGTGATTCCAACCAGTGGGGAGGTTTCCCTCAGATTTCCATTGACTTCAATTTTTCAAGGGCTCCTTGACGCCACACTCGGTCAAATGCTGCCTTGATGTCAAGGGCAGTCACTCTCATCTGACCTCTGAAATGTAATCTTGTCAGTGGTTGAACCAAGGCTGTAATGTGGTCTGGAGCCAAGTGATCCTGGTGAAACTCAAACTGAAATTAAGAGCAGATTATTGGTGATTAAGTGCTATTTGATAGCACTGTCGATGACGCTTTCCAACATTTTGCTGGTGATTGTGGGTAGACTGATAGAATGGTAATTGGCCCAATTGGATTTGTCCTGCCTTTGTAGACAGGACAATCCTGGACAATTTTCCATTTGGTAAATGCCAGTGCTGTAGCTTTACTGGAACAGCTTGGCTAGCAGCACAGACAGTGCTGGAGCATAAATCTTCAGCACGACAACCAAGATATCGTCAGGGGCCCTTGACTTATGTATGCTACACAGGTGTAAATGTATTTATCTTTGTCACATTCCTGATGAACAACAGAAAGTTTAATGTATTATTGTTGAATAGCCTCAGAAACTGCATTCAATCATGTGTCTTATCCTACAGTTAATGAATGGTGAACCACCTAAGTTAAATAGTGGCACGGTGGCACTCATGCATCACAGCACCCAGAATCTGGGTTCAATTCTGGCCTTGGGTGACTGTGTGGAGTTTTCATGTTCTCTCCGTGTTTGCGTGAGTTTCCTCTGGGTGCTCCAGGTTCTTCTCACAGTCCACAGATGCACAGGTTAGTTGGTTTGGCCACGCTAAATTGTCCCTTGGGGTCCAGGGTTGTGAGGTTACATGGTTACAATGACAGGTTGGGGGGAATGTGCCTGGGTCGGGTGCAATTTCAAAGGGTTGACGCAGACTCGATGGGTCGAATGGCCTCCCTCTGCGCTGTTGGGGTTCTATGGAATGCCTAACACACTGACATGGAAAAGTATAATTTCACGTGCAGTACTTAAGAAGCATTTTCTTTTTTTTAACAAACAATTTTATTGAGGTATTTTAGGCATATAGAAAAAGTGACATTGTACAGTACAAAAAAAGAGAAGTCAAGGCACAAATTAAACTTAGTGCAAACCACAGCTCTGTTCACGCAAGGACCTGCCTCAATATCCCCCT
Organism: Scyliorhinus canicula; assembly: GCF_902713615.1. Taxonomy (NCBI): domain Eukaryota; kingdom Metazoa; phylum Chordata; class Chondrichthyes; order Carcharhiniformes; family Scyliorhinidae; genus Scyliorhinus; species Scyliorhinus canicula. Next base: position 78,016,426 of record NC_052150.1, read on the forward strand.
ACTCTACTGTACTCTACCCTAGCACACACACACACACACACACACCCCCCCCCCCCCCCCCCCCCGCTGACACTTGCTCCTCTGTGAAGAAGTCAATGAATGGCTGCCACCTTCGGGCGAACCCTAATAGCGAACCTCCCAAGGCGAACTTGACTTTCTCTACGCTAAGATAGCTCGGCATGTCCGATAGCCATACCTCAGCGCTCGGGGGCTTTGAGTCCCTCCATGCTAACAGTATTCGTCACCGACGACCAGGGAAGCAAAGGCCAGAACGTCGTCCTCTCTCCCTGGACTCCCGGGTCCTCCGAAACCCCAAGATTGCCACCTCAGGGCTCGTTACTACCCCAGTTTTCAATACCCGGGACATGACATCTGCGATTCCCTGCCAATACCCCCTGAGTTTAGGGCACGACCAGAACATGTGTACATGGTTAGCCGGCCCTCCGGCGCATCGAGCACACTTGTCCTCCAGCCCGAAGAATCTGGTCATCCGGGCCACCGTCATGTGGGCCCGGTGCACGACCTTAAACTGGATCAGGCTGAGCCTGGCGCATGTTGCGGTTGTGTTTACTCTGCTCAGGGCTTCTGCCCAGATACCGTCCTCCATCTCCCCCCCGAGCTCCTCTTCCCACTTAAGCTTCAAGTCCTCGGTCTGAGTATCCTCAGCTCCCATTAGTTCCATGTAGACATCTGAGACTCTACCCTCTCCCACCTCTCCCCTAGAAACAACCCTGTCTTGCCTCCCCTTCGGCGGGAGACGTGGGAAGGACGGCACTAGTCTGTGTACAAAATCCCGCACCTGCAAGTATCTAAAGTCGTTCCCTCTTGCCAGCCCAAACTTCTCCTCCAGCGCCCTCATGCTCGGAAAGCTCCTTTCCAGGGACAGATCCCCCACCCTCACAATCCCCGCCCTCCTCCACAGTCGATAACCCCCTTCAATGTTCCCCGGGGCAAATCAGTGGTTGCCGCAGATTGGGGTCCACACCGATGCTCTTACCTCCCCTACATGCCTCCTCCACTGGCCCCAGATCCAAAGAGCCACCACCACTATCGGGCTGGTGGAGTACCATGCCGACGGAAGCGGCAGAGGCTCCGTGACTAGGGCAGCTAAGCTAGTGCCCCTGCACGAAGCAGCCTCCATCCGCTCCCAAACCGACCCCGCACCCACCATCCATTTCCTTATCATCGCTTTGTTGGCCGCCCAGTAATAGTTGTTGACGTTCGGCAACGCCAGCCCCCCTTCTCCTCTGTTCCTTTCAAGCATCACCCTCTTTACCCGCGGGGACTTCCCTGCCCATACAAATCCCAGAATAATTTTATTCAGCCTCTTAAAGAAGGACCGCGGGATAAAGATGGGGAGACACTGAAAAACAAACAAGAACAGCGGGAGAATTGTCATCTTAACAGTCTGCACCCTCACCGCCAATGACAGTGGGAGCACATCCCATCTCCGGACCTCCTCCCTCACTCGTTCCACCAGTCGGGACAGGTTGAGCTCATGCAATTTGCCCCAGTCCCGTGCCACCTGAATCCCCAAATATCGGAAACTCTCCCCCACTAGCCTGAATGGCAACCCCTTCAGCCTACTCTCCTGCCCCCTCACCTGAATTACAAACAACTCGCTCTGGGCCATGTTCAATTTGTATCCGGAGAACAGGCCAAATTCCCTCAGGGTTGCCATAATACCGTCCATCCCCACCATTGGGTCCGATACATATAACAGCAGATCGTCTGCGTATAACGAGACTCTATGTTCCACTCCCCCCCCCCCCCCCCCCCCCGGACCAGCCCTTTACAGCCCCGAGAAGCTCTCAGTGCAATTCCCGTTGGCAATCTATCTAGATCCCTGAAAAATGGTTGCGCTATGGCCAGTGCAAAAGGCAGTGGGGACAGAGGGCAGCCCTGTCTTGTCCCACGGTGCAGTCTAAAGTAGTCCGATGTTGATCCTGTTCGTCCTTGCACTCGCCTCCGGGGCCTGATATAATAGCCTAACCCAGTCGATGAACCCCGCCCCGTACCCGAACCGTCCTAGTACCTCCCACAGATAATCCCACTCGAGTTAAGAAGCATTTTCTGCATAGTCTGTGTAGGTGTCATGCTAATTAATTCAGCTTGACGGTTAGAGCTCCGCTGGACAGGCTAAGATTTATCTTTATACTTCTCAAACTGGCAGCTGTGTTGCTGGCATAAATATTCCATGTGACCTGAAAATGACTGCTGATGTGATAGAATTATGAGAAATACAGTTGGCTCAAGTCCTCTGTTTCCATATAACATCAAATGTTATTGATTGACATCTCTATATCTGAAGTATGTCAGTCAGAAGTCAGTCAATCTGCAGTCTGCAGGAGATCTATGTTAAATCTGTGACTCCACAGTTGAATGGTGCCAGGCAACCATTTTTCAGGGCACTCGATAGATTGAAAGACAGCTCTGGGTGAGCATCATTATTATTTGAATAAACGGTTTCCACATGTCTGCTCATGACACTTAGCTGACCTTACCTCTCTGCATCTGATGGCTGATATCTTAGCATTATAACAACATAAAGAGAATTCACCCAACATCAGAATGCTGTAACAAAATCATCCAAGTTCAGCTTGTAGCCACACAAGTTACATATAAAACCTGCATTTTGATAGAGGACAGCTAAAGGTCTGGATCGTAGATGCAGATGAAATCTGCTTGTGGATGTAGATGCTGATGCTAAATTCAATAGAATATGTCGAGCCAAAGCCCAAAATATAATTAAACAAATGCAAAATCTGGTGGCTGGATAAAGAATATGGGTCACACAAACCCTGGTTTAGGGAGTGTATCAAAGCATCGTTAGAGGAGCGTGGTGTTGGGCGCAATTATCTATTCTGTCATTGTTGTTTTATATTACTTCAACTGTTGTATCCTATATCACTTCCATGGTTGAATTCAAAATCCCCATGCATTTCAAGAGTCTCTATCCTGGCTTTGAGATATAGTCAAGTATTCAGGGGTGATTGCTGAGGAAGACTTGGTGCAAGTTAGGATACAGAAAACAGAGAAAAGAACCATTAAAGCGTCTGATAAGTACTGGAAGGGGTGGTGTCTCATCACTGGTGCAAATTCAGATAATTAACTCCAAGAAGGCATCGGAAACAGCTGTCATACTCTCTTTTGATATAGTAGGCATCAGTTTATATATTATTGCTGATCATCTCTCTCAGCGAGATTGATTATTTGGGCTGGGATTCTCCAGTGCCTGATGCCGAATTCGCGAAATGCGATTGGGTGGAGACTGGATTCCGACGCCAAAACCGCAGCGGGCACTGATTTGATGCCAAATCGCAATTCTCCATCACCTTGATGTCAATCCGTTCCGGAATGCACACACAGTAAACACGTTTGCATATCATTAGCGGGCCTGGCCACATTCTCCGGAGATCCACGATTCTCCGCTTCCGATGGGCCGAGTTCCTGACGGCGCGGTTCACTTGTGCTTTTAAAAGTCATGAAACTGGTGTGGTGGCAGATGAGGGAGAGAGAGGAGGTAGGACACAGAGAGGAGCGACTGTGGGCTGCCAGGCCGGACAATGGCTGGGGTGAGAGGCTCCTGCCAGGGCTGGGGGGGGGGGGGGGGGGGTTGAGGGAGAGGGCTGAGTGGCTGGGGTGACCCCCCCATAGAACTGAGGCGATGCAGGTACAGACCGCCATTGCCGCGGCCTGCAAGGCAGCCATCTTGCTGCGCATCCCACTGACCACCCACCTTGGCCCCTGGTTCTGCAGAGTGACACTGGTCGTATGGGTTCCCCATCCCCTCCACCCCTGCACCCAACCCTCTGCCATACCCCCAGCCGCCACCCACCGTTGGGGCATCAGGTGGCCCACCAAAGGGCAACGACCACTGTAGCCCCGACGGGGGGCGCCTGGTAGGGGCTGTGGAGTGTACCCCTGGCAAGAACAGCATCAGCTGACGTTATCCCTTGCAGCAGAGACAGGCGTCAGGGCCAGAGGCCCTCATGGTGCCGGGCAACGACGGACCAGGGGTGCATAGATGGGGGAGGAGACATGCGGGGGCGGAGCACCCAGTGCCAACTGAGGCCACTATGTAGTCTGGTGGATCTGGCTGGGCACAGGGATAAGCACCATGCTACCATGTTGACGTATGATTCCCTACAGGCAATGGATATTGGAATTCAACCAGCAATGGTGGCTTTCCTCTGGTCGCCGCTTCCCTGGGGGATGCCCTGCTGCTGTACGAGCTGGAGTTGCTCGAGGAGGAGGAAGCTGCACATGCAGCAGTGGAACGTGCCACAAAGGAACATGTGGCAGCCGTCCAGGATAGAGAGCCAGCCGCCCAACAGGCCGAGGAGGAGGAAGTGCCGAGGAGGCACCGCATGAGGCCTTTAGTGTACCAGCAGTGCCTGTCATTCAAGGACCTGCCGGACCGGGCATGCTGTTTCGGGAGATTGCGCTGAATCTCACGAGGCATTGCGAGCCAAGTAGATCCCAGGAGTGGGGTCTCCCGCTTTCACCGGCCATGCTGTGCAGCAGCGAGACACTTGTCCGGCACAGCATGGATGGAATATTGTACCCTTAGTTTCAAAAATGGAGAATCCCGCCCCTTACATCAATTTGGTTCAATTTTGTGCTCTGGAATCAAATGCACAAAAAATGTGTTTTTGAAATTTCTCTAATACACTTTTGAAAGGTCATTTAACAGCTAACAGATAGGAAAGACTTTTATTCCATGAGTCCAGCTTGGATTTGAGTGCGAGCCCGAAAAATGAAAGGGCAGTGCATTGGCCAACTGCATTTCCAAATCCAGCCCTACTTTTTATTCTGTCTGTTGGAATCACACTTTCCCTTGAAGGTGGTGGCTCTTATTGGGGTACAATTCCACAGGCTGCAGTGCATCTCTGGTGTGTCAGCTTGCCTCAGATGGCAGAATTCTTGTCTCTAGTTTGTGAGGTACAAACCCATTCTCCAGATATAGCATATTGAGTCATTGGATGCTCCAAACTGAAAATATGTATGAATGTTTTCCATTGAAAGATTGATCTCCCTGTAGTTATTATGGCTCCTCTCTCTGGCTATTTCCTCAGTTACCCTTTTAGCTCTCTTCCCAGCTCTGGTGCTGTTTTTTCCTCCCTCTCGGTCTTGCTGCTTTTCTCTTCCTGTATTTTTCTCTTTGTGTTCCTTCAAAGAAGCGTACACTATTTTCCTGGTGGTCAATGCTATGGGCCAGGGTATAGAAAACGCCAAAGTATATCATGGAGTTCACCTGACCTACAACTGTCTATTGATTTTGGTTATGATGAGCACAAGAGCCTGCCTTTCAGGTGTTATTCAACAGAGGCCTTAAGCACTTTTAATCAAAAACAAACTTTATTCTACGAATTTAGTTAACATTTTTATAAACACACACAGTAAGCATTTTATCAACTATGAACATAAAGGGGCAGCACGGTGGCCTAGTGGTTAGCACAACTGCCTCACGGCGCTGAGGTCCCAGGTTCGATCCCGGCTCTGGGTCACTGTCCGTGTGGAGTTTGCACATTCTCCCCGTGTCTGCGTGGGTTTCGCCCCCACAATCCAAAAATGTGCAGAGTAGGTGGATTGGCCACACTAAATTGCCCCTTAATTGGAAAAAATAATTGGGTAATCTAAATTTTAAAAAAAAAGAAAACAAAACTATGAACATAAATACCCCACACAGCTACAGTAATCTATGTATCAACCTTAATAAATTTCCCCCTTTAACTGTTCCAATTTAGTAACAAGGTCCTATAAACCAAAAACCCCTTTTCAAAGGCGTGGCCGAACAAACGGCACTCTTAGTATCTTTAAGACTTGGTATAGATCCACCTGTTTCCTTTCCAAAACAGCAGGTTTGAATTACTTCCAGAAAACAGTTATCACTTTTAAGTTATCTAGTAATCCGGAAACAGCTTTTAAACTGAAGATAGCGAGACACTTCTTTCCAACCTGTGCAATACAAAACCAGGTCAAATTGAAATCGAAAGTAAAACTCAGACGCACAGCCAGCTCCCAACTACAACACGAAAGTAAAAACTCAGAGCCACAGCCCAGCTCCACCCACACAATGACATCACTGAAGCCATGTGATAAGACAAAAGCATTTCTTAAAGGGACACTCCCATGACACATGACACCTCCCCCCAAGAAAAAAAAACCATCAACTTAAAAGATGGTTTAATTTTTCACTTTTCCAGTAAGAACAATTGACAATAAACAAAAACAAAACAGGCAAACATTGATAATAATAGAGTCCATTTTACTTCTTCCATCTGCTTCTCTTCATCACATTCGTGACAAAGCATCGGCTATCACATTGTCTCGTCCTGCCACATGCATGATTCTTAAATTAAATGGCTGTCACAATAAATTCCATTGAAATAGTCTGGCATTTTTATTCCCGAATCGCTCCAAAAATGTCAATGGATTATGATCAGTATATATAATTGTTTCAGATGGATTGCTGGCAACATAAATGTTAAAATGTTGCAAAGCCAGCACTAAGCTCAAAGTCTCCTTTTCAATTGTTGAGGACTTCCGCTGGTGATCATTCAATTTCTTGTACAAATATCTCATAGGCCGTTCCATTCCTTCGACGTCTACACCCATATCACTCGATCGACAGCCACTTTGAATGGTTTTGTGTAATTTGGGGTGGCCAACACAGGAGCAGTGGTTAACACAGCCTTCAGGTCGTCAAATCTCTCGCAAGATTTACCAGCCTCATGCCTTGCGAGATCACGGTCTGGATTCCGCCCACAATAGGCGGGATCCCAATTTGTATATTCAAGAGAGCAGTTAGGCTCACTTGAATATGTCTGCACCAGAGTTAAAAAAGACACGGGATCTGGCAGCCTTGCCTCGGAAACCCCGAGCAGGCGACGTTCAGTGTCTTGCGTCAGTTTGTCAACTTGTGCAAATGTAGTGCTTGGATTCTTTCCCCACAGTTCACCACAGTACGGACAAAGCATTGAGTGGAAATGAGGTTGTTCACAAAAACCAGTAATCCTGATTATACAATAGCTGTCAGTTATTATAAGTGGCATAGTAATGCTGCAAATTAGCTGACATGTCACACTATATTAAGTTTAGCTGCCTGAGGCGACTATTACAACTGATAGGACACTGAATAACCTGTGCAACCACCTTTCCTGGCTACTCTGAAAGTAAGAGCAGATTATTGCCGGTAAAACAGATTATTTCTGAAACAATAGAAATATTTGAGTTCCTTTTTCATCTTTGCTCAATATATTTAATCACATTTACAGTATCTTCAGTGCAAAAATTAACCTGTTATTTAGCTAATAATGCCCTCGAGTTCCATGGCCTATGTCACAGATTGAACCAAATTATCCTACCTGACCCAAAGCCACCATCACAGAGTCTGTCACGGTCTATCTCTGTAATATTGCCCATCTCCTCCCTACCTCAGTCCATCTGCTGCTGAAACCCTCATCTCTGTTCTCGTTAATTCCAGATTCAACTCATCCAATGATGGTCAAGGTGGCATCCTATTTTACACTCTCCATAAACATGAGTGGATCTAATTTTCTACTGCCTGGATCCCAACTAGCACTGGATCCTTTTCCCTGTGCTCGGGGACCCGACAGTTCCTCCCTAATCCAGCAACCTCTCAAATTTAGGATCCTCTTCTTTCTGTTCAAATCATCTTCATGGCCTCACCTCTCCCAATCTCTGTAACTGCCTAAAGCTCTTCAACCCACCAAGGATTCTGATTTTCTGCATCTCTGGCTTCTTACTCACCTCTACACGCCCCCCCCCCCCCCCCACCCCCACCCCCGCCCCTTCCTCCTCCTTCTTATGCAGTCCCTCAGGATTGAGGCTGTTTTGGTCCCACTGGATTCTGGGATGGCTGATAAGTCTGATACACAATCAGCAGTCTCTGCCACATGCAGAGCAGGGGATGTCTGCAAGGTTGGGTAGATAAGCTCTTTGGAGGTTTGCGCCACCTCGTCTCCGCTTCTTTGTGTTCCAGCACCTTCCCAAATATACGTTTTCCATTTTGATTGGTAACAAACCAGGGACTCCCACTGGTCAGCAGGGGTGCTTGACCTCTTCAGCGAAGCTTTGAGCTCTTCAGCCTCCTCCACGCTACTATTTGGCAGCTGTGCTTTCAGTCATCGTGGCTCTAAACGTGGAATTCCCTCTGAAAACGTGCTTGCTTCTCCCCACCGCAGCCCCCCCCCCCCACCCCAGTCTATTTTTTAAGCTGCTGTTTAAAACCTATCTCTTTGATCAAATATTTGGTCACCTGGCCTAACAACAATTTGACCCTGAGCAACTAAAGGTTGTATTAAGACAGCTGATCGAAAACTTGGGTAAAGAGGTAAAATAGAAAAGGCTGCCGTTTACATAGTACTTTCACAGCATCAGGATGTCCCAAAGTACTTAACAGCCAGTGAGGAACTGGAGTGCAGTCGCTGCTATACTGTGGGGAAATTCAATGGCCAAATTGTGCACTGCAAACTCCCACAGGTAACTTTGTGATAAAGACAGATAACCAGTTTTTCTTGTTATGGCGATTGAGGGATAAAGGTCTGGCAGGGATAACACCCCTGCCCCTCTTCAACATAATGTGGAGATGCCGGCGTTGGACTGGGGTGAGCACAATAAGAAGTCTTACAACACCAGCTTAAAGTCCAACATGTTTGTTTCAAACACTAGCTTCCGGAGCATTGCTCCTTCCTTAGGTGAAACAAACATGTTGGACTTCTTACTGTCCTCTTCAACATAGTAAGAAGTCTTACAATACCAGGGGCGGAATTCTCCGACCCCCCGCAGAGTCGGGGAATCGCCCGGGGCCGGCGTAAATCCTGCCCCCACCGTGGCCGGAATTCTCCGCCACCCAGGAATCGGCGGCATGCCCCCCGCGGCGATTCTCCGGCCCGCGATGGGCTTAGACCTGCCGCTGACAGGTCAATCCCGCCGACGTGGTTTAAACCACCTCTGTGCCGGCGGGATTGGTGGCACGAGCGAGCCCCCAGGGTCCTGGGGGGGCGCGGGGCGATCGGACCCGGGGGGTGCCCCCACGGAGGCCTGGCCCGCCATCGGGGCCCACCGATTGGCGGAATGGCCAGTGCCGTGGGGGCACTCTTTTTCTTCCGCCGCTGCCACGGCCTCCACCATGGCGGAGGCGGAAGAGACCCCATTCCACTGCGTATGCGCCGGTGGTGACGTCAGAGGCCGCTGACGCTCCGGCGAATGCCTTTCGGCCACCCCGGGCTGCGTGGCACCAAAGGCCATTGGCGCCAGTTTTGGCACCATCTGCGGAGCGGGAGCCACTCCGGCGCGGGCCTAGCCCCTAAAGGTGCGGAGAATTCTGCACCTTTGGGGAGGCCCAACGCCGGAGTGGTTGGCTCCGCTACGCAGGGACCCCCTGCCCCGCCGGGTAGGGGAGAATTTCGTCCCAGGTTAAAGTCCAACAGGTTTGTTTCAAACACTCGCTTTCAGAGCACCGCTCCTTCCTCAGATGAATAAAGAGGTATGTTCCAGAAACATATATGTAGACAAAGTCAAAGATGCAAGTGTTGGAACCAACAATTCTATGGACACGTGCTTGTAGGATTAGAATAGCGGTTTTAATATACTCACAACAGAGCCAGCCTATTAGCAATTGAACTTTCGGTGAACTGGCCGGCTGACCATGTGGCACTGATCTTTATACAGCAGCTTCCGGGGAGGAGTCCTGGGCAGAGCCAAGGGAGAAGCCCCGTACAACTCGAGCATTCCCAGAGCTACTCCCCCTGGAGGACAGGTAGTGCAACTGCACTTACAATATAGACACATGTATATACAGATTATAATCCGGTGTGAATCACATTCACCACAGCAAAACAATGCTTTGAATACGAGCATTTGCAGGTAATTAAGTCTTTACAGATTTCTTATTTTTTACAGATTCAGAGATAGGGGTAACCCCAGGTTAAAGAGGTGTGAATTGTCTCAAGCCAGGACAGTTGGTAGGATTTTGCAAGCCCATGCCAGATGGTGGGGGATGAATGTAATGCAACATGAATCCCAGGTCCTGGTTGAGGCCGCACTCACGTGTGCGGAACTTGGCTATAAGTTTCTGCTCGGCGATTCTGCGTTGTCGCGCGTCCTGAAGGCCGCCTTGGAGAACGCTTACCCGAAGATCAGAGGCGGAATGCCCTTGACTGCTGAGGTGTTCCCCGACTGGAAGGGAACATTCCTGCCTGGCGATTGTCGTGCGATGTCCGTTCATCCATTGTTGCGGTGTCTGCATGGTCTCGCCAATGTACCACGCTTCGGGACATCCTTTCCTGCAGCGTATGAGGTAGACAATGTTGGCCAAGTTGCACGAGTATGTACCGCGTACCTGGTGGGTGGTGTTCTCACGTGTAATGGTGTTCCAATGCCGATGATCTGGCACGTCTTGCAGAGATTGCCCTGTCAGGGTTGTGTGGTGTCGTGATCGCTGTTCTGAAAGCTGGTAGTTTGCTGCAAACAATGGTTTGTTTGAGGTTGCGCAGTTGTTTGAAGGCAAGTAGTGGGGGTGTGGGGATGACCTTGGCAAGATGTTCAACATCTTGTTCAACATAATATAGTGAGATCTTTCACAACTGTCTGAAGGGGAACTCGGGGACTTGGTTTAACTTCTCATTCATAAAATAGCAGCTCTGACAGTGCTGCACGACCTCCATTTGGCACCGATGTGTCCGTTTTGATTTTTCTGTTCAAGTCCTGGTAAGCTTTAAGGATATCTTAAAGGAGGAGCGAGAGAAAGAGCTGGAGGGACAGAGAGATTTAAGGTGGGAAGTCTGGGGCTTCGGGTTGAAGCAGCTGAAGGCTGTTATAGTGGTGCAATTAAAATCAGGGTTGCACAAGAGTTCAGACTGGAGCAGTGCAGAGATTTCAGAGGGTTATGGGGCTGGAATTCATTACTGAGATAGGGAGGGGCAAGACGGTAGAGGCAAACTGCAATGAGGGTTTTAAAATCAAGTCCTTGTCAAACCAAGAGACAATGGGCACAGAGCTGGTGGATGAATGGGACTTGTTTCTCGTTGGAACACGAGGAGTAGAGCTATGGATGAGTTTGAGATGATAGAATGTCTCCCTCTTTAGCTCATTGTCAATTTTAGTCTGATTATACTCCTGTGAAGCACCTTGGGTTTACATTAAAGTTGCTATATAATTGTAAACTATTACTGTTACCAGCACCACCACGGGCTGAAAGCACTTATCTAAAAAGTGATTTAAAACATTATGGGATCATGAATCCTGTAACTGCCAGTCTGCCTATGTGCTGTGATTTAAACTCACAGCAACAACTTGCATTTATATTACACCTTTAAAGTAATAAAAGTTCAAAGAGTTGCACAAACATAATCAAATATAAATTAACAGCAAGCAGTGAATGGGGAATCTGGAGGGCTGCATTCAGTTTCATGCGCCATAATTGATGGTGGAGATACTTGCTTCGGAAGGACTACAGCACAGATTTCACAAAATAACACCAAGGCTAAAATGGTTGAACTACGTGGGCAAGTTGCATCAACTTGGCTTGAGAATGGAAGATTAAACGACAATTTGGTTGGTGTTTAGATGATCAGAGAATTTGGCAAGGTAGAGCGAGAGAAATTATTGCCTTTGTTTGGGAACTCCAGAACAAGTTAGACTGAGGCAGTTGGGAGGCAATGTCAGGAAGCATTTCTTCACACATAGCTTTGTACAAATCTAGGGCGGGATTCTATCATCCCGCGGAAGATTGTCCACGCTGTTGTAAACACCTTCGCATTTTACGGCAACGTGAATGGGCCGCTCCTAGGACTAACGGCCAGCATGGCACTGGAGCGGTTCACCCCACTCCAGCTGCCGATCCCGGTGCGAACTGGGCGCCACGGGATCTGCGCATGCGCAGTGGCGCCGGCGCCAACGCGCCGGCCCCCAACGCAACATGGTGCAGGACTACAGGGGCCAGCACGTAGGAAATGAGTCTCCCTGACAGAGAGGCCGGCCCGCCGATCGTGGGCCCCGATCATGGGCCAGGCCGCATAGGAGGCCCCCCCGGGGTCGGAGGCCCCCCTGGGGTCAGAGCCCCCCCCCCCCCCCCAACCCCATAGGCTGCCACCCGACCCTCCACACTGAGTTCCCGCCGACTGAGAGCAGGTGTAGACGGCGCCGGCGAGAGTCAGCGTTTCCACGACGGCCGCTCGGCCCATCCCGGCCTGAGAATTCACGGGCCAGCCGCGTAGAGCAACCGTATAGTGCTCTTAAGTAGACAGTTCCAATTCTTTCAATGAAGGACAAAGAAGGAATGATGATAAAGTTCCACAGTCAAGATGGTGTGCGGCTTGGAAGGAAATATCTATGTTTCCATGTACCTGCTGCTCTTGTGATTCTCGGGTGGTGCAGATTACAGTTTTGGAAGCTGCTGTCAAAGAAACCTTGGTGTGTTTCTGCAGGGCATCTTGAAGATATTACACATTGTAGCTACAGTGAGCTGGTGGTGAATGTAAGAACAGAAGAACCAGGAGCAGGAGTAGGCCATCTGGCCCCTCGAGCCAGAAGGGATGGTAAGTTTAAGGTGCCCAATGGGGTGTCAATCAAGCAAGCTGCTTTGTTCTGAATAGTATTGTACTTCTTGAGTGTTGTTGGAGTTGCAATCATCCAGGCAAGCAGACAATATTCCACCACACTCCTGACTTGTGTCTTGTAGATAGTGGAATTGTTTTGGGGAGCCTGGAGCTGAGTTTCTCACCCCAGTATTCCTGTCCACTAACCTGCTCTTGTAGCTGCAATATTTAGGTGGCTCATTAAGTTAAAGTCAATGGTGACTCCTAAACTGTTGATGATGTGGTATTCAGCGATGGTAATCCAACTGAATGTCACAAGGAGATGTTAAGACCTTCTCTTGTTGGAGACTGAGCCCTGGTTCAGTTGTGCCTCAAATTAGAATTTTCCTCCTTGTTTTCTGATTCTTCCACGGCCATGCTTCTCCCTATCTCTGTAACCTCCTCCAGCACTACAATCATCCACGCGATCTGTGTTGCTCCAGTTTTAGCTTCTTGTGTATCTCTTATTTCCTTCATCACACAAATTATTGGCCATGACTTCAGCTGCTGAATCTCTCAGCTTTACAATTCTCTCTCAAAACTTATCCACCTTTCCACTCTTTCCCATCCTTGAAGATGATCCTTAAAACGTATCCCTGTGGCCAAGCCATTGATCAGCTAGCTATCGGAAATCTCCAATGTGGTCCAGCTTCCAATTTTTTCTGATAATGCTCCTTTAAAGCACCTTGGGATGTTTTGCTGTGTTCAAGGCGCTATGTGAATGCAATTGCTGCAACTAGTGTTGCTTCAATTATCATTGATGATGACTTTCAAGAAACAAAATATAATGCAAATAGAATTAAACGACTGTCAAGAAAATAGATGCTGTTCGAAAATATCACATCAGTGTAAGTGGGAGCGGGTGTATGTAACCTTTTAACTCTCTTCCATCCTGCCTGTGGTTAAGAACACATCATCCGCGCAGGTAGTAAAATAAATGTAAATGTCACCACGGTCCCAGAGGACCTTAGGCTTCTCTCCCCTCTGAGAGCTGACTGGTGGTGATTTAACCAGAGGTCGCGACATCTCAGACAGGAGGCAATGATGAGAAGGCAGGGTCTTCATGAATAACCTCAGCTGGTACGGGAATTGAACCCGCAGAGTATTGGAGAACACTTTGAGACCAACTAAATCTTGCTGGAGAGGCTGAGAGGTGCTGTTGCCAGGATTATTCATTGCTTTGTTAAAAAATAGGATTCTTCTAAATGAGTTAATAGTTATTGACTGACTATAATCCTCTTTGATGAACTGATACTTTAGTGCATGTACTTTCTGCTTCTGCTAATTTCCAGAACTGGATTGATCTACTTTCTGACAGGGTTAAGCAAAAGTAATATTTATGAAAAGTATACAATATTGGATGTTTCCATGAATGTAAATGCAGGGAAGAAAGATGATATTACTTTTATTTCTGTTTTTCAGTCATTCCTATTACCTTGTCTGTCACGTTAAACTGTGAGTATAGCCTGGAGCTGCTGAGGAACTACTCTTCTCATTCATTGTTGAAAACATTTTTGACAGCACATCAGGAGAATTTCTGCAGAAGTGGTAAACTGAGGGCCACCTGCCCCATCAGGTAGACATAAATGATCCTAAGGGATGATTTGGAAGATAAGAGTTCTCTGGTGTCCTGGTCAATATTTATCCCTCAGCCAAGATTACTAAGAACAAATTATCTGGTCATTGATACATTTATGTTTGTAGAATCTAGCTATGCACAAATTGACTGCTGCACAGCCAATATTAAAACAGTAATTACATCTCCAAGGTACGTAATTGGATGTGAAACACTTTGGGACAGGTTTGTCTCACGCATCGCCCACAGGCAGGATGTGTCCAGCGGAGCCCACCAATATCGATCCTGGAGGTAATTTTCAAAATGCCAGTAAGTGCAGTGGAAGATTCAGAAAGAAACTGCTCCTCAAATCACAAGCTACACCTCTCCCACATTTGCTGGTAATAGACTCAAGCTGCCTGTGATTGGAGGAGCAGCGACACTGGCGACAACAAATGTGCTCCAGAGACGTGGGGGGAGACTTGCCCCGTACCGGGCCAGACCAGGCCAGGCAAGAGAGAGACAGACTCATTCCGTGCTGGGCCTGGGGAGGGAGAGTCTCACTGTGATGCACCATCAATTGGACACGAGACGAAGATGTGATCCAAACAAAAGGCTTTAATGCACAAGATGTGTGCCCGGCAGCAGATGTACAGAAGAATGGCCGACTGCTGGGGCACACGGGTTCTTATATCCCGCCTTGTAGGCGGAGCTACCTACCTCAGCCAAACAGCTGAGAGGCACATGACTTACCCGGGCCAATGGGCAGCGAGTCCTCTGCACCAATAGCAGCTCACCTCTGAGGTACCGTAATACCCCTAGTCATACTACCACATTCACCTCTTGTTGAAAAAGAAGCCAGAGGGGGGGAGGGAGGAAAGCGGGCATAAGGGGGGGTGGTGTCCCGTGAGTACGTGAGACTGGTCGTATGACGAGAGATGTTTAGGCCGTGCTGTTGCATCTATGGCTGCCCACTGACCCGTAATTAATATGCAAGAGGAGAAAAGAACAATAACTATGTACAGTGTGCATAATCAGGGGGGGGGAATGGGTGAATAGGTAAAGAACAAAAGATCACAAGAGTCCATCCGCAGACAAGTCCACCTGTAGGTCACATCGATTCAATCAGTCGAGTGGGCGCCTTCGATGTCCTGCTTGACCTGCGTAGAGGTGCCGGTGACGTCAGAGCGCTGGTCGTCCGTGACTCTGGGAGCAATGATCTTGTTTCTGTGTCCGTACCCCTGGTCGGAGCTAGCGGGGGCCAGGCCGGGTGAGGGGATCCCTGTCCGCTGAGCTGTGAGTGCGTCGGGGGCAGTGGGTGTCGGGGGCGGGGGGTGGCTGGTGCTGGGGGATGTGGCCGAGATCCGGCGGGTGCCAGGTCCCGGAGGGAGACTGTGTCCTGTCGGCCGTCGGGATACTCCACATACGCGTATTGCGGATTCACGTGGAATAGCTGGACTCTTTCGACCAACGGGTCCGACTTGTGTACCCGCACGTGTTTTCCAGGGCAGAATGGGCCCGGGGGTAGCCAGCCAGGTCGGGAGCGGGGTCCCTGAGGAAGACTTCCTGGGAAAAACAAGAAGACATTCGTGAGGCATTTGGTTAGTGGCGGTACAGAGAAGTGACTGGATTGAGTGGAGGGCGTCTGGGAGGACCTCTTGCCAGTAGGAGACTGGGAGATTTCTGGACCGTAGGGCCAGCAGGACGGTCTTCCAGACTGTACTGTTCTCCCTCTCGACCTGCCCGTTACCCTGGGGGTTGTAACTGGTCGTCCTGCTGGAGGCGATGCTCCTGCTGAGCAGGAATTGACGCAGCTCGTCGCTCATAAATGAGGACCCCGATCGCTATGAATGTATGCAGGGTAACCGAACAGGGAGAAGATGGTATGCAGGGATTTGATAATGGTGGTCGTGGTCATGTCAGGGCAGGGGATGGCGAAAGGGAAACGGGAGTACTCGTCAATCACGTTGAGGAAGTACGTGTTGCGGTTGTTGGAGGGGAGGGGACCTTTGAAGTCCATGCTGAGACGTTCAAAGGGGCAGGAAGCCTTTATCAGGTGCGCTCGTTCAGGGCTGTAGAAGTGCGGCTTGCACTCCGCACAGATGTGGCAGTCCCTGGTCACTGTCCTGACCTCCTCGATGGAGTAGGGCAGGTTGCGAATCTTTTTGAAATGGAAAAAGCGGGTGACCCCCGGGTGACAGAGGTCCGCGTGGAGGGTTCGAAGGAGGTCCACTTGTGCGTTGGCACAGGTGCCGCGGGACAGGGCATCGGGAGGCTCGTTTAGCTTCCCAGGACGATACAAGATGTCGTAGTTGTACGTGGATAACTCAATCCTCCACCGCAAGATTTTATCGTTCTTTATCTTGCCCCTCTGTGCATTATCAAACATGAAAGCTACTGACCGTTGGTCTGTGAGGAGGGTAAACCTCCTGCCGGCCAGATAGTGCCTCCAATGTCACACAGCTTCAACTATGGCCTGTGCTTCCTTCTCGACCGAGGAATGTCGGATTTCGGAAGCGTGGAGGGTCCGGGAGAAGAAGGCCACGGGTCTGCCCGCTTGGTTGAGGGTGGCCGCCAGAGCACCATCAGACGCGTCGCTCTCTCGACCAGAAAGGGGAGGGACTCATCGATAGCATGCATCGTGGCCTTTGCAATGTCTGCTTTGATGCGGCTAAAGAACTGGCGGGCCTCCATCGACAGGGGGAACGTGGTGGACTGGATGAGGGGACGGGCTTTGTCGGTGTAATTGGGGACCCACTGGGCGTAATATGAAAAGAAGCCCAAACAGCGCTTGAGGGCTTTGAGGGAGTGGGGGAGGGGGAGCTCCATCAGGGGGCAAATGCGTTTGGGGTCGGGGCCTACCACTCCCTCCCATTATGCACTACGTAGCCGAGGATGGCTAGACGGTCGGTGCTAAACACACACTTATCCTTATTGTAGGTCAGGTTAAGGAGTTTTGCGGTACGGAGGAATTTGCGGAGGTTGACGTCGTGGTCCTGCTGGTCGTGGCTGCAGATGGTGACATTGTTGAGATACGGGAAGGTTGCCCGTAAACCGTGTTGGTCGAACATTCGGTCCATCTCCCGTTGGAAGACCGAGACCCCATTCGTAACACCGAAAGGAACCCTTAAAAAGTGGTAGAGTCACACATCCGCTTCGAACGCAGTGTACTTTCGGTCACTCGCGCGGGTGGGGAGCTGGTGGTAGGCGGACTTAAGGTCCACCGTGGAAAAAACCTTGTACTGCGCGATCCTATTAACCGGGTCGGAGATACGTGGCCGAGGATACGCGTCCAGCTGCGTAAACCTGTTGATGGTCTGACTGTAGTCTATGACCATCTGATTTTTCTCCCCGGTCTTAACCATCAGCACTTGTGCTCGCCAGGGGCTGTTGCTAGCCTCGATGACCCCTTCCTTCAGAAGCCTTTGGACTTCGGACCTGATGAAGGTCCGGTCCTGGATACTGTACCGTCTGGTCCTGGTGGCGACGGATTTGCAATCCAGGGTGAGGTTTGCAAACAAGGATGGGGGATCGACCTTGAGGGACGCGAGGCTACAGACAGTAAGGGGGGGAATAGGGCCGCCGAATTTGAATGTTACGCTCTGGAGGTTGCACTGGAAATCTAACCCCAGGAGTGCTGCCGTACAGAGGTGGGGTAGGACGAAGAGCTTATAATTTTTAAACACCCTCCCCTGGACCGTGAGGTCTGCTATGCAGCACCCTGTGATCTGGACCGAGTGCGAACCGGAGGCCAGAGCGATTCTTTGTTTTACCGGATAAACGGGAAATGCGCAGCGTCTTACCGTGGCGGGGTGGACAAAACTTTCCGTGCTCCCAGAGTCCAACAGGCAGCTCGTCTCGTGACCGTTGAGGAAGATCTTCGTGGTCGCCGTGGAAAGCGTGCGGGGCCATGACTGATCCAACGTTACTGAGGCGAGTCGTGGCAGGAACTCCGAGTCGTCATCCGGCAGCGAGCGGTCACTTGCGGGGTCCTCGGTGCCGATCCAAAATGGCGGCACCCGTTGGCCGCACGTGGTGGGGGGTGAACAAAATGGCAGCACCCGGGGGTCGCACGTGGCGTCGGGGGGCCAAAATGGTGGTGCCTGGTGACCACCCGTGCGGTGGGGGGTGGGGGCAGAGAGGTCCGTGGGCCGTGAGGAGCGCGGGGGGGGACCTGCGGTCGCTGCTTGGGACTGCAGCGACCGCCTTGAACTGGCAAATGGCTGCATAATGGCCCTTTTTGCTGCAGCCTTTACAGGGTGCGGTGTGGGCCGGGCTGCGCTGGCAGGGGTGCTTGGCCTGGCCGCAAAAGTAGCAGCGGGGCCCCGTGGGTTTATCGGGGTATCCTGTATCGCAGGCCTGGAGGGGGGTCAGAGTCTGCAGAGGTGAGGGGGGTCGTGTTCAATGCCGCCCAGGGGGCTGCCGCGCGGTCGGGAGCGTACGCGCAGGTGTAGCGACATCGAGAGAGGAGGCGAGGGCCCGTGCCTCAGCGAGGCTTAAAGTTTCTTTCTCCAAGTGTCTCTGGCGGATCTGGGAAGATTGAATACCCGCCACGAAAGTGTCTCGAATTAAACGTTTGGTGTGCTCGGCCGCAGAAACTTGTGGGCAGGCACAGTTTCTCCCCAGAACAAGGAGGGTCTGGTAGAATTCATCTAAGGACTCACCGGGGAATTGCTGTCTCGTGGCCAGTAAGTGCCGTGCGTAGACCTGGTTCACCGGCCGGATGAAATGTCCTTTTAGCAAATCCATAACTGCGTCATAGTCTGTTGTGTCCTCTATGAGCGTGTACACGGCGGTGCCCATGCAAAAGTGGAGGATATGTATTTTTTGTTCCCTCGTCTGGCGGTTTTCGGCTGTGCTCAAATAACTGTTGAAACACGCCAGCCCGTGTTTAAATGCAGCTGTTGTATTTGCTGCGTGCGGGCTGAGTCGAAGGCACTCCGGCTTGATACGAAACTCCATCTTTTAAAACTTGTGCATTAAATTGATGCACCATCAATTGGACACGAGACGAAGATGTGAACCAAACAAAAGGCTTTAATGCACAAGATGTGTGCCCGGCAGCAGACGAACAGAAGAATGGCCGACTGCCGGGGAACACGGGTTCTTATATCCCGCCTTGTAGGCGGAGCTACCTACCTCTCAGCCAATCAGCTGAGAGGCACATGACTTACCCGGGCCAATGGGCAGCGAGTCCTCTACACCAATAGCAGCTCACCTCTGAGGTACCGTAATACCCCTAGTCATACTACCACACACTGCTAGGCCAGAAGCGGTTGGATGTTACGGTACAGGCAGGGGTTGCAGGGTCTATGGTGAGGATGAAAAAGCTCACTGTCGAGGAGTGTAAGGAAGAGAGAGAGTAGTGAGTGAGTGAGTGTTTGTTTGCTCTATTTGTATTCTCATAGATATTTGTAGTTATGAAAATATTGTTCGATTGCTCAGACTTCTGTGGTCAACTTCACTGATTGTGGTGGGGACTGAGAAAATAATAAAGGGTGAAGGAGGCAGGGGGCAAGGAATTTGTTCTGGTGCCAGGTTTGTGAGGTGGGGTACTCCATACTCCACATCAGTTGGTGGCAATAGAAGTACCCATATATGTGTGGTGACTGGAAAACATGTCTCAGTGGCTCAATGTCAGATTGGGATTCATGTGATATAGGCCTGGGAGCCACTCAGATGAAATATTGGCAAATTGTATGGTCCTTACTGTCATGCCAGTCTGCTGATCACCATGATGCCCGTGGCATTGTCAGCAGCCTTTCTCCACAGAGTCATAGAGTTTACCGCACAGAAAGAGGCCCTTCGGTCCATCATGTCTGCACTGGCCAGCAAGCACCTATCTATTCTAATCCCATTTTCCAGCATTTGGTCCATAGCCTTGTATGCAATGGCATTTCAAGAGCTCATCTGAATGCTTCTTAAATGTTGTGAGGTTTTCCAACTCTACCGCCCTTTCAGGCAGTGAGTTCCAAAGTCCCACCACCCTCTGGGTGAATAAGATTTTCCTTAAATCCCCTCTGAAAATTCTGCTCCTTGTCTTAAATGAATGCCCCACTAGGAATTGACCACTCTGCTAAAGGGAAGTGTTTCTCCCTATCTATCTTTTCTACATTCGTAATAATTTTGTATACCTCAGTCAGTTCCCCTGTTAGTCTTTTGTGCTCTAAGGAAAACAATCCCTGCCTAACCAGCCTCTCTTCATAGATGAAACACTCCAGCCGAGGTAACACCCTGCTGAATCTCTTCTGCACCCTCTCAAGTGCAATCACATCCTTCCTATAGTTTGGTCACCAGAACTGAACACAGTATTCTTGCTGTGACCTAATGAGTGTTTTACATAGCTCCAAGATAGCCCCCCTGCTCTTATATTCTATATCTCGGGTAATAAAGGTAAGTATCCCAAATGCCTTCTTAACCACCTTATCTGCTGCAGTCGGGGATCTATGGACATGCAACCCAAGTTCCTCTGATCCTCTGTACTTCCTAGCTTCCTACCGTTCATTGTGCATTCCCTTGCCTTGTTCGTCATCGCAAAAAGCATCACCTCGCTCTTCAGTGTAAATTTCCATTTGCAACTGTTCGGCCTATCTGACAAGCCTTTGACCCTGTAAACTAAGGCTTTGCTCCTTGCTATTTATCACACCACCGATTTTTGTGTCATCTGCAAACTTACTGATCACACCCCTGTATCTCCTATGTTTTTTCATGTCCGGAACGATCTGTCTGGACTGTTCATAGAACAATGCTTTTCACTGTTACTTCAGTACACGTGACAATAAATCAAATCCAATACAATCACATCCAGATCATTAATGTACACTGCAAACAGCAAGGGATCCAGCACCGATCCCTACGGTGCACCATTGGACACAGACTTCCAGTCACAAAAGCAAACTTCCACCATCACCCTCTGCCTCCTGCCACTTAGCCAATTTTGGATCTAATTTGCCAAATTGCCCTGGATTCCAAGGGCTCTCACCTGATGAGTCTCTCATGGGAAACCTTGTCAAAAGCCTTACTGATTCCTCTGCAGGGCCTCCTTCATTCTCATCATCCTCCTATTTTTCTTCTTGCGAGTCATTCTCTGAAGAAGAGTAGTGTACCATTCTCTCCTACTATTTCAAACACAGGCCTCTGTGAATAGACATGCTGTAGAGCCCACAGCAGATAACCTCAATAGGAGATACTCAGGCTGGCCTGTACTGGGGAACACCAACCGATCAAGACAATGGAAGTGTATCTTCAACTTGTCAATGCAGGATTATGTAAATAGATGGCACTGGTTGGAGTGTCTCTCTGCTTCGGCATCAGGGTACCAGGCAGGCATCAAAAACGACCTCCTCACGGGATAACCCATACCCCTAGCATGTATCCCTAGATTCTGGATGTTGGCCTGAAGAGGTGCCACACCTGATACTCTCGAAGGTTGAAGGAATCTTGACAACATCCCAGGACATGAGTGCAGACCTACAAGATACGTTGCCTGTGGTCACAGACAAGCTGGAAATTCATTGAGTGGATTCCTTTTCTGTTGTGGAATCTGGCTGGCAAGTCGGTTGGTGGTCTGATTGCTATGTAGGTACAATCAACAATCCCCTGGATCTAGGGGATTCCATCGATGGTGGCAAAGTCAAAAGCCCCCGTGCCTTCACTGATCCACCTGTGTCAAAACGCATGTATTTCCCCCCCCCCCCCCCCGGAATAGTGCATCTGTAACCTGCTTAATAATTCCTAGTTTCGGGAGCCGTTCAGAGGAGGAGGAGCAGTCTCTGGGTGAGTATAAAAACTCACTTTAACCCGGGGATCGAGGCCTAGTTTCGGGAGCGGTTCAGAGGAGGAGGAGCAGTCTCTGGGTGAGTATAAAAACTCACTTTAACCCGGGGATCGAGGCCTAGTTTCGGGAGCCGTTCAGAGGAGGAGGAGCAGTCTCTGGGTGAGTATAAAAACTCACTTTAACCCGGGGATCGAGGCCTAGTTTCGGGAGCCGTTCAGAGGAGGAGGAGCAGTCTCTGGGTGAGTATACAGACCTAACGATAACTTCCTGTTTTCCATTTTTTTTCAAAAGTGACGTCAGAGGGAAGCTGTGATCTGATTGGTTGATAACCAATCTGCCCCAAATTTAAAACTCGTAAACTTAAATTAAACAAATTAATTAATTAGAGATGGCTGGTCAGGTGATGTGCTTAAGCTGCTTGATGTGGGAGCTGGCAGATCCCATTGCGAGCTGCAGCGACCACATCTGCAGTAAGTGTTGGCTGCTCGAAGAACTCCGGCTCAGAGTTGATGAGCTGGAGTCTGAGCTTCACACACTGAGGCACATCCGGGAGGGGGAGGCTTACCTGGACACTTTGTTTCAGGAGGCAGTCACACCTGTCAGAGTAAATAGTTTAAATCCTGCCAGTGGCCAGGGACAGCAGGGTGTGACTGCAAGTCAGGCAGGTAAAGGGAACCAGCAGTCAGGAACTCAGGAGCCTCAGCCCTTGACCCTGTCCAACAGGTACGAGGCACTTGCTCCCTGTGTGGATGGCGAACAGGGCTGCAGGAAGGATGAGTCAGCTGACCAAGGCACCATGGTTCAGCAGGCCATTCAAGGGGAGGAAGTAAATAGGCAAGTTGTAGTTGTAGGGGATTCTATTATCAGAGGGATAGATAGTATCCTTTGTGAGCAGGATAGAGGGTCCCGCATGGTATGTTGCCTGCCCGGTGCTAGGGTGCGGGACATCTCTGACCGGCTTGAAAGGATATTGGAGAGGGAGGGGGAGGATCCAGTTGTTGTGGTCCATGTCGGTACCAACAACATAGGCAAGTCTAGGAAAGAGGACCTGTTTAGAGATTATAAAGAGCTAGGATTCAAATTAAAAAACAGGTCCTCAAGGGTCATAATCTCTGGATTACTGCCCGAGCCACGTGCAAATTGGCATAGGGAGGCAAGAATAAGGGAAGTTAACACGTGGCTAAAAGAGTGGTGTGGGAAAGAGGGGTTCCTTTTCATGGGACACTGGCATCAGTTTTGGGACAGGGGGGACCTATACTGTTGGGATGGTCTCCACCTGAACCGAGCTGGGACCAGTGTTCTGGCGAAAAGAGTAAATAGGGTGGTCAATAGGACTTTAAACCAGAGATTGGGGGGGGGGGAGGGAAAGTCAGGGAACCAAGAGGTGAAGGAATCAGTGGGAAGCGTAGCTGCTTAGGATTACAAAAAATCACGAAAAGACAGAGCTCAGGAGAGGTTACGATAGTCCCCATCTCACAAAATATGACACAGTGTATGGAAAGGCTCAGTAAACCAAGGTCCACCACACTAAGAAAACAAAAAGGGACAGTCAATAGGGAATTAAAGGTGCTATATTTAAATGCCCGCAGTGTACGGAACAAGGTAGATGAGCTTGTGGCCCAGATTGTGACTGGCAGGTATGATGTGGTAGGCATCACAGAGACGTGGTTGCAGGGGGCTCAGGACTGGCAGTTAAACATCCAGGGATTTACAACCTATCGAAAAGACAGAGAGGTGGGTAGAGGGGGCGGGGTTGCCTTGTTAATTAGAAATGAAATTAAATCAATAGCACTAAACGACATAGGGTCAGACGATGTGGAGTCTGTGTGAGTAGAGTTGAGGAACCACAAAGGCAAAAAAAACATAATGGGAGTTATGTACAGGCCTCCTGACAGTGGTCAGGACCAGGGGCACAAAATGCACCACGAAATAGAAAGGGCATGTCAGAAAGGCAAGGTCACAGTGATCATGGAGGACTTCAATATGCAGGTGGACTGGGTAAATAATGTTGCCAGTGGACCCAAAGAAAGGGAATTCATTGAATGTTTACAGGATGGCTTTTTGGAACAGCTTGTGATGGAGCCCACGTGGGAACAGGCTATTCTGGACTTAGTGTTATGTAATGAGCCAGAATTGATAAAAGATCTTAAAGTAAGGGAACACTTAGGAAGCAGTGATCATAATATGGTAGAATTCAGTCTGCAATTTGAAAGAAGGAAGGTAGAATCAGATGTAATGGTTTTACAGTTAAATAAAGGTAATTACAGGCGCATGAGGGAGGAACTGACGAAAATCGACTGGAAGCAGAGCCTAGTGGGAAAGACAGTAGAACAGCAATGGCAGGAGTTTCTGGGAGTAATTGAGGACACAGTGCAGAGGTTCATCCCAAAGAAAAGAAAGGTTATCAGAGGGAGGATTAGGCAGCCATGGCTGACAAAGGAAGTCAGGGATTGCATCAAGGCAAAAGAGAGAGCCTATAATGTGGCAAAGAGTAGTGGGAAGTCAGAAGATTGGGAAGGCTACAAAAACAAACAGAGGATAACAAAGAGAAAAATAAGGAAGGAGAGGATCAAATATGAAGGTAGGCTAGCCAGTAACATTAGGAATGATAGTAAAAGTTTCTTTAAATACATTAAAAACAAACGGGAGGCAAAAGTAGACATTGGGCCGCTCCAAAATGACGCTGGTAATCTAGTGATGGGAGACAAGAAAATAGCTGAGGAACTTAATAAGTACTTTGCGTCAGTCTTCACAGTAGAAGACATGAGTAATATCCCAACAATTCAGGAAAGTCAGGGGGCAGAGTTGAATATGGTTGCCATCACAAAGGAGAAAGTGCTAGAGAAACTAAAAGGTCTGAAAATTGATAAATCTCCGGGCCCAGATGGGCTACATCCTAGAGTTCTAAAGGAGATAGCTGAAGAAATAGTGGAGGCGTTAGTTATGATCTTTCAAAAGTCACTGGAATCAGGGAAAGTCCCAGAGGATTGGAAAATCGCTGTTGTAACCCCCCCTGTTCAAGAAGAGAACAAGAAAAAAGATGGAAAATTATAGGCCAATTAGCCTAACCTCGGTTGTTGGCAAAATTCTAGAATCCATCGTTAAGGATGAGATTTCTAAATTCTTGGAAGTGCAGGGTCGGATTAGGACAAGTCAGCATGGATTTAGTAAGGGGAGGTCGTGCCTGACAAACCTGTTAGAGTTCTTTGAAGAGATAACAAATAGGTTAGACCAAGGAGAGCCAATGGATGTTATCTATCTTGACTTCCAAAAGGCCTTTGACAAGGTGCCTCACGGGAGACTGCTGAGTAAAATAAGGGCCCATGGTATTCGAGGCAAGGTACTAACATGGATTGACGATTGGCTGTCAGACAGAAGGCAGAGAGTTGGGATAAAAGGTTCTTTTTCGGAATGGCAACCGGTGACAAGTGGTGTCCCGCAGGGTTCAGTGTTGGGGCCACAGCTGTTCTCTTTATATATTAACGATCTAGATGACGGGACTGGGGGCATTCTGGCCAAGTTTGCCGATGATACAAAGATAGGTGGAGGGGCAGGTAGTATTGAGGAGGTGGGGAGGCTGCAGAAAGATTTAGACAGTTTAGGAGAATGGTCCAAGAAGTGGCTGATGAAATTCAACGTGGGCAAGTGCGAGGTCTTGCACTTTGGAAAAAAGAATAGAGGCATGGACTATTTTCTAAACAGTGACAAAATTCATAATGCTAAAGTGCAAAGGGACTTGGGAGTCCTAGTCCAGGATTCTCTAAAGGTAAACTTGCAGGTTGAGTCCGTAATTAAGAAAGCAAATGTAATGTTGTCATTTATCTCAAGAGGCTTGGAATATAAAAGCAGGGATGTACTTCTGAGGCTTTATAAAGCACTAGTTAGGCCCCATTTAGAATACTGTGAGCAATTTTGGGCCCCACACCTCAGGAAGGACATACTGGCACTGGAGCGGGTCCAGCGGAGATTCACACGGATGATCCCAGGAATGGTAGGCCTAACATACGATGAACGTCTGAGGATCGTGGGATTATATTCATTGGAGTTTAGGAGGTTGAGGGGAGATCTAATAGAAACTTACAAGATAATGAATGGCTTGGATAGGATGGACGTAGGGAAGTTGTTTCCATTAGCAGGGGAGACTAGGACGCGGGGACACAGCCTTAGAATAAAAGGGAGTCACTTTAGAACAGAGATGAGGAGAAATTTCTTCAGCCAGAGAGTGGTAGGTCTGTGGAATTCATTGCCACAGAGGGCGGTGGAGGCCGGGACGTTGAGTGTCTTTAAGACATAAATTGATAAATTCTTGATTTCTCGAGGAATTGAGGGCTATGGGGAGAGAGCGGGTAAATGGAGTTGAAATCAACCATGATTGAATGGTGGAGTGGACTCGATGGGCCGAATGGCCTTACTTCCGCTCCTATGTCTTATGGTCTTATGGTCTTAATTGCAACATGCCAACCAGGCCCCCAGCTGATATCTGGAATGGTCAGATGCAGGATGACAGCAACCTTGACAGCTTCAGGTAGGGGACAACCATGGGGGCTGTCAGACACCTTGTCACTATGCAACATAGGACAAATCCAAGGCCATCTGCCTGAATAGGTGCAGTCTTCTTCTGCACTAATGCTATGTCAACTGAAGAGTTGAATCTTGGGTGACACACCAATGTCATGGATTGCATATATTCTCCATGCAACCCCTCTTTGTACTCCGTTAGCTTCCTCCTGACCTCTGATGAGGATCCTCCTCGTTGATCCTCCCAATGTCAGTGTACACTGTTCCCTCCCCCAGTCCCTGAGTTGGTGGTTGTTTATGCAGCAATTTATGGACCAACATCTCCTGCCCAGGTGGAGCCAGTAGCCGGACACTGCTGTCAGGAAGCCAACCTCATGCTGGTGAAAAATACAAGGCCCTCAGTACCAACAATGGCAATAGCTTCTCGGCATGATTGTCCGTCCTTTATATCTGTTGGCACGTGCCTCCATTAGCCGTGATGACTGCATGTCACGTGCATACCAGGTCCATCCTGACATGTTCCAGACATGGCATGTTCCCCATGCCTGCTGTTTGAAAATATCAAAATGGCCATGTGGCCAAAGACTGGATTCTCCAGCCTCCCAGGCATATGTTTCCCGGTGGCGGGAGGCGATGCACCATTCAGCGGGATACTCTGTTCTCGCCGCGGTCAATGGGATTTCCCATTGAAGCCACCCCGCGCTACCCGGAAGCCCATGGGCGAGGGTGAGCTGCCACTGAGACCAGAGAATCCCGCTTCCAGTGAACGGACAGAGAATTCCAGTCAGAGTTAACGTTTCAGACCAATGACCTTTCATCAGAAATATCTCAGCAGACTCTGCCTGATGAGTATTTCCAACATTTTCTCTTTTGATTTCAGATTTACAGCATCTGCAGTCATTTCATTTGGTAATATTGTATAATTATTTGTTTTCAAGATGGGTCAGCCTACTCAATGGTAAATGGTAAAAGGCGGGAAATTAAATCTAGAAAATTATTTTTTCTGAAATAATAGACACCAAGAGCATTGACTGAAACAAAAACATATTCTGATTTTGTGCCTCTGCTATTGATGTCCCCCTTGACAGAGGGACAGAGACAGGCACTTGTTTCAAATGGACTCAATTCTGTGACAAAAAATTATAATTATGAAATAAAGTTTTAGCCTCAATACTTGCCAGCTTATTCAACCAAAGATGATGCTCATGTTCACATAATTTGAAGTAACCAAACACTAAGAATGCGATTTAATGTGATTTAATCGGAAATGAAGCAGAATGAATGAATTTAGCAGGGTGTTTCCCAGCGCTTAATAATAATAATAAACTTCATTTGTGTCACAAGTAGACTTACATCAACACTGCAGTGATGTTACTGCTGCGCCAAGAATAACCCCGCTATTAAACAGGACTCTGCTTCATTGGGCGTCAGCCAGGGCCACACTCAGCCCCAAGTGAACCCGATCTCTTGGCCCCTTACCATGGTCTCTGGACCCTCACAAAGCCACAGCGTACCAATTATGGGATCCTCGAGCCCCCCACAGCCCATCTCATAAGGGCAGGGCATTCCCAGACTCGTCCCCAGTTTGGGCAAAATGCCACCCAGGGTGCCCAGTTGGCATTGCCTTGGTGCTTGGGTGGCATTTAGAGTGCCAGTGTACCACCCTCTCCAGAGACCAATGACTACAGGCTTTCAATCACCTGGGAGACCCCCGCAAGTGCCAGTATGCCTGGTGCACGTTTGTGGAAACCAGTGCTAAACAGCACCCGCTCGCGATCTCCACGGTGAGGCCATTAGGTCCCATGCTTTGGTTAAAACCAGCGTAGACATATTCAAGTGAGACTAACTACTCACTTAAATATGCAAATCTTTAATACTCCCATTGAGGGCGTGATCAAGGTCCTGACACCTCACGAGATCTCATTAGATCTCTCAAGGCGGTGATCTAGGCGATGAGCGGTGTAAATCCTGTGAGAGGCCTCTCATGCATTTTTTAAAATATAAATTTAGAGTACCCAATTATTTATTTTTTTCCCAATTAAGGGGCAATTTAGCGTGGCCAATCCACCTACCCTGTACATCTTTGGGTTGTGGGGGTGAAACCCACGTAGACACAGGGAGAATGCGCAAACTCCACACGGACAGTGACCCAGGGCCCAGGATTCAAATCCGGGTCCTCCGCGCCGTAAGCTGCAGCGCTAGCCACTGCGCCACGTGCCGCTCCGTCTCTAATGTGATTTAGTGGCTTTGTCACGTCCCATGTTTGGCGCGACGAGGCCGTTAGATCGTGCCCTAAAGTGCAAAGTTTCACAAACGTGGCCTCAGAGCAAAGCAATGGGGCAAAATTTTCCAGAAAAATGGGTAAGTGGAATTTGTGGCTGGAAAATCGATGTGAATCCCACAGACACTGACGGCACAATATTTTTGCAATATTTAGGCACTTTGAATTTAAAAAATTTCCCCATGTGAAATACGCCGCAGCTCAGGCACAAAGAGTCTGATTCGTCATCTGAGCACTGCTGCATTTAAATGGCTCTGCAGCAGTTGCTCACAGCCAAACCAGAAGGATCGCAGCTCGAAGACTAGCTCCAAGATTTTTGGAGGGGGCACCTCACTCGATTGATGGATGCCATGGAGGACAGGTGGGCCACATTTTATCCATGGGAGGTCCTCCTGCAAGGTCACCAATCCCACCTGGGAGACAGTGGCAACAATGGCCAGCAGCCTATCCAAGAGGACTGAAGTTCAATGGAGAAAAAAACGAAATAGCAAACTGCGATCAGCAAGGGTAAGTGCCTCCTGTCTCCCTTGGAAATCAGCTCTTCCGTCTACCCCCGGAATGCCACGTAGAACCCACGTGCTACCACCTCACAGGTTCACAGCACCTGACTTCCTACCAGAATCATCAAAACCTCCCCAACCACTCCTCAGAACCTCTCCCTTGCTTAATGGCAGTGCCCACACGTGCCAGTAGTCCTCAATCTCTGACCTTCCAGATGTCTGGCTCACATTGTCCCTTTTTGTGTCCCCGCAGGAGAACATAGTCCATAATCGGAGAGATAGAAAATGGGCAGTGGAATGCCAGAACAAAGCACCTTGAATCCTTTTGAGGAGAGGGCTATGGAGCTCACAGAGGAGGACCAGGAGCGGGGCTGCACAGATACCAAGGCTGGCCTGCACAGAAAAGGGACTACACCCTCATCCAAAGGACCAGTCTCAAGTGAGTTCTTCGTTGTCCAAACCTTCGACCAGAACAAATGCTAAAATCATGTTCCATGCCTTGCAGGGACCTCCACCGAAGAGCCTAACCAATCTATCAGCAGTGCCCCTAGACCCCTCCCCCGGCCACCTTCGTCCTCACCTCGGAGGAGATTTCTGAGGAGTACACGGATGACGCGTCACAGATATCACCCGCACTATCACATATACAAGCACCTCAGAGGGAAAACGTAGCAGACAGGTTCCTGGGTCACTATCTGGTGAGCACCCTGCTTCTGAAGAACATCAGGTTGAGGCAGGAGCATCCGAGGGATTGGACAGTCAGACGTCTGCTAGATCCCAGGGCTCAGCTGTGCCTCAGCCAGGTCCCATGCCTCTGGGCACATTTGTCTTTCAGCTGCAGGAGATGCAAAGGGAGAGCTGGGTATACCAGGAGGGGTTGTCTGTGACATTTCTGCCGAATGGAGGAGTCCCAAAGTCATGGGAGATGTTGCCGGCGCAGCATGGCACCCAGGCCAACACTGCAAGATGTTTGTGATGGAAAGCCTGGGGTAAGACGTCTGAGCCATGACTCAAGAACTCCGAAACGTGGTTCCGTCCCGGAGGACCATGGCTGAAGGGTTCAACACCATGGTTCAGACAATGGCAGGCGTCCAGGACTGACAGCACCAGATGAAGTTAAGGCTTCTGGTGCTCGCTCCATCTGCCCTTCTGTCTCGTGGAGTAACCCAGGGGCCCACGAACACCTGGATGGAGAAGGGAGAGCTAAGGAAGAGCTAAGCCTGCTAAGGGCATCACAGGCAATAGGGCATGGAAAACAGCAGGTAGCAACAGCTTCCTTTCAACTTTGGGCACTCGCTCCCGCCCCACCCCATAAGATCTGACGCCAACACCCTCACCCTGCTGTGCCAAACCCCCCCCCTCCCCAGTCTCATCTCCCCTCCCCACCCTGAGACCCCTACACTTAACTGGGCCTGGACTCCTGGAACCTAGACTCTGTGAACTGGTTGTATTCCCAGTCCTGGCTACTGTTGCTTCTAGAGAGTTGTCAGCCAATCAGATGGTCCAGTAGCTCTCTACGTGGGACATCCTCCCAATTGAGGGGTGGACGTCCTGCCTCCAGCGAATTAATGCTTCTTGGAGTGTTAAATGGTTGCGGGGCAATTAAATCAGGGGTGATGTGTTCACCACTGACTCTTCAGGTGGAGGGAAATGTAAGTCCACCATCCTAAAAATCTAAGACTCGGTCTTGCACTCTGCAGTATCTATAGTGAAATTATAAATTCATTTATAATGAAATTAGAAATTGGGGGCAGCACGGTAGCATAGTGGGTAGCACTGTGGCTTCACATCGCCAGGGTCCCAGGTTCGATTCCCTGTTGGGTCACTGTCTGTGTGGCGTCTGCATGTTCTCCCTGTGTCTGCATGGGTTTCCTCCGGGTGCTCCGGTTTCCTCCCACAGTCCAAAGACGTGCAGGTTAGGTGAATTGGCCATTCTAAATTGCCCTTAGTGTCAGTTAGGAGGGATTATTGGGTTAAGGGGATAGGGTTGAATTGAGGGCTTAAGTGGGTCGGTGCAGACTCGATGGGCCGAATGGCCTCCTTCTGCACTGTATGTTCAATGTTCTATTTCAAAAGAACACAGTTACAATTTTGATACAAATAGCATGCTGAAGATATCCTCTCCAGTCAGACATTCACGCGATTGAAACAGAAACCAATCGGAATGTGCTGTTATTTTTATCATAAAAATACTGACAGTTTGTCACATTATCTAGGTCCAGACTGCAAGCATTGTCAAATAGCTGGAATGAAATGATGAAAAGGATAAAACTCTCTGAATCCTCATAAGACTCATGATTGTGCATCACTGATAGCTCCAATTGGAATCTCAAGGCATATATCAAGCATCAATAATTTGTAAGTCACAGCAGACCCCTTACTGAGTCCCTGTACTGGAGAATTAATCAATTTCAGCCTATGTAAAGCTTAGCTGGCTGACAGGGACATCAAGAATATTAGTGGAAAGAAATCGATGAGTACTGGACAGACTATACTTTAAGAAAATCTAACAAGTGCTACTACACAATTACACTGTGCACCATGAAATCAATCCTATACCTATCCTAAACTTTTTATTTATGCAATCATCGCAAAAAACAATGTTAGCACATGTATTAAGTCCTCTATTGCCTACAAATAATGCAAGCGTGTGCCAATGTTTGGTCAGTTGAATAGGGCAAATTCCACTGGGGAATAAAAATGCAGAGACAGGTGCCGGTATTCTACTGCCTGAATTAATTTGTAGATTTGGATTGTGACCTGGGCTGCATAAATGATCAGTTACAGGACTTTGATACAGTAGTCTTTCTTCTCCAAAAACTGCAGTGTCTTGGAATTGAGAAAGCCTAAATGGTGTTCCAGTACACTCAGAAAGCTGGCATGTTTTCCAAAATGTGGATAACATCCTTTCAAAACTTGTGGCAGGAATCCAAAGGGACTGAGACTGACAATTACCACTATCAACAACGATTTTCAGATTGGTTATTTATTACTATTAAAGAACTATTAATTAGTGTTTCTGAGTTGGAATTTGTCTATTGGCCAACCTCATACTATGTAGACAAGATTGGCAAAACAGAGATACAGATGGATGTGCTGAGTGAGAAAGATGGTTAACATTGTGCCCTCAGGCATGATGGGAAAACAGGACAATGGCTGACATTAAAAAGAGGTAAACAGAGAAAACTAGCTCTTTGCGGAATGACTTTCGTGGGGACTAGAGAACAACTCACAACTGGATATTTCACTGATCGGGGTGGGATTCTCCGAAAACCGGCGCGATGGCTGGGACCCGGCGGCAAAAACGGCGCAGATCACTCTGGCGTCGGCCCCCCCCAAATGGCACAAAGTCTCCGGGCCCGAATGGGCTAGCAGCGTCGTGATGCCATTCGTGACGGCGTCACTGACACCGCACGGCGTCATCAATGTCACGTGGCATCACAGCACAAAAGGCGCTGCCCCCCCCCAGAAGACCCGCTAAGATGGCCGCCCGCAGCTCACCCAACCCTAACCCGATTGTGCTGCGCACCTCTGCCAACATACACGCAACCACTGGCGTGCATTCATATACCTATCTAACACTGTTGCCCTTTACCCCAGCCACCCGCCCCCCCACAGGAGAAGCGCGCACACACCAACAGGGAGCATCAGAGGACTGGAGGGGGCACAGCTTATGAGAGACCACTCCCCATTCATGAGGAAAGGGCCCTGGAACTGGCAGGTGGATGTGAGGACCGGGAGGTTGCCGATGCAGAGGTCGGGGGCCCACCAGCAAGTGAGCCACCCACGGCCGGTCCCCATTTCCCCATATCCCCCTCCCCATATCCCCCCTCCACATATCCCCCCTCCACATATCCCCCTCCTCCATATCTCCCCTCCCCATATCCCTCTTAACCCCCCTCCCCCATATCCCCCTCCCCCCTCCTCCAAATCCCCCACCCCATATCCTCCCTCCCGCATATCCCCACTCCTCCAAAAACCCCACCCCCATATCCCCCGATCACCGCCGGCTTGTCTAACCATGCATGCTGTATTGTGTATTGCAGGACCAAACGTCAAGGCACCTGTCCCCGCGGATGCCGACCGCCCGCAGGACGCCCCAGGGCAACCACGAGAGAGGGAGAGACCCGGCCACTCTGGCATGCGACGCCCGCAGAAGGCCCCAGGGTGGACACGAGAGAGTGAGAGACCCGGAGCAACAGGGAGATGACGCCCCTGTCTCGTGCGGGTGTGGCGACGCAGGCGTGTGACACCCAGCGATGAGGGGAGCAGCCCCAGGCCCCCGTCGCAGCCGAGCCAGCACACCACAACCAGGACAGCCCTACCCAGGACACCACTACTCAGGACAGCCCTACTCAGGACAGGCCTACCCTGGACAGCCCTACCCAGGACATTCCTACTCAGGACAGCCCTACCCTGGACATCCCTACCCAGGACAGCCCTACCCAGGACATCCCTACCCAGGACACCCCTACCCAGGACAGCCCTACCCAGGACACCCCTACCCAGGACACCCCTACCCAGGACACCCCTACCCAGGACAGCCCTACCCAGGACACCCCTACCCAGGACACCCCTACCCAGACACCCCTACCCAGGACAGCCCTACCCAGGACAGCCCTACCCAGGACAGCCCTACCCAGGACATCCCTACCCAGGACACCCCTACACAGAACACGCCTACCCAGACACCCCTACCCAGGACAGCCCTACCCAGGACACCCCTACCCAGGACACCCCTACCCAGGACAGCCCTACCCAGGACAGCCCTACCCAGGACAGCCCTACCCAGGACATCCCTACCCAGGACACCCCTACACAGAACACGCCTACCCAGACACCCCTACCCAGGACAGCCCTACCCAGGACACCCCTACCCAGGACACCCCTACCCAGGACAGCCCTACCCAGGACACCCCTACCCAGGACAGCCCTACCCAGGACAGCCCTACCCAGGACACCCCTACCCAGGACAGCCCGACCCAGGACACCCCTACCCAGGACAGCCCTACCCAGGACATTCCTACCCAGGACATCTCTACCCAGGACAGCCCTACCCAGGACACCCCTACCCAGGACACCCTACCCAGGACAGCCCTACCCAGGACAGCCCTACCCAGGACACCCCTACCCAGGACAGCCCTACCCAGGACACCCCTACCCAGGACAGCCCCTACCCAGGACACCCCTACCCAGGACAGCCCTACCCAGGACAGCCCTACCCAGGACAGCCCTACCCAGGACACCCCTACCCAGGACACCGACACACATGACACCGAATTACACACAGTGGACGGGTGGAGACGAGGCGCCACCCCAGAGTACCATGGACCCTGAGTCGGACGATGCTCACGACACAACACCACTGCTGTCTCCAACACCCTCCACCATCACAGAGACACTCACCTCGGTTGGGCACTTTAGTGATGAGGCGTCTGGTACACTCACTGGTGCGCACAACACATCCGTACCAGTACAGCAGGTGGAGGTAGGAGCAGCAGAGGGGCCGGGAGGTCGGAGGGCATCCTGGCGCAAGCGAACATCTGCCGCCCAGACGGGTCCCGGGTTCCTGGAGTTACCACACCCACCCATAGCCAGCAAACCTGGGACGAAGGAAGAGGATGACGGCTGGCTTGCAGCAGCTGCAGACGCAGGTGGAGGAGTGCGCCCGTGTCCAGGAGCTGGGAGTGGTGCCGGTCATGCGTGCCTCCCAGGCCGAAACCGCACGTGTGGCGTCCGCGGTGGAGGCAATGGGTGCGACGGTGTCAGACATGGGGAGCAGGATGCGAGGTCTGGGGTGTGCCGTGAAGGCGGTGTGTGTGGTCTTGGACATGGCTTCCCTCTCACAGGAAGCCATGAGCCCGAGCCAGCAGCAGATGGCCAGTCTCGTACCAGCCTCCCCGGACAGGCGCCGGAATGTGGCGACTAGGGGCTTTTCACAGTAACTTCATTGAAGCCTACTCGTGACAATAAGCGATTTTCATTCATTTTTCATTTCAGATGGAAGAGGCGCTCAACGCTGTGGCCCAGTCTCAGCAGGCCATGGCGCAGTCCCAGCAGGCAATGGCCCAGTCTCTGCAGGCCATCGCTGAGGGCATCGGCGCCATTGCCCAGGTGCTAGCCGGCGTCACATGGTCACAGACAGGGATGGGCAACTCCCTGAGCTCCATGGCTGCAAACCCGCAGACCCTTGTCGATACCAGCACGGCCTCCTGGACTGGCAGCGCCAGGTGTCGGATGGCCAGTCCGTTTGCACCCCAGACCCATGTAGAGGCCCGGGGGTCATCGGGCACCCCGAGGGAGGAGGAGGTTCTGGGGCCCGTCCCGGGAACCCCTATAAGGAAGGTCCTGGAACAGTGCAGCATTTTGGACTATCCCCCTTCCATCCCAGGTGCATCTAGTGGGCAACGGGCAGGACAGGCTGGCAGCTCGCCATCCCAGTCGCCCGAGCCGCAGCCTGGCCCATCTAGGCCGGGTCGCCCCAGGAAACAGACGCCAAAGGGATCCCGAGTCAGAGGGCAGGAATCGCAGGAGTCCACCTCCAGTTCTGCTGTACCGTCTGGGGAACCACCTAGGCGTAGTCAAAGGGCCCATAAGGCCAAACAATTAGACACTGAGTAAGTTGGCACGGGTACAGGGCACAGACGAGTTTTAGGAGCTCGGGCACGTGTATGGACTGTTTGTTATTAAAATCACTTTCACACCTACAGAAGCTGCCTTTGTGCTCTGTCCGAAGCATGTGGGGGTGTCATGTACGTTGAGCGCCAGTGTGTGTGTGAGGGGTGGTCTTACATCGGCCCCAGGTGAGTGTGCCCCCCCCTCCCCCTGGGCCGCCCTCGCCATCCCCCTGGGCAGAGGACGGGACAGTGCGCTGCAGTGTCATGGCCACATGCAGGGATGGTCCGGCAGGATGATGGTACTGTGGCCATGGGTCAGACATTGTCCAACGATGTATAGCCAGGGACTCATCGCAGAGCGGGTCGTCATCATCCTCATGGCCTGCAATAGACACGCTTCCACTGGCGACCGTGTGAGGCCGGCCCGTCGTGCCGCAGGTGGATCTGCAATGGAGGGGTCATGTGCATGCGGGTGGGGTGGGGTGTGGTTGGTGGGTGGGTGGGGGGGGTGAGGGTGTTGGTGCTGGGTGGGTGGGTGAAGATGTTGGTGCTGGGTGGGTGGGTGGGTGAGGGTGTTGGTGCTGGGTGGGTGAAGGGGTGAGGATGTTGGTGCTGGGTGGGTTGGTGTGTGGGTGAGGGTGTTGGTGCTGGGTGGGTGAGGGTGTTGGTGCTGGGTGGGTGAGGGGGGTGAGGGTGTTGGTGCTTGGTGGGTGGGTGGGTGAGGGTGTTGGTGCTGGGTGGGTGGGTGGGTGAGGGTGTTGGTGCTGGGTGGGTGAGGGGATGAGTGTGGTCAGATATTGCCATGGTGTGCGGTATGTGGCCATACTCGCCAATTCCCACGCCCCCTTGTCAGTGGACCGGGCGGCTATCAGCCTGTCCCGTGCTCGCTGGTCCAGCCTGTAACGGTGGGCAGCCACCCGCCCATGTCCTGCCCGTCTGCCCTGACCATTGCCCCCATCCCCCTCATCTGCGAAGGACTGCGCCTCTTCCTGCTGCTCCTCCACTCCCCCCTCCTCTGCCTGCGGCACATCGCCCCTCTGCTGGGCTATGTTGTGCAGGACTTAGCACACCACAATAATGTGGCCGACCCTATCTGGCGGGTACTGGAGGGCCTCCACAGAGGTCCAGGCACCTGAAACGCATTTTGAGCCCGCCAAAGCACCTCTCTATTACACCCCTGGTCGCTGCATGGGCATAGTTGTAGCGGTTCTCCGCGTCACTCTGAGGCCTCCGTATAGGCGTCATCAGCCACGACCGCAACGGGTAACTCCTGTCACCCAGCAACCAGCCCCTCAGCCGGGGGTGGCATCCCTCGAACGTGCCGGGGATGTAAGACAGCGACAACACGTATGAGTCATGAACACTTCCCGGTACCGGGCGCAGACGTGCAGGATAATCATGCAGTGGTCACAGACCACCTGGATGTTCATGGAATAGGTCCCCTTCCTACTGGTGAACACGGCCCTGTTATCTGCAGGTGGCCGCACGGCGACGTGCATCCCATCGATCCCGCCCTGGACCATGGGAAAACCGGCCACGACAGAGAAGCCCACGGCCCGGGCATCCTGGCTCGCCCGGTCCACAGGGAACTGGATGTAGCGGTCCGCAATGGCATAAAGGGCGTCTGTCACTGCCCGGATGCACCGGTGCACTGATGCCTGCCAGATGCCGGACAGGTCCCCACTCGGCACCTGGAATGACCCCGTGGCATAAAAGTTCAGGGCCACCGTAACCTTGAGGAACACGGGGAGAGGGTGTCCTCCCCCAGTGCCACATGGTGCCAGGTGTGCCAGCAGGTGGCAGATGTGTGCCATGGTTTCCCGGCTCATCCGGAGTCTCCTCCTGCATTCCCAGTCCGTGAGGTCCTGGTACGACGAACGGGGCCGGTACACACGGGGCCTCCTCCGGCGTCTCCATCGCCGTGGGGCCACAATGTCCTCCTCCGTCTCCTTGTGCTCCTCCTCCTCTTCGTGCTCCCACTGCTCCTCCTCCTCCTCCTTGTGCTGTCGGGCAGGGTGGCCCTCTAGCCTGGGCGGTTACTGCCTTCCCCTCTGCGGCATGCTCCTCTGCGACAGCCTCCTCCTCCTCCAGGGCAACATGTAGAATAGTGGCCAACATCGCTGGCTGATCAGAAAACATGACGGCCTGCGGGGGGGGGACGACACAACATGTCATCATTGCCCGTACACCCCCCCCCAACCCCGCACAGCAGTCAGGTGCCATGGGCTGCATGGGCGCGAATATTGGAGGATGGCAGCTGGCCAAGCGGACGACCTCCCTTGCCTTCGCCCCCCCTCCCCGGCACTCACCCCCCCCTTCCCGGCCCTCGCTCTCTCCCCCCTCCCCGACACTCACCCACCCTCCCCGACACTCACCCCCACTCCCCGGCACTCTCCCCCCTCCCCGGCACTCACCCCCCCAACCCCGGCACTCACCCCCCCTCCCCGGCACTCACCCACCCTCCCCGGCACTCTCCCCCCCCTCCCCGGCACTCACCCCTCCTCTCCGGCACTCACCCCCGCTCCCCGACACGCACTCCCCCCTCCCCGGCACGCTCTCTCCCCCCCTCCCCGGCAGTCACCCGTCCTCCCCGGCACTCGCTCTCACCCCCCCCTACCCGGCACTCACCCCCACACAGAGCCCCCCGCCCCCCCACAGCCCCCCCACCACACAGCCCCCACCCCGCCACAGCCACTCCCCACACCCACACCTCCCCCACACACACAGACCGCGGCCACGCCGTCACTTCTCCTGCGGCCACCCCCCACGCCGTGACCTACCTCCACGCTGTACGTCGTCAACCATCAGCACTGGTTGACGCCGTTATATAGGAGTTTTTATTTACTTCGGGACTTCGGCCCATCCGGCCGGGAGAATACGGGCAGCCTCGGGGTCCATAGCGTCGCGCCGGCCCCCGCCATTCTCCGAGGCGGGCGGCGCGATTGATGTCTCGCCAACTTTTCAGCGTTCGGAGACTTCGGGAGACGGCGGGGGCAGGATTCACACCGGCGCCTGGCGATTCTCCAACCCGGCGGAGAATCCCGCCCCAGATTTTTGTTTTGAATGTCCAGAATAAGGCTCTCTCTCTCAAGGTCAAATGATGCCTCGAAGCTGAACGTATTGTTTAACATAAACCTTATAAAACACAGCCGCTTCCGAGATTCACCAGCGATATCCCCAGGAACAACATTCGCAAGAGAAGATCCTGAGTGTGAAAGCTCACACCCTCCAGATCGAGCCTAGCCAAGTTCTCTCTAAGTGCGTAGTATATTTCTGATTCAAGCTGTGAGTCTTGAAACTTACGTAACGGTTTAAATAAACAATTAGCTGAAGTCTGAAAAATAATAAAAGCCGTGTAAAAGTAAATCAACCTGGCGGTGCATATTAAATTTGTCTGCTTCCATCAGTTGATTTTAAACGAACATCAGAGATAGGGCTTAGTAGCAGTAGTCCATTTGGCACTTCAAGCCTGCTCCACCATTCAATAAGATCATGGCTGCTCCGGTTGTGGTCTCAACTCCAATTTCCTGTCTGTACCCCACCACCAACATAACCCTTGACCCCCTTGTCTCCCAGAAATCTAACTGCCTTTTCACAGTAACTTCATTGCAGTGTTAATGTAAGCCTACTTGTGACAATAAAGATTATTATTATAAAAATAGGTTCAATGACCCAGTCTCCGTTGCATTCTGGGGTCGTGATTTCCTTAACTAACAACTGTCTGAGAGAAAGAAATGTCTCCTCAGCTCCGTCTTAAAAGGGAAACCTTTTATTCTAAAGCTGCCTCATTCTAATATGCAGATTTGCCAAAAAGTGATCCAGCCCACAATGGACGGGATTCACATCGAGACATCTTGCGAGATTGCGTTAGATCTCGCGAGGTATGGTGAACCAGTTAGATCATGGAGGTGGGTTTACCTGGCATCTACCAGTCTCGTTGTACCATGTCACCTTTCGGGCCTAATGCATCCGTTAGATCTTGCCCAACCTGCATCCTTTTGCAGGATCTCTACCTATCTTGAAGTCATTGGCAAATTTAACTGCAGTATATTCGGTCCCTTCATTCAATTTTTGGAACTCCTCCATGAAGATATTTCTTGAGCAAAGTGGAGTTGTGCAAATGGTGTGGCTTTTATTTTGTGAGTTCATTGGAATCATCAATAATCTTTCAGTCATTTTACCAGTATTAAATGTATAAAATCTCTGTTTCAAACGATTGTTGAATGAGCTGAGGAGTCCAGCTAACAGCTGGAAGTGACTGCCAGGTTTTCCATGCTATACTCCTGATGTTGTTTTTGAATAAAATGTGATGACTGTGATCATTTTGATCAGCAACCAGAATTATATTTGTTCGATAAACAATAATCATTCTCCTTTAATATGTTTTCCGTAGTTGAACAATTGGCCAGCAAACTAGGCTGCATACTTTTGCTTCTTGTTCTAAGAAAGTTGATACTCTATTAACCCCCAGGGATTTTGATTTGAACTAATTTTGGTCTTATCATATTTTGTTCATTTATGCCTACATGAAAGCGAGATACTGCACATTTTACATGCTTAATTGTCAGTTGCTCTTAGGAGAATCCTGATTACTCAAGGTTTTTCCATTGTTCTTGTGCAAATAATTCACTAAACTCACATATTTTGTTCAATTTTTCTGGTTTTATGTCTGCATTCCTTCAATTATATCTATGAAAAAAATGAAAGTCCAATCTCACCAGGGACATTTCTGTCCTCCTCTTACTGGTGCAAATATATTCCCAAGCCTCAAGGACTCAATTATATTTTCTTTACTGTAGTGAATGCAATTACTCCCCTCTGAGTCACATTTTAAGTTGATAGATACCAACCATCACATCAAACAGCATTGCCTGTTGTCCCTGCCTTGTCAAGCTATCTGGCCATTGAAAAAAATAGTAATCAATGGAAGTCTGTGGAATAATTTCCCCAATTATAGTTCAATTACTTTTTGAAGGATAATTCTGTTTATTGTTGGGGGGTGGGGGTGTTGTAGATGTCAGGTGTTTTTAATTAGTTTGCGGAGTTCTCTGGTCTTTCTAAGGGTTTTCTCAGTGAGTATCACTGAATATCGGTGATGGTTTAGTTTTAAGGATCTACAAATTGCTAAAATAGTGGGTGAACTGAACTGTGTTCCTGCTGTTTACTGCGGACTGGCTCATTATCTTCTGTGGGTCAGTTGGACTGATTTCTTCAGACTGTGAACTCACAGCAGGTATTATTAAGAAATCAACGCAGCGGAGTCATAGTTTTATATTTTTTGTTTACTGAATATGTTTAATCTTAGTAAAATAAATGTGGACAGTCTCTGGATTTTCAGGATTTAAAAACAATTGTTTTAAGCAGGCATTTGAAATGAAATGAAATAAAAATCGCTTATTGTCACGAGTAGGCTTCAAATGAAGTTACTGTGAAAAGCCCCTAGTCGCCACATTCCGGTGCCTGTTCGGGGAGGCTGGTACAGGAATTGAACCGTGCTGCTAGCCTGCCTTGGTCTGTTTTAAAAGCCAGCGATTTAGCCCAGTGTGCTAAACCAACCCCTCCAAGGTTTCACATTCCTACTTCTAACAGGTTGGTGGCTGGCTGTCATTCCTGCACTTTGATGTATTTTCTAAGAAATCAGCAAACTATTATTTTAGTAGTTGATCTTATCTCAATTAAAATTAGCATTGTAACTGTTTGTTTTATATCATGTGCACAAATAGATTCTGACTCTGAAGATACTTGCCTGTTGAAATGAAGTACACTTTTAGTTATATTGGTTTCATGGTTAAAATGTTTTATTTAGTTATTCTGTCAAAAATTCAAAGCAGCATATTAATATGAAGCTGCATTTTTGCGCAACTACTAGTTTGGACATGGTCCAACTTTGTGGTATAGCACATAACTTATCCCATGAACAAATTATAACAGTAATTTCATTCAATGCTTTTGCTGTTCCGGAATGGAACAAGTTTTATTAATTATATTGCCACGGGATCAACACATTCCATACCTGAAAATGTTCATGTAAAATTTGAGTATGAAATAGCAATTACTATTATGCATAATAATCTTTGTGCTTTCTAATGTAGGCTCTCAGTGCTGAAGACATTCAATGTTGCCATTAAGCAATCTGAAGTCAGGTAATGCACAGATCCCAGCAAAGTAAATCTTTTTCAACACAACTCAATGATGTTGGCAGAGTTGTTCTATGTGAATAAAATGAAAATTATTGTCACACGTAGGCTTCAAATGAAGTTACTGTGAAGAGCCCCAAGTCGCCACATTCCGGCACCTGTTCAGGGAGGCTGGTACGGGAATTGAACCCACGCTGCTGGCTGCCTTTGTCTGCTTTAAAAGCCAGCTATTTAGCCCTGTGCTAAACCAGCCCCTGTAATGTTAATGTGTAATGACATCATAAATGCGTTGGGCTGGATCTTGCTCAAAAAATAATGGTATATTAATGATTTATGCTGTTATTAATGTGCAAATTCGCCAGACATTTTAGAGGATCAAAAGATTAGCAGTGAGTAGTGAACCTCCACAATGTGCTGATCAATTTGTGCTTCTCTCATGCTTGTTTCACCCAGCCTCCCTGTTATTTTCAACAACCTGCTAGATTTACATATTAATTGTCCATTAAACCCAGCACAGACTCTTAACTCTGGGGTAAGTACCTTTTAATGCTGTGATCAATGTAAATGGAGTATAATCAACCAATCTAGTCTGGAAATTAATCAATTTAAACCGTAGAACCTCATTCCTTCAGTTATTAAATTGTTTCCAGATATTTTAAAAATATAAAATCTTATTTTTTATATTTTTTTATTTTACTTTTGTTCCCATCTCTCTTGTTTCTCCCTCTCCTGATCCTATGGTTCTTCCTTCTCTTTGTTTCTCTTTTTGTAACCAATTTCATTCTAATTCATCTTTGTCTTCCATCATCCTCTGTTTCTCAATCTTTAAAACTAATTGACGAAGGAGACACATGGTTGTTCACTGAGGTCCAACATACCCTGTTGCAGCGTCAATAGAATTATTTAAACCAAATACGTCCACCCCATTCCACACGCTAAAGGAACTCTTCAGTCTGCACTATCTTAGTCAACACCTCCAGTACCCCAAACACCTATTCTCCTTTCCACACAAGTACAACATCTGGCCTTTTATTTCCTCCCTTACCACCATCCAAGACCCAAAACATTTGTTCCAGGAGAAAGAGCGATTTGTACTTCTTTCAATTTAGTATACTGCATTCATTTCCCATGAGCTGCTCTGTATTGCAGAGACCAAATGCAGATTGGAGGTGCGATTTAAT
Source organism: Scyliorhinus canicula (assembly GCF_902713615.1). Lineage (NCBI taxonomy): Eukaryota > Metazoa > Chordata > Chondrichthyes > Carcharhiniformes > Scyliorhinidae > Scyliorhinus > Scyliorhinus canicula. The sequence continues at coordinate 78,059,597 of NC_052150.1, forward strand.
GGGGAAAAAAATCAGCGTCCATTTTTGGGTGCGTTTAGTCGGGTGTTTCTCAGTGGCTGCTGCACTTATACAACGGCCCATTGCAGTTTTATTGGTCCTCGGCGAGGAGCACCCCATCGAGGCCGCACTAACATCATTTCCTTCACATGATGAGCTCAGCTCACCGTTGCAGGAAGAGTACTCACAGTTCGGGCCGCCATTTTTAGAGGCAGCCGCGACCTGTCGACCCCCTTCAACATCCCCACCAAGGCCTCCGAATCCCCCCACTGCACCCAACTTACCGCTTCTGGGATCCTTGAGCCTTCACCCCACCTCTTTCTTTTCAAACATAAATTTAGAGTACCCAATTCATTTTTTCCAATTAAGGGGCAATTTAGCATGGCCAATCCACCTAACCTGCACATCTTTGGGTTGTGGGGTGAAACCCACGCAAACACGGGGAGAATGTGCAAACTCCACATAGACAGCGACCCAGAGCCGGGATTGAACCTAGGACCTCGGCACCGTGAGGCAGCAGGGCTAACCCACTGTGCCACCGTGCTGCCCTACCTCCTTTTTTAACGTATTTTATTCCAAACATATTCAAAAGTACAAAAACATAAATTTTTTTAAAACTTTCTCCAAACTCCACAGTTCACAGTTTATGCAGGTTTTCTCCCCCTTTTCACCCCCATGACATGGTCCTGAATAGTTCCCACCACATTTCAAAATCCTCCGCTTGTCCCCTCAATTCGAACTTGATCTGTTCCAGCCGGAGAAAGTCATACAGATTCTCCAGCCAGGTCTCCACCCCCAGTGGCATTGTCGACCGCCATTCCAACAGAATCCTTCGCTGGGCAACAAGAGAAGCAATGGCCACAACATTGACCCTCCTCCCCTTCATCAGCTCCTGCCTTTCCAATACCCCCCAAAATCGCCACCATACCATCCCGCCTAGCCTCTACCTCCACACTCTTTGATAGCATCCCAACCACCCCCTCCCAGTATCTCTCCAACTTCTCGCAGCCCCAAAACATATTTTCATGCCCCACACTTATCACACTCGCTTGCCACCCCCTGGAAGAACCCACTCATCCTCGCCCGAACCATATGTACCCTATCACCACCTTAATTGTATCAAACTCATTTAAGCTCATCCTCGCACACAAGGAGGCCAAATTCACCCTGCCTCACTCCGCACTCCCAAACCTATCTGCACCCCAGCTCCTCCTACCAATTCTCCTTAATACTTACCACCTGCGCTCCTCCTGCTCCTCCAACCACCCATATATATCACAAATCCTACCCTCCCCTTCCACATCTGGGAGTAGCAATCGCTCCAACAGGGTATACTCCCGCAGCTTGGGAAACCCTCTCCATTCCTTCCGCGCAAAGTCTCTCACTTGCATATACCTGAACTCACTTCCCTTTGGCAGTTCTTCCCTCTTCCGCAGCTCTGCTAGCCTTGCAAACCACTCCTCCAGATATAGATCCCTGGCCCTCACCAGCACCAACTCTGTCCATCCCCTATACATGCCACCCCATCTCCCCCGGCTTAAACCCATGTTAGCACCACAACGGTGTCAGCACCGACATCCCCTCCATCCTAAAGTGTCTCCTCAAATGGATCTATACGCTAATTTTGGACTGCACCACTGGGCTCTCTGTGTACCTCCTAAGTGTCAGCGGAAGCGAAGCCGTCACCATGGCACTCAGGCTGGACCCTCTACAGGGCTCCTCCTCCATCCTAACCCACTCCAACCTCTCTCCTTCCCACCACTGCCTCACCTTCTCTGCATTCTCCACCAAATAATAATGCAACAGGTTTGGTAGTGCCAACCCCCCTGTCGCGTCTGCATCAGTGCCGTCTTAACCTGAGGTACCTCCCCCACCCATATCAATTGCGAAATCGCAGCATCCAATTTCCAGACTCACTCCACCTCTTAAGGGCAAGACACCCCTGGGCCAATCCCTGGCAGGCCAACCTGGCACCTGGGCACCTTAGCACTACCAGTCTGGCACCCTGGCAGTGCCTCTGCCAGCCTGGCAATGCCACCAGTGGTACTGTCAGGCTGCCTGGGTAGTAGCGCCAAGGCGTCAGGCTGGCCATGCCCAGGTGCTAGTGGGAGTGGTAGGGCATCACTCTGCCCACAGCCCGACCACCCAGGGGTCTCCATTGGCCAGGAAGACCCCCCCCCCCCCCAAGTCCTGTTACAATTGGTCCATGTTTGTGTGGACCAGTACTAAATCACGCCAGGTAGAGGCCTTGCTGGGGAGGCTGTTAGTTCCTAGGCCCCAGGGGAATATGGTGCAGACGTATTTAAATGAGCCCATATGCTGATCTGGACCAAACTTAGTAAGGGTGAGAATCTGATTGCAACGTCTCACGAGGTTTGGTTGACTCTCGCGAGACGTTTCAAGCATTGTGAATCTCGTAATTCAATTAACCCGCTGCATCACCAAGTCAGGCATGACAAGGCCAGTGAATCCCGTGTTCATATGTCTGAATACCACTTTTCAGTTTGCATGCATGATCCTGAGGTTCCATTCTATTGTTATGGGCCAGGGTTTAGAGAACCCCAAAGTGTACTCTCACTATAGATATTTATATACACACCCATTTATAAACACCCATTTCTTAAAGGTACTCTCACATGACACTATTCAGCATCCAAGTCCCACTCTGCCGCTCTTGTCCTCCGTTTCCTACACTGTTTCACTGAAACCCAATGGAAGCTCAAGGAACAGTAGCTGAAACATTGAATAAATACTTTGCAACCTTTGAGACTCAACTCCACATTCTGTAGTTTCCGATCTTAATTTTTGAATCCATTTTCTCATCTTAATTTTTGCTTCCATTTCATCAGCAGCAACTGCGGGTAACTATTTTGTTATTCATTTAATCACTTCTGCCTTCCCGCCTTTCATAGTACTTTCCCTTTACTCATTCCCTATTTCCCTGTCTCTGTGTTTGTTTAACACCTATTGCATCTTGAACACTCACCAATACTGAGGAAAGGTCATGGACCTTTAACCCTCTCTTCCTTTATTCACAGAGGCTACCTGGCTTGCTGACTATTTCAATCATTTTCTGAATATAATCTTTTCCCTAATATGGCTCAAGCCAATTTCAGTATAAATAGTTCCATTCTGCACAAAACTGTCCTTGGGGAAAGAATTGCAAACAGGAATTAGTCACTTCAGAAAGGAAATGCTTATTATTATGCTATAAGACGTGAGCAGGGAGATTATCACCTCTTTCAGGACTATTTTACTGAGGGTCCAAATTTCCTTTCCAAATTATTGTGATTATGTGATTTAAGCCCATATACTATGGAGATGCAATTGGGATGTCCAGAAGTCACTTAAATTAGGGCTATTGCAGCTAACAAGAAATTACTTTTGCGAAACGAGTGTTGGCTGCATTCTAAGAAACAAGAATTTGTTCAAAACTGACATTAGAGTTATGGAATCATAGAATAGGTAGAGAACAGAAAGAGGTTATTTATTCCATTGTGTCCATCCTGACTCTCTGCAAGGGAACTCAACTAGTCCCAATCCCCTGCCTTATTCCTATAGCCCTGCATTTTTTTCCACTTCAGATAATTATCCTACTTCCTTCTGACAATGTGAATCTCCCTCCATCACATGCTCAGGGAGTGCAATGTGATCTTAACCACTCGCTGTGTAAAAAATGTTAATCGTCATGCTGCCATTGGCAATAGTGCTTGATTTATCCTTCTATCCCTTCTTGAACAAGGGATGTACACTCGTTGTGCTTCCTTGTCACAACATGTGAGCAGCACGGTAGCATAGTGGTTAGCTTCACAGCTCCAGGGTCCCAGGTTCGATTCCCGGCCTAGGTCACTGTCTGTGCGGAGTCTGCACGCTCTCCCCGTGTCTGCATGGGTTTCCTCTGGGTGCTCCGGTTTCGTCCCACAGCCCAAAGATGTGCAGGGTTAGGCGGATTGGCCATGCTAAATTGCCCTTAGCTTAGGCGGGGTTACTGGGATAGGGTGGAGGTGTGGGCTTGAGTGGGGTGCTCTTTCCAAGAGCCGGTGCAGACTCGATGGGCCGAATGGCCTCCTTCTGCACTTTAAATCCTATGATCTATGAACATAATTTGCCTATTTTTGAGGATCTGCTACTTCCTCTCTAACATCTCTCAACAACTTTCTATTGTAGGGGTCATGTGCTCGAACTTATCCACTTTAAAATCTGAGGTTTCTTAGAACCATAGAAAAGCTGCAATACAGAAGGAGGCCATTTGGCCCATCCTTTCTGTGCCAGTCTGCACTGTAAATTCAATGATCTATGATCTGAGGACACTCAGGCACCCTTTCTAATCCCACCTTCCTGCATCCAGTCCATAGCCCTATAGCTTAGAGCACTGAAGGTGCAGGAGGTCCTGGTACTTTTAAAAAATAATTTAGGGTCTCTGCCTCCACCACAAACTCAGGCGCGAATTTCAGACACCCACTACCCTCTGCGTAAAAATATTCTTCCTCATGTCCTCTCTACACCTTCTGCTGCTTATCTTGAATCTATGTACCCTGGTCTTAGAATTCTTCAAGGGAAACAATTTTATCTTGTCCACTCTATCGCTTCCCCTCATAATGTTGTACACCTAATTGAGTCACCTCTCAGCCTTATTTGTTCTAAGAAAAATAACCCTAACGTATCCAATCTCTCCTTCTAGCTTTACTTTTCTAGCCCTGACAACATTCTTGTAAAACTCCTCTGCACTCTCTCCAGAGCAATAATGTCCTTCCTGTAATGTGGTGACCAGAGCTGCACACAGTAATCCAGTTGTGGCTTCACCAGTGTTTTATACAATTCCAACATTATTACCTTACTTTTATATCCTCTACCTCTGCCAATGAAGGAGAGCATTCCATATGCCTTATTTACTACCTTGTCTACATGAAGTATTTTTCTTCAGTATTTACAAACGAGAGGGGCCATATTGTTGGAGAGGACAGCATGAAGCAGACTGATAAGCTTGAGGAGATACTTGTCAGGAAGGAAGATGTGTTGCGCGTTTTGAAAAACTTGAGGATAGACAAGTCCCCCGGGCCTGACGGGATATATCCAAGGATTCTATGGGAAGCAAGAAATGAAATTGCAGAGCCGTTGGCAATGATCTTTTCGTCCTCGCTGTCAACAGGGGTGGTACCAGAGGATTGGAGAGTGGCGAATGTCGTGCCCCTGTTCAAAAAAGGGAATAGGGATAACCCTGGGAATTACAGGCCAGTTAGTCTTACTTCGGTGGTAGGCAAAGTAATGGAAAGGGTACTGAGGGATAGGATTTCTGAGCATCTGGAAAGGCATTGCTTGATTAGGGATAGTCAGCACGGATTTGTGAGGGGTAGGTCTTGCCTTACAAGTCTTATTGAATTCTTTGAGGAGGTGACCAAGCATGTGGATGAAGGTAAAGCAGTGGATGTAGTGTACATGGATTTTAGTAAGGCATTTGATAAGGTTCCCCATGGTAGGCTTATGCAGAAAGTAAGGAGGCATGGGATAGTGGGAAATTTGGCCAGTTGGATAACAAACTGGCTAACCGATAGAAGACAGAGAGTTGTGGTGGATGGCAAATATTCAGCCTGGAGCCCAGTTATCAGTGGCGTACCGCAGGGATCAGTTCTGGGTCCTCTGCTGTTTGTGATTTTCATTAACGACTTGGATGAGGGAGTTGAAGGGTGGGTCAGTAAATTTGCAGATGATACGAAGATTGGTGGAGTTGTGGATAGTGAGGAGGGCTGTTGTCGGCTTCAAAGAGACATAGATAGAATGCAGAGCTGGGCTGAGAAGTGGCAGATGGAGTTTAACCCTGACAAGTGTGAGGTTGTCCATTTTGGAAGGACAAATCTGAATGCGGAATACAGGGTTAATGGTAGGGTTCTTGGCAATGTGGAGGAGCAGAGAGATCTTGGGGTCTATGTTCATAGTTCTTTGAAAGTTGCCACTCAAGTGGATAGAGCTGTGAAGAAGGCCTATGGTGTGCTAGTGTTCATTAGCAGAGGGATTGAATTTAAGAGCCGTGAGGTGATGATGCAGCTGTACAAAACCTTGGTCAGGCCACATTTGGAGTACTGTGTGCAGTTCTGGTCACCTCATTTTAGGAAGGATGTGGAAGCTTTGGAAAAGGTGCAAAGGAGATTTACCAGGATGTTGCCTGGAATGGAGAGTAGGTCATACGAGGAAAGGTTGAGGGTGCTAGGCCTTTTCTCATTAGAACGGAGAAGGATGAGGGGCGACTTGATAGAGGTTTATAAGATGATCAGGGGAATAGATAGAGTAGATAGTCAGAGACTTTTTCCCCGGGTGGAACACACCATTACAAGGGGACATAAATTTAAGATAAATGTTGGAAGATATAGAGGGGATGTCAGAGGTAGGTTCTTTACCCAGAGAGTAGTGGGGGCATGGAATGCACTGCCTGTGGTAGTAGTTGAGTCGGAAAATTTATGGACCTTCAAGCGGCTATTGGATAGGTACTTGGATTAGGGTAGAATAAGGGAGTGTAGGTTAACTTCTTTAGGGCAGCACGGTAGCATTGTGGATAGCACAATTGCTTCACAGCTCCAGGGTCCCAAGTTCGATTTCGACTTGGGTCACTGTCTGTGTGGAGTCTGCACATCCTCCCCGTGACTGCGTGGGTTTCCTCCGGGTACTCCGGTTTCCTCCCACAGTCCAAAGATGTGCAGGTTGGGTGGATTGGCCATGAAAAATTGTCCAAAATTCTATGATTAACCTAGGACAAAAGTTCGGCGCAACATCGTGGGCCGAAGGGCCTGTTCTGTGCTGTATTTCTCTATAAGTGCTGCCTTTAGAGTCCTGTGTACATAGAACATAGAACGATACAGCGCAGTACAGGCCCTTTGGCCCTCGATGTTGCACCGACATGGAAAAAAAAACTAAAGGCCATCTAACCTACACTATGCCCTTATCATCCATATGCTTATCCAATAAATTTTTAAATGCCCTCAATGTTGGCGAGTTCACTACTGTTGCAGGTAGGGCATTCCACGGCCTCACCACTCTTTGCGTAAAAAACCCACCTCTGACCTCTGTCCTATATCTATTACCCCTCAATTTAAGGCTATGTCCCCTCGTGCTAGCCACCTCCATCCGCGGGAGAAGGCTCTCGCTGTCCACCCTATCTAACCCTCTGATCATTTTGTATGCCTCTATTAAGTAAGTGTACTTGTATAGCAAGATATCTCACTTCATCTATCCTTCTTAGCACATTCCCATTTATTCTGTACTCCCTATAACTGTTTGACCTCCCTAAATGCATGACCTCACATTTCTCTGTTTAAAATCCATCTGCCACTTTACCGCCCACTCCACCTATCTATATTGTTTTGGAGTTTATAGCTATCTTCTACACTATTCATTACTCGGCCAACCTTCGTGACATCTGCAAATTTCCCAATCATCCCCCCCCCCCAAACATTCACGCACAAATCGTTAATATATAAGACAAAGAGTAAAGGTCCCAACACTGAGCCCTGTGGAACCGAGTATCCATTGGCCATTATCCTTTGTTTCCTATTACAAAGCCAATTTATTATCCAGTTTGCCACATTACCATGTATCCCATGGGCTTTTACTTTTTTGACCAATCTGCCATGTGGGACCTTGTCAAACGCCTTGATTAAAATCCATGTACACCACATCCACTGCACCACCTTCATCAACCCTTCTTGTCACTTCTTCAGAACTAATTTCTATTGCATCGGTGTTTCTGATTTTTCAAAATAAAAATTATTTCAGCAGCTTCTTTTTTCATTTCCTTCTAATAATGCGTATTCCTGATAAAATTGTGTAACTGGGATGGATGTTATTGAGCCGAACAACGGAAAGAGGCTCAATCAACAGACAGAAGTGAAGGTGGAGCAACCTGGCTTATTGCTAACAGCTGCTCATTCAGCTTCTCTGCACTCTCAGGGTCAGTAGCCCTTTCAAAACAGTTCACCATTGCTGTGACCAGCAGTCATTTAAACCAAAGTATTTTTTGAAAAGAAGTGTTAAAAATTAAATTGGGAGCACTGTCAGTCAAAAGGCTGTGGGTTCAAGCCCATCATCTCTACAGTACAAGCACATTGTCTAACATCATACAGTAGTGCAATAATGAAGGAGTGCCACATCGATGGAGGTATAATCCTTCAGATGGGATTTTAACCCAAGGTCCTCTCTGTTTGTTCCATTACTTCAGAACATTAAAGGTCCCATGGAATTATTTAAGGAGCAGAGAATTCTCTGAGCAAATTCTTTCCTCAAGCAACAAAAAAGCAGCTATTTTCTTATTTATCTCATTGGTGCTCTCGAGACTCCTGCTTTGAGTACAATGGCTACCCTGTGCGCCAGCATAACAACACTTCGAGGTAATTTATTTTAATTTTATTTTGAACTGCTTTGTAGTGTTAAAAAATCGCCAAGATTTTTGAGGGCACTTCAGAAAGAACCTTGAGCTATATGCCCATTTATAGTCACTGCACAACAAAAAACAACATGTCTGATCCAAATATAAAGAAGGAAAGCTATGAGTAAAGGTTCAAGAGCAGCAAGTTCTGCAGCATATAAAAAAGACAACTAAAAAGAACCTGGTCATGGCACATAAAATATTAAAAAGATAAGGATAAAGAAAACCCTGAATATTATTTCTCAGTAAGACAAGAAATTAGCACCAGAAAGACATAAGTTTCAATTGGTAAAAAGTAATTAAAAAATGATATTAGGAAGAACTTATTTACTTATGACTGATAGTGGTAAGGTAGGGGAAGAAAACATCAAGGCTGCTCAAACGCAGCTGGATTCTTTAATGACAGAATTATGGCAAAACCAGTTTTTTGACACCATCGGCCTCTTATATTCTTCTGTGCAAGCCTTGACAGTGAGCTTTGGCAGGCTATTCAATTGTGGGAAACATTGCAGCTCAGCACGCTGCTGTCATCAACCAACACTCAGATGCATGTTCTTTTTCAGAGACTACAGACCACCAGAATAGTGATAAGTAGTGTAAAATCCAGCCAATTTTCTTCTGCATTATCAATGTTGGTGAGACCAATTGTTCTGCCCTTGTGCCTCCTTATCACAGATCAGCTAACTCAGCACAGTGCAAGAACTGAACTTCGCACATTCCTGTTCTGTATGAGTCAGATACTTATTGAATAAATCACAAAGCCATGCAGAGGACAATTCTTTCATCAGCCCTCAGAGATCTACTTATTGTATCACATGTTGTCATTCCCAGTTTGGATTTTAATTATTCTTATAATTATGTCTTTATTTTTTCACATTTTAAAAAATAAACTTAGAGTTCCCAATTATTTTTTTTCCAATTAAGGGGCAAATTAGCATGGCCAATCCACCTACTCTGCACATATTTTTGGTTTGTGGGGGTGAGACCCACACAGACACAGGGAGAATGTGCAAACTCGACACTGCCAGTAACCCAGGGCCAGGATTGAACCCGTGTCTTCGGCGCCGTGAGGCAGCAGTGCTAACCACTGCGCCACCGTGCCACCCTATTATTATTACAAATATATAAGGTTAGGATTGCAGAGGTTATTTTGGTAAAGAGGTGAAACCAGGTGGTAAATATGTGTATTAGAGAAATACAGCACAGAACAGGCCCTTCAGCCCACAATGTTGTGCCGAACTTTTATCCTAGGTTAATCATAGAATTTTGGACACTAAGGGCAATTTATCATGGCCAATCCACCCAACCTGCACATCTTTGGACTGTGGGAGGAAACCGGAGTACCCGGAGGAAACCCACGCACACACGGGGAGGATGTGCAGACTCCACACAGACAGTGACCCAAGTCGAAATCGAACCTGGGACCCTGGAGCTGTGAAGCAATTGTGCTATCCACAATGCTACCCTGCTGCCCATAGGAAGAAATTAATCTACACTCCATTATTCTACCCTAATCCATGTACCTATCCAATAGCCACTTGAAGGTCCCTAAAGTTTCCGACTCAACTACTTCCACAGGCAGTGCATTCCATGCCCCCACTACTCTCTGGGTAAAGAACCTACCTCTGACATCCCCCCTATATCTTCCACCATTTACCTTAAATTTATGTCCCTTTGTAATGGTTTGTTCCACCCGGGGAAAAAATCTCTAACTGTCTACTCTATCTATTCCCCTGATCATCTTATAAACCTCTATCAAGTCGCCCCTCATCCTTCTCCGTTCTAATGAGAAAAGGCCTAGCACCCTCAACCTTTCCTTGTAAGACCTACTCTCCATTCCAGGCAACATCCTGGTAAATCTCCTTTGCACCTTTTCCAAAGCTTCCACATCCTTCCTAAAATGAGGTGACCAGAACTGCACACAGTACTCCAAATGTGGCCTGACCAAGGTTTTGTACAGCTGCATCATCACCTCACGGCTCTTAAATTCAATCCCTCTGCTAATGAACGCTAGCACACCATAGGCCTTCTTCACAGCTCTATCCATTTGAGTGGCAACTTTCAAAGATCTATGAACATAGACCCCAAGATCTCTCTGCTCCTCTACATTGCCAAGAACCCTACCGTTAACCGTGTATTCCGCATTCATATTTGTCCTTCCAAAATGGACAACCTCACACTTGTCAGGGTTAAACTCCATCTGCCACTTCTCAGCCCAGCTCTGCATCCTATCTATGTCTCTTTGAGGCCGACAACTGCCCTACTCACTATCCACAACTCCACCAATCTTCGTATCATCTGCAAATTTATTGACCCACCCTTCAACTCCCTCATCCAAGTCATTAATGAAAATCACAAACAGCAGAGGGCCCAGAACTGATCCCTGCGGTACGCTACTGATAACTGGGCTCCAGGCTGAATATTTGCCATCCACCACCACTCTCTGTCTTCTATCGGTTAGCCAGTTCGTTATCCAACTGGCCAAATGTCCCACTATCCCATGCCTCCTTACTTTCTGCATAAGCCTACCATGGGGAACCTTATCAAATGCCTTACTAAAATCCATTTACACTACATCCACTGCTTTACCTTCATCCACATGCTTAGTCACCTCCTCAAAGAAGTCAATAAGACTTGTAATGAAGATCTACCCCTCACAAATCCGTGCTGACTATCCCTAATCAAGCAGTGTCTTTCCAGCTGCTCAGAAATCCTATCCCTCAGTACCCTTCCATTACTTTGCCTACCACTGAAGTAAGACTAACTGGCCTGTAATTCCTAGGGTTATCCCTATTCCCTTTTTTGAACAGGGGCACGACATTCGCTACTCTCCAATCCTCTGGTACCACCCCTGTTGACAGCAAGGACAAAAAGATCATTGCCAATGGCTCTGCAATTTCATTTCTTGCTTCCCATAGAATCCTTGGATATATCTCGTCAGGCCCGGGGGACTTGTCTATCCTCAAGTTTTTCAAAATGCCCAACACATCTTCCTTCCTAACAAGTATCTCCTCGAGCTTACCAGTCTGTTTCACACTGTCCTCTCCAACAATATGGCCCCTCTCATTTGTAAATATTGAAGAGAAATACTTGTTCAAGATCTCTCCTAACTCTTCAGACTCAATACACAATCTCCCGCTACTGTCCTTGATCGGACCTACCCTCGCTCTAGTCTTTCTCATATTTCTCACATGCATGTGTAAAAGGCCTTGGGGTTTTCCTTGATCCTACCCGCCAAAGATTTTTCATGCCCTCTCTTAGCTCTCCTAATCCCTTTCTTCAGTTCCCTCCTGGCTATCTTGTATCCCTCCAGCGCCCTGTCTGAACCTTGTTTCCTCAGCCTTACATAAGTCTCCTTCTTCCTCTTAACAAGACATTCAACCTCTCTTGTCAACCACGGTTCCCTCACTCGACCATCTCTTCCCTGCCTGACAGGGACATACTATCAAAAACACGCAGGACCTGTTCCTTGAACAAGTTCCACATTTCACTTGTGTCCTTCCCTGACAGCCTATGTTCCCAACTTATGCACTTCAATTCTTGTCTGACAGCATTGTATTTACCCTTCCCCGAATTGTAAACCTTGTCCTGTTGCACGCACCTATCCCTCTCCATTACTAAAGTGAAAGTCACAGAATTGTGGTCACTACCTCCAAAATGCTTTTATTAGCATAGGTGCTATGCAAATTAAACATGCCTGTTTGAAAGCTTAGTTTTAGTGTGCAGTGTTTGTCCCAATTGCTGATTACCATAATTTGAACAAGTCTGCAAGTGTTAAACGCCTACACACTCACCTGATGAAGGAGCTGCACTCCGAAAGCTACTGATTCAAAACAAATCTGTTGGACTTTAACCTGGTGTTGTAAGACTTCTTACTGTTCTCACCCCAGTCTAACACTGGCATCTCCACATCATACCTACAGATTTAGCACTCAACCTATGATTGGACACAATATTTGTGGAGCAGGAAATGTGGGCTCCACTCACCACTTCCTTTGAAGGTGCAGAGTATGCTGGTTGACACACAGGCCCATGTTTCAGATGGTTCAGGGACCAAGTGAAAAGGTATACGAGTACTCGGCTGCAATACAAGTGGTCTGATGGTGGACATCCAGTGGAAGAGGGATACATAGATATATAGAAGATAGGAGCGAGGAGGAGGCCTTTTGGCCATTCGAGCCTGCTCCGCCATTCATCATGATCATGGCTGATCATCCAACTCAATAGCCTAATCCTGCTTTCTCCCCATAGCCTTTGATCTCATTCTCCCCAAGTGCTATATCCAGCCGCCTCTTGAATATATTCAAAGTTTTAGCATCAACTACTTCCTATGGTAATGAATTCCACAGGCTCACCACTCTTTGTGTGAAGTAGAGTCTCCTATGGATGCCCTATGCCTGCAGGATGGAAGAGGTCTCTTGTCCCTCTCTCCAGGTATATTCTGCCTGTCCTCAGCTCCCCATCCCTGACATAAAAAGAGACTTGCCTTACATAAAAAGAGACTTGCTTTTCACAATCACTGGACATTTCAAAGTTGCTTTGCAGCTAAAGAAGTACTTATGAAATGTAATCACTGTTGTAATATCGGATTCGTCATTCAGACCAAATGGTAAGATTGATGACAAAGCACTCCTTTTGTCCTGCTGGTTCTCCTACCAGGTGTCCAATAAGGTAAAGTAACACAGCACTTAATTCTTTTAGGTGAAGAGAGAATTTCCTGAGAGAGTTTCATGAAAAAATGTTAATAAAGTGTTGCTGAAGTCTTGACAAAGTGTCCCAGAAGGTCTGCTGATATGTCACAAAAGTCATCTGCACAGTGCAGTTAGTTAACCTCAATCAGCAAGTGATCACTGAGAACTGAACGTGGCTTCAAGCAGTGTTTGAGATCCTCAGCAATAACCTGTTTATTGCTGTTCAGCTGCTTGCTGTTATGAGAAGTCGTTAAATGAAGCATTACCCACCTTCATGTCTTACAATCTCTTTGATGAAAATGAGAAGGTAATTTCATTGTCAATCAGCCCCTAAAAGATCCTCTGGGCAGCCATCCCTAATGCTTGTTTCATCTCTTTTACCAATTCGGTAGCGCAGTGGGTAGCACTGTTGCTTCACAGCTCCAGGGTCCCAGGTTCGATTCGCGGCTTGGGTCACTGTCCGTGCACGTTCTCCCCGTGTCTGCGTGGGTTTCCTCCAGGTGCTCGGGTCTCCTCCCACAAGTCCCAAAAGACGGTAATTTGGACACTCTGAATTCTCCCTCTGTGTACCCAAACAGGCGCCGGAATGTGGCGACGAGGGGATTTTCACAGTAACTTCATTGCAGTGTTAATGTAAGCCTACATGTGACAATAAAGATTATTATTATTATAAGGGAGTAAGGAGTAATTATACTTGCTTTCAGGTTAGCTAAATTAGGTATTTAATTGAGTAATTTAGCTATTTACTTGAGTTGCACTCTAGTTAATTGCATTCCTGAAATAGGAGTCAGCTGAGTTTCACTCAACTGTAGCTTTGGTTAATTAATTGTTCAACTAATTCAAACCAGTTCCAGGGCATTGTAATTTGAAACCAGTGCTTGTCTGCACTGTGAGTGCTACTTTGGCTGAGTGAGAGTGCATTTGGCATTGGGTGGAAACAGGGAGTTAGGTGGAACTAGGAGAAGGTGAAACTGGCAGCTGAGGCTACAAGGGAGGGAACTGACTGGAAAGTCTCCAGGGAGCAGAGTCGGAGAGAGGAATTCCAGACACCGGTGACTCTGGGAGCAGAGTCAGAGAGTGGAGTTCCAGACACCGGTGACTCCGGGAGCAGAGTCGGAGAGAGGAATTCCAGACACCGGTGATTCTGGGAGCAGAGCCGGAGAGTGGAGTTCCAGACACCGTGACTCCTGGAGCGGAGTCGGAGACAGGAATTTCAGACACCGGTGACTCCGGGAGCAGAGTCGGAGACAGGAGGTCCAGACACCGATGTCTCCGGAAGCAGAGTCGGAGACAGGAATTCCAGACACCGGTGACTCCGGGAGCAGAGTCGGAGACAGGAATTCCTGACACCGGGAGCAGAGTCGGAGACAGGAATTCCAGACACCGGTAACACCGGGAGCAGAGTCGGAGACAGGAATTACAGACACGGATGTCTCCTGGAGCAGAGTCGGAGACAGGAATTCCAGACACCGGTGAGTAAACAGGGTAACTGACCCGAGGTTAAAAAAAAACAGGAAAAAGTGACATCACCGGAAAGCTTTGACTTGATTGGTTGGTAGGGAATCTGTTCGGGTACAAAGAGGGAGAATTCAGAATGTCCAATTCACCTAACAGCACGTCTTTCGGAACTTTTGGGAAGAAACCGGAGCACCCGGAGGAAACCCAAGCAGGCATCGGGAGAAGGTGCAGACTCCGTATGGACAGTGACCCAAGCTGGGACTCGGCGCTGTGAAGTAACATTGCTACCCACTGTGCTACCGTGCTGCCCTTATAACTCATCGCTCAAACCCCCTGTTTCTTCCCAACTCCAAATGCACTCTCATCCAGAGCAGCACTGAGAGTAACCTGCCTCTGCATTCCCTGACCAATCAGGGAGGGCCGCACGATGACATGTCTAATGCAATAACAAAGGATCTCATTTTTAAAAGAGCCCTAGTCGCATTGATAATGATAGTATAGTGTGGGAGAGAGGAAAGTTGTGGAAGGACTGTTTCAAGCTTCACGGGCACCCACATGAAGATGGTGAGTGGAAATTTCAGAGAAAATGACAAAGTGGGCCGGGATTCTCCCCTACCCGGCGTGTCAGAGTGGCATGAACCACTCCAGCGTCGAGCCGCCCCCAAGGGGCCAACTCCTCACATTGAGGGGCTAGGCCCGCGCCGGAGTGGTTCCCACTCTGCTGCCTGGCGAAAACGATGTTTGGCGCCACGCCAGCTGGGGCCGAAAGGACTTCGCCGGCCAGCGGACGTCCGCGCATGCGCCGGACTGTCAGCGGCTGCTGATGTCATACCGGCGCATGCGCAGGGGAGGGAGTCTCTTCCGCCTCCGCCATGGTGAAAGTCATGGCGGAGGTGGAAGAAAAAGAGTGCCCCCACGGCACAGGCTCGCCCACCGATCGGTGGGCCCCGATCGCGGGCCAGGCCACCCTGGGGGCACCCCCTGGGGTCAGATCGCCCCCCCAGGACCCCGAAGCCCGCCCACACCGCCAATCCCGCCGGTCAGATAGGTGGTTTAAACCACGCCGGCGGGAGAGGCCTGTCAGCGGCAGGACTTCAGCCCATTGCGGGCCGGAGAATCGCCGCGGGGGGCCCGCCGACCGGCGCGGCACGATTCCCGCCCCCGCCGAATCTCGGGGCGGCGGAGAATTCGGGACACAGCGGGGGCAGGATTGACGCCGGCCCCGGGCGATTCTCTAACCCCCCCGGGGGGTCGGAGAATCCGCCCGTGATGTTTTCAGCGTGGAAATCAATGCGAACCCCGTCGGCCCACGTGGCATGATCCAGATCCCAATCTTTAGCTGCTTAGGAAAAATTTTTTCCCCACGTGAAAATGCCCCACCTGAGGTGCAAAGCATCTGATTCGCGCCCCCCTGGTGGTCATGTGAACACTTCAATGAAGAAGGCGTTCCATAAAACAGCTCCACAGCGCCCACTCTCATTCAAGCCAGTAGGACTAGGCTGCAAGAAGCTCCCAGATTTTCAGAGAAGGCCCTCACTCGATTGCTGGATGCCATGGAGGAGAGGCAGGCCACAATCTACCCACGGGTTTACATGAGGCCTTCCAGCATTGTCACCATCGCTGACTGGGAGACAGTGGCAGCACTGGTCAGTGCCAGCAGCCTGACCAAGAGGATGGGGGTTCAATGCAGGAATAGGCTGCATGACCTCCTATGATCTGCAAGGGTAAGTGTCTCCCCTTGGTAATTGACCATTTTGTCAACCCCCAGAATGTCACATTGAACCCATAGGACACTGCCTTGCAGGTTCCCAACACCTGACCTCCAAGCATCATCCTCAAACCTCCCCCCCGGCCCGGCCCAGCATTCTTCATCAGAACCCCGTCCCTGCTGACATGCAGTGCTCACAAGTGCCAATTGTCCTCTCCCTTTGACCCACCAGACATGAGGCTAACAATATCTCCTTTTGTGTCCCCCACAGGAGGAAATAGCCCATAAGTGGAGAGAGAGAAAAGATGGGCAGAGGAACGCACAAACTAAGGATCCTGGCTCCTTTTGAAGAGAGGGCCATGGAGCTCGCAGGGAAGGATCAGGAACGGACCAGCACAGAGCCCTTGAGCCTGCCTAGCACCTCCCTAGCTTCCTGGTGCTGTGTTCTCTCAGGGACTGGCCTCTCCTAGCTGCTGGGGCCTGTGCTACTCCAGCTCAGTTATTCGCTAAATCGCCAGTTGCACTGGCTCCATAATGGGGTGCAGCCTAAAGGAGAGTGGGACTGAAATGCAAACAAAACTTCAATAAGAGGTTTGATAAGAAACTTAAAAGAGGGTGCAGCCTAAAACATTTAACGTAGACATTGGCCATGGACTCTACATGGCCGCAAAAACGCAGGCATCTTGGGAGTCTGTGAAACGGTACAATTAACCATTGCATGGGACTGCTGTGTGCAACTCTCCACCCCAGTTCCTCAAAATTGAGGGGGTGGACGCCCTCTGTAGGGGAACCGCCAGTGGGGACCTCCACCGCTGGACAGCATTAAGGCGCTAAGGCATGTCCGGGTGACAGGCGAGGGTAAGGAGGTGAAGGATATGCAGCAGCAGCCATGTGTTGTGCAAAAGGGCACAGAGGTCATTTCCGTGCGATAGCCAGGAATGTGGGGCTCCGGCTTCCAAGGGAGGGTTTGGGGCTTGGAGCCAATGTAAAATTCCATACGAACAGAGATCCGCTGGAGTCCACCGCAACCCTTCGCATCCTCGAGACCATGAGTGCCACCGGGTCTGAGCACAACCTTTTTGAGCTGACGGATGGCATCAGCCATCAGCTGGACATGCACTGCCGCGTTGATGTCTCCTTGACTTTGAGAATGTGCGCAACTAACATTGACAATGCTCAACTTATGATGGCCAATTAGTTTGACGAGTATGATCTCAGGAATGTTAGAGGGCACAATTACTCTCTGTAGCTGAGATAGGCAACACTAATAGGCACTGTTCATAATCAGGCTGTGTCATCCCAAAATCTCTTTGCTGTTATGCCTTTGCTTTTAAGACTCCTGGGCAGCCTCAGCATTATTCCTAAATGCTTGCCCACTGCCCACCCCCCAGGCTGGTTATAATCTTGCCTTCTGTTTTGGGGCCTCATCCAACCGGTCCTTTAAGCTACCCTTCTTCAGTCTCATCAAAACTTTCCCCCCACCTCATGAGCCCTGCACCCACAGATCCCCATAGCCCATACCACTAACAGCTGCAAATTAAGGGTTTATTTTCACTTCCTTAACCACACGAAGTCTCATTCAAGGCTGTGCCTGGTTAGATAAACAGACAGGCTCCAGAATCATCCAGGGCTGTGGACACTTTCTAAAACAGACAAGCTGAAGGCTTCAGGACAGCACTCAGCCTCCACAACCCAGCCAGCCTCACCACACTGACTGAGATTGCAAAACTGGTGAGCAGCCAGAGAGCAATGCGGAGGAACTGGATCCATTGCCCTAAAAGATTCACTGACCACCTGAGGTCCGGAAATGTGAGTGGTCTACAACTCTCTGCTGACAACTTTCTCTAACTTCTCCAGATACCTTCTGTCCAGCACCCCTATGACTGGCACACTTAAACTTTTCTCATTGTAGAATAAGAGAGCCCACAACTCCAGGGAGAGGTAGAGAACTGGGAGTAGAGCTGGAGCCTGGTTGGGATGATGGAGGATATTCTGGATATAGCAGGATGGCAGCAAATGGCAATGGAAAGATGTGGTGGTCCAAACACCTGGTGACATCATTAGATATCATACTACCACCTGGCACTTAACTGTCACTCATTATAAATCAATCGCACCCATGCATTAACTGTCATGATCTGCCCCATGCTAACTAGGAATCCTATTTCTTAAGAGAAAACTTAAGTCTTTCACCTCCTAATGGTGCATTGCCAGAGCCAATGCAGGAGTTGAGGGGGGAGGCCATGGGCCATAGAGCCCCTGGAAGAGGATCAACACTCTGAGGAAGCATCATAATAATAATAACAATCGCTTATTGTCACAAGTAGGCTTCAACGAAGTTACTGTGAAAAGCCCCTAGGCGCCACATTCCGGCGCCTGTTCGGGGAGGCCAGTGCAGGAATTGAACCCGTGCTGCTGGTCTTGTTTTGCATTACAAGCCAGCTGTTTAGCCCACTGTTCTAAACTAGTCCCATTACATAACTCTTGCACATCCACCATCAGCACAGGTACACACATCTTGATGGGTCCAGATTCTCAGCTAGATAAGGTGGCACATGGTGAGGAGTATATTACATGTGAGCAGGAGCTGGGATTTGCACAGAAGTCATGAAGGGGTGAGTTCAATGCTGCAAGTACAGTTCTCACCTGAAGCATGCCTGGAAGAGGATGTCACAGACAGCCTGGGAGGCAGCTCTGTAGCTGCGAACACCAATGGTGCTTCAGTAAGTTTGTCCTTCTATCTTCCTCCTCCTCCTTCCCCAAGGATGTTAGATGCTCTTCACCTTCCTCTGGTGCAAGCTCAAGTCCTCTCTGCAACACCATGTCGTGCAGGACACAGCACTACTATCTGGGAAACCCTTGCTGAGCAATACTGAAGGGCACCTCCAGATTGGTTCCGGCAACAGAATCTCATTTTGAGCAAGTCAGTTGTGGCCTTGGTAATAAGAAAGCTTCTTTTCTCCCCTGCCTCTGTGGTGGAGTTCCTTACTTGTCTCCCAGGAGCCATCCACTGAGGTTGTCTGGCGGAGAGAAGAGCTGTAGAAGCTGAAACTAGCAAAGGACGAAGTCATCAAGGCAGCTACCTGGATATGTGGTGCAAACTTGCATTAATTTCTTGCCGTGCTCACCTACCTGCTGCACATTGTTAGAATGGAATCCCTTCCAGCTGACAAAAGCACCAATGGCGCCTTTATTGCCACAGGGGTGCAGTGTATTGATTGTGAAAATCCAGCAAGGGAGGTGAATCCCACCGTACCCTGAGCCTGACCGGTTGATATAGTTGGAATCCCTCAAAAACTGAGCATCCATGAGCCAGTTACCCCAGTTGTGGGCTTCAGATTGTGAGATCCTTGATGTCAGCAGCTGAGCTGTGAAAGGACACAGATAAAGAAAAATTGAGGGTTGTGGTCATCTTGCCTGCCATTGACAATCGGTGCCCGCCGGCTCCTATCGGCCAGAGGTCTTTTCCAAGAGGCTGCACCATTCTGTGGCCACCTGCCATCGGCACTGGAGGCTTTGGGGGGCACTGTCCCAGAGAGGATGACAAAGCTGACCCTTGGCTTGCAGGCACTGTGCTGAGAGTATTGCCTCCTCTGAGATGCAGTCCTGTATCCGTCCTGTCTGTTCTGTACAGCTGCATCTGGCTCTGAAGGTCCTGGCTGCTGCTGCTCTGACTGGAGATGCTGCCCTATCACTGTGGCTGCTGAGTTTGAGGTTGTTGCACCAATGTATGTGGACACCATGTAATGAGGAAGATCCCAGGCAATAAGGTGAGATGATCCTCAAAGGTATCTCAGGCCATGAAAGAGGTTGCACAAGTTGCAGTCCCCAATTAATTCAATGAGCATAGGTTCTATTATGGGCCAGAGTTCATAGAATAACAAAGTATATCATGGAGTTCGCCTGACCCACAACTTTGAATAGATTTTCGTTTTGGTGAGCACAAGGGCCCACTTTACAGGTGTGATGCAACAGAGAACTAAAAGTATTTTTGGAACAAAACAATGTTTATTCTATGAATCCAGTTAACATTTTATAAACACACAGTAAACAGTTTATCAACTACCAACCCTGATAAACCCCCAAAAATATACAGTACTCTCTAGGTAACCCTTAATACTATTCATATCGTGCTCTTTTCACTTATTGTGTTCTTTTCACTCGCCAATTATTTCAAGCTGTGCATTTGCCTTCCTCAATTTGCCTTGTTTACGGGAAGAACATATGTCATGTGCACTGTTGGGAAGGATAGCAACCTTCCTTCAAAAGCTCTAAATTGTTTTTTTTCAATATCTCAATTGGCTTTCAGTAAGAGCCATCACAATGTCCCCCTAGTACCTCCAGAAGAAGGAGGGATCACATTGGGATGTTCTGCAGTAGACTGTGAAAAGCAAGTTATTGCAAATACTGAAAATACACAATAGGTCAGCTGCTATCAATAATGGGAAAAGGCAAATTATGAATGTTTGGGTTTATATTCTGTACAGAACCCACATGGACATGATGGCCCAATTGGCCTCCTTCTGTGTTGTATGATTCTTTATGATTACATGAATCTATACTCTAAATAATGTATCACACCTATTTACAAATATCAGACCATGTAGAGTTTGCTTTTGGATAATTGTGAAAGTTGATTGTTGTAAAGCATTTATTTGGAAGCAATCTCTTCTTCCACATTATTTTGCACTCTTACTACATCCTCCACAGTGAGAGAGACTTTTATGTTATTAAAGACTTAGTTATGATATCCTGTCTAAGCTCTGTGTTGATGAAATGAAAATGAAATGAAATGAAAATGAAAATCACTTATTGTCACAAGTAGGCATCAAATGAAGTTACTGTGAAAAGCCCCTAGTTGCCACATTCCGGCGCCTGTTCGGGGAGGCTGGTACAGGAATTGAACCGTGCTGCTGGCCTGCCTTGGTCTGCTTTAAAAGCCAGGTCTTTAGCCCTGTGCTAAACCAGCCCCTCGTTAACCAAATACTCGTTAACCGGATAACGTTAACCAAATAATCGCAACCTCCTGAATAACGGGGCCAGGAAAATCTAAACTTCAGACTTTTCTGATCAAACCAGCTCAGAGCCAAGAAATGTTTCTGTTATCAGTTCAGGGGCTGGATTCTCCTAAAATGCGACTATGTCCACATGGCGTAAGAAAGGTGGAGCTATACTCCCGAAATTCATATAAAAAGTTGACCTAATTGAATGCCCTGCACGGGGTTAGCAGGCACCCGGAGTAAATCTCGCAGCTTTAGCTGCAGATTCTGGCACCTGCACTTCAGCTGCCACGCCGTGCTCCATGGCGGACTTGGACCGCGGAGCCACACCGAGAAATGAGCCCTCCCGATCGCCCTTGCACCCAAGCATCTAACCCTGAGGATCTAACTCCCGGCCGCCTATAAGGCCCCCCCCCCCCCCCCCCCCCCCCGATCTCTGATCCCCCTGCCCCCGACCAGGGCGGCCACGGACTGAGTTCACAGCAGCCACACTGGCATCCCAACCGGCAATAGCTGGTTAGTTCCACGCTGTCGGGAACTCGGTTGGTCGGGAGTGGAGGATGCTGGGCGGGCCTCTGGCAATGGGCTCACAGCCGCATGGTGTACTCCGTGGTCACGTCGATTTTGAGGCCCCGGAGAATCGCCAGACTGGCGCTGGGCCCGATTACGGCATGAAACTGGTTTGTGCGGCCCCCGTGCCAAATGCGATTTCAGCACAGAGCTGCGGAGAATCCAGCCCCAGATATTTTTATTTTGCACTCACTTTTCAAATTTTTAGGAAATAACCAACTCAATTAATCACCATCAATTAGCCCCGCAAAAAAATGGGTAAGTTAAAGACAGAAAACAGAAAATTCTGGAGAAACTCAGCAGGTCTGGCAGCATCTGTGGAGGGAGAAACAGTTAACGGGCGTGATTCAGCCGACTGAAGTTAAAGCCCGCTGAATCGTGTGTTTGGTGGCATGATTCTCAGCAGCTGTAGTGCCAAGAAACATCCCGCTGTCCAACGGCACTTTGTCGTTTGGGTGGGGGGGGGGGGTTTCTCCGCCGTGACTGCACTTAGAAATGATTTGCTAGGGCAGCACGGTGGCCTAGTGGTTAGCACAGCTGTCTCACGGCACTGAGGTCCCAGGTTCGATCCCGGCTTTGGGTCACTGTCCGTATGGAGTTTGCACATTCTCCACATGTCTGCGTGGGTTTCGCCCCCACAACCCAAAAATGTGCAGAGTAGGTGGATTGGCCACGCTAAATTGCCCCTTAATTGGAAAAAATAATTGGGTAACCTAAATTTATTTTTAAAAAGAGAGAAAAAGAAATGATTTGCTGCTGACGAGCTGATCTCACCAGCAGGAAAGGCCGTCTGCAGATCAAGGCGCCATTTTGTCCAGCAGGCTTGATTACACTCCCTCCCCCCACCACCTCCACCCCCGCCTTTCAGGCCACCTCTCTGGATCTTTGGACCCCCAACTGTGGGGAGGCCCCCGGCAACCCACCTAATCCCACAAGCCTTCTTTTTGGGAATAGCTCGTGTGAGATTTCAGACCCAGGGTGGAGCCCATTTTTGTGGCTGAGTGATTCACCCATTGAGCTTGGATCCACGCCCGCCGCGATGAGGTTGTTGAATCATGGCCAATGTTTCCAGTTCATACGACCTGTCTTCAGACCTGAAGTAGGGTAGAAATGTAAGGGATTATATAGTTGGAGAGGGGGGTAGGGAGGTGGGGCAGAGGAGAAGATCTGGGATAGATCGGAACAAAGGAGAAATTGGCAAAGATGTCATGGTGCAAGGCAAAGGAGGTGTTAATGGTAGCATTAAAGACTAACAAAGTGCTGATAGTGGCATAATGTTTTACAACACTAGGTTAAAGTTGAACAGGTTTGTTTGGAATCACTAGCTTTCGGAGCGCAGCTCCTTCATCAGGTGGCATAACGGTCAGATAGAATATGCAGTAAGAAGTCTTACAACACCAGGTTGAAGTCCAACAGGTTTGTTTTGAATCACGAGCTTTCGGAGCACAGCTCCTTCCTCAGGTGAATGAAGAGGTGGGTACCACAAACATATATATAGACAAAGTCAAAGATGCAAGACGACACTTTGAATGCGAGTCTTTGCAGGTAATTAAGTCTTTACAGATCGAAACAGAGCAACTGGAGAGAGGGATAATCACGGGTTAAAGAGGTGTGAATTGTCTCAAGCCAGGACAGTTGGTAGGATTTCGCAAGCCCAGGCCAGTTGGGGGGGGGGGGGGGGGGGGGGTTAATGTAATGCGACATGAATCCAAGTTCCTGGTTGAGGCCGTACTCATGTGTGCGGAACTTGGCTATAAGTTTCTGCTCGGCGATTCTCTGTTGCCGCGCGTCCTGAAGGCCACCTTGGAGAACGCTTACTTGGAGATCAGAGGCTGAATGCCCTTGACTGCTGACGTGTTCCCTGACTGGAAGGGAACATTACTGCCTGGCGATCGTCGCACGATGTCTGTTCATCTGTTGTCGCAGCATCTGCGTGGTCTTGCCAATGTACCACGCTTCGGGACATTCTTTCCTGCAGCGTATGAGGTAGACAACATTAGCCGACTCGCACGAGTATGTATCACATACCTGGTGGGTGGTGTTCTCACGTGTAATGGTGGTACCCATGTCAATGATCTGGCACGTCCTGCAGAGATTGCCTTGGCAGGGTTGTGTGGTGTCATGGTCGCTGTTCTGAAGGCTGGGTAGTTTGCTGCAAACAATGGTTTGTTTGAGGTTGTGCGGTTGTTTGAAGGCAAGTAGTGGGGGTGTGGGGATGACCTTGGCAAGATGTTCATCTTCATCGATGACGTGTTGAAGGCTGCGAAGAAGATGTCATAGTATCTCCGCTCCGGGGACGAACTCGATGACAAAGGGTACTCTGTCGGTTGTGTCCCGTGTTTGTCTTCTGAGGAGGTTGGTGTGGGTTTTGCTGTGGCGCATTGGAACTGTTGATCGATGAGTCGAGCGCTATATCCCGTTTGTACGAGGGCATCTTTCGGCATCTGTAGATGTCTATTATGCTCCTCCTCATCTGAGCCTCATTCTTGGACACACTCATCTCCATCAAGGCACTTTGCTTCAGGACTTTGCTTTACCGCAAGCCCACGGATAACCTCACGATGCTCCACTTCTCCAGCTTCCACCCTAAACACATTAAAGAAGCCATCCCTTATGGTCAAGCCCTCCTTATACACAGTATCTGCTCAGACGAGGAGGAGCGTAACTACAGGATGGACGGGGAAGTTCACATCTAAAGTTGTTGAACTCAATGTTGAGTTCATAAGGCTGTAAAATGTCTAATCAGAAAGCGAGGTGTTGTTCCTCCAATGTGTTCTAGGCTTCACTGGAGCATCGTAGCAAGCCAGGGACGGGCATATGGGCATGACAGCAAGATGCTGAGTTGAAACGTCAAGCGACAGGAAGGTTGGGGTTAAGCTTGTGGACGGGGCAAAGGTGTTCCACAAAGCGGTCACGCAGTCTGGGTAGTCAGTTAGCTGCCAAGCATTGTTGAAATTTAAACCAGGGAGCTTGACTCTAATTGAATAAGACATTGCCCTGAGGAATGAGTCAGCCAATGGCTTTCACTTATTTTATTTTGTTGAAACAGGCGCAATACTTGTACATGATCTGTCTGCCTGCACAGAACAGGGCCTCGTGTAGTAAAAATGTAGCTTCCAGCACACACACATGTGCCACAATGCGAGCCCAACTAACAATCTTAAATTTGTTGTCAGTGGAATTCCGAGCACCCTCTCGATTATTGAGCAAAAGTTGTCCAATCACAGAATCTAATGTTGGACACTGTGCTTTGAGATTTGCAAGCATAGACTGGTTAGGTATGGTCTGTACCTGGCCTGTCACAAACAGTGGTTGGCATGTTGTTTGATACGATCCACCAGTCTTTGGAACATATGGTCTGTATACTTAGCATCACACAGGCACTGAAATTCATATGCCACATTACTCATTTGTGTGATAGGCAGCACATCCTTTTGACTTGCCAGCAGCATTCCATTAGTGGCAAATAAAGCTCGTGTTGCTACTACTACAGAGTAGCAGCATGAAACAGCCAGCCTTACCACTTTCTCAAATTGTCTAACAGTTAACTGTCAGTCGCCATCAACTGGTGCATTGTCCATGGCAATGCCTCTACCAACCAGAGTCCACTTGCAAACCAATCAACACTTTCTTCTCATCCAATACAACTTGTTGTTTTCCTATTATACTGGTATTCCTGCGAAAAGTCCTGATGAGTGCATATCAAAAAGCTTTGACATGATTCTTTTACGGCAATACTCAAGTTCTGTATTCCAAACAACTATTATTGGGCAGGAGGCGATTCATTTACCAGATTCTGCTGAATTCTGCAGAACAATATCATAAATCTACAGGGTTGGGTTTGAGTCTCTGCAGCCATTGCTCTTGCTCACTTGTTGTCTTGTCACCTACAGCACAAATTGCAATTCAAACACACACATGCAAACACATATCCCACGGAATAGATTTTTTTTTACTTCAAGGGACTGAACTTTCCTGTATTGGCAGTTTGAATGGATCTTCCGCAGCTACCCGAAAACAAAACCTGCATTCATGACTTTCAGACATTTCTGAATGCTCAAAGATTGATTCTGTGCAATTGTTTATCTATTGCTGATGGAACTGCTGAATCTGGCACATGGCAGATTTTACAGTGGTGGCAGCCAAGGCAAAATAGAATCATACTTATTTGACAAAAAGGCAGAAGAAAATGGCAAATACTGGATGATGACACATTCCACACCAGGGCCTCTGAAATGCCTCCTTTCACCTCAGCTCAGGATGCCCCTTAACCAAGGTGGCAGAGCATTCAAATAAATCCCCCCCCCCCCCCCCCCCGTCCATACGCACTCCCCTCTATTCACCCCCCCTCCATTCTCCCCACTTCCTTCCATTCTACCACCCCCCCTCCATTCTACCACCCCACTCCCCTCCATTCTACTACCCCCTCCCCTACATTCTACTACCCCCGCCCCTCCATTCTACTACCCCTCCCCTCCCCTACATTCTATTACCTCCTCCCCTCCATTCTACTACCACCCTCCCTTCCCCTACATTCTACTACCCCCACCCCTCCATTCTAACACCCCCCTCCCCTCCCCTCAATTCTACTACCCCCTCCCTTCCCCTACACACTACTACCCCCTCCCCTCCATTCTACTAACCACCTCCCCTCCCCTCCATTCTACTACACCCCTCCCCTTCATTCTACCCCCTCGCCTCCCCTCACCTCCATTCCAATAGCCCTCTCCCCACCCCTACATTCTACAATGCCCCGCCCCTCCACACTACCATCCCCCCTCCCTTCCATTCTGCCAACCCCTCCCCTCCATTCTACCAACCACTCCCCTCCCATCCATTCCACACCTTCCCCTCCATTCTACTACCCGCCTCACCTCCCCTCCATTCTACTACCCCTCCCCTCCATTCTCCTAATCCCCTCCCCTCCATTCTACCACTCCTCTCCCTTCATTCTTCCCCACCTCCGCTCCCCTACATTCTGCTACTGCACTCCCCCCCTCCATTCTACCACCTCCCCTCCATTCTATCAGTCCTTCTCCCCTCCCCTCCATTCTACCGTCCACTCCCCTCCATTCTACCGCCCCCTCCCCTCTCCTCTACTGCCCCCTCCCCTCCCCTCCATTGTACCACCCCCTCCCCTCCATTTGACCGCCCCTCCTGTCCAATGTACCAGCCCCCTCCCCTCCCCTCCATTCTACCATCCACTCCCCTCCATTCTACCGCCCCCTCCCCTCTCCTCTACCGCCCCCTCCCCTCCCCTCCATTGTACCACCCCCTCCCCTTCATTTGACCGCCCCTCCTGTCCATTGTACCAGCCCCCTCCCCTCCATTCTACCACCCCTCCTCCCCTCCCCTCCATTCTCCCACCCCTCCTCCCCTCCCCTCCATTCTACCACCCCTCCTCCCCTCCCCTTCATTCTACCACTTCCCTCCCCTCCATTCTACCACCCCCTCCCCTCCATTCTACCACCCTCTCCCCTCCATTCTACCAACCCTCCTCCCCTCCCCTCCATTCTACCACCCCTCCTCCCCTCCCCTCCATTCTACCACCCCTCCTCCCCTCCCCTCCATTCTACCACCCCTCCTCCCCTCCATTCTACCACCCCTCCTCCCCTCCCCTCCATTCTACCACCCCTCCTCCCCTCGATTCCCTCCCCTCCTCTCCTTCCCCCCCCTCCTTTCCCCTCCCCTCCTTACCCCTCCGTCCTTTCCCCTCCCCTCCTTTCCCCTCCCCTCCTATCCCCTCCCTCCTTTCCCCTCCCCACCTCTCGTTTCCCTTTGTTTCCCTTGATTCTTTTTCACACTTTACTGCTCCTCTGTATTCAAGACATGGTTCAAACAGCTGACAATCAGTCCAGGAAACCTTCCATCACTCTCAACTATTCCCCAAATGGAAAGAAAGTGTACTTGAAGATATGCTGTAAAAAAAACCCTGCTCCTTTCACAAACATAATAGGTCCCCATTGCACTGTTTATCTTAATTGTTTCCAATTTTAGTGAAGGATTACCCGTGGAACATTAACTTGCATATTCTCTCCACAGATACTGGTCCATGTTTTGTTTCCACTTACTTGAAATTGCTCTCTACAATTTAAGGGCACACTTGCCGCCAATCTGAACTGGTTTTTGTGCTGCAAATCCATCAACACTAGTTGAGACAGGGTGAAATCCAGATTATTTTTTTTTTTTAAATAATTTTTATTGAAAGAGTTTTTCCATACAAACATTTACCCCTACTAATTTTTAAATTATTTACAACACAATCCCTCTAGGCAAATGTCCCTCCCTCGCCTGCCCTCTCGCGCGCACCAGTCCTTCCCCCCCCCCCCCAGGCAACCTTAACAAACAAGGCAGCCTACAGTTTCAGACATGAGCAGCGAGCAGACTTGCCCGCGTTACAGTCGTGCATGTCCCCCCACGACCCTTGCTGCCCCCCCCTCCCCTCCCCCCCCCTCCCTCCTCCCCCCCCCCCCCCCCCCCCCCCCCCCGGGTTGCTGCTGCCACGACCCCGAACGTCTATCTCTGATCTAAAAAGTCAAGGAAAGGTTGCCACCGCCTGGAGAATCCCTGTACCGACCCTCTCAGGGCAAATTTGATCCTTTCTAGCTGAATATAGCTAGCCATATCGTTAATCCAAGTTTCAACGCTTGGAGGCCTCGCGTCCTTCCATTGAATTAATATCCTTCGTCGAGCCACTAGGGACGCAAAGGCCAGTATTCCGGCCTCCCTAGCCTCCTGTACCCCCGGTTCTACCCCGACCCCAAAGATCGCAAGCCCCCATCCTGGTTTGACCCTGGACCCCACCACCTTCGACACCGTCCTTGCCACCCCCTTCCAGAACCCTTCCAGCACCGGACATGCCCAGAACATATGCACATGGTTCGCTGGGCATCCCAGACATCTGACACACCTGTCCTCACCCCCAAAGAACCGGCTCATCCTTGTCCCCGTCATGTGAGCTCTATGCAGCACCTTAAATTGAATGAGGCTCAGCCTCGCACACGAGGAGGAAGAATTGACCTTCTCCAGTACATCCGCCCACGTCCCGTCTTCTATCTGCTCTCCCAGCTCCCCTTCCCACTTGGCTTTCAGCTCCTCCCCTGATGCTTCTTCCGCCTCCTGCATTATCTTGTAGATGTCTGATATCTTCCCCCCTCCGACCCAGACCCCCAAGAGCACCCTATCACTCGCCCCCTTACTGGGGAGCAGGGGAAACCCCTCCACCTGCCGCCTAGCAAATGCCTTCACTTGTAAATATCTGAACATGTTTCCCGGGGGGAGCTCAAACTTCTCCTCCAGCCCTCCCAGGCTCGCAAACCTCCCCTCTATAAACAGGTCCTTCAGCTGCCGTATGCCCACCCTGTACCAGCTCTGAAATCCCCCGTCGATGTTCCCCGGGATGAATCTATGGTTCCCTCTTATTGGCGCCGCCAATAGACCTCCCATTTCCCCCCTATGTCACCTCCACTGCCCCCATATCTTGAGGGTGGCCGCCACCACCGGGCTCGTGGTGTACCTCGTGGGGGGGAGCGGCCATGGTGCCGTTACTAGGGCCCCCAGGCTTGTGTTGCCACAGGACGCCCTCTCCATTCGTTTCCAAGCTGCCCCCTCCCCTTCCATCATCCACTTGCGCACCATTGACACATTTGCCGCCCAGTAGTACCCCGAAAGATTGGGTAGTGCCAGCCCTCCACTGTCCCTACTCCGCTCCAAAAAGACCCTCCTCACCCTTGGGGTGCCATGCGCCCACACGTAGCTCATGATGCTACTCGTCACCTTTTTGAAGAAGGCCCTAGGGAGGAAGATGGGCAAGCACTGAAATAAAAACAAGAACCTTGGGAGGACCGTCATTTTGATTGACTGCACCCTCCCCGCCAGCGACAACGGTACCATGTCCCACCTCTTAAATTCCTCCTCCATCTGTTCCACCAGCCTGGAAAAGTTCAACTTGTGGAGGGTCCCCCAGTTCCTTGCCACCTGCACCCCTAAGTACCTAAAGCTCTTTCCTGCTCGCTTGAAGGGGAGTCTCCCAATACCCTCTCCCTGGTCCCCCGGGTGTATCACAAAAACCTCGCTTTTGCCCAAATTTAGTTTGTACCCCGAGAAGTCCCCAAACTCTGCTAATAGTTCCATTATCTCCGGCATTCCCCCTTCTGGGTCTGCCACGTACAGCAGTAGATCATCCGCATACAGCGATACTCGATGTTCCTCCCCTCCCCTAGTCAGTCCTCTCCACCCCCCTGAACCCCTCAGTGCCATCGCCAACGGTTCAATCGCCAGTGCGAAAAGTAGGGGGGATAGGGGACATCCCTGCCTGGTCCCTCGGTGGAGCCCGAAATACTCCGACCTCCTCCCGTTTGTCACTACACTCGCCGTCGGGGCCGAGTAGAGCAACTTCACCCACTTAATAAACCCTTCCCCAAACCCAAACCGTTCCAACGTCTCCCACAGGTACTCCCACTCCACCCTATCGAATGCCTTCTCCGCGTCCAGCGCTACCACTATCTCAGCCTCCCCCTCCACTGCCGGCATCATAATTACATTCAGCAATCTCCGCACGTTCGTGTTGAGCTGCCGCCCCTTCACGAACCCCGTCTGGTCCTCATGGATTACCCCTGGCACACAATCCTCTATTCTAGCTGCCAGGATCTTTGCCAGCAACTTGGCATCCACGTTCAGAAGCGAGATAGGCCTGTAGGACCCGCACTGCACGGGGTCTTTATCCCGCTTCAATATCAGGGAGATCAGAGCCTGCGACATTGTCGGGGGCAGAACCCCCCCCTCTCGCGCCTCATTAAAGGCTCGTACCAGTACCGGTCCCACCAAGTCCACATTTTTCTTATAGAATTCCACCGGGAACCCATCTGGCCCCGGCGCCTTCCCCGCTTGCATCTGACCTATTCCCTTGACTAGCTCCTCTAGCCCTATTGGCCACCCCAGCCCTTCTACCAGCCCCTCCTGGACCCTTGGGAACCTCAATTTGTTTAGGAAGTCCTCCATTCTCCCTCTCCTCGTCGGCGGCTCAGACCGATACAACTCCTTGTAAAAATCCCTGAAGACCCCGTTCACTTCTTGCCCCTTCTGCACTACCTTCCCGCCCCTCTCCTTCACTCCCCCAATCTCCCTAGCCGCATCTCGTTTGCGAAGCTGGTGTGCCAGCATCCTGCTCGCCTTTTCCCCATACTCATAGACCGCGCCCTGTGCCCTTCTCCACTGCGTCTCTGCCTTCCTGGTGGTCAGCAGGTCGAACTTGACCTGCAGGCTGCGCCGTTCTCCCAGCAGCCCCTCCTCTGGTGCCTCCGCATATCTCCTATCCACTTCCAACAGCTCCCCCACCAGCCTCTCCCTCTCCTGCCTCTCCTTTCTTTCTCTGTGCGCCCTTATGGAGATCAGCTCTCCCCTGATCACTGCCTTCAGGGCCTCCCAGACCATCCCCACCTGCACCTCACCCGTGTCATTCAAGTCCAGATAGCTCTCAATGCTCTTCCGGACCCTTTTACACACCTCGTCGTCCGCTAACAGCCCCACATCCAGCCGCCACAGCGGGCGCTGGTCCCGCGCCTCCCCCATTTCCACATCCACCCAATGTGGTGCATGATCAGAGATCGCAATGGCCGAGTACTCAGCTTCCCGTACCCTCGGGATCAGCCCCCTGCTCAACACGAAGAAATCGATTCTGGAGTACACTCTATGGACGTGGGAGAAAAAGGAATACTCCCTCGCCCTCGGCCTACCAAACCTCCATGGGTCTACTCCTCCCATCTGCTCCATGTACCCCCTCAGCACTTCTGCCGCTGCCGGCCTCCTATTGGTCCTTGAGCTCGATCTGTCTAGCCCGGGGTCCAGCACTGTGTTAAAGTCCCCCCCCATGATCAAGCCCCCTGCCTCCAGTCCCGGAATGAGGCCCAATAGGTGCCTCATAAAACCCGCGTCATCCCAGTTCGGGGCATATACGTTGACAATCACCACTTTCTCCCCCTGCAGCTTACCCTTCACCATCACATACCTACCCTCCTTATCCGCCACCACCTCCTCCGCCACGAACGACACCCTCTTTCCCACCAGAATCGCCATCCCCCGGTTCTTTGCGTCCAATCCAGAGTGGAACACCTGTCCCACCCACCCCCTTCTCAGGCGAACCTGGTCCACTACCTTCAAATGGGTCTCCTGTAACATTGCTACATCAGCCTTCAGTCCCTTCAGGTGTGAGAATACCCTTGATCTCTTGACCGGCCCATTCAACCCCCTCACGTTCCAAGTGATCAGCCGGGTCGCGGGACGACCCGCCCCCTTCCCCTGCCGATTAGCCATGTCCTGTTCCCTGCTCGCCCCGGGTCGACCCTCCCCTTCTGACCCGCTCCCCATGGCGATGTCCCCCTCCCCCCACCTCTCCAGTCCTCCACTTCCCGTTTCTGGTCTTTTCAGCAGCAACCCGGTGTCCCTCCCTAACCCCCCTCCCCCCCCCCCCCCCCCCCCCCCCCCCCAGGCTAGGACCCCTCCTAGCCGCGATGTACCCTCCATCGTACTCCCGTAAGTCAGCTGGTTCACGCTGACCCGGCTGCTCCTGCCACACTCCGCCTCCCCCCGGCTCGGGGGGGGGGGGGGGGGGGGGGCCTCCCCCCCCCTTGCCACTCCTCCCTGGCCCCGCTCCAGCGCGGGAAAGGTCGCCATTGCTAGCCACGCCCCGCACTCCTCCCCTCCCCCTCCTCTTCCCCGCGCGCGGGAAAACAGAGGAAAGCCCGCGCTTTCGCCCTGCCACACCCCACCCCGCCATCTTCAGTTCCACCCCCGTCCCCGTCCATGCCTGTAAAGAACCCCCCCTAGGAGCCCATATCCCCGATCTGCTCTCCCCCCCGTCCCGCCTCCCCAACTTAACATTATAAATAACAGATAAATAACAAATAACAATGTACTTAACAGTCGCCCTCTACCAAACAGCATAAATAACCATAAATAACCATGAATAACCACAATAACAATAACTAAGGGAAGTTGGCAAAGGGGGAAAAAACATCAGAAGAAAAACCACAGCAAGAGTTCAACATCCAAACAAAGAATTCAGCTGAAAGTACCCGAGCGGCTACGGCCGCCAGGTATCCCCTGGGTCTAATTCGAGTCCAGTTTCTCTTCCTGTACAAAGGCCCACGCCTCCTCTGGGGACTCAAAATAGTGGTGTTGGTTCCTGTAGGTGACCCACAAGCGCACTGGCTGCAGCATTCCGAACCTGATCCGTTTTGCATGTAGCACCGCCTTCGTCCGGTTGTACCGGGCCCGCCGCTTTGCCACCTCCGCACTCCAGTCCTGGTAGACCCTCACCGTCGAATTCTCCCACTTGCTGCTCCTTTCCCTCTTGGCCCACTCCAGCACTCTCTCACGGTCGCTGAGTCGCTGGAACCGCACCAGCACCGCCCTCGGGGGCTCATTTGCTCTTGGCCTCCTAGCCATGACCCTGTAGGCCTCTTCCAGCTCCAGGGGCGAAGGGACGGCCCCTGCCCCCATCAGGGAGCTCAGCATTTCTGCTACATATCCCGGGAGGTCTGACCCCTCCAGGCCTTCTGCCAGGCCCAAGATCCTCAGGTTCTTCCGCCTCATTCGGGTATCCAGCTCCTCAAAACGGCTCTGCCATTTCAGGTGGAGTGCCTCGTGCACCTCTACCTTTCCCACGAGGACCGTGGCCTCCTCCTCCCTCACAGTCATCTCCTGTTGCAGCTCCCGAATCGACGCCTCTTGGGTCGCCTGGGCTCCCATCAGCCTGGTGGTCGTCGCATTCATTGACTCCAAGAGCTCCATTTTCAGCTCCGTAAAGAAGCGCAGGAGAGCGGCCTGCTGCTCCTCCGCCCATTTCCTCCATTCCTCGGGTGCGCCACCGGCCGCCATTTTGGTCTTCTTCCCCCGCTTTTTTTTGGG
The DNA here is from genome assembly GCF_902713615.1 of Scyliorhinus canicula. NCBI lineage: Eukaryota > Metazoa > Chordata > Chondrichthyes > Carcharhiniformes > Scyliorhinidae > Scyliorhinus > Scyliorhinus canicula. The sequence goes on from NC_052150.1 coordinate 78,093,341, forward strand.
AGCTGCTGTTGCTTTCTTTACCACCCCACTCCGGGTACCGACCATAAAGTTGGTCTGGTTCTCTTCAGGGAGCCTTCCCCCACCGGGATTTGTCCTTACAGCGCCGTTGGGGCCCTCCAATCGGCCCGAAAACACCTTTGTAGCAGGAGCAGCCAAACGTGCGACTTAGCTGGTCATAGCCGCAACCGGAAGTCGAAATCCAGATTATTAGCACTTTAATAGCAATTCCTCCCACTAAATAAGCATGTTGCATATTATTATCACAACCACACTTCCATGTTTTACACTGCAATGTTACAGGTACATCAACGTCAATAACTACCTTATAATTTCACAGCAGCAGTCATGTGCGGATATGCATGTTATTGTAATCAAATGCTCCAAGAATCAATTAAGCTCTTACAGATCACACCTTGAAAATTGTTTCTAATTCTAGATTCATTTTCAAACACTGAAGACGATACAGAGAAGGTGAAAGCAACTGATCTCTGACATAAGAAGGCTGAGGTATTAGAAAGGATTGCAAAGTCTTGGATTGTTCATCCTTCAGATGAAGGGGTTGTAATTGACAATTCAGAGATACAAATTGATCCACTCCAATTGCAGTCTCAATGTTACTGCAACGCAGTTTCCCATTCTCACCGGCAATAAACTGGCAATACAAGTCCACTGATTGGGTCCAGCATAATTCTGGAAAGAAACCAGAGGAGACTCCCTGGAAAGGGTATCTATCCTCACATTTAGGCTTGACGCTGCTTGCAGTGTAAGCCCAATGTTGTGTCAACCCAGTTTCAAGAAGTGCTCAGAATGGTCCATTGGGCCACCTTGATACTGTTGCACTTATGCAAAATTGAGCCTGTGTGATTGCACCACTGCACTCTCAAGTCATTTACCTTTTAACTGCAGGAAGAGGAATTCCTCACATATGCCTGTCCATGTGTGCAAAGCATATCTTCTGACGAATGGATCAAAATGTGATAAACAGGTAATGTATGATGCAAACGACTTAGTTTTAATGACCAGTCCGGCAGTAAGCAATATGTTCAAAACATTACTTTGAATAAAGCTACTACAATAGGATAAGGAAGCACAAGTTGCACAGTAAATTTCGAACTGTTGTCTGAAAGTTCTTTGTCATACAATGTGTGACCAACATCTTGAATGGTAGATTGTTGCTGTATGAATGAGCTAATGTGAGTGGAATGGGCTTCGGCATCTCATGATTATGTCCCCTCAGGCTTTGCAGTGTGCACTGAACACTCTTAGCCTCAAAAAGCAAGAGAACAGACTCTCCCAAAGGCAACACAGCACCTCCACCGTCCCAATGTATTTACTTGATGTATATTGTGTGAAATTGAAAACACTTGTTACAACATAGGAAATAGATGCAGGAATAGACTATTTGGCACCTTTGACTCTTCTGCCATTCAGTAAATTCACAATTAGCCTTCAACCACAATAACACCTTCCCACACTGTCCCCCGATCTCTCGACTCCCTCAAAATCTGGCAATCTCCAACTTCAATAACTGAATACCCACAGTTCTCTATATTTTTGTTCATTCATTCATAGGATGTGGGCTTTGTTGGCTAAGCCAGCATTTATTTCCCATCTCTAGTTGCCATTGAGAAGGTGCTGGTGAACTGCCTTCTTGAACTACTGCAATCCATGTGGTGCAGGTACAGCCACATTGCTGTTAGGGAAGGAAGTTCAAGATTTTGACCCAGTGACAGTGAAGGACCGATGGTATATTTCCAAGTCAGGATGATGCGTGCCTTGGAGGGGAACTTCTAGGTGGTACTATTCCCAAGTGCCTTCTAGGTGGCAGTGGTTGGGGTTTGGTGACTATGGAGTCTTGGTCAGTTCCTGCTGTGCATTTTGTATATGGTACACACTGCTACTCTGAGTGGAGTGTGCACACTCCACTCCAGTCGGTGGTGGAGGAAGTGAATGTTTGTGAATGGGGTACTGGTGTTGCTTTGTCCTGGATGGTGTCAAGCTTCTTGAATGTTGTCAGAGCTGCATTGATCCAGGCAAGTTTTGTGCCTTTTCGATGGTGGACAGACTTTGAGGAGTCAGGAGGTGAGTTATCCGCCGCAGGACTCCTTGCCTCTGACCTGCTCTAGTCCAGTTCAGTTTCTGATCAATGGTGACTCGCCAAAATGTTGATAGTGGGGATTCAGTGATGGCAATGCCATTGAATGTCAAAGGGTTATGGTTAGATTCTCTCTCGTTGGAAGAGGTGGTCATTGCCTGGAATGATGCTGAACATTGTGCTGGCATCAACGAACATTCCCATTTCTGACCTTGTGATGGAAGGTCATTGATGAAGCAGCTGAATATTGTAGGACCTAGACACTACCCTGAGGAACTCCTGAAGTGATATGCTGGATCTGGAAAAATTGACTTCCGACAACCACAACCGTTTTCCTTTGTGCTCGGTATGAGTCCGACTAGCAGAGAGCTTTCCCCTGATTCCAATTGACTCCAGTTTTGCTCGGGCTCCTTGATTCCAGACTCAATCAAATGCTGCCTTGATGTCAAGGGCAGTCTTTCTCACCTCACCTCTGGAATCCAGCTCTTTTCTCCATGTTTGAACCAAGGCAGTAATGAGGTCAGGAACTGAGTGACCCTGGCGGAACCCAAACCGAGCGTCACTTTGCTGAGGATTGAGAATAGACTGATGGCATGGTAATTGGCTGGGTTGGGTTCATGCTGCTTTTGTGTACAGGACATGCCTGGGCAATTTCCAAATTGTCAGGTCTATGCCAGTGTTGTAGCTATATTGGAACATCTAGGTTAGGGGCGTGGCAAGTTCTGGAGCACAAATCTTCAGCACTATTACCAGAATATTGTCAGGGCCCATAGTCTTTGCAGTATCCAGTGCCCTCAGCTGTTTCTTGATATCACATAGGATTGAATCAAATTGGCTGAAGAATTGGGTAGACAATTCTAAGGATTCACAACATTTGAGTGAAGAAATTTCTCATCTCAGTCCTCAGTGGCCAGCCTATTATTCTGAGACTATGACCCATACTTCTAGATTCGCCAACCAGGGAAAGCATCCCCCAGCACCTAACCTGCCAAAACGTCTGAAGAATTGTATTTGTCTCAGTGAGTTCACCTGTCATTCTTCCAAAATCTAGGGAATATAAGTCTAGTCTACACAATCTCTTCTCATAGAACAGTTCCTTCATGCCAGAAATCAGTCTGCTCAGATTTGCTTCCACTCACGCTAAGACGAGTGCATACGCCTTACAACAAGGAGACCAAAATGCTCGCAGTGCTCCAGCTGTGGTCTCATCAAGGCCCTTTCTTTAATTTAATAATCCAATCCCGCTATAACAAAGATTAACATACCAGTTACTTTTTTAATTGTTTGCTGTTCCATCGTGTTAACTTTCTGTGATTTATGTACAAGGACATCGAGGTCACTCTAATATATTAATATTTCCCAGTCTTTCACCATTTAAAACTGTTCTACATTTCTATTTTCCCTATGAAGTGAGTATTTTCACATTCCTCCACCTTACATCCCATCTGCCAAATTTTTCCCCAATGTCTTAACCTGGCTAGTTTATTTTGTAATGAAAATAGAAAATACTGGAAATGCTCAGCAGGGCAGGCAGCATCTACAGAGAGAGAAGCAAAGTTCATATTTCTGTGATCTTTCATTAGAACTGGGAAAAACTAGAAATGTCATAGCTGCTGGGGAGTTGAAACTGGGGCGGGGCTGAGGGGTGGGTGAGGGTCGGGAGGGGGGTGTTGAGGCATGGAATAGAACAGAGCTAAGAAGAAACCGGGGCGGGATTCTCTGATAATGGGGCTATGTCCCCGCGAATCACTCTGGACTTTCCTGGAGAAAGTCCAGAGCGATTCTCCGGTTTGAAAGGGTCTTGCAGGGCCTCGGAGTAGTTCTCACAACTCTGGCTGCTGACACGGGGCCCTGCACTTCCGGCCCCGTAAAGGCCCATGGGCGGGATTCTCCGTGCTGCAATCGCGCTCGGCGCTCGGACGGAAAATGGGGCGTCAGACCCGCGATCAGGTCCGGTGCCTTCCCGCGGAATCGCCGCCAATCATGCACAGTCGACGCGGGGGTCATTGAACGAGCCCCCACGGCAATTCTCCCATGACAAATGGCCGAGTTCCAGCCAGCATGGTCGACTCATGGTTCCACCCAGCGGACACTCAGGGCGCGATTCTCCGAAACGGAGAGAAACAGCCGACGCCGAGTGAAACCCGGAGTGTTTCACTCCGGTGTTGGAGGCCGCTCCTCGCCTCCTATTCTCCCCCCCCCCCCACCCCGAGGGAGCTAGGAGCAGCGGTGCGTGAATCTCGGGCGCCAGGCCTTGACGCTTGCGTCAAAGCGGCGCGCCGAGAATGACGCGGCCGGCAGCGCCTAAGTGACGTCAGCCGCGCATGCGCAGGTTGGTGGCTCCAACCCGCGCATGCGCGGTTGTCGTCTTCCCCTCCGCTGCCCCGCAAGACATGGCGGCTTGATCTTGCGGGGCGGCGGAGGGAAAAGAGTGCGTCTCTTAGAGACGCCGGCTTGACGATCGGTGGGCACCGATCACGGGCCAGTCATCTCATGAGCACGCCCGTGGTGTTCGATCCTCTCTCCGCCCCCACAGGCCCCACACTTACCTGTCACACAATGTTCACGCCGGCAGCAACCAGGTGTGGTTGATGCCAGCGTGAACCGGTCGGGTTCGTCAGGCCGCTCGGCCCATCCGGGCCGGAGAATCGCCGGTCGCCGTGAAAAACGGCGAATGGCGATTCTCCAAGCGGCGTGTCGCGGGGTGGGAGAATCGCGGGGGGTGCCAGGGCGGCGTGTCGTGATTCGCCCGGCCCTCCCGCGATTCTCCCTCCCGGCGTGGGGAGCGGAGAATCGCGGCCTCAGAGTGGCAGCTGGGGACTCAGTCCGCGGCCGCCCTGGTGAGGGTTGGGGGGATCCGTCACCGGGGGAAGGGGGCCTCCAGGATGGCCATTCTCGCAATCGGGTGCCACCGATCGGCAGGCGCACGCGATCTGGGGGGCGGTCCCATATTTTTGGGGCCGGCCCGCTGTGTGGGTCCACCATGTTGCACGGACCCGGGGCTAGAAGTGCAGGACCCCATATCAGCAGCCGGAGCTGCAGGACTACTCCGGGACCCTGCTCGCCCCCTTCAAACCGGAGAATTGCTCTGGACTTTCTCCAGGAAAGTCCAGAGTGATTTGGGCCCGTTTTCTCGCAAGCGTGGGGACATAGCCCCATTATCAGAGAATTCCGCCCCAAATCTATGGGGCAGAAGCACTTGATATCACTGCAATTATTTATTGAGTTTTAATGATGAGAAAGCCAGTGGTAGGAAGCACATAGGATTTATTTAAAGTAACCTAACGTCTGCCCACAGCAGTAATTATTTATACGTCACAGTTCTGTTGGGGCAACTAAATGCCGGTCCCTATTCAGCCGGCTTTTATGCTCGTTTTTATGAGACCCAGCCTTCGCCTGTTGCTGGGGAAGCTCGTATTCCAAGAGCCCCATGGGGAGATAAATTACAGTTTCCCCATTTGCATTGTGGGGGTTATTACTTCAGTGATATTCCTAAACTTGAAACTATGATTATTTTTTAAAAATGTAACAAAAATGGCAGGACAGGAGACGTGTTGCAACTGTGGTATGTGGGCACAGTCAGACACCAGTGTGATCCACAGTAACCACATCTGCAGTAAGTGGCTGCAGCCTGAGGAACATGAGGGCATAATTGATGAATTGGACACTGTGATGCATCAGGGAAGATAAGGTTACCAGGAAACTTTGTTTCAAGAGGTAGTCCCACCTTGGAGGTTAAGTGCTTCAGTTTGGTTCGAGCCAGGGACAAGCGGATATCACGATGAGTGAGGCAGATGACGATTTCCGACGACGACCATGGAGTGAGTGGTCGCACATTTCGTGGCTTCCGCTCAAGTGGATTTTTGTGTCCTTCCCCACCGCATGGGAGGCTTTTTGAGTGCAATCTTTATTATTGCTGCAAGTAGGCTTACATTAACACTGCAATGAAGTTATTGGGAAAATCCCCCAGCCGCCACGTCTCCGGTGCCTGTTCGGGTACACAGGGGGACAATTCAGAATGTCCAATTTATTTAACGGCATGTCTTTCAGGACTGTGGGAGGAAACCGGAACACCCGGAGGAAGCCCACGGAGACACAGGGAGAACATGCAAACTCTGCACAGACAGTGACCCAAGCCGAGGATCGAACCTGGGATCCTGGTGCTGTGAAGCAATAGTGCTAGCCGCTGTGCTACCATGCCACTGTGTGTGTGTGAGAGTGCTCAGGGAAGGTCATACTTCTCTGGTGAGATTAGTGTATGGATCAGAGGACGAGGTGTGCCATGAGAAAGAGAGGAGCTGGAGCAGGACCATTTTCGTGGTGCGTTGCAGGTTAAGATGGCGGAGACAAGGGGACAGCGTTGCTCATCTAGTGGTCGACGGAGCAGCTGATGGAGGTTTAAATAATGAGTTCCAGCGGCAGAGGATGGAGGCCTCACAAGACCTAGCTAAGGTGGGGGAGCTGCTCACATCAGCAATTGAGAAAGTGGGGCAGAGACTGGAGGCTCAGGGCCTGGTGATTCAGAAGATGGAGGAGTATGATGGGGCAGATGGCCTCGCTGGCGGCGGAGTTGCGGATGGTGGTGGACAGCTAGAAGAGGCTGAGAGAGAAGTGGGAGGACCTGGGGAATCATTCCAGGCGCAGAATGCGAGGATAGTCGGGATGCCCAAGGGTATCGGGGGGAACGCACGCCGCCAAGTATGTGGCAAGGATGCTGGGGCAATTGGTTGGGGAAGGGGGCCTTTGATTAGCCCCTCAAGGTGGATTGGACATACAGAGTGTTGAGCAGGAGGCCGCGGGTGGGGGAGCCGCCAAGGTCGATGGTGGTGCGGTTGCACTATTTCTTGGACAAGGAAAGGGTTTAGAAATGGATGAGGCAGACCATGAGGTGCACCTGGGAAGGGAGTGGACTGCGGGTCTTAAGGGAGTGAGCTGTGAGGCTGTCCTCTTCAAGAAGGGAGTGAAGTTTGGGGTTTTGTACGCTGCCTGCTTGTGGGTGACAAATCAAAAGCAGGAATTTTATTTTGACTGTCCGCAGGAGGATATGGACTTTATGACAGACCATGAACTGGGAGGAGTGTGTGGACACTGAACTTTGGAGAGGAACTTTGTGTTTATGGTACAATGTTTGGGATGGGTAGTTCGGGGTGGGTTTCGACAGGGGAGTGGTGATGGTGTGTGCCTTTTGTTCTTTTTTATTGGTGGTTGGGAGGAGGAGGTGGTAGGGGTGGACTGGAGAGGTTAAAGGCCTTGGGCAGGGGCCAGCATGCTAGCTGGCGGGCTAGTTAACGGAAGTGAAGTGGGAGGTTGTCAGGAGGCAGACGTGTGGGAGATGGGGGTAGTTCTTTGTTTGGGGGGTAGGGGGAAGGTTGCTGACATGGGTGTGGTTGGTGTGTCTCAGTTGGGGAGGGAGGAATGGCGGGGACATCCGAGGGAGGGTCTGGAGGGATCGTGACACGGGATGGGGGCTGACCCACGGAGGGGTATGGCTGATCGGCAGGGAAAGGGGGTGGGTTCGTTCCCTCCCCCCCCCCCCCCCCCCCTCCCCCGACCAGATTGGTCATGTGGAATGTACGAGTGCTGAATGGGCCAGTTAAACGGTCGCGTGTGCTCATGAGGAGTCTGAATGCGGACGTGGTGTTTTTACAGGAGACGCTCCTGATGTTGGGCGATCAGACTGATCAGGCTGATCAGGCTGAGGAAGAGATGGGTGAGGCAGGTGTTTCACTCGGGGTTGGATATGAAGACGAGCAGGGTGGTAGTGTTGATCAATAAGAGGGTGGCGTTTGAAGTGGGGAGCATTGTGGCCGATCCGAGGGGGCCGTTATGTGGTGGTCGGTGGGAAGGTGGAGAGGTGCCGGCAGTCCTGATTAATGTTTATGCCCCGGATTGGGATGATGTGGATTTTATGAAAAGGGTCTTCGGGAGGTTTCCGGATCTAGATATGCACCGGTTGATTATGGGTGGAGGGTGGGGGTGATTTCAATACGGATATGGATCTGAGCCTGGATCGGTCGAGCCCAAAGTCATTGGGGAGATCAGCAATGGCGAGGGTGCTGTGGGGGTTCATGGGGCGCATTGGGTTGGTGGGGGGGGGGGGAGCGGATCAGTGGAGATTTGGGAGGCCGTGGGCGAAGGAGTTTTCATACTTTTCCGTTTTGCACTGGGTGTATTCCCGGATCACTGCTGGCGGGAATGGCCGACTCAGGGTATACGGCGATCGTTGTCTTTGACCACTTGCCGCACTGGGTGGATTTGCGGATGGTTCAGGGGAGGCCCGATGGCCACAGTGGAGATTAGATGTGGGGCTGCTGGCGGGTGAAGGGGTGTGTGAGCGGGTTCGGGCTGCCACTTGTGGCTATGTGGAGGTGAATGATATGGGGGAGGTCACAGCCGCCAACGTTGCGGGAGGCACTTAAAGCTGTGGTTAGAGGGGAGTTTATTTTGATTCGGGCACATAGGGAGAGGGTGGAGCAGAGGGAGAGGGTGAAGTGGGAGCAGAGGGCAAGGCTGGTTGATGACAGTTTGTGGGTGGATAGGAGATACTCGGTGGCGTCGGACTAAAGATTGTTGAAGGAGAGACAGGGGCTCCAGGTAGAGTTTGGTTTAGTGTCTACAGGGAAGGCAGTGGGGTATTTGCAGAGGGCCAGGTGGCAGTTTACGAGTACGGGGAGAAGGCGAGTAGATTGTTGGCTCATCAGCTGAGGATGCAGGCGGCGGCGAGGGAGATCGGTAGAGTGAGGATGAGAGGGCTAAGATGGTGTTGGGTCTGGAGGGGTGAAGGAACATTTGAGGCCTTTTTTAGGAGGCCCTTTAAGTTGGAGCTTCTGAGCGGGGAAGAGGGGGTGAGGCAGTTCCTGGATAGGTTGGAGTTTCTGGGTGGAAGAGGGGCGGGTTCAGGGCCTGGAGGCCCCAATTGGGTTGAGGGAAGTGATGGATGGCATAGGCGCGATGCAGGCTGGGAAGGCCCCGGGTCCGGATGGGTTCCCAGTCAGGTTTTCGAAAGCGTGAAGGGCAGAGCTGGGCGCACTGCTGGTGAGGGCGTATAATGAGGCAAGCGAGAGGGGGAGCTTTATTTTTTTTTACATAAATTTAGAGTACCCAATTATTTTTTCCCAATTAAAGGGCAATTTAGCATGGCCAATTCACCTACCCTGCACATCTTTTTGGGTTGTGGGGGTGAAGCCCACATCGACACGGGGAGAATGTGCAAACTCCACACGGACAGTGACCCGGAGCCAGGAGGTAGCAGTGTTAACCACTGCGCCACCATGCCACCCTGGGGAGTGGTGGGGGGGGGGGTGGGGAACTGCCTCCTACTATATCACAGGCTTCCATTTTCCTGATTCTCAAATAGACAAGGACCCGGAGCAGTCTGGGTTGTATCACCCGACATCGTTATTGAGTTTTGACGGCAAGGTTTTGCATCGTGGATTGAGGACTGTGTGCCAGGGTTGATTGGGATGGATCAGACGGGTTTTGTGAAAGGACGGCTGCTGTTGCCAAATGTGTGGAGGTTACGTAACGTGATTATGATGTCCTCGGGGGGGGGGGGGGGGGGGGGGGGGGGCAGGATGTAGAGGTAATGATGGCGATGGACGCGGAGAAGGCTTTTGATCACATGGAGTAGACATATTTTTTCGAGGTGCTGGGGCGGTTCGGACAGGGGTTTGTGGATTGGGTCCAGTTGCTGTATAAGGTGCCAGGGGTGAGTGTGCGGATGAAGTGAGTGAGTTTGGGGTATTTTTGGGCTACACCGTGGGATGAGACAGGGGTGCCCGCTCTCCATGTTGCTTTTCGCCTTGGCGATAGAGCCACTGGCAATGGTGCTCAGGGCATTGAGGGATTGAGTGGGGGTGGGGTTTGTTGGGGGGGAGGCGGTTGGTGTCGAGCCAAGGGTTTTGTTGTACACGGATGACCTGTTATATATTTCTGACCCATTGGGCTGCATTGGGGGGATTTTAAGGGAATTTGGCCGGTTCATGGGATGTAAATTGAACATGGAAAAGGGTGAGGTGTTCCCGATTAGTGCTAGGGGGCTCCCGATCAGTGCTAGGGGAAGGAAAGGTTGGGGGAGTTGCCATTCAGAGTGGTCGGGGTGAGCTTTAGACTAATCTGCATCCAGGTGGCACGGAGTTGGGACCAGCTGCATAGGTTGAACTTGGCTCGATTGGTGGAGGAGATGAAGGTGGATTTTAAGAGGTGGGACATTTTGTTATTGTTGCATTGGTGCAGATAATGAAAACGATGGTGCCGCCTAGGATTCTATTCTGTTTCACAATCTCCCCATCTTTGTCCACAAGTCGTTTCTCAGGAAAGTAAATGGGATGATCTCGGAGTTTGTGTGGGCGGGGAAGACCCCGCGGATGTTCTTTTGACATTTTGTATATTTATATATTTGTTGAAAAGTCTTGAATAAAAATATTTTCCCAAAATGAGTGAGGCAGATATGGTGAAATAATAGTTTTCCTCCCCACGAGAATCGCGCCGCACTCTTGCCGTCCTCCCGTTGATTGGCTTGACCTGGGAAAACTTAATCACTGCAAACACTGGGGAACTCCTGAAAAACGCTTCCTCAGAACTGCTCAGCACTTCCAGATCCATGAGAGGGAATGACAGCATGAAAGCCAGTATCGCTTCTCACAAAGGGAACCCTGGCCAGACTGTTGGATTATTGGCTGCAGAGGGGGAAGTCTTTAACCCACAATCCGCGAGCTGGCCCAACAGCAGGGTTCCATTGATTTGATTTTATATATTATTGTCACATGTATTAGTATACAGTAAAAAGTATTGTTTCTTGCATGCTGTACAAGCATTGTATACCGTACATAAGGAAGGAGGGACTGCAGGATATAATGTTACAGTAAGAGCAAGGTGTAGAGAAAAGATCAACTTGATACAAGGTAGGTCCATTCAAAGGTCTGATGGCAGTAGGGAATAACTATTCTTGAGTCGGTTGGTATATGAGCTCACACTTTGGTATCTTTTTCCTGACGGAAGAAGGTGGAAGAGAGTATGTACGGGGTGCGTGGGGTCCTTAATTATGCTGGCTGCCTTTCTGAGACAGCGGGAATTATAGATAGAGTCAGTGGATGGGAGGCTGGTTTGTGTGATGGACTGGGCTACATTCACGACCTTTTGTAATTTCCTGCGGTCTTGGGCAGAGCAGGCTCCATACCAAGCTGTGATACAACCAAAAAGAATGCTTTCTATGGTGCATCTGTAGATGTTGGTGAGGGTTGTAGCTGACATGCCAAATTTCCTTAGTCTTCTGAGAAAGTAGAGTCGTTGGTGGGCTTGCTTAACTACAGTGTTGGCATGGGGGGACCAGGACAGGTTGTTAGTGATCTGTACACCTAAAAACTTCAAGCTCTCGACCCTTTCTACATCGTTCCCATTGATGTAGACGGGGCATGTTCTCCACTACGTTTCCTGAAGTCGATGACAATCTCCTTCGTTTTGTTGACATTGAAGGAGAGATTATTGTCGTCGCACCAGTTCACCAGATTCTCTATCTCATTCCTGTACTCTGTCTCGTCATTGTTTGAAATCCATCCCACTACAGTCGTGCCATCAGCAAATTTGAAAATCGAGTTGGAGGGGAATTTGGCCACACTGTCATAGGTGTATAAGGAGTATTGTAGGGGGCTGAGGACACAGCCTTGTGGGGCACCAGTGTTGAGGATGATCGTGGAGGAGGTGTTGTTGCCTATCTTTATTGATTGTGGCCTGTGGGTTAGAAAGTTCAGGATCCAGTTACAGAGGGAGGAGCCAAGGCCAAGGCCACAGAGTTTGGAGATGGGTTTCGTAGGAATTATGGTGTTGAAGACTGAGCTGTAGTCAATAAATAGGAGACTGACATAGGTGTCTTTGTTATCTAGGTGTTCCAGGTGAGAGTGCAGGGCCATGGAGATGGCATCTGCTGTGGACCTGTTGCAGTGGTCGGCGAACTGTAGTGGACAAGGCAAACCGGAAGGCTGGAGTTGATTCATGCCATGACTAACCTTTCAAAGCACTTCATGATGAAAGATGTCAGCAACACTGGACGATAGTCATCAAGGCATGCTGCTTGGCTTTTTTTTGGTACAGGGATGATGGTCGTCTTCTTGAAGCAGATAGGGACCTCAGATTGTTGTAAAGAGAGGTTGATGATGTCTGCTAATAGCCCTGCCAGCTGATCCGCGCAAGACCTGAGTGCTCGTCCGGGTACCCCATCCGGGCCAGTGGCTTTCAGCGGATTGACCTTCGAGAAGGCTGCTCTGACGCTGCAATGGTGATCTCAGACACAAGATCATCCGAGGCTTCTAGGGTGGAGGGTTTGCTCTTGCTGACCTCTTGTTCAAAGCGTGCATAGAATGGGTTGAGCACATCAGGGAGGGGTGCATTGGAGCCAGTGATTTTACATGCCTTCATCTTGTAGCCCGTTATGTCTTGCAGACCTTGCCATAGATGGCGGGGATCCGTGTGGCTAGCCTGGGACTCGAGCTTGGTCCGGTACTGTCTTTTAGCATCTTTGATGGATTTCTTTAGATCATATCTGGCTTCCTTGCATAGGTCAGGATCGCCTGACTTGAACGCCTCACACCTAGATTACAGCAAGCAGTGGACATCCCTGTTCATCCAGGGTTTCCGGTTGGAAAACAAGCGGATTCGCGTCTTTGGCACACAACTACTCCCAACTGGGAAGTAACAGCTGCCTTGGTGAGTGCCAACTCTCTCCAGAAGTGGGCGGGGCAGCAGTGCAGAAGAAGATGAATGACCTTCTTCACACAGCCAGGTTAGGTCTGCCATCTCCAGTCTCTCACTGCACCCCATCACCCACGACTTCTCTCACGTTCAAGGTGATCTCTCAGCCAGCCATCTTGCGGGTTGCGCATACCCCCCTCACCCTCATGCTGCTCCCGAGTCTGAATGCTGATCCTCACATCCCTGCTCCCATTCCACTCCCACGAATGCCACTCCTCAACTAGCTGAACCGGCAGGACTCCCGCCTACACTCTCCTCATCTGTGTCTCCGGAGGACAAACCCGAGCACAACCAGCGTGAGCGGGCACAGCCACCCGGTGTCATGCGGAGCCTGACCCCATATAATGAAAGAGCCCTTGGGGAGTAGCCAGACCATGCCTGGACTGTTGGTAAAATGGGAACAGCGGGAGGGACATCCGGTGACGGCGGGCGGGAGGCAGCTGCATATTGGAGGGTTCCCACTCAGGAACGGCAGATTCGGGGTCTAACGCCCGGTCCCACGAGTAACAGGAGCGGCAAAAGCAGGGAGAAGGCACAGTGAAGGAAGATGTCGAGAACAAGTAAAAAAACGGCCATGAAAAAATCAGCTGGAATTCCGTCGGGGAGTGGAAAGGTCACCGCGGTGTCGGCAAGAGAAATGGAGGCTGGGGCACGAGGGGAGGCCGCATTGCCCACGGCTGAAGAAATGACGAAGGTGATGGCCGCGGAACTCGAAAGGCAGTTCACAAAACACATGGAGGCAATGAGGAAGGAGATGGGGGCGGTATTGAAAGTGCTGGTGGAGGAGGCGATTGCCCCGGTGAGGGCGGCGGTATTGAGCGCAGTGGCGGAGGTACAGCAGCAAGGTGAGGCGCTGAAGGAAGTGGAAGAGACATTGTTGCAGCACAGGGATCAACTTACCTCGATGGGGAAGGAGATGTGGAAAGTGATAGAGTCCAACAAGGGTCTGCGAGCCAAAATGGACGACTTGGAAAACGGATCCAGGTGACAGAATCTGAGGATTGTGGGTCTTCCCGAAGGAGTGGAAGGCCCAAGACCGACTGAGTATTTTGCCACGATGTTGGCGAAGCTATTGGGGGGGGGGGGGGGGGGGGGTGGGTGATGACCCCTCCCGATATGAACTGGATCGGGCTCATCAGTCGTGGAGGCCTGTACCAAAGGCGAGTGAGCCGCCAAGAATAATGACTCTGTGTTTTCGTAGGTACAGTGTGAAGTAGAAGGTCCTGTGCTGGGCAAATCAGAAGTGGGTCGTGCAGTGGGCTGGAGCTGGTATACGCATATATCAGGACTTTACGGTGGAGCTGGCGAGGAGGCGGGCTGCCTTCAGCCGGGTGAAGAAGGTGCTGTACATCAGTAAGGTGCAGTGCGGCATAGTATACCCCGTGCACTCCATTGGGGGGGGAGGGTGGCCACTCCATGGCTGAGGGCATGACCTCCATGGCTGAGGGCATGACCTCCATGGCTGAGGGCATGACCTCCATGGCTGAGGGTTTTACCTGCATGGTGCAGATGCTGTTGGGAATCCAGGAGTGTCCGTGTCAGAGGATGGTGGGGCTTCTGGATCTCACTCTCTCTGCCCCTCTAACCCATGGAGGAGCACAGTGGCCCCCAAGCACTCAACGGGATGAGGATCAGCAGGAGCACAGCAGGGACCATCCACCCATGGGATCCCAGGGATGTTCAGCCCGCCCTAGCGACCCTGTGAGCAACACACCAAGGAAGGCAGCACTGCAACACCCTTGCTGCTCAAAAGTACATCCAGCCCCTCAAGGCCCAGGTCCCCAAGGGCAACAGGGTGTGGAAGACAGCAAACCACCTCAACCTCAGCTATGAACATGGAACATTGAACATACAATGCAGAAGCAGGCCATTCGGCCCATCAGGTCTGCACCGACCCACCTAAGCCCTCACTTCCACCCTATCCCCGTAACCCAATAACCCCTCCTAACCTCGTTGGTCACTAAGGGCAATTTATCACGGCCAATCCACCTAACCTGCACGTCTTTGGACTGTGTGAAGAAACCGGAGCACCCGGAGGAAACCCACGCAGACACGGGGAGAACGTGCAGACTCCGCACAGACAGTGACCCAACGGGGAATCGAACCTGGGACCCTGGCGCTGTGAAGCCACAGTGCTATGGATCCTGGGCATACACCTAGATGTAGAGTGAAGGTGAGGAAGACTAGGAAACTGTAGCGAAGTGGGCAGGGGTGAACATAGGCAGTAGTTAAGATAGGTCACCACAGTAAATAGGCATTTGTAAATAAGCATCACTTTGTTCACAACCACATTTTCCACCCTGTCATTTCATGGCACCTTGCTCCACAATCCCCATTCACACTCGGCGCTTCATCACTGTGTAGTGTGAGAGTCGCAGAGCTGTGTCTCTCCCAACTCTCACACAGATGACTCTGTGAAGACATGCTGCTGCAGCACCCCGCTTCCTGCCCCAAAGCTGGCATTAATGCTCATTGCAGCCAGTCTTCTCTAGTGATGAGGATGTCATGGGCTGACAAAGTGTAGAGAGGCTGAACCAGCCTGGAGGTGAGTTTGAGTAACACATCAGGGCCCCTGACCTCGAAGGGGGCTGCAGCAAGTGAGAGCTCATCCTGTGTCTCTAAACCCCGTGATCAACCCTTTCCTTAGCAGGCCACGTTCAGCTCTCTGTCAGGCAGGAGTCAGATATATTGCTGAGAACGAGAGGGGCATTGCTCTGTCCTCAATGCAAGTCATTATCCTTCTCCGGCAGACTCCGGCCAATGGCTTTAGTGCCCTGCCCATGGTATCGGGCACCGTCACAGAAACCTACCACTGGCACCACACTAATGCTGAGATAGTAATCCCCACGATTGGAGATATCCTCACCCCTAATCCTGCTCGTCCCCAAACCTAAAGGCTATGAGGACATCCCTAGCTTGACAGCCCAAATGAGCTCTGGCCACGGCCCAAGGTCCTTCCTCCTCCTCTGCAGGTTGCTCCTCGACGCCCTTCTCGACCTCCTCCTTATCTGAGAACATGTGGCGCTCCTCCATCGCCTCCAGATTCAGGTGGTCTCCCTTCTGCAGCGCCAAATTGTGGAAAGTGCAGCAGACCACAATAATACACCCTCCGGGGCAATATTGGAGAGCTCACCCTGATCAGACTGGGCACCGGAACCACATCTTCAGCTGTCCGATTGCCTGCTCCAACAGCATGTGGGATGCTGCATGTTGTACCAAGCCTCCGTCTCTGTAGCAATTGCATTGGCATCATCAGCCACCTCCTTAATGGCTACCTCTTGTCACCGAGGTGCCATCCCTCCAGATACTGGTCTCCTTCAAAGACTTCTGGGATCTGCGAGCGCCTCAAGCTGTACCTGTTGTGGACGCTCCCCAAGAAAGGGACACACACCTGCATGATACGCATGGTATGGTCACAGACGATCTGATGACATGGTGATGGCAGGGTCATGTGGTTGCAGCCTATCAAACCCTGCACTTGAGGCATGCCTGCTGAACGGATAATGGACAGGGTCCTGGAGTCTTGGCTGTCCTGGTCCCGGTCCAAGTTAACATACATGTGGACCGTCACATAGCAGGCACCTGCCACCTCCCTAATCTTTTGCGTGCGGCTGGCTGGGAGATGCCACACAGGTCACTGGTGTTGCCCTGAAACGAACCACTTGCATAGAAGTTCAGAGCAGCATTGAATTTAAGGGCGATGGGAAGTGGGTGTCCTCCCTTCCCATGTGATGCCAGCTCATGCAGGACATGGCAAAGGCGTTTCACTGCCGCTCGAGACAGGCACAGTCTTCTCCGGCACTGTGGCTCCGACATCAGTAAATAATGTCAGAAGACCCTTGGCCGGTAAAGTCTCAAACAGGGCTGTTCCTTCTGTGGTGCTGCTTAATGTTCCTGTGGAAGGAAGGATAAAACTTATAGTTAGAGCCATGCTGTACAAAGGTGGGTGTATGTGTGGGTGTTTATTAAGTGGATCTGTTCTCTTTATAGAGGGCTGCAACGTTAGAAGTAAATAAAAGCCTAGCGAAGGATAAGTTACTGCTTATCAATAGGGGCCACTTCCCAGAGTGAGGGTATTTCCTTTGTTCTTAGTTTTAGCTTAATTAATTGGTGCTGGAGATAGGTAGTGAGAGAGAAGGCAGCTCTCACAGCTCTACTCGAAGCAGTTGGTTTTAGAAGGCTAAAGAGGGAACATTTCTCTCAGCCTTGCTAACGTAAATACTATGGAGTAATGTTTTGAAGAAAACAGGGGCTGGAAACCTAAAGTCCAGCTAATTAAAGAAACCAGAGAAGTATCCAAGAATTCTGGAGTTAACAGAACAGAGGGAACTGGGAACCAGAACAGATTAGTGTTCAGCAAAGTCACAGAGAGTTGAAAAGGCATTGGATTGCGAGAGGCCAGAAAGATATTTGCAATAGTGCTAAGGTGTGTGAGAAATTACTACAGTTTGGGAGACATTATTAAAATAATTGTGGAAACCAGTGCCTGGACCTTGAAGTTTGTGTAAAAGCCTTTCAGACAAAGGAAACCTGATGGAAGAGGTGTAAAACCTGAAAGTGAAACCTTGGTGGAGCAGCGGAGGGAAAGCATAATTTAAAAGACGATTTGAAAGTGTGACTTTTGAAAGCAGAATTTGAAATCATTCGTGTGGAAGCCGGAGTTCAGTGAACGCTGGTATTCACTTGGGTTCAGAGAGGAATGTGTCGAACCACAATCACATTTTGTGCTTATAAGGGACTTTGTGTGTCAATGAGATCATTGTATTTTAAGATGTACTTTGTAATCCATGTTAATCTTACAATATGTGTGTAATTGTCCAGGTAAAGAGGGGTGGGGGGGGGGGTAAATGAGCACTGTACAATAATCCATTTTTTCCCATTCTTAATAATGTTTTACTCCTTGTAGTTCAAACTAATTAATGGTCCAATGACTCAGTTGCTCCACATTTTATAAAAAAAGTAGAAGTTTCAGGGCAGGATTCTCCATTTCTCGGACTCAGCGTTGACGTCAACACAGAATTCATGGCCTTTCACGACAGAAAAACTGGCGCCACACCTGTACCGGTTCCACTACTATTAAGGGGCTAGCACCGGTGCCACGTGGAACACAATCAATTCCAATGAAAATCAGTACAGGATTCACCTGGTCCGTAATTGACACTCGGGAGGCTGACAAGCTGCAGCCGCACATACCCATTACACTCCCCACACACACTTACCCCAGCCAAAAAGATGGAGCTGATTGTTCTGGAGCACACCCATACAGCTGAAGGGACGGCTGGGGCCAGAGGACACTTAGTGGGGTGTCCTGGGGGGGACACCTTAGCAACCTGTGGCACTAAGTTCAAAGTGGGCTGCTAGCCGTGTGCGCAGCTCCATGACTATCTTGCCGTCCCCGTCCACCCCGACCTCACAGCCCACCTCCAGGCCATCCCCACTACTCTCCCCGGCCCTGGCAGAAGCTCCCTGGCCAGCAGCACAACTGTCAGCAAACTGTAAAGCACAAGTGAACCGTGCCATTGGGAACTCGGCCCATCGGAGGCAGAGAATCGCAGAGGCCTGGAGAATACCGGATCAGGCCCACTAATTATATGCAAACGGGTCTACCGTACTTGTGATCTGGAGAACGCATTGACGCCACTGTCGAGGTGCTCGAGCAGTGCGATTTGGCGTCAAATTGGCGCCTGTTGCGACTTTGGTGTCGGAACCGATTCTCCGTCCAATCTCCTTTCCCGATTTTGGCGTCGGCTAACGGAGAATCCTACCCACGGTCTTTTGAGCCACAGTAATATTCATTTTTCAAAATAAATTTAGAGTGCCCAATTCATTTTTTCCAATTAAGGGGTAATTGAGCGTGGCCAATCCACCTACCCTGCACATCTTTGGGTTGTGGGGGTGAAACCCACGCAAACACGGGGAGAATGTGCAAACGCCTAACGGACAGTGACCCAGGGCCGGGATCAAACCTGGGACCTCGGCGCCGTGAGGCAGCAATGCTAACCACTGAGCCACCATGCTGCCCTAGCCACAGTTATATTCTGGGATCATCCCATGCACTTGGAACACAAACTGGGATCGTAACACAGGGTAGAAGTTAAAAGGATATTCATCCTCATTGGGCAATCTGAAATGCTGTAAAATAAGGAGTAGCCCAGTTAAGAGAGAAGCTTATTTTCTCAGAGAATCATTAATCTTTGGTATTCTCTATTCCAGACAGCAGTGTAGGCTCAGTCATTCGGAGCTAGACAGCACTTTGGGCTTCAAGGGAGTCAAGAGTTATGGTGGGGGGACAGGCAGAATAGTGGAGCTAGGGCCACAGTTAGATCAACCATGACCTAATTGAATGGCAGAGGAGGTTCGAGAGGCCAAATGGTCTACTCCATTTGTTATTTTTTATTTCTTATGTTCTCATATTATGTGCCAGCTTGAAACAGAGGTCTACCAGGGCAGTCCTGTTTGTAGACCTTAGATTAGGTCAAAGCAGAATTTCTATGGAGAAGTTGAGGTCAGTGGCAGTCTGCAAACAATGGCTTGATGTTCAGGGGTAGGGTCTTGGTCCAGGAGGAAGTAAGCAAAAATGTGAGAGAGTTGGCATTCAGCCTCTGCCAGTTAGAGGTCAA
Organism: Scyliorhinus canicula; assembly: GCF_902713615.1. Taxonomy (NCBI): domain Eukaryota; kingdom Metazoa; phylum Chordata; class Chondrichthyes; order Carcharhiniformes; family Scyliorhinidae; genus Scyliorhinus; species Scyliorhinus canicula. The sequence continues at coordinate 78,112,802 of NC_052150.1, forward strand.
TACATCAGACAACGGACGTCCGATGACGGCGGGCGAGAGGCGGCCGCGCAGCGGAGGGCTCCCGATCGGGAACGGCATTTTCGGGGCTTTAAGCCTGGTCCCAGGGCCCACGGAGGTGTCAAAGGCACGGAGGAGGCACAGCAGAAGAAGATGTCCAGGATCAGCAAGAAAACGACCGTTAAAAAAGCAGCTGAGGGCCCGTCGGGGAGTAGAGAGGTCACCACGGGGTCATCAGGGAAAAAGGAGGCTGGAGCGCCAGGGAAGGCCGCATTACTGAAGGCTGAAGAAATAATTAAGGTAATTGCTGCAGAATTCGAAAGGCAGTTTACAAAACACCTGGAGGCGATGAGGAAGGAGATGAGGGAGGTTTTGAGTGTGCTGGTGGAGGAGGCGATTTCCCCGGTGACGACGGCAGTGGCGGGTGCAATGGCGGATGTGCGGGTGCAAGGTGAGGCGCTGAAGGTAGTGGAGGAGACGGTGGCGCAGCACGGTGATCAACTTACCTCGATGGGGAAGGAGATGCGGAAGGTAATGGAGGTGAAAAAGGATCTGCGAGGAAAATTGTAAGACCTGGAAAACAGGTCCAGGCGACAGAATTTGAGGATTGTGGGGCTGCCCAAAGCAGTTGAAGGGCTGAGGCCGACGGAGTATTTTGCCGCTATGCTGGCGAAACTATTGTGTCAGGGGGAGGATCCCTCCCGATATGAACTGGATCGGGCTCATCGGTCGGGAAGGCCTGTACCAAAGGCGGGTGAGCTGCCAAGAGTAGTGACTTTGTGCTTCCGTAGGTACAGTGTGAAGGAGAAGGTCCTGTGCTGGGCCAAGCAGAAGAGGGTAGTGCAGTGGGCTGGAGCTGCTATACGTGTATACCAGGACTTTGCGGTGGAGCTGGCGAGGAGGCGGGCTGCTTTCAACCGGGTGAAGAGGGCACTGCACATTAGCAAGGTGCAGTGCGGCATTGTATATCCAGCGAAGCTGAGGGTGATTTATAAGCTCAAGGACTTTTATTTTGGAACGGCGGAAGCAGCGGAGGAGTTTGCGAAGGCAGAAGGACTGTGGCAGAACTGAGAAATTGAGAAATGGCCATGTGCCAATGTAACCTCAGGACCGTATTTTCTTCTTTTTTGTCTCTTCTTTTTTGTTTCACTGCGTCTGGGTGTATGGGCTAAAGGAGCCAACGGTGTATATATTTGGACAAGATAAGTAATGGGGCTTGCATTCGAAGTGAGGGCTCTTTGGGGTGCAGGTGGATATGCAGGGTGTGTGTGCTAAAAGGGGATTTCTGGGCTTTCCTAGGGCCGGGCAAGGGGGAAAGGGACCCGGACAGGGGCCTCCGTGTTGGCCGCTTTAAACCGGCCAGTCAACGGGAGTGAGGTGGGGGGGAGGGGCTGCGGCCATCGGAGCCTGGCAGAACAGGGTCCGAGTGGTCTAGCCGGAGTGGAAAGTTGGAGGGAAGGAGTTTTACAAGAGGCAGTGGACGGGAGGAGCTGGAGGGGAGGGGTGGGGGGGGGGGGGGGGGGGGGGGTGGTTTACAACTCTTGGGTATCACATACGGTACTCTTTCAGAGGTTAGACAGCGTTGAGTGTGGGGGGAGTAGGGGGAGGAGAGTGGACTCTAGGGTGATAATGGGCGGTCCCGGACCCCTTTCTCTCTTTCTCCTTTGTTTTATGTTTCCACCATGGGAGGGTTTGTTTTATTGGATGCATAGGGTGGTGGGAGGATGGGATCATTGTTATTGTTAAGGGGATTGACTTTGTATTTGTTATCGTTTTCTGTTTGGGGGTGGGGTGTGAATTTAGGAGCAAAATGTGAAAATGGAGAATAAAAACTTTTAAAAAAAACACATCAGACAATAGCACCACTTTTGTCAACAGATTTGATGGCAATGTGAAGTTTGGACCTAAGAGAATTGATTTCTGCAAGCTGAGAGAGATAGTTTACAATGAGTGAGGACAACCGAGAAACTGAGACAGTTGGTGGCATCATGTCAGTTTATGAAATGATCAAGAGAGGGTAAGAGGCTAGAGGGAAATGTCCAGGTAGAGAGAGGTTACTCGATTTGGACTGAAGTGTCCGCTGTGTGGGAAAGTCATCTGGCAAAGGAGTGGATGTGGAGGCAAAGGATAGCTCAAAATCATGTCCAAATCAGTGTTCATTCAGGTGGGGACGAGCAGCTGAGGCATTTGCGAAGGACACATCATTCAGGAGTGGACATGGGGAGGTCAGAGGCTACTATGAATACAAAGGTGAGATTGGAAGAATGATAGAGTCAGAGGGAAGGGAAAGGATGAGCCAGATGGGTTTCAGTACACATGAGTTGGTAACGTTTTAGATCTTCACTCTGGAAAAAAACCCAAAACCCATTACAGCGGTGGATGAGTCGAAGGATGAAATGAACGTGTGGACCAGGACAAACTTGTGATAGAGTGAGACAGTGCTGCTGAAAAAAAAGAGGTCCAAGCCAGTGGCGGACTGGGTCTAAAAATATTGGTTGCCAGGAGACAAAGGGGGCCCACCCACAACTACAATGCTATCACTTAATTTTCATAACGAATAAATAACATTTTCAAAAATTACATATGGAAAAAAGGGTACAATTAAAGTTTTTGTGGAAAAAATGTGTATTTTTTTAAAAATCACATCAAGGGATGTCCTCGAATCTATTGTCAGGACTTCAGCAAGCCATGTTCTGTCTTACTACTGTGAGACTGGATGATTCTTTTAGGGCTTTAGCAGAAGTGGGGTTGCAAAATTGTTCGGTTGCATTGTGATGGCATTACAGGACAGACTTACATTTTTGTACCAGCTTTCATGACAGCACAAGTTCTTTACAACGAAGGAAATTCATTTGAAGTGTCCTCACTGTTAACGTAGGAATGTTAATTTGGGACATTTCTTTAGCATAGCCATAACTGCACATTGGAGATTAGGTTTGATAGCACTCCCAGCTGTGCATGTGGCGGTGCGTGACATTGAATGCGATCTTTGAATGTGGCGAGAACAGCGGTTTGAGGAATGTCCAGCAGATAATCATGGGTGGGTCAGAGAAATGAAAGGAGGAATTTCACTTGGAATTCAATGGAATCGTTTCGAGCTGGAGGAAAGAAATGTGGCACTGAAAGCGGGTTTCAGTAATACCTGATCAAACACACGAAGGGAAATAGAAAGCAATGAAGGTGAAAAGGTAGATGAGACAAAGTTTGAGAGAGAACAGAATGTCTTCACAGTAGGCATTCCTGGAAAAGAAGTGGCAGTGAGTTAAACACGTATACATAAGCAAAAGAGAGCGGATGCTGGAAATCTGCAAGATACATGGGAAATCATGGGAATACTCAGGAGGTCTCACTTTCCTCTGGCACCTTTCTGTACAGGAGCGGGAGATACAACACTTTTCTTTTTACCTCCTCCCTCCTCTTACCATCTAAGGTCCCCAAACACACCTTCCAGTTGAAGCTGCAATTTACTTGTACTCCTTTCAATTTCATATGCAGTATTTGCTGCTCACGGGATCTTGGTCCTCTCTACAACTGGGATACAATAAGTAGATTGGGCTGCCACTTTGTGGAATACCTCCAGTCAATCCACCAGTGTGACCCCTGAACTGGTTGCCTGACGTTTTAATTGTCCACTTTGCTCTCAGTCTGACCATTCTGTCCTTGGCCTCCAAAACTGTTCCACTGACATTCAACACAAGCTCGAGGTACAAGCTCCTTGTCTTTCGACTGGGCCAACTATTCACAATCTTGCTATTCAGACCTCCTCTAGATACAGCTTTTGTTTCTTGTCCCACTACCATTCCCTTTGACCTTACACCATGAAACCTTTTGACACTTAACCTCTGCCATCCACCCTATCACATACCTCCCCTTTTGTTCACCTTACCACACAAGTGGGGTTACTGGGTTACGGGGATAGGATGGGGGTGTGGGCTTATGTAGAGTGCTCTTTCCAAGGGCCGGTGCAGACTCAATGGGCTGGATGGCCTCCTTCTGCACTGTAAGTTCTATGATTCAACATCCCTTTTTACTTTATCAAAACCTATTATATTTCTAACTTTTCTCAGTTTCAATAAAGGCTCACGGACCTAAAACGTTATCTGTTTCCTCTCCACAAAGGGTGCCAGACCTGCTGAATATTACCATAATTTCCTGTTTTTATTATGGATTTCCAGCATTCACAATATTTAGCTTTAAAATCCTTTTGCAGCCTCTTTGCATCCTTATCATGGCTGACATTCCCACCTACCTTTGTATTGTTAGCAAACTTAGATACATTTACACTTACCTAAATAATTGATATAGATTGTAAATAGATGAGGGCCTGATCATTTTGCTTCCCCACTGGATACAGCCTGTCAGCCTAAAAATTACCTGTTTATTCCGAATCATTGTTTTCAGTCTATTACCCAAATTTCAACCCATGCCAATACCACAATATAATGGGCCTTCATTTTATATACTGCCCTCTCTTGTGGCACCTTTTTGATTGTTCTTTCGAAAGCCAAATGCATTACATCTACTTTATCAGTCTACTAGTTACAACTTTATCTGTCCGACTAGTTACAACTTCAAAAATTTCTAATTTCTAAGACTTTCCATGTGCTTATTGTCATGGTTCTAATCATAGACTGGTGCTGGTTCAGCACACTTGGCTCGACAGCTGGTTCATGATGCAGAGCAACGCTGGTTCAATTCTCATACGGGCTGAGGTTATTCATGAAGGCCCCACCTTCTCAACTTCTCCTGAGGTATGGTGATCCTCAGGTTAAATCACCACCTGTTAGCTCTCCCTCTCAAAGGGGAAAGCAGCCTATGGTCATCTGGGACTATGGCAACTTTACCTTTAATAATAGACTCTAGCATTTTCCCACCAGATTGTCAGACTAACTAGTCTATAGTTCCCTCTTTTATTTCCCTACACTTTCTTGAGTAGTGGGATTATGTTTTCTACGTTTCAACCCATGAGGACCCTTCTGCAACCTAGGGAATCGTGAACGATCCAAACCAATGCGTCCTCTATTTCTGTAGCCATTTCTTTTAATGTCTTAGGTTGAAGGACATCAAGTCTGGGGATCAGTATTAAATTTCTCCAATGTTAATTCTTTACTAATGCCAATATCCTTAGGTTGCTGATTTTTACTCAGCCCTTGGTTCCCCATTACTTCCAGAATGTTTTTGCTCGCTTATACTGAGAAGACAAATACAAAGTATTTGTTTGGTGTCACTGCCGTTTCCGTTTTTAAAAAATATTTTTATACAAACAAAATGTTTCAATGTTACAAAAATAACCCCAACCCAATGCACACTATCCCAACCAAATATAATACCAATACTCCCTCCCCACAACCCCTGCTGGCCCCATCCACCCACACAAACAAGACCCTAATGAACTAACCAACCTCCCTTCCCCCACAATAGCTGATGGTAACCAGCTCCCTAAAAAAGGAAATGAACGGCTGCCACCTTGAGTAAAACCCATTCAACGACCCACTTATCGCATACTTGATCTTCTCCAGGTGCAGGAATTCCATCAGATCCCCTAACCAGGCCGAAGGCATCACTGGAGACCTCCACCCAAGCAGGACTCATCTCCAAGTGAGGCGCAGGCCAAGACATCTGCCTCCGTCCCCGTCTGCTGCAATGGCGAATCCGACACTCCAGAAATAGCCACCAACAGGCACAGCTCCAGCTTCACATCCAGAATTCCTGGTATTGTTCCAAAGAAGAGGTCCCAAAGATTAACAAGCTTGGGGCAAGACCTAAACATGTGCGTGTGGTTCGCCAGCCCCCTGGAGCACCACTCACACGCCCGGCCCCCTGGAGCACCACTCACACCCCCGGCCCCCTGGAGCGCCACTCACACCCCCGGCACCCTGGAGCGCCACTCACACGCCCGGCCCCCTGGAGCGCCACTCACACCCCCGGCACCCTGGAGCGCCACTCACACCCCCGGCCCCCTGGAGCGCCACTCACACCCCCGGCACCCTGGAGCACCACTCACACCCCCGGCCCCCTGGAGTACCACTCACACCCCCGGCCCCCTGGAGCACCACTCACACCCCCGGCCCCCTGGAGTACCACTCACACCCCCGGCCCCCTGGAGCACCACTCACACCCCCGGCCCCCTGGAGCACCACTCACACCCCCGGCCCCCTGGAGTACCACTCACACCCCCGGCCCCCTGGAGCACCACTCACACCCCCGGCCCCCTGGAGCACCACTCACACCGCCGGCCCCCTGGAACACCACTCCAGCCTGAGAAGAACCCGCTCATACGTGCCCTGGTCTACCTTTAACTACCAGACATAACCTTGCACTCTAGGAAGTGTAGTTAACCCTATGAAGAGCCTCACTCCACACCACCTCTCAGAGACTAAACTCAGCTTGTCCTCTCACTTCCTCTTTTCTTCTTCCAGTGATGCCTGCTATGTCACTAACATCTTTCCATAAATGTCTGAGAAACTTCCCTCCCCTAGCTCATCGAAGGACAGAACCCTATTCATTAATGAGGGCGCCGGCACCCGAGGAAACTAAGGAGGTTCCTTACACATCACATCACATATCTGAAAGTATCTAAATGCATTCCCTCGCAGGACCTGGATCTTCTCCCAAATCTCATCGAGACCGACAAACCTGCCCTCCAGGAACTAATGCCGAAACCTCTCTATCCCCTCATCCTCCCAGGCCCTGAATGTTGAGTCTCGCCCAGATTGTGCAAACCCATGGTTCCTACTAATCAGCGGTAACAACGACACAGAGCTTAATTTAAAATGCTGCCTAAATTGATTCTAAATCCTCAAAGAGGCTGTTGCCACTGAGCTCAATGAAAATGTCACGCAAGAGAATGGGAGTGGAGAAGTAACAAGGAAGCGCAAAATTGTTCAAATGCATCAAGCCTCCTTCAACCGCTCTCATATAGAATCTGAGTCCTTAAACCATCCCCACACCTTTTCAATGTTTGCCACCCAGTAATAACACAGCAGATTTGGTAGTGCCAATCCCCCCAATTGTCTATCCCTTTGCGGAAATGCCCTGGGAATCCAAGGGGTCTTACCCACCCAAACAAGAGTAGATATTAACTTATTGACCCTACCAGGGTGGCACCCTGGCACAGTGGTTAGAACTGCTGCCTCACGGCATCGACGACCCAGATTCACTGTCCGTGTGGAGTTTGCACATTCTCCCCGCGTCTGTGTGGGTCTCTCCCCCACAACCCAAAGATGTGTAGGGTAGGTGGATTGGCCACACTAAATTGCCCCTTAATTGGGAAAAATAAATGTTTTTAAACATATTAATCCTACCAAAGAAAGCCTTAGAAAGAAATGGCAGGAGACACTGGAACAGAAACAGAAACCTACGGAGAATATTAATCTTCATCATCTGTACTGTTCCCGCCAAAGTCTGAGGAAGGGCATCCCACCTCTTCAAATTAGCCTTCACCCATCCACCAGACTAGCCAAGTTCAGTTTATGGAGCGAGGCTCAATCATGGGCTACCCAAATTCCCAGATATCGCAAACAAGTTCTGCCGGGCTAATGATAGTTTTCCCAGATCCGTCGCCCTCCCCAGGGGGTTCACCGGAAAATCTTCACTCTTCCCCAGGTTTACCTTACACCTGAAAAGGAGCCAAACTCCCTGACCCCCTCCATTATCACCCCCACATTGTAGAGTGGGTCCGTGGTGTATAACCCACATTACCCACATATAGGGAAACCCTTGTTCCCTCCCTCCACGCTTTACCCCCTCCAACTGGTGGGTGGGCTCAACATAATCGCCAGCAAATCCATCGCTGAGGCAAACAACAATGGAGATAATGGATACCCTTGCCTTGTACCACTTTACAGTTGAAAGTACCCAAGCTCAGGGCATTAGTAGACTATCGTAATGGGGGCCCTGTACAAAAGCCTAATACAAGATATAAACTTTGGCCCAAAGGCAAAACGCCCCAAAATCTCGAAAAGGTACCCCCAAGCAGCCCTGTCAAATGCTTTCTCCGTGTCAATCAAAATAATAACCTCTGACTCGGTCACTGAGGAAGGCGACAACACCACATTCAACAATCTTCTAATATTTGCCGAGAACTGCCGGCTCTTAACAGATTCTGTCTGCACCTCCAAAATCACCCCTGGCAGGCACGGCTCCATATGAGTTGCCAGCAACTTAGCATCAGAAACTCAGCAAACAAATCAGTCAATATGACTCACTCTCTGTGGGCTCCTTATCCTTTTTCAGAATCAAAGAAATCGATGCCTGGGCCAGCATGGCCTGTAACACCGTCCAGGATAGAGAATCATTGAACACATCCCGCAGAGGTGGAGCCAGTATACCAGTAAACTATTTATAAGATTCAATAGGGGATCTGTCCAGACCCAGTGCCTTACCCATTTGCATTAAACAAATACAATTCATGATCTCCTGTACAATCAGCACCTCCAGCTCCGGCCTTCTCTCCTGTTCCACCTCCGGAAAGGTCAACCCATCTAAAAATTGGAGCATTATCGAATCCTCCTCCAGAGGCCCAGATATATATAGCCCACGGTAAAAGGCCACAAACACCTTGTTAACCTTCTCTGGGGCAGAAACCAAACTGCCACCCGAGTCTCTAACCTGAAATGTGTCCTGCGAGGCAGCATGCCTCCTTAACGCAGCTGGCTCACCGCATTCTCCAACAATCAAAATCCATCTGCTATTTCTTTCTCTCTGCCAAAAGCTCCGATGTTGGGGCAAATGGGTTCTGGCGGTCCACCTCAATGATGGAATCCACCAGTCTCTGCCTCTCCACCTTCCCAGATCTATCCCTATGCGCATTGTACAAAATTATCTCACCACCTTCAGTGCTTCCCAGAGCGTGGAAGGCGAAACCGCCTCATTCTCGTAACACTACATATACTCCCCAATAGCAGAGGAGTCCCACTCGCAAAATCCCTTATCAGCGAGCAACGCCGTGTCCAACCTCCACGGGGGTCGGTGAGGGCAGCCCGGCTCCAACAACAGGTCCACATAATGTGGAGCGTGATCCGATATCACAATCGCCGAGCACCACCCCTAAACACAGACAAACCTGCCAAGAACCGAACTCCCACTTCCCTCTTCCCCTGCCCCAAATGAAACAAAAACAAAAAACCTAAGCTCATTACCTTGAAGAACAAAATAAACCTCCCGAAGGTAACCAGCTGCAGTCATCTCCCCCTCTCCACTCCCGTTAGCTGGCTATACTGCTAGCAGGGTGACTCCCACTCAAGGTAAACATCCAAGTCCTTCACTCATTGAATCACAATCAACTCCCCTACCCATAACCAACTTTAAAACAACACATTATTGGAAGAACAGCAAAAACGAACGACACTCAAATCCCCTCCCCCAACCATTTCCAAAAATACAATAAACAACCCCCAACTTGGACCAGATGCAACCCCCACCAACAAGCCCCATAACAACACAGTGTCCACCCCCACTTCATTCCACATGAAATAATACAAATGCTGCAGAACTTAACAATAAATAAACAACAAAGCTCATAGTCCACAGACACTTCAGTTCCTTCCCCAGATAACAAAGTAATTCGCCTCCTCTGACCCATCAAAATAATACTCCATATCCCTGTAGGTGACCCGAAGACATGCCGGGTACGACATCACAAATCACACATTGTTCTTATAGTACGCAGCTTTGGTCTTATTCAATGCCGCATGCCTTCTTGCCAGCTCTGCACCAACATCCTGGCATATAATGATTGCATGACCTTCCCAACTACCATCTCGATGGTCCTTCACCAATCTCATTTCCAACTCTTTGTCCAGGTACCTTTAGAACCTGACAATGAATGTCTGTGGTGGCTCACCTGATCTGGGCTTCTGCATCAATGATCGATGGGCCTGGTCCAACTCAGGAGGCGTTGAAAAGATTCCCTCCCCCACCAACCTTCTAAACATCATGGAGATGTAATCCATGGTGTTTGTACATTCCAAGCCCTACAGCAGTCCAACAATTTTTAAATCCTGCCATCTGGAGCGATTCTCCAAATCATCAACCTTGGCCTTTAACGCCTTCCGCTCCTCTGCCAACTGCACCATCTCTGCCTCCAAAGAGACAATGCGATCGCTATGATCATTAAGCACCAACTCCCCCTTCTTGATCGTTGCCCACTGTACCCCTATCCATTGCTTCAACCTGTCCAAGGATGCCTGAACAGATGCTGCAGCCCCTCAATCACCTTCGCCATATCCTCAGTTACCAACTGTCGCTACTTCCGAAATTCACCAGTTACGAAGTCCACCAACTTCTCGGTCGACCACTGAGAGGGCAGTGACGCCACAGAGAACTCCGTATTTTCCCCACTTCAGAGGCTTGAGGATCTTCTGAACCCAACAAGGAATCCTTAACCCAAGAGAAAATGATGGAAAATCTCAGCATGTCGGGCAGCATCTGCAGGGAGAGAAAAGAGCTAACGTTTCGAGACCAGATGACCCTTTGTCAAAGCAAGGAAGCCTAGCCTGACTTCTGCCCTGTGTTGTTCCCTCCAGGCATCATTCGCAAGACGGCAACTTATTCTAACATACTGCACCAATTTCTTCCCAAAAATCACCCATTAACCAAGCAGAAAGGGCCAAAAAAAACAAATAACCAGGCAGGAGCCACCATGTGTATGACTATTCACCTCATAATCGCTACTGGAGGTTGTCACTGCTGTATTCTTAATACCCCTTACAATTGCACCTATTTTTGCTTCTGAGGAACCTATGCTTATTTTTCTAATCTCTTCTTTTTTACATACGGATAGAAGTCTGTTTTCTTTCCAATTAAGGGGCAATTTAGCATAGCCAATGCACCTACCCTGCACATCTTTGGATTGTGGGTGTGAGATCCATGCAGACACGGGGAGAATGTGCAAACTCCACACAGACAGTGACCCGGGGCCAGGATGAATGAAAAATGAAAATGAAAATCGCTTATTGTCACGAGTAGGCTTCAATGAAGTTACTGTGAAAAGCCCCTAGTCGCCACATTCCGGCGCCTGTCCGGGGAGGCTGGTACGGGAATCGAACCGTGCTGCTGGCCTGCCTTGGTCTGCTTTAAAAGCCAGCGATTTAGCCTGGTGAGCTAAACCAGCCCCATTGATTGAACCTGGGTCTCAGCACTGTGAGGCAGCAGTGCTAACCACTGTGCCTCCTTGGCGCCCCTGCAATCTGGTTTTATGTCTTGCTCATTTACGCTTTTTTCCTATTTTCTCACACTTCAGCAATTTCTTTGTCATCCTTTGCAGAGTTTCAAAATCCTCTCAATCATCCCACTTACAATTCTGCTTGGAAACATTACAAGCTTCTTTAATCTAGTACTTTCTGTAACTCCTCTTGTTAGCCATGATTAGATTACTTTTCCTGTTGGTTCTTTATTCCTTAAGGCAATGTATCATTGCAAGTTATAAACTAATACTTAATTTTTTTGCCGCTGCTCATGTGCCATCACATCTTAAAATCTACTTTCCCAATATGCCCCCCACATAATAAACACGGCTTATTTTGTTTAGCTTTAAAACCCTAGTTTCATATGAAAGTACAAGCTCTCAGTAAAAAATTCTACTATATTATGATTACTGTTCTCCCAGAGACTTGTTATATACAAAGTTATTAATTAACCCTTTCTCATTACACAAAACTACATCCAAAATGTTCACTAGTTGCCTGCTTGACATTCTGATCTCAAAGACAATCTTGAACGCAGTCCCCACATTACTGCAATTTTGGTTTGCAGTCTTTGTGAAGATTTAAATCATCCACGATTGCTCCATTTCCTGTGTTCCATGCACCGTTAATTTAAAATTTAACTCAGACTTATACAGTACCTTTAATATGTCCCAAGACACTTCAAGGAGTGTTTCGAAGTTAAAGTTGGCACAAAAGCCACACAAACAGATAGGACAGGTGACATAAAGATTGGCCAAAGAGGATGATTTTAAGATTGCCTTCCAGAAAGAAAGACAGCTAGTGAGTCGTAGATGTTTAAGAAGAGAATTCCAGAGTCTATATAATATAATATAAAGTCTAGGCATCTTAAGGCATAGCCACCAATGGTAGATCTTAAAACTTGAGGAAGCTCAAGAGGCCAGAATTAGACAAGAGCAGATATCTTTGTGAAATGTACAGCTGGAACAGGTTACAAAATTAGGCAACGGTGAGGACAGGGAGGAGTTTAAAAACAATTTTTAAAATGTAATTTTAAAATTGAAGTGTTGCTTGGCTAGAATCCAATGGAGGTCAGTGGGAGTAGGGGTGATAGATGAACGGGATGCCGTTCAAGTTAAGATTGATACAGTAGCGGACCAGACCTCAATGCACATAGAAAACTGTACAAGAAACCCCAACTATTTTGTAATTTGTAAACTGTGAGGAAGGATACTTCATCCCCAGGGGTAATTCCACTGATAAACAGGGATTTAAAAAAATATTAAAACACACTTTATTCTTAACCTAGGACCAACTACATTGACATCACTGAAAACAGCTTACAATTAACAGTTAAACAATTCTCAACAATGCAAGGAAACATTTCAACTTATAACTTATTGCTTCCATATCTCCAATTAAGCAATGGTCAAAAGCCACTTGCAAATAAAGTTAACAAACACAGGTATATTTGCTGTTCTCTGTGTGGAGAGTTGTTTTCAGCAAAGGAGAGACTCAGACACGAGCTGCAATTTCATCTGTGTAGAGAGTTGCATTCATCAAAGGAGAAAGACCCTTTCTGACACAAACTGCAATTCCTTCTGTCTTTTGCAGACTAATAGCTAAACTGCCTTCTACAGTCCTGGCTCCTCCCATTAATTATATTATCTCTCGCACACTAACTGTCTTATAACCATCTTACTAAGGCTAAACACAACCCCACAATTATCTTAATATAGGGCACCTTCTTTCTATAAGCAGAAGTCCATAGGTAAACAATTAAATGGTTATGGGTGACACGGTGGTGCAGTGGTTAGCACTGCTGCCTCACAGCGCTAAGGACCCGGGTTTGATCCCAGCCCCGGGTCACTGACCATGTGGAGCTTGCATATTCTCCCTGTGTCTGCGTGGGTGTCACCCCCACAAACCAAACGATGTGCAGGGTAGGTGAATTGGCCACGCTAAATTGCCCCTTAATTGGAAAAACAATTTGATACTCTAAAAAAAATTTAAAACAATTAAATGGTTATAATCAATGATTATCCCACATTTACAACATCTTAGTTTCACCTTTTGCAGACACGCCACCTGCCTATATGTTAAACTACGATTCATAAAAATATTATTGAAACAGATATATAATAGTATATAATATATATATATAATTTCCAACATTCATCACAGGATATGACAGCAACGTTCTGAATTACCTCATGTTTATGGAGAGTGGAGGGCAGGAGTTTGCCTGGAGTGTGTTGGAATGGTCAAGTTCAAAGGTAACAAAGGCAGGGATAAGTGTCAGCAGCAAATGAACTGAATCAGAGATAAGTCAAGTGATGCTATGGATATAGAAATAGACAGTCACAGTGATGGCACAGAAGTGGTTAGAAGCTCGGTTCAGAGAAATATGGTGCTAAGCTTGTGAACAGTTGGGCTCACCCTCAGATTGTTGCCAGGGAACTGGATGATGTCAGTGTTTGTGACGGGAACCAAAGATTTTAGTTTCAGTTGATCCATTGTCAGCCTTCTTGGCCTGTCTGTAGTCTTTGACATGTCTGACTGCATCATCCTCTTCAAAAACCTTTGCACAGTCATCCAGCTGGGTGGAGCTGCACACATCTGGTTCCATTCTTATTTATATAATTGTAGCCAGATAATGAGTTGGACTGCCCTCTTCGCACTCTTGTATCTTCACCTCTGTTGTCACTTTTCAACCACATCTGTATAATGGTTTTTAAATCAACCTCATTCATTTCTGGCTGAGTTATTGACTCAAGTATATTGTGATACATGCTTAATGCATTCAACCATAGTGTGTTCAGCCTTAATCTTTTTCAGTTTTTCTTTTATGTCACCCTAGTCACTAAGGTCCCACTACCACTGGCCAGCTCTCTATCTCTTCCTGACATACTGTAGTCGGTTGATTTTTACACAAAAAGCTACTTCACTCCTCTTTTATACATCCTCAACAAATCTGAAGAATTTGTATGGGCTTGAAACAATTAACTCTGTTTCTCTTTTGGCAGATGCTGCCAGACTTACTGAGCATAGCAATATTTTTCTCTTTGTTTCAGATTTTCAGCATCTGCAGTATTTTGCTTTTACTCAACAATTCTCTTATTGCTTTTGAATGACCCTTTCCTGGATCCTCCAACATCCACCCCACCCCCCACCCCTAGCTCCCTTCAGTAATTTAAAACATGATCAACTATAACTATCTATTGTACTTCAATTATGCTCAGAAACCAAGTTAGTCATTTTTTGTTGTTTCATGCCATCTAAACCCTACAATGAGTTAGAGTTTCTTTCAGGCCACTCCCTCAGGTAAATACTATATACCAGCTTGATAGCACAGTTCAAATACTGATTGGCACTCAGGGCTAGGAAAAGATATTCACTACAACCTCACACGTGGATACAAATTATGCACGGATAATAGAAAAAAAAAGATATTTTGGATTTATGTCCTTTTGAAAGTAAAATATACATCATAATGAATAATCTGTCCACCATAATAACTCAATTTATTTTCAAAGGGCATGTGTAGATCAGATGATAAAGTTTATGAACTCACTCAGATCGCATTTATAACGCTAGCTTTTATTCCTACCCACTTATCATTGACTGTAATAGTGGACGTTTGCATAAATCTTACATATTTGCACAGTATGATTTTAAAATCAACTATATACACAGTAAATACTAACATGTATATACAGAATATGACTTGTTATATGCAAATTGCTTTCAAATTACTTCAAAGTAGTTCTCAGTGGTTAGCAATGATGTTTTCTTCAATGTGCAAAACTAACTTTGAAGTTGAAGGTCTGGGTGGAAGATTATTATAAACGTTTGGATTTTATCCCCAAAAGAATAGGCCTGAAACGTTTATAGGTAAATAATTTGCAAACTGCAAAAAAATTCAACATGCCATTTCAGTTGATCACCAGTTAATATCTCTAAACGGTGTATATTAAACCGAATGCTCCATCTATCTAAATACCATCGATTTCCCTAAGAGCTCAATGCAGCATCAGTACCTGTTGTTTAATATTTCTCTCCTGGTCTTGTCGATGACCACAATTCTGAGACAGTCGAAATAAGAGGAAAATATATCTTTTTTAAAGCTATTTGTTGTTGCAAAAGCGGCACAACAAGATGTTTTTGATGTGTTATGTTCTACGAGTCAGAGTCCCAGTGAGAGCAATCCAGGCGCCTCGCTCAAGCGAGAACAGCAGTTTAGATTGTGGAAAACCCCAGATTTAAAAAGTAGCATCTTCTCTATTCCTCCTGCAGTCTACTCAACTCAAAGCGAAACTTTTATGTCTTCTTTATAACTGGCAAGACAGGGAGCCGAACACGGCGGCCAAATCCAGCACTAGCAGGATAACTATATAAGAGTGACCAGACTATTAGTCGCTTATCATAATTTTCAACCGGAGACATTTGACATTAAACCTGCATTCATTGCATGGTCGGGTGCTGATCGGGGGCTCTCGTTGATCATATGGGACGGACTGAACGCGAGCCTGAGAACAGTCATTCACATTTAGTGCATTTGAAACAATGGCTATTATAAAAGACTGGCACTTGTTATGTATTTGTTGGCGGTTAATTGGGGGATTGTGCAAGTTTCAAGAACGAAGTCAGGGGAAAGCTTGATTTTCAGAAGTGATTGGAATCCCCATCTTTTGAAGTAAATATTTAATTTGCCCGAAGGTTTGATTTGCTTATTCAATTATTACATTCTTGTTTGCACTTTTAGCTGAAGGGGCAGCATTTACAGCATTGGACAGAAGTTGCCAACCGACAGGCAGATTATAGCCTTTGGAAATTGGTGTGTGCCCAATATCGGAAATGTCCAGCACAAGGGTCGAACGGCATTCGATGATAACGTGTTCTGAATGGCAGAGCTTGTTACCAAAGCTTAATCCCGCTGCCACATGACAAGGCATCTCCAGCCTGGATTTCTAGCAGATCGGGTCATCCACTTTTATTATTTAATCTTGTGCATTGATTTAGCGCCAGCTAGGAATACAATTCTTGCTGAAAGGGTGCTAAGAATGAGCTTCTGCAAAGGATATATGTATAATACCCGTAGTAAACATTCACTTAGTTCTTCATTTTGCTGTATCCGTCTCAATATTTGTAGACTTACCGTCAAAAGCTTTACATGTAGTTTTACGTTGGTAGAAAAGTTTTGCTCATGACCATGTTGTTCCTGTACAGCTTCCATCATGACGCTGTGATGATAAATACAGATCTCGGGCTAATTGATAACGGGACTATCGAAACGGATCCCAGATGCACAGCAATGCCGCAAGAAGTGTTTCCCCCATTCATTTCACAATGGGCGAAGACTTGCTTCTTTCTCTGAACATCAACGGAACGAAAAAATAATTTATTTCTTATTCTGTTTCACTTCGAAGCAATTTCTCTTCATTTTGCAGGGAATGTTTTTGAAGATGTGATCTTATGTCAGTAAATGGCAGGGCGTGCGTGTGAACTGTGTGGTTGTGTGAAATATCGCTGAATACTGTGCATATGATTTGCCATTCTGGCTGATATCGATTTCCCTTCCCCATACTTCCTGGTATTAACTGCGAAAATTATGTTTAAACAAACGGTCAATAGTATTGGATTTGGAAATTTTACATTAATGTTACAGGACAAGAGAAAGGCCGAGCCGGTGGCCGTATGTAAATATCTATAAACACATGCTCACCAACATCAAAGAAATCATAGAATAAATTGCACATCTTCAATGAGTAAATGGAAAAAGTTCAGCCGCACTGCAAACATGTCATCTTCATCAATGTGTTGAAGGCAAGGCGTTGGATACAAGCGAGCGTCGAGTTTGTTTGAATATTTCTACTTTTAATAAGTAACGTGTGTCGACAAGAGAGATTGAATATGAATGGGTGCTGATTTGTAATGTGCTTCGGCTTCTCAAAATTTCTGTAACTGGATGCTCTTGATTATTTCCAATGCACATGTTAAACTCGACTGTTGTTTCCCAATGCAAAATATTAGATATCACGCTAGAGAGAGCAGCTCTGGCATTGCTATCTTCATGGCCTCTTAAAATGATGAATTGGCCCTTACAAACCTGAAGTACGTTTGTTTAACCTTATGGGCAAAACTATCAAAAGGTCAAAACTTGGATTGTCCTGTGAATAGACTCAGTTAATTATTTCGAAACAAATTGCTGTCTTTTGGTGCAGAATAAAACTGTACTTACTGCATAGTTCATGCGTGTTGTTATTACAGTGAACGTGCAAAAGCAAGACGCGTTCATTGTTTTTACAACAGGTTCTGGGCAAAGGCAGCGACTGCCTAAGTGAATCAAACAATGTCAACCTGAAGTTGATAATGATTGAAACCGTTTGAAACGAGGCCCCCAACAAAAATTCCCGAATTCCTTTTGCCTTAATCCACACAATCCGCGGAGACAGTTGGGAATCTCTTCCTGAGATGTTTATCCGAACTTTCTTCATCTGGTCCCAAGACCATGTGAGAGCTCACTTTTGAAACTGTTTAAATATAAACTTAAATTAATTTGTGAACTTTGCGTTATTGGGAAAAAAGAAAAACAGCTGCTTTCTGTAAACTCTGTAACTATGCTTTGATAACCCAAATCTTGATAGGTCTGTGCCCCGTGTTCAGTTTCAATTTATACTGCCTGTTTCCAGATGATGCTCTTTTGACATATATATTTTGTCCACAACCATATGTAGTATTAGTAAGTGAAATGTATTCCTCCCCCATTCAATATCATAAATACCCCCTCCGTCGTCTTTTGTGTGCAATTCACTTTAAACTTTTCTTCATCCCGTCAAAATGCCTTAGCTAGTGTACTTGCAGTGGCGATTGATGATTTGATTATTTTAGATAGAGGTCGTTCACTGCATTTGCAGCATGATTGTGTCGCCTTCAGAAAACATTGACTAGTTCACTGTAGTTCACTTTTATATGAGATCGATTCAATATGAGCTGATATTCAGATTGCAAAGCTAATAGAGACTTGCCTTAATAGCGGCTTTGAATATTGTTCAACGCTTTACAGAAACGTATACAGTAATATGTATACCTCATGCGGAAATCTCATCGCTGCTCCGCGCGTTGCAAGTACAGAAAATTCTGGCGAAGATTTCAGAATTTTAGTAACCGCGAAAAATGTACCGACACTAAACATTCGGAAACCGATAGGCTGGGGAAATTGGTCCCAGAAAGATATGTAAACGTTTCTGACAACTTTTTTAAAGCAATCTATTAGGGTTTCATTGTAGGTTGTTGCTGGAAGCTTTATGAATACTAAATAGCCCTGGATTGCAATGCGATTTGCCATCTTTCAACGAAGTAAATCGTTATATTAAAACAATATCAACGGACACAAGTCTCGTTTAGTGCTGCAACAGTGGCTGACCATTTCTGACTCCGTTCTGTCATAAAACTAAACCCAGTATCGATTAGGACGTCAATGTTTATGGAGAAGATTACTCGGAACGTGACCTGTCATTAGAATGGGACAATAAAGTATAATTAAATATTCATTTATTCAGTGATAGAATGAACTTTGACCTCAAACAAGGATAACAATTTGCTTAATACCCTGCATTTTGGTGTAGATTTTGAGAGGGTTTTTTTGTAATTATGTGTCCTTTGCTTACACGATGTGGCTGGTGTAAGGAAATTGTCTGGAGTTTGCAATTGGGCTCACCTCGAGCGAAAACGGGAGGACTCATTTGGAAATGACCCCAACACTGAATTAATTTCGGCTTGAACTTTGGGTGAACTGGAAATTAAAGAAGGCTGGGCAGGCAGAGTGGAACTGTTTCTTAGCTGTGGATTTTCCAGTCAGCCTTTCACGCTGAGTAAATATTGATCAGCTTTAGTCTGATTGCCCTGGAGGAAAATGCAGTCTCCACATTGGAAGAGGTAAATCCAAGAGGGTGATCGCTCGAATGGAATGGACGTTGCGAGCGATCTCTCACTTTATGGTGAGCAATTCCTGCTAAATCGCTGGGTTTTAAAAAAAAATCAGCTCCGAAAAAGACAACCGTGCACCTGATAGATCAAATAAAGAACATGTTTCCCAGAGGTAATGGATTGTCAACTGGCTCGTACAAGGGGTGGACAGTGGGGTCAGAAGAAGCCCAAACAAATCAAACTCATCAAATTCAGTGTTAGATTTTAGATAATTGAACCAGTTTTACACAGGATATTACGGCGAGTTTCGATTGTCACTACGATTCTTTCCGAGCATAAATTCCATCTCAATTTGAAAGTGTAGTTAAGATCTGGTCTTGTGTTGCCAGTAAATCATAATTGAGCTTATGGCCACATTTCTCCTTTGGTACATTTTTTAAAAACCTTTCACCTTCCAAGATATGATGTCGTTGTTTAGTTGTATAAAAACGTGAGGGCGATCATTTTTAACGCGTTGTATCTGCAATTAAATTTGATAAATGGGAACTGATCGGTACATGAATTGATGAGATCCGAAAAGGGGAGCGAGAAACTGTTTTCCTTTTTCTACAGAGTGGTGTTGAATGTTTATAGTAGCGAGGACTGTGATCTGCAGAGTGAGAAAGCAAATGGATTCCAGGGCGATTGGAGTTTACACCTAAACACCAGCAACAGATGGTGAGGCATTATATCCTAT
The DNA here is from genome assembly GCF_902713615.1 of Scyliorhinus canicula. Classification (NCBI taxonomy): domain Eukaryota; kingdom Metazoa; phylum Chordata; class Chondrichthyes; order Carcharhiniformes; family Scyliorhinidae; genus Scyliorhinus; species Scyliorhinus canicula. The sequence continues at coordinate 78,132,629 of NC_052150.1, forward strand.
GTAATAGCGGAGACCTTGAGATTCAATAATATCTGACACAAATGCTTTGTAATAGTTTGTATAAAGGCCCCTGACAACTCTAATTGAGCTTCTAGAAATTAACTCCTGCACAAAATCTAAAATGTTCTACTTCGAGACTTCTATTTTCAGAGATTTAGATCCATTTCAGTTTCTAAGTTACACCTAAAAAATACTTCAATGGGGCCTCCGTGAAAGGCACGGTATACATGCTAATGTTTCTTGTTGCCTTTTATCTGAAGTTGTCTTACTGTTTCTTTTCATATTTTAAACTCTAGGTGTCCTTAATGTATTGCAATTAAGAGAGTGGATGGCGAACTGAACATCCACTCCAATAGTCAGGAAAGAATCAAACGCGTGTGTAGAAAATATAATGCTTAGCTGTTTCCGAGTTTTGACTTTGCCCAGTTTCCTTTGGTAAATAGAAAGTGATACTGGAAACGCTGAGTATCAAATAAGACAGAAGTTAGAGGTTTCTTTGAAGTTCTCTTGCATCGACTACCATCTTCCAAAGGCAGACAGCTCTATAGCAAACGTCTCCCTTGATATGGCCGCCTTGCCCTAAAACACCATCGACTTTTGCTATTGACACCAAACTGCATCTAATCATGTTGATTCTGAAGTAAATGCCAGTGACATTCTGGTCACGCGGCGTCAGCGGTTTGCTAACTCAATGCGATATGAGGAGATTAGTTTAGTTCAGAATGTTGATTTGATAATCCTGCACATTTATTTCGTTATTTTATATTCCGCTAAACCCGAGTATAGTTATGTAAAATCAGTAAATGATTTGTTGCTAAATCTGAAGCAAAGCTCGTTGATGACAATGACTCGTTGGGAGAGGCGCTTTGTTTACGTATATGTAAATAAGCCATTCAAGGTGAAAAGGTCAGTGTTTAGATCTACTGTGTGCAGCATTTAACATTGCTTTAAAGACTTCTTTAAAGACCCGCAGGTATTTGCTATGAGCAGAAAACTTGCCCCATTTGCCTTTTTATTCAACTTGCTTGAAGCAGCCAGCATTAACCTCACTGAAGCCGGGCGATCTTCGCTCTGTCTTCCTGCCTTATCTGTAAAACTCTGAAATGAGTTTTAGTGTGTATGATGTAAAAGGTTCTGAAGGGAAAACAAGTGTGAAACATAGTGTGAGTCTGCAAGGTAATAGCGAGGGAAGAGAGAGGGCCACACACTTGATGGTCATAGAGAAGCGCAGCATTTTAATAGAATTTATTATTTGGACCCGTAAATTCTGTTCTGGATTTCCGCCACAGAAAATCTCAGAACTGATTCAAATCACGTGCTGATTGTACATTACATCTAGTCACACAGTAGAACTGATAAAACTCAGTAATGGGTAGGTACACACTGACAGCATTGCACCATGCAACATTTGAGACAAAAACCACAAGGAAAACAATCGTTTGGCTATAAATTACATTAACAGGTAGCTCATGACATCAAGTCCAACAGATATCGGAGTAAACGTGATCATTTTGAGGTATTTTAACAAGGTACTACTGCTGGTCTTAAGACAAACCACGTACTTTTGGGAGGGGGATACATATTTCATATCGTTCAAATTTGACATAGCCCAGTGCAAAGAGGTATCCGATAATTCCTGTACATACAACCTTCCACAGTTTAAGGAGAGCGCCCCTGTTTGCTCAGCTTACCTTTCTGCAAGTACAAGAGACTCTCACTTACACTTCCATTCATTGATCACATTTTGCTTATAAAAATTCTACATCTATATCATATAATGGTCGCTTGACCCTGACTTTCAGTATTATTATTTTTTAGAAAATACTTGTTAAAAAGATAAAACTCTTGACAAAATATATACAACCAGCGCAGCTTACAATATATATGCAACACATTAAATTAATATAGGACAATAATATTGTACAATAGTTGGTTCTTAGTGTAAACACTTCTATAATAGTGCATCTCTGCTTCGCTTAGAGATTGCCAGATCATTTTTCTCCTCCTCCCCCCCCCCCCCCCCCCAACAAAATAAGTTTATTTTGGTTTGTTTCCGGGTTTTTTAGATCGCATTACACTTTTCCCTTCTAACTTCAAACGACTCGCAAATGAAATGCTTCCCACTCTGGGATTGTTTTGGAAATGTCTCATCCTGAAGTGTGTGTAGTTTCTGAGGTAGGTGACGATGGGGAGGGAGTCGATGAGGTAGATTTATCTGAGGTGTCTTCTGTGGTCGCTTCACTCCCAGGTGTTGCCGGGGAAGTTGAGGTAAGACCCTCCTTTTCCCGCTTCTTCTGCTTCATCCGCCGGTTCTGGAACCAGATTTTTACCTGCGTTTCGTTGAGCTGAAGAGCAGCAGAAATCTCAACTCGCCTGGCCCGGGTCAAGTACTTGTTGAAGTGGAACTCCTTCTCCAGCTCCGTCAGTTGTTTGGTGGTGAAGTTGGTTCTCACCGTGTTTGGCTGGCCGGCAAAACCAAACTCCCCAGCCTTTCCTAAATCAGGAGGGGGACAAAAAAGCAGGTAAGTGGAAGGGGATCTAAAGGATAGAATGCGACAACTGCTTGTGACTGCTGGGCTAGTTTCACTGCATTGATAATCAATCATTACCGTTTCAGTAGCTTAGAAATGGCTTGTCAGAAAAGCCTACAAGGATTACTCTACAACTGCTACATGCCACCAGCGAGTTGATGTTTAAATTATGCTTCACATCGTGCTGATAAGACTGGAAGGAAGGGATAGATCAAAGGGCAATATAAACGAAAGGTAAGGCCATCAAATCACCTTGAACAACGGACAACAGATTAAGATTTTTTTTTAACCTGGAGTCTGACGCACTTTATAATCACTTTTCCAAACGCACTTGCTACTGTCGGTTTTAGACCTTACAGTTAGTTACCTGTAGAAAGGAATTTACCTGGAAACTAAAATTTACCTGTCTTTGGAGGATTCCTCTTCACTTTCATCCAATCGAAAGTCTGTGCTGGGGAAGGGGTCTCAGCAGACGGGGGGCAGCAGGCTTCCTGGTGACTGCCATGGACGGGTGACAGAGGGTGACAACCCGCAGCGAGGGCTAAACTCTGCTGATCTTGTCCGTAAGAGTGGTGGGCATATTGGCCTGGTCCCACCATCCCGCCATAGCTGTGGTTATGAGGGCTGATAGCTGAGGCAATGTTTCCAGGGTAGACAGCAGGAGCACACTGTTGGTAGCCTCCGCTGCCATCCGTCTCTTGATTCAATGAGTAATGACTGTAGCCTGTGTTAAAGCTCTGGGCTGGGTATCCTGCCCCACAATTGGGGTGGGCACTGTAGGAAATGCCCAAGTTGTTGTGATGTGTATAGCTAGCATGGTGATGAGGAGGAGGAGGAGGTGCGCCTATTTGGACACTTCTGCTCACGATATAGCGGTCATCAGCGCTGCAGTTATTATTATTAACGGCACAAGACTGATAAGTTGTAATTCCTGGATCTACATGGTAACTTCTGGAAGAGCAGGTCCCACTTTCTCCGTTAATGATGGAATAGTCTAGAAAGGAGTTCATCCTTGCATTGTCCATCTGTCACTGGGGTAACCAGCATATAAAGTGACAGTCTACCAACCTGGATGGACCGTGCCAACTTGCCCACTTCCTCAATGGGGCTGAAAGAAAATGATATCAATATACAGTGAAGTGTCGCCACGTGACCAGACCCGTCCAATCGCGGGCTTGCCTGCGAAGTTTGCATGCTTTTGCTGGTGATCGATGACTGTTTTAGTGGCATTTAAATTACAAACGCTCTTCCATCAAGGTTACGCGCATTATTCGCCCACAAGTGCATTATACTTCAAAGCATGCCCGGCAGAATGCCGCAGGAATGTGTTCTAGATGCACGCACTGCTCCTCTTTCGGATCTGCAAAGGCACGAGAGTAACCGCGGCTCGCGCGGCCACAATGGGGAGAATATCCCGTCTGCTTCCGCACAGCAGCAGCTTCTCGCTCAGGTAAGAGCAGCCGCTGCATTAAATGCCGAACAGCCGGAACCTTGAAAAGAGTTCTAGGAATGGCCTTACTCCACTATGAAAAGGGAATCCATGTTCCTCTGTAGTGTCTCTGCTGTAGCACTGTATGTGTGTGTCGTCTCTCTCTCTCTCTCTCTCTCTCCCCACCCCCCTCCCAAGCTTAGCTGGGTGATACTTAGGCCGGGAAAAGCTATGCAAAGCGAATTGGTTGTGTGTGAGGCCACTGTGCACTTTGCTGAAAGACAATGCAGGTAACTTTGGCACAGTTAGATTTTGTTCAGGACGGAGATAGCTTGTGCGTGTTAGAAACTGATTATACTCCAATCAGTGCAACCTAGCTCGAAAGACGACCCTCAAAACAAAAGGGCGAGATGATTGATTGGACTAAGGGGTTTCTGATGCGAAGATTTGTATTTAAGCAGAATGTGATGTGGTGCGAGCTTGCAAAAGGAGGCGCCATGCCTTCACTGTGCAAGACTGTCACAAGGAAGCACGCAACAGCCTATCAAGGCCTGGCCTTTGCCTGTCCTCAGGTTTCTCGCTATTGGCATGGAAATGAGCCGCCTCTTCAATCGAACACAGGCTGGCGGCTGCATCCCCTCACTATAGGGCTACAGGCAGCCAAAGAGTCTTCTATATTATATTGGCTGCCTGCCTATTTATTCTGCTTACAGCGGGAATCAGGGTTTTTTTTTCCACACAGATATGAATAATAACTCCCCTTGGCTGGGACATAATGTAACCAAACGTGGTCGATTGGAAGGCGCTGCCGCCCATCTGTCAGCTTCCTGTAGAGCCCCCTTAGAGCAGTCCAGGGCTGCTGGTGATTTGAGATCAATCTTTTGCACATTAGAGAGTGACGTGGATCAGGGTTGGATACAGTAATTTACTCGGATTAGTTAATTATGACAAACGGTGGATTCTAGCCCTACTGTAAGAAAGCATTGCGGGCTGGCCGTCTCGCGTGGAACATGGAGTTTATTTCGGCGTAGATTTAGTCTTGTGAGATTTGACAATTTCTAATGAAAGCAAATGTCCGATTAAGATCTGTAAAATATTCCAGAGCGATTCCTCACCACTCACCTCACTGTAGTAATCATGAAATTAGCAAAACATTGCCTCATGGAAAATGTCACAGGAAGAATTTTCCAGTGTATATTTCAGACCGATGGGAACTCTATCGGTGTGAAAAATATGAAGATTTTACTCCCTGAGCAATGCACTTAAGTTCAGTAAAGCTCCAGTTTTAAGTCCAAGTGAGCAATGATCGACTTATCTATTGTCCTTAAGAAGGCAAAATGAGGACAGAATTGAACTGCATGATCTAAGGGAAAAAAACAGGAAACATTTTTGCGGATTATAATTTTAAAAATCCTCTTTTCTGTTCACAATGGTAATTTTAGCGATGTAGCCATGAAGATGCATTCTTCGACATATATAGGCTGCAATTAGAAATGTTTTCTCTCCTGTTTGCATATGCTGGTGAGTTGGAACAAATGAGGAGCTTTACTGTAACAATCAGTTCGGCCATCTTTATTTACTCCCTCTGAACATTCACTCGAGGTGGAATTGCCTGCTGAAGAATTCAATCGTTTCAAACACAAAACATAATCATATCTTCTGTCGTTTTCAGTTTTCAGCCTGTAAAAAAAAATACTTCTCCCCCCCCCCCCCCCCCCCCGCCCCCCTTCCCCTGAGCAGGAAGGGTTTTTTTTATTGGCAGCTGTCACAAATATTTGGTCCGTCCCCACCCCCACTCCCCGCACCCTAAATGACTATTAGTGCTTAAGGGTGATAACCCTCGCCATCGAGTGAGGCCTGCAAGCTTGTGGCTCTGAGGAACCGCGCCAGCTTCCCTCATTGTGCTTTGGGGCTAAGGACACCTTTTTCTAGTAAGCTGCCTATTATGTCGTGTAAAGACTTGTTTAATAGCGACAAGGTATCGACAATGTGTCACTATCTGCCCGTGCGGTTTGTTTTTAATAAGGAAATATCGCCTTCCCCATACACAGAATACAGTAGCAGGCTGATAAACAAAGTGATAAAAACGCCATCACACAAAGCCAGTAATACAGTGTGCAGTAAAAGTCCTTTCCATTATTTCGCTGCTTAATCATGAAACAATCGGAACTCCAGGCCAGCAGTAACATCGTTGTAAATCCTTATATAGTGAGTGTAAATTCGGAGTGAGTGCCAGCAGCAGGCAGTCGAAAGAGCCGTGCCCTTCCATAAGAAACAGTGAAAATGAATTACGACTCAACGCCTACATGTTAGAAACTGACAGGGGTTCCCCGGTCCAGGCAAATACGTAAGATGTTTTTTTTGTTATGTACTGCTGCGATTGATCCATTTGATGACATTCTCATTCATAAAAGAGCTTTGATTTATGAGTTTGGGAAGAATTACCTCCAGAGCCGTTCCTGTCACTGCTTACGCAAAAGGGCAACGTGCTTTCGAATGGCAACACAAACACACACAGTGCACCGCGTCTAATACTGAAAGTTTCTGTCGAATGGAAACACAACAAGTTCTTCAGGGAGGGGACATGGAGGATGTTACAGGAAGATTAAAACAAAACAAAAATGGCACTGCCGCCTAAAGATCCTGGTGCACAATAAAAATGCATTCCTCCAGCTGCTCTTTCATTTGCCCAAAATGCAAATGCTAAAATAAACAGAACTTGCCTTGCCTTTTATAAAACGTGCACAGAGATTTAAGATCATGTTTTTTGAAGACTTTTTCAAAGAAGAAGATTGTAAAAGATGAAACAGTTGTTCTGAATTGACGTTTTCTTTAAAGCGCCGCGTCAGGCGCTCTCTCAACTTACTTCTTTTTCTTAAAGTTGCTGACTTGACTTGTATCGAATCGGTTTTCGATATTAAACCTCTAATGTACGATATATGACTAAAATAATAAACTTCTTGGCAATGCCGGAGGTCTTTACAACCAGTTGATTTTTTTAGGGTCGGTTTTAAACGTGCTTGATGCAGTAATACACATGGAAATCTATATTGCAGATGATGGCTGGCAACAAAACAGATAAGCAGTGGAGGAATCAGCGTTATATATTAGAAAATGGCATCAATAGATAGACAGGTTTTTTAAATAACAAATACACATGGACGTGAATACCCCTAAACTTGTCCCCTTCTTTCCTAGATTCTCTGAAAGGTGGCAGATGTATCCGTGGGGTGTGAACTTAAGAAGATTTTTCGATGAAATATTATTAGTTCCAACATAAAGCATTCTTATTTGCCGTCGTTCGGTTTGTTATCTGAAAATGTTAATATTAAAACGTAGCACGACATATTTTGTGCAATTTAATTTAATAAAGGCAATATTAATACATTTCCCTACTGCCTTGCTCTCTGCCATCAACAGCTTTGGTCAAAGTTTGAAGCCCCACTTTTATTGTTGTTTCTCTGGAGTCAGACAATAAAGATCCCAGATTATTTAATTCTTCTTCGTCCTCTTCAATAAATACTGTTATGAAAAAAGTAAAGAACGACACTGACCAAATTGCTCAATTTTATTAATGCATTTATGTCAAAAAATGAAAGGTATTTATTCAGTGAAAATAGTCCTGAGAGAGAAAATGCTTCAGGATGGCTACCTGTAGCGTATAATATTTTACTCTATCAAATTAGTTATGACAAGGTACCTTAAAATAATACAAAAGTAAAAGTAGAGATCGGACGATTCCTATGCAATAGATTTCATGGGGGGGGGGGGGGGGGGAGCCCACATATTGCTGGATGACGGGGTCGTGAAACACGGGGCATTAGTCCAAAAACAATAACTAACTTTTGCAATGAGAATTGGCCCTCGAATACATTCAAGTGAATCAAAAGAGAAACAAAAATACTGACCATTTTGAAATGAACTGAAGGGAAAGAAAACGAATTTAAATGAAGGCATATTCAGCTCACACCGACTTTTCAGTTAGTAGTTCAAATGCTGCAAATCGATTGTGGTTAAAGTATCCGTAAAAAAGTCAAAACTGTCAGCAGAAAGATCCACAGGGCTGTCGAGGGACCCTGGCAAACTGGGCGATACTCCATCTGAAAGCTGCAAGCAGGATTCTGTGGAAAATACGTTAAAATCCTGTAAAGAAGGGACATCAAGGGCCTCTGGACTGTTATTGTTCAAGCCAGCTGCACAGTTCTGGGCCATTGTTGACAGGCAGTTTTGAACAGTGGGTGACTGCTGATGAAAATGTTTTAGATTTTTCTCATTGCTGGGCAAAGGCGAAACTGGGAAACTTTGGGATTCTCCATTGTGTAAATTCTGCGCCTGCTGTTGAGTCAGTGCATTGGTTTGATAACTATAGCCTTCCCTGTCCAACAGAGCGCTTGTAACATTATTGATGCCTTGCTCAAAGAGTGACTTCTCTTCATCATCCTCAGGCTGCCCACTATCCTCCAAATTCTTAAGTTTGCCATCGCCGTTTTGGTTTTCTTTGCACTGAGTCTGTCTTTTGTGCTTCATTCGTCTGTTTTGAAACCATACTTTCACTTGTCTTTCAGTCAAATCAAGCAAAGCTGCAATCTCCACCCGCCTGGGTCGACACAGATACTTGTTGAAGTGAAATTCTTTCTCCAGCTCCAAAAGCTGTGTGTTTGTATAAGCTGTCCTTAACCTCCGCGATCCCCCACCTGTATTATCCGGAATTTCGTGAGTTTCTACAAATAAATAAAAGTGGAAATCAACAATAAAAGAGTTTGCAGTCACTTGAACCAATGTTATAGAAAAATATAGACTGCCCACTGCAACAAAATGGCCGCCTGAATGCAGTAAACCCATTGTTTCAATGTCTGCGGCTGTGGCGTCTACCTCTTGGTAAAATATTAAAGATATTGTGGCATACACGTGCACCAAAGCCCGGTCTTGCAGTAAAGTTTACAACAGCCTTTCCACATTTGGTGATCTCTGCATCAGCTGCTTTACCATGAACGTGCGCTCATCTATCACTCTTCATTACTGTCAAATATCAAAACTCTAGGATGGGGAGAGCACAGAAGGTCATTTTCTGACTAGCTCGGCAAATAAATCATCCTCCATGAAATAAGTTGGCCAAAAGTGCTGCGGTCTCTTAATTATTAGCTAGCAAACCCAAATAAAGCTGATTAAACAATTCATGCAAATAAGCGAGACTTAAGTTAAGACAATCATTAGAAGCGAAACGTCTTTGAGCTGACCTTTCTGGGACAGGCAGGATGCTGCGGGTCCAGAAGAAGCAGGCAGGTGATTCTTCTTGGAGTTTTTTTTCTCTTTCATCCAGGGGTATTCCGGAGGTAGAGTCGCGGCTGGTAAAGGGCTTGAGCCATTTGGGCTCTGTTTTGGCCGGCTTTGGCGAGGGTGACTGCTGGGATTCAGGCTGGGGATGGTATGCTCAAAAGGAGGAGGAATCACTGTCGAGTGTGAAAGCGTCGAGTTCTTGATTGATGAACTTTGAAATGTATCACCGACAGGGGGAAAAGATGTCAGGCACTCAGCAAGCGACGGCTGACTATTGATAAAACCAATTTCTCGTTCAAATTCGTAATTCATTGCCGTCTCCACAGAACGTAGGGGAGAAAGTTTAGGTGTTAGTTATTTTTTTGGCCCGTAAAAAAAAAATATCGCTGCTGGGTTTTTTTTTCTAATTCACTGATTACAGCCGTATGGGGACCGTGCTACTATTAAACTATTGAATTCATGGAGACAAGGTTGAAATTGGACCGAATTCGCTGTCACATGATTGCGTCTGCCCAATGACAATTTGGGGTTTAATCAAAAGAAGGCACTGTCTATGTGATTGATCCAAAAAGTCGGAGAGAAACGCCTCATTCAAGGCCAGCAGTGTTTTGATTTCCACTTTTTGATCCATCTTCCCATAATAAATGTGAAAAAGATTTTTTTATTTTGAAGCTAGTGGAATTCAGTTCATTCAGCCTTGCCTCTTTCTTTCTCTCTCCCTCTCTTGTCTCCTGCACACTTGCTGGCTCCTCTTTCTCTGTGTGTTACCGACTGTCACCAAGACGACTTGCACCTCACAAATCATCTTGCACCTAAATCTGACGCCTAGAGTCATTAACAAAGTAATCCATTAATCTTCAAAGTTTTGACACTGGACCCCAGCACCCAGCCACATAAGAAGTTACACAGACGAAGCTACAGCCATTTCCTTCATGTATTCGTTGGGAGTTCAGTTCCCCCCTATTATTATATTTGTACAGTACCGGACATTCTTTGATTATGGTGCTGTATGAAGGCAATAATTCAAGCAGGAGGTCGAATATGGCGGTGATTTTGGATGCTACATTATATTATTTTTATAGTCGTTTGTTTATTATCAACGAAAAACCTAAAAGGCGTGAGACTGAAGGTATTGTATTCTCTTGTGTTTTGTGAAATTTGCAACATCTGAAGATTAACTGCGGGTGATAATAGATTACTGCGTTTAAAACACACATGTACGCAAACACACAAACACACGCAAACATGTAAATATATACACATTTACATATGCAGTGAACATAAAACGAAACAGTTTTAACAAAACGAGGATTTGCGTGGCATGCTTGAAGATGTGCGTTTGCTTTCACAAACGTTAATTTCAAATTAATTGCAAAGAAAAATAATAGTACTTCTATCTAAATGGTGAATTGGCAGGGTGGGGGGAGGGGGAGGGCAGGTTAAATCAAATTTAAGATGCACTTACATTCGTTATGACCCCGCAGTATTTACTAAATATATTCGCACTCAGGAAGGGATTCTTCATCATCAAGGAATTGTAAAGTGCTGGGATTGTGTTGAACTGGGTAAGATGGAAATAGTAGTGGTTTTGTAGGCCTCCGTTTTGCTTATACCGCAAACAAAGCTGTAAGGAAGTATGTGTCCTATCAATCTTGTTCGGCAAAAGGTCTGACAGCTTCTGGCCCCCAAGAACACATTTAAAGCTTCTCTCTGCTATGTTGAATACCATCAGCAAGAGTTTGAGAATTCTGCTTAGTACTTTAAATAGTTATCGAAGATATTTTAGCTCTTCGTCATAGCATATTCTACTGAGCTAGAACGCCGCATGGGGTGAGTGCATAGAAGATATTAGACCAACATTTAATCATTTATACTAGCTGTCTCCCCGTTAAGTTTGAATTGTTGGTTTCCACCCTAAGCTACAAATGGGGCGACCTTTTGCAATCAAATGGAGCTTTTGTATGTGAAATGTGTGTAGGTGTTGGCTTGCGGAGTTTTTCACAGCCTTTCTGCTGCATGGGCATGTGGGCGAAAACAAATCACACTGGGTTCAGTCTGTTAGCAATACAAAACGAGATGAAACAGAAAAGAACGTATTTTAAGCTATAAACGATGTTGTCTTTTATTAATACCTTGGAATATTTAGGGAAAAAAGACACCCATCTGACAGAGAACGTTTCAGTTCTGCAACCTCAACGGCTCGGAGACAACATGTTCTGGGGTGTATTTGTGCATCAGAAACAGTAGTTAGATTGTTACCATTTTGTGAGTATCCTCCTTGTGTTCTGAGCGGAATTCCGTGGATTTATATTGCTTTTGAGGGCAAAGATTTTAAGCTGATTCGAAAGTAGAAATGGCATTTCGATATCTCAGTTAAGGATAGTCATAAATATTGAGTAAATATCATACTTCTGTGAGATCTTTCGTTGCAAGTTAATCTTTGGAAATAGGGTAAACTTGGAATACATCAGTGTGTAACATTTCGGATCACGGCTAAGCCAGCCTTTTTAAAGCGTTCTCTCGTTAGAGGGGCTTTATTTGCGTGCACTGTACAGAAAGCAAGTTGACCGGACTATATCAGCTTACAAAATAATTTCGTTCAATCTGCCATGTGTAAAACTTGCGTTTTGTGGTATTTGATTAGTGTGATGTAGTCGATGTTCTGCTTATAATGTTCTGCTTAGGTAGCATCGTTCAGTTCGTCAATATGCACTTTAATTGTATCACTTTTAAAACATTGCTAGCTGCATAAAGAAAGTCTCTTATGTATTTTGGATAGGAAGATAAATTAGACAGCATGTCCTCAGGGAAACACTGACAGCGAGTATGCCGACAACATGGCGTCTCCTTCCTCGGCGCGCAGGCTCTGCCACATGGAAATTAATTTAATTTTTAAAATTGAGCACTAAGTGTAAGTTTTCTTCTTCCTGTTGTTTCACAATTTCAGAAGACTATATTTCCCACTTGCAATGCAGACATGGATTGTCCAAAACTGTACATATATATATTTGATTTTTAAAGGATGCATTAATTACCGCCGATGCCATCTAGTCTCAAAATATTATTTTTGAAATCAATAATCAAGATAAGGGAAATTTTTTGAGCAACAATTGTACGAATTAAATGATACACCATCACTCTCAGTTCACTTCTGGGTTTTATTCGTTGATGCGGGAAATAGGCACGGGAACGTCATATTGAAAGCTCATTTGAACTAAAAGGATTATTTATAAATGTTGAATTGGTGAATATGTTACACATCTTTTTTTATACTTCAAACTGGACTGTTAATTTGTGAAAGCAAATGTGGCGGCGTTCACTTTATGTGAAAAGACTGGGACATTTTAGAATAAATAAAGGACATACTGACAACAATTTTAAAAATAAGGTTCTTTCGTGCTTTATTTTAAACGGTTCAACGTTAAGCGGTAAGTACTAAATAAAACACCGGCATCGAAACAAGCCTGCTCGATGATTGATGTTGCATTTTTTAAAAATCAGGGTTGACCCTTATTTTTAAGAGTCGTGGTATATCTAGACACTGTGTCTTCAACAGCTAGAATATTAAATTTTCCAATCGTATTTCTTAATCAGATATTAGCTTAAAATGAATAACGTCAAACATTTTTAAATCCTGACGCCTTTTCCTCTTCTCTCTCTGCCTGTACAGGATTTTGTTTGGAAAACGGATGGAGAAACGGCGGCGAACAGTAATATTTCCTGACTGGAGAAATCTTGTTTATCAATTGCAATGTCTGTATCTTTTCTGTGTACATTATATGCATCTTGATCAAACAAAACATTATTAATGATTAAAAATTGAAGCTAGTAATGTCTTCTTGTAAATCCTTTCATTTCTTGCGTGGGAGAGAATCTGAGCCCTTTTCTTCTCGGCCTCAGCAAATGCAGCATTGGAGACAGATGCAAGCCACATGATAATGGATGATGTTACAGTGTGGGGGTTGAAACACTTGGTTGTAGTCACACAACACAAAGGAAATCTGACTACTGGGCTGAGTGTTTTACTGTGCATTACTGAACGAGTTTACATTTTCGCAAATATTGTTGAAGCAAAACAATCTATATGATTCATCGAAAGTAACATTACAAGCAACACAGTATTGCTGACAAAAAATTTATTGGTCTGAACTCGCTGTCCAGCGTATATCTCATTTGCAGCATGGAATGCATATCTAAACCAAAACGGTGGCAATTTTGTGTTCCATTTTAAGAATACTACAGTTACAGACTAAGTCCCTTTTCTTGGCGTTATTCCCACAATTGACCAAATTGCGTTTTTCATGAATACATTACTAACAGAAAACTACTTTTCTGTGTATTTTACAGGAATTTAAAAAAAAACATATATTTACCATGACTTAAAACACAAGGCTGAACAGAACCAAGTAAATAGTCAATGTACAGTTCTCTTTATAAATATGCGACAATGGGGATAAATAATATTTAAAACACTTAGAATATTCTCCTTTGCAAGAGCAAATAAATAAATTTGAATGTTCACCAGCATACACACATACTGAAAGATGGACAAGAACCCTTATTTGCCCAGGGAAGCCCTGTACAAGCACTTTGATCTTGTTTAACCATTCAATGTAAAGAAGTGCAATATAAACCATTTTACTGTTCCTCGCAAGGAAAGATAAAGCACAAACAAATTCACGTTTAAGTATTTTTTTTTAGAAAATTTGTTCATATACCCTGTTCCATAGAGTAGAAGATTATATATGCAAAGTTCTGTAAGCCTTAGTACTTCACTTCTACTATTGAATGTTAAGGCTGGAGTCCATGAAAAGAACAATCACTAATCAGAGACAGAGCAATGCAAGCAATGATTGGTTGTCAATAGGTACATTACATGTAAACTATAAGGGTTGATAATAAACCAAAAAAGGCAAGGGGGAAAGAGGGAGTGTAATCATAGATAGCATGACTCGAAGCATGAGAAAGTGATAGTCTATCAAGAGCTAACTGGTCCATTACAGATGGGTCAGCTTGGGTGCTTCCTGAATTCTTCCCTGAGACGGATGGTGCGAAGAAAGGTCTGTATACGTGGGATGTGGGTCACAAGGTCCATGGTGATGGTTGCTTGTCATTGGCCCTGCGCTGTTGTAGTCAATGTTTCCAGAGGGAGGATGACCGAGGTGGGTTAGGCTGAAAAGGGAAGGCCCAGAGCTCGGCATGGAGTCCACAAAGTTTCCTCCAACATAGACTGGGCTACCCTGTAAATGAGGAGTCCCATAGCCGCCATTGCCTTGAAGCGGGTGTGTGTCATACTCAGGCGTCACAGCTGCCGTCCCAGCATACCTCTTCGGTGGAGGTGGACAACTGTTGAGGGGTCCGGGATAAGACGTAGGAATAGCATAGGCGTTTTGATGAGGTTTGCTGAAGGACGTAGGCGAGTGGGGGTCGTATGGAGCACTGGTTGTCAGGGGATGCATCGAGTTTACATATCCTCCTGCTGTTGATGGTGGAATGGGGCTTCTGCAGGGCGACTGTCCACCAGAGGAAGTTAGCATGCCTTTTGCTTTCTGATCCTTTTTGTATTTCATTCTACGATTTTGGAACCAGATTTTAATCTGTCTTTCAGTGAGGTTTAAGAGGTTGGCCATTTCGACCCTCCGGGGCCTGCAAAGGTAGCGGTTAAAGTGAAATTCCTTCTCCAATTCCACCAGCTGAGCACTGGTGTATGCTGTGCGTGCCCTCTTGGAGGCTGGGCCCGGAGGACTTTTCTCACCAGCAGAACTTTCAACTGTAAAGAAGAACAAATCAATGATCACATCGAGCCATCCATACATGTTGGAAATACGGCATTTGCGATATATTTACATATCATAAACTTTATGACACATTCTAATATATTTTCAATTAATTACATCAACATATAATCCCATCATTAAAATCTTAATGGCTCAGTCTCCACATTCAAAATCCCGCAAGATCTTTACTTATTTTCCAAATTATCATCCTTAGTGTTGGTGACATAGTCATGCATCGGCCATGACTAATTCCAATCAAGGAGGTAGGTTTGAATCGGTAATGCAAAAGCCGCATTAATTTGACCCATGCTGCAATCAGTAGAGCAGCCTTTTAAAACAAAAGGCAATGCACGTCAACGGCATTGAATTACCAATTTCTAGACATATCTAATCATGATCTTTGGTCGTACTTCGAAATAAATACTGACTTCAGGTTATCTGACTCACTTCACGTACCAATATCAACAAGATACAATCCTTCCGCCACTCCCCCTTCCCCATTCACTTATTTATGCCACAATAGTATCAAACACAATAAGAACGATCATTTTAAAGCGAAGGGGTGATAGCTAAGAAAGCATTTGACTAGAGACACGTTATTACATGTTTAATACAAGTAAGGATTAATTAGGTCCACTCATCGTAAGTCTGGAATAAAGACGGGAAAATGCTGGAAACGTTGAGCAAGCATCTGGAGAGAAAAATACAATTAACACCATCTTCTATCAGAACTGGAAAAAGTTAGGGATGTCAACGTTTTTAAGTAAGTGTGGGGGGTGTGGGGTGTGGGGGGGGGGGGGGGGAGGGGGGGGCGAACTTCCTTAAAACCTAGCCATCACCAATTTTTCCTCGTTCCGATGAAAGAGCACCGTTCTGAAACATTAGACTGTAGTTCTCTCTCCATAGATGCTGTCAGGCCTGCTGAATATTTCGAGCACTGTCGGTTTCATTGCAAATTTTCAGCACCTGCAACATTTTACTTTTGTTTCATGATTTGAAGTCACGTTACCATTTCCCATTTGATCTCCATAAAATGCATTATTTGTATAAAATTGATGGAAACCCCTTACATATATGTCTCTCAATACACGTATGCTTGTGTGCTTGCAGTTGTAGGCCACAGATTCAAATCTGATATCTAAATATCATTAAACCATTAGGACTAGTACAAACAGTTCATTTGTCTGTAAATTTGGTAATCACTTGTTAGTAATTTATTTATATCAGTTGGAATTGAGTGTGTGAATATGATTACATATTTGCAGATGAGCAATGGATATTGCAAGTCCAATCATGTATGCGAAGATTATTCAAACTTAAAATGTGGTAGAGCATAGTAGTTCGGTCGAAAACCTGGGCCTTTTATATTTAATTGTCCATATGCAGAATATTGGCACACTGCTGAATATTTTTTTTAATCGTGTTATATGAATATCATCTTTTAAGTTCAGTGTAATTATGCACGTATACAATAACATCATTAATATATAACTGGTATAATTGACGCAGATGCGAATTTTCGACGAGAGGATGTGTGCGTTTGTGTGCAAGAGTGATGGCAGAGGGAGAGAGGGAAGAGGAGAGGCGAGGCAGAGAGAGGGGGAGGGGAGAAATGGGGAAGAGAGGGGGAGAGGAATAGAAAGGCTGACGTGCACTTTCTCAAACTGTTTCCCGGTAATGTGCTTCAAATTGCCTAAATTAAATTTACTAAATATTAGTTAATGAACTAATTGCCTCATTACGGTCTAATAATGCCCCATACATTATTTTTTGCTCCAGGTTCCAGAACTATTGAAATTATTGTTGCTTAGATATTATGAGGATGAGGGCGTAGCCAGTAGAGTTCCAGTAGCTCCATTAGAAATACTACCCGCTGTATAAACATGTCGACTGATAATCAAAAGGTAAAACAGGGCACTTTATACCTGAACTGGAACTGCTGGTTTTTTGCTTGGCGTTTTGGCGCGACTCTTTCATCCACGGGAATATTTGTTTACTAATGGTGGTTTGTGAGGTAAGTGTAGGATTTTTGTTTGTGCTGGACTGGGTCGAGTTGCTGCTGGTATTTTGGGGTGGTGAGACAGATGGTGGTGGTGGAGGTGGTGGAGGAGGAGGTGGTGGCTGCTTCTGTTGCGGTTGCTCAGCAATAACTGGGTGGTGGCTCGGTTGGCTGGCACTGGTTCGCATGCAACTTTCATTGATTTCGTTAGGTTTGTGATGGGGAACAGTGCTGGCCGGTGACTGCAGAGAGCAGGCGGGCCGATGATAGTCGTTTTCCACGTGGGACGAAGGCGGGTATTGCTGCTGACTGGCATTGTAGTTAAAACCATTTGCTCCTTGGTATGTGTAACCACCGAAAATTGCAGAGCTGTCGTAGTATGTCGCCTTTTGCATCTCGTTGTTTCCCAATATTTATTTCGCAAACTGACAGGGTCTTGACACCCTTATAGAATAACATTGGCACCCTGTGTCACGTGACTCTCTTCTTCCAATGGCCTCCTCGGGTAGACCTGGGGTTACAAGAAACAAAACCATAATGGCGAAATGGTACAAATCCATCTTACTCTCAATAGCAACTGACATGAAAAGCCATAAAAAGTGTGCAGCAATATTTGGTCACACAGCTTAGCCCTGGGCAACCTGCATATAACAACGGTTTAAAACTGATTCTCAGCGGTAAATGCTCAGTGTGGTTGCACTGCGAACGATCGGTAGCTGTAGTTTGCAGCTTTTTTATTTAATTCTGTCTCATCGGGGAAATGCAGTGCTACATGTGGGTTCACGTGAAAGAAGGATTTCGGTAGGTTAAACTAGGAGCAGCCTTCTTCTTAGGTAGTTGAAAAGAAGCACTTTCCGTGTAAAGACATTTTTTCAAGCCTCTGGAAACGGCTTTGCGTTATGTACATCTGTGTAAACGGGATTCAGTGATAAATAAGTGTTTCGTTACATCTCAGTCAGATCGAATGAGATGAAATTTAAGTGCTGTAATTATTGTAATGAGTTCGTGTTTTTTTAAAAGTGGGACCGAAAGAAACTAACTTGAGAGGTTCTAACTTCCTGCAAAGAAACACAAATATATATGTAAGCACCAAATCATGTAGGGGCTAACTTTAATTTTGATAACTAGCAGGTTAATTGTGGCGCTGTGTTACTTAAAAAATATATATTTGAAGTTTTTGCCCGCTGCCTGAATCGTGGTGTTAGTTTGCATTTGTACATTCCTTTCTTGTAAATAGACACCACTGGTATTGCAACAAAGCTGTTTCTGCAGAAAAGGAACTCGGTTTAAAATACATTACTCGTCACTTTCCCACCCGGGACGTGGAGCAAGCACTTCATTAATTGCACTGTGGCTAATATCATTGCACTAAAAGTAGTATTTGTTTCGGCGACTCAGATTTAGCCACACTGGCCGGCAGATCAGTCTTGGTTTTTTTCCCTGTTGATTCCACTTTTAACAGGTCACCATTTGCTGTGGCGGAAATTTCCAAGGGTTCCTTTTACTGTTTGAATTCTACCTGCTAAAAGCATGATGGATCGGAAAGGACCAGGAACCTGAAAAACTGGCGTTCTTCTGCATGACCACGGTGTGAACTTTTCTTCCAACCAAACGATAATAGGCTCTGTCTCTGAAACTGCTCTTAATTTGATGTATGGGGGTCACTGGGCCGGGGGAAGAGTTGGGAGCCCAGCCCACAGAAAGCGTCTGCATCACGAGAAACAGGCAGGGAACTGAGCACTATTCTATCTATTCAAGTGGTTCAGTCCATTATCATCTTTTTTTAAAAATGTGCAATCCTTATATCTCGTTTTAAGGGTAGTTTTAATGTGCTTCTACAGTGGAATAAAAATCGATGAAAAGGACAAAATAAAATTGTTTTCAGCATCGCATGTATACAAAGCTCACCTTGGGCCTACAGATCTTTGTTTAATGTACCAAAATAAAATCCGGGTATTTTGTCACGGGTGTGAACTTTCAATAGGCTAAGGTATCTATAGGTCGGTTGTCATGACGAGATTTTTCTTTATTTTGAGAAAGAAATATGGCCTAGGCGAGCAAGCCATTGTTTGCTGGGCCTCTCTTTGCTGCAGCTACACTGATACAAAGGAAAATACACCAGTAAAGCAAGCCCATCCATTTTGTTATGCTGGCAGTGACATAGTTCCAACTCCTGGTAAACAGGGCTCCCTTACACATTTTAAACCTGCTCGTTTAAAAGGCAATCCTCCTGTTTTGTACGTTTTTGTTGACCAACCAAATTTCATCTTCTAATCTTGTTCATTCCTATACTTCTGTAAACATTTTTCGTACCATCCCAATGAATATGACCTGAACTTGGAGCTGTCTCCACTATATTTTTTAGAGCTCTCGGCAAAAGCGAAGAGTTTGAGATCAGTAGGGGGGGGGGGGGGGGGGGGGGGGGGGGGGTGCATAGCTGTGCTAAGTATAGATTCGGAATAGTATTTGTTTCTATTTTTGAAATTGAACGCTTGGAGCAATAAAATGCATTTGAAAAATGATTGTGACGTCCTGTGTTAAGCATGAATCATCTGCTTTGTTGTTATTCGCAGCACTGCATGTTCCCGAAGCATTTTGTAAATTTGAAACAATTAAATAATGAATGGTAGGTCAGTGACTGTCCAGTGCCTGAAACCGCAGGCCCCTGGTAGGTTTAACGAGTTGGTTACCACCATAGGGGACAATAGCATACATGTTATTGAATTATTGAGTTTTACTGTTAAGGAGTTGTCAATAATTCGCTTTTTTTTCGAGATATTCTGACTATATTATCAGAACTCCTTCTCAAGCATGTAGGTATAAACAATTGGTAAAAAGCTGTGGTTTATTCCTTCTATTGTGAAAAGCAATTGGAAATTCTTAATAATAGGAGCTGACACTTCAGCATTTCCCCTTGGTTTCTCAGACTTGCGTGCTGTCCGCCATTTTCCTTCCAACATTAACCACAAGCGAACTCACCTGTGCAAACGCTCTGCATCTGATTCTACGCGATTGCAACTCAATGTGTTGTAAATCGATTTCCTCATTGTCCTAACCTTTTTCTAAAACAAGATCACCCTGGAGTACTATGCCTTCTCATTCTCCTTACATGTTTCAATACAGAAATGGTATGTGACTGCACACAGACACCTTGAATTGAACACGCATAAACTATTTTACTCTTACAGAAACACATTTTCCACTGCCTATCAGACGTGAAGTTCCCCAATAGAGTGAAAGACGGGAGTCATAAACAAACAAAATTTCCACAATATTAGATATTTCTTAAATTAATCTAAACCCTTTTCCAAATCTTATTGCAGCTAAGCCCAAACGGAAATGCGTGTTTGTAAACAAAGTTGCTCCCCAAACAGATTTCCGCATTCCCTGCAACATCAGCAAGGATAAGCAAGGTAAAAGAAAAGGTTGAAAATGAATCAATGGAACACATAATCTACCAAGTGCAATAATATATGTTTCTAACTTCATGTGTCTAGATGTGCCCCAGGCGGCAGTGTAGGCAGTAATAAACTCGCAAAACTTGGAAAATGTAGAGGAAAATATCAACGGTGCGGGAGAAATAGAAAATAGAAATAAAATACTTGAATTCGAAGCCTACGGGTATCAGTCACGATGTGAAAGGAAGCTATAGCATGTGAACTCTTCTTGAACCGAGATTTAAGTCATATGGTCATAAATCACTGGGACATAAACTCCGCCATTCACGAGTGATAGCCTATTTGTGCCAGCTTACCTTAGCCTCTGACGATAGACGCAGACCACGGCACAATATTTTCAGATTCACCGGGGAAATCGATAAGCAGGAGTTTCAAAACTTCCAAATTAAGTAGAATGAAGGCCAAACAGTTGCTCTTACACGCTGAAAGTCACTCGTTGACGACCGCGGCAAATGGGATAAGGAAAATGGTAGAGCGGCAAAGAAGTGGCGAGAAGGCTTTTGGATGGACAGCCCTGTGATTATGGCAGCTCGCCCTGGTCAGGGAGATAAGACTACTATCAGCTTTCCTGGCTGCTCTTATCTAATACCAAAGAAATGGGGTATGTTTCTTATGAATATTGAATGGTAAAAGCGCGGATTTTAAGATTGCTGTGTGAGAGTATTGAACAGAGAGGCTGGGTAAACTCCCCCGAAACATAGCGTCACAAATGAACATTATGCAAATTAACCAACGCGGAGGACACAAACTCCCTGGTTTGGCAATCATTAAATCTTTACAATCATAACTTGAATCCAACTCGCCCCATTTCAACCAACTCACGTGCTAATAATTATATTGAGAAACAATAACCACAATCAAATGTGCCTTTGAACTTCCGCATTGAAAGTGCTGCATTAACTTTTCTTAACACCTTGTTGCAAAGAAAGGTCTTTGTTTGAAGTACAGCATGAGAATAGTGCAGAGGAAATATGACACAAGGGTGAAAATACAGCCGGTTTCAAACAGGTTCAATTGGTTCTAAAGCAGGGCCAATGTGTTTTTACCCCGTATTGAGAAAACTGTAGGCGTTAACGATGCTGAAGTAAAAGTGTTTCAGACACAGGAGCGAAAAGTTACACTTCAGAAGCAAAACCGAGACAGAGGAGGCGAGAACTGAAGGAGTAGACGAGCTATAGTCACCACTAATGCATACCAATGCTTCTGTCGTTTATGGCTACGTAAGATTTATGACTTCATGCACTAAGTCTGTAAACAGAGCACTAAAGTGAAAACACTTGCTCCTATCGCTTTATTGCGATGCAACTGCTTGAAAGGGAAAGCCAACCAGCGTAGGAGGGAAGATAGGGACAAAAATTCACTCGTTTGCAACTTTTCAAGTAAGCCGCCCAATGTTCTATCTGTAGTGAAGTGCTTTATTGTCAATGATCAGTCCTTCCACTTTCCTTAAAACTGCTGACTCCAACTTTTTTCTCTCTTTCTCTTGACATTGTAGGAAGATGGCAAAAAAAGTAACAACACGGATGGTGGATTTTTAAAAAAACTTTCTATAACTTAGTTTGATTCAAGTGTGTTTCAGTTAAAAGGCGACTGGATAGAAATTGGAAGCGTCTGCTTTATGTGAGCGTGTCTTCTGAAATCATCGCGCAAGCTCGTTGGGTGCAGTGAACTAAAATACTGGCTAAGAAATGTTTTACGCATTTATGATTGACGACTCTCCATGCAGCTAGTTGCTAAGTTCCGCAAAGAGAACCGAAGAGAGGAGTAAACGCTTGGCTTGATCCAAACGATAGATAGATTCCTTTTTTTAAAACAAGGTGCCTATGACTATTACAGCCGTTGGCACTTCCATTTCTAAAATACCTTGCTCGAAATTCGAAGACCATACCCGATAGTTTACATTTCCGCCAGCCATTTTTTAATAATTACAAATGCAGTCTGTAATGAATTAAAATCCATTTCATGGCCGAGAATCTATGCTTGATGTAATTTCTTCTGCAGTTGATACATTTATTGTTTATTTATTCGACTAACCAAAAAAAAGCATGTGTAATTTCGCATTGTTATCGCATACTGTGGTCCTTTTAGCAGATGTTCAGCATCAGCGGCCGCCGGCACGAGGGCTAATAAATATGAAATCTTGCAATGTTTGCATTTGGGGCTTTTAACGACCATATGTATTTTGTTAAATCAGAATAGTACACAAAACTCACCGAAAGTTTGTTCAGTCTCACTGAAAAGTCTCTGATTGCAGAATTGTTATTTAGTATAAAGTCTGGAACGGAAACGAGAAACCATTAATTTCCACGGAATTAAAGAAAAGGAGCTGGAGAGCTGAACCCCCCTCCCCCATCGGTTTAAGTAAATCGACTAATTCTGCGTGGATTATTAACGGGCAGAAGGACAAACAATCTAGCCCCTTAAAAAAAATTGTATACATATGATAATATTGCAAAATAATCTCTGATCTATGTTAAGGTTCCTGTGCAATATTGAACGAAATATTTCAAGCCCAGGATGTATGTTACAAAACTCTTATAGATTCTCTGTGCGTCGCTCCTAATAAGGCACTTTATGTATGTATCGTTTTCAAATATGTCCGTACGAATCCAGCTCTCATTTGCTCTCAAACACTGTTAAAAAACTATTATTTGTGTGTCGTTTAGCCTTGTCAAATTTGCACCAAGGCTGGATATTAAATCAGCAAGAAACAGTGACGTGTAACCCCAACTGCAATTAAATTGTTAATGTGTTATGAAAAAAATATTTGCCCAGTGTTTGCATTTAACTTTGCGTCGGCAAATGAAGTGAGGGGAAAGAAAGGCCCCAGATATATTGCAAGAATTAAATAGAGAAGGCAAATAGAGGGTTCAAAGTCCAATGGAAAGTATCAACCACACCAATGCTTATTGCGTGGGCAAGGCACAATTGAGCCATAATTGTTCGCAAAGTAATGATATCTTCCAATAAAAGCATTGCTTGACACCCATGCCGCGTAGAACCGAAAATATGGCAGAAAATAACTTTGCTTATTCACAATGATTTTTAAAAATCTAACCATCCCCTACCCCCCCCCCCCCCCCCCCCCCCCCCACTCCCAGCCGATTTGTTTTTGGTTTTACGCGATTGGTAGAATTACGGTAGGGTACTGATCTGGCTATCAATAATTGCCAATGTGATTTGTCATATCTAAAAAGAAGTAAAGCATTCGTTAAAGCAGATTGCATTGGCACGGCTGTCCCAGAACACCGAAAACATAAATCAAATCGCAACACCCTGACCTTTCATGAGCAGGACTCACTGGTGGGTGCAATTTTATAGAACATTTGCACCCCCAGCATATCATAACGAGTGTTTTTCCAGCCTTTTATTCATCGCGCAGCCATTCTTTACTTTAAAGCATGGCTGTACTGGTTTGGGCTGTATCGTCTTTTTATTTATTTCGTTAAATCCTCGAGACAATCAGTATTCCAACGCAATGACGGCCTGCTAGTAAAATACTCCCCCCCCCCCCCCCCCCCCCCCCAAACCACCACCATCACACACCCAATTCAGCCTGCTTTATGCCTTACATTAATCAAATACCACCACTGTGAAGATGAACAAACAGGGACATTTTTTAAGCAACAGTGATTTAAAATTGCAACCTTTGACGAGCTGTCTCACCCCCCCCCCCCCCCCAGACGCACAAAATCGCTACACGTCACATATAGAAGCACAAAATGTAATGCTCCTTAATGCACATTAAGCGATGTGATTCATTGAGATTTCAACAACACACGCTTAAGTAACGCAAAACATAAATAACCTCATCCTAGAGATACTACAATTCACAAACTAACTGGGTGGATTTCTAAAATGGACGAAGAACCATTCATTGGAGCACATTACATAATAAATCAAATGCCAGAACCAGTACATGCGTCCAGCCAGATACAATACACATTCCTATAAACAGCTACAAGAGCCGGAAATATTGACGTTAAATCTTATGTGATAAAAATACGCTGTTTTGTTTGTACATATTCGGACAGAGAGCGGCCATTGACAGGATTCCAATATTCAATTGTTCGTGTTTAAGGAGAACGCGCGCATGTGATCTGGACAGTATTCTAAAAAAATAACTTCTTTGTATTTACCATATGGAGAGAAAATATTATTGGAAATGGATTATGTGCCGAAGTAAACAGAAAAGGGGAATCTAAGCGTGTTCTGGCACAGTCTGACACCCGTAAGCCTTTCCACTGACCTTTGCCTCGAACAGCAATAACTCACCATATTAATGAACAATCAACGGAAGCATTTGGAATACCTCAAAATAAAATCCATTCCGCTAAATGCAGCATCTCGCCCTGCTCGCATATATTCCTTCATGTGAAATCCAGTGCCCAGAGTGCAATCTCTTTAGAAGAAAATAGCTGGCTCTTAACAGAAAGTGGAAAAGCGTAATCACAGCCGAAGCCAGCATAGGTCTCCGATCCAAATGCCACAATAATGCGCTGTATTATGTGCTCACGTGGTCATACGTCAACTTAAATCCTTTTATTTGAATTTGGGAGATAATTAAAGGAGCCCCCTTTTTCAGGCAAAACCTAACTTTTCACCGAACAAAACCTAAGAAGTTTCTTAAGCAGAGTTTTGTTGGTGTTGCAGAAGGTTGCTCCGCGATAATTCTTTGCAGGAAATCCACGATATGGTAAGTTGTGCCGTCTGTATCTGATAGTGCATAAGAGTCCTATCCGGAGCCTGCAGACTCAACTACTTGGAACCGAAGAATAGCTGTTGGCAGCGCATTAAAACCCGGAAACGTGAGTTTAAATGGACCTATGAAGAAGGGAGCACTTCACATTTTCGACCAAAACAGCCAAATAAGCAGGGGAGTCCCACAATGGTTAAGCTTTCACGCAGAAGCTCCCTTTTCAGAGCGTGCTATTGTACTGGACTTGCTTAACACCCACACGTTACACCATGCTAGTTATTGAAACTAGAAAAGGTTTATAATTACCTGACAAAGACAAAGCAGTGTCCCAGAAAGCCTAGGTGATTTTAGTGAGTGCAGCACGGGGTGAGGAGTGAACTTGACAGCGATGTAATGATTCTGCTTTCTTTTCCAGTAGAATCGTGAGTCGTGTCTGTAGGGACCTTCATGCAAAATGTGTGCTTACACGTTTTCTGCCAGTTGAGTGATGCATTGAATTACTTGCGGAAGAAAGTACAAAATAGACTCAAATGTAATATATGTTAATAGTGATGCGGAACCATTGATGGAAATATGGCCATTGTGTACCTTTATGGAATAGAACTGAAATCTCTGTGTACTTTTATCAGATTTATCTTACTTTAGAGCAACACGTATTGAAAGTTTGGGGGCAGGGACAAAGTATTAAGGAGAAAATATCAAGACCCCCGGAATATCAATTTGAATGAAGTTGTTAAAAAGTACAGTTCATGTAAGAGATTCATAATAAATATGCCTCTATTCTAAGCACGTATGTTCTGCCATTTAAATTTAATTAGAAAACGCGCCTGCCTCACATAAGTTCTGTCTTCAGCAGTGTCCATTCATTCTGTTGCTTTTACTTTATTTTGCCCCTATTCCACTTCCATCTTTGCTTTCTTCTGTTTCTTTCCATCTTGAACATCCCTGAAAGTTATTCCATACATTTCACTGCAAGCTGTTTTACACAACGTGGGCACGTTTCCTTCCAGCACTATTCTTCATTGCAAACATTGTTTAGTGTCACAAATGATGGAAAGTTGCTGTAAACATCAAATTCTACACCCTTAGGAAAGCCTGTATATGCTAAAAGTTTGAGCGGGACAGTCAAGTAAAGCTCAAAATGAACTGAGTTAAATTATAATCATTACAGTAAATCCAAGTGTCAGGCTACAAAAGGAAGGCGAGGTTATTGGTCTCCCAAACTCAGCAAGTTTGAGACAGGTTAGACATTCTTCATTTTCGCTCTGAACAAAATCCGTTCACTGGTCTTACAAAGGCCGAGTTAAACTTTTAACAGCCAAAGTAAAACATTAATGAATAATTGATGAACACCAATTGATGAAGTTCGACATTTTAACGCTGAAACCATTTAATGCACGCATATATATGCGCAAATATATGCACATGTGTCTAAGTATGTACATATCTATACATAGATTAATAGATAGACAAATACATAAGTAGATCAAGAGATAGATAGACAGACAGATAGATAGATAGATAGATAGATAGACATACAGACAGACAGACAGACAGATAGATAGATAGATAGACAGATAGATAGATAGATAGATAGATAGATAGATAGATAGATAGATAGATAGATAGATAGATAGATAGATAGATAGATAGATAGACAGACAGACAGACAGACAGACAAAACTTACGCCAGGTGTCTATGAAATGTGCAAGAAACCTGAAATTGAGAAAGACGAGATCGACTGTCCAGAGGTGCACTTAGAAGATATCTTTAGGACACTTGTGTTGGGAAAGTAGATGCCATCAAAGCAATAAAACAGCTCTCACAGCTCATAGTTATATCTTGAGGCAAAAATTTCCAAAGTTAAACATTATTTCTGTCCTAGCAACTAATGGCCGTTTTTGATTTAGAAATGTTTTCACAATCTCAGCACAAACTTTCAAAAGTGCAAAGCTGAACTTTAACATGATGCAGGGCATAACCATAACCGATGTGTGCATTATACAGATAGGAGAATTGGGGGGTGGGGGTGGGGAGAGCAGATAATCGGTCTTGGCGATAAGCAATAACTTCTCTTCGGTCAAGTTCTGTGCCATTAATTACGAACTGGGCTGTGATTTATCCTGTGTGCCAAAAGATAGAGCCGCAAAGAAGTCTTGGAGCTTACCTGAGAATTCAGCCAAATCCAAACCAGGCTCAAAGGGCAGATAAAGCCTGCTGCGAAATTGGTAATGTGCTTTACGGGGGAAAGTTCCAACGCACGCTGAAGATTTTACATTTTCCAGGTTACCCGGCTGTTTTAAATATAATGCTCACTGCTGACTGGGGAGAGGTTCTCTTTCTGCAGTCTTTTCAAACCGGAAAGGCACGAGAAGGAAAATTCAATCCTTAATACTGATCCGGCGCCGCGCAAATACTGAACTGTTCGCCTTATAGGTTTCTGCAGACGTCTGGGGCACTGGTTTTCTGTGAGATCTGTGCATTAAAGAGAGAGAGAGAGACAGGGAAGCAGCTCGGCAAGCAAGCAGGGCCAAATCGAGGGGGGAAAAAACCTTATGGAATCCGCTCACGTGACTGAAAAATAATTGTTAGCAGAATCTGGATCAAATCTGGTTATTAGGCACATACAATAAAGTTTCTGTGGTTCATTGTTGGGCGAGTTTGCTTGGAAACTCGCATTGCATTTAAACGGCCTTGATTTGGGAAACAGCTGCTCCAGTCTTAAGGAGAGCTAAATCCCATTGCATTGCGAAGGTATAGGGTAAAGCCGTGCAGCATGGCAGATAAAATGGGTTCGCAGATTGAGCACTGCTACACATTTCATTTTACTCTTCATTTCTTTTAGAACGTCAATTGAGACATTAGTCTGTAACACACGTATAACTATAGTTAAGCGAATAATATTGATGCGGGGAGGGTCTCGCCTTTTAAGCACAGTTGAATATTATTTCGTTGTCTTTGTTCCCAAGACCCAATACACTCTCTAGGTGGAAATGTTAGACTTTCAGGCTGGGGGATAACGTTAGAAAACAGGATCGGTGCAAGATTTAGGCTGATCTGAATAAAATTAGACGGAATGCTCGGAACACGTTTCCAAACAAACGATTGGCCGCAATGAAGCCTTTCCTTTTAATTTGAATGCCCTCGGCTTTACACAGCAACTATCTGACAAATAAACCAGCCAAATATCAGTAAAACTCTGATTGTTTTTATTTTAAGAGTGGCCCTATAAGAAACTCATTTTCGTGTGCGGGTGCAATTGACAAACCCATCACAACAAAGCATTAAGACTGGGTAATTTATTGCACTCCCCATTCCATGCAATAAAACTGCTCTACTTGCCAAACGGCACTTTCAACTAACCAGAAAATTTGAGCATTTCTTCCAAACCGGAACTTCACAAAGTCTAACAACGCTATTTACTTGTACCTTTAAACAACATATTGCTCAACATACTGTTTATGGGGTGGTGGGAAGATTAAAGATTTGTAGGCCGTTTAACACTACATGCTTATCTTTAGTTTACTCTTACTTGTGGGTTTCATTTGTCTTTCTTGAAAGGTTATTTTTTGTAAAGAACATTTTGCTGTGATTTGCATTTTTACGTCAGTTTTTACGTAGTTAGCCATATCGCACCCAGAACTTGTATATGGACTGGACCTCTAATTTGGAGAAGGGTGAAAAGAAGTATTTATTTTTAAGCATTGCTGTTTTTGCCTTTTGATAACTTGCAAATCCTATCGGAAAGACCGTCTATTTAGATAGTTACACTAAGCGTAAGAATGGGGGAACGGAACTGGCGATAAGTTTTTAGATATCCTTGTTCGTCTGGTAATAATAAAACAAATAAATCGGATATATTTTATGTTCACTTGCAATCAAGAGGTTTCAAACTTCTTCAATGTATGTTATTGATTGCAGCTGTAGATATGGGTGTTAGCTTCATATGTAAACGGAAATAGAATAGAAATGATGTGCTACTGTTCTAAATACAGACATTGAGAAAGAGTGCATTGAGGTGATATTTGGGTTCTATGAAAATAAAACATAGTACTCTTCAAATATGGTTATCAGCCCTTTTATTCTGGCAATATATATGGCAACAAATTAACATGCCCGACACAGTTACAGTAAATATTTTTATGATTCTTTCCTCTGCCAATTTTGCTCAAATTCATACATTGTTGAAAATTAATATATATTTGATGATATCACAAGAAAAGTTGTCTTTCCTTTAAAAAAAGATAATTGTGATTTTCCCTTTTAAATAAATCAAGCTTTATGTTTCTAGCTCCAGTGAATTCTTTGAGGTTGCTGTGAACCCGAAACAAAGGAATTACCCTAGGCTTTTGTTCCCTTAAATAACCACAGACCTGACACTCTCAACTGGCTCCATGACTACCTTTTGCAACCGGCTAATACATTTCAACGTGGAAGGAAACAGCTCTGCCGAGTGCACACAACCTCTCATCTTAAAACGGAGTTGGAGAAATAAATTACGTTTTCATTTAGTGTTCACTGATTCCGATTAACTGCAAGCACCAAACCACCTGTTACACTAAATAAAACCAGTCCACCTGAAAGCAGACCGTCCCATTTAATCAGCAAAGCAAAATATTTTACCTTTCAAATTCGGGCTCTTAGACTATCTGAATGCCCAATTAGTCTATCCTGGAATGACTGTTGATTCTGGATAGAAAAACCCTAGTCCTAAACATTTACTGTCGTTAAAAAAAGCATCGTGAATCAGTTGCCAAAGAGTAACTCATTATGTGTTTGAGTTGTTCTTATTTCAGGAGTTGCATCCAATGACAGATGTGCTTTATTGGAATGCCGGCCCGGAAGCTGAAGACATTGTATCAGCCGTTTTACTATTGCAATTATCTTGTTTTGATTGATCATAGCCAATAGTGAGAATAATAAAATGTAGCTGACTGGAGTGATGAGACATTTAATTAAGTGCTATGTACTTTTACTAATGATCTTTTATTGTAAATATTAGGAGTGCTACTTAATTATGAGTGTAAACAATGCAAGTTTCTGGATCTACTTTCAGCAGGTACCAACATCAAATGCATGTATTAAAGAGGTGCAAGACTTTTGCGAAGAACAAATATGTTATTTCATGAGTGCAAACTGCGTCCGAATGAGTTCAGAGTTTATATCAGCAAAACTATGGAAATAACTGACTGCAATATTTTGAAACTAAGAGTCGTTAATTTGTACTAAAACACATCAATAAAGACAGGTGTTTCTGTACATTCTTTGGTCTTATATCTTTTGTCCGGCTTATAGTTGCACATTATTTCCATGCTTAAGCCAAACAATAGACAGCCAGAATAAGTGCTTCACTTTGCTCAGAATTACATATGTTAGTGCATTTGCTAGAGCACCATAACTCTGCCACTTATTGTAAATCGCTCAAATTAATGAATCATAGAGGAATTTAGCTTATGCCTCTTCATTTCCAAACGCTGCTGCCTACAGTTGCCTCTCAGCCCTGCGCATGTAAGAGATGGTGATTTATTAACGACAGGAAAATTGAACAAAGCAGCACAGCTACACCGTGGTATCCAGGCATACATACTGTGAACTAGAACATCATCATATGTGTTTGTATTTGTTGCAATTAATCATGAAAAAAATCTAAAATATTACTGACACGCGAGAGACTGACTAAACACCATCACAGACATGCCGTGATTTAAATCTGAATACTAAAGGGCGCTATTCATCACATTTATGACAGTATTAAGAAATAAAAAAATATGGAAACATAAACAGAATAAAACACGGACCATAAAGACACTACTCACCACAATTCGTGCCTGAGTTGTGCCTCTTCCTTTTCTGAGACAGGTCTTCCAATTATAGACTTAGTTTTAAGGAAAGTTCATTTTCACATCAGACTGAAACAGATCTAGTGCGAATACTGACGACTACATATCTATTCCGGACTGGCTGCATTAATTATTTAATGAGTCACGTGACTGGGGAGATTAAAATTTCAATACATACACAGAGGAGACGCGTGACCCTTTATCTTGGAGTGAGGAGTTTTTTTTCATTCTTTGCGCCCCTTCTTAGTTGAATCTTTATTGTTCTGGCTTTCTTTTAGTCTTTCGATGCTGACTGGTAAGTGATAATGCGAAGATGACTGGCCTGTGCTCATCCCAGATTTGACAGGTCTGCCATTTATGTCACCAATAGTTCGAACTGTCTCAGTCCAATATTCTTGGGCATTTCTTCAAGCTGTCTTTATTGTTCGCCTGACAGTTTGATATTGAAGCTCACTGTTACAGTACCCCGCATATATAACAGTCACATGTAAGACTAACTCTTTCATATATGACTTTACATCCCCCCAAGGCTGCGAAATTTGACACCAAATCGACCCTCACTAGCCACAGTCGATATTTTATTATACCAGTCAAATGTGGATTAGTTTTTTGCATTGTGCCTGCTATATGGATGCCCACAGTTACGGTCGTGCACAGACTAGTCCTTTCAATGGTATACCAAACATTGCATTGCGTAATTGTGCACATTAAAATGCATACGATGAATTTTATGATTTGTGGCAATCTCTCTTACTATTTTCGATGTGTTTTAAACTCAAACGGTCGTGCTTTGAGTTTAACAAAATCGTACATTTTAACATGCGTGAACAAAAGAGACGTTGCATAATTTTATTAAATCAATTACCTAGAAATTTCCAAATAGCTGGCTCCAAAGAGCTATCAGCGCAGCTATAGGTTTTGGAAGGCAAACTTACATTTGATAGAAAACATAGCAGTTAATCCTCTATTCAATAATCAGAACAATAGAGACCATTTAATAGGATAATTATCTCACTGTAACAAGCGTAGGATTGGATCTATTATTTTAAATCGTGACATCCATTAACTACAAAAATGTTATTAACTAAACCATTTAAAATAGGCATTGTTTCTCATAACGCACTAGAGTTGTGTTTTCCAATTTGGTATAAATTATCGCCAAGTATTCTTTACATAAGCACGTCCCCCACAGTAAAAGGCACTGTATATGCAGACACATAATATATATGAACATGTATATATTATGCATGCACATACATAAACACACGCACCAATACGTGAACTTTTCCCTTTGTATCGGCGCATATATAGATGTGCGTTTCTTAAAAATAATATTGTTCGAATTTTTAAAAGGTTTTTTTACAACAAGCTACGATTTTAGCCCCTATCTGCAGGCATAGGAAATAGTGGAAAGAGCACTGTCCATCTTTTTAAAGGTCAAGGGTTTGAGGGGTCAGACTGCACCGCTAAAAGCGGCTAATCGGTTAGAAAATCTGTCCTCTTGGTGAACTCGCTCTGGTTGCCCAGCCGTTGGCAAACAATGCAACTTTTTATTACAAAAGACCGTTCGATTTACAATAAACCAAAAACATCAAAGAGAATGAAAATAAAGATGCAAACGGGGGCTCATTTGCTAAAGGCGCCTAAAGTTTGGTCAAATGAAAGATAAGTTTTAATAAACTTGTCCTTTCCAACACTGACTTGGAATAAAATGAATTACCTTTTGCCTTTGTCTATATGGGCTTATAATTTTCTGTGGTAATAAAAATGGTCCAGCAAGCAACTCCAGGACTGTTCCAAGCGGAAAAAAACATGGTGCTCGTCGAGATGGTCACATTTTATTCAAGAGAATCCATGTGTCCACACACTTTTCCAAAAGAACGCCCTTCAGACTTGCTGTTGAAGTATACAAAGAAGTATTTATTGAATGAGGTGATTAATGATTCCGAGCAAAATCTTGTATTTTCAATCTGTTTAAAATTCCTTTTACAGATAAGCAAGCACGACTGACTAATGGGGCGAATTTTCTCATCGTGCGATTCTTTGTCTTTCTGTATACTTTTGCAGTCGTCTTAAACCATTATCCAAAACATATTTAAGAATGTTTATGTCTGGCAATGCAGTTGTTGTTTGCTATTTGTAAAAAAAAATACAAAATATTTCTATAGCTGCGAGCAGGGTATTTTTTTTCTCTCTCAAGGAGGTAAATGTGAAAATGCAGCCTATTTTCGTATGATCCCGATCGAAAGTTCTGACTATTATTTGTGAGTAATTTTACAACATAGAACATTTCAGTTTTAAACCAGCCTGAGGAGGAATCGCACCCACCAGCATAAGTGTATTTTCCCCACCGCTAACGTGATGCCTTCTGTGCAATGGTGTTTGTATCTAGTTTCTGTACATTTTGAAGAAAAGGGAAAGAAAAGCTATGAACGAATTTCTATGCCCTGAGCTTTAAATGGTTGCTCGGACATACGGATGTATCAACATCAATAAGATGTTTATAAATAAGTGCATTGTTGTTGTACAATGAAGCCTCCGATGCCCACTATTTTTTCAGGAAGCCTGATGTTTGTGCTGTCTTCAAGCAATCAATAACATTGAGCATATTAGAATTATCATCGTTCACAATGTTGGAAGTCACTAGCTACAATTTGATGTTCAGTGAAGTCTCTCTTTCTTAATTGTTTAGCGCCCGTTCTCCATGATTGACAAAATGAAGTCACAGTGTATATTCGGATATTTAGTCCTGCAGTTTATATTTTATTAGCCATATATTACAAATAATAAAATAAACAATGCTTATATTTTTGTATTTGGAATGTTGTTACCGCATTAAATAACGTAAAGTGTGAGACAGAACACAGGATGTAAAGCCAAATTAAAAAGGTTCCCACATGGTTACACTTTATTCCAGGATCAGAAAATTAGCGTCTGGGGCCAAAGAAGGCCGTATTCGCCACCTTATAGATGACTTATTATTTGATCGCCTCACATTTTACTGCATTATTTACGACCCGGTGACGTAGAACTTGATGTGGAAAGGCTGCAGAAAGATGAATTGTAGATCCGTGCAGTAATTTAACCTCTTTCGCTCAGTTATTCTTCAGAACCAGCAGATATTTTGTAGTGTGGGGGTCGGATGGGGGTGGGGTGAGGACGAGGGGGGTTAAATTATTTTAGTTTGAGAACAGCAATACGAATATATTCAAAACAAATCAGTTAACTGCACAGCCACGTTTTGGAGTTGAAAAGTCATTCTCTGTGTGTTCGCTAAATCCTGACTGGAAGTAAATCGTACACATAAGAACTGAGATGGTCCACGAATTAACATTTTATTTAAAGCCGGGGGCTTCCATTTTTACACTGTAATTTATGTCTTTCGTTTTAGCAACATTTGGCACTGCACATAGCACATTGAAATATCCACAGAAAAATACACCAATCTTACCAATGATTTGTACGGTTTCGTCACAGTTTGGACTGTACCAAATTGTTAAATATTCAACCACTCGTTTGAAATCTCTGGATAAGATCCTTGCACATTCGTCATACTGATATCAGTAACACGACTATATAGAGGATACAGGTTTAAAATAAAAACACCTTAAATAACGCTGGCGACATAATTTATTTCCTATATATGTAGCATTTGGACAGTTTGCTCTAAAACCATTTCCACATCCACACATATTGCTGCCTTTCTCATTTTCTAAAACAGATTTATTCTTAAATTCTCACAAATATTTCAACAGACTATACTAGTTGAGATTATGACAACTGCTTACAGTTCCTCACAATATCTATTATTCGGTGTCCTTCTTTATCTTTTTTCTTTGAATATCATGGAAGAAGCCACTTTGACAGAACCTAGCATCAGTTCATGTGGAGGTAATGAAGGATACAGAATGTATCCAATCACACAGAAAACAATTCGAAGGTCTGCAGAGAATGGGTTAACACAACATAAATGCTTGTTCCTTATGGGGTTAACAGCATCTACCCTGGCAAAAAAATTTCACTGCAAGAAATCCCTCCACATTCAAGTCAGTTATGTAGCAGACACATTTTGGTCCAAACTATGTTGTGGGAGAGGGGTTGGAGAGTCGAAGCAGCTATAGGCTTGATGAATTTGGTGCTGAACCATCTGGCTGTGGGCCCTGGGAGGATACTTGTGTTTGCTGGCTTGTAGAAGATGATGAGCTAGCAGAACGCATCTTAGTGTTAGGCAGTTTATGATCTTTCTTCCATTTCATCCTTCTGTTCTGAAACCAGATCTTCACCTGGCGTTCAGACAGGCAAAGAGTATGTGCAATCTCAATGCGTCGACGCCTGGTTAGGTAACGGTTAAAATGGAACTCCTTCTCCAGCTCTAAGACTTGTTGTCTCGTATAAGCAGTTCGAGACCGTTTGGGCTCTCCTCCAGTGTAATTTGGGTTCACTGAACAAAACAAAAGTAACCAAACATAAATACAGATACAGCCACGAATCTGACAATGGGATTAGATGCACGTGAATGAAGGTTCTAAAAGACAAGACTTTTCTTAAAGTGTTCTGACAACGGCGAACAATCTACTGCAATAAAATGGCTCTGGGTATTTAGGTTAGAAAAGCATCAAAGACACATGGCCAGGAGCAAGATCCAGGGCAATGAAATTTATGGGCGCTGTAATTACCGACCTAACAGTTAGGTGATCGTAAATCTCATGAAAGGGCTAGTTACAGAAAGGGTTCCGCACATCCGATTTCAATTGAATTTTAATTGTTTCAGTTAGCTTTAGTTACTTACCGGTAGTAACGTGAATTTTCTTCATCCACGGGTAAACTATGGGCTCTTTGCTGAGAGTACCTTTCTGGGCAGTGGGGGTTTTCGCATTCTGGCTACACAAAGCTGGTGTGGCTACTGGGACCACTTCACAAAGCTGATTCTGTCTCGGTATGTGATTTTGGAGGCTAGCCTGCGACTGCACATGACCCCTTTGCGACATGTCTTGGTTGCCAGTGCCTTGGACATTGTTGAAGCTGTAGGTCGGCTCTGGGTAGTTTGATTGTGGGTATAGTGCCTCATGATGGAATCCAGGGTCCCGCGGCCGCTCGTAGTATTCAGGAGATTGGCTTGGTATGTAGTTATTTTGAGAATATTCCTCACAAGGTGGAAATTTTGGCTCAACGTAGTTGGAGTTTATCAAAAACGAACTCATGGTCATTAATTTCTGAAGTGCAAAATACTAATTTTTCTCGCGTTGTCGTTTTTCTGTTCCATAAAACCCTCCTACTTGCTGTCAAGTGTATAAAGTTAGCTGTTCATGTGATGCAAGCAGCCAATGGGGTGAGTGGCTGTAGGCCCCGGATAAGGAAATACACCAATGATGAATGCATGGACTCCAGTCAAAAATTCCATATTATCATTCAAAATCTCGTTTCCCCTGAAATTATGTTGTGGCAGAGGAAGAGAAAATTGAACCAACCAGGAAAACACTAATTTTGAAATAATTTTAAATGGGTAATGATATTATGATGTTTTATCGAATGCAAATATTTGCAAATGTATGTTGACGGAGAAAACATCAGAAGATAGAATTAAATAGAGATCTGCTATCGCCTGAAATAGTTTACTCTTTTCTTGGAATGCTTCTGTACAGCACAACATGGTTCAATGCTTTCTCGGTGTGTGTATGTGTGTGTGGGGGAGGGGGGGGGGGGTTGGATTAAGACAATTGGGAAAATAATGACGAGAGTTCAACGCACTCGCTTGTCCTTTCTAGTGCAGAGATGGTGCCAAAGGCATTCTAAAACCATGACTTACGAGAAGAATTCCCACAAAATTGCGAAAATACCTAGTTTGTTTTGCAAAACACGAGTAATTTCAAGTCCTCGATCAGACCAAATAGTGTTTTGTAGAACTTAATAGACATTCAAAGTATATGTCGAGTATTAAATAAGTCAGGCAAGAGTGGAAGATTTTGTCGACATACTACACAGGCATATAAGTGTTATGTAATCTATTGATATTCTTGGCCTAATAAATCTTGTTTTAAAATGCTACCATTTAATTGTTCGATTGTAATGTGCCTTATCTAATGGAATACTCTCCTATTAGATTTTCCCCCAGATCTGCTTTAATTGATCTTCATAAAGCAAAACGATAGAAACGAACATTTTATGGGTCGAGATACCCAATAAAAATAGATACTAATTATATAATCTTTTTAAAATGCACAAATCACAACTATTCGGTAAAAGGATTCATTTGCATGGACCTTCATTCTAAAGCATTTAGCAAACGGTTTTTAAAATTGTATACTTGAATTTTTGAACAAACCGCTCCTTTCAATCTCCCTGAATAACTGAACGCTAACTGCATCAATTCTATTTCAGGTGTCTCTACTACATCCACACGTTTACGTCTGCATATGGTATAATTGGTTATTTCAAGAAATGTAATCCGTTTCAGAAACACAGAACACACCAGCAATAATTGATAAACCCTTCTAATGTTGACTTCCTTTTAGATGAAGTAAAAAACAACCTGCCGTAAAACAAATGCAAGCTAATTAGCTTGTGATATAACTTAATGTGATTAAAATTGTAAAACGTTTTATGTTTAAATTAACATCTACCCCAAACTGTCCACAATCTGAAATTGACCAAAAGGAAAAGTGACAATTTAGGTGCACTGCAGGTTATTTTTTTTTCAAAGCAGCCATATGCAATATGCCTTCTTCCCTGAAATCTAGTCGATTCACAACATGAGCTCTTGTCAATCAAGGATGCATCATAATGTTTTAATGTTTGGACAATATACTGTTTTCGGGCAGACAAGCTAACATTTCATTAGAATGAACCTTCGTCAATCATCACAATACATCGTTTCTGGGATACATTCGCCAACCCACCCTGCTTTACTGCGTGGAATAATCGTCCATTAGAATGCTTTCAAATAAGTATCGAGCAGCAAAATTAATTGACTTTCAGTGTAATTAACAGATGTTTGTTTCCACTACTCACTATACAAAGGGAAGATCTGCATGGAAACAGTCTTAATATTTTGTACGATTTTAAAGCATTCACCAAGGACACCTTGTGCAAATGTTTATATTTAGATCATTCATGATGTAGTTTTGAAAACTACGAAACAGCCTCATAACGTAAACGGATCCAAATGATTTTGCTATAAACTTGCCTTTTGCTAAAACAAAACATTTAACTCCCAAAATATGCTGGGGTTTTTTTTCTCCTTGACAAGCATGGTGTGCATCTTTTTTCCTCAGACCACGTAACTTCCCTCCAAATAGCGCAGTCGAGTAATTAGCTGGGCCAATATGTGTATTTAAGCGCTTTGTCGAAAAATGCAAAATAAAGGTTCTTATCGCATGAACATACGGCATTACTTGGGACAAGCAAACGCAGGTCATTCGCCTCTTCAGTTTTTTTTTCATAATAAACAGCGATGGAGCCAGGACCCCCAAGTGTCACTTCGCATGCGTGTACATTTGACATTTTTACTGCAAGGGTAGATTTACAACCATTTTAAAGCGAAAGGCAAAGTTAACGCGTTTGGCGACATTTCCAAAACGTGGGTGTTTTCAGAGCTTATGTCAAACCTATACTTTAGAAAGTGTCGCGATGAGGAAAGCGGTTTTACATAAACAGATTAGTCAAGTTATGAGCACGGAGGGAAGAGTTCTTTCGCGGTTTAATAAATTAGAAATTAGACGTTACCAGTTTTAAATTCTGCTTCGAACAGCAAATCAGTGGTTTAGATGATAAGGAGTGTCATCATTTCTTCATTTACCGACTGAATCCATCAGCACGGCTCAGGATTTATCAGTTAGATTGTACCGTGATGAAACTGTGATTGTTTCCAATTCTATCTGGGGGCATATGGTTAAAACAGCCGGTGTCCAACTCACAAACAAAATAAAACAAATAAAATGGCACATTTCGAAGATACGTCTTCGAGCAGGCTTGCAACCACATCCCACAGAGCTGCACAACTTGGCGTTTATTGGACTTCAACACGGGAAACAAAACAAAAGATTTTATTCAATGAAACGAGATTTCGTAAGGGATACGCTAAGCTAAGTTTGGAAGTGACCGAAAAGTGACACCGTGTGCATTTTATTTCTTATTAATCTTATACATTGACAGTCTTTGTTAAGTAACAAGGCGTGCCATTCGCGAGGCGACATTTTCATATTTGTTAGACGCGGTGACCTGAATTTCACCTCGGCCTTGGACTTAGCCATTTCTAAAAGGCCTATAGTGCTCTTTCAAATACCAGGGTGTTTTGCCCAGGTCATTACCTTTGTGGAGGGGGGAATTCAGCAAAATGCGTGGGTGCTATGCAGTTCTGGATGTTTCAATAGCCCACTCGGCAACCGCCTTTAAATGTTTGTAAATAAGATGCTCACGTTTTCACGTAAAAATCAATAGATTTGCAATGTTTTGTTTCATACGCCGCATAACGCAATTGGAGTGGGGATGTGTTGAACAAAATTTAACGGCTTCCGTGATTAGACAATTTGCTTTTGGAATTTAAATTTAATTTCACTTGCAAAAAAGTTACACAAAGGACTGCCTTGTTTTACCAATACATCTGCACTTCATTTCAAATTCTTCTCATTGGTGACTCCATCCGTATGCTCTGGGTTCACAAACATACACAGGCTGCTGTTCTTTTTTTAAAAAAAAAAGTCGAATCCTTAAAAAATTATTTTAATGGGGAACATGGCTTGTCTGTGCAATTTTCTGTGTTTTAAAACTGTGACAACCCTTTTTTAAAAATTCAATCAATCCAGCGACCCTAATCAATTATTTTCCCGCTTAGGAATACGTTTTAACGTTTTAAAACTATTCTAGTAACAAGTGTCAAATTAATAAAACGAAATTATTCGTTTAGAATGGGGTTTTCGTCTCAGGAGAAGAAAGAAGTCAGGTCATTCGCAATGGAGAAGTGCTCCTCTATTTTTATCTCCGCCACAACAAAATGCTGTATTCCCCTTTCATTTAAATCCACGACTTTTCCAGCCGCCCATTCATTTCCCTATCTCTCTTCTTATCTAGCCATAGATACACAGATGCTAAAGTCTGCATTTTAAAGCATATTGCATATTTCAAGCTGAATGTGACTTTTTTGGATAATGTTATATGCCAGAATAAAGATGGCTTCTTCGTCCATTAAATAATGCATTCAATGTAGCCTTAGATATTAAATGATTTGTCTTTTCTTAACTTTTCGTATATGTTGTATATTTTAAAGAGCTCGTAATAAACATTGTTTTTGTTTATCTTTTCAGATATTTTATTTATTCACCTGTGTGATAATTATTGTGCTTTCGAAGGCACATATTTTCTAATTCTACAGGATGGAAGAACAATACGATTGCCCCACGGTATAGATATATGAGACATTTGCATTTTGTTACTCGCAATGTGTCTCTTATAGAGAATGAAGTGATATAACACTCAAACTCTTTATGTGATTTTACACTTTCTTGCAGCATCTCGATTGCAACTAAACGGAAAAGGTGCATCAAAATGATTACGTTTGGTGGAACTGTTACATCCGGGTTGCAATAATCTCTGAAGAATTTAATGCCACCATCAAGACCGGTCCTTGCCTCCGAAAATCTCATAACCCATTGTGCATGGGCTTTACTCGTTTACTTTGCACATCAAGATATACGGCGGATATTACATTGCAACACTGCATTCGCATTAGAAACTAATGCCATTGTTATAATAATAATCGCTTATTGTCACGAGTAGGCTTCAATGAAGTTTCTGTAAAAAAAACCCTAGTCGTTGAAGTGTATTTTAACAGTCAGAAAAAAAAGAGAGAATGGCGTAATCGGATAGCTATTAACCTGACTGAGTGGAAAATCTCAGTAAATGTTATGTCTGCGTTTTATACGAGACACTTTCTTCTCAAATGCTCGCCTCTCTATCGCTGTGAGTCTCGGAGTATACTTGTG
This sequence comes from Scyliorhinus canicula, assembly GCF_902713615.1. Taxonomy (NCBI): domain Eukaryota; kingdom Metazoa; phylum Chordata; class Chondrichthyes; order Carcharhiniformes; family Scyliorhinidae; genus Scyliorhinus; species Scyliorhinus canicula. The sequence continues at coordinate 78,173,617 of NC_052150.1, forward strand.
GTATTTATACGGAACTTTGAAAAATACAAAGTCCTCCCAACATACCATGTTTCAAATTAGATTATTCAAACTATATCCCAATTCCAAAATAAGTGCTTTTGAAATGTTCCTTCATTCTAAATTAGTACCAGTGGTTCTATATTGTTGTAGGCGGTTCAGAATGTGGGGGGACGTCTGTGAATTTAAGGCTAAATGATGTCGATCTTTTCCTTGAGGCTGTGTACATTGCTGGACTGTGTACTTCGAACAGGCGGGCTCTGCTGTATTCTGATCTCTTTTTTTAAAAAGCGACATTCGACGCGAAAAAGGCAACTGGAATAAAACAATTCGATCTGTTTTTATGGGAAAAGTCTCTTCATATTTTTTGTACAGTTGTTGAAAGTTTACCTGCTGCATGTACACAGCAGATAGAAAAATTGCCGTGGTCGATTTTTCAAGATGAAATACAACGTGTCTCAATCATGAAAAGAATATTTTTTTCTTTCCTTTCGTCAGTAATTGAGGTCGTTCAGTCGCTCGGGTTCACCTGGAGTCCATACGATGATACACGAGTAACTCAAAGCTATTTTATCTTTTGTGCTGATAGTCAAGATCGCGCTATAACATTGACATCAAACTCTGTCTGAGCAGATGATTACAAGTCGTGCAAAACGTAAACTTTTGACCCTCAACTTTTTGACCTACAGTTGTACCGCCCCAGCAGCCACGGTACAGGGAGCCCTTTTTTCAAAGCATTACTGAGGACTGAAATAATATCCCCTTTCGATCACTATTTTCATGATGTACTGCTAATTTCAGGTCTGGGAATGCTGGAGGCCCCGTCCCTATCCCCCTCCTCGTCAACCCCCACCCCATTCCCGTCCGCCCCATAAGTGAAACCTTTCTTTAATCTCTCAAAAATGGCATGAACCTCAACTGTCTGCAAGCTGTTTATTCAAGTGCTCTTTTATTTAGTTGGATGTGCCAAACTGGGTAAGTTTTTACTGCATCGGCCAGTCGATGTAATTATAGATAGTGCAGTCAGAAAAAGAAAACAAATTCTTTAAGCTTTTGAGTCTATTTTAGTCTTTCCGTCCTTTTCTGTTGCACTTATGGAACAATGGATGCGCGAGCTCCCAGTCCATGCTTATACAAAATGACTGTGAACTTGGTCTAAAGCGAGCTCTACTGGTGAGTCGCAGAGTGTGCAGATGCATTTTTCTTGTAATTCTCTCCCCATTTCTGCCTCTCTTTCCTGAACGTATTCCTTCTTAGATTTAAACAACCAAAAGCCTGATTGAAACAATGAAGCCCACCATTCCAGTTTTGTACTTTGGCATGGATGTTTTGTTTTGATTTTGTGCCAAAGACAGGTCATTGTAATGACACACCTCTTCGGGAAAATGTACAGAATCAATAAGCTTATGCCATGACTGAGAGAAGTAATAAGAAAAAAATGACAGAATTTAAAAAAATAATTACTTCAGTCCATTGAACCAATGTGCACATTCCTTAGAGATGAACTCCACCTTGTCCACCCCTTCCTTAAGAGAACGACAATATTAATTCATACAAATATATATATAGGTATTTACCCAAATCACATTGCCATTCTTATTGTTATGCAATGTTTATTAGAAAAGTGCGCTGGTGATAATTACTTCTGCTTTGTTTTTTAGGAAGTGATTTGTCTCTGGTAACACATTTTTTTAAGCAATCGGTTTATTTAGTGGGTTCATGCGTTTTCCCCTGCCATGCCAACCATAGTGTGATGCATAGATATCAAGACAATTCTTCAACTGTGCATTGCAATATCTTGCATTCAAATAAATACAGAGGTTATTGATGAATCCATTCCCGGAAGACTAAGAGAGTCCTCAATATCTACAAGGTCATGCTGCAACTTAAGCTTCAGTGCGGAGAAACACACAGCAGACTAGTAACAATATCTATCCTTAGATTTAAGGTTCTCCTGCTCACTACCAGCTAATTTCGCAAATGATGAGTACCAAATGACAATATGAAATGATATTATGCAAAACAAATGCAAGAAATAAAATGTGAATATAATACAACTCCTGGAACCTATATACATACATTCATTTCTATCATACCACCTTCTATTAAAAACCTTCATAGCAATGCTGGGAATACAGAGGATTCCATATGAAGCTCCATTAAAGCTAACCAGATCGCTAAAAGTCTGATCCAGTAAACAGAACTGAAATAGAAAACCAGTCTATAAACGCCATATCCAGTTTGATTGTTGGGTAATATGAAAATTATATATTAGATTCCCACGTGCACGACGGTTTTACCATGCATTTCTATTTATTCCACTTAAAGTGAATGTACTGTAATACTGTATATCGTATTCCTATAGAAATGAGGAAGCATTAGTGCTTCCTCTTTCAAATTATTTTACTGCGCTAATCAACCCCAAAACAATTATCTGTTACTTTGCTCATAAACAGAAAAACACGATGGCTGCGGAACCCCCTAAATTCACTGAAAGGGGGCCCAAGAAGATTCATCACGTTCTCACAGAACATGCAGCTGCACAGGTTTACAAATAGGAAACTGCGTTAAGCTAACAGTGCGCCCTGCACTGAATTTCTTGAAGAAGCTCATTTGCAAAGCTTAGGCAAAATTCTATTGTGCCCAAACGACAAACTAGCATAGATTGCTATTGAAAAATGTGCTGTCCTTTCGGTGCCCTTACACAGACGAAACGTAAGGACGTCACATTTCAGATTTGATGGCGACCACCGCTTGATTTTACTCCTCGGAACTTTTTGACTTGTTTCACGCATATACTTTTTCTGCGTTACGCTTCAGTTAATTGGTTAAATTGCACAGTAGCTGGGTTCGAAAAATTATTTTAAACACTGATTAATGAGATGGAGTGGAAGGATATGTACAGATATTATATCTGATAGCTCTCGATTACGTGCCTCAACCAAGATTTTGACAATAGCTTCATTTCAGAAGGAGCACAGACTTTAGATTTACATTTAGACTGCCAGTCAGATTTACACGTGATTAAAGAGATTTTTGCGGGGAAACTGAACCTCTGCAATTTCAGATCAAACCTTCTGTTGTGACAGAAATTAAGTGCGTTATTGAAAATATATGTTTCACCTATGGAACAAATGGGTTTAACGCTGCCCATCGTGTTTTTCTTCAGTGTAGGGGTTACATAAGGAAGCATATTAAAATGCACCCCATTACCACCCCCTCCCCCCAAGCTGCCTCAGTTTACATACAGATATGGTGGCAGCCCCAGAAGCATAGACAAACTATCTTCTAAAACGCAGTTCCACGCAGTTCTCTTCAGAAATAAGTGATTCCCTCGGACACACACGTGCACATATCCTACTTACTAAATATTTATTAAATATATGGAAAAATAATATTCTCTACGTTTATGGGAATACGTAATTGCATCGTCGATGCAAGGTAGATCGGAAATTCAATACTTCTGGAAAAGACCCCATAACGACTATCTTTCCATCGGTTCCCACAGAATATCTACACTGTGCAACGTATATGATCACGCAGTTTAGATATTTACATGTTTAACCCCTTGAATATACATTGTGTACCCCTGCTGGCACCAAATTCACCTACCCTAAGCCCACCCCAACCCCCCAACCCACTTTGGAGTCTCATATCTTAGACAGGAAAGTTTTAGTGCTTTCTGCGAGTGAATAAATACTTCAAAAGCACAGGTCCTTGTGCAATGTGAAACGAAATAACACGTTATCATTAATGTTTAGGAAAACAATTACAAGTACATCAATTGTAAATTTAATAACTGACATGTAATGTTAGAATGCATGCCACTGTAGCACTGGGTGATACTAAAAATTGTTTTGTCATGTCGTAAAAAGGATTTAAGTGATTTGGACAGATGATATATTAAACTGTCATATTTAAATGTAAACTAATACAATGGAAATTACAACAGATTGACGCGATTGACATGGCCGATCCGGAACTTCAATACTGATATTGTCGCTGATTTCCTCTATTTACCGGAGGATCTTTATAGCACGTCGTAAAATTGGCCTAATTGCAGAGGAATGTTTTGAGTTGAAATTCTACAAGGTTAATTACTTTCTACCATATTATCGTTTTTAAACATGTGGCCGCCTGCCATCTCCACTCCCACTGCGATAAGTTGGATTTGTCCATACAGAGAGAACGCTCAAGTCTTCCAAAAATGTTGCATTTTTCTTTAAAAACACTTTATCTTCAAGCAGTTAATTACACATGTGGGTCTCCATATACACACTAGACGAGCGGAAGCTTCAAAGAATGAAAAGCCGGTCATAAAGTTTATGGTTCGTCAGTCACAACTGTGGGATACCTGCAATTCACCAAAAGCTATGTTGGTGTTACAGAAGTCAGATTTAAAGTTGCTGTAACTCTTCCGCTGGCTATATTTCAAAGGTTTTTTCCCCCTCTCAAGAATGTTTATATTGCACATAGACCCCATTCCAGGCTATTTGGCTTAGGACTTTTATGTTCTTCCGCATTCACATATTTATTTAAACATGTGCACTTGCAGTCCTCAAGAGAATGTTTCTTTTGGTCGCCATAAAAGTTAAATTTAAAATAAGGCGGGGATTGGTTGGATGCTTTCTAAGATATTGCATGGCACCCTAATCAGCTAGAGTGTGACGACAGAGGATATGCTGTAATACTGGGTCAGAGTAAGTTGCTAATGCTTGCACAATACGCATTAAACTATCATGTACTGCAGCTCCCCAAAATACATGGCAATTAAAGCGACTGAATCTACACTTTGCAACACATACCAGGAGGATTATACTTCCCTCAAGAAAACACAAATAAACAAATGACACAACAGAGCCTGCGGGGAAAGAACCCATGAAAATCCCACACACTAAGGTACTGGACAATGCCAGTAACATTTAATGAAAATTAATTTAATATCTCCTAAAAGCTTTTCACACATGAGATATTTCAAAATTGGAGACCACCAGTCTCTCCAAAAGTTATTTCTTTCCTAATCTTGCCCATTCATGCTTTTTCTTGAAGATCTGGTTTGTTAAGTAAAAGCTCAATGCGAATACAGAAAGGAACTAATCAAGTAGCTGGCGCAGACATGTTTCTGCCTCAGTGCACTCTGGGTGTTGCTTAAGGCCCATTTTACTGGGCCAAAACTCCTCGTGAAAAGTCATCAGCGTTAATATTTCAACAAAATTTACCTTGTCTTGCAAGAAAACACAACTTTCCTGTACAGTGGAGTTGTGGAGCTGGGGATAGTCCTCTGAACATGAAAATTAGCCATTTGAGTGGCCTGCCTGCACACGCAATCTGCAAAGGAACCAAATGAAGTCCAGCGTCAGTGCGATTATATGTTATGTAGAATATAGTGTTGGTTGTCAACTCCCCAAAACCATAAAACTTACTTTAATGACACCACGTGATGTTTTATAGCCAGTGAGGCTATCAGTCTGTGCTATGGATGATTTTACGATCTAATTCATAGACAAAACCCTATTCATTTGGCACCCAAATGTCATATAGCCGGAACTGAGGTGTATAAAAGTTTATTGATTATAACTTTAGAGGACAAGCACTCACTAAGCAGAAAGGGTAAAAGTGCTGATCCCCCCTTGCTATCAGGAACTAAGAGGCGGATGTTCTGTCCTGTCTTCACGCGGTAAGTAAAGTTAACTCTCTAAAGTGAAAATAAATACCTGTTGGGAAACGTTTACTCTGCACTTTGGTCGAGGAGTTGAAAGAACGTGACTAACGCCTACCTGCGGGACAAAGTGGTTGAAGTGCTTCAGGGTTCACTTTTTCCTCAGGCCAAGACTATAGATTTCTCAGTAATCATGTCTATAAAGGGGGGCTGAGTAAATGCAGGAAGAGCAACAGCAACAACAAAGAAATTGGGCATTAGCGGAAAATGTGTAGTTGAGCAAACGGCGTTGAAGTGCGCAACAGACAGGACGCATGAATATTGCTATAAGAGGCGAACACATTTAATACTAATTGCGTAAATATGCCAAATTCCAATGTAGCATTCAGATTTAAATTCTATATTTGTTACTTCTTACAAAATTCCAACATTTGCAATAATCAAGAATTGAGAAAAATCTGGTTGTTGAACGTCCGACTTGATACATTTGCACTACTTGATTGCCTGTCGTAAACCCAAATTGCAAGGTTCCCATCTGGAGGAGTGGTGCAAAGTTGTCCAGACGAGGGCAAACCTAATCCTTTTAGTGTGAGTTTTCGACTCAAAACACGAAGCAGTTTAATTCACAGGACAGCAGACACAACATAAATACTTAATCTGGGAGGCCAAGGTCCAGGAAAGTTACTATAGAAACTTTATTTTAACTTCCAGTCAGTTTTAAAAACAAATACAAAAGCTCATCACGAATTTCTTATACCTCCAGTCTTTTAGGCTTTATATTTATCCTTTGTCACAAAAAAACATACATTGACGCTGCGCTAAGAGCCACTTATTGGAGTTCGTGCAAAGTCATACAAAGGCACAGCATAGACATACAGTTCAAAGTCGCAATATCCTTCACATATTTCACTGCTCACTAATAACACAGAATAGGTAGCATCTCAGTGATTTAACACTACGATATCAATTACAGAGAACGATGGCCTGAAATTAAATACGTATTGCAAGCTTGGAGCTATTTTGACATTTAGCAACACGAACACTTACACACACCTTTTTTTCAGAGTGCAACACATAATTACATTTTTACTGGACGATTTTATACAGTTACTTCAAGTAACACCGCTTGTATTAATATAAATAAGTTAAACAGCTATAATTCACAAAGCTATCCTACTGCTACAACATTGTTGTTACTCCTAGACAATATACTGTAAGCAGATTACTCGTACAGGCAACAGTACGGCCAGAAAACAGACTAACGATTCAAAGATTGGAATACGGCAACATGGAAATGATTTTCTTCATAGAAGTAACACGGGAAAAGAGTTTTGGAAGTCAGTACTGTATTGACATTATGCTAATTGGTCAGCTACTGCCCAGTACTTCTATTGATCATGGACGATATCCGCCTCCTGCAGCGGCCATGCTCATGCTTTTTAACTTGTTATCTTTTTTCCATTTCATCCTCCTGTTTTGAAACCAGATCTTAATCTGTCTCTCTGTGAGGCAAAGAGCATGTGCAATTTCTATCCGCCGTCTCCGGGTCAGGTATCTATTGAAGTGGAATTCTTTCTCCAGCTCCAAGGTCTGGTATCGGGTGTAAGCCGTCCTGGCTCTTTTACCTTCTGGTCCTCCCATACTGTCTGTAACCCACAAAAAAAAAGAATCCTTTGTTTAGTGCTATCAGTACATTGTCGAATATGGAACACATTTATAAAATGCAAAAAGACCAACTCAAAGCAGAAAACCCGAAATCTAGCCCAGGCATGTCTAGGCTAGCTGCTGCGCTCTTTCCTACACCTTAATAACAAAATGACTTCAGAAACTTAGCTGGAGCTAAATGTTAAAGTGCCCACTTCGACAAAGCTGCCCCATAATAAACCACACCTTTTTTTCTATTGCCCAATTCTTATTTCTTCTTACATTGCTGATACGTAACTAGACATCTTATTCACAAATATCCCATCACCCATTTTTTCCCAAATATAACAGCAACTTTTATAAAAAGGCAACCCTAGCAACGATACTGAGAACCATTAACGTGTACAATTTAGCGTTTTGGTGTGCCAGAGTAATTTAGGACTCCACTAATGTAAAGATAAGAGAAGAGGTATTTTACCGTGACTTATGTGCAGTTTTCGCATCCAGGGATAAATCTGAGGCTGTTGTTGTGCTGTGCTTTGCCCGTTCTGTGAACTTGGAGGGTCGCTGCTTGCCGGGGTGTCATCCTCAGTACCAGGCGACGTGCCAATCCCATCTCTACTGATGTGACTGCTGCTGCTGCTGGAATTTGAGGAGGTAGTTGGGCTTGCTATGGAGTTTTTGATTCCGTGGTGGTTGTCGCTGGCAGGAGGACTGACCACGGCGGAACAGGGCAGAGGGTCAGGTGAAGGAGACTGAGTGGATGTGGCAGGTTGGTTGTACCTGGTATCTGCTTCTGGTCCTGCTGCTGCTGCTGTTGTTGCTGCTGCAGGGTAGCTTCGAGATCTTTCACTGGCATTAAAGTGGTTAGATGCAGGGCGACTAATGCTGAGATCCATCCCATTGTAGCCGTAGCCGTACCTGGTGGAATGCATCGTTGCAGAATCCCTGTATTGCTCGCTCACCGAGCTATGATCTCCATAATTATGTAACTGGTAGTCCGGGCCATTTGGATAGCGACCGCAGAATGAGTTTACAAAGTAAGAGCTCATTTGATTTTTTTATTTATTTATTTTTTACTTGATTTGTGGCTCTTGGTCGCTTGTGCGTCTAGCACCCTGCACAATTTATGATGAATTATGGAAATGACTGGGACATGTACTTCGTTCCCTCCTACGTAGGCGCCCAAATATGGGGCACGACTTAGAATCACGTGCTTTTGTTGTCCAGTCGTAAATTCTCGCTGATGACCTCTAGAGGTAAATCCGTGCACTGTGGCTACAAACGGGAAGGTTGCGTGGAAGGAAGAGCATGGGCCGCGCGCACGGGGGCGCGCCGCCGGCTCCCAGCAGCAGCTTTGGGTTGTCCTTGCGCGCCACCCTCTGGAGACTGAGGCTAGGAATCCTGTGGTTCTGATGAACGGGGTAATAGGTCTCGGGTCGAATTAAGGCTACCACACATTTCAAACGTAGCCGTTACATTTCGTAGTATAAATCACATAAAACAATGTAGAGGGCATCTTTCAAACAAAAAAAAGATCAACGCCAGACAATGGTACATTTGTTCAATCCCCAGCCGCTGATTTTTTTAAGTGCTCCCGCTGCTAGTGTTATTAAATGGGACTTGCTGTTTTCTTCCAAATGATTTGGTTTGCTTTTTTAAAAATCAGATTTAATTTTAATCATCATGTGTTCTGTGTTTTCATACGTCTTGGCTATCATCGCTAACTTGTTCAGGGAAAATCGGTATCGTACAACAACAAAATGCCAATTCTTTCAAATGCTACTCTTGTTTAAAATCTGTTGTGTCCGTATAGCTCATGGTACTGAGGATTTATTCACGTATTGGTGGACATTTCGAAGCCATCGCAACCCTAAACTATTAAACCAACCTTCACGTTCTTAAAAATCATGTCACGTATATTGAAAATGAGTTCAAATCGTTCCATTTACTTTCGAACAGGGTCCTTGTAAAAACAGATTCCCCTTTTCATTGGTGAATAAACATTGCCTTGTGCCTAAATTTACGTGGAAACAATTTCTTCACACACAGTATTGTGTTGGTTCGATTGGGGTGAAAGGCTATACAGTAGTTAACAAAGGAAAGTCCACTTTACAAATAGTCATTCACCTCATCAAAACAAGGGTGTTTATCTCCGATACTGTTTCTCGATTTGCTGGGATAAACACCATGAAGAATGTTTCATAATTTAACCGGGGGGTTCGTCTTTAGTTGTGCGTTTAGTGAAAATTGCCGCATTTAATGGACCCAGAAACTAAATAGTCATTCCTACCACGTATACTGTTTTTTTTCTCTCTCTCGCTCTCTCTGAAACAAGGACATCTACCGATTCAATTTCACAGTGCTAAGTTTCATTTCACAGCTTATTTCATACAAAAAAGTTTTCGGCAGCTTTAGCTGAGTGCTAAACTCTTAGAAATCGGATAGCTTATTTATATATATATTACTGTATATATTTTGTATATATTTAAGAAAATCTTATTTCAATTTAAGAGCGATAGCGTTGGCAGGCTGATTTTATTTATCCTACAGCTGTCAAGTCAAAAGCAAATATAAATGTTTCTCTCGGTGGGGAAAACATGGCACAAGCTTACTGAACTCTGTGGCCTCTGAATTAGACAAAAACCCTAACAAAATGAAATATTGCGGTAAAAATATTGACACATACAATACAATATTTATCAATAGCAAATGGTCATATCGACTACGCTCATTATTTGAAGACTCAAATAATACCTAAGACTATCCATTGAAACAATTAGGATACTATTTGTGGAGTAAATAATCACATAGTAACGACAATTGAAGCAGAAACATTCACACTTCGCAATTGGAAAACAATTAATCCTAAATACCGTATAGTTATAGTATCCTGTGGAATGCAAAGCTATTTGAACACTTCCTCTACCACTTACATTGACACAAACTCAAAGGGAGGGCAACGAAAACAAACAGAAATACGAATATTGTTGTCTGCACTGTTTGGCGGAATGAGCACATTAAGAACTCACTCCCAAACAGAAAGGCCCAGACTTGCTTTCAAATTCGCGCTCTTACTCCCCTGCTTTATCCTCTGCATCTTCACTGTTGGATTCTGTTGTGTTTAGAAGTTTGTTTTCCTTTTTCCATTTCATTCTCCTGTTCTGAAACCAGATCTTGATCTGACGTTCTGTGAGGCAGAGAGCGTTCGCAATCTCTATCCGGCGGCGTCTAGTTAAATATCTGTTAAAGTGAAATTCTTTCTCCAACTCAAGAGTTTGAAATCGCGTATAGGTCTGTCGCCCTCGACGCCCATGTGGCCCAAATACAGAACCTGCATTGGTGGAAGCAAAACACGTAAAATAAATTGAAACAAACATCTAATATTGTCAAATGAAGGATATTGTTCAATTTGCCGACTCCAGTAAGTGTGCTGCATTTTACGTAACAATTGACATATGCATGCACTCTTTACGTAAAGTTGTAACTATGGGTCAAGTTTAATTTATTATTTTCGACTGTAAATACTCACTAGAACTCGAATTCATTCGTTGCATCCAAGGATAAATTGGAGTACTGTACTTCCGGTCGTTTCCTTCTTCACTTAAAATTTTGTTTTGCGCACAATCTGTTTTGTAATGTTGGTCTGAGGAAAAGAAGTCATCCTGGGCTCTATGCTTCCCACTGCCGGATGGCGAGACACTAGCTAGATCCTTTTCAGGATAGAAACACGAAGCTCCATACTCATACGATGCTCGATTGCAAGCTATTACTGAGTTGGATTGTTGATAATAACAAGGTGACGAGTAACTCTTGTCCTGGAGCGTCGCTGCCCCATAGGAAGCAGGAAAGTGCCTTAGAGCATCATACCCCGTTGTATAGAGTGGGATCTGTCCGAGGAAGGAGTCCTGGCCACTGGGCAGTGAAACAGGGAAAGTAGGGTTCACGAAATACGAACTCATTTGCTCCACACTCTGTAGTAATATGATTTGTTATGTATTAGTACACAATGTGGTTTAGCTATTAGTAGTCATCGAGGTGGTTTTGTTTCAGGATGGCCGAGCGCCAAAGCGACAGCAGCAAATATAACCAGCTGATCAGTCTCTGACCAATAGAAACAGACTTTGGTTCAAAAAACTCCCTGGAGATCCGGCGACTGTGCGAGCAAAGTTACAAACAACCAAATCAGTTCTGAAGTATAACAGAGGTGGTTTTAATGGAATATTAGTGACCCAATGAGAACACTATTAGGTTACAGAATATAGATATGCATATTTATTCCATATAACCTCACATAGGCAAGTGTGATTCTGCATTACGCATTCAACAATAGCTGGATCAACAATGATTAGAAGATAGATGATAGAATATAGAGGGTACTTAGAAATAAATCAACAAATCTCTAGTTCTGTAGCTGTGCGTTCTAGATAGACTCACAGAGTCGTTTAGATAGGTAAACAACCGTTGCAAGAATTGAGTATTTCTGTAAATTCCTCTTTCTATTTGTATTTGTCGTTTTACGAGCACCAACATTTCCTTTGCTAGCTTATGGAGACCACTTGAGAAACATCAGACATCAGCCCCTCCATAATATGCATCTCTGTCCATTTTCAACTCGGTAAAGAACAATAGCGTCTACAACTAGCGAGACCCACAACATCATGGGTCCCTGAATGTTGGATTGAGTAAATGTATCCTGGCAAAATAAATATAAATAATCTGATGGCAAGGGTGTATATTCAGGGAAATGATTTATAGATTTAATTTTGATATTCTTATAAAGAAAATCCCAACAGTAGAGCTCAAAGCGGTTATCTCAGCTTTGAAAGATCTCACAGTAATTGTGTGTAGGAGTAATTGTTATTGCACCAGCGCTCTTCATTAAAGCCTGCATGCAATACATGTGCATTTCGTACACAAACGCCACAGTACTTCTGGAAAAAAAAGTATTTAACCAACGTTCACCGGGTTTGTTTAAACTGCCAAGCGACCTGCAAACACACAGAGGCTCGATTTTATACTTGAGAAGCCTGTATGTGGCTCCCTTCCATCAGAATGTTGTTTTAATTGCATCCGATTGAAATTCTCTCATATTCCCCAAATCCCAACTTCGATTTTCCATAATTGCGCACTGTTAAGGTTTTATCGACCATAAAATGGTGGTATGTTTCTTTTGGAATAATTAGACATTTTTGAACATCTCAATGGAGACATTTGTGTTTTGGAATAACAGAGCATTTACTGCGCACTGAGCGCCGCAGCAGATCGGAGTGAAAGGACGGAAGCTAAGGGCTCCTTGCTAAAGATCTCATTATCTCGTTAGGTTTCCTTTCCTGTCAACAATGGTTACATCACATACTGAAATACCAAGGGTGCTGCAAACAATACGTACGTATGTGAGGAATATGCGTCTATATTTTTGTAGGGAAAATATTTAAGCACTCTAGTAAATATTGCTGCAACCCCCATCAGCGAGCTCGAAACGAGCCAATGATAGGCAATGATTAGAAATTAGGGTGAAATGATTAACGCGGCTGTTTAGTAGTCGGACAATTTTACATTTTCCAACGTTAGAAATGTTTGTTTGGGATAGATGCTACCTCATTGAACACAAGTTGTTAAATGACCACGAGTGGGTTCATTTTCAGCCCTGAAAGCTTATACCTGTCTCTCTTTCCTAATTATAGACTGGCTAAAAAACAAACCGAAAGCAGGTCGAAATCAAAAGCTTTTTCTGTTCGAATTGTGAGTATAAGTGCAGCACAATTATGGAGGATAACGTGCAAGGACACGCCAGCTTCCTACCCTGTTATTAAGGCCGCCGCTTTGCCGCTTTCCCCAGTTTCTGCCCACTAGCCTCCAACCATGTATTGCAATGTATGTTTTATTCCCCTCCCAATTGTACCTTGCATTTGAATAAATTCGACCTTTTCTCATCAATGTTGATTCTTTGTTGTTTATGCTTTCCTTTCCGTTTTTTTTTTGCTTTCATTTATTCGTCACGTCCAGGACACAAAAGTGAAGGTTTGATGCTGAAACCTCCACAATTGCTCCACATGTATAATGGGGAATCTTCACACAAGTTGGTGTGGTGAAAGTGACCGAATTACAGATGAGTAAGAAGGTGATATTAAAATATGGACAAAGGGGCAATGTGTAAAGCACAGCCATTATTTTCCAATTAGGTGAACCACTAATAAACACCTCCGGACTGCTGAAATGAAAATGAAATGCTGCATCGGGTTTCAGCAAAACTGGAGAAAACAAGGCAATATAACTAGAGGGCCAAATGGCTACAAAAGGGCGAATAAAAGGTATCCAACAATAATTCGATCTGTATTTATCGTTGAGATGGAAAACAACGCAGAGCAATTGGAACCATTGTATCTTTAACGTACACTTTGATTATAGATCTTGGAATTCTATTTTTGGAAAGTAACATAGCTGTTGCAGAAATTAGAGTATCAATTAATTCTCCTTCCGTGCAAGATTACAATTAGTTAGAAAATGGACTGTGTAAGATTACAATACAGTCGTTGCGATGTATTCTTTCCGTTGACGTATTTCTATTTCCTTGCAGGCAGCAAAAACTTCCGAATGATAATACCAACTCAAACATTGGCAACAGATAGAATCTGAAATGTTATGCATTGAAATTTCGCACATTTGGAATGGCAGCATGCCAAACGTTTTAGAGAGGGAAAAGAAGCAAAGTTGCAATATTGTAAAATCCACAAGTGTGTAAATTAGATTTTATAATGTCGTTAATAAGGGGGCATCTCCTGGCCTGAAGCTTATTTGTTCCTGTGGTGATGAGGATTGGTGCAGCCTAATTAGTAACAACAGATGTAACTTCTCTTGGCTTAGGAATTAAAACTGGGGCCTAGTTTTGCAGTTATTCGTGTATTTGACTGGGGAAGAAAGATTTTACAAATGAGCATCATTTAAACGCGCACCTAATCCACTTACCTCATACTTCTGCCATGAAACAGCACTTCCTCTTTCAAATTGTGGATTGCGGGCCTTGCTTCAAGCTAGCAACCCGCCCGCCTCTTTATATTATTTATTGCTGTGCTCATATCTCGTTAACAAACTGCCGCTTTTGAAACTGCAACCATTGCAAGGAAACAACACAAATCTTCCCATTGCTTTGCAGTCGCTATAACACCTTCCCGAACCGCAACCCTTGAAGTGTAAAATTATAATATTATTTGCAATCTCGCGATAATCATAGTTGTATTTTCACAGATAAAGTAAGTCTGCAATATTTTAACACCACTAAACGGGCCTATCCATTAAACCCTCGATTAGTTGACGACATCTGTGTTGCAATATAATTTAAACTTCAGGGTTAATTCAAACTCTTTGTTAAATTGGAACTCACGTTTATTTCGCTCTTACATAATAATATTATGATCACCAGTAGTCTTACATTAACACCGCAATGAAGTTACTGTGAAAAGCCCCTAGTCACATCAGAAAACAACATCTATGAAAACTCTGTTTACCATCATGAATATAGGTCATTATTACAGTTTAAGCATAACATCGAGGACACTTCCTAGATTCACAGCGAACGGATTTAGTATTTCTCTGCCAGTGTCGCCAACCATAATCTGACTATTCTAATCACAAACACGCATATCTCAGCTTTAACTTTTTTTCATGCATATTAACCATTTAATAACGATTGACGAGGACCAAGTAACTATTCTCTAGCATGTATTGCAGCCATACTAAAATTCTACTCAAGTGGCTTAGTGATACACCAGGCGGACTGGGGGGGGGGGGGGGGGGGGAATCATTCGTTCCTGCGCGCAAAGCTCAGAGTTACAGACATTTTACATCTGAACAATTACTTTCAAGTAAAAGCGATGCAAATGCCACTGTAATCGAATTCAGTGCATCCTGGTATCATGTTAGCAAATTATTGACTATTGGGCAAGTCCACAGAGCAATGCATAGAACGGTTAATTTAAGAATACAAGTCAACCATTTCATCAGGAACACATGACCAGGAGAGACGCTCTGCAGCAGCAACCCACGTTTGCCCACACTCCAAACACACGGTGGCAGCAACGAGTTCAGCAAGGAGAGCAAACATCAATATCCACGCGAACACACACATTCGCAGGCAGGCTGGGCTAAGTGTCTCAGTGTCAGAGAGACAAGCTACGCGTTAAGTAAAAACAACAACAGACACATTTACATGCTCACACCCGAGATACGGCGTCTTTGATCATTTCTCATTCCTTGAGCAACATCAGTACAGAAATAAACTACAAATAATTAGGGGGGGGGGGGGGAGTTAGGAGGGAACGACACCTAGATAAACGCCAGCAAATTGGCTTCAATGCACGACGTGCATGGGTTTGCTATCAGATTAATTTTCGAAGAAAATAATAAAAATGTTGTTAAAATACATCGCGTCCGATACGAAATTTTCGCCACGCAAGAACGGCGATGCGAGAGAAATTAGTCACTTTTTCAGTGAAAGACGGGTCGTCGCCATCGCTGGAATCGGCAGGTTATTTATTCGCAACTGAAATAAGTGTGTATGTGTGTGTGGGGGGCGGGGGGCGGTCTGGGATCTGCAAAAACCTGTATTAATACGAGACGCATGCTCAGGATTCCCTGACATATATGACATTTAAAAAGACAACCAAGGGTTGTCTTTCACTTCGTGTGATTTTGTTCCTTCTGCAAAATACTTGGAACGAATAACGCGGCTGCCGATGGAATCAAACAGAACGCACGACGTCAAAAGCATTATTCACCCTCTTTTGAAAGCAACCCTATTTTAAAAACACTAATACATTAAAAACTGCCTCGAAAACAGTCAGGTTACTTTCAATAAAAGCTCAGCCAATGCTCCATTTGAGGCAGCACATTCCGACGGTGATCGACACTTTTTGCATCATATCGTTCAACTTTGATAAATTAAAGATCTTTAAAAGGGCGACATTTCCAATAACTTTGTTTAAAGGCATTTTTTTGAATGTTTTTTTTTGCAGATCTGGAGTGCTGAGAATAAGGAGTGAGCCTTACCTTGTTGCCGAGTCTGTCCCTCGGCCTGACAGTCCCGGGCTCTGCACAGACCGGGCATGGTATTTGCTGAGCACCCCTGTCAGTGTTTGCAGAGCCCGTGCTAGTTTGACAGCTGTCCGTTCAGCTACACTCCCGGCCAATGGCTCTCGCATTCCGCCAGCGGCGTTTGGTGACGGCTTGCAGGAAACAACCCAGCGGATCCGAGCCGGCTCTTTTTAATCCAATGCTCCACCTTACGTGGAGGAATTCGTAGCTACCGGCCATGAGACCTGTGCTGAAAGCTTGGATGCATTGAAGCTCCATGAGCAATAATCACTACGCTGGGAGGGGGTGAAAAAGAACAAAATATGCGTTGGAGAAAGCCCGCAAGCTCTCACATCCGAACCAACACGCGCTTAGCAAAAGAATGCAGCTCTATAGTCGCAAGGGAAATTATAAAAAGTTCATGTTCACGGTTACACTCCACATGACTTTCAGTGGCCAATGGAAAAACCGAACAACTCGTAAAGTTCTATTGCAAAGTTGTAAATTTTCATAAAACAACAAGGGATTTATGACATTTCCCCATGACTATTAGGAGGCAGGCCTTAGACGCCATTTTTAACAAAGAGACAAGTTAAAATTGTGAAATTATTAAAGATTTTTTCCACGGTTTAAAAAATAATTTCCCCCTTCCTGAAGTCACGTTATCATCACAATAACACCCGGTTATAATGTGATTTTTAAAAAAAAACAGAAATCATTCCTGTTTCTGCACCCAGGCTTTTATTGTCACGGATCAATTCTGTTTTAAGTATAACCGTAATAGTTCTATCGATATTTGTTCGAGTTTAACTCGTTTTTTTTCCGAAATGCCACAGTTACAAAAATGGCCATGGATTCGTCCATCTTGTGTGATCTAACTGCAAATTCTAGCGCCGCACTGCTCCCAGGGTGTGGGAGATGCGCGCTTACTCGAAAATTCGTTCAAGGCTCTGCGATGGCAGAGCGATCCGGTTCGTTTCTCTCTCATTTCAAATCGATGCTTTTTATTAGAGCAAATGCCGCACTAGACTGTGCTCCCAGTGTGCTCATCTTCCCAATTTTTCTCACACTGGCATGAATGGAATTGAGCGGGATCAGGCGTCCGACCCACATTGTTTACTGGCAACTTTTGCCCATCTCCGTACCAATTCCAACGTATTGCTTTTGAATATTGTCTTATTTTTATACAAATATTCGCCCCAATGATAATAAAATGTGTGCAGTTTTGGCATCGGCGTTCCCACATTCGGTTTTAATCAGTATGAAAATTGTCCGTTTCGTATAGAAAAAAGATGGATCAATTTGTTTATTGAAATCAGACTAGGAGGCGCTGGATGGAGTGCGGTGCCTAAATGATTGCGTGTTATTGTTGAAATAGTATATATTTTAATTGCTGTTATTAATTATGTTACTTCTGTATTCATAACAAAATCTACAGCCACTCATTTGGTGGTACCCGTTGAAGCAGGCAAGCGAGACTCTTGTTTTCCAAGCACCGTTTAATGTTTCTTATTTTTGTTTGTTTACAGACACTCCATTCAAAGTATACATGGCTGGAACGAATATATGTATTTTAAATAGATTGCACCTTGAACCTTTAACAACGGTTTTTATTTACCACACATACACAGATTACAATGCAAAACTTTCGCTTGACAGATACCACACCGAATATGGAACTGCAATATATCCAGTCGACGATGCAGTTCGGATTTTCTATTATTACTTTTGGTTATTGGATATTCTTTATTTTATAATTTAAACAGTACACATGAATAAGACAATTGATACAACATACTTAAAAAAAACACAATTACATCATTCAGTAATACATGGTTTCTTTGAAATCTTAAGCAAGTATATATTTAAATGCCATTGATCAAAGGGGAAAATTGCAATTTCCCCCTTCCATTACGATTGTTGTGTGTTTTTTTTACAATATAGTATTTAAGCACAGTATGGAACGAGTCCATTCGCGTCAACTGTAAACCGGTATTTAGGTAGTTATCATTATTTTGTGTTATAAAGTGGCTATACACGCACCTCATTAAAAAAAAAACATACACCAGAATATATTTCACATTTTTACTCTCATATTATGGGTACTGTTTGAAGAAGTGCGAAAAGTCAAGACTCCCATAACAACACTATGTGTCTAGAAACGAATGTTAAATTAAAACATTTAGGTAGTTTTCATAGACGTGCAAGGTGTCCACAATTGTGGTTTAGGTAGTTACATTCCATTGCTATATGAAAAGAGAAATCTTCTTCATTCTGTTACTGGTCATTAAGAAAGAATGTAGGAAATGCTAAAAACCAAGAATTGAACAGAAATAAACTATTTTACTGGACAAGTGAGTCTCCCGTCAGTTCTTGCTACATCGGTTAGAATGGCTCAAGTACATTGGACCTGAATTGAGGACCTGGTATCACTTTTTTACTTGTGAATAGTGAGCTGGAATACTGTGAAACGTATGAAGGAGACATTATAGCAGGGGGTAAAATAAGTTTGAGAAATTACTCAGTGCATCAGATATATTTGAGAACATGGTGGAATTTTACGTTACATAGATTAGCAGGATAGTTACAATCTGGTTTATCGCCTAACATTGTTCCGCTGGCTGTTACCACTGGAGAATCCAGATTCCGAATCTAATCCCCTTAATTTTAATGACGGAGGACAAAGGTTTCGAATTTCATTGCCTTTCATCTTATTATTGTGCAGTGAGATTCTCAATTAAACTTGAGTAAACAGGCATCTCAGATTTTATTGTGTTTCCTATTACATCTGCGGGACCAATGCTCAAAGTGTTTCCGCCTCGCCTTTATTAAGCACGGATTCTGATCTCAAGCCCCACATTCCTCCCCATTACCGATAAACATCCTGAATTCTATGTTTTGTGACTGAAACGCAAACCAGCGAACTTTACATTCTGAAGACATGATTTCGAAAGAGGTTATTAAAACATATAGGTAGTATTATGAGTGCTAATGCACAACATTTCTGAAAGAGTCCAATATTGTTGTTTGCTAGTCGAATGTCATGATTATCGGCGAAAGAGCAACTTTATTCGCAGAGTTCAGTATTCATTTGAGAGACTCATTCCTGCTTTTCCTCCGTTGTGGTGCTCGAGCTCCCAGCTTTGGTTTCCTTTTTCCATTTCATCCGCCGGTTCTGGAACCAGATTTTGATCTGCCTCTCGGTCAGGCACAGAGCGTGAGCTATTTCGATCCGTCGCCTGCGTGTCAGATACCGGTTAAAGTGAAATTCTTTCTCCAGTTCCAATGTTTGGTAACGGGTATAGGTCTGGCGCCCTCTCTTTCTGTCTGGACCTGAGAAAGAGGGAGGGAGAGAGAGAAAAAAAAACAGTCATTAATCCGGTTTTTTTTTAACATAAGACTGAATAAGACAAAATCAAGCAATCCTGTCACTTAATGACCTTTCTAACTCTCCGTCGATCTCCACTCTTTCATAACTCAATAAAAGATCTGTGGTTGAACAAAATATTCAGACGCAAATTGCCCGGTTTAAGGAGCCCAATGCACAATTTGGGATCTTCTGGCAAAGCTTTGAAAAATTAAGGATATATCCCAAGTTTCAGTGGAAGTCACTATGTGCCCTAAACTCTTTACTTCCAGCCAAGCAGCCACCCCAGTTGTTATTTCACCCAAGATAGAGAACACCAGTGCTAACATTTCAGACACAGAAATGACAGGTAACAGAAACCTTAACCCTGCATGCACGTCTCCCCCCCCCCCCCCCCCCCCCACACGCCCCCCCCCCCCCACCCCCAAATGTGTCAGATTCTAACGCCAACAATCGAACCGGACAGGTTCACTCTGATGGTCAGAACTCGTATATCATCGCACTAAAGTGGAGCGTTTTAGATACAAACTTACATCTACAGGGGGGGGGGGGGGGGGGCTTTACAAGGACCTAACGATCTTTCATGAGGGGCAAACTCCATCTCCAACTCCACGGGGCTTGCCTAATCTGTAAGCCTACTTTCAAAGTGGAACGTAGCGTTTTGCATTTACTCCAAAATATACCGTTTTCCCGCGTCCCAGTTACAACATAGTTCTTATTTGATGTTGATAAAAGTGAGTAAACAAGCAATATGTGAGTTGCTGTTAACTATAAAGGAGCGGAAGTCGAGTGCTTTTACGAGGATTGTACTGATTAATTGTGCAATAAAAGTTTTATGATTGCTATCTGCATACAATAGCACATGCATTTGAGGAACTGTTCCTCAGATATCATTAAAACTCTTAACTACCTTCAGGATGTAGTGGCGCTCATTTTAACTGGTCATTCGCACGTTTCTCGTAGCTATGTTACATTTATATCCCATACCTGCATTCCTCATCCAGGGGTAAATCCGGAAATTGCTCTCTGCTTGAGGGTGCACGTTTGTCTGATCCAATTTTTCGCAACCCTGTTTGCTGAGATCGCTGCAAAGAACTGGAATGTTCTGGTCTAAGGCAGAGCAACGCAGGTTGTAGGAATCTGAATTTAGATTATAACCTGTGTTGTACATGGAAGGACCGTGATAGATTGCACTATTAACATTGTAGAGCCCGGCCATCGGGGCTGGGAAGGCGCTGCCGCCCGCTCCATAGCTGGATCTTTGTGAGTTGGTTGCAAAAGCGCAAGAAGTTGCTTCAGTAAAGCCACTCGCATTCTGGAAAACGGATGTCCCCGCCGTATATTTGGGAAAAAGAGCATTCACATAATACGACGAACTCATAATTTTGTCTGGTGATTTGTTGGCCAAGGCTCTTCAGTGTCGGTTTTATGAGATAGCGTGATATATGGCAGCATTACACCCCCGATTTACACCAAACACCCATTTTCCTTCGGTCCGACTTATTCCTATTCACGTGACCTGACCATGTGATCCAGCCGCCCAATAGCATTCCGCATCACAGGTGGTAAATAGCATGTTATCCGACTATTTTCAAAAATATATTGTGCAAAAGTCATGCATAATCTTTTGCAGTGTTATGATTGTGGATATATTGTGTAACCTTAAAAGTCAAGTATCTCCTCACCGTTACTTAACAAGTCATTGTCCCACATGCACGTGAAGGTTGTAGGAACGCAGGTATGTGTCCAGCATTTTTGAAAATAAGATGTGTGGTGAATTTGGAAGTGTAATGAAATGTTTACATGGACATAATAAAGGAGACATGTTTCCTTCATACTCAATTATGCATATTTCATGAATCGCTACATTGGACTAGCATTAAGGACCATTCTACATTTTCGCTGAAAAGAAACGCTTAGGCCGTTTCATTTAAAAGAAATGAGCACTCCCATTGTTCCTCCCCCTGCCTGTACAGTTGTTGCTGTACAACACGAGAGAAATTGGAGCCCTGTTGAATTAATGGTCAATACACATCTAACCTCTTGACTATAGAATAACCTGTGCGGTTTCAGTGAGGATTGCAGATACAAAATACATGCCTGCAGCACCGCTCAGGGTAGCTGTGAAGCTTCTGTTATCAAATCCTGTTGTTTTGAAACATGCAAGCGAGTTTCTATATTGATTTCTTGTAATGCAGGATTTCACTTTGGAGCCAACCACGTTTCCTCAGACGGGTTTTAGTGCAACAACTATTCTGTGAAGACCTTTTGGAGTTGCTAGGAAATCTGATTAGAACCCCGCAGGGGATTTACCCCGGTATCATTTCCTCCTTCTGTTTTACAACTTTTTTTTTCAGTCTCCCTCCCAGTCCTCTCGTTAGATCACAGAACTTATCTCCGAAGCTGTTGCCAGCAATTTGCCTGCATATTGTCCTGTTGCTCTACTTAGTGTTTCGGTTCATTCCCAGCGGAACGGTTGCTTTTAACTGCAACATTCACAGGCATATTTGTCGGTTATAACCGGGGAATGCAATCCCACTGTTTACAACAGGCACACTGTATTTAAACGATGCACCCAGTACTTCGAAAATAAAGGGTTGTTGCATCAGAACATGTTTCTGCATTTCCGCCAGAGATCCTTCCGGCAACATTTTCTCTATTATTAGGAAATGTTATTTTCCTTTGATCTCTGGAGTCTCCTCTGATGTGTCGCAGTCCTTGTGCTAAGCAGACAGACTTTACACCGACAGGGGTGGCTATCAAGCCGTTATTGCACTACCTTCATCCTCGCTCGTTAAGGAGCATGCTTTGTTTGATATAACACTACTAAACTGTCTGTAATGTCCATATTTTCCGCACATTCCTGAAAACGAAACCATGCGCGAATGTGGATGTTCCTGGAAGCGCTTGAGCTGTATTCTGAACTTTTCCAACTTCAAGATGCATCTAAAAAACCGAGGTGTCAGAGATATTGCCAGACCGAGCTTGCTTTATAATGTTAAGAGTTTAAATAAAGTTGAAATCATGGCAATCAATAGCGTGCGGTTGCGTCCAGCAGAGGTAACCAGTACATTTATATATAATAAATAGATGTGAACTTTATTTTTTCAAAAACATGTTTTCCAGGTCTCAAGCTGTCTCGCTGTAAATGGGTAACCGCTGTGGACTGCTTTTCGATCGCAAGAACTAGAAGATACATCCAAAACCGAAGGATGTGAAGATTAGATGAAAATACAATATCATTGAACGGATTGCCAGTAACGTCAGCGTTTCATTCCTATCTTTCTATTTCAATAATAACAAAGGGTCGCTGCTACCTTAAGTCAAATGTTTGATAAGAACACAGATATACGGCTAGACGTGTAAAATTTAATTCCTCAATAATTTGACATTTGACTGGGGAAATTGTTTTTTTTACCGCAATTTTATTTTGCTCCTTATTTCGCCATTTCTCATGGCCTGAAACGCGCAGTTAGTCAGGGAGCAATGCGACTCTGCGGCCCCAGTTACACATGTTTATAAATAAAATACATGTTCTAACCATTCATTGAACATTTCAATTACTCGTGTCTTCATTGTCACATTAAATAAGACTTTACCAACAAAGCACCTACCCAAACGCACGAGGTTTATTTAGCAACAATCCCACATGCTCATTTACTTTTAGCACCAGGGATCCAGGATTATGTGGCCGAAACATTGCATTACCAGCTCGAGATGGCGAAAGTACAAAAACAAAGTAACCGAACACAGATTTTCACCTGAAATAGTAAATTGTTATGGTTGGACCTTCAAATGTCAATGCACATATTTGAAACAAAATACAACTGAATCAGATGGCTGGACAGTAAATATGATGTATTTATAAATCGAGCAGTTTCAAATTATGTCAGCTCGTCTACGACTACAGAGCAGACCATGTACAGCACGAAAATTAAGAATATTAATTTGGTCAATATGCAATTACAAAAAAACCTCAAATGATATATACAGACAGTAGATATATAGATACAGATAGGTAGATAGATAGATAGATAAATAGATAGATACAGCCAAACAGATAGTAAGCCAATCACGTTACATAGCCTCATATTATGCTTCCAGAAATTTAAATTTTCATGGCTGTTTACTTAAGTTCGGAAATTTCAGCCCCTCCTGTATTTCCGGTTGCGGCTCTATATCTAATATTGGATTTTTTTCGATGTATCTCCAGAAGATTGTTATTTGTTATTTTAAATTGCTTACAAACGCATGTGAACCATTAAAATTATGCTGCATACTAACAGATAAAACTGATTTGCAGCCAGGCCTCCTACATTTCAATAGACGAAATAGCACAGTGCTCACCGAGCATATATTTGAATTGTCATTACATAATAATCTACATCATTGCTGTCAGCATATTTTCAAATACATATATCTCGATTTCGTTACACGTCATTTGCTATGGTTTGGAATCTATTATCTGGCTGTGAAGGTCCCCCCCCCCGCCATTGCCAACTTGCTGTTTATTAAAGGAAATAGAAGCTTGTTCGGGCTCGAGCTAAATTCTGGTTTGGTTCTGTACTGTGGCAAGAAATATACGGATTTCTTATATGCAGAGCTACATTGGAAATAAAATTGTGCACATTGCACCGAAGTTTGGTTTCGAAGACTGATGAGTCCGAGCATCATTGATTTGTACCATATATCACCAAATGTATCTGTATCATTCACATGAAGGCAAGTGCGTGAATGATCTAAGAGTTTTTGACCCAATACGCCACGTTTTAGTAACGTGAAGACCTCACCTGTTTTCGTTTCAAAAGGTATAAACTATTATGCAATTAAAAACAGACGGCTGCGCGCGATTTTAACTTTCTGCTGCACGCGAAAGCTTCGGTGACTTATTTAAACATACCAGGCGGCATTGAAACAAGCACAACATTCTTTGGATTCGACCGACGCTTTCATTCAGGCCAACCCCAATATGGGGCCGATTTTATAGGATGTTCCCACTGAAAAGATGTGTACAGTGTGCCGTAGATTGACTCAATGTGAAAAGATAATGTAGGCATGGTTAACAGTAAATAAATAAGTATCCTCCTAACTGACTTTCTTCGGTCGCATTACAACATTTGACTAAGTTATTAACGATTGCCTGAAATTTCTACAAGCTATTGTTCAGTACTTTCATCAAACGGGTATTTGACTACACGCCATTAATAACGCTATTTACTCAGTCAATAGATTTGATTTTATAAACTACATCAGTATGGAGTCCAGTCAAATAGGTACAGAAAAATGAACAGTATTAACATACTTCTTCTAAGTCAAGGATATGCCACATTTAGCATTTGATTCATACTAATCCCGGGAAAACCTAGGGTGCGTGCATGTAGATTTAGGTATGTGATTGGGCACATGTATGCCGGTATATTTGTATGTATGATTGGATGTATGTTCATGAATGTGGGTACATAGTTGTATGTGTTACATGCTGTTATATGTTCAGATTGACATAAAGTAGCTCACGTCGCTTCTCCTTCACATATTGAATGTTTAATCCCTGTCCCCTGTTGCTCGCAACTGTGGACTTGGAAACGAAGATGGAGATAATCAATTTAAATCCTGTTATTGTACATTAAAAAATAAAACACTGAAGTATAAATGGATTTCTAAACCCCGTGTCAAGCAGAATTAATTTGTCCACAAATGAGTTGATGGATTCAAAATGAATATACTCCATCGACCTCAGTCCATTTTTACAAGTGTCATTTGTGGTAGATGTTTTCATCCTATTTACAGCCCACTGTATAAATAAATCCCAGTTTATAGCAGTTATTGCACACTTTGGCAGCTTGGCGGCACTCTTTTTAAATTTTTCTGTGGATTAACACTGCCATCTCCTGACCATGAAAGAAAACTGCAACCAAGAAATTGCTGAGAGAACGCGCAGAATGCCTTTTTTGTAACTGTCAAGAAACTAATACCTATATTTATTTTGACAATTATTTTTTTATAATAACTATCCAGCTTAATTGCACATCGCGTGAAAATTTCAAAAAGGAATAAAGATCCGTTTTCTTTCCACTAGACGCAATAAATTAGTAAAGAGATATTTGAGGGGCCCACGTTGAGGACGAGACTAATAAAGGTCGTTATTTCCGCAGACCTCTTTGTCTAGGCAGCCAGACAAAACAAATGGATCGCCTTCTCTGGAAAAATACTGATTGTAGCTGGACAGTTGTAAACTAATTAAAACCCGAATTCCAGACGACTTGCCAGACCCTTCATTTTATTGCAAGTCTCCCTGTTTAGCCTTTGAAGCTCCATCTGCAACAACAGAGGGCGTCACAACATTATAACCCTTCAGACTGAACACTAAAAAAAATTAAAAATAGAAGTTCGATTCAGCAACTGTTTCATAACATAATCATAAAAAAAAGAATGATTGTAATCCCATGCGAGTGTTTGCTGCCAGATACTGAAGAATGCTCTAAATAAAGATTGTCAGTGTCGTATTTATGCACTTCGCCCCTTAACCTCCAGCGTTTTACACCCCATAAACGCTTCCAGCAGTCATTTTCTTTTATTGCGGTGCACCACTCTGGATTTTACTAACGACAGCCACTGCCAAGACTTCTAACTACGCGAGTCTCTCTGTCCAGTTTCCAAATCATTTGAATCCCACTAAATCTATCCATACTGTCCTCGGGGACCTTAAAAAAGTTACTAGGGAGCTTACAGTTGGAAAGGAAGTTGCACAAATAGCCAAACCGTACACAACTTTTTTTTTAAGCGGTAACACGCTTTACACTTATATACCTTACTTCCTAAGGACCAGATCCCTTTGTGTTGCTGACTAGTTAAAGAAATGGCGGGAGGGAGATGTGCCCTTGTGAATGTTTCGAATTATTTACCTCTTTATAATTCGATGAAATCCCAGCAATTTTGGAGCTTTCACACGGACAAGAACTCAAGATTGTTCATTTCCACTTCCAGCAGAAGTGCTGCATCACTTGGATAAGTAGCACACAACAAATCATATAAATAACCAGCGGCCTTGGCGCATGGCCAGGCGACAGATAAAAGTTGTTAATTCACAGTTTTCTTTTGCACGCTCTCGGGTTAATTGGTGATAACTGGGAGTTAAGCTGAAACGCATTCTGGATCTTTGTCATCAGATCCGCTTCCAAGCCAAAGTTGTCAGAACGCACTTTCTATTTTCTTCCCTTTTTCCGAAACCCCAATCTCATTCTAATTTTAGTTCCCCCTGTTAAGTAATGTCTTCTCGGCTGTGGTGATAACATTCGTTGCTGTGTTTATTAAGGAAAATCTAAACTTTGAGTTACATCTTCAATGTCAGAACTTGGGGTAAAATCAAAAAGTGGGTGTTGAGCAGATCGTTAAAATGTTGCAAATTAGTCAGGGTCGATATTGGCGACATTCTGCCTAATGTTTGTAAAGATATATGATTAGTAACATGAATGTGACAAACTTAATTTCATTGACTCACTGTTGTTCGCCTGAAAGTTAATTCGTGTGCATCATTTAAAATGCTATCTATCTGTAAAGGGAAATGTTTGTATATTGAATATGTTTCCGCTCGATATGAGTGTTTAGAAAATCCTGCAGGGATGGTGATCGTGGAGATCCAGCCAGTGAGATTCAGAGACAGAGAGCATATTTTATATGTAGTCAAACATATATTTTATTAGACAACAAATAAAATGACATTTCATTACAAACAGTATGGTTTGGTCAATATGACACGAGGTAATCATTTCAAACGTGTACACAAGTGTAAATGTGTTAGCTCTACAGGTCTAAAGGTAACCCCCATTTAAAACACATTAGTGGCATATGTTCTTGCTATTGCACCCAGGCTTTTTTCCTTGTACACATTACATTTATTGACAATATTGTTTGTTTATTCCATCGCATAAATGCGTCAAAACAATTTTAAGGGTGACATTCACACACAAAACATAGGTAGTTACTAGTTATACATATAGGTAGTTTTAAACCAAATTTTACACTTTTCTCTGCACCACAACACCGATAAATACAAAGTGTCTGAGAACTTTATTCGTGCTTTTTTCACAACAGACAAGAGTATCGTGTAGCATTATGCTCAGCGCTGCTCTTTGAAATACAACTTATATTAGCATTCTATGCAAATCAGTTTCATATAATTTCTGAAGAACAACACAATCGTCATGCACTCCGGGCAAGGCCGTTACTCAGTCTCACAAAGGACAGCATAAAGCCTGGAATTTCTACAGGTTCATTCACAGTGAAAATAATACAATATATGTTCCAAGTTCACCACGAAAATAACATTTCATATGCACTACACAGCCTGTTATCTTTATATTAAACATCCTGAGTTAAATTGAGATTTTTCTTTTGTTTGTTTACACGATCTTTACTGGGACACCGCCCAAGCACAAAGGCCCATTCACAGAGATATTCACCACAATAGACACAAGGATTCAAGTATATAAGCAGCCTCGCTTGCTGCGTGTAAAACAAGTAAATATTAAACTAGTACAGTATTACTGAATTACTGTCCACACTGAATTGCGGTAGATTTAAGAAAAGGTAGTTTTCATGTGAAGTAAGGTAGATTCCGTAGCCACATACTTAACCTTGCCGTACATGTCTCCCTCTTTGGTTCCCAACTAACAAGTGTATCAGTCGTTTTACCCACCATATGTAGTCCAGAACTGGCAAAGGAATAATTTGTGCTAATGGCATGACAAAATGTACATATAGTCTTTCTGAAGTAGGACCTATTTCGATTGCAATTGTGAATTAGTCTTTTTTCTCTCTCTCTCTCATTCTGATTCCTGTCACCGGTCATCTTTAGGTCGTTCCTTGTTGATTTTTTTCATCTTCATCCTTCTGTTCTGAAACCAGATTTTAACTTGCCGTTCGGTGAGGTTGAGGACCCTGGCAACCTCATATCTGCGGTCTCGTGTGAGGTACATGTTAAACAGGAATTCCTTCTCCAGCTCCAGGGTCTGGTGTTTGGTGTAAGGGCAGCGTTTTTTTCTCGTCGATCTTGCATGCAGCCAATTGGCGGAAGGGTTATCTGGAAATGTGAAAGAAACACATTTAATATATTTTCGCTCTTCCACGATGGACAAAATGTGGTAACATTCTGAGAATCCAAACACCGTTACAGATAGCAGAGGATGAGGCAGCACTGGGTTAATGAGGCTGTTGCTACACTTTTGCAGTGTGTTTCCACTGTTAAATCAATCGTCTTGCCCAATGAACAGACTCTATCAGTAGAGCCGTAGAAATAAGTTAGAAAAAAATAATATTGTGACGATCTGGAATTCGGATATAAATAATCCAACGCAATATGTGGTCTGTCTGTATTGCATATTGTGTGCAGTATTTGTTTATCCACTAGACTTATCGCCATCACATTTATTGGCAGCATATACACTTGAATTGCAGGGCCAGTCGTCACACGATTTCTCCCCTTTCTCTTATATATTGAATGGAAATTAGTTCAGCAATACCCAATTGGAATTCGTAGCAAGGTCGAAAATGTACAGCATTAACCTTAACCACATATCTCAAAAGCTATTTTTGTCTATGTAGTTTTTTAAAAAATGCAAACTGGAAACCGATCTCGGCATTTGCATGTCGCTATGTAATGCAGACAATGGTAGGAATTTAAAATAGTTTGAATTTATCGTCCTTATATCGAAAAGTAATGCAAAAACGCGGGGTTTGCCCACTTACTTGGATCCATGTGTAGCTTATCTGCGTTTGATTCAACCTCTCCATTATTTTCAGAAAAGGACACCTCACTCAGACGTTTGTCTCCAGGAGAAGTTCCACAAGTATATTCTGAGAGGGCTAGCGTGTGTGTTTCAAACGTGGTGCAGTCACTCCTGCGGGCAGCCACAGGCTCGGGTTTGATGCCGTAGTGTCTACTGGAAGGTAACCCGGTGAAAGACAAGGTTCCCGGCATGGGATCTAGCCAGGAGCGCATGTATCTACCATCGGGTGCGGCGGCAATGGGAGCCTGGTGCATGTATGGGTGATAAACAGTGGGCATACTGGCAGAGGTCTGAGCATGAACCGGGCTCCAGGAGGTGCTGAACACTGTGGCTTTGGACTGGAAGTTGCATGGGGTGAAGTCTGGGTGCTCAGCAAGGGCTGCCTGCCTGGAAGACTGAGTCAGTGGACCCGAGGCATATCTGGACGACAGCAGATCATCGTTCTCGTGCATTATGAGGGAGTCGACATAATAATTGCTGATAGTTCCTGATGTCGACATTCTCGCCAATGACACAGCAAGCGCCTCTGAAAATATGAAAGAGCAGATTTCAATGTAACAACTTACCGCCGCGACAAGTACAGTCTGCTAATATGGGGCAGGCGCACTTCCACGCCATTGGACAAGTTACTCACGTGATTCAAAAAACAACAATAAAATATAAATCAATCCGCAGCTTGTAAAGGGGTCAATCTTTTATAGAGATAATTTTATATAGCAACTCCGTATGCTTTTTTATGCAAAGGGATATAATCACCTCTATATATGGAAGTTGATTTCTTTGTTGCCAGCTGAGATGCAAAAACGTATTCCGTTGCAGTTCTTTTTTTTTTAGGGGACTATTTTACATCATAATCAATCTTCCCATCAGATGCTCGTTTTTTTTTAACGAACACCTTATGATCGTTAACCTTCACATAAAAGATTATGGAAAGAGTGAAACTATAAACTGCAGGGGGAAAAAACAACGGAGAAAAAGATTGGACAGGTATTTATTATTCATGCTTAGTTAGATTAAAAACGCATTCTTAACAAATAAAAATCGTTAACGAAGTTTGAAAATGTACCTCTGAAAGTGGCCCGGTCTACCTGCAGCTGCTAAAGATCTTTCATTTTAAGAAACGAGGCGCCCATAAAACACACGGTGGCAATCTCCGTTTTATAACAGTTTCAGCAATAAAACGACACGTTAGCAAACTCGAGTCATTCCA
This sequence comes from Scyliorhinus canicula, assembly GCF_902713615.1. NCBI lineage: Eukaryota > Metazoa > Chordata > Chondrichthyes > Carcharhiniformes > Scyliorhinidae > Scyliorhinus > Scyliorhinus canicula. Next base: position 78,204,351 of record NC_052150.1, read on the forward strand.
AAAAGGCCAATAAACCATAACAAACTACAACTTCCGCATTCAACGCCGCGCTATTTAAGCTGATGGATATGAGGACAAAATACATTTCTTAGGAAATCGGACCATTCTACTGTCCTTCTTTTCGGATTCGTGGACATTTTTTCTGATTTCGGCCACTCGCAGGCGCATTCTGTGGAGAGTTCATGGAAAAGCTTTCCAGCGACGGTATTCGGAAACCCAATCTGTTAGATGGCTAAGATACATTCCTTTCAATAGCAAATAAAATCAAACAGTTAGATATATAAACAGATGTAAAACATAAGAGTCGTATATCAATGGAGTTAGAAGGCATCCTTATTACAGCGTTATCGGCCTATTAAACATTATATGTGCAGCCTTAAAAACTTAGTAGGCCTCTTTCACACACGCAGACTGGGTATAAATATGTGGAGAGATGAGCGATTTAACTTAGTTATGATAAAATTAACAGATAGGATGCAGGTTGGAAGGCCAACATCATGGTTTATCAGGATAGAGTTTTGAATTAATGCATTTCCAAAATATTTTTATATAAAATTATTTTTTTAAATGCTGAAACAACCCATAAAATACTCAATGATTTATTTTTATGCCATTTTTCGGTTAGCATAATTTATCAGTGCAATTTTGGTCAGAAATATTTCATTTGGCGTGTAAGATCTAGGCATCAGTGCGGTTCTTTCTGCAATGCCAGTCCAGAGGTTTCTCGGAGCTCCATGATAGTGTTGTACATTGTGTGGTGTTTCCTTGGGCTCCTCTCTCTGAAGTATATTTGATGCAAGCAGCAATACAGGATATGAAGGAGGATTGACAATCGTCGTTCTAATCAAATGCAACATGCCCCAGTTTTTCAAACGATTACAAACCAGTCATTTCCGACATGGGGAACGCGCGATTTCAAATGAGGCTTGTTGTTTGATGGTCTATTTTGTATTTCTTTGTTGCTATTTTACAACCTACATGTGCAAGTACCTTGTTTATTCCTGCTTCAACCGCGCTTAATTTAAAAAAAACCTTCGGCGCATCACGATGCTAGCAACAGGGTTAAATAAAAGGGCCTATCTGCAAAATGATCGTCAACTACCTGAGCTGTTGCGTGGATCAGATAACATAGAAATATCCATTAAACAAAGACAATTATCAGATCCCACATTAAACCAAAGTGCAGTCGTCGCCGTGAATCGCTTGCGTCCACCCCCACCCATCGTCCGCTGGCTGCATTACCCCCCAGTTGAAAACCTGCACAGCTAACTGAAATACAAACTACCCTTTCCTGAGGTTTCTCTTTATCCCAATCTCTCTTTAGATTTCTGTGCATTTCTGATGGTGAAGGGAAGATTCAGTCTCTCGCCTCTGAGCCAGCATTGAGTATCTGGTCAGCGGAGTATTACAGCGACACAGGCGGAGTGCTGAGGTCTAGAACAAATTCGAGAAGCATTCAAGTCCAGTGTTGAGCCTCAGAAAGAAAACGTTTTCGTGTTTCCTGTGCAGATGGCCTGGAATTAGGATTCAAATGTTGATTCACTAGTTGCAAAGGGAAGCTAAGGCGCTCTAAAACGGCACGCCGCTTAAAGAGCGGTTCCTGCAATTGAAATTTAGCTTCATTTATGCTGAGAAAAATATAAAAGAACCCACCATTTAAGCGCCTGAAAGAATTCACCCACAACCCTGGAATGTGTCGCGTCTTGCTGGATACCTAAGATTTATAGTTTTGTACGAAATGTATGATTTCATATGATATAGTCGAATTGGTGACGGATCACTGTTTTCAGCAAAAATATATCTGCGAGTTAATGCGTTGTCGGGTTAGATTTTCAGTTTTGACTTTTGTTTGGGCATTCAGCACATGGAGCTCGCATGCTACTTGAAAATTGCAGCTTTCGGTCTCAGACGTTTCAGAACTAAATTGAGGAAAACAATATATTTTCCGTGCGTGGATACAATTCACCAAAAGTCTCAAATGAAATTAGTATAATCACACGAAGTCGGTACAGGTTATTCGGCAATAGACAGAAATGCAATAATTCATCTATTCTATTTTGGGGTAGCGAAATTTATCCTATTTTCACTCTACCAGTGGAATATAGTGAGACTACTTTTGTGTGTGTGTGTTGTTTTGAGTCGGTCATTTTACCTTGAGAATGAAGTTTGTAACGTCCAAATATCAAATGTTTTCTTAACTCCTGCAACTGACCCAGCAGTTAAAAACGCCTTCAAAATATGGTAATCACATTCACTGCCAAAGTTTGTTTGAAACTTTCCGGAATTATCTAGCCATGTGGGATATTAATTGAATGCACCTGTAGTCAGAAAGACCGGGTAAAATATGCCACAAATAAAATGTTAAATATTAATAAACCGGATCATTAAAATGTTCAAGGTAGAAACGACATTCATTAAGTGATTTTTTAATTGCTATTCACATTGTATTGTTTGGAATATAGGCTGACGCCTTTATTTCCGTTCAGATAACATCTGTGTGAAGTTGCAAAGCCAATTTGTGGGCACACAGTCTGTAGTGACGACAACGTGTTCAAAGTGCTTTCATCATTTTCGAGTTGCCGTGCACCGTCTAATTCGGCAAAGGATTCCAAAATATATACAAATCATAAAATAAGACTGAGCAAATCCTGCAGACATTTGCATGAGAAACATTCATAACTGGCCGAGCCAGTCGTGTGGCCACACTCAAAGGCAGTTTCAGGAAAGTCATTCCTGAAGGCAAATCTCAGATACCAAACATTATGTTGGGTGCTGCATGTTTCCGAAAGATTGAAGCACTTCTAATGTCCTCCGCATTAGGTCGAAATTAAATCGTCCATTTAAAACTGTGTAAATGGACCGCACGCAGCGGCATTTAAAAGCCAAACTGTAATTTCACATTAAGGAAGGAACGTGCAATTTTTCTGCGGCTTTTGTTTTTATTTTAAATCTATAAATCATATAAACCCCGGCAAGAAGTTTGCTAACAACGCGGAAACAAAGGATTGAGGGTGTAAGCAGAATGATTTCGAAGTATTTTTAAAAAATCGACCATGAGATTTGTGAAAACGAAATGCACCCCACATAATGGACGCATATTTGAATTGAAAACGATTATTCTTTAAATTTTGGTGCCCAAATAAAATGCAATTCGCAATTGCTCAAACATGTAATAATTAAAGAAATATTTCCGATTTCTTGCCAAAATGTATCGTATAATCTATACCCTGCAAATGAGAGCAATGTTGTGTATCTAAAGGCTGAGGGCCTGGCTATTACCGAGAAGTGATGCTTTGAATAGCACAAACTTGACTGTGCTTTAGCTTGAGAATCTTTAAACCACGCCGGGAGAGGTTCAGGTGGTGCTTTCACATCGGGGTAGTATCACGACTCGGGTACACAAGAGCGCCTATTTTTCAGAAGATATTATTTTGCATTGCACTGAAGAAAAAACATGAAGTTAAATCTTTTTTTAACTCCCGCATCGTCTTCTACAACACGACACAAATTGAAAGACCCAATGTAGGGAATGATGTGACTTGATCTTGTGAATGAAATTTCAGACGTTTCATTCGAATCAGTTGTTTGTTGCTCACTTCATCAAAAATATGCGGTTACATGACGATATGGAAAATTGCATTGCAATGCAATTCTTATTTTTTTTATTTTGTCAGTTAATCCGTTGCGTTAAGTCCGCCATGCCATGGTATAAGATCCATATGTGATGCGAGATTAATTTAATGCTGCATTCGAAAGCTGGCACAACATCTATCCTGTTGCAATGCCTATGTTGTACAATCACTTGGATTCTGAGATTTAAAATGGTGTAATTCCAATCGGCCGCGCAACACGAATAACTCGAGCAACAGGATAAAGTGCGATGTGTTTGTTTACTTGCTTCGCTTAGATTAAAGCTTCTGTTTGTCTCCTCTAAACAACCAACATAATGGGACAAGTCTGCTTTCTGTGTTTAGTCTAGTTTCCTGCAGAGGCAGGAGCCGCCGACCGAGCAGCGCTTCCACTACATTCCGCCGAGGTCGCTGTTTCGAAGAACAACCCAAATTTACGCGCCCAGGCGCCATGTAATGATCATAACCGAGGCCTTGTGCTTTCAAGTAATTTCTTTGTCTTGCACATGGGAGAATGCATAGGTTTAAACCGCGTACCCTAACTCACTTGACGCCTTCCCTTTTTATTTTCGATTTTTCATCGGGAATTATAATATCGGTTTTGGACTAAATGCACCAGATACATGTTCCATTTAGACAATGTTAACATAACGCTGAAATATTTATCACTAACAAAGACAATCTGCAAAGCATGGATTGCGCCGCCGTGCAGATGAAATTGCAGTTATTTTCAGTAGAGCTGTGCCGACCTACATCAATGTTTTCAAATAATAATTCAGCAGCACACATATACTGCAAGGAAATTTAAAATTGATCATATTTAATTTAAAACGTGAACTTGATCGTTCTTCGAAAAAAATGAGCAAATCTAAGGAGAAACATTACATTTTAAAAATCCCAATTGACAACAACGTTAACGAAGCATGGCCCAGTGTTTGCTTGCAAAATATAGAAGGCACGCTGCTCTTCAAAATATAATTTACACAGTTGTATTAATTGGAAAAAAAAGACTTGTCCAAAAAACAATGGTTATTTCTTTTTATAAAACATTGCTATCCCTGTCACAAAACATGACACTTTCTGTTGGCAATGCGAAACCAAAACATTATACTTATTGGTGGTTATTGAGTAACTGCGGCTTCTTTCCAAACCAGCGACAGAACTCACTGGCGAAGACGATAACTGCAGTAATTCAGGCAGTTTCGTGTTGTAGAGATAGACTTGAGCCCCAACAACATGAAACTACCTAAATCACACTTCAGTTCTATCTCTGCTCTTTAGTTTCCTATCACTGTACACACAGAGGAATGACCTAAATGCACATTCAACAAGCTTACTCAAATAGAAAAAAGTCACGTTACGATATTCTCGCCACAACGTCGCATGTAATTTACCAAATATCATAGGCAATCCTTCGTCGTGCAATATTGTGGGTCCTTCTAATAATCCCCAAGTAATTCCATCTTTTTCGCGATCCTGGCCGGAATTGTATTCAAATGAATAGATTTAATTGCAAATTCAGCACGAGAAAAATTGTTAGCTCCCCACTAAATATGGCGAGATCTTTATTATCTCTGTGCAGGATTTCACGCGATCTGAATGCATGTCATTCACTCCAGTGATGATAAGCCATAGGAACTTGCCTGCACTGCAATAATCACGAGTTCAAGGTTTGCCTGAAGAAAAGAGCTAGTCAGATGACATACCCTACAGAGATAGATTTCCTCTTCTCTTCTCCTCCGCCACCAGCAAAAGACGAAATAGCAACTTCAACTTTTATTTGGGAGTAGCAGTATTGGCATTTCTAAATATACCAAATGAAAGATTGCTAAAAAGAAACCCTTACCTATCAGTTTCAAATGTAAAAGAATAGGCCTAAACATTCGTTCCTCTTACAGACCTTACCTCCATCGTAAATGTCTCCAAAGGTCTTATCTGCTGCTTTTTTCGATTCCTCACACTCATCTGATTTTAACCGATTAAAGGATCTGGAGTGTATTGTGTTCAAAGAAAATCAATTCCTACATCCGAGCCGTGCTCTGCTTCCTCTGTCTTCGTGGCTTTCGCTCAACTGAAACCACTCGTCCAAGACAGCAACACCCAGATATACTAGCAAGTCATAAAATCAACAAAAGCCGACAAAACGTCTACAGCACCATTGCTATATAGCCCAGACAAATTACGACCGCTCTAGGTAATATTTAAATAGATTGCAACGGTAAATTGCCAATCTTTAAGCCCAGCATTCCCCCTGAAGCTTCCTCAACAGATAACGTAAGAGAAAAGAATCGAACACAAAATACAGTCAAAAAATATACATATACCTATCTCAAAGGACTCCGACCAAATACGTTTTATTCATCTTGAGGAAAACACAAATGTTGTATAGGTACACAGTGCAGCAGCAATAGGATTGAACAGAATTTGAGTCCTCATTCAGAGTATTTCATCTTTGCAAACCCAAATGAATCAATTCTATTTGTTTTTTTTAAAACCGTTTGTCTTCTAAAAGTGAATGGACGGCAGTGAATAAAAGGTGGGACATTCTACTCTTCCGCCTTTACAACAATATTTCACATTTACAGTGTTCTTGATGCCTTTGATCATGGTATGTGATATCTTTATGCAACAACACATTTTACAGCATATTCACATTTAACTTCTATTAACAAGTCAGTATACGGTAGTTACTTATTTGGGAATTATTTGAACAGCGTGGGTCATCTGTATTTAGACATTACAAAGTTTGATTTACTTAGCTGGTAATTGGTAATTAGCACAATTAAAAGATTGTTGTCAAGTCCCCCCTCCCCCCACAGTTTTTTTTTGAAAAATCATCATACAAGGCGATAACTTCTGTGCACGCCTTGCTTATCAATGGCAACACTTATTATTATAGTTACAGAAACAGACTCCCGCCACAAATATAAACAAAACACATAAATCGTAAATATCTACAACCAGCACACGGCTGAGAAGTCAGAGGTAAGTTGAAAAGTTTTTAGTCTTTTAGTAACAATAGCACAGCTTGCCAATGTCCCGTTAAAATCCGTAAACCAGTTTATGTGGTCATCATGAAAAGCTGAAGTTAGCTGTAAGCTCCCGAATCCTATTCTCACGATTCATTTTCTTGAGTTTCATCCTGCGATTTTGAAACCAGATTTTGACCTGTCTGTCAGTCAGGTGGACACTGCGGCTAATCTCTAGGCGACGCTCTCGAGTCAGGTACATGTTGAAGAGAAACTCTTTCTCCAGCTCCAGGGTCTGATGTTTGGTGTAAGGGCAGCGTTTTTTTCTGCCACTCTTTGCAGTCAGCCAGTTCGCCCCGTTCTCAGATTTCACCTCTCCTAGTGAGTAAAGGGGGGAGAATGAGAGGGGAAGAGAATGAACAATCAAATAAAAGGATAAATAGAGACAGACGAGATAGAAGATGGAGAGAGAGAGAGAAGAAAGTTTATCATGTTTGGTAATATAATTTTCAATAAAAGTCTACATGTGATGACTATACTGTACCCTTCATTAAATCGAAACATATTCAGATGTGTTATGAAATATTTAAAATGCTACATCTTCCAATCGGGGGTGTTATGTCTGGATTTCATGGCACTGCGTTGTAGTTAATATTATACAGCTTATCTATTTGTCAGCACGTTATGCACACATCCACATGGAACTCAAAACATAACATTTTAAATTTCTTTAGGGCTCAAACATGCCTGACAAACGCAGTGCTCTGTGGTGTGAAAGTGAGTTTCAGCTGCATTGAAACTGAAGACAAATTAGTTTGGAAACGATATTTTGATGCTGTTAATTTTTTAAAAAATGATTGCTGAGCCTGTTGTATACTTGGAGTTGGCATTGTCTGGTTTCATTTTTACTCTACAGGAATCTCGTTCATTCTCCTTTTATAACCTAGCTGGATGCTGGCTTAATAATTAGTTATCCACTGCTGGAGCTGTTTTACTGCAATTATCGGTCAAATTCAATATTTTGCTTCGCACGAGTAGGCGTGTCTTCCCCTGTAGTATCATTCCCAACTCTTGTTTTCAAGCCCGCTTTCTCGCCCTGCTCAAAACGGTCTTTATCTGTTGCTTTAGTCTGAGAAATTGAAGCAAAGTTTTTTCGTTGACGTGCACAATTCAAATAAAAACAGATTTGGAGTGTTTTCTTCATCGCCAGAATGGGCTCAGGACCTTTTTCAGAGCCTGGTGGTTCACGTTATTTGAAACAACTTTAGAAAATGGTTTCTTCGGAAGTTCGTTAAAGTCAAAACTAAAATTGTCCACAGAATCCCGGTCTTTCTGGGGCGATAGACCTTCATCTAGTTTCCCACCTGATTTCAGGCAATGTAGAACTACTACTAACGACTAACACATATTGTCAGTTCAAAAGTGATTTAAAAAAAAATCTAAGACGGATACTAACTCTGCACTGAGAAGTCAGTAACACACATCGTTAAGTAAAAGATGTTAGTGTCAGTCTTCCATACTGTGAAAACTTTTCTCAATTTTTCATGTTTTTCTCGAAAAGAGCGGTAGAACATAAAACATCACTGGATTCCTTTGAGTATTATTTATTGGCTGTGCTGTGTTTACTTTGGACCCTGTGTGCAAATATGTCCCTTCTATGCGGTCCACTTAAATAACTACAGAAAGGATCCGTGGTTGTAACTTATCTGACAAGTTTAGAATGTGGCTACAATTGACTCCGGAGCGTGGGCCCGTGCTATAAACTATAGTAGGCATTAATTTTACAGCATAGCTCACGCCAAAAATAAAAAGTTCACAAGGTCAGAATAAAAACCCCCTTTGTTACGCTTGTTGGCGTACCTGCCACGTCTAACCCATTTTTGAATGCTGCTGCATAAATCCCCCCCACCCCCCCACCCCCCGCCTCTTATTTACCTACCTTTTGTTTCTTTCTCAGGAGAGTTTTACTGCTTTCTGATGGGACTGGAGATGACTCTTCGTTCGCTGAAGAAGCCGCAGCTTCTGTCTCTTCTCTTTCCGAACGCAGGTTAAAGGACCGGGGGAAGTCCCCTCACTTCCTTTCCTCCCCAACTCAGTCGGGGGTCGAAGCTGAAGAAGGGGGTGTTCCAAAACGGATCTGGGACTGTGGTACGAATGGAGAGGCCCCAACCTGCCCCGTGTTGTTATAAGTGTCTGTTTGGATGTCGGATAGGCTTGGGGAACAGACGGAAATAGCCAGGGACAGGAAACCCCGCCGCTAGTAGTCGTGTCACTATTGGAGCACGACTCTGATGTTAGCCTTGGGAAGGTGGAGAGAGATCTGTTGCTGTTGCGCTTTTGGGAACATTTCTCAGAATCATATAAACCAATATGCATTCTCTTCTTTGATATTCTGGGGGAAGGAACAGGCTGCTACTTGCTGGGTTTGCAGGTTGCTCCATGCGGCAGGACCTTGGGGGATCTGACCAGACCTCCATCCGCTCATATAAGGATGGAAGTCAAGACATACTCTGAGAGTTGCTCTCGCTGCGTTTGCTCAAAGATGGGAAAAGTCCACAGTTCTGGGTGCCGTAAGGGAGCTCAGAGGCTGGCGGCAGGTACACGCTGCTGTTGGGGTAATAGGTTCCTTCCCCGCCACGGCCCACGCTGATGAGAGAATCTACTAAAAAGGAGTTTGCAGACGGGCTGTCTGAGCATGACATTGTTGTGGGGTAATTTGGCGAAAGCAGAAGATATCCAGTTCAGGCTGACATTTCTTGTGCAAACACGCTGAATATGATTAGAGATACCTCCGCAGCACGACAGGCGAGATGGGCCAATCGAATGGCACAGTTGGACATAAGCCCCTCCTCCACGGAGGGCTGCGTCACCAGAACTGCAATAAGGTCACCATATGTATTCGGTAAACTGCAAAAGCGTCTAAATGCATCTTTATTTACTCGGTTCTACTTTATTGGAATCACGTCCTTCAAATATAATAAAAGCGGGGCTCCAGTGTGCAACGGGCTATCACCAGAACTTTCAGCAAAGACCTAACCGCGGCGTCACTGAGTTATAGGAGCAATCCGTTTATTATTTCAAATTACTCACATATGAAGTTGACAAAAATAAAAGGAAAGTTTCAGCCCAACTGTTATTATGCAGTTGTAATCACGCGCTGAGATTCCCTGGCGGCTACAGGCGAGAAAACATGAGTAATCTTGACTTTCACGGGTCTGCCTGTGATTAGCCCGCCGGTTGCTGCTACATTTTCACAGTGATCACTACAATTCTGATCCACACTGGGGGCTTTGCTGATCCAGTACTATTCTGTAACGCGTGGTCTGAACATGCAGCCGCTAGATTGCATTTCTGGCTTGATGTCTGCAGCCTAAGTTTAGTAGGTTAATGCAACGTGCTGAAGCTCTGTAGGTTAAGTGTAGAAGGTCAGTGACAACAAACTAATAAAGTAACATAACCCATTCATTATATTTCCTCTTCTATTTCACCAGCATTGCATATTAGAAGCTAATTGAACCTTGACCATTTCTGATATTTCATACTTGCCATTTCAAGAAATCGAAACATTTCTTTCAAAATGTTTTGACCATGTGGTCTTCGGCTGTCTGGGCTACAGTAAACAGCATTTACCACATCTATAAAATCGATCTCATCATTCCGTCTTAAAAAGAAAAAACAAGAGTGTTAAACAAGATTTTACAAGGCGCCCAACTACAAATCGGTCAAGTTTAAAAGAAAGCGCGGAAACAGACGCTTCATGCAGAGTTTCTGCCGCTACCCTGTCCGAAGTGTAACTTCTGAAAATAACGACGACGACAAAAAAACTGTAACTGCGCTGCGCCCGTTTCAGGAGCGAAGCGGGAGCTTCGCTTTGTGAACTTTTTTTCCGGAATGAGGTAGCGTTCAAGGACAAATATAGCCCAAGAGCCATGCTTATTCTTATCATTGGTGCTGGTAGCATTTAAGTGACAAAGAAATTCAGAAGTAAGTCACCCCACCTCCAACAAACACATCTTGGTCGAAGGAAACGTGCCTGTTGACTAATGTGTGCGCACAGTTTGTTTTTGAATTGGGGATTTGTGACATTTCTGTACAATGTGACATACATCCAACGCGGCTCCGAATAGGAAGAACATGTTAGTTGTATTTTGTTCGGCCACCTCTGTAATCCAGTGCAGCCAACATGACGCTCGCAAGTGTAGTCTCTAGGTTGGGGCTGGGAGTAAAGAGTAAGATTTCTTGGTGACAAAGGACTTAATCTTCAGCCTCTGGCATTGCTGCCTTTTACTCCAGAATTCATTCTAAACCGCCTGCGAAATTGTCCCCATCGTCAGCAAACCCCATCCCCACACTGTCATTCCAATTGTTGTTATTTTAGCTTCCTGGGCGCTGGAGATAAAGCTCAGAAAATATTGCTAATCCAAAGCAGGTTTATTCAATATATCGTTTGTGATCAAATCAGCGGGATATGAAGGGCCGGCTTTGCACGCATCGTGTTTGCTAAGGAGCCGTTCTCAGAGGATTCCTTGTCCTTGCTTGGTTCCTTAGTACAAACAACTGTCTAGAATTATCAAGGGCCGTCTAGAAACCCTGTAAAAAAAACTTAATATACTTTATCCCCCCAAAAAATGAAAATGTTCATTTTGCAGTCCCACGTGGCATATGACACGTATGATCAGGGGAGCATACAAAGATTTAATGGGAGGGAAATAACAATTGTCATCTATACCAGAGTCTCATATATAAAGATTCAAGTTACTGTACAACACAGTGCAAGCTAGCAGCGCGTGTATGTGTTGAAGGCAGAATATTTATCTGGGTTCTGCTGGTAAATATATGCATTGCTTAATTCATAGGGATTCCATATTTGGATAATTTTATTCGTGTATTTTCTGGATAGGAAGTGGTCTTAAACTTTATAACTCCATTTTCCCAGTAAAACTGTAAATTGGGATCGTAGATTGGTTGCTTCAGTTTCTCAGGGACTGGTGTCCCTTCTGAACATTATGGTAGGAACGGGGCAGGGGCCGTGTGATTCTTGTATACATTAAAAAAACACACGCACGGGGAAGCAATTGACACTGGAACGACTTGAGGTGGGGGGGGGGGGGGGGGGGGCGGGGGTCGATTCCTAGTTTCTAAGGCGCCCGTAAGTCCCCATTACGACATTGCCAACAGTCAAGAAATATGATTAACTCCACCGAAAAAAAAGGGTGAAATGGCTTATCGTGTAACATGACCAAAAATAAATACGAAACATCTTCACAATACGCCCTAAATCCCGCATGGTTATATATTTCTTGTGGCTTTTAACACAATTCCCCTGACATAAGAAAGAATAACGAAGACAATTTCTCATCGGCCAAGACTCTATCGATCCAAGATTTCTCCATTTCTCCTTGGACACTCCAGCAATAAACTAACGTCTTGAAACATTGCATCCACTGGGGTAAACTATACGTTGTCCAGCCAGCGAAAGAGCGAAGGTAGAAAGCAATGGAAGGAGCAGTGGGGCCCTGGTAAAAGAGAGTCTGAACTCAGCAGCCTGACTGCACTGAGCTCCGGCTCGTTCTTAGCCTCGATCGTGAACTTAAAACTGAAAGTCAGACAGAATGAGTCTTTCACTGTGTTTTGCCGAAAATAAAGACCCGAGGAGAAGTCTCACCCATCCCTTCCTTGCCGCCCCGACTGAGATTACTTGTCATGTGTTACCTCTGAATTCCTGAACAAAATGTATGGGACACTTTGTGAAGTCTTTTTTTTTAAATCGTCTCACTCTTCAAGTGTACGCGCCATTGTATGTGCGCAATGCGTTCCTTTCAGTCTACTACTGGAACAACTATTTGCTATCCGCGCATTCTATTTTAACATATATCCTCTTCTTCTTTAAAAATAAATATATAATTCTCCATGATTCGCTGGCGAGGGCGAAGCAAGAAAAGATTTGTACCTCAAAAAAATAAATCTGAAATCAGTGGCGCCTACAAACTTGCTATGTATTAAACGGCTTAACAGTTTGGCCATCTGAGGCCACTCTACAGGCTTGTCCATTAGAATGCTTTTGTAAAGAGACTATTTTTAAAAGTAAACTTTATGAAAGTGAGTACGTTTTATGAATAAAAAGGCACCGGAGATTGACAACCCCACTATATCAGTGTTTCGCTTTTTTTTTACTGTTTAAAACATATAGTACATTAAAATAGAAAAATAAATGTGAACTTTATAAAGTTTTCTGCTGAAAAGCAGACGAAAGGACGCGGACCGCAGTCAAGAACGTCAAAATAAAGAAGCAAGAACTTATCCCTGTTGAAATCAAGCTTATTTTAACTTAATCTATAATTCTAAATGATTTGTTAAAATTGCCGCCACCGCATTTTACTGCAGGGAAAGCGGTGAGTAGTTTTGGAGACACTTATTGCTCAGACCAAACACAAAATTGTGTTAAAACAGAGAGAAGCAAGTAATGCTGTTTAAACAGTCTTTTAGCAAATGCATTCTAACAGACAGGAATGGGGAGTAGGATCAAAAAACAGTGGTGGAAACCCCCTTTACTATTGTAGAGCAGGTCCGATTAACTATAAAATCCAACAGAAATGGCACATGAATGGTGAACGCGGGTTGGTTTGCTAACATTAATCCCAGTAAATAATAAAACTTATTTGCTTAAATCGATCAGCGAAGCTGCCTCGAGTAAAAATATGAGCACAATTCATTTGTTTTACTTTGACCGATTTCAGTTCCGCAATTTTACTTTTCTGTCTGAATGTGAACAATGCACAACATTTGACAAGGTTAACGTTCTGAATGTGAAACTGAAGACTGGCGCTCCTGGTAAAAATTATAATCATTTACACATCATTTCATATATCAGCAACAGTTTCTGTCAATCAAGCTGCTCAACTTAAAACTTTTCTAGCAAGTCAAAAGCAAACGTTCCGATGGAAACTAGGGCTGGGGGACCGTGTTGTCAGCATTGAAATCTATTATCTAGGCTGAATAGAGCGAATTGTTTCCTGTGCAGCTATTGTGAATGTCACGTTGATATGTCTGGATTTAAACAAAAAGAGAAAGTCTTAACAACGACTCGGACCAAAGAACACAGGCTGAAAATGTTCAAATTCGCACGAAAGCATGCACTACAAAACACAAGAAACATAAGCAGAGAAAGCGCCGACACGCTCACATATACCCTTCCATGTCGCTTTATAATTAAAGAGATTTTGATGAGATTTTGTTGAAATACGGAGCGGCTTTCATTTATTTGCAAATCCAACTTGATGTTAATTTGTATAATTTACAGTCCATCCACGAATTCTCATTTTTATTTGGCATCATTCTATGTAAATTAGTGCACAGCGTGTTTTTTTAAAAATCCGCTGACAAATTGCTCACAGGCTTTATTCCCCCCTCCCCCCCCCCCCCCCCCCCCCCCCCCCCCCCCCCCCCCAAAAAAAAAGCGGCGATTCAGTCGCTTAGGCCACGGTGAAGGTGACGCAGCGGGGGCCAGGTCGCAAACCAAAAGAATGCCCATGTTATGTACCACGTAGAAAATAAAGTCCGGGCGTAAAATATGCAATTACAACAAATTTCGCAGATTGGTCTCCTGTGTCGAGCTGCAATGATCGGAACGCGATCATTCAATAGTTTGATGCCCCAGAACAAAGAAGGATTTGTGGTATCAATACTCAATCTAAAGTCACTCAATAATCTAAGGGAATGACAAATGTCTTCGAGAAAGATGCCGCGTAACTTCTTCAAATATGAAGTGCAGGCATGCTACTTCTGTTTAATATATAGGCTCAATGATCCAGAATAAAGTCAACGTTAACTTCTCGCTATTACACTTCCCTCTTCCAAACAAAGAACCTACTGTAACCAGTGCTCACATTTCTCTTTGCAATTCACTGCTTTAGAAACAAACCTATCTTTTAGCAAAATTGTTTTTAACGTACATTGTTATTTTGCTTGCAGAGTTCAGTTGTTGCATTGCGGAAGTCTGTGTGCAAAGAAACGCGTGTGGGGCGCTAACTCGAAAATGTTTTTGGATATGAATGATTACAAAACGTAGCGAGCTACACGATGAAAATGAAAAAACGGTGGCAGTGCTTTTTCACTGAAAAAGCGAAAGAACAAATTAGCTAATCTAAAAAAAATCGATAAAAGTGCAATTAACTTGGGGATGTCTAGACGCTTCTATTTTCCGAACAGTTAAATTAAAGCTCACAGCGGCAGGTCGGGGGCTAATGTTTGTTCTTTAGTTCCTCTTACTGTTTCTTATTCATTCCTCACTGCTGCAAAGTGTTTGCAATCTCACGTGCAAAATCTTTACTGTTTCTCCGGCGTATTTGGGGATTTACCCAGTTATACGATGATGCACCCCTATACCATTTAACGAGCTGTTTAATGTTTGCATACATTTTAAATGTTGTTATTTTGGCAATTGCGAAATGTGAAACGCTTTTTGGAACACCAAGTCCCATATTCCGAGCAAAAGTAAAGGGAGATTGCTGTTGGCGTCTCATTTTAAATATACAGCCTTTTACAAATAGGCTACCACTGACAATGTGTGTTCGTTGTGGGAGCAAACGCGAAGATAATAATTGCCCGCAGGAACAAAGCCCTATTATTAATTCTTTTTTATTAACTTCTGATCATCAAAATCGTTTAGTTCTACAATACCAGATTAGACTTTTAGCAGCAAGGAAACCCAGAATGAAACACTGGTGTTCTGCTTTGCAAGTGCTGATCCTAGACCCAGAGGGCGCTGTGACCTGAAATTGCCTCAGCTTCTAACTCAGATGCATTAAATATTGAAGCTGTGCTGATTCTTGATGGGAATATGCTTCATGACATGCACCGACCACTAGCTAACATTTTATTAAATTAACAAGCGCGTAAGAATTGGAAGATGTCGTTTTTGTTACAACGTCTAAAACAAAGGGATAAACTGAGAGGGAGAAAACTATATTGCAATATACACTCTAAACATTATCCAGGACCTTAGAAACAAAGTCACTTGCACTTTAACGAAAGCAAAAAAAAATTGAGGTAACACACAGACGAAATTTCTAATATAGACGCTATTTTAAAAAAGAACATTTTACTCGATAAGCACGGCCACGTAAACGTTCACAAGCACCCAGCGAATAAAACACACTTTATATGCACCCTTAATCCCAATGCATACACAACAACTCAACGCAACAATAGTAGTTTGTGTAATTTTAGCTAGGCCTTTATTAGAGGGAACGCGTCACCGAAAGAAGGTTCTACAGGACAAATTGGGGTTGTTTTTCCCTGCACATATAATTTTAAGAACCAACAAATATAATGTTCAGAACAAATTTTGTTCAGATGCCACTTAAATGTGTTTACTTTAATGAATACATCCAGAACTCAAGTTAAGTTCTGTTAATGTTTTGCATTTAGTTGCTTATTGGAGGGTACTGTGTTTCGATTTTAATGACTTTGTTAATTAGCTGCCCATATTTTAAAAAAAACATAGGACATTTGAATGAAAAAGTATGCAGAAAAATACTCTGTAAATATAGATTACGTGCATTTCTGATTTAAGCGTTTCAAACTCGTTGTGATATGTGAAATACAAATAGGTGGTGTCTTGTAGATTAAAAAAATCCTAAAATTGCCACAAATGCAATGATTCTTTAATTTCAAAAGTTAACTTTAACTGAAGGGGAGGACCCACTTAGCCCGCTCTGGCATACAAGGGAAAATCGCAAATTAGTGCATCAGGCAAAGTCCAGCTATTTAGTTTAAGTTTAACTTTGAATCAATATTTTTAAAACGCATTAAAGAAACGGCAGAATGGATTATTTATTTAACACGACAGTTGAATATTTTTCGCATCAATGGGAGACGTACAAGAGCAGGCAGCAGACAAGTTACAGAAATGTGCTGTATACTGAACCCCAATACCAAGATCAACGGGTGTGTGTTTGAACTTTATCGGAGATTTTAAATCACACATGCGATTATTTGGGATTCGAATCCTAAAAATACAAAAAGTTGAGGAAACAAATGTAATTTAACTTTTCACATTAATTGTAAGAACAGGAATACCGGGCTGTTATGATAGATAGCGTTATAAAAGTGAAAGTGTGTAGCATCAAGCAACAACAGAACGGTAGGAGTAATATAATACAATGTAAAGCTTAATTCCTGAATTAAACCTTTTTCTATGGCCAGCAAATCTGACGATAGACATTTCATATTGTTACTGTTATAAAATGGATTACCGTAAGTGTTTTACTTAAACGGTAAACTTTATCGTATTGACTATGCTACATTTCAAAATTCCATTCCAGTCTACTGTGAAATGAAACCGGGCAGTTCCCCTTTCCCAGAGGAGTTTCCGATGAAATAAAAGAAATTTCAAAAGGGACTTCCAGCCCTCCAATCTTTAATTGCTGCATTAGCTGAAACATAAAATGTGAGATTTTTTTTTCCGTTGACACCGGTGTCGTAACATTCATCAAGCGGGTTGAAAAATCTTTAAACTATTATATGGATTTGGGTCGAATAAAACGTCCATGTTGTGTCTACATGGAGTCTACTCACCTACCTTTGTTAGCAAAAACGATTATTTTGGAGCTCTTTTTGGACATTCCGTGCTTGTTGGATTGAATTTATCTTGCCAAGTTCTTCAGCATTCGATTCGGATTTAAGAAACGAACATATTTCTTATGGAACTCGTGCTTTGGAAAAACGATGGACCAAGTATTTCTGCTTATGGATTTTTCCTGCCCTACAGCGGCTTTGACATTGATCTAAATGGCGCCACCATGTGGACTGAACGTCCTTTTGAATTAATTCATTGTCACAGTTCTCTGGTGTGGCAACACGAAAACGGAGAAGGAACCGGGAAAAATATCCGGCATAACAGAGCAGCTACAAACGAATTATTAGATAAAGTTCGCCACAGTTGGAATTCTAAATAGATTGCGGTATGCTTGGAAATATGCAACGGACCACATTAAACAGGCTTTATGGCTTGCCCTGCAGTTAGTAACCACAGCAACAGAGACGATCCCGTGTCATTTGCTTTGAATGCCACAGCCCCTTAATCCGGCACAACGCTGATCTCAACTCCCTCTTCCACACAACTAAAAGCTACAGTCAAATCTTTATTCACGGCCAGTATCATCCATGATTAAAGCAACCCCGCAGGCAACATTAAACTTCCATGATACCAGATCGTAACTCGCTTGGAACTCTCAATCGCTTAAAATCTGTATCGGGTTCCGGCTATCTCCGGTGGGAGTCTAACCAGTGTGTAGAAGCTTCAGGCCTGATTATCCCCTCACCACCCCCCCCCCCACCCTCCCTCGCAACAAGGTTAGAGGTGACGTCCATGGCGCAACAGAAGTTCAAAGCCAGGAAACAAGCAGGAAAAGAGAATGCAAACTGGTATTAAAAATATTGTTGTACAAATGAAAGCTGTAACAGTTGGTGCTAAACTAGATCCCTACAAACCCAATCAAACGTAGTAGCGTGTTTACCAATCGGGGAATTAAATTCGCCATATTAACCGAATTGCAGGGTCAATTTTTGCTTTTACCAGATGAACTGCGTTGTCAAGTGAGTTCTGCAATTCAACCAGTTTTGTTTCTGTCGAATTGTGTTCAATTCTGCCATTGAGAAGCAAAACTGGTGTTGCAATTGCCCAAAGTCTCATTTGAATTTTCCAGTGTTTTCAGAAAAGAACTAAAAAGCATACCATGCATCTAGAATGATGTGAATGTTATTCCAGCTTTTAATGATTGTTTATTACGTACATGGAATGCACAATAATACAGCTCTTTGCAGGTGCTTTACCTTTCGCCTTGAATATCCGGCAAAGTTGAAGAAACCTACATTGATCGTCCGCAAGAAAAAAAGCAGATTTTCCGCCGTGTATCCCACTGTGCGCTCTCTCAACGTATACATGCAAATCTTACACCCTTTTTGTCAAACCGATAAATATAAATTATATACAAATGTTAAGCAAACGTCGGCATCACATTTAATTAAACAGCATTTGATTAAGACCTTCCCTTCAAGGAATTCGTAATTCTTTTCAAAATCTAAATGTTTAATGTAAAAAAAAGGCACCACGATATGCGGTGCATCTTCCAGCCTCTTTAATACATTTCAGTGTTTTGCAGATTAATCTGAAATTACCTCCAAAAGAGGCAAAAGCAAACACTCGGCCACTTTCATCTGTCATTTTATGTGTAACTCCAAGGAAATCGCCTACTTTCGTGAGGGTAATGACGGAGATCACAACGAAACATTTAAATTAAATTGGTATAATAGGGGAAACTATTTTTAAAGGCTGGTATGCGTTATCAGGTAACGGGTAGGCGAGAGTTGTACAATGCGGCCTATAGGTATATCGGCCTATAAAAAGATTATACGGTGAAGTACAGGAAATGTTACCATTGTGCAATAAAACACGTATGTGTTCAAGGAAAATAAGTTTCTGTCTTTGGTTCACACGGATTAAGATGGCTTCGATATTGTAAGTACTGCAAACTTGTCATCTCTTGAAGGAATCCGTGAAAATAATAGATGCATGAGCAGCAGTTTTTAAACCCTAATCCTATTTAAATCTGTAAATACACATTCATACTGTACCAAAAGAGCGAACATTTACAATACTTTGTGCTCAAGTATGCCATCATGGGTTAGTGTCTCCTCTTTTGAAAAGTTAAAGTAAACCTGCATTTGCAAATTACGACGCACAATATGTCAAGTACAAGTAACACTCACGGATTGTTCAGCAAGCATAAAATAGCCTGTTTTCAAAAATCGCATTATTCCAAGCTATGTTTTTAACGGTAAAGTGTTTATACAGAGAGTACCACGGCAAAAAAGGTACAAACTTCACATTCGAAACAGAATTGAATCACACTTGCTTATTTTGGCGGCGATTATGAATTTAACACAAAAACGCCTTTGAGTCTCATCAGCAGCCATCTTATGAGAATGAAATCCAGGTTGGGTATTTACATGCATGCTCTCCGTTTGGGACAGTGAAGGTCTGGTGGGGACTACTCATCGTTATTTATGGGGTGAAAAACACGGATTTATTGTAGAGATGCAGGGTTTTATCTGCCTTTCCTATGGACAAGTTTCAGTGTCCTAAGCGGTGATGAGCAGGCATTGTTTAGAGAATTGTCGCGCAAATTTCCTCCCTTTACAGAAGGTTCAGTTGCAAAAGCACGAGGCTGCTTGTTACTCATTCTAACTGAAAATAAAAAATATATATACCCAATAGTT
This sequence comes from Scyliorhinus canicula, assembly GCF_902713615.1. Lineage (NCBI taxonomy): Eukaryota > Metazoa > Chordata > Chondrichthyes > Carcharhiniformes > Scyliorhinidae > Scyliorhinus > Scyliorhinus canicula. The sequence continues at coordinate 78,224,230 of NC_052150.1, forward strand.
GTGATTGATAGTGAGCGCCACTGAAAGCTTCCTAATCTAAAGCATGCGCACATTTTATTACTTTGTTTTTATATTGCAGCTGGTCCACAACAGTCCACTCGTTCTCCTCGGGCTCCCATATACAGGTCCGTGTTCACATCGAAGCTGCATTCTTCTTAGAATTAAGACAAATCTGTTTCGCTGAACTAAATCCAAACATTCACCTTGGCATCCCAACAATAATCTCTTGAGACGCCCTTTGTACAAAGCATGGAGATCACACGAATGGGAATATAATAGTGTGTGTGTGTATGGTTTGTGTATGTGAAATAAACGATGAACATTATTTCCAGTTAGTTTTTTTAAAAGTTGAATCTAGACGTCCCATTTAGTTTTGCAAAGTTGTCCGGCCTGTCAAAACTGTACCAAAGTGTCTGCTCCCAAACTCGAACTTGAGTTCTGTTTTACCTCTGCATTCTGCCCTGGTCGCTTTCTTCGTAGAAGGCGAAGTTAGAAGGAGAAATGCCTCTTTGGAATCTCAGTCTAATCTCAAAGCAATGGATTTGTGGTATAATATTGAAGGCGGTCCCTGTTTAACTTCTTTTCCTTCATCCTCCTGTTCTGAAACCAAATTTTAACTTGCCGGTCGGTTAAATTGAGCATCCGGGAAAGTTGCAGCCGCTTCTCTTTGTTGATATAAACACTGAAAAAAAATTCTCTCTCCAGCTCTCTGATCTGGTACTTGGTGTAGGGACATCTCTTTTTGCGTGTACGCTGGCCACCTGCAACAGGTAAACAGCACGTTAAACTTTGATCGTTGGAAGTGAAGGGGAACCATCACCTTCCCATGCGTTATATATGTTTTACTGTGAACGCATTCACAGGGGTTGGGGGGGTTATTGGGTGGCTCTCCATAGCTCCTGATTTTCACACAAGAGTCTCCCCCCACCCCCACCCAGCAGTGCCAAAGAACCCAATTGTTCGCTCAAGCGTAAAAACCTCTTTTCATTCATATTTCACCAGTCCTTGGGACAAAAGATGGCTGCCTCGATCTGTATTGGTTCTAATGGTTGTGGAATTGTTAAGTTGAAGCTGGAATACTCCCGTTCCAATTATATACTTTAAAGTTGCCAATGAGCTTCCCGCAGCCTTGCACTGGCTACACGTTCTTTTTGAAAAGGCAAAACGTTTTGTCTCAAAAGGTGAACCGTTCTACTGATCGTGCATTAAACCCAGAAAATGGGTGAAATGGAGGAGGAGAACAGAAAAGTGTTATTTTATCTGAGGAGTTCAAACTAAAACTCGGGAATGGGAAACTTCAGCTGTCTCTTTTTAAAGAAGGCACTTAGAAGGACAAATCAGTTCCTTAGGAGAGGGGGGCTTAATTCTATAGTCATTCTGGGCTGTAAAACTCAGCATGCAGCAGCCTTCAGGAGCAATATTGCAGCGTTCAGACTGACTCGATCAAAAGTCCAGCTATAAAATGCGATTATTAAATAAAATACGGCCACCCTGCTCTGAAATAAGTTTTTATGATGGAAAGCTCCATGCTAGAGGTATTGCAGTATTTATATAGCTGTTAAAAATGTCACTTTTCCCACATTATGTTTTAAAGCGGTTACTTATGGAACGGAATACAACCTATAAATAGAGTTTCTGTGTCAACACGTGTGTTTTTATAGAACTGCTGAGTGCATTAATATACGCAAATATCGCAAGCCGCTAAAAGCCAATCTTCATAACTTCGCACCTAATCCTAAAATGATCAGAATTTCTAACCCCAATGTCACTTTTTTGAGGTGCTGCTGGACGTATTTTAATGCAGCGATTGGCTGGAGTTATTTCACGGCCAATTTCAGAGCTGAGCACGTGATCCTGTCATTTATATAAAAAAAGTTTTGTTGGGAAATCTACAGGCCATCCATAAACCCTCTTATATGCTTATAAAACAGCACATAAAAATTTTAACAGCAGCGCGCGAGATCGCAAAACTTTCCCTCACAACTGGGCTCTGACTCTACCTACTGGAGTTGCTGCCTTTCTCCTCATTGTTGCCGGAAGAGGACTCCGGGCTGCTGCTCCCGGGGCTCGTCTCTTTCTCCACGGACACCCTGGAAGTCTCCGAACTTGAAGTTGCCGCAGACGGCACTTTATCCGGACTCTTCTCCCCGCAATACTCCGACTGCTGATTCTCACTGGAACCGTAGGCAGTCTCGAAAAACTGATCAAATCCTTGCGGTAGGACACCGTTCCTGCCCACCGGGTTGTAGAAGCTGGAAGACGCGTTGGAGCTGGGGTGATAGACGCTGGCGCTATTTTTCATTAACATCTCGCCCATAGTGCTGGCAGGAAGACACTCTCTGTGCATCAGCTCCTCTGCGGAGTAGCAGTGGGGCAGATTGCCCCTGTGATGCCACTTATTGGAAGGATCGATGGCATAGTCTCTGAAGGTAACTTCTCGCACAGGTTGAACCTGGGGGATATTAGACGAGTAAGAGTATGTCATGGGGCGAGAAGCCGGGGTTTGGGGTAAAAAAGAAGGCAGGCTGGAGAAATCCGGACCCGAGACATAATAGGTGCAGCTAGGCAAATAAAGATTCGAGCCACAAGAAACCCGCTCATCAAAATCCATCATCGCTTGCTTGGGGTCCCCTAGCGCAAGAATAGCTTGCATTCGCCCAGCTAAACATGGTCCTTAGATGCTGCTGCCTCTTTGAAGCTGATCCGCGGAGTAAAAATTTGGAAACGTAAGCTGACGTGGAAATGTATCTCCATACATCGCAGGGACAAGTTAGTCATGTGACCAGATGCCTGGAGAAATTGACATGCATCACTTTGGATTCCCCCCCTCGCGCCAGGAGCGCAAAGCTCTTTACATCTAAGCCCTGCACATTTCTAAACAGGGGAATGAAAGCTCGAATAATACTGTGAAGGTGTTCAACCTTCACACCAGAGACGCATTTGGCACATTTACTTCACGTCGCTCCAACATGCTGATTAGAAGCGAGGGTGGACGTGGAAATAACACGTAACGATTTCCGCAGTGGAAATGTAACAAAAACTGTATATTTTCCAGAGAGCACGGTTTGTGACCTCTCTCACATATATTGGTGCTGCCGGAATATTGGTCGGCATTTTTTATTGGCAAATAATCCCCTTTGCTTTCTCTTTTCTTGCTATTGTAATGTAAGCAAAAGGTGCAATAGACACAGTTCGCTTTCACAGAATTTGTGAAATGATTAATGAATAATGACTAAAGCTCTATAAGAAATGTGTATAGAACGACGAGAGTACAATCTTTAAATGGCTTTATGCAAAACAATCTCCCTATCTTGTTTGAAGTGGATGAGAGCACACAATGATCTCCAGACCGCACTGAGCCGTGGAGACGCAAAGTTAGACCGCTCCACAAGTTCGACCTGGATTAACGGTTGTTTGCGTTTTTGTGAGTGTTTCCAAATCAATATTAGATCATTTATCCTCTAAAAAAATTGAATCCGTACAAATCTGACAGATGTGTGAGGTGCCTTGGATTTAAAAAAAAAAAGATTATTATGCTGCCTCTTGCTTGTTACAAGCGGGCATGGTCACGTTCAACTCCATCACATGCAAACCCTCCGGCTTCTCAGCAAAATTAGATAAACCACTTATCCGCTTAGGTGGCCACCGAGAAATATTAGCCACGATGCGTGGGCCAATTCTACATTTTAGACAGAATTTGCGCGAATGCGTTATTCCAAAACGAACACTTTCTCTCATTGAAAATAAGTTCAGGATGAACAGCCAGACGTGGCCAAAAGCGGATAAAGGGATGTTTTATTTGACATTTGCCATGGGTGCATTTCTCTCTCTCTATATTTCTATGAAGTGTCAACAAGGACAACTGAATAAGCACCATATTCGGATTTAGTGCAGGTTGAGATGTATTTTTTAAAAATAGTTTCAGTTTAGCGAGGGTTATATTCATTGAAGGGCAACCAATAAAGTGCATTTTATTTCCGCACACTATCTTCGTGTAGCAATCTTTATGATTCAATACACGCGACGCGCCTTGCGAGGAATCCTGATGTGTCGAAAGAATGGGACTGTGGAAAAAAGCTGAAGTTAAACTTTGCCTTAGGATTGGTCACAAATTAGCTTTTTGATGATCCAAAAAACAACTGCGCAGCGCCAAAACAAACATGTTTCCTGGGAAAAAAAGGACCTTTGCCATCAACATTTGCCAAGAAGACCTTCCATTTAAATTAAATCCCATGCAGTTAAAATATATTCTGCACTGGGAGCATTATTGGGTAAGGAGTTGACAATTTAATCTTGCTTTTCCAACTCTTTCATTATATAGAAACCAATGCGATGCAAATATCTTATTCATTTTTCTAACCTACTGTAACTGAATTCAAACGCTATAAAAATAAAGCCAGCGCACAATTCAACAATTGTGGACCCTGAAATCACTGAGAATATTACTATAATTTGATATCAGCACATTATTTTATAATCAGGCTTTGTAATATGCATTATAGAGATTATTATGCAGTGCAGTCATTGTTCATTACACTGACCTATAGAATTTGCATGGCCCCACTCCTAGTTATTTAAAATCTCGTTAGAAAATACATTTATTTGTACTGAACAGACTGGCACAGTAAATGCATAACACGTGAGTCGCTGCAAATTTAACTGTTTAAGAATAAGATCCAATTCAAATAGTGCATAATGGTTTTGCAACTGAATAGGTGCACTGAGCGAACTCCGTGTTCAGAATTACTGCAGGGCGATGCAGGATTTGTTTAAAGGTTTGGGGTTTTTGGGGAGAAAGAACATCCGAAAGGCAGTGGCACCATCTGTCGCTGTATGAATGGCCAAATTCCGACACATGTACAGTAGTCTTTATAATATAATTAAATACAAGGCACCTCTGAGAACCGAGAGCGGGCGGTTTAGTTTGACCTGCGGTTTTGTCAGCACTTTGACAACCAGCTTCACCAGAATCCCGCAATAGACATTATAGTGGACCTGGGGTAAGCTGAAGACGCCACCTACATGGAATCCCTGACATTCCCAGCTAACGCGAGCAACCAGGCGCCCCCCAAAAGAGACAAGGATGCGGCTTTGTTTTGATAAAATCAGGCTGACTTTTAGGAAGAGTAAGGCTTTTTTGTTTCTAACTGTGTATTGCGTCTTTGCTGCGCGTTAGATTTGCAAACTCTAGTTTCTTGTCTCCGTCCTCTCGCTCCCACACGGGTGCACTCTCAGTAAATATGTCGCGGTGTGTTCTAACCTAGTTTGCCGCTGATGTTTCAAAGGCAACAAAAGAAAGGGACGGATGCATCGATTCAATAGCCACCCAAAACGAAAAGGGAAGCTGGCGATGGTGCTTTCGATTAAATAAAAGCCGATACATGAGCCCAGATCGCTTCACTACCTCAGTCGCTTCGCCATTTTCTATCCATCTGCATTTCCCAATTAACAGCCCTCTATTCAAGGTTCGCTTTTTTAATATACTGTGACTCTCAAATACCGCTTCTGGATCAAATTGACTCGTGTCCTCATTTTTAGCCATCACTCGTATACTTATTTCCAAGAATGGGTCATGTAATACTAAAAGAGATGTTTCCAAAGATGTAATGGCCTACCTTGTTGCTGTAAGATCAGGCATGCATTGCAGACATTCGGTTGATATTCGATGTGAATGAAATGTAATGTAAATACAGAAGTTTAAGGAGATAGTGAATTATTGCGACGCAGGCTATTTTCCTGCAGGAGTCCAACTCCACGGGAGGGCTGAGACCCGGATGAAGCTGAATTTCTGCACACTGATCTGTACTTCGAAGCCTGGTCGCTAAAAAAAATCAGAAACGCAATCGGATATCAAACTAGTCTTAAAGTTTGGAGGAAAAAAAAGCAAGCATTAAAATAAGATTGTGGTAAGAGAAAGCCTTCACTTGAGTTATTTGACAGCTTTGCAGTTTAAGGGCGAACAGCCTGCTTAACATTGAACTTCAACTCGGCAAACTGCTACACAAGCCGAGGAAATGTATTTTTCAAAAAAGATGAAAGCTGTATCGTGTGAACTCAAATTGAAGCCATATTGAAACTTAAGTCAAATGTTCATCCAAGAAAAAAAGACAAACATTTGGACGAGCCCAGTCGACACTTGTTAAGTCGATCGTGTCATTAATTGTAATGTAATGAAGCAGTGAATTAAAATATAATTGGTCGTGCATGGATTCATTCATTCATTCTAAACTATCACTATCCAACAGTTAGAAGTTGATAACTATATTTGTGGCCAATAGATGTTTTTATTGTCACCCTATAGGTAATCAATACGGCATGAAAACGGCCAGCCATATTGTTCTTTGCACATTTTTGCAGGAATTTGTATTCGGATTAGTTCTTCCCAGGAATTGCACTGCACATTGTTTATTGCAGTGCAAATGAAGGCACATACGTCTCAATTGCCTGCAAATGCAAAGGCACTTAACTGTAGTACCCCCCCCCCCCCCCCTCGCCCACCACCCGAGCCAATTTTCTAACGTGGAATGATTTAACTACACCGCCACTTTTTGAGGGGGAAAGATTGCAAATGAGAAGAGCATCTCCATGGATAAGTGAACTTGAACATTTCCTGATCAAGCCTCTAACTATAACATGGAAAATACCGCTGGGGTTATTGTTACAGAGCTGTTGCTGCCTTTTAACGGAACCCCTTCACATTGTTGCAATACTTTTATCACAATTATCAATTCAAACATTGGTTGACTTTGAAACTAGTACGGCTGCGTGCATTGAAACATTCATATATTTTCGAGGCGACATTATTCCACGTTTTCAAATGAATGGTGTGAAATAAAATAAACTGCAAACTAAAACCCTTTCTTGGAGGCGTTGACCGTGGGGGTGGGGGAGCGCTAGCTATGTGTTGATTTTTTTTTTGGGGGGGGGGGGGCTCTGCAATGATTTGATTTTCCCCTGATTACCCCTCAAAATATTCACGAATCTCAGAATCCAAACTGCAAATATTGGCCTCAGCGAAGTGCGTGTCTTTTATCGAAATCCATGTGTTTGTTTTATGTGGGTGGCTGTTTAGTGGCCTTGCTCAGTGGCAAGGACAAGACAACTGTCGGCCATTTTTATGCCTAGTGTCTCGGAAATTTCGCTGAAAGTTCATTCAAGAGAAAGTACTTCAAGAAACGAGCACCTTACTGAAATAAGAAGGCTTTGTAATGATCAAGAGCGTGTTTCCAATAAGAATGAAAGGACACCCCAAGTAATAATAGGCATCGCCCCCAAGTGAGTCACATTTGAAGATGGAAACTGAGCCAGAGTTTTATCTTATTGTTCCATTGTTATATTCTTTGCTGGGCCACAGTAAATGTATCAAAATGATCCTGAAATGAGAGATTCTACATGAAGCACTGTGATTTACAACTAAGCCAAATTAATACTTTTAATTTGTTTTTCTGATCCCTTTGTGCCCCATAGCTCAGTAGTAGTCTCGCAGGGGAGTGCGTATTTAGTAAGGATTGGCATGAAGGCCACACGGTTTGTAAATTATAAGCGAGCATTTTACACCTTTGAGAAATTTGAGAGGACCGATCCTTCTTTCTCTCTGAAATGATATACCAGACTACAAGTACATGCCAGGATCTTTGTCTATGTATGTATGTAGGTATGTGTAACTAGGAATGGGTCAGTATTCCTCCCATTCCTGCTTCTTTTTAGCTGCTGCACATCTTCCCAATAAAAATTGTTGAATTTCCTTCGCGTATTTTATTACAAAGTTTGGTGCAATCATTTAATAATTTCCGCAACCTGGAGCCCAAAATGTTAAGCTGCCCAACATGTCACGTGGAACACGGGGCGTCAGTGCCTTTTTAACACACTGCATGACAAAATAGACGAGACATTAATTAATCCTGAGCCTACCCCTCTGAATAATTTAGGCATAGCCCTCCTAATACCGGTGTTTTGTTTACAAATGCTCATGAACAATGCTCCACTTCCCGGCATTTTTGAGGCAATTGCGTGGGGTTGCATTTCGAACTGAACATCCCGTTCACACTTTTATACGAAATGTCAATTTGAAGATAAATTGGGAGTTCAGGTCATGTTTTTGAATTTGGTTTGCACTATGATAAAAATAAAATGGAGCTATACCCTTCACTGCGGCAACTCAGGGCCGGGATTCAAGGAAACAGAATATCAGATTGGAACAAACCCAGTCATAGTCCGATGGTGTTTTCGGCGGTGTTTCCTTTCATGAAAACAGACACTAAAATACGGTTGTATGTTAGCAGGACCCTCTCCTCGAATGGGACGAGCGCCAGGCCAAGCAGTCATGAACATTGCATTAGCGAGAAAGGACGCAGAGATTCACTCGAAAGGGCCGCTTTTGAACTTGGAAGATCTTTACTTTGAACTTGGCTCGAAGAACACAGCTTGGAATTTCAGAATGGTCGTCAGTAAAATATGATGTACTCACCTCCAAAGATAGCAAACATTGCTACACGGGCAGGCGAACTATTTTCCTGCATGTTTCGGATAGATTCTTCCAGCTTTCTAACCCTGAATCTTTCAGAAATAGCCGCTGTTCCAAAATGCACAGGTGCAGTGCGTTCCTAATGCCTTTTTAAAAAATCTTTTCGATGCCCAGTGGGCGCACTCACATGAACGCAAAAGCGGCAGTCTTCTAATTGCACCTAATCTCTGTCAGGTTAGCATATCCCAAGCCGTGGTGTGATGCCGTTGTCTCCCAGATGAACATTCAGGACCCACACACGTCGCATGTGTGCGCACTAAACTTGCAATGTGACAAAATGACTGAACCCCTTTCAGCTGAAAGAGCATATGGAATAACAATGCAATACTGAATTTGTGTTCAATGTCAACAAGAAAACTAACCGCGTCTGTGTACCAGAGGAGACAGAGAGAATTGCATTTTAATGAAAGTTACAATTAATGAATTGCATGCGCGTCCTTTCTGATACTTTATTAATGAGTTATGTAAATTACTTTGGATGACAGTGACTCAGAATGCGGTTACATATATTTTCTGATTGTGGGACTTAATAAATGTTTTGAGGTCAATGGGCAAAGTTCAGGTGGCGATATGCTGCTTCATTTTTTAAGAGTGTGTTTTCACATAACTGTCAACAAATTTGCCACTGGAACGTATATTGTATCTGCCCACGTAGAGCTGGAAAACTAACGTTTTACTTCTAATTCATTAACTATTAGAAACAAATCACATTAACAAAGGAGCAACATCCATTCTATGATATTGCATTCTGCAGGCAGATAAATAAATAAGACCTCCGATTTCAAAAATGGACAAGTACCAAACTTCGAACTTGACGATAAACAACATTTTGGCCCGCACAGTTTCGGTAAATCATTAACCAGTACGGCACCACTGAAAGACAGTGCTGTAAGCATGCGAAATAAATAGTTCAAGGCGATTGAAAACAACACAATTGGTGACAGAAATTAAGCGTGCTCCATTGAAGAATGAAAATATATATATTTTTCTTTCGTGACACACAATCATTATTGCAATCTCAGACTTTGAGGTGTAATTACATGTAATGTTTGACTTTATGTCTACATAGAAAGTCCGGTAAGTGAAATGGATCGACGTATAATTTTAAGGAAGTCTCAAGTTCTATATTGTACAAAGTGTATTAGGTTGCATCCAAAGATATTTTTGGGCGTGTGATATTATATGTTAAGTGGAATTATAGCGGTATATGTATGCACAGTTACCTAGAATGTACTCAAGAATGTTTGCAAATACTCGCAGTTATTTTTTTTAGATTTAGATTTAGATCTAAAATTTAGATTTTAGATTTTTAGATTTAGAAATGAAATATATTTCCCCGCGAAATGCAGCAAACTCTAATATATAATGCTTTAATTATCCTTTGCTTTATTTTGTAAATTGAAGACTGATTACTCAGATAAAAGTGAAACATTGCATGCACAAAATGTCCCGTGGCACAAACTAGCCTAAATATCATCTCAATTGTTATTAGCTTAATGTCGTATGTGTGTGTTTGTGAATATACGTATATATATATATATATAATGTATGTGGCAATGCGAAATGAAACCGTTTATTACATATAATATATAAGCATGTATTTTGCCTGTTTAGTTTATGTATATGTAAATGCACATATATATCAAAAAATATTTATATACATCAATTAATATGCACACACAACGTTAATATTCGCAAATATACGTTGGCGGGTACGTGTAAATTCAATATTTGAGGCTGCATTAATGGCCTTAGATTTTTTTTTACATTTTAGCATTTGTGCTTTATTTTAGACACATAACTAAGTAGGTCACCTGTGCTATATGCATTCCTATATATCTAATTTCTGAAGGGTTAACTTTTCCGACCCCTGATGTCTTATCTAGTGTACTCTATTATTGATTTGCAGGTATATTCTATTCTTCATGCCAGGAAAGCAACGAGTCAATTACCAATGTACATCCAGGCAGATTTGATGTAAATGGAACCAGATATATTACGAAGAAAATCACTCCATTTAATAACATATGTTCGACGCGGCTAAATAGCATTTGGTTACACATTTTTAAGTAAATTCACCAATTGCATAAGTTGTCTGGCGAAATTTTGTTTTAAAAATTATAAAAAGCCTTTTTACAAACGTGTATGTGCTGTTCTTTGGGGGGCGGGGAGAGGTGGTGAGTGCGGATAGTATTACACATTCACTTTAAGCAGCCCGTGGCTCATCCTTGAAGTCAGGTCAGGTCATTTCGCTAAATGTTGGTTTGCAGTAATCACACTAATCATTAAATGCACACTTCCATGTTTCCGATTATTAAGAATATCAAATTGTGAATAAATGTATAATGTAATACGAAGTTAACATGGAACGCAAACACATAACCCGTGTTTTGCAGTATATATATATTACAGTATCCTACACTGATTGATTTGCGACCTCAGAAATGATTGTATGACGGCAACCGCGTGAAAAGAAGCAAAATAAATCAAATAAACTATTTTTTTAATGACGATAAATAAACACATCGACTACAAATTGAACAATCACTCCAACTTCATTTACTAGAAATAAAGGCACATGGATGTGAATATTTTTATTTTTGTTTCTAAGGAAGTGGAGTTAAAACCAGCGAAATAAAATTCAAAACGACACAGAAAGGCACATCAGGTCTTAAACGCCTGTCGACAATGACTTCTTTGTTTCTTTTTCTAATGTTGACTTATACATCAATAAATAATAGGCAATGCTATAATTATAGATGATTCAGTGCATACATTTAGTCCCTAAAAGTTAGTTTAATAATGTTTCATTTGGTGTATTTGTATCGCAATATGATGTATTTTATAACATTCTAAAGTGACGTGCTGACTTGCCCGTGAGTGCGGCACAGGAGACCATTACTGAGGCTGTTTCCAGCGCGAATTCAATGATCCAAATGCATTATTGTTTTTACAATAAACTAGTTTAATCGCTCGTGATCGCCACTGTACTCATAAAAGGTACGTTTATTTACTGTAAATAGAGATTCACAGTTCAGGATGGATGCATTGGCACAGAACGATTGGCAGAATCGAAAGCTCAATGATTATGTTGGAGAATGTCTGTTCCAATTGATTGCACTTTCTGCTTTGCTGCCCTTACATCATGAGGGCAACATTGACAATATAATTAATTTCACTTGAACCGTTATCTTCAAATAAATTAATAACACGAAATGACTCTGGTAATCGGAGATGTGCCGTTGGCTGCTCAGTCTCATCTTTTACCTTTAGCTTATTTGATCTAAAGCACAAGAACGACAAAAAAAACAGGCTGAGAGAAGGTTCTGCACTGGATGAGCCTCTTTGGAAAGCATTGATAATTGTCAGCTCCATCTATAAAACCAAGCAACAATGGTTACCCCTAACTAATAAACACTGATTAACTATTTTTCTTCAATTTCGTGCAAATAGAAATCTTACGATATACTTCGACTCGGTGGACCTAGGAAACAACGACATTGGACCATTAGGCCTGCCTTGATCAGAGTGAATGTGGGTGGTTCTCCTCAAATACTTTCCAACAAATATTTCAACGGATTTTACTAAAGGGTGGCGTGATTGGCTCGAAAGAATCATGTGACGAATGTAGAATTTTTTAATCCCACCACATTTTGACAAATCAGCTTTCATTTTTGGGATAGACATCTCCTAGTTTGCGGTTTGGGCTGTGTTAAGAACACAAGGGAGAATAAATGAATTAACAGTGATTAGAAATAAATGGAACAAAAAAATCTATTGTTTACATAAGCAACTCACTTAAGCTCGTCGCAACTAATAAGTGCAAAGAACGTATTTTTACAACATCCACGCTTAACACAGCACTCTTTGCATGTCTGTGGGATTTATCTGTAATTATGTATTTTTAAACGAATGTTTGGTTGATGCAAAAATACAAATGCAGATGGAGGGATGACTAATTTCTACAGAAAGAAAACGTTTTGGAATTTCCCATTCAATTACCCACACGTTAGATTTGAGATGATGTATGCTTCATAAATATCTAGGTACAGTTCTTAAGATCTCGGCTTATTCCCAGCCAAATTCCATGATACGACTGGCACGAGAAAGAAAAACAACTGAGAGCCTGCCTTAGTTTTGTAAAGTGCAGCATGTTGAAATATGCAACTTAATGATCAGGAGTATGAACGTTAATTGATAAACCCGACCAACAGATTATCAGGAGCAGACAAACGAGCTGCAGATAAAGACAGAGTGATCAAGTGATGAAAGAATGAATGTGGACGGGTACGTATATAGGCTGATCAAATATATATATTTAAAACGTCATTAAAGTAAAACTATGCTTTTCACAAATATGATCGTGGTCAACTTTATCTGATCAGTATGGTTGCTCTGAGAGGCTGAAATTTAAACCAACATTAAACCATTATTGTGCAAAGCACGTCACCATAGGCCCTTACTTATATCGATTCTACACCTTCGGGCTTGTGATCCTAGTGCAATACCCGAAGTTGGTGATTGTTTTTGAAGGTTTTTTTATTTATGATAAACAAATGATTCCCGACGAGCCGTTGAAATGGGAACATTTAAAATAATTTCTCTGAGCATTTGCACAATTTAGACAATGGATAATTAATTGTTAGTGTCACTGACCTACATGTGACGGTCCCAGTTCACCCTTTGCTCTTTTATTGTTGAAACAATTATGTTTGGTTGCTTGCTTGTCCAAAGCCCGTATATATGAATATCCTCAGATTTAACAGTAGATGGCGCGCTTGCTCTACCAATACACTTCATGACTATTCATGAGCTGTTAATAGTCAAGGTCAAAGACTATCTGTTTTCGTCAAGGTCAAGGTTTAAGCCCCCCTCCTAACGCCCTGCCTCCATATTAAAACGAAAAGGAGAGCTTATATTTCCAATCAGAATATGGAGAAAATGTATTGTCTTTAAACTTTCAGCAGAACCTAATACAAACTTAGGGGTATACTTCCAAAAAGCGTTTCTATCATAATTATCGTGATACGTTTACTGGTTTCGATTAAAAGCAGCGGGGAATACTCTTGGATGCCTTTAGCTCTCAGCAATTTTGTTTTGAATATTTCTAAAACTTTAGTATGGAAGCATGATTTCAAGGTATTTTAAACGTCTAAACCAATGGCCTGGGTGACATCAAGAATAAGTCTAGCTGGTCCATACATATTGCTTTACATTTTGTATTGAAAGCTGTCAGTTGGCGTCATGCTTCTTAACAAAAAAAAACGACGCTGTTGTTTATGAACATCTTTTATTCGTGAAATAATTTGTTGTAATGCAAGTAATTCACTAGATGAAAAAAGACAATAGGGTATACAAATTAAACAGCTGCATAATAATAATGCAAGACATTTTAATTTCATGATTATCATTCGTGATTTATTTTTTTAACTATTATTGGTATATATTAACTAAGCAGGAGGGTGCATGCAGATATAATAATGCAGTATTTAAAAAAAATACAATTGCAGGCAGATGTTATCATCTTTAGGAAGAAAGCTGTGCGCCTTAAGTCTGCGTGGAGACTCTTGCTATGTGAAGTGGGTAATATAACAAGCAGACAGAGAAGACTTAATATTTAGTTCATTTACACGGGAGGGGGTGATTCTATGTTTGCATACAGATTTTTCTTCCGCTCCGTAGAAAATGGCAATCTACTCTGCTATTTAATTGCGAGAGTCTGGATGCTCCTAAATATATACAGAAGACGAAATGCAGAATGCTAGAATAGTACGTGTTTACTTTCCCATATACACTGCTGTTTAGAATATAATCTTCTTTCTACCTGTACATTAATATCTTTAGAGATAGCGCATCCCATCTAAAGAAAATGCAGTGCGTAAACATACATTTTATTATACATTTCACGATATATCCCATAGTTTACCTGAGGAAAAAAAATGATCATGCACTCTAGCTTTTTGCTAACCAGAACCTTTTCCAGCAAAACACATTTTCTTTAGGTGCTTAGATAACGTTTGTGTGAAGGTACTGCACAAATCAAATTGGTACATTTACTCTTGTGAGGTGACATCTTTTTATGCAGTAGACAATCAGCCCCGCATGTTTTCTACATTTCAAAATAGCAACACCTTCGGGTCTTGATTAATGTGCTTGGTTTACTTTTTGCTGCACATTAGCTTGATTTAAGATAATCTTTATACAATATCTCTCCGGGGGATTCACTTGTGATTTTGCCCTTTTAAAAAAAAGAAAAAGCAATGAGCAGACAGGGGGAAAACATCTAGCATCAAGAAAATGAGCTGTGGTGGGTTTTTTTTTCTTCAGGCTGAAATCAGTTATTTTTTTTTCAGATGAAGTCCGCACGTTTCTCGGATTGTCGCACTAGCTGTTACTTTTCAGCTTGGTCAGAACTTTCTTTTCTTTCACTCGTCTGTTTTGAAACCAAATAGTGACTTGTCTCTCAGAGAGGTTTGTTGATGCCGATATCCTCCTTCGCTTGTCCTTGGTGATGAATTTATTGGTGGCATATTCCCGCTCAAGTTCTTTCAACTGCACTTTGGTGTAAGGCACTCTTTTTTTCCTCCCACGACGAAAGGAACTCGCGTCTGAAGGATGCGAAACCACGTCTGTGAAGAGAGAAACACACCTTATTATCCGTGGCATTGAGCACCCGTCACCGGGCAAAACACGGTAACTGTCGCCGGGGTCCAGATAACCATTGTGCCAAGAATATCGAGTGCACTTTTTGCAATGCATTTTACAGCAGGAGATATAATTCTGAACATGCGGGAGAATGGAGAAGTGCTTCTGAAAAATCATGCAAAAATAATATTAAGCCATTAAAGTTTGTGGTAACATAGCAATGCTGGTAGTGCGGAATTACGCATGTAATTTCTGGATGCTAATCTCTGTTATATATTATCTCAGTTACCCGTATGTATTTACACACCGGAATGCTTTGTTCTATTCATTGTGTTACTTTCTCCTGCGAATTGAAAGCCTCTTGTGTTCCTCTATACTTACCTGGCAGGCTTGATTTCCAGAGGTGGGTAGCTTGGGGCTGCTCTTTCGAGCAGCAGACTTGCCCGTTCCAACCATTGGTAATAGCCCAGGGCTGGTAGCTCTCCATGGGTAACAATGTTTCATGCCTCGGCTCCCCCGGAGCGCTGATGGTGGGGACCACAGGTACATCCAAGTAACTGGGCATCGGTTGGTATGGCCCCGCGTAACCTTGGTAGAAAGCGAACTCCTTAGCCCTGGAGGTGAACTCCTCGCCGGCGGACGTGTCCATGTATTTGTCGGCAGGGTAGCCAGACAAGGAGGGGGGCTGAGCACACGACTTGATGCTGCTATGGTGGCTCATTCGGCAGGGGTAGTAACTGCTCCCAAAGTATCCATAAGGAAGGGCGGCACTGGACGAAGTTTGAGCTGCAGGACAAGGGCTGCACTGTTTGACAGGTTCAGCAATGCCAGGGGCTGGCACCTCACTCGACGAGTAGGCAGAGCTGGGGGCGAGGGATGCTGGATGAGCCATCAAATTCCTGCATTGATTTGCTGTGAAGTTCCCTCCTGAAAATCCATCCATGTTTTTATTAATTTCATCCAAGCTATTGTCGTAGACGAACATCACCGTGTCGATCCAGCGGGGATGAAGTATCACGGACGCTGTCATATCACGTCCACCATTGAGACTAGTGGCCGTTTTAAAAGCCCCTAAGACTGAAAAGAGATACTGAATCTCTCAGACTTAGCAGCATTGACGCGCCAGTGTCGCTGGAACCTGCCTCCCCATTGGCTGCCAGGTGGCCACGTGATATGCAAAGCAGATGATAAATACATGAAGAATAAAAAGGTAGATACTCCATTAGTTTAATCAAGGAACGCTTGGGCATTTACGTGAATGAGTGATTGGAATTAAACACATTTACTGAAATAACGAAGAACTAACAGCGCACAAAATAAACCAGCACTGCATGGGCGTCGGGTTGGTGGCGGTAAATGAAAACGCATGGCCAGACTGAGAAAGGCAATATTCTGCATGTACACAAATCAAGACAAAGCGAAAACTGCTGCCTTTGACAGGAATCAAAATGAACAATTCACACTATTAGAGGCTTGACCACATAAACCAGTTGAAATTTCGGCGACCGGTTTTTGTGTATTTGATCATTATGCCTACGTTTGGGGTCACTTTTGCATAAAGATTTATACAATTCATTTTTTAAATTACAATCTGTACCTCTGATCAATTAAAGTACACTTTCCTCTCAAAGAATTGTCATTTCAGCAAAACCTGTCATTCGGATGGGTTGAATGACACTTTCCCCGGCTCTTTCTCTTTGCATTTAACTTCATAAATAAAACCTCAAGGTGCTTTAACCCAATGAGAAAATAACATTTGAAGAAATAGGTAGCAGCAGAATTTTATGGTGAAAGGGAAACATCTGTATGACCTTTCTAAAGCTTCATGACATAACTCGTTCGAGCAAATACAATAATGCCGAAAACAGCCCGAAATTATTCCAGAGCCCCAATTCCTTACTCCGCAATTAATAATTGAGAAAATACATCGCTTCACCTGGGCTATAATATTTGTCATTAAACTAAACTGCAGAGCAAAGTGTATTGAAAGATATCACTTTACATTTCCGAATTCTTCTCATAGAGCAAAGAAGTTAGTTTGAATTTCCATTCGCACTGGCCAATTAATGTTTACTTGCTATAATAAGAGCAACGTTTCTCGTCAGTTCCAAGTATAGAAGTGCTGAGATCAAAGGACGTTTATAAGACAGATAAGGATATTCACTAATTCCTTGTTTGCCGTTTGCCAGCCGTGATGCAAAAGTATTTAAATAAATGTCAGCCTTCAAACTTCCCCCGCTAATGCAGCCGATTCGTGTTAACTTGCTCGGCACAAAATGTGTATTCATTGAGCAGGACCATAATTCACATAACTGGATTTCACATTGAAATATCAGTGCATGTGTTTTATGACTACCTGGCACAATTAAATTCATGGAAAAGGGATAAAATGTGAATTATTTCACAATATCTAGCACATTGTTAAATATGTGCTAAAATCCATAAATATGATTTGTCTTATAATATGTAGCACATTGTTAAAAGTGTGATTTGATAGATATACATCAACCATATTATAAATGCATTTGCAATTAATTTGCTACAATTTGGCCAAAAGCGTGAGGATAAGTGATCTTACTACAGCCACATAATACATGATGAGGAATGATAGCTGGTGTAGATGCATTTAAAAAACACAAGTGTAGCCGTTATCATTCGGTTGGCATGGGTCGTCACAAAGGGTGATTTTTAATGCAATTGCAGTCACATAATTGCATTTCAAGTACTGTAATAAGTGGAATGAAAGCTCTTTCCTATCAGGCGAATTCGTCAAGCGTGTTCCACTAAAGTTGTTTGTCCTGTTTTTTTTTACCTCCGGAACATGACTGTGTAGTGATGCAGCTGTTTAGAGCAATCATTTTACAATGAAATGCTCCCTTCTTGTTCTTTGCAATTCCTCCCCCTCTCTCTCTCTTTAACTCTCTCTTTCCTGTTTATCTCTTACTTTTTCTCCCCTCCTATTCCTGCACCTTTTCTATAATTTTTACAGGGTTATAACGCTGGAATCCTACAGATGCTTGAGAAAAAGCTGCACGGCCTTCCTTTCAACTTATTTTCGAAATTGGAAGTGATACCAACCCTGGTGATTTAGGAGCCATTGGTTCTGTGCTGCTCCTTGACATCGTTGCTGAAGCAGGGAATCTGAATGTGGAATATAATAAACATTCTCCGCCGAATAACGTGGCATGAAATAATGAGGAGAACACGTCTCCCTGCCGTACCTAGAAATTCCATTACCGTCCCCTCCTCCCCCCTTTTTTGGGAATCCACCCAGAGTATTCACCGTCTTCTGGGATTCTAATTCTGTAAAGATATCGAGGTACTTCCACAACGTGAGCTTGAGGAAATGATGAGAAGCCGGATCGGGATATTGTTACTTTTGTTCTCTCAATGTACCTTTAATGAAACACTCCGTTAATTCCATGAGCGGTGAGTATCGGTGCAGTTTATACATCAGTGATGATTATGTGATAGCATCACTGGTATCCGAGTGTATCTGCCACTGACTGGCAATGCGTCCTCGTGTGATTATTAGCTGCTTGAACTCCTTATGAGAATCTAATATAGTTGGTGTGGCTTGAATTTCCCCCTGTATTATAAACATGTGGTTTTATTAGAAGTTGTTTTGGTGATTCAATATTTTGAAGACGAGCATTTCTTTTCATCGTTAAAATCGCATCCGCAATGTTAAACTCACAATGTACAGCGAGGAGGCTTTAAACATTGAAATATGTACCCCCCCCCCCCCCCCCCACTCCACCCGCCCTATGACCGGATTAAATACGGGGGGAAGAAAGCGATCGCCGGCAGTATTGTTTTGGATTACACTCAATTTGAAATACATTATTCGAGCCTCCGTCTTACACAGCATCGCATATAATTCCCCATTCTTGAATTGAGAACATTGCCCCTCCCCCAACAAAACACATGTTAAATTGAAACAAACATTCGGCGACATACTTAAGTGCTGATAGAACCGCTAGGGCCTTCCAATTCCAAGCAAGTATTGTGCTGTGGCTATGTATGCTTTACAAATACAAACAGTTACATATTTAAACGGCCACATTTCGGGTTATACTACAAAATGGCAGCAACCAAATGGGCAGCTCTTTTACATACGGGTTAGACACGGCTAAAGGCCAAGGTCAAGTTGAAAGTTGCTGTCTAGCCAATGTGAGTGCTGTCATTCACGCGTTGACGACCCTGTCTGAATTCTTATAAAGGCAAGCCGTGAGAATTGACTTTTTCATTGCCGTTTTGTTTGTTTTCTTTTGTTTTCCACTCACAGCCCTCCAAATGAAAAAAAAGAGGTTCCACTGACCATACCGTCCTCATTTCCAGGCTGTTTCTGCATGGCTGGCAAAAGGATGTGAAATGGATGCAGTCGTTTTAAGATACATTGCAAATTATATAGTATTGCATCCGGTTTAAATGCACTGTTTACAAAACCTCTTGTTTTGAACTGACTGTTTGCACTGGAGGCCCGTCAATATCACTGGAAAAGGTAAGGTATTCTATAGAGGATCATATTACGCTAAAGTACTGAGGGGCGTGATGTGATGCAAAGTGTAACCTCCAAGATTTGCTTTCAAACTATGTACAGATCAGGACATCACCAATAAGGAGTTTCTGTCCAGCGAGGTACTGTACACTACAATTCCGGATGTGCTCACGAACTGCAGGACGATAGCACAAATACATGTTTCTTTCAAATAACTACTTTCTGCTATTTCGTTCAATAAGGTCCTTATGAATGCTTAGAAATGTATTACAGACTACACATGTTGAAACACTCGACTATTCTAGTGATTGTTCTGTCAGGCTACAATGGTGGATAACTATCGCCTAGGTGCGCTTTATGTGCGCCTGAAGTCAAAACGGTAGCTGGGGTAAAACTGCAACAACGTTGAGTGGACAAATACACGGTTGTACAGAGAAGCTGACAATTTGATGCGACCTAAAACATGTCTAGAGTTTCTAATCAGTAAAATGGAATTCGCACTTTGGTTAATTTCTTTGCATCAACATGGGGTTAAAATGTATTGGCTTTTGAGATCACTGAGATTTGAATTTGTAATTTCCACCTAATGTAAGTATTTACGTGATCCAGGAAACTTGTGTATCTAAATTCTTCAGTATGACAAAGGGTTCCATGTTAATCCAATGGAACATCTCTGAATACTTTATCAATCGTGTTTCATTGGAATAATACAGTTAAAAAAGGTTCAATATAAAGTTGTCATAAAATAACATAGTAATGACACATTAAGTGTATAATTGTTCAAACTCGAATTTTTCCATAATTAAGCTTTCGTCCAAGGACACCCTACAATTAAAATATTTTGTGTTCCGTTTTCTGTGGGCGGTATATGACAGGTTTAGACTATAGTGTCTAAGAACTAAATTGCCTTCAATCTATGTGTTAGTTTGACATCAGAACACTTCCAGAACACTTTGTGACAATGTTGTTTGTTTTAATATTGCACTTGTTTTCAAATTGGCTAATTAGTTTTGCATGATTGCCAACTTAATGCATTTGAAAAGGAAATGATATGCACATACTTCGAGAAATGTGCGAAAGCAGATCATGTTATCATGCATTCAATATTTCCATTATTTGTTCCGTTCATTTGTCAATTCAAATTTGCCAATAATATGTAATGATTTAACGACTAATTTAATCAATAATTTGATGGGTGTCTTTTCGATTTCTGATTTTCTATCACACGAGCTATATTACCGTCACACCACATTCCAATATCGGCTGTCCTTCACTCACCGCTGCTTCCAATGCCTCAAAACTTGGGTACAGCAAGTTAAAAATGTAAAGGCATTTCTGAAACAAAACAAGCAAGAAGATATTGATCCTTGCGATGCTCTATTGCAGATTTATTTTTTATGTTTATTAATTTCAAGGCTATGACCAAATTGATCACAATAAAGTATTACATTATTACAATGATAATTTTGCTAAAATAATCAGATTACAGCATTTCACTGTAAGTTTTATCAGTCGTATTTGGAATATTTATACCGGTATTAGGTCAACCCGGGCACCTCCACACTTCATTGTACCCTACCAGGCATTCCATGTCACTTTCCTGAAATATTTAGAAATTCTATCCTGGAGTTCGACTGAGAGCTATCAAAATGATTAATAAACCTCGCTTTCCACGAGCTACTTAACTTACAATATCATGACATGCATATCTGTAAAGGTATTTACACTACTGAAAAATATGCGCTTTATTTTTTTCTTTTAACTGTGGCACATATCGAGAATATACAGCCACCATTGTGAAGGCTGCCTCCTCACCCGCACCATTGAGAAACTGCGTAAGACACGCTCTGTAGGTGTATCCTACATCCTTGAGGAACGTGTACTTCTAAGAATTGGATTTGGTATAGCTGGGTCTGTCAATATTTCATACGTGTCTATATCACTTAGAGTTTCAAGCCGTTTCAGAATGCAGCCATATTACAAATACTCTGCATATATATTTTGTTCGCTTCATTGGTCAATGGTACAAATCCATAGACAACATATTAGAAGGCGAATAAACTTAGCTTTTCACATGTATTGGTGACAACCCATCATCCGAATAAAATGGTGTATATTCTTATTGTCAATTATAAATATGAACAATATACAGTACTAGGATTGTAAGAAGTGACAGCATTGAATTGTTGGTACGCATCTGACTAGGTTCTTTACTTTGACGTGAGCTTCTTACACTTTCCATTCCACCACCTTTATTATACACGGTATTATGCCATTGTTGCAAAGGGAAGTCAAGTGCATTGTAACAATTGTCAGTGAAACTATTGCGATATATTTATCACTGACAAATTGAACAGATAATGAGATTATGAGTGAGGTTTTTGGAAAAGATGAGAAAAATCAATTACGTTTTACCAAAACTGTTCCAAAATATTCCAACAAAGATCAACGGAAACCATCGTTCAGACCAAAACACTTGAAACATACAATGATGAACTTGCAGCCTTGCAAATGTAAGATTCAATTCAAAACTTACCTAATTTCAAATGCTGAGAACCAATAGGTATATTTGCGGATAACACCGTTAGATTCAAAATACTGTTTACATCGTTCCGGCTTCAAAGCGAACTACATGGTCAATTCCTCGTGATGGTACCATTTGTAAACATTTATCGGAAATATTTACACATATACACATTTTAGTTATAAAGGTCCGGTTTAGCACAACTAATCATTTATTCCAGCTTGCTGGCGACGAGTGAGCCTTTATTGTTCTTGATACTGATCTTGAAACCAGATTTTT
The DNA here is from genome assembly GCF_902713615.1 of Scyliorhinus canicula. Lineage (NCBI taxonomy): Eukaryota > Metazoa > Chordata > Chondrichthyes > Carcharhiniformes > Scyliorhinidae > Scyliorhinus > Scyliorhinus canicula. Next base: position 78,246,703 of record NC_052150.1, read on the forward strand.
TGCCATCCAAAGAAAATGTTGCCGGAGTGGACTCCCAATACACATCTGCGCCCGCCTGCAACATTTTGTTTTTATGTTGAATCTCCTAGCCTTTACCTGTTGTTCTACCAGTACCAGTTCGCAACAGTTTTTTGTGCTATTGTCGTATTTCAAGCCTCAGTCAGCAGGTTTCCTAGAAAGCCCTGGAAAGAGTTGTGCAGTTTGCTATGATGGATTCTTTTCTTCCCCTGTGTGGACTGTGCTCGTGGGTGGGCAGACCAGGGCGAGTGAGCACTTGGGCTGTAAACTAATAATATCGCATTATTCGATTCGACTATTTTTATTATTTTTATTATTTATTATTTACGGCCTTACAATGTACGAAGAAAACATCGATTGCTTTAATTAAACGTATATAAAGTTGCATCGTGATATTACCGAGATTATAAAAACCCAAAGCCGTTAAGTATGCACAGTGAATACATATTAAAAATTTCCAGTCCACATATGAATGCGCAGATGTCAGCTTTGAGGCAACTTGAATTTACGATCTAAAACCACGAACATTCTGTAAACAATTGCCACCTAAAACTCTATATATGGTTTTAAATTAATGTAAGACCCTTCAGGTCTACAGCAATAAACGCACGCAAGGAGATGCAATCAAAATTATACGAAATTATATAAGTGTCCCCTTTTAATCAACATACACCAACGTTCATAATTTGTGGGTTTGCGCTATTATTAGACATGGAAATATACACACATCAATGCCAAACAGAAAACAAGAAAACAACACATTGCTGCACTGTGATATAACTAGTGCCCACACTGTATGAAAACCTTGTTACATTTACCATGTTAATTGTCAAATCTAAACCCCGAAGTTAATTCATTGTAACCCATTGTGCGTGCTTGTAATTGCGAGACGTGAAATTAATTTCACAATCTTTAACAAGACGCATCATTTATTTGTTCTCCTTGAACGGCACATGATTGGCAACGGCATCATTTTGTGTCCCACTCTGTAACTCTCTTATATATCCCTGCTATGTACCAAATGCTAATTAATATATTTAATATTAGATAATAACCACATTCTTTACAAAGATTGTTTCCTGTGGGTGCTTTTTTTTGCACAGGATGATGATGAGCTAGGTGTAAGAACTTCCAATCAAGGTGTCTTGTCCTATTTAGTGTTTATTGTCTTGAATTTTCACCCATAACATTTGATTCCTTGTTATTGCTGCGTGCGCAGGCGATTAGCTGAAAGGATTTAGAACAAATACAGGTGCATATATATTCCCCACCATCTTTCTATTTTGTACTGTTGAATATACTTTAATGAAACTATACATTCCGCCTAAATACATCATTAATCCTTGGGGGGGGGGGGGGGGAGCATTTTGTATATATTCAATGAATGGGCGATTTTATATACACGAATACTATTCCTTTCAAATCAATTCACCGGGTCCTTGGGAACAATTTACACGATGACACGGAATATTTAAACAAACTATCTCCTCTGCGACTGGCTTCGGCTTTCTGTATAAACATATCGAAACAAACATCTGCACATTTTCGTTCACAACTGCCTCTGAAAGTCTTCAATGACTTTTATACGTTTCAGTGATAAAGGTGGGATAAAGGGATGATGGCTTGGTTTTCTCTGTCTTCGGGCCTGCAAGTAAGATGTTTCTCGCCCAGTAACAAACATCTCATCACCCACCCAGCGAATTGTTTAAAAATTATGTCATACATTAAGTCGTAAAGTGATAATCTGTTAATATTGTTTTGGGCACTTGAGTGGGGGATAGTATCAACATAAAGTTTTACTGTCGCTTTTAGATTGAAACGTTTTTTTTTTGGTCAATTTATGATGCCTAAATGCAACACTCTGTCAACATTATACCACACACGATCTTAATCGTGAACTGGGTTCTCCGTTGCTTCGTGGAGGCAGAGTGAGGCAGATATTCAGCAGATTGAAATGAAGTGCTCTACACCGAACATTAACTTAGGTTAGACATGTGCAGTAAGTTGCATCAGGCAGCATAAGACATACTTTAAAATTAACATAAATGATGTGTTATTATGCAGAGGGGAAATGAGGCTGTGACATGGCGCAAACCTATTGCATAGTTTTTCCTAGTACTTTTATGCATGTGGAACAATTTTCGGAATCGTTTTGCAATAATAACCTGGCCTGTGTACACTTCAGCAAAATGTCACCAGTCATTTTGTTTTGTCGTTTTAGTTCATTATCTCTTTGTCGAATCTTTCTTGGCCGAATAATGTTTTGATTGCAATGTTAGAAATTGATCAGAAATTAATCCCAGTCACTGGTTCTGCCCCAGCCCCTGGCAAAGGGAGGGTTATTAATTACTCCTTCGCTCCGAGTAAAGAATGAGTAATGGTAACGGATTATCTCCAGGTCTGGTTCATTAGTATCAGTTTTAGTTTGACCAGCGAGATTAGAGGGTCGTGGGAACCTATAGCTTCCTGATAAGCACGGGTGACCCCAGCATGTTCAGCCCAGACCCTGCTCGGCTAAGAAACTGTCCTGAAGCGCTCAGATGCCGCCAGAAGCAGGCACCCCACAATAAGAAGACTGTAGAAAACTGGATCGCAGCCGGGAGGTTACTACCAAACATGAAACGCACATGGAAAAGGATCGTGTCTGACTCTGTGCAGAAGGAGCTAAAGTAATGTACATAGATTTCACATCACCAGGCGGATCATTTCTATATTTCCCCTTGTAGTAGCGCAGCTTTCCCACTAGATGTCTGCAGAGTTACTTGAAGATGTTACAAGAATCCTTCCTGAATTTAGAGTTTGTCTCCAAAGATTGCAGTCACGGTGCGTGGTCAGCATTCGGATGTGTCTAGGTAACCGGTAGCTGTGTACACAACTCAATCTTTTACCATGCTACCAAAAGCCACCATTCCGGTCACTGGTTAACTATCCTGCTCCCAAGCAAATGCATGATTGTATTACAAAGTACATGTTTAAATAGCAAGGCATAACCGCGCCGGAGGTTAATCTTTAATCTGTTCGAGTCAAGGACACTGAGGCGGCAACCGCATTTATATTGCCAGATGCAAAGTGTGAGCCGAGATCAGACTTGTTAATTTGCATGGAAGTCCAGACGCACGTTTACCTTTGAACAGAACGGCGCAGTTTACATAACAAGGACAGAAACGTCTGTGTTGGAGCTGAGTATATGAAATATGGCTGGACAAATGGATCTGCTCCAGCTAATTTAATACAGAGACATGGGAGGTTTGAGGTTTATTGGCCGCTACAATGGGCAATGTACCTAGGCTTTCTTCAAAGACACCTACATTAGACTTTTGAACAAATATTTAGTCTCGAAGTAATAAAATACTTAGTGCCGAATAAATGCAGTGTCCTTGGTGCCCTGGTCTAGTTTAAACGTGCTGAAGCAGTTATCCTCTTCCATTCCTGTATTTTTTATTAACATTGTTGTGTGCTCAGTGTCCATTTACTCAGATAAATCTCTAGCCTTTAAGTAACACGTTTACTTTGTGAGCCTCGCGCTACGCTACTTCCGACGGAATAATTAATAACATGGCTTTTAAATTTCTATCCATTTAATTGGAGACAGAAAGCGCAGCCATTGCCCGCTGTATGTGACTACAAAATGGTTTAATTTAGGCTTCATTTCAATCCATTTTTTAGTAAAGTAAATTATTGCCGAGCTCCTAAAAGAACAACACCAAGTTAATCAATAATTCACTGAATCAATAAACAGAGCGTGTTTTTGTCGAAATAACTCGTGATTTGCATTTCAAGCTTTGGAAATTTTGGCACAAACTGAAAGTTTCTTTTGTCGAAATTTATGTAACACCTTGAAATTGATTCGCGGACATTTTTTTTAAGCGCCCTAATATTTCTGGATCAGATGGATCCAATATGTACAAACTAAAAGGTTTGCAGTATATGGAGAGGAGAAGCGGCAGAACAACTCCCAGTGAAGTGGAACATGGAGCAGCATTAGCTTGGTCAGCGTTTAGATTCGGCTGCTGGTTGCTTCTGATTGCTTTGGGCCATTTTGCAAAAGGCCCACCTTCGCCACATTTTTTTGCTAGACTTACGGGGAACGTGTTGCCTGTTCGAAATTCGAAACAAATCGGTTAAAACATGGGAGCGAGGGCAAACACACCCGCAGCTGATCGACTGTAAAGCATTCGACTATCTCGGTAAGGTGTTTTATGGCCAGTAAGAGTGTTATGAACAATCAAGAGCAAAGAACAAGGTGCTGAGATTATTGATCCTTTCATCATTGGTGGCGTTTCTCACAGTCAACAGTGGGGCAGAAAATTCCCATATCCCAGGAATATTTGACCGTTCTCGCGTGTTCCCAAACCCATGCCGCCGCTGCTCACACGTTAATTGCAACAGTTTATGCTCTGGTTACAGAATGGTTATTTCAAAATATTTATTTTAATGGCCTGTATGTTGCGTTCACATTTCCGAGAATTTACTAATCCCATCATTTCATGTAACGCTCGTAAAATCTTTAAACGAATGGAATTTGCAGTTCAAACGTGTGGTTACTTCCACATTGCCATGCACCCCAGGAAGTCAAAAATCTCCTGAGTGACTGTGTTACCATTACAGACTATAAAAATGCACTAAAAGCTATGAATCATTGTTGAGATTAATGTCAGCATATAGCGTAAATGAAAGAGGAGCATTTCAGCTCAGTATTTGATCATTGTGGGTTGGTTAGTGTAACATTCTATACATTCAATACCAATAAATGGCGTTATCCTTCAGTGCCCCATGGAAATCTTATATCAATTCCACTTGTATCAAGCAAAAAAATATATTTCACTGTTTAGAAATCTCCCCTATGTAATAAATGTAATGCTTTTGTGAGAATGCTTTCGGGTGAAACACACGCTCCCTCCCCCATAACAAGTACAGTGTTTTTGACAGTAAGTTACGGGTTGTTCTTAAACGTGTATTTTATTTACAGCGCAATTCTAACGTGCAGATTTTGCGAGGCAGACGAATTTGGATACATCTGTGTGCCTTAATTAGTTTAGAAGGAGATGAAAACCATTAAAAAAAATATGCCCTATTCCTTAATTGCAGATAACTTTTTGCACTTCAATAATTCACTCGCTCATCGTTTCCGGGAATTATAATATTTATTTTTGAGAAGAAACTCGTGTTTTTTCTTGTTTCGACCACCTCTGAATTTGCAGCGCGTCTCAAAATGGTCGACAAACAACTCAGAACCCACCTTTCGATTGTTCACAACCTCCTGAAATTCTAATCGATTTTCTGTGAAGTTCATTTAAATGGTCTCTATGCAATTCAGCGTGGCTCTTAAGGAAACAATCTGGAGTGTGCTTTCTACGCTGTAGTCTTCGTTTGTATAATATGTTACCTGAATTACTTTAATATCATTATCGTGGACATTTCCACTGCTCTTGCAGTCTTAACAGGCGTGGCGCACTTTAACACTAATGTAACATTGATTAAATAGTCGACATATTTAAATTGTTTGTTTCAATCATAATCATGGCAGCACCTATATATATATGTATAAACTATTTTTAATAGCGATGTGAATACTGTAAACGCCACTGCTAAGAGCAGTTTAATTGGCACGAGGAAAACATGTAATCTGTCTAAACATGTAGGTTTTGCCAATTGGGTATTATTTCTATTATTGTTCAGTACCGCAGATCAACAGTAGGGGGAGCACGAAGACAGCGAGTGATACCGGGGCTGCCAGGGAGCATGAAGCACAGAAGTGGAGAGAGAGTCTTGGTAGTTTCCTTGAATCGATGCCGAGAAGCTAACGTGTGCTTGCCTCGCTCTCAGGTCTACGGTAGCATGTTCAGAGGTCTTATTCAGCCTTGAAAGAATTGCGTGAACACTTGATCTTTTAAGTCACCCTTTCAGGATTATTTCAAGGGGGCTTCAGTGCTCACAGCCCATTGCCATTCGATATGCAGGATATTATAATTGCAGCATCTGTTATTGTTTATAATTTCCATGTTTACGGGTTTTGCGCGTTTGCTGTGATGCACAGCGTGCAAAGTGATCGATAAATATTATAATAGATAGTCATGTATAACATACTTAGCAACATATTGTCATTTCTCTTTTCAACGGTTGGCAAATGATTTTTGGTAAATGATATACATTCTTTCAATTACAATGATCATGTCGTGAGGATGGAATTTCAAAAGACACCAAACGCGCCTTTTAATCGCACCCATTCCACTGTTTATCTGTGAGCAGCTGTTGCAACAGGGAACTAATTAAGCGTGTTACAATTAGTATCGATCCAGAGGGAGGACACTGAATACCCAGCCAAACTCCTGGGTTAGATACTGATAGAGTGTCAGGGGAGCGGGAAACTGGGTCTCGGCCAATCTCAGACGCAGCCAATGTAAGAGGGCCAGATAGGGGGGAACTCAGCCAATGTCAAATACGGATGTGGCAACAACTTGCTTTTATGGAGCACTTTTAACCAGAGAAAAGGTCCCAAGTTGCTTCACAGAAGAGCTATCGGATCAATATTAACACAGAGGCAAAGAGAGACATGTAACCGAAGGCTGTGGGACAGAGGCAGTTTTATAGTCCCTTAAAGAGGTCGGAGAGGTGGAAATATAGAGAGGTTTAATAGGGAATTTCAGAACTTGGGGTCTAGACCGCTGGAGACAGAGTCATCAATAGTGAGGCAAAGAAAGTTAGGGGTGCGCAGGAAGTCAGACTTGGAGGGACGCAGAATATTCACACGGTGTAGAGCTGAAGGTTACAGAGATAAGGACAGGCGAGGCTATCGATAGATATGAACATAGGGATGATCATTTCAAAATTGGAGTGATTGCTGCATCAATATGGACCAACGGGGGCAGAGGGACGGTGAATGAATGGGCCGCGGGAACCATTGGGCAGATGCCTTTCTTACATTTTTTACATTTGAAACAAGACTATTGTTAAGATTGTAGTGCATACATCCACTCCGTCTGATATGTGTGACAACGCGACGCCCTGAATTGTCTTGCACAATACCTGCAATGACATTGATGTCAGCGCCAATACATGTACTTCCCTGCAGTGGAGAGCTTGTGTTTCTTGCCTCCATTCATTGTCTGGATACCTTTAAATGTAGCTTCGCGGAGTTTAGTGCACGCGGTTGTAAGCTCAGCACCTGATTACTGAACGCTTCGGATTCTTTTTTAACCTTACTGCCAGATTCATGCAAAGTGACAGGTAACCCCTTAGAATATGAAAATGACTAACCAATACCGAAGCAACCAGACCCTGGGGAAAGTGCCACTGAACTCGATAGCGATGTACTCAAAAAATGTCACACACATGACATTGGAAGAATATTCGGGAACCCTCCATCTTGATGTCAAGCAATCTCACATACTAGTCTGTGAAAGAGTAGTAGGGAGCTAGCTAGTGACCCACCAGTATCGTATATCACACAACAGATACCAGAGGAGTATCTGGAAGTGTATAGAGGCTCCAATTCTAATCCCTGGATAATGGCATATACAAGATTCTGAAACTGAAGCCATATAATTAACACTCAGTTATTCCCGGACCCCAGACATTGGCAGATTATACTGGACTACAGAGTTAATTGGCATCTAATGTCGTAAAGCACATAACGATAGGTATTAAGTGACAAAAGAACCGATGCTCATTTACCAGAAATAAGCAAAGAATCAGATGCTTCAGACACAGTTACTGCTGTAGATTGTCCATCTTTAGAATATCAAACGGTCAAATAGCTAATATCTAGCAAATCGAACACATTATTCGAACGGGAAAGATCAGGCACCAGTCGTTCCAATACACAGCAAATTTCATGGACAGGACACTAGAAGAGCGTTTGGAATCTAAGACCCGTCCAATTGCACAAAATCAAGAGTAGCAAATATGATAAAAGCGAATTCCGAAACAACAACAGAAAGACGGGACTATCTGAGGAGGTCTGACAGCATCGGTGGAGAGAGCATGGTGCTCACTTTTCGAGGCTGGATCACCCAGACTGGAAACAGTAGCTTCCTTCTCTCCCCTCAGATGCTGTCAGACCTGCTCAGATAGTCCAGTCTTTCTGTTTTTGTGTGAAATGTATACTGTTGGAGAGGGTGGGGGCGTTCAGAAGTAAACTACGGAGCCCACCTGGCGAATTCAATACATATGTGACAAGGGAAAGTTACTGGCAAACACATCCCAGAAGATAGAGAAGGATGGCAAAGCAAATTGGGAGAACGAGGTGGCTATCCAGAATGCGAACCATGCGTATAGCGGGGACACACATTTTAGGTAAATTTAGTGGTTTCGTTAAAGTGTATGTGTGTGAGGTGGGGGGGGGGGGGGGGGGGGGGGGGATGATAGAGCTGCTGGATGGACTCCAAGAGGACCCCCCCCCCCCCCCCCAGTGACATTGTTTGAGTGCATCTTCATCTTTCCAGTGACTCTCTGATGTCCGCCTCAGCAGACCTTGGTTTAATATCTTATCCAAAAGATGCTACACGTGACAATGCAGAACTTACTCTGAATATACTGGTGATTATTTGCTCAAATTCACACCGGGTATCGGACCCACAATCTTCTGACTCCTGGAGGAAAAGAGCAGCTGATTTGATATTGGGAAATGAACAAAGGGATTTAAGAGCTGCTCCATCTTTGCACACTCCTGGCAGGGAACAACATCCACAGGGAGTGCACTGCGGTAAGTTTTCCGCACTGAGCCTGTGGTGTTCCATTCATTCATTTTAATACATCAAAAATCACAGGCTGTGCACCTACAATTTCCTGCAAAGTGTTTCCTGTGACTGCTGCTTCCTGCTGGGATGCGGATTCAGCCCTTTAGGGTACAGGTACAGAAGTCATTAAAAATGAGCTCGCAGGTGCAAAGAGAAGCATTTCAATGTTCAAAGAATGCTGAACCTCACAACGAAAAGTGTTACATTTAAATGGAGGATAGCTGTAAAGAGCCATTGGACCTGATTCTAAATATTTTGCTCCGTTTGTTTGCACTTTCTATAAATTACAAACACTTTGTTCATGCCCTGTTGTCTCTCCAGTTGCTCTTCTTGAACTAATGACTATTATTGTTATTCGTGTAATTGCTGCCACTTTCATCTTGTGCTTTTTTGGCCAAGATATTCCTTGGATCAACTATTCACCTTCAGAATGGGAGACTTGCCTTGCACGAGGCGAGGAAAGCTCTGATTGTCATTTCCCCTTCTTTCATTATATCGTGAACATTTTGCACCTTCATAAATATGTAACTCTTCAAAACTGGATTCAATCAAATTTGAAAAATGAGCAGTGCTATACTGTTTCATTTAAAAACCCTCAAGTTGCTTCTCAAGATTGGCTGATATGGTCAAGGATAAGGATGAGATATTCTCAACGAAAATGTTAATTGGGACAATAGGTGGGAGCCAATCAATTGATGGTCTGCAAGGAGCCGTGAGAGTCCCTTTCAGAGTCTCACTTAGGTTTGGAGCTGTCCCATGGGCATAACAGGAAAGATTGACTGTGACAAGTATTGTGTTTAACCAAGTTTATTGAATGTTGAATAATGATCATAACAATAATAATTAAAAATTTTTTAAAAAATAAATAAATTTAGAGTTCCCAATTATTTTTTCCAATTAAGGGGCAATTTAGCGTGGCCAGTCATCCTACCCTGCACATCTTTGGGTTGTGGGGGTGAAACCCACACAGACACGGGGAGAATGTGCAAACTCCACATGGACAGTGACCCAGGGCCGGGATTCAAACCCAGGTCCTCAGCGCCGTAGGCAGCAATGCTAACCACTGTGCCACCATGCTGCCCTCATAACAATAATAATGATGAAACAATCATAATTGATCATAAGACTTCCCGGTGGAGCTGGCTTCCACATTGTTGGAGGAGGTGCTGACGACAGGGGGACTGGAGAACGGGGTAGTGTCAACGGTTTCCGGGGCTATTTTGGAAGAGGAGAAGGGATCCCAAGGGATCAAGGCAAATTGGGAGGAAGAGTTGGGAGGGAGTATGGAGGAGGGTTTCATTGGTCATAGAACTTACAGTGCAGAAGGTTCTGGTGTGAGGTGCTCCGGAGGGTGAACGCCTCCATCTCATGTGCGAGGTTGGGGCTTATACAGCTGAAGGTGGTGTATAGAGCACACCTTACAAGGGCAAGGATGAGCCGCCTCTTTGAGAGGGTAGAAGATGTGTGTGAACATTGCGGTGGGGTGGTCTGAAATCACGTTCATATGTTTTGGTCCTGTCCAAAACTGGAGGATTACTGGAAAGAGGTGTTTAGGGTAATCTCTAAAGTGGTGCATGTGAAATTGGACCCTGGTCCTTGGGAGGCCATATTCAGGGTGTTAGACCAGCCGGGATTGGAAACGGGAGTGGAGGCCGATGTTGTAGCCTTCGCCTCGTTGATCGCCCAAAGGCGGATCCTGTTAGGATGGAAATCAACGGCTCCACCCTGTGCTCTGGCATGGCGGGGGGACCTGCTGGAATTCTTGACTCTTGAGAAGGCCAAATTTTAACTGAGGGGAGGGATGGAGGGGTTCTACAATTCATGGGCGTTATTCATTATGCACCTTCGGGAATTGGATCACATTTAACATTAGGGGGGTGGGTTGGGACAGTTGGGGGTAGGGGGACTATATGTGTTAAAGATGACCATGGGTGATTCCTGATTCCTTTTTGTCATTTGTTTATGTTAACATGCGGGCTAATGTTTGGGGGTTTGGTGGGAGGACGGGATTGTTGTTATTGATATGGGGATTGACATTGCATTCGTTACTGATTATTGTTTATTGTTGGGTGTAAATTTGGGAGAAAATGTGAAAAAGGAGAATAAAAATATTTTTTAAAAAAAAATTGAATGTAAGAAAATAAAAATAAATCAAAAGAAAGACTGAAAGCACAAACAGTTGTCCCAAATAAATGTGCCTCATGACAGCACCCCATATTGGTACATATATTACCATCTCCTTAGTACATACATTGCCATTGTTTGAATTGGTGATTCAGTGCTAGAATTCCCACCTGCCATACGGAAGGCCTGGTTTTGATTCCCAGCCAATGCAAGAAAACTGGCTGGATTCTCCCAAAATGAGACTATGTCCCCATGCCAGCGTAAAAATGGTGGTGTTTTACTCCAGAAGTTCCTAGAAAAAAGTTGAACTAATTCAATGCCCTGCAGAGGGCTAACAGGGACCCGGAATGAATCTTGCCACTTCAGCTGCAGATAAGCACTTCCGGTTCGGAGTCCACGCTTGCGCACGGCGGCGGCATCCAGCGGCTGCACCCGTGCCGTGCTCCATGGCGGATACGGACTGCGGAGCCGCACCGAAAAAAGAGACGCCCCGATTGGCCGTGCACCCGAGCCTCAATGCCCACGCAGTTAATCCCAGCTGCCTATAATGGGGTGCCTACTATAATGGCTGCCTATTTGGGGCAGCACGGTAGCATAGTGGTTAGCACAATGGCTTCACAGCTCCAGGGTCCCAGGTTCGATTCCGGCTTGGGTCATTGTCTGTGCGGAGGCTGCACATCCTCCCCGTATGTACGTGGGTTTCCTCCGGTGGCTCCGGTTTCCTCCCACAGTCCAAAGATGTGCAGGTTAGGTGGATTGGCCATGATAAACTTCCCTTAGTGTCCAAAATTGCCCTTAGTGTTGGGTGGGGTTACTGAGTTATGGGGATAGGGTGGAGGTGCTGACCTTGGGTAGGGTGCTCTTTCCAAGAGCCGGTGCAGACTCGATGGGCCGAATGGCCTCCTTCTGCACTGTAAATTCTATGATAAGGCCACCCCTGATCTCCGATTCACCCGCCCCCGACCAGGGCGGCCACGGACTAAGTCCACAGCCACCATGCCATCATCCCGACTGGCAATAGGTGGTTAGTTCCACGCCGTCAGGAACTCTGGCCAATCGGGAACGGAGGATTGCTGGCAATGCCCCGCCGGCGGCACGGTGTATTCCGCATTCACGCTGATTTTCAGGGCCCGGAGGATCACCAAACCGGCGCCGGACCCGATAACTGTGTGAAAGTGGATTCTCTGCCTCCGCGCCAGCTGTGATTACGGCGCGGGGCTGCGGAGAATCCAGCCCAACGTCTTTTGGGGGTCAGTTAGCTCAGTTGGCTGGATTGCTGGTTCGTAAGTGGAGCGACCTCAACAGGGCAGGCTCAATTCCTGTACCAGCCAACTATTCAAGAAGGCCCACCTTCTCAACCTCACAGCGCCAGGGACCTGGATTCAATTCTGGCCTTGGGGGACTGTCTGTGTGGAGTTTGGACATTCTCCCTGTGTCTGCTTAGGTTTCTTCACACTGTCCAAGGATGTGCAGGTTAGGTAGGTTGGCCATATTCAATGTGCGAGTTACAGGGATAGGGCGGGGGAGTGGGCCTTGATAGAGTGTACTTTCAGAGGGTCAGTGCAGACCTGACTGGCTGAATGGCCTCCATCTGCACTGTAGGGATTCTGAGGTGTGATGACCGTCAAGTTAAATCACCACCATTCATCTCTCTCATAACAGCACGGTAGCATTGTGGATAGCACAACTGCTTCACAGCTCCAGGGTCCCAGGTTCGATTCCGGCTTGGGTCACTGTCTGCACATCCTCCCCGTGTCTGCGTGGGTTTCCTCCGGGTGCTCCGGTTTCCTCCCACAGTCCAAAGATGTGCAGGTTAGGTGGATTGGCCCTGACAAATTGCCCTTAGTGTCCAAAATTGCCCTTAGTGTCCAAAATTGCCCTTAGTGTTGGGTGGGGTTACTGGGTTTTGGGGATAGGGTGGCGGTGTTGACCGTCAGTAGGGTGCTCTTTCCAAGAGCCGGTGCAGACTCGATGGGCCGAATGGCCTCCTTCTGCACTGTAAATTCTATGAAAAAAAAACAGGGGAGAGCAGCCTATGCTCCTCGGGGACTTTGCAGGTGGACACTATGGTCAGTCACTCCATTCCTGGCCCCTCATCCCATCTTCGATGGTGACTATTCCACTATGGCTGCAGCAGTGAGTCCTTGAAGCAACCTTCCTCTTAAGCCAAGTTTTGGCTCCATTCCAGGTCTTTCAAAGCCTGGTACTGTAGTATCCAAAACAAATCTCAATTCTTATCAAACCTTCTCACAGGCACTGCAGTATCATGCAGGGTTCGCAATATCCAAGTTGTTTACCCATTTTATGACCATAGAATCCCTAAAGTCCAGAAGGAGGCCAGTCGGCCCATTGAGTCTGCACTAACCCTTTGAATGTGCACTCTACCCATAGTCACTCACCCAACCACCGCTCCCTACCCCCCTAACCCATAACCCCATCCCTGGACACTAAGAGGCAATTTAGCATGGCCAATCCTCCTAACCCGTACATCTTTGGACTGTGGGTGGAAACCGGAGCACCCGGAGGAAACCCCGCAGACACGGGGAGAATGTAAAAACTCCACACAGACAGTGACCCAAGGCTGGAATTGAACCCGTGTCCCTAGCACTGTAAAGCAGCAGTGCTAACCAGTGTGACACCGTGCCGCCGTGTCTTCTCATCAGCCATCAATCAGGTTGGTTGCCCATCAATTAAACTTCACCTTCCAATGCTTCAGATGACCACCGCATATCAGTGCACCCTGGCCTGTACTTGGAGTCATTGAATGCAGTAAAAAAATTACTTCTGATAAACAAAAGGCAAGTTATTTTATTATTCCAGCCTCAAAAATGGAAAACAAAGATGTAGTCCAAATATCAGCTGTGCATGGCCAGTACGGAAAAAAAGGTGTGTTCATGCTCCACATAACTTTATACCCCTCTTCATCTAAGCCTAATAGTACACATTTTTATTCTTTACTCCTTCACGTGCTTATCCAAACATCCCTTTAAATGCACCGATGTTGTTTGCCTCAATGATTTCTTGTGTTAGCTTGTTCCACATTCTTACTACTCTTTGGGTAAATAATTGTTCCTCTGTTCATTGCTGGAAACACATGGGCCAAATAGTTGGTACGTTTGTGTTGGTGTATCTTGGCAGTTTCCTTAAGTTGTGCAATTTGTTTCCCACATCTATTCCCACACCCTGTGTGGAGATTTTAATGGAGTTTTGAAGCTGGTCAGCACTGTCTGATGGACTGTGTTGCAGTATTGTCTTTTGAATAAGCTGCCCTGGAAGGATAAACACAAGGAGCCCCTCCTACACCCTCCTCATGCAACAGCAGTTCACAACCAAAGGGCTCAAGAACAATGGGCCGGGTTCTTCGACCTCACGCCGGGTCGGAGAATTGCTGGGGGAGGGGGCCCGAATAACGCGACACTGCTCCGACGCTGGTCCACCATTTCTCTGGCGACAGGACTATTGGCGCCAATGGCACCGGCGCGATCGGGGGCTGCTCAATGCGACCCCCCCCCCCCCCTCCAGCGATTCTCCACACTCAATGGGCAGGGCGGGGCGCTATATAACTCCGCGCTGAGCCCTATAGGACTCCACCATGTTGCACGGGAGCCGGTGCAGAGATGGCAACCCACGCGCATGCGCAAACCTGCGCCTGCCGTGCTGGTGCCCGATTCGGCAGCTGGAGCTCTGTGAGCCGCTCCAGTGCCGTGCTGACCCCCTGTGCGATGCTGGATCGCTGTTCCTAGGGGCCAGATGATGCCGTCGTAAAACGCTTCAGCCCCAGGATCGGAGAATCCCACCCCAGGTTGCTCCATCACTAAGCTAATGATTAGGTTTCCTGATATTATTTTAATTGTCAGTAATTGGGATGTTGTCAGGCATGTTTATTTCTCAAATAATATTTGTAAATATGTAAGTGTGTATTGAGAATTATTACAGCTCCTGGGCGGCACGGTAGCACAGTGGTTAGCATTGTTGCTTCACAGCTCCAGGGTCCCAGGTTCGATTCCCGGCTTGGGTCACTGTCTGTGCGGAGTCTGCACGTTATCCCTCCGGGTGCTCTGGTTTCCTCACGCAAGTCCCGAAATACGTGCTGTTGGGTGAATTGGACATTCTGAATTCTCCCTCTGTGTACCTGAACAAGCCCCAGAATTTGACAACTAGGTGATTTTCACAGTAACGTCAAGCCTACTTGTGACAATAAAGATTATTATTATTATTATTATGGGTCCTCTATCTTTATGTAGCTTTATCCACTTAATTTCCCCATTACGCTTTCTCAGCAGCCATCAGACACATAAATACCTTCCTGTGAGTTCACAGCAGCAGGCCCAATATGAACCAGGAGGTCTCTTAAATCTTAAAATTCAACTGGCCTCTAAAGTTTGGTGGGGTCAGCCCTCAAAATCCAGACAGCTGTAAATCTTACTGCATAGGGCTCCTGCTGGGTTCAGACACACATCCAGAAATCAGTCCTATTGCATATATGATTGTGGAAGATATATTGATGAGGAAAAGAACCAAAGACATTACAAGTCCAATTTTGCCAGTCTGAACACCACTGGCAGCAAGTGTGACTGGGAAAAATCAGGTTTGCGGTTTTGTGTGAGATTCTTAGTGTACCTGCTTTTCTGATGGGTGATTATGGGGACTAGGAGCAAGCACACTGCTGAAATGCATAGGTCTCACTTAAATGTCTAAAATATTTAATTTGAATCATATGTTAAATTGTACAAGTTTAGATGAAGCTCCATCCACAGAATTATCCCCCAAACTTAGCAAAGTGAGTTCTGAACAGGTGAGGCATGTTGTGTACTTCTTCTTAATGATTTTTTAAAAATAATTAAGATAACTTTTCAAGTACAGAAATTTTTTGGTTGGAGTCTCTTTCTTTTCCTTCATTAATCATTTGGCAAAGTTTAAAAAAAATAAATTTAGTGTTGCCAATCCACCTACTCTGCACATCTTTGGTTTGTGGGGGTGAGACCCACGCAGACATTGGGAGAATGTGCAAACTCCACACGGATAGTGACCTGGGGCTGGGATCGAACCGGGTCCTCGGCGCCGTGAGGCTGCAGTGCTAACTGCTGCACTGCCATGCCGCCCTCATTTGGCAAAAGATTTTGGTGTCCTTGCTGTTTCCTCTTTGCAGTTTTTCAATTTTCTGTACTATTCTTGTCACTGTTACAAACTTTTATATGAATACAAATAGCATCTAAAGAGCTAGGGAGGATGGGGCAGACTATATCAATGGTAATATTTTGCACAACTGAACCACAGAACTTAAGGTGAACCACTGCAATTATGTTCCTGCCGTAACTCTAGGACCTGTGTTTCTTAACCATATTATTAGTACCTGGACACATTTGGGACGACCTGACATCATTCCAGACTACAATGCCATTTTCTGCAGCTTGACATATAGATGACCCCATGGTCTAGCATTGCTCTTCCAGTTGCTGTAAAGGGCACCATAGGATTAAGTTTCCAGGCCACCAATTGAGACATCTGCCATATAAGTCAGTCTGCAGTGCATTCCTCCATAAGTAAAACATAGTGAAAATGGTTATGTTTTTGGACTAGTAATCCAGAGGCTTGGAAAATCATAGCTGTGAGTTCAAATCCTGCCGGAACTAGACAATATAAATATGGTTAGTTTAAAGAGTATGACATGAAAAGCTGGTATTAGTAATGATGAGCAAATAACTATTTGTTTATTGTAAAAACCTACACAGTTCATTCATGTTCTATCGGGAAGGAAATCTACCTTGTCTGGCCTATATGTGACTCCAGATCCACAGCAATTTGATTGACTGTTAGCTGCTCTGTGAAACAACCATAACCCAGTCAGGTATCTCCATGGCAAACAGGGATGAGCAATGATTAATGGTCTTGCCAATGATACCTTCAAGGTATGAAGGAATCTATAAAAAGAATAACCACTTTTCCAGTATAAAATACAGTAAGTGGAGAAGACAAAGAGTTTTGAAAAGAACCTGAATTTATATGTCACCTTTCATGACTGCAGGTCATGCCAAAGCAATTTACAGCAATGTAATACTTATGAGGTATAGTTAGTGCTGGCCTAGGAAACATGTCATTTAATTTGTACACAGCATTGACCACAAACAGCCATGTGATAATAAGCAGACCATTTATTTCAGGAGTGGCTGGGAATATTTATTGGCCAGGACACAGGGGGAAAATCACCTGCTCTTCTTTAGACAAATGCCATGTGAGCTCTATTCTCCATCTGAGATGGGACGCGGGGCTGAGGTTTCATCTCATCCTTGGCAGGATTCCAAGTGCTCAAGGCATTAAATTAGAACCTGCATATTCATCGCAGCTCCTCATTTTCGACACAAAAACGAAGGATTTACACTCAGTTGCCGCTCTGTTGGTATCTGACCGCAGGAAGTGCATCATGCACATCGGTGGCCATTATCCAGGAAGCAATATAACACGTTCAATATGTGGCAGGTCACAGATCTAGCATTTTTGGAAGGACAATATATATTTTGGAATGGCTATGAGAAGACCAGGGCTAATCACTAATTCTGTGGTAACTGCTTCACTGAGGGGGTGCTATCGAGAAGAGAACTTAGGGCTGGAAAGCTAAGAATCTGTGGCTTTTCCTCAGTTGCCAATTTGACCCACTGGTAAGGTATTGAGTACTCTGTGTAAAAGAACATTGCAGGAAATGATGCCTTCCAAAAAGGGTGGGTATTCCAATTTAGGTTTATGCCATACTCGATGGATCTCACAGAAAATGTGTGCATCAGCGAAGACTATTATTGTCACCCTCCCCGATATCAGCAAATTTATTCTTGATTTTCAGACAGGTAGGTAGGACCTGGATTACTGCCTTGACTCAGTCAATGATTTCTCACCATGCAGCTTTCGCTTTTGCTTTTACTGAAGCAGGGCCTTTAGTTCTAAATGTGAATCCTTTGATGCATTTTCGACGGAGCAAACTCCAACCCTGCCACATCAAAGGGAACAATCTTGTCCAGATGTCTCCACTGCGCAGTTGTGTGCAATTAACTCACATTTCTGCCATTACTGCAAGTTATTCTTTCATGGTGAATTGGAATCCTTTAAGAGCTGCTACCTAGGTAGATTTTACATTCTGAAGCCAAGTCTACTAGCAGACAGCTCTCGTTACCTTTGCTTTTGCCGATTCAAATTAGAAGATAATCCCATCATTAACTTCTGCACTAATGGACCAGCACAACTCTGTCTATTTCTGCAAAATCAGGGCTTCTGTTTAAAGTTAATGAAGTACCACTGGCTCCAAAAAATTAAAGTAGGTGTACTCAGTACACGCAAGTATTCTCTAAACTGCAAATAGCACACGCCTCTCAAAATGTAGCTGGCCCAGATCTTCTGTCCACCAGACAGTTGTACGCCAGAGGTACCTCAGAAAGAGCACTGATGGACCCCTCAGAACTCCCCTTGCAAGATAGCACAGGATTTGCTGAGGAAGTTTCAGCTTCCACTGGGCAATTACTCTGCATCTGGAACCCTCTGAAACTTTAATTTAAAGCAAGGTTTCAACAAATTTACCAGAATAGATCACAGGAAAAATTAGAAGGATTAAACCCAGTTGTAAATTCTGGGAACTACGGAATGACCAGATATTTCCCCCAATCTCCCCAATCCACTTGACCCCCCCCCCCCCCACTACCTCCAATGCCCCCCAACTAACTCCCAGCCTCTCCGACCACCCCTCCACTCACCCAACATCCCCAATCAAACTACCCTCCTGTCATGTTCTGTTGACTGGTCGCTATGAATGATGCACTACAGAACATCTAGTTTAAATAATTTATTGTGAAACAACTGCGTGGCAGGGCGGCACGGTGGTGCAGATGTTAGCACTGCTGCCTCACGGCACTGAGGACCTGGGTTGGATCCCAGCCCCGCGTCGCTGTCCATATGGAATTTGCATGTTCTCCCCATGTTTGGGTGGGTCTCACACCCACAACCCAAAAGATGTGCAGGGTAGGTGGATTGGCCACGCTAAATTGCCAATTAATTGGAAAAATAAATAATTGGGTGCTCAAAATTTATTTTAAAAAATGAAACAACTGCATGTTAAAGATAACAAGAATCAATAAAATAACAAACTACTCACACTAACCAACTATTATAGAGCTACTGCAAAATCCGTCTAGCCTCCAACACAACTTACTTCCATCTCCCCAGACACTGGGTCACATGATGGGTTTACACTGCCACCTGGTGGTCAGAGGTCATGTATAATATTATGTACAGAATTTCTTTATGCATATCATCATACCCTTACCCGTTGAATGCCCCCAAGCCCTCCAACCCCCCGACCACGCTAACCCCTCACTGACTTCCCTTACACACTTACTTCCTCTCCTGACGTGTCAAAATGACATTTAAACAAATTGACACTTAAACATGCCCAAACAGACAGCCTGTGCCACAAAAGGAGGACATGATTCCACCCTCCCCCCCACCCCCGATGCTTCTATATTATATTGAATGCCTCCAGGTATAGCTATACTCCACATTTTTCAGCAGGCCTAGGTTGGAGATCCTGGCGAGAAATGTGGAGCTCCAGACCCAGGTAAGGAAATTGGAGATAAATAGCAATCTGACGGTGATTGCCGCTCAGTGGAAGATTTGGCCCATCCAATGCGGGTTTGCTCAGTGTATTTTAATGTACCCATACGTTACACCCCTGGAGTCTGTCATATAGAGGAGATTTTAACTATTTGGTATTAGAGTATGTCGTCTCTTACCTACTTCCTCCACTCTCACTCAGCAAGTGCAAGGAGCACATTTGTCACGACGATTGAGGCTAACTATTCAACTGCCTCTGCTACTTTCTTCCCTTTCCCAGCTACCAAGCCAAATTCATTCAAGATCCTCCCTTCCTCCCGAGGCCTGAACTCTCATGTTCTCTAATTTCTATCCAATCTCACCTCTCTGAGCCCAACTTGTGCATCTCTCTCTTGCTCTCTCAAGCCTATTCCCACCAAACCACTGACTATTGAACCGCCCTTACTGATGCCCATTAACTGATGCTGTCCAAGTTCCCTTTTCTTAGGTACTGCCACCTACTCCATTAATTCTTCCATCTTCACCTCCTCTTCAAAAGAAAACCATCCTGTTTGCCACAAATGTTCGCCCCATCACCAGTCTCCCTTTTCTTTTCTGCATCTTTGCTCATTCTGTGGCCTTCCTAATCCATGCCCGTTTTTCTCACATCTTGAGTCCTCCAATCAAGTTTCCACCTCAATACGCAAATGTCCCTTCTCAAAATCACAAATTGCATTCTCAGTGACTGTGACTATATCATAGAATCATATAATTTGCAGTGCAGGAGGCCATTCGGCCCATCAAGTCTGCGCCAGCCCTTGGAAAGAGCACCCCACTTAAGCCCACACCTCCAACCTATCCCCGTAACCCAGTAACCCCCCCCCCCAACCTTTTTGGACACTGAGGGCAATTTAGCATGGCCAATCCATCCAACCTGTACACCTTTAGACTGTGGGAGGAAACCAGAGCACCTGGAGGAAACCTATGCAGACACAGGGAGGGCATGCAGACTCCACACAGACAGTGACCCAAACCGAGAATCGAACCTAGGACCTTGGAGCTGTGAAGCAACTGTGCTAACCACTGTGCTACCGTGCTGCCCGCATCCCCCTTCATGCCTCCTCATCCTTCCCAACCCATCTTCAGCCTTCAATATGGTTGACCACAGCATCCTCCTTCCCTACCTCTCCACCGTTGTCCATTTGTCTCCCTGGGCAACTGTCTGAGGCGGACTATTTACAACCTTGGTGTCTTATTTGACACCAACTTGATCTTTGACCCCATATCCTCGCATCACCAAGACTGCCTCTTTCCAACTCCATAACATGGCTGCCTCTACCCTGCTTTAGCTTACCTTCTCAACCATGCTTTTTTTAAATGTCAAGATTAGACTGTTTAAATGCTCTGCTGGGGTCCTCCTACCCTGCATCTTCAATTAACTTGAGCTCTTTGGTAACTGCTGCCCATGTCCTTACCCACACCAAGTCCCACTTACCCATCACCTCTGTGCCCACCGACTACATTGATTTCGCAATAACTTAGTTTTAAAATTCCCACCCTTGTTATCCTTGTTTTCAAATACCAATACAGCTTAAATTTTAAACGGTGCCATGCAATATTATAATATTTGAAAGATTCTGTACAAATGCAGTTTGCCTTTGCTACTGTTGGATGGTTTAGCCAAACCCATCAATGCGACAGTGGAAACTGATATGATTTGACAACTGTCATGGAAGCTCAGACTGTTGCCACCTCAGCTGTGGGGACTGTCATGTTAGGTACACTGGTCTAACACTGGCTGCAACTGGATGCAGCGTAGATCAGAAAGATACTCCAGACCTTGAAGTTAGTTCAATCAGGTTTATTGAACTAATAGCACAGTTAGCACAGTTCTCTGTGAGTTCGAATCTCTGCTAACTTAAGTGTGGTTACTCTGTCTAACTGAACCAGACTAGCTCTTAGCCACGAGATTGTAACAACACCCTTGACTGACTCTCTAGATGTTCATCAGTGGAAAGAGGTGGAGTGTGAGTGCCTTGTGTCTTTTATAGTCAGATCACACCCCTGAGTGTCCTGCCTGCTTATTGGTCATGTCCTGTTCTCTGTGTCCATTAGCTGCTTGTCTGTATATCATTATGTGTGTGTCTGCATATCATAGTAAGAAGTCTTACAACACCAGGTTAAAGTCCAACAGGTTTGTTTCAAACACGAGCTTTCGGAGCACGGCTCCTTCTTCAGGTGACAGGGACCAATGGTGAAATGGGATTCCAGAGAATCACATCTGATCTCCAGCAATACACTAGTAGTGTCATTCTAGGAGAATGACCTTGTCCTCATGGTAGACAATCATGAAGATCTCTGCCAGAAAGATGGCTTGTCTACTTCCTCATCAAACATTCTACCGGTATCCTTCAATTGCAGGTAATTAGACAGCCCAAAAACCTGCAAACCACACCAAGATGCTGCAGTCTTAAGCCAGTTCCTTCTATGACCAGAGCTGCTTGAGTGGGGCCCCCGAGGCCAAATGGTGCCCTCAGTAGAAGCTTAACAGCCTTCCGTCTACTAAACTGTAGCCACTGAGGAAGCATCATATTGGAACACTGAAATTAAAAAATGCTTGCTAGTCAGGCATTCAGGGCTTCTAAAAGAGTGATCAGATTTTTTTGTCAAATTCTGGCAATTTCCCAAATTGTTAAATTTATGCTGTGATCTAGATTTGGTGTTGGCTTTTGTCTTTGTTGTGGAGTGATCATCGGTCTAAGAAGTTTTGAATGAAGGAAGGCAATCATGTGGTGGCTGTAAAGATTGTAACACTGTCAGTTAAAGGAGAATGGGGGTGTGGACCCACGCTAAAGACGCCTCAGTGAGCTTGCTGCTGAGGACTCAGGCAAGTGGAAGTTGTGGTGGACTCTGGTGCCCCCTGCTCATCTCCCCCTTTCTCTTCCCTTTACTGCTCCACTTCCCTCTTCCTATTCATAGTTCCTCTATTTGTTGCTCCCTAGGTGGTCATAAAGGTTGGTCCCTAATGTTTCCAATATTGCCGAGCATCTAGAAAAAGATGTCTACCCACTCGGGGCATCCAGCAAAGCTCCCCCTGCTGTCCAGGTAGTGGAAGTATTGCTTGAACATACAGATTGTTTGATTAATGATGCTTGTGGTGGCAGATTTATTCTCATTGGAGGCATGTTTTGCAGCAATTTGCAGGTTCCTCATTGTTGCCTAATAGCTTGCTGTAAGTTGATAGCCTGGGTTGGGATAAAAGTGGGACAGAGCACTGGCACAGAATAAGATTCATGCCTGCTGGCAAGGTAGCCTGCATGATGCACTGCCAGTGGTCACAAAGTGACTGTACATCGGGAGAGTGCAATTCCTTTCAATTAATAGAGAAGCCAGGCTAGTAATGGGAAATATGAAAGAAGAAAAAAATGGACATGCATTTATATAGTGCACCCGTTTCCAAGCCTTGGGCCGCGACCTCCTTTTGTGTAACGGAATGAGCAATTGGAGCTGTGGACTTCCTGCCCCCCAAGACTGCGTCCTGCACTGAGGCTGAAGCGGCCTCTGGCCCTGTCCTTGCCTTGCTTGTTTCTTGGTTTCAGGGTTTCTTTTCCCCGTCTCAAGACTACAGTTGGTTCATCTTTTCAGTGCTGCCATGCCTTTCCACTGGCCACCACCTGCTGGCTGATCTGTATGTGTTGTTGGGCGATTACAATGTGTGAATGGGGGTGGGGGGTGGGGGGGGGGGGGGGGGGGGGGAAGGCTGATTACAATGTGTGTATATGGGGGTAGCGGAGAGGGGTTGATTAGAGTGTGTATGTGTTTTTCTCCGTGTGGTGGAGGAGACAGGAGAAGAGCTTCCTTGAGGCTTCTGTCCCTGTGGAAGATGGAGAGCTTGGCTGAAGCCTCAGTGGCCAGTGTCTGCAGCACATTATGCTTTATGCCTGTGCAGAAGCATTCCACTTTCCACTTCCACATTCAGGTAAGTTAATTACCTTGCAAATTAAATCCATTTTATTTTAAAGCTGCATTGGGTGTACCAGAATCCAAAGTGAAACAACAGCCTCAGGGTCTTTAAGTATCATCTTGTGTTATTTAAAATCCTCAGTAGAATATTAAAAGTTTATTTGACTCACCTTACATTCAAATCAATGATGCCAAGATGGTCTTCAGGGAACCTTGGTATGACGTTGCTATAGATCAGTAACACTGAACATCAATAGTATCCACTACTTTCTGGCCAAGGTCCACGAGCTGGAGTGGCTCAGAAGAAATAATGGACTGGTGAGTACATAAAGTAGTAACATCTTCACAAAGCACTTTAACAAGACAGATTTTGATACAACATATGACAATGCGCATACTTTAATAATTACTAAATATTACTGCTTCTTTATTGTTTGGATTTTGCTAATGCTCAAGGATTAAATGGGGTCACATTGGAAAATTGTTTGAGGAGCACTGATATGATGCTTTTCATGGCCAATGGACATGTCAAACTGCTTTACAGACAACAGCGTACTTTTTAAAATGTAACCACACCAAGCAAATTGCACTCAGCAAACTCCCACAAAATAAATGGGAAAATGACCAGATAATCTGCTGTTTTGTGATCTTAATTGAGGGGTAAACCGTGGCCAGGATGCCAGGGATAAATCCCCTGCTCTTTTTCAAATAATGCCATGGGATCTTTTACATCAGTATTTTTCAAGCCTTTCTTCCAGTGACCCACTTTTTGCCAACCTGTCAACCTTCAGGACCCCCGGCAGCAGACGTTCATGGCACACATCACGTTTACTTACCTTTAATGCAAAACTGGAACCTGCTTGGTCCTCACAATCTGACTCCAATCAGGAAGAGAGGGCAATGCACAAATCAGGTGCAGAGTTTAGGCAGTTCCTTTGTGCCGTCTTCACCTTTGTGAGATCAGCAAATCCAACCTTGCATATGTAGGTCACCGTGAAGGGCAATAGCAACAAAATGTGTGTTTTACTCAGTTTTGGATTCTGCAGGGGGGGATGGGACAATTGGGCGCGGCCGTTTTGGCGCGGCCATTTGGACGCAGCCGTTTGGGCGCCATGGGACAATTGGGCGCAGCCAATTTGGCGCGGCCGTTTGGGCGCAGACGACAGAAAACCTTAAATTAGTTCATTTAGTTTAGTTCATTTGGTGATTATGAGCAAGGCTCCTCAAGTACTTAAATTTTCAAATATAAGAACACTTTCATGTATTCTTTTATCTTTATTGTAAATTAAAAACCTTAAATTAGTTCATTTAGTTAAAAACCTTAAATTAGTTCATTTAGTTAAAAACTAAAGTTAAAAAACCTTTAGTTTAGTTCATTTGGTAATTATGAGCAAGGCTCCTCAAGTACTCGATAGCATCCATGTTTTCAAATTTAAGAACAGTTTCATGTATTCTTTTATCTGCATCTCTATACTTTTTTAGTTTTTGTGGCGGTTCATGGCCGGCTAGTAACCTTTCATAATATGCATCTCTACCTTTCTGTACTTTACGCAGGCCATCAATTAGTTTCCATATGGTGGGATGATGCATGCCAAGTTCATATTTCAATCGACGGTGGGCTGCCTCCGCATTATTGTTTGTGCGGTCTTCCCCGTTTAATGTTCTCTGATAAAGGTTCCAAATCTCAGGGCGAAATAAAGGTGTTCGTCTACCATTTCCTCGTCTGTTCAGACGACCAACATATGTATCTTCAAACCAGTTCAGTAAATCTTGAAGTTCTTGCGGCAGTTGGGTCGCTAAAGCATCCAGATATTTATCGATTTTGTTCAAAGGGACGAAGGCAATGGCAATAATCATTTTAGCTTTTAACGCGAAATCTGGATCAGTGTTATACAAACTACGGAACCCCATACTAGCTAGATGTTTTTGCATTTTTTGAGCTAAATGAAAAAAACATCCTTTTATTTGAACATCAGGGAATATGTCTTTCATAGCACTGTGCGCAGCTTGTTCATAATCACAGACGATTGAACTGGGTTTCAAGTTGGGTTCGATTTCTTTCAATAATGCGAACATTCTCGTATATGTGGTGCGTTGCTTGTTGGGCAAACGAGCATAAACCGTAGGAGTAACTCCTCCGTGTTTTTTTACCATAATTACATATATCTGAGAAAAGAGGCTGGGAGCAATACTGAATGTGCCATCTGCAAACCACATATCAGATGTCAATAAGTGCTGTAGCCAGCTCTGTCTTCCGAAGATTAATATCCGGTCGTGACCTGGTCCGCTATCACAAAGTAAAAAATTTTCTTCCACTCCTGGTTGAGGGACATATATCCTGTAGCATTCTGGCACAATCAATTGTTGTAAATCACTTGGATTGGTGGGGGCGTTCAATACATAATTACGCTTTCTGCTTATCATTCTCCTCAAAGCAGATATATTAGGAATGGCTGGTAGACTAGCTTGGGATATGTCTGTCAAACATTCATTAACAACTACAGTCGGTGCCTCAAGGGTTTCCTGTGCTCTCTTTTTTATTTTAGTTTTCACGAGTGCAACCTCTACTTGTGCAGCAGAAGCATCATGCAAATGGCTGTTCAGCTGCCTCACCACGTTTGCAGCTTTAGTATGGAGACGTGCTTTGCACCGGTTTTTTTGCTCACAACGCCAAAATTTCACTTCGCTGTCACCTTTGCTTGTTTTGTCAAAGACGTAAAGGAATCCGTTATGAACAAATTTTTCTTTACCACGTTTCGTTGATACTGCCTCAGCCATCATATGGGTATGCGAATTGGTTTAGTTACAAAATATATAAAAAGATGGTGATAGAACGCACCAGCACCCAACTCAACGCACCCGCACCAGCAGCCAACTCAACTGAGGCTAATTCACAAATAAAGAAATGTTATTTTGGTGCCAAAACGTCAATAATGCCAATATATCACGCCAATATATAAACAGATGGTGATAGAACGCACCAGCACCCAACTTTACGCACCCGCACCAGCCAACTCAACTGAGGCTAATTCACAAATAAAGAAATGTTATTTTGGTGCCAAAACGTCAATAATGCCAATATATCACGCCAATATATAAACAGATGGTGATAGAACGCACCAGCACCCAACTCAACGCACCCGCACCAGCCAACTCACCTGAGGCTAATAATAAAGAAATGTTATTTTGGCGCCAAAACGTCCGGCGCCAAAACAGCCGGCGCCAAAACGGGTTGGCGCCAAAACAGCCGCGCCAAAACGGCCGCGCCCAAATGGCTGCGCCAAAAAGTACCTAACCCTGCAGGGAGACGCGGTGCCAGAATGCTGACAGTCTCATGAGCTTTTAGTGTGCTTTTCATGTGCTACCACAGGTCAGGTACAGTAGCTTAGTCCTTTCATTTAGAGTCAGCTGTAAATAATAACTGACTCTCGCGTCTCAACCTCAAAACAAAATTTTCCTCCACTACTTCTCTCTTTGCCAGTACTTCGCTGCGTTTAGCACGCCTGGGCTTTACGTCCTTATTTTCACTGGCACAATTGACAAAACCAAACCTCAAGAAATCATCTTCATACTGCTTTGTTCCTGAGTTAAGTTTCTACTTTGTATGCTGTTAACCAGAGGCCCTGGAGCTCTGTACAGAGTTAAGACTAGCACTGCTCGTCCTGACCTAGACACCCAGGAGCAACTCTCTTCAGCGGATTCAGATGAAAGATCCTGGCCAGTAGGTACACTGCCTGTTTGTGTTTCTGGATGTCACTTACTTGTAAAAAAAAAGACCCATTTTAACAGCCCTCTTGCCTTGCTTGCCAGCAGCTCGAAAATGGAAGAGGTTCTCCTCCGTGAATTGGCGCCAAAAGCACGTTCATACTGGGCGCTTGACATCAAGCGTATCGGCAGGGTACGTGACCTTCTCACTGCTGCCGCTCTTGGCTAGAAGACTGAGCACGCCTCATTGCTTTTTCATTTAAAAGGTGGCACATCCAACAAAAATTCTGATAACGGCCGTTGAGCGCTTCTCCCACGATTGGGACCATCGTGGGAATGCCGCGACCAATCGCTTCATAACCCTCCCAACACCAACCCACAACACACCCGCTCTTTGAAAAGCCCTGTTTTACATACACCCAAGCAGGACAACAAGGCCTTGGTTTAAAACCTAGCTGAAATAAGGCTCGAGTGTCTGCTTTGATATTTGTGCACGAGGTCAGGGATGAAACTTGAACCTGCAGATTCAGAGGCAGATGCGTTACCAACTGAACTATGACCAACACTTGAAGATGTAATACAACATGACATTATCCACGTACCCTGCACTATGAACACAATGTTAATACATTGGTGTCCTGAGATGTTGTTGACGTCACATGTTGCAGCTTGAATGGAGTCTATAATACTGAGGGTCAAGGTGACCTTGACAGCACAGGCAGTGCTGCCCACGCCTTGGCTTGAGTACATATTTGTGGTTGCAACAAATGGCATGGTTCAGTGGCAGTCTCCTGAGTGAAGAAAAGTACTTCCGACTTTGATCCTCTGAAAAGCTGATGGAGGAAAACAACTCCCTGTGGATATAGCCCCTGTTCAGTACCCCATTCGGCTTTTCCTGCTATGTGTTATCTTCCATGGTATTCTCTCTTTTCCTCCAGCACAAAAGGCAATCAATCCTATGACACCCACATCCAAGTTTGCAATCAAACTACTTGTGAGTCAAAGAGAAACAAGAATCGTGCCAGAAAACATCTCCCTGTGCAAAAAAAACGAACTTTCCAGAGTGATACAATGCAATGAGAAAAGTCAAGTCGCAGCCAGGAATAATAAAGTAGCAACTAGGCTGTAAGCACTGCATGATCCATGACTGGATCTATTGAGAGGGCCTTCCTATATCTTACAGCCCCCCGTGCTATGTCGGTTCAGCATATGGTCAGGAAAGTGCTTGCCTGGTAAATCAGTGAAGGAACAGTAATATATTTCCAAGACTGGGTGGTGAGTGACTTGTAGGGGCACCTCCAGGTGGTATGTTTCCAACTATTTGCTACCCTTGTCATTCGAGATGTTAGAGGTCATTGGTTTGGAAGATGCTGCCGAAGGAGCCTTGGTGAGTTCCTGAACTGCATCTTGTAGATGGTACACACTGTTGCCACTTTGCGCTGGTTGTGGAGGGAGTGAATGTTTGTGGATGGGGTGCCAAACAAGCGGGCTGCATTGTCCTGGATGGTGTCAAGCTTTGTCAGTATTGTTGGAGCTGCGATCACCCAGCAAGTGGAGAGTTTCCATCACATGCCTGACTTGTGCCTTGGAGATGGCGGACAGACTTTGGGGAGTCAGGAGGTGAGTTACTCACCACAGGATTCTTAGCGTCTGACCTGCTCTGGTAGCCACAACAGTATTCCTTGGAATTTAGCAGGCTGCTTACCACCCAAAAAAGAAAAAACAGGCACTTCCATGGTCCAAGTTTCTAGGCCTACACATTTCAGTAAAATTGAATCAATTTTTCATGAAGAAGAATACATATCCAAAACACATGTCTCTCTCTACTGATAAAGAATAACCTGCTGTGGTTTTCCAGGTTTTTCTCTTGTTGACCCAGATTTCCAGAAACTGCAGTATTTTGATTTTACTCAATCTATTTTATTTAATTCCTTGTTGTTTCATTGAACGTATCAAAGTATGTTAAACTACCGCTGTAAATAGGAGAATATCATTCTATAGATTAAGGAGATGAAAATTGTTTCGGTACATGATCAGGATCAGGGATTGCGATTACCTCACTCAGTCACAGTGAGCAGACTTTTCCATTTTTGAGATGACGTGCCATGACAAGCGGACTTTGTGGTATCTTTCTTGCTGGGCGGCAAGCTGGGAATTCGCACTCAATCTTTCACCCTCAGAACCTCATTAATTAATTAAACTTTGGCGAGGTGCTCTCCGGATCACGTGGCAGGGTGGGAACTGATTTGACCACCCCCCAGCCCCACCCCAACCATAGCCAGGTCCAGGAGCGATATTTAAACACCACCTGAACACAGATATTTAGTCTCTCCAGCCCAACTGTGTGGAGGAATTGTTTCAAGGTAGCTGTATCCACGAACAAAGCTGCACCAAGGTTAGCAATGACTCCCTTGTGGCCCTCGTCTATGGATCCTGCCAGCACACCAATGTGCTCTGCTCTAAGGGTGGATCTAGGAGGCCCACCATCCTCACCCCACCAGCCCGAGAGGCGGTGACAAAGGAGATGAGTTTATCGGGCACCCGTCCGAGAAACATCATCCAGTGAAAGTGGATATGCTCATTCATTCCAACAGGGTAAGGTAACTTTCAGCTCACTCCAATCTGACATTCCCATCGTGGCACCATGCACTCAACGGTTACACTCATTCAGGGAACTTGCACAATATCATCATGGAACACATTAGCTCTAACAGTCTCAAGGGAACTTTAACATCCCCACCATTTCATCTATCTTGTTGCAAAAAATCCATCCTCAGACCTTATTGCGGAGGGCTCAGCTCTCACACAGAAGGCATGCATACTTCCCAACCTTTTCTCCCCATCCCTTCTCATCACCTTGCATCCATTTGTCTCCATAATAATAATAATTGCTTATTGTCACAAGTAGGCTTCAATGAAGTTACTGTAAAAAGCCCCGAGACCCCACATTCCGGCGCCTGTTCGGGGAGGCCGGTACGGGAATTGAACCCACGCTGCTGGCATTGTTCTGCATTACAAGCCAGCTGTTTAGCCCACTATGCTAAACCAGCCCCTTAACAAGGGGGAGAGATCGCAGTTTGGAGGAGGGAAAACTGACATCCAGGAGCTTGCCATTTTTGAGGAAGATGCAACCAAGTTGGAGGGGGAGGACAGCACGGTAGCATTGTGGATAGCACAATTGCTTCACAGCTCCAGGGTCCCAGGTTCGATTCCAGCTTGGGTCACTATCTGTGTGGAGTCTGCACATCCTCCCCGTGTGTGCGTGGGTTTCCTCTGGGTGCTCCGGTTTCCTCCCACAGTCCAAAGATGTGCAGGTTAGGTGGATTGGCCATGATAAATTGCCCTTCGTGTCCAAAATTGCCCTTAGTGTTGGGTGGAGTTACTGGGTTATGGGGATAGGGTGGAGGTGTTGACCTTGGGTAGGGTGCTCTTTCCAAGAGCCGGTGCACACTCGATGGGCCGAATGGCCTCTTTCGGCACTGTAAATTCTATGAATTGCTCCTGTGGGGAAGGTGAAATCAGCCTCTCCCAGCCAGCCAGTTGTGATAAGCCCTCCTTGGGTTCATCACATTCTGACATTCTCTGTGTGACTTTCAATGTTGTAGTATGCCTCTTCCTGAACTAAATCTATCTGCTATCTCTTACAGGCAGCAGCAGGTCCAGACAGACCAGCAGAACCAACCCACGGATCTGCTCCGAAACCACTCCGGGAGAGGATGATGAGGATATATATGAAGAAGAATTGACATTGTGTTCACCTGTACCCTCCACTAGCGCAGAGACACACAACCGGGTGTGTCATAGATCTAGATTAGGCTCAGGGTCACATTCTGGGAAACACCTCACTGACGTGCCTCTGCAGCAGTTACAGGCAGTAACATCCCAAATGTCTGGCACTCTGAGGACTGCTGGAGAACAGGCACAGCTGAGCCTGTGGAAATGGCCAATGCAAACATGCTGGAGATACGTCAACAGGCAGCGGAACATCAGGTGGAGTTGTGAAATGTTGCCAACAGGCTAGCAAGAATGATGGATTAGCTTATCTATGTTCTGTTTCAATCATAGAATCACTACAGTGCAGCAGGAGGCCATTCAGTCCATCGAGTCTGAATCAGCCCTTGGAAAGAGCACTCTACTTAAGCCCACACCTCCGCCCTAACCCCATAACCCTACTTAACCTTTTGGACACTAAGGGGCAATTTTTAGCATGACCAATCAACCTAACCCGCACATATTTGGACTGTGGGAGGAAACGGAGCATCCGGAGGAAACCCATGCAGACACGGGGAGAAAGTGCAAACTCCACACTGACGGTCACCTGAGGCCAGAATTGAACCTGGGTCCCTGGAGTTGTGAGGCGCCAGCACTAATCACTGTGCCACTGTGCCGCCCAGTCCACTATATGGCACCACATGTGAGTGCCTCAAGGTTTCCATGGGAAGGATGACAGCCACCTTGAAGCCCTTGATCCAGCGGATTTTGCCGGATTTGCACTCGGACCTGCCCCTTCTCCTCCTGACTAGGCAGGTGCCCTAAGACACTCATAGGGAGGAGGACCAGCAGCTGGAGATCCCGGAACGATCCACCCAGGTGACCCCACAATTCACTGGTGGAGGAGGCTCCACAAATTTTCCCATCCTCAATGATGGAGGAGCCCAACACATCTGTGCAAAAGATAAGCTGAAACATTAGCAGCAATCTTCAGCCAGAAGTGCCATTCACGCCTCCTTTGGTGGTCCCCATCTTCGCAGTCTTCAGCCAATTCGATTTACTCCACATGATGTCAGAAACATCTGAAGGCACTGGATTGGCAAAGGCCGTAATGTTATTCCAGCAACAGTATTGAAGACTTGTACTCCAGAACTTGTTGCACCCCTAGCCAAGTGGTTCCAGTACAGCTACAACAGTGGCATCTACCCGTCATTGTGTCCTGTACACAAAAAGGACAAATCCAACCCGGCCATTCATCTTCCCATCAGACTTCTCTCAATAATCAATAAAATGATGGAAGGTGCCATCAACAGTGCTATCAAACGGCACTTGCTCAACAATAACCTTCTCATTGACATTCAGTTTCAGTTCTGCCAGAATCACCAAGTTCCTTAGTTCAAATATGGACAAAAGAGTTGAACTTAAGAGATGAGGTGAGAGTGACTGTCTTTGATATCAAAGCAGCATTTGACCACGCCTGGCATAAGGGAGCCCTCGCAAAACTGGAGTCAATGGGAATCAGAGGGGATACTCTCCACTGGTTGGAGTCATAACTAGCAGAAAGGAAGGTGGTTGTGGTTGTTGGAGGTCATTCATCTCAGTTCCAGGACATCACTGCAGGAGTTCCTCATGGCAGTTTCCTAGGCCCAACCAACTTCATCTACATCTTCAATGAACTTCCTTCAATAATAAGATAAGAAGGGGGATAGTCACTAATTCAGCACCATTTCCTAGGCCCAACCAACTTCATCTACTTCTTCAATGAACGTCCTCCAATAATAAGATAAGAAGGGGGATAGTCACTAATTCAGCACCATTCAAAACTCCTCAAACACTGAAGCAGTCCATGTCCAAATTCAGCAAGGCTTGGACAATATCCAGGCTCGGGCTGACAAGTGCCAAGTTACATTCATGCCACATAAGTGCCTGGCAATGGCCATCTCCAACATGAGAGGATCTAACTGTTGTGTTATGCTGCTGTGGATAACACAGGCTGCTACTTGATGCAGTCTTAACTAAAGGATGCTCCAGACTCTGAAATGAGTTCAACATGTTTATTGAGCTATTAACACAGTTCTCAAATGAGTTCGACTCTCTGCTAATCTAACTGTAGTAACTCAGTCTAACTGTACCAGCTTGCTCTAAGCCACGTGCTGGGGTGTGATGCTGCTGATCAACCATGTCTAACTCTCTAGATGTCTGTCTGTGGAAAGAAGCAGGGTGTGAGTGCCTCATCCCTTTTATAGTGTTTATGTCATGCCCCCTTGTGGTGATGCCACCTCTGAGTGTCCTGACTGTCCATTGGTTGTGTCCTATTCTGAGTGTTCATTGGTTGCATGTTTGCGTATCATGACACTAACCATGGTCGCATTATATTTAATGGTGTTGCTGTCACTGAATCCCCCACTATCAGCATCCTGGGTGTTACCATTGACCCAAAATTGAACTGGACTAGCCATACAAATAAAATGGCTGCAACAGCAGATCAGAGGCTGGGAGTCCTGCGGTGAGTAACTCACCTCCTGACTTTCCAAAGCATGTCCACAATCGACAAGGCACAAGTCAGGAGTGTGATAGAATATTTGCCACTTGCCTGGATGAGTGCAGCTCCAACAGCACTCAAGAAGCTTGAAACTATCCAGGACAAGGCAGCCCAGTTGATTGGCACTATTGCTTCTTTCGCCAATTACCTTAAATCTGAGCCCTCTGGTTTGGATTGGATTTATTGTCACATGTACCGAGGTACAGCGAAAATTATTGTTCTGCATACAGTCCAGTGAGATCATTCCATACATGATAAACATAGGACATACGATAGATAAAAAATGTAAATACATAGGAGCAATACGGTGATGCAGTGGTTGGCACTACTGCCTCACGGTGCCGATGACCAGAGTTTAATCCTGGCCCCTGGTCACTGTTTGTGTGGAGTTTGCACATTCTCCCCATGTCTGCGTGGGTTACAACCCAAAACAATGTACACGGTAGATGAATTGGCCATGCTGAATTGCCCCTTAATTGGAAAAAAAGAACTGGGTACTCTAAATTTAAAAAAAAATTAAATGTAAATACATAGACACAGATAACGGGCGGGACATACAAAGTGTAGTGCTACTCATAGAGAAGATGTGTGGAGAGAACAGTTCAGTCTATAAGAAGGTCATTCAGCAGTTTGGTAACAGCGGGGTAGAAGCTGATTTTGAACCTGTTTGTGCGTGTTCTCGGACCTATGTATCTCCTGCCCAATGGAAGAGGTTGGAAGAGAAAATAACCAGGGTGCGAGGGGTCTGTTATTATGCTGCCCACTTTCCCAAGGGAGTGGCAGGTGTAGACAGAGTCAATGGCTGGGTGGAATGCAGTTTCACGTGATGGGCTGGGCTGTGTTCACAACTCTCTGTAGTTTCTTACAGTCTTGGGCTGAGCAGTTGCGTGGTGCATTGACAGCAATCTCTCCCTCAATGTCAGCAAAACTAAAGAGCTGGTCAATGACTTCAGGAAGCAATGTATCATACTTTGCTTCCTGAAAGTATGATGCACCCTGTCTGCATCAATGGTGCCGAGGTGGAGATGGTGAACAACTTCAAATTCCTAGGTACGCACATCATCAACAACCTGTCCTGGTCCACCCACGTCGACGCTACGACCAAGAAAGTACAACAGCACCTATATTTCCTGGGGTAACTAAGGAAATTCGGCATGTCCATATTGACACTTACCAATTTTTACAGAAGCACCACAGAAAGTATCCTATCTGGCTACATCACAGCCTGGTATGGCAACTGCTCGACCCAAGACCGTAAGAAACTACGGAGAGTCCATCACGTGAAATGCCTCCCATCCACTGACTCTGTCTACACCTCCCGCTGGCTTGGGACAGTGGGCAGCATAATCAAATACCCCTCCCACCCGGTTTATTCTCTCTTCCAACCTCTTCCATTGGGCAGGAGATACAAAGTCTGAGAACACACACTGACAGATTCAAAAACAGTTTCTTCCCTGCAATGACCCTCTTATGGACTGAACTTATCTCTCCATGCATCTACACTCCATATGCTTCACCCGATGCCTATGTCTGTGTATTTACAATACTGATCAGCAAGAAGATGATGTTTAGGGTGATGAAGACGGTTACGGACCCAGGGGGATGGTACGTCATGGTCAGCGGGGATCTGGATGGGGCACTGGACTGGTAGTACTAGTTAATGTGCATGCGCCCAACTGGGACTACACGAGCTTCATCAAAAAGACCATGGCAGAAATCCCCAACACAGCGACTAATCATGGGGCGGTCCTTCAACTGTGTACAGGATCCAACGACTGACAGATCAATCTCCAAAACGGGGAAAACCTCAAGCATGGCAAGGGAACTCGGTCACTTTAAGGAACAGATGAGAGCGGTGGACCCCTGGAGGATCACCCACCCAGGGGAGAAGAAGTTTTCCTTCTTCTCCCCAGTGCACAACGTATACACCAGAATTGACTTCTTTGTGGTGGGGAAACTGGTGCTTCCGGGGATAGGCAAAGTGGAATACTCTGCAATTGTGGTATCCGAGAACGCTCCACACTACATGGATGTGAGGCTGGAGGCGGGCAGGGCCCAACGCCCCACATGGTGGTTGGACATTGCCCTAATAACAGTAAAGGCCTTCAAAGAAAAGATATCGCGGGTCATAGCAGAGTACAAGGAGAACAACCAAAACGGGGAGGTCTCACCCTCCACGTTCTGGGAAGCGCTAAAGTCCATAGTAAGAGGGGAAATTATCGCTTTCAAACCTCAAAGAGATAGGGAGGAAAGGGCTCCTAGGCAGCGGCTGGTCGACTCCATACTTGATGTAGACCGAAAAATACTCCGAGACCCCAACCACAGAGTCCTGGCGGAGAGGAAAGAGCTACAAAGGAACTTTGATCTGCTCTCCACCAGGTAAGCAGTGCACCAACTCCGCCAGGCACGTGGGCCCCGATATGAACACGGAGACAAAGCCAGCCACCTGTTGGCACGCCAGCTGAGAAAGCAGGAATCCACCAGAGAAATTGCACAAATCAGGGGTAACAGAGGCACATTAGAAATAGAACCAGAAAAGAACCTTCTACCAAGAGCTGTGCACCTCAGAGCCCCCAATGGGGGAATCTGGGATGAAACGGTTCCTTGATGGACTGGACATACCAGTCGTTGGGGAGGGTAGAAAACGGGGCCTGGAAGCGCCACTAGCACTGGGAGAGGTCATGGACAGCATAAGCTCCATGCAGGCAGGGAAGGCACCAGGACCAGACGTTCCCGGCGGACTTCTACAAAACGTTGCTACAGCACTGGCCCCGCACCTGTGGGAGATGTTCACAGACTCGCTAGCTAGGGGCACACTGCCACCCGTTCTAGCACAGGCCTCAATCTCGCTGATACCTAAGATGGACAAAGACCCAATGGAATGTGGGTCATACAAACCCAACTCACTGCTGAACGCAGATGCCAAAAAACTGGCCAAAATCCTAGCCAAAAGGCTAGAAGGCTGCATACGAGAAGTGGTCGCAGAGGACCAGTCGGGTTTTGTCAAAGGTAGGCAGCTAACCTCGCACATCAGGCGCCTGCTAAACGTGATAATGACCCCCTCCAGGGAGAGAACACCGGAGGTGATCGGCTCCCTAGACGCAGAAAAGGCCTTCGACAGGGTCGAATGGAAATACTTCATACAGATACTGGAGCAGTTTGAGCTTGGAACAGGGTTCACCGCTTGGGTAAGGCTCCTATACAGCGCTCCCATGGCGAGCGTATGAACAAACAACACCAACTCCCGATACTTCCAGCTGCACAGGGGCACCAGACAAAGATGCCCACTGTCCCCGCTGCTGTTCGCACTAGTGATCGAGCCACTAGCAATTGCTCTCAGAGCAGCAAAAAGCTGGAGGGGCGGCAGAGAGCTCAGATTCTCACTCTATGCGGATGACCTGCTCCTCTACATTTCAGACTCACAAAGCAGCATGGACGGAATCATTGCGCTCCTGAAAGAGTTTGGCGCCTTCTTGGGCTACAAACACAACATGAGCAAAGCGAGATCTTCCCGGTACACCCACAAGTAGTGGGGGCAGCACTAACGGGACTGCTGTTTAAACAAGCCCGACACAAATTCTGCTACCTGGGGACCCAAATAGCCCATGGCTGGAAAGAGATGCACAAATGGAACCTCACCTGTCTGACAGAGGAAGTAAAAAAGGACTTGCAAAGATGGAAAACACTCCCACTCTCCCTCGCGGGGAGAGTCCAGACAATCAAAATGAAAATGCTGCCCAGGTACCTCTTCCTACTTTGATCCATCCCGATCTACATCCCCAAGGCCTTTTTCAAAACACTAGACAAACTAATCATGGCATTCGTATGGGGGGGGGGGGGGGGGGGGGGGGGGGGAGTGGGAAAGAATGCTAGGTTCCCAAAGAAGGTCCTCCAAAAAACAAAATCCAGGAGGGTGCTAGCCCTCCCAAACCTACAATTCTACCACTGGGTGGCGACGGCCGAGCAAATCAAGGAGCCAGAAGCCGAGTGGGTTCACACGGAAGAGGTCTCCTGCAAGGCAACCTCCCTCCGGACCCTCGCCACGGCGACACTCCCATCCCCACCCAAAAACACTCCAGCAGCCCAGTGGAAATAGCCACCCTCCAGTCCTGGAACCAACTAGGGGGCAATTTGGCCTGACCAAAATGTCGGACAAAGCTTCCATCTGCAACAACCATAGGTTCACACCAGCACTGACTGACGCCACCTTTAAAAAATCGGGAGAGGACGGAGGGACACTGACAGTCAGGGACTTATACACGGACGGCAGGATCACAACAATGGACGAACTGACAGAGAAATTCCAGCTAGCCAGGTGGAACGAGCTAAGGTACCTGCAACTCAAAAACGTCCTACGAAAGGACACAAGGACGTACGCACAACCGCCACGACAGACATTACTGGAAGAGTTACTGGATGAAAGGATACTAGATAAAGGAAACTGTAGCGACATGTATGACCGACTGGTAGAAAGGGCCAACACCGTACTGGACGCAACAAGAAAGAAATGGGAGGATGACCTGGGGATTGAGATAGGGTGGGGACTCTGGAGCGAAGCACTGCATAGGGTCAACTCCACCTCCACGTGCGCAAGGCTCAGCCTGACGCAGCTAAAAGTGGTACATAGAGCCCACTTAACAAAAACTCACATTAGTAGGTTCTTTCCGGAGGTGGAGGATAGATGTGAACGGTGCCAAGGAGGCCTTGCGAACCATGCCCACATGTTCTGGTCTTGCCCCATACTTGCGGTGTACTGGACAGCCTTCTTCGAGGCTATGTCCAAAGTGGTGGGGATGAAGGTGGAGCCATGCCCGATAGTGGCGGTCTTCGGGGTATCAGACCAGCCAGATCTATTCCTGGGGAGGAGGGCGGACACCCTTGCCTTTGCTTCCCTGATCGCCTGCCATGAAATCCTGTTCAGCTGGCGGTCAGCAGCACCACCCAAAGCTGCAGACTGGCTGTCCGACCTCTCAGAATCTATCCAAACGGAGAAAATCAAATTCGCCATCTGAGGGTCAGACGACGGCTTCCACAGAACGTGGGAGCCATTCACCCAATTGTTCCGGGACCTGTTTGTGGCCAACAAACAAGCAGAAGAATAGCCATGTAGCCAAGAATCATGGGAAACTAGCCGAGGCAGGGGAAGGAGGGATAGACCAGGGCGGGGGAGGATAGCAGCTAAACCTAAGAGAAAAGAAAGGCGAACCACAGGAGAAGGGGAGAGGGGGGAAGGGGGCAGAAAGGGGGAAGGGGGGGGGAAGAGTGAGGAGACAGGGAACAATAGAGGAGAACCAGAGAGGTGGGGGGGAGGCAAGGGATTGACAGCCGGAAGGAGGGCATGTGAAACGATAAGAAACTTGGCATGTACAGGAGCAGAGAACAAGGAAAATATGTGCGAAAGACAGGACGAATGGCTGACGCGAAGATGATCGAGAGAAGACAACGGCATCGAAAACCGTCCGGGAGAAGCAAGCGACAACACCAACACCAGATCCATTTGCGTATTGCCCTCTGTAATCGTTCTGTAATGGTTTCCCTGGCACCCAAATGTATATGTACCCCCCAGTTTCCTCCCCCCCCCCCCCACAAACACATGCCTACTTATGTGCTAAAAACAGTATTGCCAATTGTACAGAGCTGCTGTTGTTGAGCTAGCGCATACACTACCAGTGATTTTATTCTAACTTTTTTGTGGCTGTTTATTTTGTTTTTTGTGCGTGTTCCCTTTTCTTCTATGTATATATATATATTCTATTTTGTGTACATAATGGTAAATATGCTTTGTTCAAAAACCCAATAAAAAACATTTATTAAAAAAAATGTCTGTGTATTTACTTTGTGTATTTATTGTATGTCCTATGTTTTTTCATGTAGGAAATGATCTGTCTGGACTGCACGCAGAACAATACAAGTTTCACTGTACCTCAGTACATGTTGTGATAATATGTATATTGTATGATAAATGAAGGGTAAACAATTTGATGTGAATGATTCCAACCACTAGATGGAGATCAAGAGCATCCACGTGAATCACGTGATACCTTTATTATGGGAGTAGGTGGTTAGGCGGGATAGAGAGTAGCTATGTTTTCAAAAGCTCTGTATATAGAATAATAGTCTTAGTATATTTTGTAATATTTGTATCTTAGCAAGTTGGTTCGAATCTAGTCAGTTGTAGTATTAATAAAATAAGCTTTATTTGAAACGTAGCTTGAACTTCTTTGTGAGACACTACACTTCAAACCACAAAGCAAAGAACATCACATGGTACCAGGGGTGGTTGCTAAGACAAAAAGAAAGGTTGAACGAGAGAAGTGCAGTTAAAAAAAATTCTCCGTGAAACAAAACTTCAAGAAAATTGCATCAACAATGTCAAAGAACTTCCCAGTCGAAGCGAGATGGAAGGTTTACAAACCCACGGCAATTTCATACTTTGGGTAAAGTAGATGGTAATTGTCGCAATTTCAAGCAGCAGTTTGAGTTGCATATCTCTGGCCTAGACCTAGAAATGGCCAGCGATCAGCGAACGTTAGCGCTGTTTCCACACACGTGACAATAAATCCAAATCCAACTGGTGCCTTGCACATGACAGACTTTGGTTCATTCATGCCGTCCTTAACTTCTGGCCTACATGTGACTCCAGACCCACAGCAATGTGGTGGACTCTTGGCCTAGCAGATCACTCAGTTGTATCCACCAGTTAAGTAGCCTGCAAAAAAGAATGTAACCGGGCAGACCATCCGGCATTGATTGGGCACCCGAAACGACAATGACAAACCCAGTCTTTGGACAGACAGTGTTATAACCCCCACGAGGATCATGGGGAAAAAAAATCATTGATCTCCCTGTGGGATTTGTGGAATATGAACTCTATAGATAGGGGCTGGAGTCTAACCACCTGGGGCTTGTTATAATCAAGGTATAAAAGTAGGCCCCACTCAGGGCCTGATATAATGAATCCTCCCAGCTAGGATGGTACTAGGAGTGAGATGTTGCATTACGCATACTATTGTAAATATGTAAATAAATTAATTTTTGTTATTGACAGCTTCCTTATGGGTTACTATGTTGGTGACGAGAATTTACAGAAACTCCAGACTTGCCTGTCGCTTTGCCTGTCCACCGGATGTTTGTAATGCGTACCGTATGTCGTTGTATCATTTCAAATGCCATTGTTTGGTAAATTGGATGCCTTCGATAAGGGGCTGGAGGATTGGAATCAGTACACAGAGTGCATGGGATGCTCCTTCCAAGCAAATACTATATTGGGGGAAGACTGACAAAACGCTCTCCTTCTGACCGCCTACGGGACCCAGACATTTGGGATCATCAAAAGTTTGACCTACCCGGCTGCACCGAATTCCAGGTCATTCGATGAACTCATGGCAATGGTTTTGGACCACCACGACCCCAAGCCATCTGTGATTCTGCAAAGGTACTGGTTTAAAGCAGCGATATGCTCCCCTGGTGACCCCTGGTGAGTCGGTTCTGGGCTTTTGAAAATCGTTTGCGGCACTTGCCTGAACTCTGCGAGTTTGGGCCGTCCCTCACAGAAATGTCAATTCAACTCAGTGGAAGTTGTTCATGGAAACTGTCTGACCAGAATTCCTCCAACAGAGCAGCCCTTGAGGCAGGTTCATGGCAGAATTCGGTTTTCGGATGCTGCCGTGGCCCAGTGGGCTACTTCAACTTAGGTTGACGGTGAGAGCCGGCCACCATGCCTCCCTTGTGGTCGAGGATCCCATGTGGGTCAGGGCTGTCTGGTGGGGTGCAGGGCACGCCGCCCGTGACTGGTTGCCTGGATGTGAGCTTTGCATGTGGACATGCAGTAGGACCATGATGACTGCTTGGACACGGGAGCTGCTATCTCCATTGTAGACCTCCGCATGTTTTGGTGGCTGCATGTGGGAATCATGCTGCTGACCTTGCAGAATACCAAGGTCCGATTGGCCACCTATCCGGGAGAACCATTGAAATTTGTTGGGACTATCGTGATGCCGATGACGTATGGACAGCAACCGGTCTGCCTGCCCCTGAGTGTACATGGTCTGGGTCCAAATTTACTAGGAAGAGGTTTGTTGAGAGTCCTTCGATTTGATTGGCAACACGTCTTCTGATTGGGCTCCAGCAATCCTTACAATGTGCTTAAGCAATACCTGGAGGTTTTCCAGGAAG
This sequence comes from Scyliorhinus canicula, assembly GCF_902713615.1. Classification (NCBI taxonomy): domain Eukaryota; kingdom Metazoa; phylum Chordata; class Chondrichthyes; order Carcharhiniformes; family Scyliorhinidae; genus Scyliorhinus; species Scyliorhinus canicula. The sequence goes on from NC_052150.1 coordinate 78,288,250, forward strand.
GTGGACGCAAAACTGCAATCTTTCCAGGATCTGGGGGTCATTCGACCCGTAAAGTTTGCAGAATGGACTGAGCTTGTGGTGTCAGTGAAGAAACCCAATAAAACTGTCTGGCTGTGTGGGGATTTCAAGTGTACCATAAACTGGGCTTCACAGTTGGACCACTACCCGATGCCCCGGGTGAAGGATCTGTATGCTCATTTGGCTGGGGGCTGCTCATTCACAACGCTAGCCATGAGCTACATTTATCTATAGCTGGAGCTCGACCTGGAGTCTAGAAAATTTGCCATAATAAATACACATCAGTGATTGTTCGAATGCACTCCGCTTTCATTTGGAGTTTTGTCAGCCCCTGCAATACTTCAGAGAGTGATGAAAAAAATCACCAGTTCCATGGAGCAGAGCATATGGGGAATCACATGCAGGTGCTCAGCTGTTTTGCCCACGTGACGTCTGACTGAAACGAGGTAACTGTGTTTTCCATGCCAAGACAGTGACCTACCTTAGATACCGCATGGACAGTGATGGGCTACATCCAGTCGAGGGTAAAGTCCGGGCTATCAAGAGGGCCCCACCCCGTGGAACGACACTGAGCTCCGGTCCTTTTTGGGCCTCGTTAATTACTATGGCAAATGTATCGAAAACCTGGCCTCCTTATTGGCCCCGTTGCATGTGTTGTTGTGGAAAGACCAGAAATGGTACCGGGTGCCTCTCAGGATGAAGCATTAATGGCCGTAAAGAGGCGCTTATCTGCAAAACAATTCCTGATGCACTGTGACCCATCTAGGCCCCTAATTTTAGCATGTGATGCTTCCCCTTATGGCATCAGTATGGTGCTGGCCCAGGAGTGGAGTGACGCATGGTGGAGAGCAGATCAAAGTTCCTTTGTAGCTCTTTCCTCTCCGTCAGGAGCTCTACGGTCGGGACATCGGAGTATTTACGGTTTATCTCCAGTATGGAGTTGACCAGCTGCTGCCTAGCCGCCCTTTCCGCCCTATCTCTTCGCGCTTTGAAAGCGATGAGTTCCCCTCTTAGTACGGCCTTTAAAGCTTCCCAGAACGTGGAGGGTGAGACCTCCCCGTTCTGGTTGTTTTCTGTGTACTCTGCTATGGCCCGCGATATCTTTTTGTTGATGGCCTTGTCAGCTAGTAGGGCAATGTCCAAACACCATGTGGGGCGTTGGGCCTTGTCCAGCCTCACGCCCATGTAGTGTGGAGCTTGGTCTCATACCACAATTGCGGAGTATTCCACTTTGCCTATCCCTGGAAGCACCGTTTCCCCACCACAAAGAAATCTATTCTGGTGTATACGTTGTGTACTGGGGAGAAGAAGGAGAACTCCTTCTCCCCTAGGTGGGCGAACCTCCAGGGGTCCACCGCTCCCACCTATTACTTAAAGTGACTGATTTCCCTTGCCATGCTTGAGGTTTTCCCCGTTTTGGGGCTTGATCTGCCAGTCGTTGGATCCTGTACACAGTTGAAGTCCCCCCCCCTCCATGATTAGTGGGTGCGTCGCTATGTCAGGGATTTGTGCCATGGTCTTCTTGATGAAGCTCATCTTCTTGATGATGCCTGGCGTTGGCTCCCCCCTCCCCCCCGTCAGAGTGTTGTTGCCCCTTGCCAGGGGCCCCTTATTTCTACCCTCGCTGTTGGTTTACCAGCCCGTGTTCCTTGACAAACGTGTTTGCTTCTGCGGAGTGTGGCAGTCACCATTGTGTATTATATTGTATATATGGGTTTTTCGGTAAGGCCCCTGTACTACAGGTGCGGGGGTAGATCCCTGCCTGCTGGCTCCGCCCAGTAGGCGGAGTATAAATGTCTGTGCTCTCTGAACAGCAGCCATTTTGTCAGCTGCTGCAGGAGGCCACACATCTCTGTGTAATAAAGCCTCGATTACACTCTACTCTCGTCACATCATAATTGATAGTGCATCAATTTATTACACAGAGATTTTCCAGAGATGGACCTCCGCATCAAGCCTGATCGCCTGCAGCTGCATCCTCAAGCAGACAACGCCAAAAAAGACTTTGAACATTGGCTAGCTTGCTTTGAAACATACATTGGGTCTGCGCCAGACCCAATCCCAGAAGCGCAGAAGCTCCAGATTCTGTACACGCGTCTGAGCTCCAACGTTGTTCCCCTCGTCCAGGACGCGCTGACCTACGCAGAAGCCATAGAACTAGTGAAGGAGAATTACGCTCAGCAGACCAACAAGATCTACGCCAGGCACCGCCTGTCCACGCGGCACCAACTTCCCGGTGAGTTGGTGGAAGATTTCTGGCGTGCCCTGCTCACTCTAGTTAGAGACTGTGACAGCCAGGCCGTTTTGGCCACTGAACATTCGAACCTGCTGATGAGAGACGTGTTCGTTATGGGCATAGGGTCTGACTACACCTGCCAGCGCCTCTCAGAAGGGGCCACACTTGACCTCGCGGCGACCAAGAAACTAGCGCTCTCACTTACGGTCGCCTCACGCAATGTACAGGCTTATGCCCCCGACTACACGGCCCCCCCCCCTGTGCATCATGGACCGCGCTGGCGGCCACCCCATCATGGACCCCATTAGCGACCGCCCTCAGCCAACCCCACGCCTGCGATGCGCGGCAGCCAACCAACCCCGGGGGACCCAAATGCTACTTCTGCAGACAGACAAAACACCCCCGGCAGCGCTGCCTGGCACGGAGTGTGCTCTGCAAGGCCTGTGATGTGTTAGGCAGGTTGGGTCGACGTGGACTGCACTTGATGCAGTGTAGCGAGAGACAGACCTCTAACACTGGATAAGATCCAACACGATTTTATTTAACGTACTAACTAATATACATGTTCAACTGTGGGTTGACACTATACTGACTTGACTGGAGACCTAGTACTAGCCTGACCAGACTTACTAGCTACCGCATGGTGTTTGCACTGGCTAGCTCACAAACTCTGACTGCCTCAGTGGCTGGGTCCAGACAGAGCAGGAAACCTAGTGCCCTCTGGCTTTGTAGTGGTAGTGTCCTGTCTGGTGATTGGCTGCTCTGTTCTGTGTGCTTACTGGTCATCCTGTGTGTCAATCACTGCCTGTCTGCACTCCATTATATACATAGATGTATATTATGGCATCTCCGCCCCCTTTTTTTTAGATAATAAATATTAAGGTGCGCATGGGTATGTATATGTGCCTGACTGTATACAAAATGTGTCAAAATGAACTTATATACATAGGAAGGTGTCGAGAGTGCAGATATAAGGCAGATGAAACGATATTTACAGAGGTCAAAATGATGAGGTAACAAGATATACAAAAGTTCAGTCTATAAGTTTAGTCTTTGTGCCGGGCGACAAATTCTTGTTGATCGCCACAGGGGTGGATCAGGGGCCACCTGCACTTGGATAGGTGGGGCCACTGCCAATGCGGTGGTCGCGGGGGCCGGCAGGATTGCTGGTTGACCGGTGGTCTCGTGGTAGGGCATGTCTGGAGGAAGCATTGTGGGCGGCGGGGCACTTCGGTCAGGTGGCGGGCGTGGTACTCTTCGCAGTGCCCGTCTGTCGCGCCGTACCAGGGAGCCATCAGCCATGCGGACAAGGAGAGATGTCAGGGCCACTTGCTTGACCACCACAGCTGTGGCTGACCAGCCGCCCTCAGGCAACTGTACACGAACATGATCAGTTGGGACCAGCTCGGGTAGATCAATGGCATGAGCATCATATGTGGCTTTCTGTTGGACCCGAGACTGCTGCATTTTCTGTACGACTGTGAGGTGGTCAAGATCTGGAACATGGATGGCTGGAACTGTGGTCCTCAGAGTGCATTTCATGAGCATCTGCGCTGGAGACAACCCAGTGGACAGTGGGGTTGCCCTGTATCCCGCAGTGCCAGGTTGAAGTCGGAGATTGAGTCTGCAGCCTTGCATAGCAACCGCTTAACAATATGGACCCCTTTTTCGGCCTTCTTGCTTGACTGAGGGTAGTGGGGGCTGGAGGTTACGTGACGGAAGTTGTAGGACGGTGCAAAATCAGACTATTCCTGGCTGTAAAAGCAGGGACCATTGTCCCTCATCACCGTTAGCGGTATCCCATGCCTGGCGAACATTTCTTTGCAGGCTTTGATCACCGCCTTTGACGTGAGGTCGGACAGTTTCACCACTTCAGCATAACTGGAGAAGTAGTCGACCAGGAGAACATAGTCACGCCCCTTGGCGTGGAAAAGGTCGACACCGCCTTTGGACCACGGAGAGGTCACTATCTCACGTTGCGGCAAAGTTTCTTTGGGTTGAACTGGCTGAAATTTCTGACATGTAGGGCAGTTGCGGACTGTGTTGGCTATGTCCTGGCTGACGCCCGGCCAATAGACTGCCTCCCGAGCTCTGCGTCGGCATTTCTCGACCCCAAGGAGACCCTCATGGAGTTGGCCGAGCACCATAGCTCGCATGCTCTGAGGAATCACGATCCTGTCGAGCTTCAGGAGGATGCCGTCCACCACTGTCAGGTCGTCCTTTACGCTGTAGAACTGGGGACATTGTCCCTTCTGCCAGCCATTTGTAAGGTGCTGCATCACATGCTGTAGCAGAGGATCCTTGGCTGTTTCCTCATGAATTTGGATCACCCACTCGTCAGAGGCCGGAAGGTTGGTGGCACACAATTGCACTTGCGCTTCTGTGTGGCAGATGAAGTCAGTTTGTTCACACAATGTTGTAATGGACCTGGATAGGGCATCTGCAACAATGAGCTCTTTGCCTGGCGTGCAGACAAGTTCAAAGTCATAGCGGCGTAGCTGATGTACCATCAATTGAACACGAGACGAGTTGCTGAACAAAAGTATGGCTTTAATATACTAGATGTTAAGCCCTGCGGTCGATTACAGTAGAAGGACGACCGCCGGGAGTACTGGGTATTTATACCCCGCCCTGGAGGCGGGGTTAACTCAGCCTCTCGACCAATCGGGGAGCCGTCACATGACTGGTCTCAACCAACCGGTCGAGAGGCACATGACCGACCAGGGCCAATGGTAAGCCGATGTTCTGCACCAATGGCAGGCAGCAATGCTAATCATACCACCACATTCACCCCTTGCGGAGAAAGAAGGGGGGGGGTGTCAACGAGAGCTGGGGGGTGGGGAGAACTGGTGGTATGAGTAGTAAGGAGAAAAAAAAATGTATCCTTGGCTTCCCACTGGCCCAGACATTTAGCAACAGTACATAGTGTCCATACAAGGTCCATGGTGGTGTTGAAGTTAAATGGACTCGATCAGCCTTTTCGTTGCCCGTGACATCCTGGCAGGGGAGTTGGTGACGTTGGTTCAGCTGATGGTGGTGGTTCAGCTGATGTCCTGGACTCCGGGAGCGGTGGTCCTTGAACTGTCTCCGTACCCCGGGCTGGTGGTGGAGACGCCATGGATGGGGAAGGGGTGGCCTGGGTGGGGCGCTGGAGGAAAAGGGGCAGGGGGGTCTGTGGTGAAGGGGGGGAATGCCGCACGCCGGCGGGTGCCAGGTCCCGGAGGGAGACCGTGTCCTGCCGACCTTCAGGGTACTCCACGTAATCATACTGCGGGTTAACGTGGAGTAACTGGACTTGTTCCACCAACGGGTCGGACATGTGCACCCGCACATGCTTCGGGAGCAAGATGGGTCCGGGGGTGGCCAGCCACGTTGGGAGAGGGGATCCGGAGGACGACTTCCTGGGGAAAACAAGAAGACGCTCATGAGGTGTTTGATTAGTTGTTGTACAGAGGAGGAAGCGGATGGAATGTAGGGCTTCGGGGATAACCTCTTGCCATCGGGAAATAGGGAGATCTCTGGACCGGAGGGCCAGTAGGATGGTCTTTCAGATGGTACCATTCTCCCGCTCGACCTGTCTGTTACCCCGGGGGTTATAGCTGGTCGTTCTGCTAGAGGCAATGCCCCTGCTGAGCAGGACTTGACGCAGCTCGTCGCTCATAAAGGCGGACCCCCGATCGCTATGTATGTATGCGGGGTAGCGAACAGGGAGAAGATGGAGAGGAGGGCCTTAATGACGGTCGATGTGGTCATGTCGGGGCACGGAATGGCGAAGGGGAAGCGGGAGTAATTCATCGATCACCGTCAGGAAGTAAATGCTGCGGTTGTTAGAGGGAAGGGGCCCCTTGAAGTCTATGCTGAGACGTTCGAAGGGGCAGGATGCTTTGATCAGATTCGTGCGCTCGGGGCGGTAGAAGTGCGGTTTGCACTCTGCGCAGATGTGGCAGTCACGGGTTACTGTCCTGACTTCCTCGATGGAGTAGGGCAGGTTGCGGGTCTTTATGAAATGATAGAAATGGGTCACCCCTGGATGGCAGAGGTCCGCGTGGAGGGAGCGGAGGCGGTCTATCTGCGCGCTGGCGCAGGTACCGCGGGACATGGCATCAGGAGGCTCATTGAACTTCCTAGGACGATACAAGATATCGTAGTTGTACGTGGACAACTCGATCCGCCACCGCAAGATTTTGTCATTCTTAATCTTGCCCCTCTGTGCATTATCGAACATGAAGGCTACTGACCGTTGGTCTGTGAGGAGGGTAAACTTCCTGCCGGCCAGATAGTGCCTCCAATGTCGCACAGCTTCGACTATGGCCTGGGCTTCCTTTTCCACTGAGGAGTGGCGGAGTTCGGAAGCCTGGAGGGTTCTGGAGAAGAAGGCCACGGGTCTGCCCGCTTGGTTCAGGGTGGCCGCCAGAGCTACTTCTGATGCGTCGCTCTCGACCTGGAAGGGGAGGGACTCGTCGATGGCGCGCATCGTGGCCTTTGCGATGTCTGCGGCTAAAGTCCTGGCAGGCCTCTGTCGACGGCGGGAAGGTCATGGACTGAATGAGGGGACGGGCCTTGTCGGCGTAATTGGGAACCCATTGGGCGTAGTAAGCGAAGAAACCCAGGCAGCGTTTGAGGGATTTGAGGGTATTGGGAAGAGGGAGTTCCATCAGGGGGCGCATGCGTTCGGGGTCGGGGCCTATCACTCCGTTACGCACTACGTAGCCGAGGATGGCTAGACGGTCGGTGCTAAACACGCACTTATCCTTATTGTAAGTTAGGTTAAGGAGTTTTACGGTTTGGAGGAATTTTCAGAGATTGGTGTCATGGTCCTGCTGGTCGTGGCCGCAGATGGTGACATTATCGAGATACAGGAAGGTAGTCCGTAATCCGTACTTGTCGACCATTCGGTCCATCTCCCGTTGGAAGACCGAGACCCCATTTGTGACACCGAATGGAACCCTGAGGAAGTGGTAGAGGCGCCCATCTGCTTCGAACGCGGTGTACTTGCGGTCACTCGCGCGGATGGGGAGCTGGTGATAAGCGGACTTGAGGTCCACCGTGGAGAAGACTTTGTATTTCGCAATCTCGTTTACCATGGCGGAAATACAGGGGAGAGGATACGCGTCCAGTTGCGTAAACCGGTTGATGGTCTGACTGTAGTCGATGACCATCCGGTTTTTCTCCCCAGTCCGGACCACCAGCACTTGGGCTCGCCAGGGTCTGTTACTGGCCTCGATGACCCCTTCCTTCAGCAACCTATGGACCTCGGACCTGATGAAGGTCCGGTCCTGGGCGTTGTACCGTCTGCACCGGGTCGCGACGGGTTTACAATCGGGGGTGAGATTAGCAAACAAGGAGGGGGGGTCTACTTTGAGGGACGCGAGGCTGCAGATAGTGAGGGGGGTATAGGGCCGCCGAATTGGAAGGTCAAGCACTGCAGGTTGCACTAGAAGTCTAGTCCTAGGAGTGCCGGTGCGCAAAGGTCGGGGAGGATAAGGAATTTATAATTTTTTTAAACCTTCCCGTGGACCGTGAGGTCCGCGATGCTGCACCCGGTGATGCGGACCGAGTGCGAACCTGAGGCTAACCCGATTTTGTGTTTTACAGGGTGGACAGGGAGCGCGCAGCGTCTTACCGTGTCAGGGTGTACGAAGCCTTCCGTGCTCCCTGAGTCCAGCAGGCAGTCCGTCTCGTGACCGTTAAGGTGGATTTGCGTCGTCGTCTTGGCGAGCATGCGTGGACGTGACTGGTCGAGCTGAACGGCCGCGAGCTGTGGAGAAGATCCATAGTCGTCGTCGTCGGCCGAGTAGGTGCTGGAAGGACCTTGTGTGCCAGTCCAGGATTGCGGCCCCCAGGACCCGCACGTGGAGTCGGGGCCCCAAGATGGTGGCAACAGGACCCGTACATGGCGTCCGGGGCCCAAGATGGCGGCGCCCGCAGGACCCTCGTGGTTGCTGGGGGCGGGGTTAGTGGTGCCGGCGGGCCGTTCGGAGCGGCTGAGAGCGGGGGCAGAGAGTCGCGCAGGCCGGACGCAGGGGCCCGGGGGCAGGGGGGGGAGATTGACACGGTGCGCTGGAAGGGCCCGGAAGGGCCCGGTGGAGGAGATCCCTGGTCGCTGCGCGGCACAGCAGCGACCGATTTGGCCTGGCAGACCGTCGAAAAATGGCCCTTCTTCCCGCAGCTCTTACAAAGGGCGGAGCGGGTTGGGCAGTGCGGGCGGGGGTGTTTGGCAAGTCCACAGAAATAGCGGCGGGGCCCCGCGGACTTGTCGGGGCGTCCAGCGGCGCAGGCCTGAGGGGGGTCGGGAGCGGCGGATGGCGGTGGGCAAGCGTGCCAGGAGGCCCAGGGCGCTGCAGCGCGGCTGGGGCCATAGGCGTGGGCGTTTAAGTCGGCAACCTCCAGGGAGGTGGAGAGAGTCCGTGCCTCAGTTAGGCTGTGGTCGTCTTTTTCCAGCAGCCGCTGGCGGATTGCGGCGGACTGCTTCCCAGCCACATAAGCATCTCTGATTAAAAGTTCCTTGTACTCAGTGGCTGAAACTTGGAGGCAGGCGCAATTCTGCCCCAGGACAGCGTGGGGCCGGTAAAAATCATCTAAGGACTCACCGGGGAACTGTTGTCTGGTAGCCAGCAGATGTCGGGCGTACACTCGGTTTACCGGCTTAAGAAATTGTCCTTTTAGCGTATCCATGGCCACGTCATATTCCTTTTCTTCCTCTAACATCGCGTAGGCCGCCATGCCCACGCTGGAATGGAGAATATGAGGATTCTGTGCCATGGTGGGGGGGCTACTTGCGGACGCCAGGTAGCTATCGAAACACGCCAGCGAATGCTTGAAGATTGCCGATGCGTTCGGAGTTTGCGGGCTGATGCGGAGGCATTCGGGCTTGATCCGGAGCTCCATCTTCAAATTTCTAGTAGATTAAATTGATGTACCATCAATTGAACGCGAGACGAGTTGCTGAACAAAAGTATGGCTTTAATCTGCTAGATGTTAGCCCTGCGGTCGATTACATTAGAAAGACGACCGCCGGGAGTACTGGGTATTTATACCCCGCCCTGGAGGCGGGATTAACTCAGCCTCTCGGCCAATCGGGGAGCCGTCACATGACTGGTCTCAACCAACCGGTCGAGAGGCACATGACCGACCAGGGCCAATGGTAAGCCGGTGTTCTGCACCAATGGCAGGCAGCTATGCTAATCATACCACCACAGTAGCTTAAGAAGAATTCGCTGTAACCAAGGCGTCATGTCATTTAAATCTTTCTGGATAATGTGGACTAGAGGCCTGTGGTCCGTCTCTACCGTGAATTTTGGCAGGCCATAAACATAGTCGTGAAATTTGACTTTTCCCGTTAGGAGGCCCAGACATTCCTTCTCAATCTGACCGTACCGTTGCTCAGTGGGCGTCATGGCTCTGGAGGCATATGCCACTGGAGCCCAGGACGAGGAGTCATCTCGTTGGAGGAGCACTGCCCCAATGCCATCCTGGCTTGCATCAGTGGATATATTGGTTTCCTTGGTTGGGTCGAAGAACGGCAGAACCGGGGCTGTGGTGAGCTTCGATTTCAGCTCAGCATTCCTCTTCATGCGTGGGCAGCCACTGGAATTCCGTTGACTTCTTGACGAGATGGCGGAGGGCCATGGTGTGGGACGCCATATTGGGAATGAATTTCCCGAGGAAGTTGACCATCCCGGGAAAGCGGAGGACCGCCTTCTTGTCCTCCGGGGTCTTCATGGCGTTGATCACCGAGACCTTGTCAGGATCTGGCCACATGCCTTGCTGTGAGATGTGGTCACCGAGGAATTTGATGTCCGATTGACTGAACGAGCACGTGGCCCTGTTGAGCTGGAGACCATGCTCATGGATTCTCTGGAATACCTTCTTGAGGCGAGCGATCTGTTCTTGGGGAGTTGTGGACCAGATGATGACATCGTCAACATACACTCGCATCCCCTTGATACCATCCATCATCTATCTGTTCCTTGATGCGGTGAAATGCCTCTGAGGCAGAGATGATGCCAAAAGGCATCCGGTTGTAGCAGTAACGACCGAACGGGGTATTGAACGTGCACAGCTTGCGACTGGATGCGTCCAGCTGTATTTGCCAAAAACCCTTGGAGGCGTCCAGCTACGTAAAGAATTTGGCATGAGCCATCTCGCTGGTCAACTCTTCTCGTTTTGGTATCGGGTAATGCTCCCGCATGATGTTGCGGCTTAGATCCTTGGGGTCAATCAGATCCGAAGCTCCCCTGACGGCTTCTTGACGCAGACCATGGAGCTGACCCAGTCTGTGGGCTCTGTGGCCATCGATATGATGCCCTGGTCTTGGAGGTCCTGTAATTGCTGCTTGAGGCGATCCTTGAGGGGTGCCGGCACCCGGCGTGGTGCGTGAATTACCGGGGTGGCGTTCAGTTTGAGCAGGGCTTTGTATCGCTTTGGGACTGTGCCCATTCTGTTGAACACGCTGTGGTACTGCGTGATGATGTCATCTATATCAGCTTGGAAGTTTTCATCAGGTGAGGCCGTCGCCTGTGATGATGACATGGTGTGGACTCGCTGAACCAGGTTCAGGAGCTTGCAGGCCCATGCACCGTGCAGGGATTCTCTGTCAGGTCCGACGATCTCAAACCGCAGCGTCGCTTTAATCGCATTATTGGACACCCCTAGTTGGCACGAGCCAGTGGCAGCTATGGCATTGCCATTGTAGTCAAGGAGCTGGCAGACACGGTGGAAGAATGCTTGGTCTGACACGGATGGTGTCGAGATCGGATTTCGAGATGAGGTTCGCCGATGCAGCGGTATCCAGTTTGAACCGGATGCGAGCCTTGTTAACTGTGAGGACAGCACACCACTCATCGTCGGGATCCACGCTGAGGATCGAGAGGTGCTTCACCATCTTGGAGAAAGGCAGCGCATTCTTCGTTATAATGCCGACCCGGTATGGGGACTTGAGGCACTCAGCATCAGGGTCTGTTGGGCTGTCGGGATCGGAATCTGGCATGCCTTGCTGTATTGAACGGACACGTCTGCGCCGTGGCTGGGATCGCTGGCTACTGAGCGGTGGAGCAGACCTGCAAAGAGCTGCGTAGTGGCCAAGCTTGCCACACTGTAGACACCGGCGTCCTTTTGCCGGACATTGCCGCTTTAAATGGGCGAAGCCACAATTCGGACATGTCATGATGCCAACGTCAGCACGTTCCGTGCGCCATTGCGCATGCGCAGTGCGGTCGAACGACATACGCACCTGCGCAGTCTGGTCGTCGGTCTTGTCGTCCCCTCGGTCGTGGCACGCATTCGCAGGGGCCCAGGAAAAGCGCACGAAACGGCCACTCTCGTCGATGCTTAGGCCCTGCATTTGTGCGATGGCCTGCACCCGTTCCGCCTCGTGGGAGGTGACCTTCGCAGTCTCTGCTGCCCTGATGTGGGAGTACCGATGGTTAGCATGTTCGTGGACACCGCATGTCTCAATAGTGATGGTGAGGATCAGCTGCTTGACTTTCAGGAGTTGCTGGCGAAGGGAACCGGGTGGCCCCCTGAAAACGATCTGATCCCGGATCATGGAATCAGCTGTCGAGTCATGACTGCGCGAGGATGCGGAGATGGGTCAAAAAGGACTGAAAAGGTTCATCCTTACCCGGAAGCCTCTGCTGGAAAACGTACCGTTCAAAGCTCTTGTTCACCTCAATGTCGCAATGGCTGCCGAACTTTAGCAGGGCTGTTTTAAATTTTGTCTTGTCTTCGCCTTCAGCGAACGTAAGGGAGTTGTAGATGTGGATGGTGTGGTCCCCCGTTGTGGAGAGAAATAGTGCGATCTTCCTGGCATCCGATGCGGCTTCGATGTCGGAGGCCTCGATGTAGAGGAGGAACTTTTGCTTGAAGATCTTCCAATTTGCACCGAGGTTGCCGGAGATGTGGAGCTGCGGAGGAGGGTGGATGTTTTCCATGTCACCGGATGGCTGCTTGCTGGTCAATGCTGATTCACTTGAGGTAGGTCCGTCAAATTTCAGTATCACTCCTTGGTACCATGATGTGTTGGGTCGACGTGGACTGCACTTGATGCAGTGTGGTGAGAGACAGACCTCTAACACTGGATAAGATCCAACACGATTTTATTTAACGTACTAACTAATATACACGTTCAACTGTACTGACTTGACTGGAGACCTAGTACTAGCCTGACCAGACTTACCACATGGTGTTTGCATTGGCTATCTCACGAACTCAGACTGTCTCAGTGGCTGGGTCCAGAGAGAGCGGGAAACCTAGTGCCCTCTGGCTTTATAGTGGTAGTGTCCTGTCTGGTGATTGGCTGCTCTGTTCTGTGTGCTTACTGGTCATCCTGTGTGTCAATCACTGCCTGTCTGCACTCCATTATATACATAGATGTATATTATGACAGCCTGTGGCAAGAAGGGATATTTTGCTGCAGTGTGCCAGGCCCGCTCAATCGCCGCTATTGTCCCGGCACCCCCCATGTGCAGCCAGTAGGCACCGCTATCTTCCCCTCCTCAGACCACATGCAGCCCGTGGGTGCCGCCATCTTGCTCTACTCACAACACGTGCGGCCCGTGGGTGCCGCCATCTTGCCTGACTCAGAACCAATGGGCGCCTCCATCTTGCCTGCCCCAGGACACTTGCAGCCCGTGGGCGCCGCCATCTTACCTGCCTCAGGACCCCTGCCCATCGGGCACCTCATCAGGCCGCTCTACACCTGCAACCGCCGACGACCAGCCGCGTCTCGCCTCAGTCACGATCGACCAGTCTCGACCGCACAACCTCGCGACCGCTTCGACAAAGGTGAAGGTCGACGGGCACGAGATATCCTGCCATCTGGAGTCCGGGAGCTTTATCCACACCAATACGTTAAGGCGCTGCTCCCTCGCGGTACACCCCGCTAATCAAAGAATCTCCCTGGCCTCCGATCCCACTCTGTGGCGATCTGAGGGTACTGCATCGCCACCCTCACCATCCAAGGCGTTGAGTTCAGCTGCGTCCGGCTCTACGTCCTCCCCAACCTCTGCGCTGCCTTGCTACTCGGCCTGGACTTCCAGTGCAGAGCCTAACCCTGAAATTTGGCGGGCCCTTACCACCCCTAACTGTTTGCGGCCTCACGACCCTAAGGCCCGCCTTCCCTTTTTGCAAACCTAGCCCCGGATTACAAACCCGTCACCACCAGGAGCAGACGGTACAGTGCCCAGGACAGGACCTTCATTAGGTCCAGCGGCTGCTGCGGGAAGGTATTATCGAGGCCAGCAACAGCCCCTGGAGAGCCCAAGTACTAGTGGTGAAAACCGGGTAGAAAAACAGGATGGTCGTTGACTACAGTCAGACCATCAACAGGTACACACAGCTCGATGCGTACTCCCTCCCACGCATATCTGATATGGTCAATCAGATTGCACAGTACCGGGTCTTCTCGACTGTGGACCTGAAATCTGCCTACCACCGGCTCCACATCTGTAAGGCGGCCCGCCCATACACTGCGTTTGAAGCAGACGGCCGCCTTTACCATTTCCTTAGGGTTCCCTTCGGCATGACCAAAGGGATCTCGGTCTTCCAACGGGAGATGGACCGAATGGTTGACCGGTACGGACTGCGGGCCACTTTCCCGTACCTGGATAACGTCACCATCTGCGGCCATGACCAGCAGGACCACGACGCTAACCTTTCCAAATTTCTCCACACCGCCACTCTCCTCAACCTCACTTACAACAAGGAGAAGTGTGTGTTCAGCACGAACCGATTAGCCATCCTCCGCTATGTGGTTCAGAGCGGAGTTCCAGGGCCCGACCCCGATCGCATGCGCTCCCTCATGGAACTCCCCCTCCCCCACTTCCCCAAGGGCCTCAAACGATGCCTGGGGTTCTTTTCGTATTACGCCCAGTGGGTCCTAAATTATGCGGACAAGGCCCGCCCACTCATTCAATCCACTGCTTTCCCACTGATGGCCGAGGCTCGTCAGGCCTTCAACTGTATCAAGGCCGACATCGCCAAGGCCGCGATGCACGCGGTCGATGAGACACTCCCCTTCCAAGTCGAGAGCAATGCATCAGACGTCGCTCTGGTTGCCACCCTCAACCAGGCAGGCAGGCCCGTGGCATTCTTTCCCCGCACCCTCCATGCCTCCGAAAATCGGCACTCCTCTGTCAAAAAGGAGACCCAAGCGATCGTTGAAGCTGTGCGACATTGGAGGCATTACCTGGCCGGCAGGAGATTCACTCTCCTCACTGACCAACGGTTGGTAGCCTTCATGTTTAACAACACACAGCGGGGTAAGATCAAAAATGATAAAATCTTGAGGTGGAGGATCGAGCTCTCCACCTACAATTATGAGATTTTGTAAGATCAACGAGTCCCCTGATGCCCTGTCCCGAAGTACATGTGCCAGCGCACAAGTGGACCAACTCTGGACCCTGCACGACAATCTCTGTCACCCAGGAGTCTCCCGTTTTTACCACTTCATTAAGGCCTGCAATCTGCCCTACTCCATTGAGGAAGTCAGGGCTATCACCAGAGACTGCCAGGTGTGCACGGAGTGTAAACCACACTTCTACCGGCCAGACCATGCGCACCTGGTGAAGGCCTCGCGCCCCTTTGACTGCCTCGCGTGGACTTCAAAGGGCCCCTCCCCTCCACCGACCGCCACACGTACTTTCTCAGTGTGGTCGACAAATATTCCCGATTCCCCTTTGCCGTCCCATGCCCCGATATGACGTCTGCCACCGTCATCAAAGCCCTCAACACCACCTTCGCTCTGTTCGGTTTCCCCGCCTACGTCCACAGCGAATGGGGATCCTCACATATGAGCGATGAGCTGTGCCAGTACCTGCTCAACAGGGGCATTGCCTCAAGCAGGACGACCAGATACAACCCCAGGGAAAATGGGCAGGTGGAGCGGGAGAATGGGACGGTCTGGAAGGCCGTCCAGCTGGCCCTACGGTCCAGGAATCTCCCGGCCTCCCGCTGGCAGGAGGTCCTCCCCGACGCACTTCACCCCATTCGGTCGCTCCTGTGTACTGCGACTAACGAAACTCCCCCATGAACGTCTCTTTGCCTTCCCCAGGACGTCCACGTCCGGGGTTTCGCTCCCAACATGGCTGGCAGCTCCAGGACCCGTTCTCCTCCGTAAACACGTGCGACTCCACAAGGCGGACCCGTTGGTTGAGAGGGTACAGCTACTCCACGCCAACACGCAGTATGTCTGCGTAGCTTACCCCCACGGCCACCAAGACACAGTCTCCCTCAGGGACCTGGCACCAGCTGGATCCCCACACACCCCCCTCTGCCCCGGCGGCACCCTCCCTTCCCCCGGCGCAGCCCACCGCAGCCCCCGCTCAGGGACAATCCGTCCTCCCCTTGCTCACACCCGGGAATGAAGAGGATTTCGACACGCTCCCGGAGTCACCAAAGACCAAGCCGACGCCTGAGTCGCCACCAGCACTGCAGTGTTCGTGATAACAGATCAACGCGCCGGATCGTCTAAATTTGTAACCTTCTCTATAATTTTTAAAAGCTATCCACCACCCTCGCTGGACTCATTTTTAACAGGGGGTGAATGTAGTAGTCACCACTGTGTATTATATTGTATATATGGGTTTTGCGGTAAGGCCCCTGTACTACAGGGGTGGCAGTAGATCGCTGCCTGCTGGCTCCGCCCAGTAGGCGGAGTATAAATGTCTGTGCTCTTTGAACAGCAGCCATTTTGTCAGCTGCTGTAGGAGGCCACACATCTCAGTGTAATAAAGCCTCAACTGCATCCAACTCTTGTAATTGATAGTGCATCACGGGGGCTGTGAAGAAGTATTCTCTTTCGTGGTATGTGACCCAGAGTTTCGATGGGTACAGCATACCAAAACGCACTTCGTTCTTGTGAAGAGCTGCTTTCGCTCTATTGAATTCGGCCCATCTCCTGGCAAGGTCTGCCCCAATGTCATCGTAAATTCTAATGAAGTGTCCTTCCCATTTGCAGGTTCTGTTTTTCCTGGCCCAGCACAGGATTGTCTCCCTATCCTGGTACCGGTGCAGTTTAACTATAACTGCCCTCGGATGCTCCCCTGCCTTGGGCTTTGGGCGCAGCAACCGGTATGCTCTGTCCATTTCTGGTAGGTTGGGAAAAGTTTACCTCCCCACTAAGTTGCCCAGCATCTTGGCCACGTACGCCGTAGGATTTCTACCCTCGATCACCTCTGGTAGGCCCACTATCCTGACATTTTGCCTTCTCGAGCGGTTTCCTGATCGTCCACTCTGCCCTTCAGGCTCCCCTGTGTTGTGCTCAGTCTCGTCACTCCTCTCCAGGGCCACGATCCAGTCGCTCATGTCAGTCGCAAATTTTACCAGCTCCTTAATGGTCGCCTCTTGGGCTTCCAGTTTCTCCTCTTGGGCTTCCAGTTTCTCCTCTGCTCTGCCCAGGGCATGCTGCACCTCCGCCAGGGCCTTGGCCATTGCTGCCTGCACTGCGGCCTCTATGTCTGATATGGCCTCTGCCTTGGTTTCCTGCTGATGTTCCCTCAGTGCCTCGGCAAAGGCTGCCTTCCAGTTCCAGTTCCCCTCTGGCCCAGGGGGAAAATGCCCCTGTCTGCCCAGCTCTTTTTGTTGCGGTGAACCTTCCGTTCCGCCGCTTCGTGCGCCGATTAGCTCGTCTGAACGGGGTCGCCCATTGCCCCATCTGCTTTTGCTGCCCTTTCTCCCACAGCTTTGGCTCCCTTCTGGCATTTTTTCCCCTCCCCTTTTTGTTCCACCTTTTTCTTTTCCCCTCTCTTCTCTCCTTTGACACCGGGGGGGTGAGCGGGGTCGGTCCTTGCTGCTGGCTCGGTCCCCGCTTGGTCTCTGCTTTGGTCTGGGCCGCCGCTCGTCCTGCCCCGTGCTCTGCTGCCGTGCATGGGTGGGGGGCGGGGGGGAGGGGGTGCCGGATCGTTCCGCTCCCAAGCGCCCAGGCCTCCCGCTTCAATTCGCTTTGGAGCCCGGGTTTTTCTTCGTCCCCACTCTCTTGTGGCAGGGGGCCCAAACGGTGAATTTGTGCGCTTGGCTGCAAGTTCTCGGCGAGGAGCGGGACGCAACTTTGTTCCCCCCCCAGGAGCTCCTCCACCTGCGACCGTTCTCTTCCTCCGCCGGAAGCCGAATCATTGCAGAACCTTCTTAACCAGATACACCCACTTAAGATTCTGCTTGTCTGCCGGGAGAAGGAGCACCGTCTTTTCAAAGTGCGGTCAGGGATAGATCGATAGGCGCCCTTGATGTTTGTGTCACAGTAGTCGAGGCTGATTTAGCACAGGGCTAAAGAGCTGGCTTTTAAAGCAGACAAAGGCAGGCCAGCTGCACGGTTCAATTCCTGGACAAGCTTCCCTGAACAGGCGCCGGAATGTGGTGACTAGGGGCTTTTCACAGTAACTTCATTTGAAGCCTACTTGTGACAATAAGCAATTTTCATTTCATATTTCATTTCATGTTGATGCCCCTGGTGGGGCAGGAGATGTGTTGCTGGAAGTTTGGCTGTACACTCTTGAAGTTGGCCTGGTTGAAGTTCCTGTCCATGATGAACAAGGCCTCTGGGTATTTTATTTTACTGGTATTTATAGCCGTGTACATTTATTCAAGTACCTTCTTCCCCGTTTTCAAAAAACTTCTGCCTGGGTTGGGATATAGACCGCCGTGATAATGGCAGAAGTAAACTCCCGTGGAAGACAGTATGAGCGGCACTTCACAGTCAGGTATTCCCCCACGATTCTCCACCGCCACTGGGCCAAATTCCTGACGGCGAGGTGCACTTGTGCTTTTTAAAAGCGAGAAACAGACACTTCCGGTGGAGGCCATGGAGTAAACGGTCGCACATTCAGCAGCTATCACCATTAGTGTTTTTTTTAATGGTGTTTAAGCCGGATTTTTCAGAAAATTTCTCAACATAAGTTGATTCAAGGGAGAGGAAAAGGAGGTGACCCTCAATTTATGGAATTGTGTCCAAATAAGAGTCGAAAAAGGAGAAACCAAAAGATGAGTGAAAGCAAGACTCAGAGGTCATCGAGCTCAATGGTACCGAGACAAAGCTCGTCCACACCAGCTCACTGGCCGATGGAGCAATGGGTCGTGTACCTGGATGAGAAGTTCGCCCGTAATCGCAAGGAGTGTACAGAAACCCAGATGATAGACTCGATTAAGGAGGTGGTTGACCGGGTCGAGGAGAAAATAGCCACACAGAGACAGGAGATTCTAAAGCTGCAGGAGCTGGCGATTGAACGAGAGGAGGAGTCCACTGCAATGGCTTTGGAAATTAGCATACTACAGGACAGCCAGAAACGACTGCTAGATAAAGTAGAAGACTTGGAGAACCGGTCTCGCAGACAAAATATCCAAATCGTCGGACTCCCAGACGGGAAGGAGGGATCAGATGCGGGAGCGTATGTGGGGAAGATGTTGCAGGAGATGGTCGGGGTCAATGTGTTTGACAAGCCATTGGAGGTGGAACGGGCGCACAGGAAGTTTGTGCTTTTTTTTTAAAAATAATTTTTATTGGAATTTTTTGAAAAATATATACCAACAAAACAATAAGAACAATGACAATAATAATAATAAACACCCCCCGGCACTCGTAACAACGCATATAACAAACCCTCCCACCCCCCAACCCCAATAAACAACAAAATAAATTAACAATAAGCGAATTAACTTAAACACTATCCCCCTAAACCCCCCCCCCTTCCCCCCCTCCCCCCGGGTTGCTGCTGCTGCTGACCCTATCGTTGAGCCAGAAAGTCGAGGAAAGGCTGCCACCTCCTAAAGAACCCTTGTACCGACCCCCTCAGGGCGAACTTGACCCTTTCCAACTTAATGAATCCCGCCATGTCATTAATCCAGGTCTCCACACTCGGAGGTCTCGCATCTTTCCACAGCAGCAAGATCCTCCGCCGGGCTACTAGGGACGCAAAGGCCAAGACATCGGCCTCTTTCGCCTCCTGCACTCCCGGCTCCACCCCAACCCCAAATATCGCGAGTCCCCAGCCTGGCTTGACCCTGGATCCCACCACCCTCGACACCGTCCTCGCCACCCCCTTCCAGAACTCCTCCAGTGCCGGGCATGCCCAGAACATATGGGCATGGTTCGCTGGACTCCCTGAACACCTGACGCACCTGTCTTCGCCCCCAAAGAACCTACTCATCCTAGATCCGGACATGTGGGCCCGATGCAGCACCTTGAACTGGATGAGACTAAGCCTCTCACATGAAGAGGAGGAGTTCACCCTCTCCAGGGCGTCCGCCCATGTCCCCTCCTCAATCTGCTCCCCCAGCTCCACCTCCCACTTAGCCTTCAGCTCCTCTACCGACGCCTCCCCCACCTCCTGCATTACCTGGTAGATGTCAGACACCTTCCCATCCCCGACCCACACCCCCGAAAGCACCCTATCCCTTACCCCCCGCGGGGGCAGCAAAGGGAACCCCTCCACCTGTCGCCTACCAAACGCCTTCACCTGAAGGTACCTGAACATATTCCCCAGGGGGAGCTCAAACCTCTCTTCCAGTTCACCAAGGCTCGCGAACCTCCCGTCAATAAACAGGTCTCCCAACTTCCTAATGCCCGCCCTGTGCCACCCCAGGAACCCGCCATCCATGTTCCCTGGGACAAACCGGTGGTTCCCCCGCAGCGGGGCCTCCACCGAGCCCCCCACTTCCCCCCTGTGTCGCCTCCATTGCCCCCAAATTTTGAGAGTAGCCGCCACCACCGGGCTCGTAGTGTACCTAGTTGGAGGGAGCGGCAGCGGCGCCGTTACCAGTGCCTTCAGGCTCGTGCCTCCACAGGACGCCATCTCCATCTGTTTCCATGCTGCCCCCTCCCCATCCATTACCCACTTACGTACCATCGAGACGTTAGCCGCCCAATAGTACCCAGAGAGGTTGGGCAGCGGCAGCCCCCCTCTATCCCTGCCCCGCTCCAAAAAGACCCTCCTTACCTTCGGAGTCCCGTGCGCCCAAACAAATCCCAGAATGCTGCTGTTCACCCTCCTAAAAAAGGCCCTCGGAAAGAAAATGGCGAGGCACTGAAACAAAAACAAAAACCTCGGGAGCACCATCATTTTAATGGACTGCACTCTACCCGCCAACGACAACGGCAGCATGTTCCACCTTTTAAATTCCTCCTCCATCTGCTCCACCAACCTAGTAAAATTGAGTTTGTGCAGAGTCCCCCCCCAGCTCCTAGCCACCTGAACCCCCAGGTACCTAAAATTCCTCACTGCCCTCTTTAGCGGGAGCCTACCAATCCCCTCCTCCTGATCTCCCGGGTGTACGACAAACAGCTCACTCTTGCCCAGGTTCAATTTATATCTTGAGAAACTCCCGAACTCAGCAAGAATCTCCATCACCTCTGGCATTCCCCCCACCGGGTCTGCTACATACAACAGCAAGTCATCCGCATACAGCGACACTCGGTGCTCCTCCCCACCTCGCACCAAACCCCTCCACCTCCTCGACTCCCTAAGAGCCATGGCAAGAGGCTCAATTGCCAGCGCAAAAAGCAAGGGGGACAGGGGGCACCCCTGCCTCGTCCCACAGTGGAGCCTGAAGTACTCGGACCTCCTCCCATTTGTCGCTACACTCACCGTCGGGGCCTCATACAGCAACCTCACCCATTGAATAAACCCCACCCCAAACCCGAACCTCTCCAACACCTCCCACAAGTACCCCCACTCAACCCTGTCAAAGGCCTTCTCCGCATCCAATGCCACCACAATCTCCGCCTCTCCTTCTGCTGCCGGCATCATTATCACATTTAGCAGCCTTCGCACGTTAGTGTTCAGCTGCCTCCCCTTCACAAAACTCGTCTGATCTTCATGTACCACCCCCGGCACACAGTCCTCTATTCTAGTGGCCAAGATCTTCGCCAGCTACTTGGCGTCTACATTCAGCAGTGAAATCGGCCTGTATGAACCGCACTGCAAGGGGTTCTTATCACGCTTCAGGATCAGGGAGATTAGCGCCCGAGACATCGTCGGGGGCAGGACACCCCCCTCCCATGCCTCGTTAAAGGTCCTGACCAACAGGGGGCCCAGCAGGTCCGCATATTTCTTATAAAATTCAACCTGGAACCGATCCGGTCCCGGCGCCTTCCCCGACTGCATATGGTCAATCCCACTGACCAGCTCCTCCAATTCGATTGGCGCCCCCAGTCCCTCCACCTGCTCCTCCTGCACCCTTGGAAATTAGAGCCTGTCGAAAAACTCTCCATTCCCCCTCCCACCGCCGGCGGCTCCGACCGGTACAGTTCCCTATAGAAGTCGCTAAAGACCTCATTGACTTCTGCCCCCTGCCGCACCACCTTCCCATCTCTATCCTTCATTCCACCAATCTCCCTAGCTGCGTCCCGCTTACGAAGCTGGTGCGCCAGCATCCTGCTCGTCTTCTCTCCATACTCATAGACCGCTCCCTGCGCCTTCCTCCACTGTGTCTCCACCTTTCTGGTGGTCAAGAAATCAAACTTGGCCTGCAAGCGACGCCGCTCCCCCAGCAATCCCTCCTCCGGGACCTCCGCGTATCTCCTATCCACACTCAACAGATCCTCCACCAGTCTCTCCCTCTCCCTCCTCTCCCCCCTCTCCCTATGGGCTCGGATGGAGATCAGCTCCCCCCTAATCACTGCCTTCAGAGTCTCCCACACCATCCCCACCTGGACCTCCCCAGTATCATTGACCTCGAGGTACTTCTCGATACATCCCCGAACCCTCCTACACACCTCCTCATCGGCCAACAACCCCACGTCCAGACGCCAAAGCGGGCGCTGGTCCCACACCTCCCCCATCTCCAGATCCACCCAATGCAGAGCATGGTCCGAAATCGCAATAGCCGAATACTCGGTCTCCTCCACCCTCGGGACCAGTCCCCTGCTCAAAACAAAGAGCACATAGGAGAAAAAAAGAGTACTCCCGAGCCCTCGGCCTCCCGAACCTCCAGGGATCCACTCCTCCCATCTGGTCCGTAAACCCCCTCAACACCTTGGCCGCCGCCGGCCTCCTGCCTGTCCTTGAACTAGAACGATCCAGTAAGGGATCCAGCACCGTATTGAAGTCCCCCTCCATGATCAAGCCCCCCACCTCCAGGCCAGGAATGCGGCCCAACATACGCCTCATGAAACCAGCATCATCCCAATTTGGGGCGTACACATTAACCAACACCACCCTCTCCCCCTGCAGCTTACCGTTCACCATCACATATCTGCCGCGACTATCAGCCACAACCTCAGACGCCTCAAACGCCACCCTCTTCCCCACCAGGATCGCCACCCTCCGGTTCTTCGAGTTGAGCCCTGAGTGAAAAACCTGCCCCACCCACCCCTTCCTCAGACGGACCTGGTCCGCCATCTTCAGGTGGGTCTCCTGGAGCATGGCCACGTCCGCCTTCAGCCCCTTCAGATGCGAAAACAACCGGGCCCGCTTAACCGGCCCATTCAACCCCCTCACGTTCCACGTAATCAGCCGGATCAGGGGGCACCCCGCCCCCCTCCCCCGTCGACTAGCCATAGCCCATCGACTGATCGCCCCTGGCCATTACCCATTCGGCCCGTTTCCCACGGCGATAGAACCTCACCCCGACCCTCCCGACCCTCACCAACTCCTCCCTGGCCAATCCAGCAGCAACCCGGTATCCCCCCCCAGGCTAGGACCCCTCCTAGCCGCGCCTCTCCCTCCACTGTACTCCCGTGAGCCAGCTGACTTCTGCTGACCCCGGCAGCTCCCGCTCTAACTCCGACCCCTCCCAATATGAGGTCCCCCCTCCTCCCCTGCATCAGCTCCTGGGCACCGCTTCAGCGCGGGAAACCCGGTCTAATAACCACGCCGCTCGCCACCAGCTCCACCCCCTCGTCCCGCAGCGCGGGAAACCAGAGAAAAACCCGCGCTTTCACAGTGCCCCACCCCACCAACGCAGCTCCCAAACCGCAGTCCCAACCCAACCACCATCTCCGTACAAATAAAGGCACAGATCAACCACAAGCCCCAGTACCCCCCTTAGAACACAAAACCATAACCCACATCGTCCGAAAGCGAGAGAAAATACAGAAACAAACAGAATAACCCGCTACAGCATAAACAATGATATATGAATAGAAAAACTCCCACAGCCCCCAATCTCTAGTTCAAGTCCAGCTTTTCAGCCTGCACAAAGGCCCATGCTTCCTCCGGGGACTCAAAGTAGTGATGCCGGTCCTTGTAGGTGACCCACAGGCGCGCAGGCGGCAATATGCCGAACTTCACCTGCTTTCCATGGAGCACCGCCTTCGTCCGGTTAAACACGGCTCTCCGCTTGGCCACCTCCGCACTCCAGTCCTGGTAGATACGCACTACCGAATTCTCTCACTTACTACTCCTCACCTTCTTGGACAAGCACAGTCGGGATGATTGTTGGCTTGACATTCAGCTGTTGCACCTCCAATAATGGAATTAGATTGGCCCTTGCTCCCGTATCAAGCTTACATCAGATGAGTGTTCCATTAGATATTAGCGGGATTGTCCACCTGTCCCCAATATTCCCCGCATTTGCCTCACTGAGGTTGCAAATATCCAGACAAACTTCTTTGTTGAGGCTGGGCAAACTGATTGTGTCCCTATCCGCAACCATGCTCATATTGGCCCGGTCGTCAATGCATTTAACCTTACTCACACTCTTCGCTTCCATTCGTAAAACTGTTGGACCAAGGGTGCATCGCCTGGCAAAATGATCTTTCTGCCACACTTGTGACAAATTTTCTTAAACGCAGGACTTTGTTTTTTTTTTGTTTTGTTTATTTTAAGTCTTTTTTTAAATCAATTTCGAGTACCCAATTCATTTTTCCAATTAAGGGGCAATTTAGCATGGCCAATCCATCTACCCTGCACATCTTTTGGGTTGTGGGGGCGAAACCCACGCAGACAATGTGTAAACTCCCAGCCCTTTACGCTGTTTTTACGAACGGCAAACAGACCTGGTCTGGCCGTTCGTAAAAACGGCGGGAACAACTCGCTTTTTATAACCATGGCACCGATTGGCACGGCAGTACCACGGCCGTGCCAAGGGTGCCATGGGCCCGCGATTGGTGGGCACCGATCGCGGGCAGCAGGCCCGATGCCCGCGCACTATTTGTCCTTCCGCCGCCCCGCAGTATCCATTCGCGGGGCGGCTGAGGGGCATCCCGGCCCGCGCATGCGCGGGTTTCGCGCAAATACGCGATGACGTCGGCCCATCGAACAGCTGTGAATCGCTGCCGGCCGTACAAAAACGGCGGCAGCGATTCGTGTCGGGAGTTGGGCGGGTGGGGGGGGGGGGGATAGCGGGAGGGCGGGAAAAATGTCGGGAAGGCCCTCCCGCTATTCTCCGACCCGTCGTGGGGGTCGGAGAATTTCGCCCCTGGTGTTTAGCTTTTTTGTCAAGAGCAAGTGCCTCTTGATAGCCCTATTGTTCGCCTCTTCCATCACTTTGCTGATGATCAAGAGTAGACTGATGGGAAGGTAATTGCCTCAACTGGATTTGTCCTGTTTTTTGTGTACAGGACATACCTGGGCAATTTTCCACATTGTCGGGTTGATGTCAATGTTGTAGCTGTCAAGGGACAATTTGGCTACGTGCTCAACAATTGTAAAGTGGGTATATGCTGAGCTGTGAAGTTACAGATTGTAGTTGAGTACAATGCTAAATCCAGTGCCTTAGGCCGCTCGGCCAAGCAACCGCTATAGTTGAGTACAATCCTGCTGCTGCAGATGGTCCACAGTGACTCATGGTTGTCCAGCCTTCAGTTGCGAGACCTTTTCGAAATCTGTCATGCTATATTAAGATATTGTAATATATAGTGCTCTTTTTTGTCTAACCGAGTTGTTGAAATATAATACAGACGTAGTCTTCCAGTGATGATAAAGTAATTTAATGAGTAATACAAAATAATCTTGTGAATGCTTTTTACTTAATACTGAACTAGCAAACAAACAAGTAACTGCACATTAAACTATTAAATAAGATAATGCTATATACTGATATCTATTGACTTCTTCTCTCTAGCTGTGTCTCTTCTGTACTCACTGCACTCCTGACACACTTTCCTCTACAAAAGAGTGGGGGAACCTTTTTCTAGGTCCTGATAGTGTGGCCATCTAGTGTTCAATTGCCTGTACTTGCTTAACAGTCTGATCATGTATTACAACATACAGAGATCACTACATCCCCCCTTCTTTAACATTTTCTTGTGCGCACAAAAGAAAATTTTACATTAGAAATGCAGTGGTTTACATAGTACAGCAAACACTAGAATCACTCTAATGTTCATAGATTAAGTCTATTTGGTTTTCTTCTACTTCTGGTAGATCTTCTTAATTTCAACAGTGAGGTAGAAGTTTTTATGTTCTTGCTCAGTGATGGAATAGAATGTTGTCGTTCAACATGTCTTGACGTAAATCAAGATCAAGAAAAACTGGTGTGTGAACTTTAACTTGTAGAGGATAATGACGATTTCTTCTGATAAGTACATCATCTGATGTTTTTACCAGATAGGATCTAGGTGCTACCTGTCTGAGAACTCGAGCAGCGTCTGACCAACCTCCTTCAGGAAGTCTGATGCGAACAGCAGCATCTACTTCAAGAGGTTTCAGATTCTTGGCACGGTGATCATAGTAGTGTCTCTGTTTTTGATGTTGGTGATGACGTTTCTGGACAACATCATGTTGATCAGGATCAGTGATATGCAGTTGAGGTAATGTTGTCCTAACGTTTCTTTTAAACAACATTTGTGCTGGAGATAATCCTGAGGTCAAAGATGATGATCTGTGAGTTACAAAGCTAAGTAGAAATCAGATTGTGAGTGTCTGGTTTTACTTAATGATTGTTTGATAATATGAACACCTTTTCAACCATTCGTTAGTTTGTGGGAAATGAGGGTTTGAGGTGATATGGCTAAAATTGTACGTCATTGCAAATTCTGTCCATTCCCAGCTGGTAAACCATGGACCATTATCGGATATTATTTGTGGTATTCCATGACTAGTAAAGATGTCTTTGCATGCTTTAATAATGGCTGTGGATTTGAGATCAATCAGTTTCATGACTTCTGGAAAATTTGAATAATAGTCAATGACTAAAATGTAATCTTTGTCATATCAATGAAAAAGGTCGATACCTACTTTCAGCCATGGTGACATGGTAATGTCATGCTGTTGTAATTTTTCTTTGCACTGTTGACTTTTGTGTTTTTAACAAGTAGAACATGACGTGATCATGTCTGTGATATCTTGATTAATACCTGGCCAGTCTATAGCTTGCCTCCCTCTTTGTTTGCACTTCTCGATGCCGAGATGGCCCTCATGTAGTTCATTAGCATTTCTGACTTTAGACTCTCTGGAATGGCGATTCTGTCATGTCACAGTAGAATACCATAAAATATGGTCAGTCCAGACTGGTATTGTGGACAGTGATCTTTTGGCCATCCATTCTTCAAGTGATGGATTACTCTGGTCAAAGTGACATCTTTCTGTGTCCCATCACATATCTGCTGAAGTTTGTGATCGGATGCATGCAGGAAGTAATTCCCTAAATTCGGTTAGTGTGATATCTGTGTCCATCAATCTTGACAGAGTGTCAGCTATGATTAATGCTTTACCTGGAGTATAGATAAGGTTAAAATCATATCTACGCAGTTTCATCATAAGCCGTTGTAGTCGAGGTGTCATATCATTAAGATTCTTGTCGAGAATGTTAACCAGTTGATTGAGGTCTGTTTCCACAATAAATTTTGGTAAGCCGTATACATAATCATGAAATTTGGTAATTCCAGTAACAAGTCCAAGACACTCTTTTTCAACCTGAGCATACCTGCACTCAGTTGATGTCATTGATCTGGATGCATAGGCAATGGGAACCCATTTGTTGTGGTCATCTTGCTGTAACAAAACTGCATCAATGCCATTCTGACTGGCATCAGTCAAAATTTTTGTAAGCTTAGTCGGGTCAAAAAATGTAAAGCTTGGAGCCTGGATCAGTTGTTGTTTAAGATCTAACCATTCTTCATTGTGATGCTGAGTCCATTCAAAATCAGTGTTTTTCTTGATGAGCTGGCGTGATGCAGTAGTTCTGGTTGAACGATTTGATATAAATTTCCTCGGAAATTCGCAAGAAAATTCGCAAGACAGCTTTCTTGTCTTTCAGTTGCTGCATTGTTTTAATGGCTTGAATTTTCTCATTGTCAGGTTTGATGCCATGTGCTGTTATGTTGTCACCAAGAAATTTTAGTGATGAGGTGGCAAACATACACTTTGGTTGGTTGAGCTTCAAACCATACTTACGTATTCTCTTGAAAACTTTTCTGAGTTGAATCATGTGTTCTTCTGCTGTCGTAGACAAGATGATTATGTCATCAACCAGATGATTATGTCATCAACATAAGCACGAACACCTTCAATGTTCTCTGTCATTTCCTCCGTTATGCGATGAAGTATTTTGGATGCAGAAAGATACTCTCTGCACCCCTGACGCACTCTCCGCTAGGAAAGAACGGGGAAACCTTTTTATAGGTCCTGATCGCCCCGGGCCCACACCCCCCCCTCCAGGACCCCGGAGCCCGCCCGCGCCTCCTTGTCCCGCCGGTAAATACCTTGCTTAATTCACGCCGGTGGGACCGGCATAACAACAGCGGGACTTCGGCCCATCGCGGGCCGGAGAATCGCCGGGTGGGGAGGGGGGGGGGGCCAGCCGACAGGCGCGGCGTGATTCCCGCCCCTGACGAATATCCAGTGCCGGAGAATTCGGCGGCCGGCGGGGGCGGGATTCACACCGGTCCCCGGCGATTCTCCAACCTGGTGGGGGAGTTGGAGAATCCAGCCCCAGGTGTATGACTATGTCAGGCTGTTGCTTGACTCGTCTGAGAGACAGCTCTCCAAATTTTGGCACAAGCCCCCAGGTGTTAATTGTGGTGTTCTTTGCATTGCTTCTTTCAGAATGGTTGGCGCCGTGTTCACCAGGACCACAAAATGCTTTAACTTAAATGAAGCAATGAATTTATTTACACTACTAACTGGGATTCGACATGTACTCCTTAAGAATACACAGTTGATTAATAACATCTAAACTACACTCATCTACAGCTAATCTCACCACTGATTTAAAGTATGATCTACATTCACTTGCACTATCTGCTCTTCTGACCTTCACTAGCTAACTCCTGCATAGACTCCCCCCCTAAGGTCTAGCATCACTGCCTTATATAGTTGTAAATGTAGCTCCCTCTCGTGTCTGCTCACAACACTGCATTAACCCCTGCAATGTTGATAGTTATGACAATACCACATCCCCTTTCTTTGTAAAAGAAAATTATTATAACATTGATTGTGATATTTTCTTTAACCTTTACGTTACAGGTGTAATTCTGACTATTAGCTAGTAACTATCACAAACTCACTATAATCATGTTCATTAATTCGTAATAACTGTTACATCACTTAGATGAGCAAAAGTTTCATTACACAGTCATCACAAATTAAGTCTCTCTGCGTCTTCTTCTTATTGTAGATCGTCTCAATGGAATGTTCAAGGTGTTGGATTGCTCTGCCACATCTTCTTGCTGTGTCTGCACTAAGTAAGGATCAGGTAATGCAATGTCCTTGAATATGTTATCACGTGGTACAACATTTGAAAGCTGAGGTTGAACTCTATGCTTGACACGCAGCAATGCTCATCTGTTTCTCCTGAACAGCGATCCCTGTCCTGTTTGGCCTAAGTATGGTGCTACTTGTTTCAGAACTGTTTCAACATTTTGCCTGTCTCCTTCTGGATTCTGAATACTCACGACGGCACCTTCTCGAAGTTCAGACAGAGGTTTAGTTTGTCAATTATAGACCTCTTGCTGCTTCTTTTTCGTTGCTGTGATACCTTCACTTATCCCTTTATTATCCATTTCAGGACTGGTGATCTCTGGTAATGTGGTTCTTAGTCATCTACCCCTTAACATTTGAGCAGGTGGTAGGCCAATTGACAATGTTGTCACTCTGTATGCTAGCAACGCCAATGAAATGTCTTGACCATCTTCACTTGCTTTAAGGAATAACTTCTTTATTATCCCTACTCCTTTCCCTGCTTTTCCATTAGACTCAGGATAACATGGTCTGGAAGTAATAGGATTGAAATTATATTGCCCTGCAAACTGTATCCATTCCTAACACGAGAAACATGGACCATTGTTAGAGACAATGTTAGGAGGTATCCCATGGCGTTAAAATATTGATTTTTGTTGCCTTTATCACCGATCTGGCAGTTGAATCGTTCAGCATCATCACCTCAGGAAGGTTGGAGTGATAATCTATCACTATCAGGTAATCATGACCCTGGAAATAGAATAAACCTATGCCCATTTTGTTCCATGTCTTTTGTTACCTTACCATAGTGTGTTTGGTAGCACTACTGTGTAACATGCGTTACTCAATCCAGTTGATGAAGAGGCTTTCTGTCCCTTGATGAAGAAGACTAGAAGTCGTCCAGAGGTATTGAAAGGTTTATTGAGTAACTAAGTTAACAACTGCGTGAGTTCTTTATTTTAAGATCAATACCAGTAGAAAGGTTACAAAGTCTATATACAGTAGCTATGTCTGACCACATTAGTCACCCTGAGCTAAATCAATGCTCCTGCTCTCGTCACAGTCTAATGACGAAGAGGGGGAGGAACTTCTTGCGTCTGGCTTTTATACCCGCCAGTGCTGCCCTCCCGTGATCTTCCGATTTTCCATTAACCCCTTATGTACATGCACATACAAAGATCACTACACCATGGACTTGCCACGATTTCCATCTGTTGCACGGTTTCTTTGCTTTGTGCAGGCTGATGCATTTGACACATTGTACATGCTTGAACATATTGCTCGATAGCTCTGTTTATTCCCGGCCAATACACCGACTGTCTGGCTCGTCTATGACACTTTTCGATGCCTTGATGATCCTCTGCTAAATTCAGAATACTTAAACGTAAACTGGTAGAAATCACTATCCTATCTCCCTTGAGCAGAAAACAATCTACTGTAGAAAGTTCATCTCTTATATCTCAAAAGGCAGAACGACATCCAGCAGGCCATCCTTCTTTTAGGTATTGTTTCAAATTCTGGAGTGTCAAATCCTTTTCAGTTTCGGCTTTTATGGTCTGTAGTTTGGGGTCAGACACTGATAGTATCTCGGTAATGAAACAAGCTTGAGATTCCACTATTTGGACGATCTTGGGTTCTGATGTTTCAGCATCAGTATTTGCCCTGGATAATGTATCCGCCACAACTAGGTCTTTCCCTGGTGTACAGACCAGGTCAAAATCATATCGCCTGAGCTTCATCCGCGGAGACATCTCATTTTGGTCCTTTCAGATGATGTTCGCCAACAGCTTGTGATCCGTTTCGACGATGAAGTGCAGTAGGCCATAGACATAGTTGTGAACTTTTGAGATGCCAATGAAGAGGCAAGACACATTTTCTCAATCTGCGCTTATCTCTGCTCCGTGGGAGTCAATGATCGAGACGCATACGCAATCGGGTGCCATACCTCGTGATCATCCTTCTGTTGGAGGACTGCGCCAATGCCCTGTTTGCTGGCGTCAGTGGAGATCTTCATCTCTCTCATGGAGTCATAGACTGTTAACAGTGGAGCAGTAGGGCAGCACGGTGGCCTAGTGGTTAGCGCAGCTGTCTCACAATGCTGAGGTCCCAGTTTCGGTCCCGGCTCTGGGTTACTGTCCGTGTGGAGTTTGCACATTCTCCCCGTGTTTGCGTGGGTTTCGCCCCCACAACCCAAAAATGTGCAGAGTAGGTGGATTGGCCACACTAAATTGCCCCTTAATTGGAAAAAATTATTGGGTAATCTAAATTTAAAAAAAAACAGTGCAGCAATGGTCAGGACTGCCTTCATGTCTTGCCACTCTGCTGCACGATTCAACATTTTTCACAATGTGGTTCCTAAGAGCCCATGTTCGACTTGACAAGTTGGGAATGAACATTCCCATAAAATTCACTACATCGAGCATTCGCATAATGGCCTTCTTGTCAGCTGATATCGGCATTTCCCCAATGGCCTTGATCTTGACAAGATCCGGTCAAATTCCTTCTTGTGAGATTAAGTCACTGAAGAATTTTAACCTGTGGATGCCAAACTGACACTTGTCCTAATTCAGTTTGAGGTGGTCGTATTGAACCCTGTCAAACACCTTCCTGAGCCTGTTCATGTGCTGTTCTGGGGTGTGAGACCAGATGATGATGTCATCCATGTCGACTCGTACCCCTGGAATCCCCTCAATGACAGTCTCCATGGCTCTATGGAATATCTCTGAAGCCGATATGATACCAAACAGTAGTCGATTAAAACAGTACCTTCCGAAAGGTGTATTAAATGTGCAGAGCCTGCTGCTTGGAATGTGAAAATGAAACAAAAATGAAATGAAAATCGCTTATTGTCATAAGTAGGCTTCAATGAAGTTACTATGAAAAGCCCATAGTCGCCACATTCCAGCACCTGTTCGGGGAGGCTGGTACGGGAATTGAACCATGCTGCTGGCCTGCCTTGGTCTGCTTTAAAAGCCAGCGATTTAGCCCAGTGTGCTAAACCAGCCCCTTAAATCCCCGAGTCACCCCATTCGGCGCCTGTTCGGGGAGGCTGGTACGGGAACTGAACCATGCTGCTGGCCTGCCTTGGTCTGCTTTAAAAGCCAGCTATTTAGCCCAGTGTGCTAAACCAGTCCCAGATAATACAACTATTACTGCGATGTCCGGGAATCGAACGCGGGTTAACTGCTTGGAAGGCAGCTATACTCACCACTGTACCACCATCGCTGCATTAGCTTAAGCTGCCAAAAGCCTTTGGATGCGACCAGCTTCGTGAATAGTCTGGCATTAGCCATTCCATAAGTCATTTCTTCCCTCCTGCGGATCTGGAACTGCTCCCTCATGGTTTAAGCATTAAGGTCCTTTGGATCAATACAGATGTTATTATGCCTCCTCCGGACACCTCGCACCATGAGGCCACCAATCTGGCAGCAATCCCGCCTGTCAAGGCTTTGTCGTCCCCAGCTCCACCTCTCAGGCGGTCGACAAGAATCCGACGCAAGCCCCAAAGATTGGACTTATAGACATTTATCTTGTAAATATTGTTCTGTATCTGCCTGCTAGACACCTTTCATGTATATATTCATTCACTCGCCATTTAATGTAAATGGTTCTACATGTACATACAGTCACATATGCTCGAAGCAACCGACAAAATTTTTTTTTAAAAAGGGGGGATGTCATGATATGCATTCATGCACATAATGAGATACAGAGAGGCAGTGACAGACACACAGTACAGCCAATCAACACACAGGACAGAACACAACCAATCACCAGGCAGAACACTAGAGGGTGCTTTCCCACTATAAAACACACGAGGCATCAGCACTCTGCCTCTTTCCACTGGTGACAACTGTAGTGACAGTCAGGGTGTATATATCAGTTAGCACCTCCTACACGTGGCTCAGAGCTAGTCTGGTCTAGTTAGTTATAGTTAGAACACTTAGAGTAGTAGAGTGTCAACCCACAGCAAGCTGTGTGTGCACTGCTCAAGAAGTTCAATAAAACGTATTGAACTAACATCTAAGTTTGGTGTCTACTTCCCAGTACAACTGCATCCAGTTGCAGTTCGTCATACCCCAGGGTGATTAACACAACAGAGCCGGCACTCGCTGTGGGGCAAGTGTTGTTTGTTTGGCATTATTTTTCAACTTAATCGAATAGGTGAAAGGTAATATGCCCATTCCCGAAAAGGCATGATAATACTTGTCAAAGAGTTGTGCAATGTTACTCTGGGACATATCCGTCACAGAGCCAGTTGTATTAATATGCTTCACCAGGTTCAGCTTTTCACAAGCATCCAATCCAATTAATGATGATTTTTCACCCTCTACCACTTCTAAGTCGATAGGTATCTCAATGTTCCCATTCTTACCAACAAGACAGCAGAATCCTCCTGTGTCTATCGTGTTACTGTTGTAATCTGTGATCCTACAAGTGGGTTGCTTGATTTGTGGTTTGTCAATAGCTTGCTTTAAAGATTGGTAAATGATAATATATGCGTACACTTCTGTGTCAATTTGAAATGGTATTAATTTTCCATTTGTTTCTTATGACACAGTCCACTCCTTAATTATCTTCGAGAGCTTTTACTGGCCTTTCATTTCGATCCAGTAAATTAATCTTAGTGACTGCTTCTATCATGCAAGTATCTGAAATTGAACATGGTGAGCAATCCTCCCTATCCGTTATGATGTTGGATTTTTTTCTCTGCACTCTGCACACTTTGGATCCTTCTGAAATCATTACAAGACTTTTTAAATTTGGTGACTGGAACAGTTGCTGATAAATTATACTGTGCTGCAAAGTGATTAAGTTTGCAACAGTTGAAACATTGTTTGCCTTCCACCGGACAATGTTTTTCACTGTGGGCGTGTCCACAGCATGTGCATGTCATCATGCTCGTGATTTCACTTTCAAAATGGCCACTGGCCGTTGTATGCAGTTTTCTTTACTGCGACACAGCATTAATGGTGTCAGCCACATTTCCCGATTTTGCGCTCTTTTCTTTTGCCACAAACTCTGCATAGTCACTCGATACCTGTTCGCTGGCCTTGCAGATATTAATAGCATCTTTAATTGATAAACTGTTTGTCTTAGCATTTCCTCACGCAAACGTTCATCATTTATCCTGAACACAACTTGGTCACGCAGCATAGATTCAGAGGCTGAGGAAAAATTACAGGACTGCGCTCGCAACTTTAGAGCTGCGATGAATGAACCTACTGACTCTCCTCTTAACTGCAGCCGGTTTCTTAACATGCAGCGCTTATAGAATATTTTCAGGATCAAATTTTTTTGCACCATGTTGTATTTATTTTTATCCTCATCTGCATTCAATTCAAACAAATTTTAAAATTCTAATGCTTGCGGTCCAGCCAAATTTAATAGGAGTGCTACTTTCCATTGGCCTGAGGCATTTTCAAGCACAGATACAGAAATTAAAACTTCAAACTGCTGCTTAAAGAAAGCCCGGTTCTGGCATAATTTACCATGTGTCTTGAAGTAGTCAAGCTTCTTGAGACCTTCCATCTTCTGATTATCTTTGTCGTAGATTTTTTCCAAGTTGTAGCTCCTGGATTGCTTCTACAATCTCATAATGCTATTCTTACCTAATGTAACTGTTGTTTCTTACAAGAAATAGACTTCTGGTACCATGTGGTGTTCTTTGTATTGCTTATTTCAGGATGGTTGGCGCCATTCTTCACAAAGACCACAGAATAGCTTTAACTAAAACAAAGTTATGAATTTATTGACACCACTAACTGGAATTCGACACGTACTCCTTAAGAATACACAGTTGATCAATAACATCTAAACTACACTCATCTGCAGCTAATCTCACTACTGGTTTAAACTATGATCTACATTCACTTGCACTATCTGCTCTTCTGACCTTCACTAGTTAATTCCTGCATACACTCCTCCATTACTAGACAGTAATGTCTAGCATCACTGCCTTATTATGTTGCATCTTAGCTCCCTCTATGGCTACTCTCGACACTACATTAATCTTTGCAATGCTGATAGTTATGATAATACCACATTAGTAAGGAGGAAATTGCAGGGTCAATATGGCTGGGTTTGCCATTGTCATTTCAGGTGCCAGGGTTGATATCGGGTGGTCCAACCAGTTTCATTCCTTTTTTTAGGTTTCAAAGCAGTTGGATATGCTAGGCCAAGAGAGTCAACCACACGACTGTGGTCTTGGAGTCACAAGTAGGCCAGAAGGTAAGGGAATGAGTGAACAAGAAGGGTTTTAAAAAGGCAATCATTTCATGGTGTTCATTCGACTTTTACTTCCAGTTTTTTATTGAATTCAAATTCCACCATTTGCCATGATGGGATTCGAATCCTAGTTCAGCGACAATACCGCTGCACCATGACACTTGATGTGCGTGTGTGGTGGGAGGGGGGGAGGGGGGGGCATCGATCACCTGTAAGCTTCTGGTGACAGGCTGTGACTTGTTTCAAGAAACAGTTCATTTTGGGAACAGATGAGAGACAGCCTTGTGCACCACTAGAAGATAAACAGTAACTGCAGAGCAGGTCAGTGACTGGAAATCCTGTGGCGAATAAATCACCTCCTGTCTGTGATAACTCATAACTCATAAGGAAGCTGTCATTAACGACGATTAATTTATTTACATATTTAGATTAGTCTGTGTAATATAGCACCTCACTCGCAGCGCAATCTTAGCCAAGAGAATTTGTTATATCAGGCCCTGAGTTGGGCCTGTTTTTATACCTTGCTCATAATAAACCACAGGTGGTTGGCCTTGTGACAATATGGATATTGTATGGTAAATGAAGGGTTAACAACTTTATGTAAATGCTTCTCACCACCAGATGGTGATTAAGAGCAGTCACGTAGATCACATGACAGTCTTGTTTCTGGGAGTAGGTGATTAGGCGGGATAGAGAGTACTCTGTAGATAGAATTATACTATAGTTCATTTAGAAACTTTTGCATCTTAATAAGACGTTCAAATCTAGTTATAACTAATGTTAATAAGTTAGCTTTGTTCAGCAACATAGCTTGATGTTCTTTGTTGAACACTACACATCAAAGCCATACTTATCCAGAAAGCAAAGAACATCACAGGCCTCAGCTCCCTATCTAAATAGCTTGTACTCCACGTGTCCCACTGGGATATCAATGATTGTTTCTCCATGATCCGTGTGGGATTATAACACCCCTCCCCCCAGAGTCTGAAAGTCCCACATCAGCTGCCACTTACGGAGACCTTCTGCACAACTTAGCCTGAGGCTGAGCATCCATTGGCAATGGTTCTGGGTCAGGTGGACTGTAACGTGTTGCTGAACGACGCTTCCTGGCTGACCACCGAAGGGCAACTGTAGGGACCTCGGTGGCAGACAGTCATCTGCCAGCGCAGGTCCCTATCGGGGTGCGCGGGGGGTGGGGGGTGGGGGGGGGGGAGAATGCTAGGATCCCAAATAAGGTCCTACAAACAACAAAATCCAGGGGTGGGGGGCTTGCCCTCCCAAACCTAGAATTCTACCACTGGGCGGCGACAGCCGAGCGATTAAGGGAATGGATCAAGAAGCCGAGTGGGTGCGCGTGGAAGAAGTCTCCTGCAAGGTGACCTCCCTCCGGACCCTCGCCACGGCAGCACTCCCATCCCCACCAAAAATCACTCCAGCAGTCTGGTGGTGATCGCCACCTTCCAATCCTGGAATCAACTACGGCAACAATTTGGCCTGACCAAAATGTTGGACAAAGATCCCATCTGCAACAACCATAGATTCACACCAGCACTGACTGACGCCACCTTCAAAAGGTGGGGTCAGGACGGGGGGACACTGACAGTCAGGGACCTATACATGGACGGCAGGATCGCAACACTGGCCGATCTGACAGAGAAATTCCAGCTAGCCAGGGGGAGCGGGCTAAGGTACATGCGACTCAAAAACTTCCTACGAAAGAAGACAAGGATGTACCCACAACCGCCACGACAGACATTACTGGAAGAGTTACTGGACGCGAGCATACCAAATAAAGGAAACTGTAGCGACATGTATAACAGACTTGTAGAAAGGGCCGACACCGTACTGGACGCAACAATAAAGAAATGGGAGGAGGACCTGGGGATTGAAATAGGGTGGGGACTCTGGAGCGAAGCACTGCATAGGGTCAACTCCATCTCCACGTGCGCAAGGCTCAGCTTGACGCAACTAAAAGTGGTACAGAGAACCCACTTCACAAGAACCAGTTCTTCTCGGAGGTGGAGGATAGATGTGAACGGTGCCAAGGAGGCCTGGCCAACCACGCCCACATGTTCTGGTCTTGCCCCAGACGTGGATTACTGGATAGCCTTCTTCGAGCCAATGTCCAAAGTGGTGGGGATGAGGGTGGAGCCATTCTCCGAAAGTGGACGTCTTCGGGAATATCAGACCAGACAGATAAGACAGCTAAACCTAAGAGGAAAGAAAGGTGAACTACATGAGGGGGGGGGGGGGGGGGGGGGGAGAAGGGGGGGGGGGAGGGGGGGAAGAGTGAAGAGACAGGGAACAATAGAGGAGAACCAGAGAGGTGGGGGGTGGGGGGAGGCAGGGAAATGATAGCCGGAAGGAGAGCACGGGAAACGATAACAAACTTGGCATCTACAGAAACAGAGAACAAGGAGAATACAGGAGAAAGATGGGAGGAATAGCTGAAGCGGAGATGAGCGCGAGATGACAACAGCAGCGAAATCTGTCCGGGAGAAGCAAATGACAACACCAACACCAGACCCATTCGAGTATTGCCCTCTGTAATTGTTCCTCCGGCACCCAAATATATATCTAACAGATGCCTACTTATGTGTTGTAAATAATTTTGCCAATTGTACAGAGTTGCTGCTGTTGAGCTGGTGCATTATACCTTACCAGTTACTCTATTTGATTTTTTATTTCTTTTTTATTATTACTTTATTTTGGTACGTTTGTGTGCACCCTTCTTTTCTATATATATATCTTATTCTGTGTACATAACTGTAAATATACTTTGTTCAAAAACCCAATAAAAAACATTTATTTAAAAAAATGCAAAAACTGATGCCGAACACAGCCATTTTTAAGACGTGTCCAATGTCCTCTAAAACTAAATTGTAAAATAATGTTAACTTAAATAATTTGTAAACTACTGATCTAATAAACAGGATGTTTTGATGTATCTATTTTAAAAAGCAAAAAAAAGAAGGTTCTGCAATGCTGGTCGAAGCTCCTACACGACTGCTTGGAGTCAGTGGACTGGTCCATATTCAAGAACTCAGCGGCCAACCTAAACCAGTATGCCCCACTGTCACAGACTTCATCAGCAAGTGTGTTGAAGATGTGTGCCAAAGAAGGTAGTATGGGCATTTCCACCGGAAACCATTGTTTAATTGGGAGATTCACCCCCTACTGAAGGCCAGGTCTGAGGCGTTCAAGACAAGCGACCCTGACCTATACAGGAAATCCAGGTATGACCTCCGCAAAGTCATCAGGGATGCCAAGAGACAATATCAAATCAAGCTAGAGTCACAGACTAACGATACGGACTCTCGTCGGCTGTGGCAAGGCTTAAACAACCTAACGGACTACAAAGCAAAGCCAAGTAGAATCTTCGGCAGCAGCGCACACCTCCCCGCTGAACTCAATTCTTTCTGAGCTTGTTTCAAGCAGGAAACCATCAAACCCCTGTCAACTGCCCCAGCAGTCTTGGACATACCCAAACCTACCATCACAGCTTCCAAAATCAGATCAGCCTTCTTGAAAGTGAACCCTCAGAAAGTAACGGGTCCCGACGGAGTCCCTGGTCGGGCTCTCAGATTCTGTGTGGACCAACTGTTGGGTGTGTTTGCAGACATCTTGACCTCTTTCCACTCCATTCCAAGGTTCCCACCTGCTTCAAGAAGACCACCACCATACCGGTTCCAAAGAAGAACCAGGCAAGGTGCCTCAATGATTACCGTCCAGTGGCCTTGACACCAATCATTATGAAATGTTTCGAGAGGTTGGTCATGAGGCACATCAACACCATACTCGCTGAATGCCTGATCCACTACAATTCGCATACTGTCACAACCGGTCCACAGTGGATGCCATCTCCCTGGCTCTACGCTCATCTCTGGAGCAGCTCGACAAGAAGGATTCCTTAGTCAGACTCCTATTCATTGACTGCAGCTCTACCTTCAAAACCGAGGACTTGGCTCATCCCTCTGCAACTGGATCCACGATTTCCTGACCCATGGACCACAATCAGTAAGGATAAACAACAACATCTCCTCTACGATAGTACTCAATACTGGGGCCCCTCAAGGATAAGTACTTAGCCTCCTACTATACTCCCTGTACACAGACAACTATGTGGCAAACATTGGCTCAAATTCCATCAACAAGTTTGCTGATGACACAACTGTAGTGGGTCAGAACTCAAACAATGATGAATCAAAGTACAGGAGGGAGATAAAGAACCTAGTGACATGGTGTAATGACAACAATCTCTCCCTCAATGTCAGCAAAACTAAGGAGCTGGTCATTGACTTCAGGAAGCAAAGTATCGCACACACCTCTGTCTGCATCAATGGTGCCAAGGTGGAGACGGTTGACAGCTTCAAATTCCTCGGCGTACACATCACCAACAATCTGTCCTAGTCCACCCATGTTGACACTACGACCAAGAAAGCACAACAGCGCCTATACTTCCTCAGGAAACTAAGGAAATTAAGGAAACTAAGGAGAGGGATAGGTATATACCGTAGGGCAAGAGTTATAGCTGGGGGGAAGGCAATTATGATGTGATGAGGCAAGACTTAGGATGCGTAGGATGGGGAAGGAAACTGCAGGGGATGGGCACAATTGAAATGTGCAGCTCATTCAAGGAACAGCTACTGCGTGACCTTGATAATTATGTACCTGTCAGGCAGGGAGGAAGTGGTCGAGCGAGGGAACCATGGTTTACTAAAGTAGTTGAATCACTTGTCAAGAGGAAGAAGGAGGCTTATGTAAAAATGAGACGTGAAGGTTCAGTTAGGGCGCTCGAGAGTTACAAGTTAGCTAGGAAGGACCTAAAGAGAGATCTAAGACGAGCAAGGAGGGGACATGAGAAGTCTTTGACAGGTAGGA
This sequence comes from Scyliorhinus canicula, assembly GCF_902713615.1. NCBI lineage: Eukaryota > Metazoa > Chordata > Chondrichthyes > Carcharhiniformes > Scyliorhinidae > Scyliorhinus > Scyliorhinus canicula. Next base: position 78,328,165 of record NC_052150.1, read on the forward strand.
TCAAGGATAACCCTAAAGCTTTCTATAGGTATGTCAGGAATAAAAGAATGACTAGGGTAAGAGTAGGGCCAGTCAAGGACAGTAGTGGGAAGTTGTGCGTGGAGTCCGAGGAGATAGGAGAGGTGCTAAATGAATATTTTTCATCAGTATTCACACAGGAAAAAGAAAATGTTGTCGAGGAGAATACTGAGATACAGGCTACTGGACTAGAAGGGCTTGCGGTTCATAAGGAGGAGGTGTTAGCGATTCTGGAAAGTGTGAAAATAGATAAGTCCCCTGGGCTAGATGGGATTTATCCTAGGATTCTCTGGGAAGCTAGGGAGGAGATTGCTGAGCCTTTGGCTTTGATGTTTATGTCATCATTGTCTACAGGAATAGTGCCAGAAGACTGGAGGATAGCAAATGTTGTCCCCTTGTTCAAGAAGGGGAGTAGAGACAACCCCGGTAACTATACTAAGTGAGCCTTACTTCTGTTGTGGGCAAAATCTTGGAAAGGTTTATAAGAGATAGGATTTATTATCATCTAGAAAGGAATAATTTGATTAGCGATAGTCAACACGGTTTTGTGAAGGGCAGGTCGTGCCTCACAAACCTTATTGAGTTCTTTGAGAAGGTGACCAAACAGGTGGACGAGGGTAAAGCAGTTGATGTGGTGTATATGGATTTCAGTAAAGCGTTTGATAAGGTTCCCCACGGTAGGCTATTGCAGAAAATACGGAAGCATGGGATTCAGGGTAATTTAGAAGTTTGGATCAGAAATTGGCTAGCTGTAAGAAGACAGGGGATGGTGGTTGATGGGAAATGTTCAGCCTGGAGTTCAGTTACTAGTGGTGTACCACAAGGGTCTGTTTTGGGGCCACTTCTGTTTGTCATTTTTATAAATGACCTGGAGGAGGGCGTAGAAGGATGGGTGAGTAAATTTGCACATGACACTAAAGTCGGTGGAGTTGTGGACAGTGCGGAAGTATGTTGCAGTTTACAGAGGGACATAGATAAGCTGCAGAGCTGGGCTGAGAGGTGGCAAATGGAGTTTAATGCAGAAAAGTGTGAGGTGATTCATTTTGGAAGGAGTAACAGGAATACAGAGTACTGGGCTAGTGGTAAGATTCTTAGTAGTGTGGGTGAGCAGAGAAATCTTGGTGTCCATGTACATAGATCCCTGAAAGTTGCCACCCAGGGTGATAGGGTTGTTAAGAAGGCGTATGGTGTGTTAGCTTTTATTGGTAGAGGGATTGCATTTCGGAGCCATGAGGTCATGTTGCAGCTGTACAAATCTCTGGTGCGGCCGCATTTGGAGTATTGCGTGCAGTTCTGGTCGCCGCATTATAGGAAGGATGTGGAAGCATTGGAAAGGGTGCAGAGGAGATTTACCAGGATGTTGCCTGGTATGGAGGGAAGATCTTATGAGGAAAGGCTGAGGGACTTACGGCTGTTTTCGTTGGAGAGAAGAAGGTTAAGAGGTGGCATAATTGAGGCATACAAGATGATCAGGGGATTAGATAGGGTGGACAGTGAGGGCCTTTTTCCTTGGGTGGTGATGGCTAGCACAAGGGGACATAGCTTTAAATTGAGGGGAGATAGATATAGGACAGATGTCAGAGGTAGGTTCTTTACTCAGAGAATAGTAATGGCGTGGAATGCCCTGCCTGCAACAGTAGTGGACTCACCAACATTAAGGGCATTTAAATGGTCATTGGATAAACATATGGATGATAAGGGAATAGTGTAGATGGGCTTTAGAGTGGTTTCACAGGTCGGCGCAACATCAAGGGCCGAAGGGCCTGTACTGCGCTGTAATGTTCTATGTTCTATGTTTTATTCAGCATGTCCACATTGACTCTTAACAATTTTTACAGATGCATCATAGAAAGCTCCCCATCTGGCTGCATCACAGCCTGGTATGGCAAACCGCTTAGCCCAAGACCGTAAGAAACTACTGAGAGGGGGCAGCACAGTGGTTAGCATTGCTGCCTCACGGCGCTGAGGACCCAGGTTCGATCCCGGCCCCGGGTCACTGACTGTGTGGAGTTTGCACATTCTCCCCGTGTCTGCGTGGGTCCCACCTCCACAATCCAAAGATGTGTAGGGCAGGTGGATTGGCCACACTAAATTGCCCTTTAATTGAAAAAAAAAAGAATTGGGTACTCTAAATTTATTTTTTGAAAAAACTACAGAGAATCGTGAGCACCGTCCACTCCATCATGCGAAACTGCCTTTTGTCCATTGACTCCGTCTGCACCTCCCGCTGCCTTGGTAAAGCAGGCAGCATAATCGTGGGCCCCTCCCACCCAGGTTATTCTCTCTTCCAACTTTTTCCATCAGGCAGCTGATACCAAAGCCTGAGAACACACACTACCAGGTTCAAAAACAGCTTCTTCCTGGCTGCTACCAGACTCCTGAATGAAATGAAAATGAAAATGAAAATCGCTTTATTGTCACGAGTGGGCTTCAATTAAGTTACTGTGAAAAGCCCCTAGTCGCCACATTCGCCTGTCCGGGGAGGCTGGTACGGGATCTTATGGATCGAACTGATCTCTTCACACATCTTCTCTACTGAGTAGTACTACACCCTGTATGCTTCACCTGATGCCTGTGCCTATGTATTTACATTGTGTATTCATGTATGTCCTATGTTTTTTTCATATGTGGAACAATATGTCTGGATTGTATGCAGAACAATACTTTTCACTGTATCTCGGTCTACAAATCCAAATCCAAACACCAGGCCGAGCCCGCTAATGATATGCCACCAGGGTTTTCTGTAGGTGCGGAGTGGAACACATTGACACCGCTGTCGAGGCACCGGAGAATTGCTATTTGATGTAAAACCGGCACCTGCCATGATTTCAGCATCAAAACAGTTTCTTCACCAACCACGTTTTCCGACTCTGATGTCAGCCGACGGAGAATCCCGCCCGGTTATTTTTCTGAAAAAATGATAAGGATTTATCCAGGTAATTAATCATATCTCGAATTATCTATGTGTCCTTCTTGCACTCTGTCTCCGGCAATTGCTCAATGTCTGAAACGTTCATTTTGGCAGTCTGAAAACTTTTGCAAGCAATGACATCACCTCAAATGTCAGTTTAGTGACGCCAGTGGCGTGCAGAGGTCTGGTGATGCCCGGGGCAAATCTTGATTGTATGCCCCAAAGACTCAAGTATAAGGCCTAATATACTGAGAAATATTATGAGAAAGGAAAACATTTTGAATATATAAACACAGATGAAACATGAAATAAACGCTTTATTCGATTTTAATATAAATCAATCAAATTTATTAAGTTCTTTTCCCCAAATGATACCTCCTGTCACAAAACACCTGAACTACTTCACTTTTTACATCAGCTGTGAGAAATTCTTTTTCAATGCTTATTAAAGCCAGGTTGGTCAGTCGCTCCTGTGACATAGAAGACCTCAGATATGTTTTTATTAATTTCAGTTTTGAAAATGACCTTTCACAGCTTGCGACTGAAAATGCGATTGTAAGCAGTAATCTGTATGAAACACACAGCGTCGGAAAGACATCCCTCCCATACTGCAGTAAAGACTCCAGAGCATCTTTAGGATCAGGGGGAACTCTATTCCCTCCAGCTCGAAGGAGCATCACAAAATCAATAATTTTGTCATGTAACTGAATTGCAACCACATCATTGTCATAATAATTTGCAAAGTCTGAACATTCCTTTTTTAATTTCTCTCTTTCTTGTTCATCTTCAATCTTCAATCACTACTGAATTTAAGTTCAGAAGAAAAGAAAATCGGTCACTGAGTCTTTGAAGACGGACACTGCGGTCTTCAATTTCAGTTTTTAATCTGTTCACAATCTCTACCATTACTCTATTCATTTCTTCTTGTGCCGTCAGTCCACTATCTCTTGCTGACTCTCCAGGCATTATTCTTCTTCTCCTTGTTCGTGCAATTGGTATTCCCCAATTTTCACAATATTCATTGGCTAAATCTATTGCATTGTGGATAATTTCGTCATTCTTCAAATTCAAGATATGAATAAGTCCTCTCAGATCACAAGAAGCTTCATGGAACCCCATTTTCGGATCCTGCAAACGTTTTGAGACTTTCTCCACTGATGATAAAACTGAGTACCAAAAATTTAATAAAGCTATAAACAGGAACTGTTGAATAGAGTTCAGTAGCGATCCTGCATCAGATTTAGTTTCCCTTGAAAATTCTCCTTCCAGCAGGTGTTGAAGGCTTGCAATAATGTTGTCACACTCTTCGTGGATTACTTGCACAGCATCATGGCTGGAACTCCATCTTGTGTCACACTGTCTTTTCACAGTCCGAGTGACAAATTATTTTAACACTTCCCAACGAGAAGTAGATGAAGAAAAAAAAGTAAAGAGTTTTTCTAGAATGCCAAAAAATGTAACAACAGGTTGCACCTCACTTGCATGGACACAGGCCAAATTGAGGCTGTGGTTCTCGCAGTTCACAAACACAGCTTTTGGGTTAACTTCAAGAATTTTTTGTTGAACACCTCCTCTCACTCCAGCCATAACTGCTACGTTATCATATGCTTGACCACGACAGTCATTCATGGAAATTTTGTCTTCTTCCAATTTTTCCTGAATTTTATTTACCAGGCTGACTGCATCTTTCTTGTTGACTTGAAAAAATCCCAGAAATGTCTCCTTTATTTCTACTTTTCTGTTTTCATCACTATGAACGTAACGCAGAATTTCAGAAACCTAATCTTCATGGACAATATCTGGAGTTGAATCCAGCATTATGCTAAAATATTTTGCGTCCTTAATTTCGGAAATTATATTTTTCTTGACAGTTTCACCAAGAAGATTGATTATTTCGTTTTGATTTCTGTTGGACAAGTAGGTGACACTTTTTGGTTTCTCTTTCCCTCTCTGCAAGTGTTTTGCTAAGATGTCATCATATTTGGCCAAAAGTCTGATTGTTGCTAGAACGTTTCCTGTATTTTCACTGACTGTCTCCCCTGGCTCTGATAACCCAGATATTCCTTCGCCTCGATGTCCACGATAGGCCAGATTCTGTTTTGCCAGAAAGGATATAACCTCGACAATCCGTTCAGTTATAGCTTTCCATCTTTTCTTTTCAGCAGACATTTGCTGTTGAAGTTCAGCATCTATCGTAGTTGAATGATGGAGTCAAACTACGAGGTTCAGGTATTCCCTCATGTGAGCTCTATGAGAAGGGCTTTTCTCATGGTCAGGTATTGTTGGATTTAATTTTCTCCAAGTGGAGAAACCGTCTTCCTTTCCAAAGTTTGACACAGATGACAAATGCTCCTTTGAAAACAAAAAGCAAACAAAACAGTAGCATGCTTTCCGATAGGGAGAGTATAACAACCATTTTCTCTCCACAATTTCTCCGTTTGTGGAAACTTTATCAAACTACTGTTTGGAAAATGATCTCCCATCCTTCTCAGCAAATGGACCACTTTTATTCTGATATCTTTCAGGGCCATGTTGTAATATTGTCATCTTCAAATGATCTGGAATCGGTTTCTTCAAACAGCCAAAATCGCTTCTTTGCAAAAATATGCTAAAATCTTCTTTATTTTCTTCACATGGATCATCATCCTGACAACGAGACTGAGGAGAGAGAGTATTATGTTCTGACCGAGCTGAATCCGTATCAGAAAAATCCTTCTCTGCACCCACATCATCTTTTACTTCTCCAGGTTCTCCTACTTCTTCTTTACTTCTTTTTATCCATGCATCTAATGCCCCTCTTTGATGGGACTCTTCTTCGACTCTGGCCCTCTTTTTTTTCCTGTTCTGTGCTCCACTCGGTTGTACACGAAATACTTGTAACATTTCATTTTCTATCTCAAAAACCGTAAGACGTATGAGAAAATGGGAAGAAAATGGTAAACAATCGGTCAGTTGCAGACGGATAAACCATATTTCATTTCTTTGTTCCTTCGTATCAAATTATTTCACACTGATTCTCCACTGATAATTTTGTGCAATTTATATCATAGACTTGCAAATTAGTGGTATCTGTATTTGAATATTAGCATGTTAAGGAATAAATGTCTCCTATTCCGAGATTAAATGCCATAGCAGTCCTCTGATCATCCAGGCTTCACTCTTACTACATCCCACGTAAATATTTCATTAAATATCACCAAAAAACCTATAAAAAACGTAGTTGTACCTGTTCTCGAGCTATTCACTGACCTGAGTAGGTAAAAGAACTAATCTAGATGCACAAAAAGCTGAAGAAAAGACGAGTTATGACTCGAGGAAACGCAGGAACGAACAGCCACGTCTGCTTGTTGCTTTTGATGGTTGCACCACGTACATCATGCGCATGCGTGTGGGGGGATGGGGAGAAGCACCATTTTCTCTAGGCAGAAAGGGTACACCATGTTAAAGGAATAAAGGGCTAACAACTGCCTCTGCAGTGTGGTGAGCCTCCAAAAATTGATTTATCACCGCTGAAATTTTAAAATTATTATCTTATTTCCTTCTCTGGGGCAGCACGGTGGCCTAGTGGTTAGCACAACTGCCTCACGGAATTGAGGTCCCAGGTTCGATCCCGGCTCTGGGTCACTGTCCGTGTGGAGTTTGCACATTCTCCCCGTGTCGGCGTGGGTTTTGCCCCCACAACTCAAAAATTGTGCAGAGTAGGTGGATTGGCCACGCTAAATTGCCCCTTAATTGAAAAACATAATTGGGTAATCTAAATTTTAAAAAAAAATTTTTTTTTTTAAATTAAAAAATTATTTCTTTCTCTGATTGGATGCCCCCATCCAATGGATGCCCGGGGCCAATGCACCGTCGCCCCCCCCCCCCCCTCCCCCCTCTGCACGCCACTGAGTGACGCCAAACACCCAATTATCCTTGTTATGTTTAAGTTTGATTCTCATAGAAATTTCAGTTTCCAAAATCTGTCATCAAGTTTCTCTTTAGACTAACACCACACTATTTGGTCATCTATCAATGCTCACATTGTTTATGTATCACATGCATGATTTTTTCACATACGTCTGGAACTCAGGCAATTACCAGATGGGAACCTTAAGCAGCTGTAGTTCTTTTAAGAGAAATTACATCTGCGTACTGCAGTATTTGTTTCATGAAACTTCAGTTGCCAGAAAATAGGGTGTATGTGGGACTTGGTAAAAGATATTGCCCTGCCAAACTTTGCCACAATTTCCACACAAACTTGAAACTTGGCATATTCCTTCTGGAAGATCGTGTTTAAGTATCGAAGGTCCAAATAAATTTTTAAGCTTCAAGTTAGGATTGTTCAGGATGGCTTTCATTATAACACGAAAGAAAGTATGCCGCCCAAAATGCTCATCCTATTTGTAGTGGACAGGCACTTGCTGGATTGGAAACTGGATGTGTCCTGGTTCGTCTGGGTCTCTGTCCTATTTTCCATGTCCCGGCATTTCTGCAGTGGTCGCTGAAAGAGGCAAGACTAGCAAGTTCATGCATTCTGCTGAAATTTCCATCAGGTCTCTTTCCATTGTTCCCAAAATTATCATCCTGGATATCATCCTGGTAAAGGTGGGGTCAAAGATCTTTAACAGGGTCTTCCTTGGGGTAACCAATTACAGGAAGTTTGATTGAAGTAAAGAAAGTGGCCTTTTGGGAAAATTAGCTACTTTGAGGATGTTCATTCGCTCCACCAGCTCTCCAACACAACAGCACGAAAGCTGCTGAAAGTTTCCATTCTCCATCTATCAGCTACCTGAATTGCATTGCGAATCATGCTCTTTCGGGTGTACAAATAAGACTGAACAGCTAACCAACGAATTAACAACGTCTTAAAGAGGCACTGTGACAAACAAGAAATCTTTAAAGGAAACTTTAAAGGGGAAAAATCTGTACAGACTGCACAGTTGATGGTTGGGAAGTACGTTTCTCGAGTAGCTGTGGAAGAGAGGCAGTCAGGTAGAACAAACCTCTCAGTGGCCTGATGCCTGGCCCTATTATGGGCATAATGGCCAGGCCCAGGAGCAGGCTCAGCCTCTCCCTCTCTGCACCAGGCCCCAAAGCTCAAAAGCTGACGTGCAAACAAAACCTAAGGACATCCCCCTCAAAAAGTTGAACAGGACCCGCAACTTGCATCACAAATTATTTAGAAACCAGAATATTCACTTCAAACCCAGGAATTTGGACAGGATTGTGGCTATTCTAATCAGCAGGAATCGGTCCCAGCCGTCCATTTTTATAGTAGTGGAGTTTTGGGGATTTTGCTCTTTCCTTTTCACTATTCCGGTTCCTGCTATAAACAATTCATACTAATGTTTAATTTTTAAATAATTTTCTCTTCTCACTGCCATACTGATCGGAGATTGCAAATTCTATATTCATCTGCTTTTAATTTATTGTGTCCTTTTACCAGTCTCTGACATAATTTCTGACAACGTCATGTTGTTATTTTGAACTGCTTTAAGTTTCTTGGTAGTCCAACAATAAACGAAAAGCAGTTCCAAAGAAGATACCAAGAATGCCAGGGTGGCACAGTGGTTAGCACTGCAGCCTCACAGTGTCAGGGACCTGCCTTTGATTCCTGCCTTGGATCACTGTCTATGTGGAGTTTGAACATTCCCCCCGTGTCTGTGTGAGTTTCCCTCCGGGTGCTCCAGTTTCCTCCCACAGTCCAAAGATGTGCAGGTTAGGTAGATTTGCCATGATAAATTGCTGCCTAGTGTCCAAGGGTGTACAAGTTGGGTGGGCTTATGGGGTTATGTGAATAGGGTGGGGCAATGGGTCTAGGTAGTGTGCTCTTTCAGAAGGTTGATGCAGACTCAATGGACCAAATGACCTCCTTCTGCACAGTAGGAATTCAATGGATAGTATTTGAGACGTTAACCCTGTTTCTCCCTCCACAGATGCCAGATGTACTGAGTTTACCCAGCAGTTTGATTTTTATTTTATGTAAAATGAAAAGCAATAACCTTATTAGTTTTGAAATACTGCGGGCTGGATTCTCTGCCCTGTGATGCTGGCATCTTGGATTGCGATCGGGTGGAGAATCGAGCATTCAGCCAAAATCGATGTTGGCACCGGGGGTCAAACGAACTGCTATGCTCCGGCCCTCCACTGACAGCGGGATCGGGTTTTGTGCCCGTACACAAGTGGGAGGATACTAAAGGATGTCCACTTAGCCAGCCTGGCACCTGATTCTCCAGTCCTCTAGGCTGGTAATCATGTGTAAGAAGTCTTACAACACCAGGTTAAAGTCCAACAGGTTTGTTTCAAACACGAGCTTTCGGAGCACGGCTCCTTCTTCACCTGAAGAAGGAGCCGTGCTCCGAAAGCTCGTGTTTGAAACAAACCTGTTGGACTTTAACCTGGTGTTGTAAGACTTCTTACTGTGCTCACCCCAGTCCAACGCCGGCATCTCCACATCATGGTAATCATGTGGGCAGGGTTACTACAGGCATCTCCAAACGTGAACCTGACACGGAGGCCCTCACAGTGGGCCAAGGGGGGTCGCTCCCTCGGGAGCTATTTCCTACATAGGGAGACCCTTCACAGGGACACCCTAACCAAAGGGAATCCCCAAGGTCCCTAACTAAATGGACCACCAACAGGATTCCCCGAACTAAGTAGACTCTCCCACAGGGACTACAAAACTAAAGGGACCCCCACAGATCCCCCCTCCCCCCCCCCCCCCCCCCCCCCCCTGCAGATAAGAGACCCCTATCTGGAAGACAGGGGCAGTGAAAAAAATTACAGTTGTAACACTTACCTGGAAGCACCACATGCCCATTCCTGGAAAGGGATCAGCTGTGACCTGTGATTAAACGCCTCTGATCCTTTAGCTGTAGGCCATTCATTCATTTCTGATTGTGATTGACAGCTTCCACAAAGCAGCTGTGAGCCTTGCTTCAATCACCTTCTTCATGGATAAGTAACTCTAAGTGCTGTAACCATAATGTTTACAAACATCAACCACATCAAAGAGAGTTAAGAGTTGTCAATTTCCAGCTCAGCACTTCATAATCACTCAAGCATGAAGGGGGTGATTGGAATGCAATACCTGAACTTTCTGAAGCCTGAACTTCATCTTGTTGCCTTCACGTGGAGGATGCCTCAGAACAGTCATATAAACATACATTTTCGGATGCTGATAGTGAAGGCAATATTTCTGGACCCCACAAACTGATATATGCAAGATATCTGATTGTGCACAGGTCCAGGATTCAGAGTTGCTGGGAAGGTCTCCGTGATTGCATGACCCTGTTTTAATCTTTTGTATATGTATGGGTGATTATGAAGTAGAAACGTGCAGTATCCACCGATGACTATCTTGTACGGTAGCATAGTGGTTAGTACTATGGCTTCACAGCGCCCGAGTCCCAGGTTCGATTCACATCTTGGGCCACTGTCTGCACATTCTCCCCGAGTCTGCTTGGGTTTCCTCCGGGCGCTCCAGTTTCCTCCCATAAGTCCTGAAATTTGTGCTATTAGGTAATTTGAACATTCTGAATTTTCCCTCCATGTCCCCGAACAGGCGGCGGAATATGGCGACTCGGGGCTTTTCACAGTCACTTCATTACAGTATTAATGTAAGCCTACTTGTAACAATAATAAAGATTACTATTACCATTAATGTGGATATGTTTGAGATACACCATTCGTAAATGAAATCTGATGATGTATGAAAAGCACAGCTTTCTGATGTGTGCAAAATTTGGAAAACACAATTCATCAATATGATATTCTGTTTTAGGATCACAGCCAATGTTATTGCTGAGCAAGTCAGATCCCAGAGGGAAGCCTGGTTTACTGGTCATAAACTGGGCACGATTTACTGGCCTCATCGCACCCGATTTGGTGATGTGACGAGACCGGTGAATCTCGTGAGAGGTATCTCTCAAGATTTGTAACGCTTGAGATATCTTCTGAGATTCATCCAAACCTCGCAAGATGTTGCGATCTAGATATCACCCTCGCTGGGCGAGATCCGGATATACATATTTAAATGAGCCATTCAGCTCAGGCCTGGGTCAGGTGCACAAACGTGGACGAAGCAAAATGGCACCTAGGCTGTCTCCCAGGCCATTGGAGAACCCTGGTTGGTCAGCGACAGGGCAGGGAGGGATCCTGGCTCTCCCTCTAGCATCTGGGCACCTTGGCACTGCCAGTCTGGCTCCTTGGCGCCATCACCCTGGCTGGGCAGCACGGTAGCATAGTGGTTAGCACAGTTGCTTCACAGCTCCAGGGTCCCAGGTTCGATTCCCGGCTTGGGTCACTGTCTGTGTGGAGTCTGCACGTTCTCCCTGTGTCTGCATGGGTTTCCTCCGGGTGCTCCGTTTTCCTCCCACAGTCCAAAGATGTGCGGGTTAGATGGATTGGCCATGCTAAATTGTCCTTTGTGTCCAAAAAGTTTAAGTCAGGGTTACTGGGTTACGGGGATAGGGTAGACATGTGGGCTTGAGTGGGATGCTCTTTGTAAGGGCCGGTGCAGACTCGATGGGCTGTATGGCCGCCTTCTGCACTGTAAATTCTATGATTTTATGATTCTTTGACTACCAAGGTCCCTGGGTGGCATTCCCAGGCTGGCAGGGGCACTGCCATGGTGCCCAGGTGACAGTGTCAGGATGCCAAGGTGGCATGGTGCCATGCTGGCACTGCCAAGGGTCTGGATCTGATGGGGGCCATGCCCATGAAAGGGGGTGTGATGGATGGTATGAAGGGTTGGGGGGATGAAGTGTGGATATGAAGCGACCTCATAAAGGTTGGGGGGGGTTAAAGGTGGGGGTCCTGAAAGAGAGGGCCCAAAAGGGGCGGCAAGGACGCCTGAAAAGGGGGGCCTTCAGCAACCTCATATTATGATGTCCTCACTTGGGGAAATGTGAGGTAATGCCCATGGTGCAGAGGGTGACATGGGGAGGGAGACCCTCATGCTTACTTAGAGATTGGGGTTTTCAAAATGGCAGCCTGATCTCTGAGGAGCAGTCTCACCAGCGAGTTCAGCTCCCCAGTGTTGAAAACGTTTAGAAGTGTGGGCTTGACTGGGGAGAAACATCCCAAGGCCCAAAAATGGTCTAAGTGTGGTTTAATAGCAGTGTGGACCTCACCCAAATAGCCGGCGAGAAACACACCATTAAACCCCCCCAAAATGCTACTTAGGGCGCAATTCTCCAGAAAGATTTCTAAGTGTGGTAGTGAGTGGGAAGTGTCACGAATGTCCCAGTGCTTCGCCGCCGAGGCCGGCAACGTTATTCAATGTTAATTGTTCCACTTAACAAGGCCCCACCGGCTTCATACCACAAATGAAGGCTCCCCAGCTGATTCACCAGGACTGAGCTCACCAGGCCCTCCCCACTAACAAGGTCGAGCAGCACTTTAACAGCACTTGCACAGCCAACTCCACTCAGCTCGCAGCCATGGATTTGGAGATGCGGACCGGGGGAGGTTCCTAGATGCGGTGGAGGCCAGGAGGGATGTCCTGTTACCCTGAGAGTGAGCCACAAGGCAGCCAGTGTCACCTGGGACGAAGTGACAGCGGGCGTCAGCTCGGGAAGGGTGACCAGGGAGACCGGCCTCCAGTGCTGCAAGAAGGTCAACGATCTACACCGGACACCAACTCCCTCTCTACCCCCGAGCCCTCTCTGCTGCCATACGGCATCCACCCCACCAACCCACCATGCACCCAACCATCCCTTCACGCCCCCTCTCCCTTCAACCCCCCCCCCTTCCTTCACCAATACCGCCGCCCCCCCTCCCCCCCGCCCCCAACCACTGTGAACCACGTATGCGGCTAACGATACCTCTCTGTGTCTCAATAGGAAAAGCTCTCCCACAATCGCCAGCAGAGGGTCCAGACTGGCAGAGGGGTGGCGGACATAAGAATCCTCACGACCTTCGAGGAACAGGCCCGAGAGGTGACTGGGCTAGCCGAGGACAGGGCAGTCACCAATGCAGAGGTTGGTGCACACCGCAGAGGTGAGGATCCACCAGGCCCCACTGGGAGGACCTGTCACAAGTGAGTTGTTATTGCCATACAGAATGACCCATACCTCCAACTGACCACATATACATTCTCCCGCAGGTCCTCCAGCCGACGGCTCCAGCCCATCCGGGGTGGCCCCCTCCCCTGCCTCCCATGAGACCACCTTGGAGGGGAGCTCCAAGGATGCCACATTAAACGTGTCACAGCTGTCATCCCCACCCTCCACCAGAGCAGATACACATTACTGGGGAATGTGAGTGTTAGGCTTCTGGGGCACAATCTGGTGAGCACCGCAGAATTGCTGATGTGCACAGGTGGAGGCAGGAACCCCAAGGCGAGACAGCAGTCGGAGATCTGCTGGATCCCAGGGCCCAGCTGGGTCCCAATCAGATGCTGAGCTTATGGAACATGCTATCCTGGAGCTGACGGAGACGTTAGGGAGCAGCTGGGAGATGTCAGCGACATTCCACCAGGTCCATAGCCGATTGGAGGGGTCCCAGAGGCTATGGGCGGTGGAGGTGTCACCGGCAATGCGTGACACCGAGGCCAGCACTCCTAGAGTGGCAACCGCAGTGGTGCACAATGTCGGCAGCATTAGTGGAGGTGCCCAAGGCGTGGCGCAGTCGGTGACGCCATGGCTAAGGGCCATGGTAGATTGTCTGAATCACTGGAGGATGTGACCCAGTACCAGGCCCACCTTCATGAGGTACTGTGGGACACTTCCTGCTCTCAGATGGGAATGGCCAAGACGCTGCGGAGCTTGACCCAGTCATAGGTGGGCATTGCTGAGGTACTGCAGGGCTTGGACCAATCACTGAGTAGCATCACCGAGGGCATCAGCACCTTGGTGCAGACATCGGGGAGCCATCAGGGCTGGCAGAGCCAGATGACGCAGGGGCAGCCGAGGCTCGAACCAGCTGCCCCTCCATCCCAAGGTGAATCCCAGGTCCCGATGGGAACTGAGCAGCAAGAGAGGATTATGGGTGCCAACCTGGATCCGGCCCATGGAGTGTGAATGATGGCCACCAGCTCCCCTGGGTTCCACCCCTCTCATGAGGCCACATCTCAAAGGCAGCACACTGATGTACATGTGCCGCCGACAAATACGCCAGGGCCCTCTGACCCCAGAGCCCACCAGGGGCATCGAAGGCCATGAAACGTGGTCAGCAGCTGGCTGCCTCCATCTCCAATGTGCATCCTGGGGACACACCTAGATTGAGCAGTTGAGGATCACTGAGGGCACTGGGGGAGGGGGGAATGGGTAGGGGGTGAGGGGGCGATGAGGGGGTGGTGGGGAGAGTTGGGCAGCACCATCAGGAGAATGGGGAATTGTTGGACATCTGTGAAACCCTTCACCACAACAATTATGATGCCTCTGTTTCTTTCTTCCACAATGCAGACGACCTCCGAAACCATGGCCCCTCTCTCAAGGCATTGCCCCCTCCCGGGCACACCGCGTGCAGGTGATGGGTGTGAGCGAGCACTCAGCAGACAGGCAGGGGTCAGACTGTAGCAGAGATTGAGGTGCTCAGCTCTCTGCGGGTTAACAACAGCCCCCTTCCCTCAACAGTGACCTGCCGACACATCCCAGCAGCCTGGTGTGATGTAACACAGGCTCTGGGAGGGTGGGAAATGGGGCTGAGGGGGGTGAGCCATCTCCCTCCCTTACAGGTCCCACCTTTATTAACCCCCTACTCTGAGCTAAACTAACCCTCCTCCCCCTCCCCCCCCCCCACCCCCCGTCACTTCTGCTGACGATTAATTTTTCCACAAAGAAGTGGACGAACGGTTGCCACCTCCGGGCGAACCCTAACAGTGACCCTCTCAAGGTGAACTTGATTTTCTCCAAACAGAGAAAGCTCACCATGTCCGATAGCCAGGTCTCCGACTTCGGGGGCTTTGAGTCCCTCCAAGCTAATAGTATCCATCTCCGGGCTACTAGGGAAGCAAAGGCTAGAACGTCTGCCTCTTTCTCCTCCTGGATTCCCAAATCTTCCGACACCCTGAAAATCGCCACCTCTGGATTTGGTGCCACCTTTGTTTTTAACACCGTGGACATGACATCTGCAAACCCCTGCCAAAATCCCCTCAGCTTTGGACATGCCCAGAACATGTGGACATGGTTTGCTGGTCCTCCCGCACATTTTGCACACCTGTCTTCCACCCCAAAGAATCTGCTCATCCGCGCCACTGTCATGTGTGCCCGGTGAACAACCTTAACGTTTATCAGGCTGAGCCTGGCACCTGTTATGGACGTGTTAACTCTGCTCAATGCTTCCGCCTATAGACCATCCTCTAGCTCTTGTCCCAGCTCCTCTTCCCACTTGCGCTTCAGCTTCTCGGTCTACGTCTCTTCTGACCCCATAAGTTCCTTGTAAATGTCCAAGACGCTCCCTTCTCCTACCAACCCTCTGGAAACTACCCTGTTCTTAATCTCCCTTAGCGGTAGGAGCGGGAAGGTTGACACCTGTTTACGTAGGAAGTCCTGTGCCTGCAGATACCTGACTTTTTTCCCCTCGCCAACCCAAACTTCTCCTCCAGCGCCCTCATACTCAGAAAGCTCCCCTCGATAAACATACCCCCATCCTCTCAATACCTGCTCTCCACCATATCCGGAACCCCCATCCATACTTCCCGGGGCAAACCGGTGATTATTACAGATTGGGGACCAGACCGATGCTCCCTCTGCTCCCACATGTCTCCTCCATTGCCCCCAGACTCTCAGGGCCGCCGCCATCACGGGGTTGGTGGAGTACCGTGCCGGTGGGAACGGCAGAGGCGCAGTTACCAACGCCCCCAGACTAGTCCCTTGCGTGAAGCCGCCTCCATACGCTCCCATGCCAACCCCTCCCCCCACCACCCACTGCTTGATCATGGCTATATTTGCTGCCCAGTAATAGTTACTAAAATTTGGCAGCGCCAGCCTGCTCTCTCCCCGATTCCGCTCAAGCATTACCTTCCTTATCCGCGGGGTCTTGCCCGCCCAAACAAAGCCATAGGTCACTTTGTTGACCCCTTTGAAAAAGGACCGCGGAATAAAGATGGGGAGACATTGAAACACAAACAGGAATCTCGAGAGGACCGTCATCATCACCGTCTGCACCCTCCCAGCTAATGACAACGGGAGCACATCCCATCTCTGAAAATCGTCCTTCATTTGGTCTACTAGCCGGGCTAGATTTAATTTATGCAGCCGGTCCCATTCCCGCGCCACTTGAATGCCTAGGTACCAAAAGCTTCCCCCTACTAATCTAAACGGCAGCTCCCCAATCGCCTCTCCTGTCCCCTCGCCTGGACCGCAAACATCTCACTTTTCCCCATATTTAGCTTGTACCCCGAAAATTTCCCCAGAATCCTCATGATTTCTTCCATCCCCTCTATTGGGTCCAATACATACAGAAACAGGTCGCCTGCATAGAGCGAGACTCTGTGCTACACCCACCCCGCGGAACAGCCACTTCCAGCCCCTTGAGGCTCTCAGAGCAATTGCCAACGGCTCTATAGCTAGCGCGAACAACAGTGGGGTGAGGGGGCATCCCTGTCTCGTCCCCTGGTGTAGTCTAAAATAGTCCAATGTTGTCCTATTCATCCGTACACTTGCCACAGGAGCCTGATACAGAAACCTGACTCAGTCAATAAAGCCCGGTCCAAATCCGAACCGTCCCAGTACCTCCCACAGATAATCCCATTCTACCCGATCAAAAGCCTTTACTGCATCCATTGCGATCACTACCTCCACCTCCCTACCTTCCGGGGGCATCATGATCACATTTAACAACCTTCTTACATTGACCACCAACTGCTTTCCCTTAACAAACCTCATCTGGTCCTCCCCAATAACGTCCGGAACACAGTATTCAATCCTGGAGGACAAAATTTTGGCCAGCAGTTTAGCGTCCACATTCAACACAGCTCCGGGTTGTTGTCCCACTTCAGAATCAGCGAAATCGTGGCCTGTGACATCGTCAGGGGCAGCACCCCTCTTTCCCTTGCCTCATTGAACACCCTCATCTACACCGGCCCCAATATCCCAGATAACTTTTTATAAAACTCCACTGGATTTCCGTCCGGCCCCGGGGCTTTACCCGCCTGCATGGCCTTCAGACCCTCCACTATCTCTTCCAACCCGACAGGGACCCCCAGCCCTTCTACCAGCTCCCCATCCACCTTTGGGAAATTCAACCCCCCCAAGAAGTGCCTCATCCCCTCCAGCCCGTAGGGGGTTCCAACATATACAGCCTACTGTAGAAATCCCTAAATGCCTTATTCACCCCCTGCTGAATCTCCAACCAGGTTCCCATCTCCGTCATTTACTTTCCCTATCTCCCTGACTGCCTCCTTCTTTCTAAGCTGCTCTGCAAGCAATCCCCCCCCCCCTCGCATTTCTCAGCTGCTCTACCGCCCTCCCTGTGGTTAACAAGCCGAACTCCACCTGTAGCCTCCGCCGTTCCCTTAAAAGCCCTGCCTCTGGAATCTCCACATACCTCCTATCAATCTATAGTATCTCCTTTACCAGTCAGTCCGTCTCTGCCCTGTCTACCTTCTCCCTAAGGGCCCGTATTGAGATCAGCGCCCCTCTGACCACCGCCTTCAGTGCTTCCCAGACCATCGCTGCTGAAATTTCCCCCATGTCGTTGACCTGCAGGGAGTTCTGAATACATTTCCTCAGCCGCTCGCACACCCCTTCATCAGCCAAAAGTCCCACATCTAACCCCCAGTGCGGGCGCTGGTCACTGACTTTACTAACCTGCAGGTCAACCCAGTGCCAGGCATGGTCTGAGATTGTGATCGCCGAGTACCCCATGTCCACCACCCCTGCCAGTAAGGCCCTGCTCAAAATGAAAAAATTAATCCGCGAGTACACTTTATGCACGTGTGAGTAGAAGGAGAACTGCTTCACCCTTGGCTGCCCATATCTCCATGGATCCACCCCCCCCCCCCCCCCCCCCCCATCTGCTCCATGAACCCTTTTAGTCCCTTTGCCATTGCTGGTACTCTGCCCATTTTCAAGCTTGACCGGTCTAAGCCCGAGTCCACAACTGTATTGAAGTCCCCTCCCATGACCAACCTGTGCGAGTCCAGGTCCATCTTCCCCAGCATCCTCTTTATAAACCCACACCATCCCAATTTGGCGTATACACATTTACTAGTCCCATCTGCACCCCCTCCAGTTTCCCACTGACCATATGTACCGGCCTCCCACATCCAAAACTATTCGACCCGCCTCAAACACCACCTGCTTATTGATCAGGATCGCGACCCCTCTAGTCTTTGAATCCAGTCCCAAGTGAAAGACCTGACTGACCCAGGAGTGTCTCCTGCAACATTACCACATCCGCCTTCAATCCCCTAAGATGCGCAAACACACGTGCCCTCTTGACCGGCCCATTTAACCTCGAACATTCCAGGTGATCAGCCTAGTTGGGGGGGCTCACTGCCCTCCCCCCCTTCGCTGATCAGCCATCCCCTAATTTGGGCCCGCCTCCAGGCCATGCTCCGTGCCTCCACCTGCCCGCCCCAGGGAGCCTCCGTTCCCAACCTCCTCTCTGTTCCTTGGCCCAAGTCCCTCCCTCGTCAGCAGAACATTTTCCCCCCTACCCCCCAGTAACAACAATCTGTAACCCAACCCCTTTGATAAACCAAACATATGCACACCCCCTCCCCTGCGCTTCCGTGAACTAGCCCGCCCAGCTAGCTTGGTGGCCCCCATCCCTGGCACCGGATAGTCTCCCACCTATTGTTCCCTCTCCAGCCTCCCCCCCACCCACCGCTCATACAAACATACTGCAACATCAAACAATCCCCACACAATTGCCCGACAGAAAAACACCAAAATCTAAACAAGCACACCTCCAACCCCTAACAGTGCAAATGAAAACATTAACTCACTTAGCTCTGTCACTGGTCCCAAATCAATACAGAAAGCATTACACAAAACAAAAAATGAGAAACTTTGTTTTTAAAGAACAGAGGAACAAAAAAAAACATGAACATTGCAAGAAAGTTCAAAAGTCCACCACCAGTCCTTTCCTTTTCACGAAGTCCAGCGCCTCCTAAGGCGACTCGAAATAAAAGTGCTGTTCCTCGTACGTGACCCAGAGACGGGCCGGATACAACAGTCCGAACTTCACCTTTTTCTGAAAAAGGATTGGCCTAATCTGGTTGACCTCCGCACTCAGGTCTTGGTAGACCCACAGGATACTATTGTCCCACATACAGCTCCATGTCTGCTTGGCCCACTGTAGAACATAGAACATAGAACATACAGTGCAGAAGGAGGCCATCCGGCCCATCGAGTTTGCACCGACCCACTTAAGCCCTCACTTCCACCCTATCCCCGTAACCCAATAACCTCTCCTACCCTTTTTTGGACACTTAAGGACAATTTAGCATGGCCAATCCACCTAACCTGCACGTCTTTGGACTGTGAATGCACAAGTAACTGTGGAATCTCACCACCATTGGCCTCGGGGGTCTCTAGTTCACGGCTTCCACGCGAGTGCTCTGTGAGCTCTGTCCACCTCCAAGGGTCGGGAGAATGCCCCATCCCCCAGCAGCTTCTCAAACATGTCTGCGATGGATGCCCCTCCAGGAGCCCAACGATTCTCAAGTTCTGCCGGCGGGACCTATTCCCTAAGTCCTCCATCTTCTCCAGGAGCTTCTTCTGCTGGTCTCTCAGCATCCCGACCTCCATCTCCACCGCAGTTTGATGTTCCTCCTGGTCAGCCAGCGCCTTCTCCACCTTCTGGATCGCCCGATCTTGGGCGTCCAATCTAAGCTCCAGCCGCTCAATCGACTCTTTTATCAGGTCCAAGCAGGCCCGTTTCTGCTTAGCAAAGTCTTCCTGAATAACTTGCATCAGCTGCTCCGTTGACCACTGGGTCAACAAACCAGAGGTCCAGTCCTCTGCCATGCTGTCTCCTGCTGCAGTTTCAGCCCAAGCCTTCTCTGTCTTTCTGTTTCTGTCTTTGTGAGCACTTCTAGTCCTTTTCTCCATGCACCGATGTGGGAATTCAGTACACAATTGCCTCTGTCTTCAGTTTTACAGTTCAAGTCCAGTAGAAAATCAGGGGAAAAGGTCCAAAAGTCCGACCCGAGCGGGAGCTATCAAATGTGCGACTTACTCCTTCATAGCCGCCACCGGAAGTCCTTACTGGCATCATTAACCAGGACCTCAGCGAGTACTCTTTATCCCCAAAAGCCAGTTGGCCATCCTGGGATGGCCGTCAAAGAGGCCGGGGATGACCGACTGCCCCAGGCTGTAGCTGTCGTGGGCACTCTCTGGGAAGCATGCATACATGTGCATGATCTTCATGTGATGGTCACACATGAGCTGTATGTTCAGGAAGTGAGACCCCCTTCCTGTTTATGTCGGGCACTCCCAGATGGCCTGGTGAGTGCAAGGTGACATGCGTGCAGTGTATCAGCCCCTGGGCCTGGGGCATTCCGGCGATGGCAGAGTATCCTGCTGCCCGGGCATCTTGTTTTGCTTGGTCCATGTCAAAGTTTACATAGTTCTCCGCCCGGGCAAACAGGGCATCCGTGACCTGTCGGATGCACATGTGGGTTGTAGCTTGCGAGATGCCACACAGATCCCCGCTTGAGCCTTGGAATGATCCTGAGGCTGCTGTGGCAGAGAGAGCCGGTGTCCTCCTCCTCCTCCATGTGGTGCCAAGTCCATGTGGTCATGGCATAGGTGCCGCACCATCTCCTTGTTGATGCAGAGTCTCCTGCGGCACGCGCTGCCCGCATTTGTTCAAAGGAACAGCAACGCCTGTCCACCCGGGGCCTCCCCTTCTGTGTCTCACCCTGGCCTGATGGGCGGCTGGGTCCTCAGGGAGTGGGCCAGGGTCCGGCTCATGGGCCACTGCCTTGAGCCTCTGCAGACGGTTTAGCCGCTATCTCCGGCGTCTGGCCATCCAGCCTATCAGTAGCACCTCAAGGGCATGTTCTGCTGGGTCCAAAGTACCGTCCATAGCGTTCAATATCTGTAAGGAATTGGGAGAGGGTGTTAGACTGACAAACAGCAGTGGCTCCCACCCAGGATACTCCATTCCCCCATTGATTCCCCCTTCTCCCACACCCGAAACACACTGTCCACGTATTCCCGGCCACACCGGGCACTCCAGACATCGGCACATAACCTTGCAAAGGTTAAGTTTGAACTGAGGGGAAGGATGGAGGGGTTCTACAATTCATGGCATTATTCATTATGCACTTTCAAGAACTGGATAACATCGAACATTAGTTGGGGGGGAGGGGGGGGTGGGAGGGCTAGGGGGGAGGGGGGGCGATGGGGGAGGGGGGGCGATGGGTGTTAATGGGGGCTATGGGGGATTCCTGATTCCTTTTTGTCAGTTGTTTCTGTGAACATGTGGGTGAATGTTTTGCGTATGGTGTGAGGACGGGATCGTTGTTATTGATATGGGATTGACATATTTGTTACTGATTATTGTTTATGATTGGTGGGTGCAAATTTGGGAGAAAACACGAAAAAGGAGGAGAATGAAGAAATATTTTAAAAATATATATATTACTGTAATAACTCGAGGCAACTCAATGTGGCAAGTAATGAACTAAATTATTTAGGGTGACACACTGGCACGGTGGTTACAAGGTTGTGGGGGTGAGACCCACACAGACACAGGGAGAATGTGCAAACTCCACACAGACAGTGACCCAGAGCCGAGATCGAACCTGGTCCTCAGCGCGTAAGGCAGCAGTGCTAACCATTGCATCACTGTGCTTTCTCACCCTTACCTTGTCTGGCCTGCATGGATCTCCAGATCCACAGCAATATGTTGACTCTCAAATGTCCTCTTGGATGGGCAATAAATGTTGATCGAGCCCACATCCCATGAATTAATTTTTCAAAGTTCTACGTACAGGGCATGTGACTTACTCTCTGCTGCCGTTTCTGGCCGGGAGGCTCCACACAGCCTAATCTGCATCTCCATTAAAAAGGCGACAGAGGCCACAGTTCTCCATGTAAAAGCCAGTAGAGGCTGTTTGGCGCTTCTCTCGTAATCATAACCACCTCGGGATGGCGGGAGCGATGGCTCTGCAACCCTCCCAACACCCGCCTGCGACTCACCTGTGAGTTGTGACCCTGAGTTTGAAAACCCTATTCTAAATGGCAGCAGTCGTGGGTTTGGAAGGTGCTGTCTAAGGAACCTTGGTGAGTTACTACAGTGCATCTTGTAGATGGTACACACGGCTGCCACTGCTCATCAGTGGTGGAGGGAGGCAGCACGGTGGCGCAATGCGTTAGCACTGCTACCTCACGGTTCTGAGGTCCCAGGTTCGATCCCGGCTCTGGGTCACTGTCCATGTGGAGTTTGCACATTCTCTCCGTGTTTGCATTGCTTTTGCCCCCACAACCCAAAGATGTGCAGTTTAGGTGGATTGGCCATACTAAATTGCCCCTTAATTGGAAAAAATGAATTGGGTACTCTAAATCAGTGGTGGAAGGGATTGAATGTTTGTGGAAGGGAAGCAATCAAGTGGGCTGTTTTGTCCTGGATGATGTTAAGCTTCTTGAGTGTTGTTGGAGCAGCACTCATCCAGGAAAGTGGAGAGTATTCCATTCCACTCCTGACTTGTGCCTTGCATATGATGCGCTGGCTTTGGGGAGTCAGGAGGTGAGTTACTCGCTGTAAGGTTCCTAGCCTTTGACCTGACCTGGCAGCCACAGTATTAATATGGCTAGTCCAGTTCAGTTTTTGATCAATGGTAACCCCCAGGATGTTGATTATGGGGGATTTAGCGATGGTAATGCCATTGAATGTCAAAGGGCGGTGGTTAGATCCGCTCTTGTAGGAGATAGTCATTGCATGGCACTTGTGTGGCACAAATGTAACTTGCCACTTGTCAGCCCAAGCCTGGATATTGTCCTGGTCTTGCTGCATTTGGACATGGACTCTTCATTATCTGACGAGTAGCGAATGGTGCTGAACATTGTGCAGTCATCCGCAACAACACCACTTACGACCTTATAATGTAAGAGAGGTCATTGATGAAGCAGCTGAAGATGGTTGGGCCTAGGACACTAACCTGAGGAACTCCTGCAGTGATGTCCTGGAGCTGAGATGATTGGCCTCCAACCACCACAACCATCTTCCTTTGTGCCAGGTATGACTCCAACCAGCGGAGCGTTTTCCCCCTGATTCCCATTGACTCCAGTTTAGCTAGGGCTCCTTGATGCCATACTCAGTCGAATCCTGCCTTGATGTCAAGGGCAGTCACTCTCACCTCACCTCTGGCATTCAGCGCTTTTGTTCATGTTTAAACCAAGGCTGTAATGAGGTCAGCAGCTGAGTGACCCTGGCAGAATCAAGCTGAGTGTCCGTGAGCAGGTTATTGCTGAATAAGTGCCGCTTGATAGCACTGTTGATGACTCTGTCCATCACTTTACTGATGGAGAGTAGACTGATAGGGCAGTAATTAGCTGGGTTGGATTTGCCCTGTTTCTTGTGTACAGGTCACACCCGGGCAATTTTCCATATTGCCGGGTAGCTGTCAGTTTTGTAGCTGTACTGGAACAGCTTACCTATAATTCAAACACATTGTAACCTCTCATTACAAGTGCATGAACCTAATGCCTTCAACCTCTTTTTTCGCAATTCTCATAGGCTAGCTGTCTCTATTAACCTCCCCCAGTTTATTAATCATGGACACACACACACACACACACACAGCTTTCTTTACAGAATACCAGCATAATCTCCAAAATATGAACAAAATTCTGTCCATCATCACAGTTGTATGACGGAATAAACAGAATAAACAGTGGAATGTCAAAAAATTATTTGAGATATGTTAACTTTGACATAAATGAAGCCAGGCTGATTTGTGGAACAGTGAAAGTAAATAAAAAAACGTCCAAGGGTTGTGCAATAAGGAACATGGAAACATTTAGGCAATATTCAAGAAAGAGATTGTGGGTGAATTTTCAGCTACCTCCTCACAGAACAATTAATGGCTGAAACTGCTAATCATGCTCACACAGGCCTGGATATATAAAGACAGATTGGAGAGGTTGGGGTTGATTTCCTTGGAGAAAGGACGGCTGAGAGGAGACTTGATAGAGGTTCCTGAAGCCTACGGAGAGGGTAAATAGCGAGAAACTGTTCCCATCCAAGGGATCATGAGGACCTCGGGGGCACAGATTCAAAATAATTGGCAAAAAGAGTAAAAGTGATGTGAGGAAATGCTTTTTCATTCAGATGTGGTTGGTGTCGGGAACAAACTTCCTGAGAGGGTGGTGGAGATATGTTCGGTCAATGTATTCAAAAGTAAATTGGATTGCTCTCTGAAAAGAAAGGATGTGCAAGGTTATAGGGATACAAAATAGGTAGAATTCATTTTCAGAGGGCCAGTACAGGCTCAATGAGCCAAATGGGCTGATAAAGATTCTGTGGTTCTGTGAACACCAACATTGTGTCCAGCTGAGGTGCCTCATCACAGCAATGATCAACATCCAACAAGAAAGGACATCCACAATAACCTTCAAAGATCTTTATCCAACAGCACATCTGATCATACAGACAGGAATTAATATTCACTGATGGGCACTCCCTTTAGATAGATAGAGAAGATAGAGAAATACAGCACAGAACAGGCCCTTCGGCCCACGATGTTGCGCCGAACTTTTGTCCTAGGTTAATCATAGAATTTTGGACAATTTTTCATGGCCAATCCACCCAACCTGCACATCTTTGGACTGTGGGTGGAAACCGGAGTACCCGGAGGAAACCCACGGAGTCACGGGGAGGATGTGCAGACTCCACACAGACAGCGACCCTGTCTTGGAACTTGGGACCCTGGAGCTGTGAAGCAATTGTGCTATCCACAATGCTACCGTGCTGCCCTTAAGAAGTTAACCTACACTCCATTATTCTACCCTAATCCATGTACCTATCCAATAGCTGCTTGAAGGTCCCTAACTTTTCCGACTCAACTACTTCCACAGGCAGTGCATTCCATGCCCCCACTACTCTCTGGGTAAAGAACCTACCTCTGACATCCCCTCTGTATCTTCCACCATTTATCTTAAATTTATGTCCCCTTGTAATGGTGTGTTCCACCCGGGGAAAAAGTCTCTGACTGTCTACTCTATCTATTCCCGTAATCATCTTATAAACTTTTATCAAGTCGCCCCTCATCCTTCTCCGTTCTAATGAGAAAAGGCCTAGCACCCTCAACCTTTCCTCGTATGACCTACTCTCCATTCTAGGCAACATCTTGGTAAATCTCCTTTACACCTTTTCCAAAGCTTCCACATCCTTCCTAAAATGAGGTGACCAGAACTGCACACAGTACTCCAAATGTGGCCTGACCAAGGTTTTGTACAGCTGCATCATCACCTCACGGCTCTTAAATTCAATCCCTCTACTAATGAACGCTAGCACATCATAGGCCTTCTTCACAGCTCTATCCACTTGAGTGGCAACTTTCAAAGATCTATGAACATAGACCCCAAGATCTCTCTGCTCCTCCACATTGCCAAGAACCCTACCATTAACCCTGTATTCCGCATTCATATTTGTCCTTCCAAAATGGACAACCTCACACTTGTCAGGGTTAAACTCCATCTGCCACTTCTCAGCCCAGCTCTGCATTCTATCTATGTCTCTTTGAAGCTGACAACAGCCCTCCTCACTATCCACAACTCCACCAATCTTCGTATCATCTGCAAATTTACTGACCCACCCTTCAACTCCCTCATCCAAGTCATTAATAAAAATCACAAACAGCAGAGGACCCAGAACTGATCCCTGCGGTACGCCACTGATAACTGGGCTCCAGGCTGAATATTTGACATCCACCACCACTCTCTGTCTTCTACCGGTTAGCCAGTTTGTTATCCAACAGGCCAAATTTCCCACTATCCCATACCTCCTTACTTTCTGCATAAGCCTACCATGGGGAACGTTATCAAATGCCTTACTAAAATCCATGTACACTACATCCACTGCTTTACCTTCATCCACATGCTTGGTCACCTCCTCAAAGAAGTCAATAAGACTTGTAAGGCAAGACTTACCCCTCACAAATCCGTGCTGACTATCCCTAATCAAGCAATGCCTTTCCAGATGCTCAGAAATCCTATCCCTCAGTACCCTTTCCATTACTTTGCCTACAACCGAAGTAAGACTAACTGGCCTGTAATTCCCAGGGTTATCCCTATTCCCTTTTTTGAACAGGGGCACGACATTCGCCACTCTCCAATCCTCTGGTACCACCCCTGTTGACAGCGAGGACGAAAAGATCATTGCCAACGGCTCTGCAATTTCATTACTTGCTTCCCATAGAATCCTTGGATATATCCCGTCAGGCCCGGGGGACTTGTCTATCCTCAAGTTTTTCAAAACG
The DNA here is from genome assembly GCF_902713615.1 of Scyliorhinus canicula. Classification (NCBI taxonomy): domain Eukaryota; kingdom Metazoa; phylum Chordata; class Chondrichthyes; order Carcharhiniformes; family Scyliorhinidae; genus Scyliorhinus; species Scyliorhinus canicula. The sequence continues at coordinate 78,354,459 of NC_052150.1, forward strand.
CGCAACACATCTTCCTTCCTGACAAATATCTCCTCAAGCTTATCAGTCTGCTTCACACTGTCCTCTCCAACAATATGGCCCCTCTCGTTTGTAAATACTGAAGAAAAATACTTGTTCAAGACCTCTCCTATCTCTTCAGACTCAATACACAATCTCCCGCTACTGTCCTTAATCGGACCTACCCTCGCTCTAGTCATTCTCATATTTCTCACATATGTGTAAAAGGCCTTGGGGTTTTCCTTGATCCTACCCGCCAAAGATTTTTCGTGCCCTCTCTTAGCTCTCCTAATCCCTTTCTTCAGTTCCCTCCTGGCTATCTTGTATCCCTCCAGTCTGAACCTTGTTTCTTCAGCCTTACATAAGTCTCCTTCTTCCTCTTAACAAGACATTCAACCTCTCTTGTCAACCATGGTTCCCTCACTCGACCATCTCTTCCCTGCCTGACAGGGACATACATATCAAAGACACTGCAGTACCTGTTCCTTGAACAAGTTCCACATTTCACTTGTGTCCTTCCCTGACAGCCTATGTTCCCAACTTCTGCACTTCAATTCTTGTCTGACAGCATTGTATTTACCCTTCCCCCAATTATAAACCTTGCCCTGTTGCACGCACCTATCCCTCTCCATAACTAAAGTGAAAGTCACAGAATTGTGGTCACTACCTCCAAAATGCTCCCCCACTAACAAATCTATCACCTGCCCTGGTTCATTACCAAGTACTAAATCCAATATGGCCTCCCCTCTGGTCGGACAGTCTACATACTGTGTTAGAAAAGCTTCCTGGACACACTGCACAAACACTACCCCATCCAAACTATTTGATCTAAAGAGTTTCCACTCAATGTTTGGGAAGTTGAAGTCACCCATGACTACTACCCTGTGACTTCTGCACCTTTCCAAAATCTGTTTCCCAATCTGTTCCTCCACATCTCTGCTGCTATTGGGGGGCTTATAGAAAACTCCCAACAAGGTGACTGCTCCTTTCCTATTTCTGACTTCAACCCATATTACCTCAGTAGGCAGATCCCCCTCGAACTGCCTTTCATGCAGCTGTTATACTATCTCTAATTAACAATGCCACCCCCCCCCCCCCCCCCCCCCCAGCTCTTTTACCATCCTCCCTAATCTTGTTGAAACATCTATAACCAGGGACCTCCAACAACCATTTCTGCCCCTCTTCTATCCAAGTTTCCTTGATGGCCACCACATCGTAGTCCCAAGTACCGATCCATGCCTTAAGTTCACCCACCTTATTCCTGATGCTTCTTACATTAAAGTATACACACTTCAACCCATCTCCTTGCCTGCAAGTACTCTCCTTTGTCATTGTTACCTTCCCCACTGTATCACTACGTGCTTTGGCGTCCTGACTATCGTCTTCCTTAGTTGCTGGACTACTGATCCGGTTCCCATTCCCCTGCCAAATTAGTTTAAACCCTCCCGAAGAGTACTAGAAAACCTCCCCCCCAGGATATTGGTGCCCCTCTGGTTCAGATGCAACCCGTCCTGCTTGTACAGGTCCCACCTTCCCCAGAATGCGCTCCAGTTATCCAAATACCTGAAGCCCTCCCTCCTACACCATTCCTGCAGCCACGTGTTCAACTGCACTCTCTCCCTATTCCTAGCCTCGCTATCACGTGGCACCGGCAACAAACCAGAGATGATAACTCTGTCTGTCCTGGCCTTTAACTTCCAGCCTAACTCCCTAAACTTGTTTATTACCTCTACACTCTTTTTCCTACCTACATCGTTGGTACCAATGTGCACCACGACTTCTGGCTGCTCACCCTCCCCCTTCAGGATCCTGAAGACACGATCCGAGACATCCCTGGCCCTGGCACCCGGGAGGCAACATACCTTTCGGGAGTCTCGCTCGCGACCACAGAATCTCCTATCTATTCCCCTAACCATTGAATCTCCTATTACTATTGCTTTTCTATGCTCCCCCCTTCCCTTCTGAGCCCCAGAGCCAGACTCAGTGCCAGAGACCTGGCCGCTGGGGCCTTCCCCCGGTAGGTCATCCCCCCCAACAGCATCCAAAACGGTATACTTGTTTTGAAGGGGAACGGCCACGAGGGATCCCTGCACTGTCTGCCTGTTAGTTTTCTTTCCCCTGACTGTAACCCAGCTACTCTTGTCCAGTATCTTTGGTGTGGCTACCTCCCTGTAACTCTTCTCTATAACACCCTCTGCCTCCCGGATGATCTGAAGTTCATCCAGCTCCAGCTCCAGTACCTTAACATGGTCTCTGAGGAGCTGGAGTTGGGTGCACTTCCCGCAGGTATAGTCAGCGGGGACACCAGTGGTTTCCCTCACCACCCACATCCTACAGGAGGAGCATGCAACTGCCCTAGCCTCCATCCCCTCTTACTTTACAGAATTAGCTGCCCCTTAGACCAACTGGACCTCCGCCCTCCGACTCTACTTCCAGTCAGCTGTACTCTAAACTCCTGGCTCCCTTCACGCTCTTTGATAAATATAGGAAATGAAATGTAAGGAGCACCTTACTCCCTCCTCACCTAACTCCCTCAGTCACCAAACTCTCACTGTAGCACTCAAATGCCACAAGCTCAGCACTCCCTCAGTCACCAAACTCTCACTGTAGCACTCAAATGCCACAAGTTCAGCACTCCAGTGCAAACAAAACACCTTTGTGCCTGTCTTGCAGATATCTTTCCCTATCTTTGTGCTCCTCAACAGTGTAACCCCGCGGTTGCTGGAAAGTTGATGACTTTTATTAGGGGAAACTGCAATTGGTCCTGCAGTTTGAGTTCGAGCAACTTCGACTACGCCATCTCAAGATGGCTGACAGCAGCCAGGGCTGGCAGCCAGAGAAGCAAGGGTGCTGGTAGAACAGCAGTGGTGGATGCAGGAATGCTGTCATCCTGAGAAAGGAGAGCTGGCTTATACAGTGCCACTGCCATTCCTACAGTACAACATGTCATCAATCCTGTAACTTGTTAAAGGATATGTTACTGCTCTGCGAGACTGTCTACGCCTTGGAACACTGAGATTTGCAGCCAGAAAGGTAGCAGTCTGAGCCTGCATGGCAGTGAGTTTGGTCAGGGAAGGCAGTGGGGCTGTTGCAGGGGCAGTGTATGGGGGAAAGGTGAGCAGGGTCCGGGCCCATAAGCTGAGGAAGCAAACAGCGGTGAGGGAGATTGGTAGGGTCATGGACGAGAGAAGTAAGGTGCTGACGGATCTGGCCGGGGTGAATGGGGCATTTGTGGCCTTCAATAGGAGGCTGTATGAGTCAGAGCTCCCGGCCGGGGGGGGGGGGGGGGGGGGGGGGGGGGATGCGGTAGTTCCTGGATGGGTTGGAGTCCCTAAGGTGAAGGGGGAGAGGATGCAGGGGCTGCGGACCCCGATTGAGTTGAGGGAAGTGATGGACGGCATGGGTGAGATGCAGGCGGGTTGGACAGATATTCCCAGTAGAGTTTTATAAGAAGTTTAGTGTGGAGCTGGGTCCCTTGTTGGTAAGGATGTACAATGAGACGAGAGATAGGAGAGAGCTTCCCCCCACACTGTCACAGGCATCCATCTCCCTGACCTTAAAGAAAGATAAGGACCCAGAGCAGCGTGGATCGTACTGTCTGATATCGCTGCTGAACATTGATGTGAAGGCGTTGGCAAAGGTGCTTGCATCGTGAATTGGGGACTGTGCTGATGGTGATAGGGGAGGGCCAGACAGGTTTTGGGAAGGGAAGGCAGTTGTCGGCAAATGAGCGGAGGATACTCAATGTAATTATGATACCCTCGGCGGGGCAGGAGGTAGATGTACTGGTGGCAATGAACGCAGAGAAGGTCTTTGATTGGGTGGAGTGACATATTTGTTAGAGGTGCTGGGGCAGTGCAGGTTTGTGCAGGGCTTTGTGGATTGGGTTCAGCTGTTGTACAGGGCGCGGTGGCAAGTGATCGGATGAACCGGATATGTTTGAGATACGTTGAGTTACATCGGGGGTGAAACCTGCTCTCCCCGTTACTTTTCACCTTGGCGATAGAGTCGTTGAAAATGGCGCATAGTGCATCAAGAGATTAGAAAGGGAGTGAGTGAGAGATGCTGAGCATAGAGGTTCACTATATACTGACGATTTGTTATTGTATATCTCGGATCCGGTGGGCAACAGCGGAGGGATTATGGAGATTTTGAGGGAATTTGGCTGGTTTTCAGGTACAAATTGACTATGGGGAAGAGCGAGTTGTTCCCGATCAATGCCAGAGGGTAAGAAAGTAGGTTGGGGGAGGTGCCATTCAGTGTGGTGAGGAATCCAAGTGGCGTTTAGTTGGGCCCAGCTACACAAATTGAACTTGGCACGAATGGCAGAGAGAATTAAGGCAGATTTTAAGAGGTGGGATGTGTTGCTGCTGTCACTGGCTGGGCACGTGGAGACAGTGAAAATGACAGTGCTGCCCAGGTTCTTGTTCGTGTTCCAGGACCTCCCTATCCTTGGTCCTAGGAGGTTTTCAGAAAGGTTAACAGGATAATTTGGTGGTTTGTGTGGGTGGGGAAGACCCTGTGTTTTTTTTATTTGTTCATGGGATCTGGACTTCGCTGGTTGGACCAGCATTTATTGGCTAATTATCCTTGAAGTGAATGGTGTGTTCGGCCATTTCAAAGGGCATTGTCAGCCACGTTGCTGTGGATCGGGAGCCAGACCAGGTAAGGGCGGCAGATTTCCTTCCCGAAAGGATATTAGTGAACCAGATATATTTTTACAACAATCAACAATGGTTTCAGGGTCACCATGGTCACCATTAGACTATTAATGCCAGATTCTTATTGAATTCAAATTTCACCATCTGCCGCAGTGGGATTTGAACCTGGGTCCCCAGAACATTACCCTGGGTTTCTGGATTATTAGTCCAGTGATAATACAATTACGCCACTGCCTCTGAAGAGGTGAGGCAGGTGTTCCTGGACAGAAGAGCATTCTTATTGAGCGGCAAACATTGCTGTGGTGAGGAAATGGGTGGTGTAGGAGAGATCGGTTTGGAGGGGGATGGAGACGTCGTCGTGTAACTCTTGGGCAACACGACAATAGTGGTTAGCACAGTTGCTTCACAGCTCCGGGGTCGCAGGTTCGATTCCCGGCTTGGGTGACTGTCTGTGCGGAGTCTGCACATTCTCCCCGTGTCTGTGTGGGTTTCCTCTGGGTGCTCCGGTTTCCTCCCACAGTCCAAAGACGTGCAGATTAGGCCATGCTAAATTGCCCTTAATGTCCAAAAGGGTTGCGTGGGGTTACTGGGTTACGAGGATAGGGTGGAGCCGTGGGCTTAATTGGGGTGCTCTTTCCAAGGGTCGGTGCAGACGCAAGTGGACTGAGTGGCCTCCTTCTGCACTGTAAATTCTATGATTCTATGATTCTTCCATTCTCACCAGTCAGGTACTCCCGTGAGCCCACTGGTGGTTTCGGCGTTATGGTGTGGAGCCAATGCCGGTAACATTTTGAGCTGGAGGCTATGTTGTTGTGTGTTCTGATATGCGGCAGCCATAGGTTTGTGCCGGCGGGGCTGGGTGCGAGGTTCTGGAGGTGACGGGAGGTGGGGATCGAGTATTTTAGGGACAGGTTTATATGGGGCAAGTTTGCGGATCCGGAGGAGTTGAAGCAATTGTATGAGTTGCCCACGGGAAACAGCTTTAGGTACCTGCAGATGAGAGATTTCATGATGAGAGAGGTGCCGTCCTTCCCGGGGCTGCTGTCTCCGGTGCCGGAGGGCGGTATAGGGGAGGGGAAGGGGTTTGATATTTACAGGGAGGGTTTGATATTTGATGGAGAAGGAGGGTGCTCCAGTGGGGGAGATTAAGCGGAAATGGGAGGAGAAGCTGGTAGGGGAGGTGCGGGCCAGGACTTGGTTTGAGGCTTTGCGGAGAGTGAGCTCATCCTTGTCAAGCCTCATCCAGTTTAAAGTGGTCATGGGGCCCACATGACAGTAGCGAGGATGGGCAGGTTGTTTGTGGGAGTGGAAGACATGTGTGGGTAGTGTGTGGAGCGGCGAATTATGTCCATATGTTTTGAGTGTGTCCAATACTGAGGGGGTTTCATAGATTATCATAGAATTTACAGTGCAGAAGGAGGCCATTCGGCCCATCGAGTCTGCACCGGCTCCTGGAAAGAGCACCCTACCCAAGGTCAACACCTCTACCCTATCCCCATAACCCAGTAACCCCACCCAGCACTAAGGGCAATTTTGGACATTAAGGGCAATTTATCATGGCCAATCCACCTAACCCGCACATCTTTGATCTGTGGGAGGAAACCGGAGCACCCAGAGGAAACCCACGTACACACGGGGAGGATGTGCAGACTCGACACAGACAGTGACCCAAGCCGGAATCGAACCTGGGACCCTGGAGCTGTGAAGCAATTGTGCTAACCACAATGCTACCGTGCTGCCCACGTTCTGGCAGGGGTTTTCGTATATATGTCCGAGGTTCTCGGTGTGAGGGTGGGCCTGAGTCCGGAGGTGGGTATATTCAGTGTGTTGGAAGATCCGGGAGTGTAGGTGGGAGAGAGGCCGATGTATTGATCTTTGTCTCCCTGACAGCCCGGAGACGGAATTTGTTGTGTTATTGGGACTCGGAGTCGCTGAAGGCGGGCGACTGGCAGAATTCCTGCAGTTGGAGAAGGTCAAGTTTGCTTTGTGGGGTCAGTTGAGGGATTCACCCGGAGGTGGAAACTGTTAATTGATTTCTTTGAGTGGAATTGAGGGTCAGCGGGGGGGGGGGGGGGGGGGGGGGGGGGGGGGGGGCACCGTTGTGGCGACTGGGGCGGGGTAAGTTTTAAAAAGAACTTGATCTCCTGTGGTGAGTTTAGTTTATGTAAAGATGTAAGTAAAATCGTCGAATGATACCACACAGAAGGAGGACACTTGGCCCATCACACTTGTTCGAGGGTTTTGGCCGATCTATCCATAGGACCATAAGACCATAAGACATAGGAGCAAAATTAGGCCACTCGACCCATCGAGTCTGCTCCGCCATTCAATCATGGCTGATATATTTCCCATCCCCATTCTCCTGCCTTTTCCCCATTACCCCTGATCCCCTTATTAATTAAGAACCTATCTATCTCTGTCTAAAAGACACTCAGCAATTTGGCCTCCACAGCCTTCTGCGACAAAGAGTTCCACAGATTCATCACCCTCTGACTGAAGAAATTCCTCCTCATCTCAGTTTTAAAGGATCGTCCCTTTAGTCTGAGATTGTGTCCTCTGCTTCTAGTATTTCCTACTAGTAGAAACATCTTCTCCACTCTATCCAGGCCTCTCAGTGTCCTGTAAGTTCCAATAAGGTTCCCCCAAATCCTTCTAAACCCCAATGAGTACAGACCCAGAGTCCTCAACCGTTCCTCATATGACAAGCTCTTTATTCCAGGGATCGTTCTTGTGAACCTCCTCGGGACCCTTTCCAAGGCCAGCACGTCCTTCCTCAGATACGGGGCTCAAACTGCTTACAATACTCCAAATGAGGTCTGACTAGAGCCTTACACAGCCTCAGAAGTACATCCCTGGTCTTGTATTCTAACCCTCTTGACATGAATGCTACCATTGCATCCGAACTGCCAACTGAATCTGCATGTTAACCTTAAGTGAATCATGAACTAGAACTCAATAGGACCCACTACCCTGCTCTTCCCCATAGTGCTGTTAATTTTTAACTCAAATATTTATCCAATTCTCTTTTGAATGCTACTACTGATCTGCTTCCACTATCCTTCAGGTTGTGCATTCCAGATCACTCTAATCCACTGTGCAAAAGAATGTTTCCTACGTCACTTCTGGTCAAATCTGTGTCCTTTCAATGCTGACAATTATGTCACTGAAAGCAATATCTCTTTGTTTGCTCTATCAAAGCCATTCATGATGGTTTTGAGCTCCATTGTCTAATCTCTTCCTAACCTTTTCTCCTCCAGAGTGAATCCCAGTTTCTCCACAAAAGCGAAGTCTCTCATCCTCGTTAACATTTTCCTGCACCCTTCCCAGGTCTGTTCAATGCATTTCAATGGTAAAGATATGTGCTGCCACTCCCTTCCCAGAGAATGTCTGGAAGGTTTTCTGGGTCTCCAATGGATAGGAGACATCTTCTCCAGCTCCTTCAACAAGGTGTCTAATGCTACATTGGAGAACCTGGCAGCCTGCTTCCTGCCAAACTGCCATTTTTGTTACTTTCTCAGGTCAAACTGACTTCCAGAATCACTGCCAGCACCTGCTGCAGTCAAAATCCATCTTCCCTTTAGGAGATGGAGGCTGGCTTTAAGTAGTGCAGGTTAGCTTTAACTCGAGATGACCGCTTATAATTTTGCACTCGCTGCTCAGGCATACAGTTACGACCATGCTTAACAATGGCTGCATGCTGCAATCAGGTAAATAAGTAGGCAGTGAAGTGCTGCTTGCTTTGAAAGTAATGGGCACAGGTCAATCGGGTATTGCAATCTCTCATGAATTTTCAGGCCTTATTGAATTTCACTGCCAAAGACTGTGAGCAAGTCCAGCTGATCCATTAAATGGAGTAATTTTCTTAAACAAAAGAACAATTCGCACCCCTGAATTCCAACGTAATGAATTAAAGACATTTTGCCAATTACTGCAGAAGTTAAGTTTTGTATGTAAAAAACATGAGACAAACAAACTCTGTTTGAATGTTTCTGTTGCCGCAGTGCCAACCCCATGTTTATCCATAGCTATTGATGCAAAACCTAATATATCTATTAAAAACTAATCTTATAATCAACTGTACAGCAATCATACTAAACTATTTGTTTACTTCTGTGCTTGTGAATTCCTTGAAATTTCCATTAAGAGCTGAATCATTATCTGGTCAAATGGTTTATGTCAATAAAAATCAAGCAACTAAAGTACAGTTCTTAAACAGATCTTGTGCATTGAGAGAGAAATTTTACTTTGTTTTGCCCATTTTAGGGGTGTAAAATGAGGAATAAACTTACTAGAACCTCACGTTGAGATTTCATTTGTCACCAAGGCTCCTACAATGTATTAAGCAGACTCCTCATGCCTGTTTCATAGTGACGATGCAAAATTTGGCATGGATTTACACAGCTCATCTATATAATGAAGAATAGGCCCAAGGTTCAACAATTCCATGCCTATATTCAAAAAAATCTCTCATTGTCATCATTCTGTCAATTGGAGCCATAATAACAATTATGCCTTTGAATAGATAACTAATGTAAAAATATCACAAGAAGTCAGAGTAGATCATCAACTGATAGATTTAACAGTAAGAAGAACCTATCTTAACTTCAGAGGGAAGAAAGAGACTGCTGTGTGCTCTGTTTCACAGAGACATTGCTCACCCCCGCCTCACCGGACTGTGCCATACAACCTGAAGGCTTCTCAATTCACCGGGCGGAGCTCACCGCGTCACCAGGCAAAGCAAAAGGCAAAAGGCAAAAGCAAAAGGGTGTGCCTCCTCATCAACTCCTCTTGGTGCTTGGATGTGGCGACCCTGGTGACCTACTCCTCCCCAGACCTGAATACCTGACCGCGAAGTGCCGCCCATACTATCTTCCAAATAAGTTCACTTCAGCCATTATCACAGCGGTCCACATCCCACCCCAGGCAGAAGTGAGTAAGGCGCTGAGTGAACTATACACGATATAAACAACTACGAAACGGAACACCCGGAGGCCTTGTTCATCGTGGCCGGAGATTACAACAAGGCTAACCTCAAGAATGTACTGCCAAAATTCCACCAGCACATCTCCTGTCCCACCGGGGGCGGCAACACTCTTTATTTAAAAAATAATTTTTATTGAAAAATTTTGAATTTGTACAACAACATCGAACCATAATAAAATACCAGCAATAACAATAATGATAGCAATCATAAACATTCGCCCCTCCTCAATGCACAACACAACATATTAACAACAGCTTAAATTAACACAATGTTAAGTTACAGAACCATAGAAAAAAAATAGAAACTATAATAAGGAACAGCCCCGCTAACCCCCCCCCCCCCCCCCCCCCCCCCCCCCTACACCCCCCCCCCTCCCCCGGGTTGCTGCTGCTATTGACCAAGATACCTATCTTGAGCCAGGAAGTCCAGAAAAGGCTGCCACCGTTTATAGAACCCTGGTATTGATCCTCTGAGGGCAAATTTGACCCTCTCCAATTTTATAAATCCCGCCATGTCACTGATCCAGGTTTCCACACTTGGGGGCCTCGCATCCTTCCACTGCAGCAAAGGCCAGGACACCGGCCTCTTTCGCCTCCTGCACTCCCGGCTCCACCGCAACTCCAATAATCGCGAGTCCACACCCTGGTTTGACCCTGGATCCAACCACCCTCGACACCGTCCCTGCCATCCCCTTCCAGAATTCTTCATGTGCCGGGCATACCCAGAACATATGGGCATGGTTCGCTGGACTCCCCGAACATCTGGTGCACCTGTCCTCACCCCCAAAGAACCTACTCATCCAGGTCCCGGACATGTGGGCCCGGTGCAGCACCTTAAATTGGATGAGATTAAGCCTCGCACATGAAGAGGAAGAGTTGACTCTCTCCAAGGCATCCGCCCAAGTCCCGTCCTCTATCTGCTCCCCAAGTTCCCCCTCCCATTTAGCCTTCAGCCCCTCCACTGACGACTCCTCCACCTCCTGCATTACCTTATAAATGTCAGACACCTTCCCCTCTCCGACCCACACCCCCGAAAGCACTCTGTCCATCGCCCCCCGCGAGGGCAGCAAAGGGAACTCCTCTACCTGTCGCCTAGCAAACGCCTTTACCTGCAAGTATCTGAACATGTTCCCTTGGGGGAGCCCAAATTTATCTTCCAGTTCCCCCAGGCCCGCAAACCTCCCGCCAATAAACAGGTCCCTCAATTTACTGATGCCCACCCTTTGCCACCCCCTAAATCCCCCATCATTGTTCCCCGGGATGAACCGATGATTTCCACCCAATGGAGCCTCCATCAAGCCCCCTGTTTCCCCCCTATGCCGTCTCCACTGTCCCTGATTCTTAGGGTCGCCGCCACCACCGGGCTCGTGGTAGACCTCTTAGGAGAAAGCGGCAACGGGCCGTTACCAAGGCACCCAGGCTCGTACCTCTGCAAGACGCCATCTCCATTCTTTTCCACGCCCCCCCCCCCCCCCCCTCCCCCCCACCATCACCCATTTACGCACCATTGACACATTGGCCGCCCAATAGTACCCCAAAAGGTTGGGCAGCACCAGCCCGCCTCTATCCCTCCCTCGCTCCAGGAAAACCCTCTTCACTCTCAGAGTCCCATGTGCCCACATAAAGCTCAAAATACTGCTAGTCACTCTCCTAAAGAAGGCCCTGGGGATGAAGATGGGCAGGCACTGAAAGAGGAACAAGAACCTCGGAAGCACCGTCATTTTGATGGACTGCACCCTCCCCGCCAACGACAATGGCAGCATGTCCCACCTCTTGAACTCCTCCTCCATCTGAGCCACAAGCCTGGTGAAATTATGCTTGTGAAGAGTCCCCCAGTCCCTGGCCACCTGTACCCCCAGGTACCTAAAACTCTCCCCTGCCCTCCTAAGCGGGAGCCTACCAATTCCTTCCTCCTGGTCTCCAGGGCGCACCACAAACACCTCACTCTTGCCTAAATTTAGTTTATAGCCTGAAAAGGTCCCAAACTCAGCTAGCAGCTCCATCACCCCCGGCATCCCTCCCACCGGGTCCACCACATACTGTAACAGGCCATCGGCATACAACGACACCCTATGTTCCTCCCCACCTCGCACCAAACCTCGCCACCTCCCTGAATCCCTCAACGCCATCGGCAATGGCTCGATTGCCAATGCAAACAAGAGGGACAAGGGGCAACCCTGCCTGGTCCCTCGGTAAAGCCGGAAGTACTCCGACCTCCTCCCATTCGTGGCCACAAATGCCATCGGGGCCTCATATAGCAGCCTTACCCATCTAATAAACCCTTCACCAAATCCAAACCTCCCCAACACCTCCCATAAGTACCCCCACTCCACTCTATCGAAGGCCTTCTCTGCATCCAGTGCCACCACTATCTCAGCCTCCCCCTCAATCGCCAGCATCATGATGACATTCAACAATCTCCGCACATTCGTGTTCAGCTGCCTTCCCTTCACAAAACCTGTCTGGTCCTCGTGTACAACCCCTGGCACACAGTCCTCTATCCTGGTGGCCAGGAGTTTTGCCAGCACCTTGGCATACACATTGAGGAGAGATGTGGGCCTGTATGAACCACACTGCTGGGGGTCCTTGTCCCTCTTTAAGATTAACGAAATCAGCGCCCGCGACATCGTCGGGGGCAAAGTCCCCCCTTCCCACGCTTCATTAAGTGTCCGCACCAGCAAGGGGCTCACTTGGTCCACAAACTTTTTATAAAATTCCACCGGGAACCCATCCGGCCCCGGCGCCTTCCCTGACTGCATCTGCCCGATCCCCTTAACTAGCTCCTCCAGCTCAATCGGCGCCCCCAACCCCTCCACCTTCTCCTCCTGCATCTTCGGGAAAGAAAGCCCATCGAGGAACCTCTCCATTCCCCTCCTCTCTACCGTTGGCTCCGACCGGTACAGTTCCCGTAAAATCCTTGAAGACCTCATTCACCTCTACCCCCTTCCGCACCACATTCCCACTCTTATCTCTCACTCCAGCAATCTCCTTAGCCGCATCCCGCTTACGCAGCTGATGAGCCAGCATCCTACTCGCCTTTTCACCATGTTCGTACACTGCCCCTTGTGCCTTCCTCCACTGTGCCTCCGCCTTTCTAGTGGTCAGCAAATCAAATTTAGCCTGTAGGCTGCGCCTCTCCCCCAACAGTCCCTCCTCTGGTGCCTCTGCGTACCTCCTGTCTATCTCCAGCATCTTTCCCACCAGTCGATCCCACTCACTCCTCTCGCTCCTCTCCCTGTGTGCCCGGATGGATATCAGCTCCCCACGAATCACTGCCTTCAGGGCTTCCAGACCATCCCTACATGGACCTCCCCCGTATCATTCACCTCGAGGTACCCCTCAATACTTGCCCGGACCCCCCTATACACCTCCTTCTCCGCCAACAACCCCACATCCAACCGCCACAACGGGCGCTGGTCCCGCACCTCCCCCATCTCCAACTCTATCCAATGCGGAGCGTGGTCGGAGATTGCAATGGCCGAATACTCGCCCTCCTCCACTCTCGGAATCAGTCCACTACTCACCACGAAGAAGTCTATCTGAGAATAGACCCTATGTACGTGGGAGAAGAAAGAGTACTCCCGTGTCCTCGGCCTCACAAACCTCCATGGATCCACCCCTCCCATCTGGTCCATAAACCCTCTCAGTACCTTGGCCGCCGCCAGCCTCCTACCCGTCCTAGAGCTGAACCGATCCAGTGAAGAATCAAACACCGTATTGAATTCTCCCCCCCCCCCCCATAATCAGACCTCCTGCCTCTAGATCCGGGACCCGTCCCAGCATACGCCTCATAAAGCCCGCATCGTCCCAATTTGGGGCATACACACTAGCAAGTACCACCTTCTCTCCCTGTAGCCTGCCCCTAACCATAACATACCTACCCCCCTTATCCGCCACCACCTCAGATGCCTCAAACGACACATTTTTCCCCACCAGAATCGCCACTCCCCTGTTCTTCACATCCAACCCAGAGTGGAAAACCTGCCCCACCCACCCCTTCCTCAGACGGACCTGGTCCACCACCTTCAGGTGGGTGTCCTGAAGCATTGCCACATCTGCCTTTAGCCCCCTCAGATGAGCAAGTACCCTAGACCGCTTCACCGGCCCATTCAATCCTCTCGCATTCCAGGTGACCAACCGGATCAGAGGGCGTCCCGCCTCCCTCCCCCGTCGACTAGCCATAGCCCGTCGACTGCCCGCCCCAGGCCAGCACCCCCCGCCCGACCCAGTCCCCACAGCGACAACACCTCAGCTCTGTCCCCCCCGGCCCACACCAGCTCCTTCCTGACCCTACCAGCAGCAACCCGGTATTCCCTTATCCCCCCCCCCCCCCCCGGCTAGGAACCCTCCTAGCCGCGAACCGTCCTCCATTGTACTTCCGTGGGTCAGCTAACTTCTGCTGACCCCGGAAACTTCCGTCAAAAACCTGACCCCTCCCAAAGTGGGATCATCCCCCATCCTATCCCTCCTCCAGGCACCGCTCCAGCGCGGGGAAGAACCAGTTAAGGCCCCGCCCCTCCCCATCATCGTCTCCACCCCCCAGCCCCGCAACGCGGGAAACCAGAGGAAAGCCCGCGCTTTCGCACAGCCCCACCACACCCTTCTGACGCAGCTCCCAAATACCAACCCCACTCCATACCCCCAACCCGATATAGAATACAACAAACCCCCCCAACCCTCCCCGCAAGATACAAAGCTCAAACAATGCCCCACAACAAAAAACAGAACAACACCCCAATAAATAACCATATCAAAATTACAAAAGTACAGAAAAAGAGAACACAGCAACAGCAGAAACCAGCAATAAAGTATTACAACCGACCCCGCAACCCCCAACCCCTAGTTCGAGTCCAGTTTCTCCGTCTGCACGAAGGCCCACGCCTCCTCCGGGGAATCAAAATAATAATGCCGATCCAAGGTCGACAACACTCTTGACCACTGCTACTCAAAAGTCAAGGGCGCCTACCATTCCATCCCCCGACTGCACTTTGGGAAATCAGACCAGAAGACGGTGCTCCTTCTCCCAGCATACAAGCAGAACCTCAAGCGGGAGAATCCAGCTTAGAAGGTCGTTCATTGCTGGTCCGAGGAAACAGAAGAGCTCTTACATGACTGCTAAGAGACAGTGGACTGGTCCATATTTAAGAACTCAGCGACCAAATTAAATGAGTATGCCACCACTGTCACACACTTCATCAGAAAATGTGTGGACGACTGCGTGCCAAAGAAAGCAGTACGTACGTTCCCCAACCAGAAACCATGGCTCAATCACGAGATTGACTCCCTACTGAAGGACAGGTCTGAGGCGTTCAAGTCAGACGACCCTGACCTATACAATAAATCCAGGTACGACCTCCGCAAAGCCATCCGAGACGCCAAGAGAGAATATCAAACCAAGCTAGAGTCACAGACAGACTCTCGGCGGTTGTGGGAAGGACTAAACAACATAAAGGGCTACAAAGCGAAGCCGAGCAGTATCTCCGGCAGCAGTGCTTTCCTCCCCGATGAACTCAATGTATTCTATGCTTGGTTCGAGCAGGTAACCAACAATCTGCTGTTGAGTGCCCCAGCAGCCCCATAACTCACCCAAACCCACCATCACAGTTTCCAAAGTCAGATCGGCCTTCCTGAAAGTGAACCCTTGGAAGGCGACGGGTCCGGGCGGGATCCCTGGTCGTGCACTCAGAGCCTGCGCGGACCAACTGGCAGAGGTGCTCTTTAACCTGTCCCTACTCCACTCCGAGGTCCCCACCTGCTTCAAGAAGACCACCATTATACCGGTGCCAAAGAAGAACCAGGCAACTTGCCTCAATGTCTACCGCCCGGTGGCCCTGACGTCAGTTGTAATGAAGCAGTTCGAGAGGTTGGTCATGAAGCGCATCACCTCCATACTCCCGGAAAGCCTTGGTCCACTGCAATTCGCATACCGTCGCAACTGGCCCACAGCAGACGCCATTTCCCCGGCCCACCACCCATCCCTGGAACATCTCGACAACAAGGACTCCTACATCAGACTCCTATTTATTGATTACAGCTGCGCCTTCAACACCATAATCCCAGCCAAGCTCATATCAAAGCTCCAAAACCTCGGACTTGGCTCCCCACTCTGCAACTGGATCCTCGATTTTCTGACCCACAGACCACAATCAGTAAGAATGAACAACAACACCTCCTCCACAATAGTCCTCAATACCCGGGCCCCGCAAGGCTGCATACTTTGCCCCCTACTCTACTCCCTGTACACACACGACTGCGTGGCAAAATCTGGTTCCAACTCCATCTACAAGTTTGCTGACAATACGTCCATAGTGGGCTGGATCTCGAATAACGATGAGTCGGAATACAGGAGGGAGATAGAGAACCTAGTGGAGTGGTGCAGCGACAACAATCTCTCAATGCCAGAAAACCTAAAGAGCTGGTCATTGACTTCAGAAAGCAAAGTATTGTACACACCCCTGTCAGCATCAACGGGGGTGAGGTGAAGATGGTTAGCAGTTTCAAATTCCTGGGGCTGCACATCTCCAAAAATCTGTCCTGCACCACCCACGTCGAGCTACCACCAAGAAAGCACAACAGCGCCTATACTTCCTCAGGAAACTAAGGAAATTCGGCATGTCCACATTAACTCTTACCAACTTTTACAGATGCACCATAGAAAGCTATCTGGCTGCATCACAGCCTGGTATGGCAACTACTCGACCCTGGACCTCAAGAAACTTCAGAGTCGTGAACACAGCCCAGTCCATCACACGAACCTGCTTTTCATCCATTGACTCCATCTACACCTCCCACTGCCTGGGGAAAGCGGGCAGCATAATCAAAGACCCCTCCCACTCGGCTTACTCACTCTTCCAACTTCTTCCATCGGGCAGGAGATACAGCAGTCTGGGAACACGCACGAACAAACTCAAAAACAGCTTCTTCCCCGCTGTTACCAGACTCCTAAACAACCCCCTTATGGACTGACCTCATTAACACTACACCCTGTATGCTTCATCCGATGCCGGTGCTTATGTAGTTACATTGTATACCTTGTGTTGCCCTATTATGTATTTTCTTTTATTCCCTTTTCTTCCCATGTATTTAATGATCTATTGAGCTGCTCGCAGAAAAGTACTTTTCACTGTACCTCAGTACACGTGACAATAAACAAAGCCAATCCAATCCAACTTCCCACCTGACAACAATGCCCAAAGTGAGTGTCCAGTTAAATTTGTATCTCTGGCTGGCTTTCCACATGCATCAATTGCTTCAACATTGGCAAGCTGAGCACTACTAGATGAACAGAGTTTTTATTCCAACAGTGTACAGCCAGGATGCCACTTAAAGAAGAGGCTCACGCAAGTGTGCGTCAGATTCCCTAGCCATTTCTATATGGCAACAGTCTCAAATTTCAAACGTTTCATACCAGAAAACAGAAGACGGGCTAGCTTGTCGGAGGTAAGGAACAAACCCTTCAAACTTGGCTCATTACACCTACGAGGAATGCCACAAGGGGTTTCGTTTGCTGTTTTTCCTGTGTGAGTTACTAGCTAATCCTTCAACTTGTTAGAGCTGAGGTAAGATTAGACTCTATAACTTGTCATGATGTACCCTCAAAAAGAATGAGGTCCTCCACGTCCATTGAAAATGTTGCTTTATGTATGTAAGCCTTGGAAAAGAAAATAAATGGATATATATTAGTCCTGGCAAAGTAACAATGCTAACAATCACCAGATTTAAGCTTCTTAACGTTTAGACATTGTTGAAATAACATGTTATTCAGAGGCATTTTAAATTCTTCCACCAAGCATGTGCAAGTTATCAGTTCCTCTCTTTTTGACTGAAAGAGATGGCAATGTGCCAATTAATTCCATTACCTCCTTCTCTGTATATTTTAAGATGCATAATTTGTGGCAGGCCATCTCCTGTTCTCTCCCTCTTCCTTGGATTTTATGCTTTCAACCTACAAGTGATGAATAAACAAATGTTTTAGTGGCTGAAGGGGAAGTATTCACCCAACGGAGATGTTGCACTCAGTGAGATTGACTGTCATGCAGATGCTACACATTACAGGAGAAATGGATAAACATGGAGGTGAGGAAATACATTGAAAGTGGACAGTAGTGGCTACTAAAGTTAAGTTGAGGAGTGATATGGTGGAGGATGCTTGATAAGGCAGGTTGGGCACCAGCGATGTTATATGCCACTGGATGTAGATAGATACTTTACCTGATCCATTTAGGTCATTAAACCACTTCCTGCATTGCTTCCAAGGCTGCGGCACTATGGTCCTACTGTTCACCACTACAGTAACCTTCATCTATGTCTTCTTTATTGTCTCATTGCTAGGATTATTATATCTTTCTTGCTGTCGGTGGATCCAGCAGTACGTCAAGAAGCACCATTAAATCTGTGTGTTGGCCTTGTTTGTCCTGTTTCCATGTTGCAACCCTCTCGCCAACTCCTTCCAAAATATATTGTGTTCTGTGTAATGATGCACACACGGGCAGCACAATGGCGCAGTGGTCGCGCTGCAGTCTCATGGCGCCGGGGTCGCAGGTTCGATCCCGGCTCTGGGTCACTATTCGTATGGAATTTGCACATTCTCCCCGTATTTGTGTGGGTTTCGCCCCCACAACCAAAAGATGTACTGGGTAGGTGGATTGGCCATGCTAAATTGCCCATTTTACTCTAAATTTATAAAAATAAAAGTAATGATGCACACCAGAGCATCTTGTTGTTTAACTAGAAAGATGATTTATTAACAAACATGTGGAAAGATAACTAACAAACTATAATACAGACAATGACTACTAAATGAATTCAGTGAATTCTCCTGGAGCTACTCTAAGTGCGACTACCCTCTTGTACGTCTTACTGCCAACTGGCAGGTGTCTTGAATCATGTGATAGGTCTCTATCACCACCAGCTGGTTGGAGGTCGCGTTGTTTACTACATATACATATTTCACAATACAAGCTCTACCACTTTCCATGTTTGCATTGCCCCTTTAGTCAACTGAGAATTAGATTATGTGAATGCACATCATGCTTGCTACATAGCTTGGAGATATGAAACCGGGAAGGCAATCAACTTGAAATTGCCGATTCTGACCTGCTAAATTTTCTTCCAGCTTCCATGCTCACAATTCCTCAGATCCACCCACCTCGGTCAGAACCTGTCTGCACCTTAATATTCAGGCCTATCTGTGGCTAACTTGTCCGAATGAGAACTATTTTTTAAGAATGAAAAACATCCCTGATTTTCTGCTTACGAAAGCAGGATTAAATATGCCTATAAATATGACTATTATATTAAATATGACTATTTTCATATCCACTTTTCATTCCAAATATCTCAAGAGGTTTGAAACTATAGGTTTGTCACTCTGCGCTGCAGGTTCCGAGAAACACCTCATTATTCGTGCCTAAAACAGTTTTTTTCTCATTAAATCACACCTTATGAGTCTCCAAGTCATTCTCAGATGCAATTTAAGATTCCTCCATTTGTGTTCTGCCTATATGCTTCAAACAATACTACCTCCACATCATGGTCACGTTTCAATGATTTTATGCTCACCTTTTCTGGCTCATCACACAAAGGTTACTGAAAATCGCTGAATGCTGGAATCTAATTGGTGGAAAATTAGCCCAAGCGAGGACATTGGAGGGCCAAGTTTAACTATCGGTGGAGATAGGGCCATATGCACTCGTCCATTATTTCCAACACGAAGCCCAAGCCAAATAGGCACCCCACTGCACACTACCTGTTTAAGTTTGTGATGTGAGTGGTGCGCACTCTGCCCATTTGTCTCTCAAAATTGCAGTTGGCATTTTATTTTCATTTTACTAGTGGCCTCCTGCCTGAAGCAGGTTGACTAACACATCTCAAGAGCATAACTAAGATGGCAGCGGCAATGTCTCCAGCGGAAAGGAGATATTAAGTAACTCAACCCCATTTTTTGGGTGACTACAGCACTGTTTATGCAGGTGGAGGAGTTAAACTTGGCCCTAATTAATATTTTCTTATATTAGTAAGTGTAACAAAAGTAATAGATGACTGTAAACTCGTGGGCTAGATAAGCAGAATGTGAAAACACAGAAGTATATATTTGACACTACTTTATGATGGGGCATAAAATCAAACAATTAATAAAGAAACTTACCATTTCCTTGTTTGGGATTGTTTTCTTTGTTATGACCACCAGAAAGGTATATGAAATAGGGGAATATTTAAAAAGTGAGTTTAGAATTCCCACCTAGACTTGTCAATGGTTGAGCAATTGGGCAAGATTTGAAAGTTTCAATTTAACACTAATGAAAGTGTCTAATTTAAGAAGGTTATAAATAATGAGGCAACTACAATATCAGGGCCGAATTCTCCATCCGTTGGTTCCTCTGTTCCTGCTGGCAGTGCACCCCCGTCTGCGGGGTTCCCAGTGGCTTGGGATAAATTCAATGGAGAATCCCAGTGACAGTGGTGGGAATGGAGAATACCATCACCAGCTAATAGTGCGTCATGGAGAAATACATGGCTGGGGGATTAGGGAATCCAGCCCCTGGTCTTAAACTGCGTGGGTTTCCTCCGGGTGCTCCAGTTTCCTCCCACAGTCCAAAGATGTGCAGTTTAGGTGGAATGGCCATGCTAAAATTGTCCTTAGTGTCCAAAAATGGTAGGTGGGGATAGGGTGGAGGGGTGGGGATAGGGTGGAGGTATGGGCTTAGGTAGGGTGCTCTTTCCAAGAGCCGATGCAGACTCGATGGGCCAAATGGCCTCCTTCTGCACTATAAATTCTATGAGTAAACTCCCATCAGTTGCACCCTCTGTATTTGTTTATTGTTTCAGTCCGAATGCACTGTTACAGGTAAGCCCATAAATTTGGAAATCACAATTACAAATAACTACCGCTAATTTAAGTCTGTGAATATTTGATTCTTATTATTAAAAGGTCATGTCATTTTCCACATACATCCATCTCTTCAACTTCACAAATGGCTATATTGAAGTTGTAAGTGCTAATTATTTAAAATTACAAATGAAAATGCTCATTGATGTGAATGAATGAATTCATTCTGTTCATTATCATTATTGAAAATATAGGTTTCTTTATGCTAGCATTTGGACTGAATTGAGAATTGACCATTGTACCTGAAACACGGCAAGAATCAGGTCAGGTCTGGTCATGAGGCCTAAGATTTCGCCTAATATTGGAAAACAGGTCAACTCGAGGAATAACCTGGTGCATCATCAGGACTGACAATGGGCATGTGAATGAGTACTGCAGCTGGAAGTAAGGCATGAGTGGGTCTGGAGACAAGAATCAGCTTGAGTTTGGGAGATACAATTAGGTCAAATATGACGACAGAAATTGGGTTGAATTTGAGTAGAGTTCAGCTGGGGTATTATTTTTTTACGTTTCCTTGCAATGTGTACAACATAGTAAAGGTTACACCTATTGCCACCCTTTCTTGCCTTAAGAACCATTTCAGTGTTTGTGATGAAGACTCTCTCATAATGGTGCTAGATTGTGAATACCAGGTTATTGGCGCAACTATGTTGAAGGAATCGGCATACAGGTTGAGCACCCTTTATAGGAGATTCTGACTGATTCGGGGCTTATCGTGTGGGAGAGCAGGAACCCTGACCAATGAGGGATCCCGAGGAGCAAGGTTCTGGTCAGAGTGAACCTTGGGAACCAGAGTGTTAACACCTATATTAGAGCCTCTGCACCTGTACATAAGTTACCCTTATTAGTTGCCAATAAACATTTCCTTCTTCATTACTACTGTCCACCTGGTATTGGCTTGAGCCACTACATTGGCGATGAGTACAAACTGGATGGATTGCAAGGCGCAATCATCAAATTCAAGGGAGGAAGGAAAAATCCTCAAGACAAACACAGAGACGGAAAGTGGCAGTGATACCAAAGAACAGTGAGTAAAAAATTACCTTAACTGAGAAGTTAGACCTATTTGATCAGGGGGGCAGAGACATTTTTTAAATTTGTCATGGGACATGGGTGTCGCAGGCTGTGCCAGTATTTATTGCCCATTTCTAATTGCCCTTGAGGGGGCAGTTAAGAGTCAACCACATTACTGTGGGTCTGGAGTCACATGTAGGCCAGACCAGGTAAGGACATTAGTCAACCAGATGGGTTTTTACAACAATCAACAATGGTTTCAGGGTTATCGTCAGACTTTCAATTGCAGATTTTTGTTGAATTCAAAGTTCACCAGCTGCCATGGTGGGAATTGAACCCAGGTCCCCAGAGAATTACCCTGGGTCTCTGGATAACTAGTCCAGTGAAAATACCACTATGCCACTACCTCCTCGACATCTGTCAACTGCATCGTGTTGCAGTCCGTGTTGCCCTAGGGTCAATAACACGACATGATACCAAGAGTCACTACTGCTTCTAAGTAATTTTCCTTCGAATATTCACTGACGACCAGCAAATGTCTTGTTATGCTCTTGGCGTAGCATAAGCTGCTTCCTTGATGTTCACTCTGACAAAGGAAGGTTCAGACATGGAGATAACTTCAACACGTTTATTAAACTATTTACAATTCTCCTACTTGGATTCGCCTCTACTGTTAATCCTTCTATAGCTACTCAGACTGATGAACCAGTCTGCTACAATCCACGTGGTGGGTGTGATGTTGAATCAACCTTGTGTCTGTACCTACTGAGTGCCTCCACTGGAAAGAGGAAGATCATGTGTGCTGTGTCCTTTATATATGGGTTGGTGTAATGTCCCCCTGTGGTAGTGTCACCTCTGTGTGTATCGTGAATGCCCATTGGTCGTGTCCTATCTTACTGACCTATTGGTTGAATGTCTGCGTGTTGTGTCTCTGGTGCTCCCTCGAGTGTCTAGCTAGTCTACGTGTATTTACATTAACCTCTTGTGTATTTACAGTGATGCATATCACCACAGCAACTGCCTTCCAGCGGTATGGAAAAGATCAAGGCACCTCCACAGCTCCGGATCTCTGGGAACCTTGGCGCCAACTGGGTCTTCAAGCAGAAATTCAGTCTGTACATTTAGGCCTCGGACCTCCAAAGTGCATCCCATACCTGAAAAATCGCGCTGTTACTGTCGACTGTGGGAGACCAGGCCATCCAAATCTTCTATTCACTCACGTTTGCCGACGGTGAGGACAAGACCAAGTTCCAGATTATCCTTGCCAAATTTGACAGTCACTGTGAGGTCGAGACGAACAAAAACTTTGAGCGTTATGTTTTCCAACAGTGCCTTCAGGGTAAGGATGAGCCTTTCCAGTCTTTTCTCACTCATCTGCGCATTCTAGTGCAATCCTGCAACTACGGAGACACCGCTGACCCCCTCATCAGGGATCAGATTGTGTTTGCCGTCCACTCCGATGCCCTGCAGGAGCAGCTCCTAAAAAAAATATGACTGATGCACTATCAATGACTACAAAAGCGAGGTTGTAGTACAACTGAAGGCTTTAATAAGCTAGATGTTTCCCCCAGAGCTCAGGTACAGAAAGGAAGCTGTTGGGGCGGCACGGGCTCTTATACCCTGCCTTGCAGGGCGGAGCTGCCATACAGGCTCAACCAATAGAAGGCATACATTATTTACCAATGGTGGTCCAGCATTACTAGGTACCGTAATACCTCTACACAGACTACCACAATGACCCTGCCAGTAGCATCGATACGTGCAAGGTCCACGAACAGGCGAAAAGTCGCTATTCCTGCCTGAAGTCAGCAGAGCAGGACCAACTTGCCTCCCACGATGCTGAAAGCGTACAGGCCATCGCCCGAATGCAGGGCCTGAGCATTGATGACGGTGGCCATTTTACGCGCTTTTCCAGGGGTCCCACACATGTGCACCACGGTCGGGTGAATGAAGCGGCCGAAGACTACACTGCACAGGTGCGAGCGGAGGCTGACCGAACTGCGCATGGGCGACGACGCACCGAGTGTCACGACGTCGACGTGATGACGTGCCCCAACTGCGGCACCGCCCATTTAAAGCGGTAATGCCCTGCAAGAGACAGGCGATGTCTCAACTGCAAGAAGCTTGGCCATTATGCTGCTTGGTGCAGGTCTGCACCTCTGATTGGGGGCTATTGATCCCAGATCCAACACAGACGCGTTAGAAATGTGCAGCAAGGGCTGCTGGATTTGGAACCTGATCCCGTCATGGATCCAGAGGACGACTGCTCGGAGTCCCCATATCGAGTGGGCATCATCACCATGCATGACAAGGCCTCCTCACACTCAGCAACACACACGCCCATCCTCAATGTGAATTATGCGGACGAGTGGCGTGCCACAGTCCAAGTCAATGATTGTCGCATCCGGTTCAAGCTGGACACCGGTGCTTCGGCCAATTTAATAGCCCAAGCAGATCTTGCTCGTATCCAAAGGCAGCCAACAATTCTTCCACCAGCCTGCCAGTTGCTCAACTACAATGGGAATGCCATCACTGCATTAGGGTCCTGTCACCTACATGTATCCAACAAGGCCATCAAGGTCACTTTACGGTTTGAGATCGTCAAGCCCGGCAAGGCTTCCCTGCTTCGTGCCCAGGCATCCAAGCTGCACCATCTTGTCCAGCATGTACATGCCATGTCCTCTGCCAACATCACTCTTCAGGCCGACATTGAGGAGATACTATTGCAATACCCAGATGTGTTCATAGGGGTGGGCACACTGCCCTACCACTATAAAATTCTGCTCAGGCCTGATGCCACCCCTGTCATCCATGCACCACGCCGGGTGCCGGCACCCCTCTAGGACCGTCTAAAGGCGCAGCTGCAGGAGCTCCAGGATCAGGGAATAATATCCAAGGTGACGGAACCGACTGACTGGGTCAGCTCGATGGTCTGTGTCAAGAAGCCCTCTGGGGAACTGCGCATTTGTATCGATCCCAAGGATCTGAACCGTAACATTATGCGGGAACACTACCCAATCCCGAAGTGGGAGGAGCTGACGAGTGAGATGGCACATGCCAAATTCTTTACAAAGCTGGATGCGTCACGTGGTTTCTGGCAGATACAACTGGACGAGTTCAGCAGGAAGCTCTGCACGTTTAATACACCCTTCGGAAGATATTACTACAACTGCGTGCCGTTTGGTATTGTTTCCGCCTCCGAAATCTTTCATCGAATAATGGAGCAAATGCTAGAGGGCATTGACGGTGTGCGGGTTTATGTTGACGACGTCATCATCTGGTCCACGACCCCGGAGGAACATATGTCGCGTCTGCAACAGGTCTTCAGACGCATTCATGCCAACCGCCTGAAAGTAACTGAAACGAAATGCTCCTTTGGCAAGTCGTCGATTAAGTTTTTGGGTGATCAGATCTCCCAGCAGGGCGTACAACCGGGCTCGGATAAAGTCAGGGCTGGAGAAGAGTGGGTCATACATCACCTCACGAATGGCTGGCAGAAAGGGCAATGCCCCCAATACTATAATGTGAAGGATAACCTCACTGTTGCCGAGGGGATCCTCCTGAGATTGGATCGCATCATCATCCTGC
Source organism: Scyliorhinus canicula (assembly GCF_902713615.1). Taxonomy (NCBI): domain Eukaryota; kingdom Metazoa; phylum Chordata; class Chondrichthyes; order Carcharhiniformes; family Scyliorhinidae; genus Scyliorhinus; species Scyliorhinus canicula. The sequence goes on from NC_052150.1 coordinate 78,379,590, forward strand.
TCAGCATCCAGAGCTTGATGCTCACGCAGATACACGAGGGGCACCTCGGCATTGAGAAGTGCAGGCGCAGGGCCCGGCAGGCTGTCTATTGGCCCGACGTCAATGACGACATATCAAATATGGTCCTAAAGTGCGCGACTTGCCAGCGCTTCCAGCCTGCTCAGCCCAAAGAAACGCTCCAGCAGCACAAGGTCGTGACCTCTCCGTGGTCTACGGTTGGAGTGGACCTTTTTCAGGCCAACGGACATGACTACATCCTGATAATTGATTACTCCTCCAGCTATCCCGAAGTAGTGAAATTGTCCGACTTAACATCCAGGACTGACATAAAGACATTGCCAGGCATGGCATCCCGCTCACGGTTATGAGCGACAACGGGCCCTGTTTCTATTGTCAAGAATGGTCCGCCTTCGCCAAGCAATATCATTTCCAGCACATCACCTCAAACCCGCACTACCCGCAATCGAATGGGAAGGTTGAAAAAGGATTCCATGTCGTGAAGCAGATGCTCTGTAAGGCTGCGGACTCAGCTTCGGACTTTAATCTTGCTCTTCTGGCCTACAGGGCAACCCTTCTGACAAGTGGTGTGTCTCCGGCGGACGACTGTTCTGGTCATTCATGTACCTGACCTGGATCACCTTTCAGTGCTGCAAATGATGCAGCAAATCAGAACCCGACAAAAGCCGTCATATGATGCTGATGCTACTGATCTTCCCGTGCACTCTCCAAAGGACGCTGTTCGCATCAAGTTGCCTGGTGGAGGCTGGTCAGCTCATGCTGTTGTGGTTCGACAGGCTGCATCCAGGTCGTTTGTGGTTCGCATGGCTGATGGATCCATTATCAGGCGCAACAGAAGGGCACAACGCAAATTTGCCTGCCCACCACCGGATCTCATGTTCCCAGATGTCGTTCTTCCTTATCCGGACACCTCGCTCCACGAGGCCACCAATCTGGCTGCATGCCAACCTGTCAAGGCACCATCGTCCCCGCCTCCACCTCTCAGGCGGTCTACAAGAATACGCCGTCAGCCCCAACAACTGGACTTATAAGTAGTTCCTTGAATATATGCTGTTATGTTTCTGCATGCTAGTCACCTTACATGTACATATCCAATCACGCACCAATTGCTGTATATAATTCCTTTTGTAAATATGTCATACATGCTATAAGCAGCTGCCAATTTTTTTTTAAAAAGGGGGTATGTCACGATATGTACCCATGCATATCATGAGGTAAAAGCAGGCACTGACAGACACCCAGGTGAGCCAATCAAGGCATAGAATAGAACATGACCAATCACAAGTCAGAACACCAAGGGGAGGCTTCCAACTATAAAACACACGAGACATCAGCACTCTGACTCTTTCCACTGGTGATAGCTGTAGTGACAGTCAGGGAACAAATCCTTCAACACCTTCTACACGTGGATCAGAGCTAGCCTGGTCTAGATAGTTAGTGTTAGTTTACTTAGAGGAGTAGAAAGTCAACCCACAAGCAACTGTGTATTTCATTACTGGAGTTCAATAAACTCTATTGAAGCAATGTCTACGTTTGCTGTGTGCTTTATCAGTAAACTGCATCGTGTTGCAGCCCGTGTTACCCCAGGGTCAATAACACGACACACAGCACCGAGATTTGCTGCATGATTGTTGAGTATGTGGCATTACCAACGTAAGTGTGCAAAAGAAACTTCTGATTGAAACAAAGATTACCCTAGACAGGGTGATTGAGTTCACCCAGGCGACCGAGTGCACTTAGAGGGGCATGTTAGAGCTTCATAGCATGCAAGAGGGCGAGGTGAACCAATTGTGGAGCAGTGTGGCTGCAAGGTGTGCAGCCAGGTCAACAGGCACTGAGGACTCAGCCATGACCCCAGGAAAAGGAATGTGGTCAGTGGTCAGAAAGAAAATTGTGCTGTCAGCCCAGGAGTCAAGATGACTGTAATCAGTGTGGGGGAGGTCACCCCCAGGATTCGAGCCGCTGCAGGGAGTTCATTTGTTTTTGGTGCAATCGGAAGGGCCCGATCCAGCTACGTTGCCATGCCCACGAGAATGTGCCAATTTTTAAAAAAGCAGCAAACCACTGCGCCAGTGAACAAAGTGGAGAATAATTCAGATGAGGCGTTTGAAGGATACAGATTGAACATGGTGAGAGTGAGCAAAACAATCCCAATCTCGATGTTGGAGCCGGCAGCTGGCAAAAGTGCTCCTGTGGTGGAGCCGGATCAAAGGGGTCAAAGGGAATCCAGAAGATTTTAGGAGGCCCTATCATGGATCCAGGAACAAGCAACAGAAGGGAATAATCCTGTGGGGTTAGTTGACCGCCCAGAACATTCTTCTGAGAGTGACGACGTTGTTACCTCCGAGTTGGAGGGCCCAATTGGGGGATTAAAGTGGTCCACGAGACCTAGCAAATCTCCTGATCGATTAACACGAGGATGAACTGTTTGCGCTCTCTTCCATTGTATTTATCTGTATCGCATTTGGTATAATTGTTGTATATAGCCTGTTTGTAGATACGTTACTTGAAGGACTTAATGGGGAGGGATATGGTAGCATGGCATATTTAAACAGTGTGTCCTTGCGGTCCATTTGACTGGCACGGGGCCTATACTGCAGGGAGTGCATGAACTACCACCAATGAGAAATCAGCGAGGGTCCCGGGGAGCAAGGTTCAAATCAAAGTGAACCCAGGGGTCAGACTGTTGACATCTATAGAGATTCTGAGCGCGATTTACCCACTGCGTTGTGTCTGCTGTGGATCGGAACGCGCCAGGTGAATGGCAGGAAAAGCCATAATCGAGATGCGTGCTGGTGCGAACCAATTTGCAATTCACCCGAACCGCTTTGGATCTTGCCCAAAGATGGTAAGAATATCATTAACTCTCAGTTGCATTGATTTCATTCTCATTAGCGAGATTGAAGTCAAATGCAGTGGGCTCCCGGGGATTACCCAACTCCCCAGTGAGAAATCATGTAGGCATCGTTTAATATTCCTTTTTAAAAATGTGAAGCTAGCACAATGGCTTCTGAAGGGAAGTGTGGAGGTCAGTAGCCATTTCCATTTTCTGGCATGCAGCTCAAGGGCCCCGGAGCTTCTGCACCAGTGTTGGGGGTGCGGAGGGGGTGGGGGGTGGGGGGGGGGGGGGGGGGGTACCCTTCAGAGGCGTTGGGCTTGGTCAAAGGGCTGAAGCGTTCTAGGTTTGGGGTCACCCCTGGGTCACGGGTTGAGGGGCTTTGAGTCTATGACGCCTTCAAGCCATCTTTAAATATCATGGAGACCCAAAACAGGGGCAATCACATCTGTAGCCTGTCTGCCCTACCAAACACTTCCAGGTCAGAGCCTGCTGTGATTTCTATCCTGATATTCAATTTCACCGCTTTTGACTGTGAGCAGCGTCTAGCTTCACATCTTTTTCAAATCCGTGTAAGGGTCCTTCCTGTTTATTCCCTAATTTCCCCTTTCTTTTATTTTGCCGTGATCATTTTTGATCCATGGGTGGTTAATGGACATGTATCTTTAAGTCAAGCAGCAGGGAGAATGAGGAATTCTGAAGTTACAGGAGAGAACACTCTGCTCGTTTGAACAGGAGCTTCAGACTTTTCAGCACCAGGGAGAGAGAGAGAGATGGGGTGGAACTTGGTTTGATTGATTGGCTGGTGGCCAATGATTGGGTCAAAAGCCTTTCTCTGCCCTGTAACAGGTGGTGATTAGATCTTATCCCAGTGGGATGATGCTCACAGACCTTCGAGAGCGATTGAATCCGAGACACCGAAAGAGGACATACTTTCTCTCCCTCTCCAGAAAGGCTGCAAGTGCTGTATTTCTTTCTTTTTATGTGTTTTATTCCAAACGAATATGAAAGATTACAAAACATAAAACATTTAGGTAACAAACCCCCAACACACAACTATGCAGCTTGTACAAATTTTCCCCTTTTTCACCCCCTCCTCCCTCCCCCCTAACTCCTCTCCCGCGACGAACAACTCCTCAAATACAACAACCTTGTCTCGAAGCGCTCTGCTGAATCCCTTATTTCGTACTTAATCTTTTCCAAACGAAGAAAGTCATGTAAAGCCCTAGTCAAGCCACCACCCCCGGCGGCGTTGCTGATCGCCACACCAGCAGAATTCTTTGCCGGGCAATGAGAGAGATGAAGGCCACAGCATCGACCCTCCTCCCCTCCATCAGCTCCGGCTTCTCCGATATCCAAAATATCACCACCAAGTGGTCCGGATGATCCACCCCCACAATCCTTGTCAACGCTGCAAACATTCCTGCCCAAAATCTCCCCAACTTTTCGCAGCCCCAGAACATGTGTGCATGATTCATTGGTCCCCGCCCACACTTCTCAAACTCGTCTGTCACTCCCTGGAAGAACCCACTAATTCTTGCCTGAGTCATGTGTATCCTGTGTACGACCTTGAACAGTATCAGGCTCACCCATGCGAACGAGCTGGTCGCATTTACCCTTCATAGTGCCTCACTCTATACTCCCCAGTTTATCTCCCCTCCCAGCTCCTCTTCCCACTTCTCCTTAATCTTCACCATCTGCTCACTTCCCTGCTCTCCCAGCCACTCATATATGTCTCTGATCCTGCCCTCCCTTCCACATCTGGAAGCAGCAGTCACTCCAACAATGTGTACCTCGGCAACCTGGAGTACTCTTTCCAAACCTGACCTGCAATACTAAACTCACTTCCTCTCGGGAGCTCTACCCTCTTCTTCAGTTCCTCTATCCTGGCAAACCCTTCTCCCAGGCACAAATCCCTCACCTTAACCAGCCCATTTCTCTCCACTTCCTATACATGCCATTTATCCACCGCCACCGCCCACCCCCCCCCCCCCCACCTCAAAACAGTGGTCGCGCAATGGCATTAACAGTGAGTGCTATATTCCTGAAGCTGCAGAAATAATAATAATCGCTTATTGTCACAAGTAGGCTTCAATAAAGTTACTGTGAAGAGCCCCTAGTCACCAACCTGAATGAATGAAGATATCGGAAAACCATTACAGGCTGTAAGGAAAAGACCAGGACCCCCTCGCGCTCTCTCCCTCTCTCCAGGAAGGCTGTGAGTTCTGTATTCCTGAAACTACAAAGACCTGAAGGAATCAACAGTAAAACCTCAAACTGAAAGCAAAGTTTGAAGAGAAGTAAGTGCTGGAAACATCCTTCTGAAACAAACACTCTTTTTCCCTTTCACTTATGTTTTCCTTTTACCCCTTTCACCCTCCCCCCTATGTTTGTCTGTCTTGTGTGTAGAAGGTGGGGGGGGGGCACAAGTTAAAGAGGGGAATTAATTAGATCATTGTTAACAAGCTGTATTTGATGCATATTTCATTCTAAATTTATTTGTTATAAATAAACTGTAATTGTGTTTCAACTTACAAGCTTACAATCTTACTCCCAGAAAGTTTTCTAAGTGTGGCAGTGAGCAGGAATTGCCGCGAGATTCCCGGTGCTTGGCCCAGCAAGGCTGGCAACGCAACTCAACGTTAATTGGTCCACTTGACAAGGCCTCACGGGCTTCTCGCCGCAAATGTAGGCTTACCAGCTAATTCACCGGGATTGCTCTCGCCAGCCTCCGCTGGCAAGGTCGAGCAGCACTTAAACAGCTCTTGCACAGCCAACCCCAGCCAGCTCACAATAATGGTGCCCAGGATACCGGCCTCATGATTCAGAGATGCTGATCAGTGGAGGCCAGAAGAGATGTCCTGTCCCCCAAGGGTTCCGGAGGGTGAGCCACAAGGCAGCTAGTGCGGCCAGGAATGAGATGGCGACAGCTGTGAGCTCGGGGAATATGACCAGGAGGACTGACATCCAATGGAGGTAGAAGGTCAATGGCAGAAGGGCAGCATGAGTGATTAGACACCATAGACCACCTCCAACAGAGACCTCTCCCCCTCTCAAAAGAATCTACCCCGCTCCCCCTTCAACCTCCCCAACTCTTCCTCCAACCCCTCCCCCTTCAACCCCCCCAAACCCTCCTTCAACCCCCCCCCCCACCATTGTGAACCACGGCATGTGGCTCATAATGCCCTCAATGTGTCTCCTCAGGAAAAGCTATCCCACAACCGTCAGGAGAGGGCCCTGTCTGGCGGTGGTCACCCATGCGGAGGCTGGCGGACGCCGCAGAGGTGAGGAACCACTGGGCTCCACCGGAGAATCTGTCAAAAGTGAGTTGTTATTGCCTTACTGACTGACCCATCCCTCCTACTGACCACGTCTTCATTCTCCCACAGGTTCTCCAACCGACGGCGACGGCCCATCCCGGCCAGCCCCTTCTTCAGCCCCCCAGGAGACCACCTCGGAGGACAGCTCTGTGGATGCCACCGTAATAGTCGCAGCACAGCTGTCATTCCCACCGTCCTCCAGGGCAGACATGCACACCTCGGTGGTGAATGTTCAAGGTCAAGCTTCTGGGACACAATCGGTCAGCCAGGCGAGACAGTAGTCGGAGGTCTGCTGGATGCCAGGACCCAGCTGGGTCTCAGCCTGATGCCGAGCCTGTGGAACAGAGTTGCCCGGAGCTGATGGAGACATTAGGGAGCACCCGGGACCTTTAGAGAGAGATGTCAGTGACACTTCAGCAAGTCCATAGCCGCTTAGAGGAGTCCAAGAGGCTACGGATGCAGGCGGTGTTGCCGGCGATGCGTGGCACAGAGGTCAACACTGCTCGAGTGGCGACAGCAGTGGAGAGCCTGGTGCACAATGTGGCACCATTAGTGAAGGTGTCCAAGGCGTCGCGCGGTCGGTGTGAGCCATGGCTGAGGGTCTCGGCAGAATGTTCAACTCGCTGGGGATTTAACCCAGCACCAGGCTGACCTTGATGAGGTTCTATGGGACATAGAACATAGAACATAGAACAGTACAGCACAGAACAGGCCCTTCAGCCCTCAATGCTGTGCCGAGCCATGATCACCCCACTCAAACCCACGTATCCACCCTATACCCGCAACCCAACAACCCCCCCCTTAACCTTACATTAATTAGGACACTACGGGCAATTTAGCATGGCCAATCCACCTAACCCGCACATCTTTGGACTGTGGGAGGAAACCGGAGCACCCGGAGGAAACCCACGCACACAGGGGGAGGACGTGCAGACTCCACACAGACAGTGACCCAGCCGGGAATCGAACCTGGGACCCTGGAGCTGTGAAGCATTTATGCTAACCACCATGCTACCCTGCTGCCCCTAATGTCCTGCTCTCAGTTGACCATGACTGAGGCGCTGTGGAGCTTGTCCCAGTCACAGGTGGGCATTGCCGAGTTGATGCAGAGTATGTCCCAGTCACTGGGGAGCATCGCCGAGGGCCTTGCCATGGTGGTGCGGACGAACGAGAGGAGGGAGCACCTACCAATCCCATGGAGCAATAACGGTGTCCACCAGCTCACCTGCGTTCCACCCCTCTGATAAGGCCGTGTCTCACAGCCAGCACACGGGGTGTGCTGCGACAAGTGAGCCGAGGCCCTCCAGCCTCAGAGACCCCAGAGGATGCCAGGCATTGAAGGCCATGGGACAAGATAAGCAGCTGGCTGCCTCCACCTCTGATGGGCATCCTGAGTACACACCTAGGCATAGTGGTAGAGCTAACAGGGCAAAGCATATGGAGGATCACTGAGGGCACGGGGGAAGGGTTAGGTATGGGGTGAGGAGCCTGGTGGTGGCACGGGGGGTGGGGGGGGGGGGGGGGTGGGGGGGGGGCAGCACCATTGGGAGGGTGAGGAATTGTCAAACACAATAAACAAATAGTGTTATGCCTCTGTCACTTTCTTCCGCAATGCGGGCTGACCTCCGAACCCTCGGCCCATCTCTCCAGGCATCTCCCATCCTTGTGGCACCCACTCACCCTCTGGCCGTGGACATGTCCCCGGAGCTGTGTCCCTTCCCTTTGGTGTTTGGATGTTGGCCCCGTGTGTTGTGTTGCCTCCCGCAGTGTTCAAGCGGAGTGTCCGGGCATCAAGGTATGATTGGGATGCTAGGCAATGACTCCCACATGCTACATAGCCCGCTCACCCACAGGAATCCACTTGGGTTGTATAAAGTGTTCACTCATCTATGAGTGCCAATACCCTATTAGTAATAGCCTCCAGCCGCGCGGCCAGAGGCCTCAGCGGTCAGTGGGGTTTATAGTTGGTCGGTGGGGCAGATGGGCAGGGACAAGTGTTGCTCCCGGAACAGATAAACATGATCCAGGGGTTGGCTTGGTGATGCCGTGAGCGGTTGACCCTCCGTTGGCCCGCCCCAACGTACCCCCCCCACACTCCAATGGTTCCCACCCCCAGCCGAGGGTCCCCATCCCTCACTGAGCACTGGGGTAGCAAGCCCAGCACCCCCAGTCCTTTTGCCAATGAGAAAAGATGGCTACTCAGCTCCTTGGCTCCCCACAGAAGCCCATCCGCCAGGCTCACGTTTTTCTAAATGAGTACTAATCGGTGCCAGTATGACCACTTGTTGGGGAGACTGCTGAATGATGGGAGGCCGTTAGATATGAGGTAGCTCCCGTTAATTGCATGGAAATGGGGCTTAAGTGATGGTATTTGGTTTCTCACCATGTATGGCGAGATCCCCCGATTTTGCCTACAGGAGTGGGCCAGTTGCATCGCAAACTGTTTCTCGCCTGGCGCGGTTCTCATTTTTGGCCTCTCCCACTATTCACCAGCCTCTGTTCGCATGAGTGAGACCGTAACCAGGCTGGAGAATCACACCCTAAATATTAGGCAGCCAAGGGCCAACGAGTAATGGCAGGCTGTGTGATGGCCTCCAGCGCTTCCTCCTCCATGAGGGTGTCCATCAGGCCCCGGGGGACTCCATGGGACTGAGCGGCAGCTGGAGTGAGGTTCAGCGGCCTCTGAGTCATCTGGCGCAGCCAGTCCTGGAGGCTCCCCACTGTCTGCATCGTGGTGTCGACGCCCTCAGCGATGCTCCTCAGTGACTGGGCCATGCTCTTGCAAGGGGCCTTCCTGTTTATCCCCTGTTTATTCCCTTATTGTCCCTTTATTTTATTTTTGCCGTTACATTTTTGCTCCATGGATGATTAATGGACATGTGTCTTTAAGGCAAACAATCTGCATCTTTAATTCAAGCAGTCAAGTCCAGGAGCCTGTGTTGGTTTCAAAAGGATCTGCAGACATGCTGGCACCAGTGAGAGAGATGGGCTGGGACTCGGTTTGATTAATTTGGCTGGTAGCCAATAAATTGGCCCAAAAGGCTGTGTTCTGCCTGGTAACAGGTGGTGATTGGATCTTATCACACTGAAATGCTTTTCAAAAACCTGAATATTTCAGTCTTGATTCTGGTAGCATGGAGGAAATGGTCCAGCTAACCTTCTCCAGAAAGATCCACTTAACTCTCACCAGAAAGAGCCACCTAACTCTCTCCGAAAGATCCACCTAACTCTCTCCAGAAGGCTGCTGCGAGGTCTGGCTTGTGGCTTGAAGACAAACCACAAACTGGAAGTGAGGTTTGAAGAGAAACACAGTGCCTCTCAGGAAAGTCGTGAGTACTGTATTTCTAAAATACAGATAAGAACTTTACAGGCAGAAAACCTTTAATCTGCAAGCCTACTGTGGAGAGTGTATGCTAACCATCATCTGAAACAAATACTTTTTCCTTTCACTTAAGAATTTTTCCCTTTTCCACCTCCTCTGTGTTTCTCTGTCCTATGTGTGTGATGGACAAGTTAAAGTGGGAGTTAGGTATTCATTCATTGCTAACCAACTGTATCCGATGTATATTTCATTTCCATTTCTTTTCCTTTTAAGGAGCAATTTTAGCTGATGCAGATGATAGGCCAATCCACCTACCTTGCACATCTTTCGGTTGTGCGGGTGAAACCCACACAGACAGGGGAAGAATGAGCTTGATGCATATTTCTTGATAGTTCCTGTTATAAATAAACAGTAATTATGTTTTAACTTACAAACCTGGTGACTGTAATCAATGGGCAGCCAAGGGGGAAAGGCTTTGGGTATTTTTAGAAGAATTATTGGTTAATTCACTTATGTTGTGACTCCAGGGTGTGTGGGGATGGAAATGACCGTGCAGTAGCCCAGGATGTCACAACACTCTGGAGTGTCTCTGCAATGTTCACCTGCAACTGGGACATGTCCTTCATTGACTGGGACCGTTGAGGCCCTCAGCCATGGTTGTCACAGACTGAGTCATGCCTTGGGCACCACACTCAAGATACGGACATCGTGCACCCTAGCAATGTCGGCCTCGGTGCCACGCATTGCCGACACCACCTCCTGCACCCGAGGCCTTTGGCACTCCTTCTTACGGCTTCGTAGTAGCTGGACTATTACTGACAATCCCTTCCTGAATGTTACAGCTCTGGCCTATCATCTGCATCAGCTCTGGGAGAACCTTGTCCAGAGGTTCGGCATCTGACTGGGACCCAGCTGATTCCTGGGATCCAGCAGCCCTCCGACTGCTGCCTCCCTTGGATGTTCCTGCCTCCACCTGTTGTGCATTGATAACTGTGTGGTGCTCAGCAGATTGTGCCCCAGAAGCCTGTCCACTAATGTTGCCCACTGCGGTGTGTGTCGCTGTGCTGTTTGAAGGGGGGGAGGTGATAGCTGTGACACCTCAATGGTGGTCTCTTCGGAGCTCTCCTCTGCAGTGGTCTTTTGGGGGTGGGTGGGAATGACTCTGGATGGACCGGCCTCAACAGATTGCGAGACAATGGCCATGTTGTCAGTGAGAGGAAGGATCATTTTGTCTGACATGAAAAATTCACTTGAGACAGGTCAACTGGGTGAAGGGGCAGTAGATCGTCAACTCTGCGGAGCAGGCCAACCTCGCTGTCAGCAACTGCTCTCCCCTCGGACAACCCCACGATCTCCAGGGCCCATTCCTTATCGGGGGTGAGGATTCGGATCTCTGGCATCCTGCCCCCCCATCTTCGCCCTTTCCTACTTTTTATGAGCTATCCTCTTCTGCATTGTGAGCCACTCACCTGGTGGGCCAGAAGGGTCTATAGCTGGTGGCATGTGTGGGCACCACACCTGAACATGAAAGAGTTGTGCTGTTGGGTGAAAGTGGGTGCTGAGGAACAAGCACGAAGATCGGATGTGGGGAGGCTGCGCGTTTTCAGCCAGTGATTTGTTTGGGGGGGGGGGGTTGGAATTTGATGGGTGGAAGGTGAAACTGATGCCCGGAAAAAGGTGGCAACGTACCCTTGCAGCTCGTTGTAGGACGTTGGTCTTCTTCTGACAGTAGACGTCGGTCATCCTGGTCATGTTTCCCGCACTGATAGGAGATGCCACTGCCTTCCAGGCGGCATTGCTGACCCTGCTGCAGGTCCACCAACCCCCCCGGGGGAACAGGGTGGTCCGCCTGTCATCCACCGCGTCGAGGGGCCTGGCCAGGTCTGAATGCTGCCATGCTTGTGTGTTGACTAGGAGTGAGTGGTAAGAGACCATTTAAAAGCAGCTCGTTCTTGTTAGTGGCAAGAAACTGAGGCATGGAGCAGGCGAATCATTCGCGAGGGAGCGAGTAATGGTGAGAATCTCATGTGGGCTCATTTATAGCACTAAGTACCATTGAAATGGGCCACGAACTTGCCAACTCAGCCATTTGGAAACACCCTGCCAAATGCACCCAAAATGTCACTTTGAAATGTTTCCATTAAATGGTCCCTGTGTCTGTGCATACGTTACCCTTGTTAATTGCCAACAAACACTTTATTCTTCATTACTTCCATCTACCCAGTATTGCTTCGAGCCATCACATTATCCAAATACCACTCAGTGAATTTAGGTTGAAAATATCTCAGTCAGTTATTATGATTATCAGTTTCACACTCTGCACAGCTGGATTAGCCTCATTTTTGCTCAATTAATTAAGCAGCTGATAGTTTCTTGAGAGGTGTGAGTTGAGTGTCATTAGTGCTGCATTGTAATTGGCCAATTCATTGTCATGAATGTGATTAAATTTGTGTTGCACAACAGCAGCTTAAAATTGAACCATACGCATAAAGACTGATCCAGCAGGTGAGATTGCAGGGGATTGGGGATAGAGTACCAGACTGGTTTGAGGATTGTCTGACTGACAGAAAACAGAGGGTCGGGATAAATGGGTCCGACTCTGGCTGGCGGACTGTAACTACCGGAGTGTTGCAGGGGTAAGTCGTTGGACCTCAACTGTTCACAATCTATATAAATGGTCTGCAAGCAGGGACATAGTGTAACATAGCAAAATTTGCAGATGATACTAAAATAGGTGGGAAAGCAGGCAGTGAAGGGAAGATAAAGATTTTACAGACGAGATATTCATAGGCTAGGAGAATGGACAAAAATTTGGCAGATGGAGTTTAATATGGATAAATGTGAGGTTATCCATTTTGGCCGAAGAAATAGAAAGGCAAATTATTATTTAAATGGAAAGCAGATTCAAAATGTATCGAGGCAGAAGAATCTGGATGGGCGAGATTCTCCCCTACCCGGCGGGGCGGGGGGTCCCGGCGTGATGGAGTGGCCTGAACCACTCCGGTGTCGGGCCGCCCCAAAGCTGCGGAAGTCTCCGCACCTTTAGGGGCCAAGCCCTAACATTGAGGGGCTAGGCCCGCGCCGGAGAGGTTGGCGCCCCGCCAGCCGGCGGGAACGGCCTTTGGCGCCACGCCAGCCTGGGCCGAAGGGACTTCGCCGGCTGGCGGAAGTCTGCGCAAGTTCCGGAGCGTCAGCAGCTGCTGACGTCATGTCCGCGCATGATCATGAAGACCATGGCGAAGGCGGAAAGAAAAGAGTGCCCCCATGGCACAGACCCGCCCGCCGATCGGCAGGCCCCGATCGCGGGCCAGGCTACCGTGGGGGCACCCCCCGGGGACAGATCACCCCGCGCCCCCCACCCCCTTCTCCCTGGACCCCGGAGCTCGCCCGCGATGCCTGGTCCCGCCAGTAAGGTAGGTGGTTTGATCCACACTGGCGGGACTGGCATGACAGCGGCGGGACTTCGGCCCATCGCGGGCCGGAGAATCGCCGGGGAGGGGGGGGGGGGGGCGCCGATAGGCGCAGCGCGATTCCCGCCCCCGCTGAATATCTGGTGCCGGAGACTTCGGGACACGGTGGGGGTGGGATTGACGCCTGCCCCCGGTGATTCTCCGACCCGGCGGGGGTCCGAGAATCCCGGCTAATGTCTTGTTCATCAATCGCAGAAAGTTGGTATGCAGGTACAGCATTTATTAAAAAAGGTGAATGGAATTTTAGCGTTTATTGCAAAAGGACTGGAGTATAAGGGCAGCACGGTGGTGCAGTGGTTAGTACTGCTGCCTCACGGCCCAAGGACCTGGGTTCGATCCCCGCCCTGGGTCACTGTCCATGTGGTGTTTGCACATTTTCCCCGTGACTGTGTGGGTCTCACCCCCACAACCCAAAGATGTTCAGGGTAGGTGGATTGGCCTCACTAAATTGCCCCTTAATTGGAAAAAAAATGATTGGGTACAAAGAACAAAGAAAATTTACAGCACTGGAACAGGCCCTTGGGCCCTCCCAGCCTGCGCCGATCCAGATCCTTTATCTAAACCTGTCTCCTATTTTCCAAGGTCTACTTCTCTCTGTTCCCCACCCATTCATATACCTGTCCAGGTGCATCTTAAATGATGCTATCGTACCTGCCTCTACCACCTCCGCTGGTAAAGCGTTCCAGGCACCCACCACCCTCTGCGTAAAAAACTTTCCACGCACATCTCCCTTAAACTTTTCACCTCTCACCTTGAAATTGTGACCCCTTGTAACTGACACCCCCAATCTTGGGAAAAGCTTGTTGTTATCCACCCTGTCCATACCTCTCATAATTTTGTAGACCTCAATCAGGTCCCCCCTCAACCTCCGTTTTTCCAACGAAAACAATCCTAATCTACTCAACCTTTCTTCATAGCTAGCACCCTCCATACCAGGCAACATCTTGGTGAACCTCCTCTGCACCCTCTCCAAGGCATCCACATCCTTCTGGTAATGTGGTGACCAGAACTGCACACAGTATTCCAAATGTGGCCGAACCAAAGTCCTATACAACTGTAACATGACCTGCCACCTCTTGTACTCAATACCCCATCCGATGAAGGCAAGCATGCTGTATGCCTTCTTGACCACCCTATCAACCTGCGTTGCCACCTTCAGGGTACAATGGACCTGAACTCCCAGATCTCTCTGCACATCAATTTTCCCCAAGACCCTTCCATTGACCATCTAGTCCGCTCTTGAATTTGATCTTCCAAAATGCATCACCTCGCATTTGCCTGGATTGAACTCCATCTGCCATTTCTCTGCCCAACTCTCCAATCTATCTATATTTTGTTGTATTCTCTGACAGTCCTCCTCGCTATCTGCAACTCCATCAATCTTAGTATCATCTGCAAACTTGCTAATCAGACCACCTATACCTTCCTCCAGGTCATTTATGTAGATCACAAACAACAGTGGTCCGAGCACGGAACCCTGTGGAACACCACTAGTCACCCTTCTCCATTTTGAGACACTCCCTTCCACCACTACTCTCTGTCTCCTGTTGCCCAGCCAGTTCTTTATCCATCTAGCTAGTACACCCTGAACCCCATACGACTTCACTTTTTCCATCAACCTGCCATGGGAAACCTTATCAAACGCCTTACTAAAGTCCATGTATACGACATCTACAGCCCTTCCCTCATCAATTAACTTTGTCACTTCCTCAAAGAATTAAAACTAATGAAGTACTTGATGCATGGATCCAGTTGTACATTTGAAAACACAGCAGGTACAGCAAGATCCCACTCTTCTTTGAAATAGTGCTGTGGAGTCTCTTTAAACCACCTCAGGTGAATATATGTCTCATCTGAAAGATGGCACCTCTGACATTGCAGCCCTGGACTTTCAGTCTTGATTCTTTGTCTTGATGTCCTGGAGTGGGACTTGAACCCACAACCATTGGATTTGGAGGCGAGTGTGCTATTGACTAAGCCAAGGCTGAATATCCCCATTTTTTCAAAATTTATTTTGAAAAAAGGACTGGAGTATAAAAGTAGAGAAGTGTATAGGGTGTTGGTGAGACCACAGCTGGAGTATTGTGTACAGTTTTGGTCTCCTTATTTGAGGAAGGATGTGGTGGCATTAAAGGCAGTTCAGAGGAGGTACGTGAAATTGATTCCGTGACGAATGGGTTAACGGATGAGGAGATATTGAACAGTAGGCTTATACTCGCTGGAGTTTAGCAGAATGAGAGGGGATCTGACCGAAGTATGTAAAATACTAAGAGGAATTGATAAAGTAAATGTCAACCAAATGTTGCACCTTATGGGGGCAATCTCGAACGTGAGGTCACAGATATAGGTTGAGAGACGGGAGATTTAAATCTGAAATGAGGAGGAACTACTTCTCGCAAAGGGTGGTGAATTTGCTGAACTCGCTGCCCCATAGTGCGGTGGAGTCTGAATCATTAAATGGTTTCAAGAAGGAGTTAGATATATTTCTGATTTTAAAAACAGGTATAGGGATATGCGGAACAGGCAGGGAGGTGGATTTGAGACCAGGAAGAGATCAGCCATGATCTGATTAAATTGTGGAGCAGGCTCGAAGGGCTGAATTGCCGACTTGTGCACCTCATTCCTCTGTTCCTATGTTCCATGTTGATTGGCAGTTATTCTATATGACCAAAAACAGCACAACTACTGAGAAGAAGGAGGAAAACATTCTCCGAATGGCTGCATAAAATGCAGTAACAGCTCAAGAGACGTAACAATTTGAATTTCTGGCACTCTTTAACTCTCCGGTCTCTCAGAAAAGGCTAATAGCACTTCATATTCAATTAATGACTTTTGATGTAATATAGGTTTTATAAGGCCACAAAGGAGTCCAGACTGAGTA
Source organism: Scyliorhinus canicula (assembly GCF_902713615.1). NCBI lineage: Eukaryota > Metazoa > Chordata > Chondrichthyes > Carcharhiniformes > Scyliorhinidae > Scyliorhinus > Scyliorhinus canicula. Next base: position 78,395,437 of record NC_052150.1, read on the forward strand.
GTTCAAAAAGAAACTTAGTTTATTTACATTAAATATTCTATACATCACAGGGTAGATCCCAACTGGGTCTGCCTTGCCGGTGCCTAACTGGCTGTCTTTATATACCATATAACTATACATTGCTTAGAGCTCCCCCGCCCCCTTCGCGGGAGAGCTCATATTCCACAAGGTTCACGGGAAGTTAATTGTTCCCACCTCGTAAGATACTTCCGGGTTACAACAGTAAGCAAAATAAATTTGTGTCACCCAGAAAGGATAATAAATCTGCAATTTAAAATGGAGGAATAGTGTAATTTAAAATAGATTAAAAAGTATTATTGCTTAACTTTAACATTGTTCAACAAAAAAGTTGCAATTTGTTTGTGCTTTATTTGTACTTATTGCTGTTACGTTGAGGGCAGGGAGCTGATGGAACCTGGATCTACACGATTGGTGGCATCGTATTAATGTAATCCAGAGACCCAGGCTAATGTTCCAGAAAAATGTGTTCACCCCAACTGCTGGTGCAATTTAAATTCAATGAATTCATACATTTGGAATTAAAAGTTAGTCTCAGGAATAGAATTATTGGATTTTCATAAAAATCTATCTGGCTAAATAATACTGAAACCTGCAGGTGCAGCCGAGGTGGAACCACGTTGCTGAGTTTGATGCCCCTTTGCCTGCAATGTCTTTGACCTTTGTCCTCTGGAGGTGGAGTGGCTTGGGGTGCTCCTAGGACACAGATCTTAATGAGGGAAGGAGGAGTAATTATGGGGCTGGGGTTGAGTGGGGCTGATGGTTACGAAGGGTTGCAAAAACAAATTGACGAAACTGCAGAACGAACAGACATGACTTTAATGCGGATATTTCCTGCTAGCTCAGGGAATGCTCTTTTATAGCATTCTCAGACCTGCTACCTGACAACGAGATCCTCCAATGGAAAGCCATCTCTGCCACAAATTTGCACCTGTTTCACATGTCTGCAACCAGCCCTTTAAATTTCCAGATGAATCACATGAGTGCTGGCTTCCGACACTCGCAGAAGTAGTACCATCTTCCAGTTCTGCCATCGGGAATGGCATCCCACTGATTAAATGCCACCTAAAAGTGGGGGGAAACAGTATTTACCTTCTAGTGACAGCAGAACGTCATCAGTGTCTGTCTCAGTGATAAGTCTTTATTGAACTAATCTCAAGATGGCAGCGTCCAGAGGGACTACCACATGGTATAGTCACATGACCATGGCAAACTAGGTATGACATGTAGAACTGATTGCATTTCAAACCCAAACATCCCCCGTTTCGTACTGAACAAAATTTATAAACATTCTCTTTCTCCTCACGAGCAAAAGATACATTTGCATGCATGCTCATGTGTAACTGTTTGCCACCCAAGTTAACAACTAGACACACACTGTTCACATGCATTAACAACTGTTTGTTCTTCTAGTCAGTCTCGGTTGTATCGATGACTTCCAGATCATGTCAGTAGCACCATGTTTCTTCGTGGCTACCTATTGGGTGGGGGTCTCTACACACCCTATGGTGTGTTTTGCGGAGGTGGTTCACCATTAACTGGCAGTCCCACTGCTGTCAATAAGGTTTCCCATTGATTGCACTCTCCTCAGCTGGGGAACCCATGAAACCAGACGATCCCGCCAACGGGTACAGCTGAAAAAGCCCATCCATTGATTCCTCAAGCAGTCTTTTAGGGTCACAATGTCTGTCATTTTGCCTGTCATTTTGCCTGTCGGTTTACATGTCATTTAGCCTGTCATTTTGCCTGGCTGTACATCTGGTTGAGGTTTTCTAACTCCTACTTTGTTTTGCCAATTGTAGAATTGAGTGCCATTATTTTCTCCTGGGACCTTTGTGTTGTCTCTGAAGTTTTTTTCTTTCAATCTTGCACAGCTTAGCTTATTGAAGCAGTCACTTTACTGTGCTTTCTCAATGGTAGATTGAATCTTGTTCTTCAAATCTTCCACTTCAGCTCTGATGTGAACATTTTCCTGCAGAACTCTGTCATTTACCTTTGGCTCGTGCATTTTATTGCACTGATGTCATCGGCAACCAGCCTGTGGTTTACTTGAATATTGCTTCCCTCAATTGGAGTTTTTTGTTTCCTTCTCTCAGGAGTGTTTTTGTCACCCTCTCTCTGGGGTATTGTTGCTCTCCCTCTGGGTATTTTGCTTCCTTTTCTCTTGGGTGTTGTGGTAACCTAGCAAGGCCTAGTTTTAGGCCTGATTAAAATTGGGTATTTTAAATTAATGGAACGGGCGCGCTTTAAACCAAGCTGCAGACACTCCAGCAAACAGCACCATGGGAATTCAAACAGGCCACGTTCAAATGCACTAACACCAGACAGGCTGTCAAGACATGTCCAGATCTGTCCTATCAATCAGCCATTAAGAGATAATTGATCGATTGATAGGCACTGATCTATTGCTAAAATCCCAGAGCAAGGTAGACTCTCAGGTGCCTTGAATTCCCACCTTCACCTTATTTTGTAAGGGGGTACGTGCGAACACGCCACCCAGGGTGGACACATGGGGCGGGCCCAGAGTCCCTCTTAAATTGGGCATCAATGGGATAATTGGACACTGAGGCCCCCTCCCGATACCCTATTGGCAAAGAGCCAAGGGACGAAGCAAAAGGGCACGAAGCCCAAGGGGATAAAAATAGGCACTCTGGACACCTCAGGAGCGAAGAACCAACATGAGAGGTAACCTTGACCAACCAGACCAGACCAAAGAAGGAAAGAAGGAAAAGACTACCAGCGAAAACCACCTTCATATCGACAAACCAGATCCACAACCTACCAATTCATCCTTCAGGGTAGTATAAATCAATCTTGGGTAACTCTAGATTAAATTTGTAGGTAATATACGGGTAAATTGTGTGCTAAATAAATGATGTTGAATTGAATTTGTGTTTGTGGTTTGTTCTCATTATTAAAGACACCTCGGTAAAACGTTTGAGTAAGTGAACTGGTCAAAAGTAGAACATAGAACATAGAAAAATACAGCACAGAACAGGCCCTTCGGCCCACGATGTTGTGCCGAACTTTTGTCCTAGATTAAGAACAAATTAATCTACACCACATCATTCTACCGTAATCCATGTACCTATCCAATAGCCGTTTGAAGGTCCCTAATGTTTCCGACTCACCAATTCCTCAGGCAGTGCATTCCATGCCCCCACTACTCTCTGGGTGAAGAACCTACCTGTGACATCACCCCTATATCTTCCACCATTCGCCTTAAATTTATGTCCCCTTGTAATGGTTTGTTCCACCCGGGGAAAAAATCTCTGACTGTCTACTCTATCTATTCCCCTGATCATCTTATAAACCTCTATCAATTTGCCCCTCATCTTTCTCCGTTCTAATGAGAAAAGGCCGAGCACCCTCAGCCTTTCCTCATAAGGCCTACTCTCCATTCCAGGCAACATCCTGGTAAATCTCCTTTGCACCTTTTCCAAAGCTTCCACATCCTTACTAAAATGAGGCAACCAGAACTGCACACAGTACTCCAAATGTGGCCTGACCAAGGTTTTGTACAGCTGCATCACCACCTCACGCCGCTTAAATTCAATCCCTCTGCGAATGAACGCTAGCACACCATAGGCCTAGTTTTTACATATACAACCGTCTTTTGCTGCCCTTTCTCTGTTACCACATTCAGGGTTACCAGTACAATGCATTGGGCTCTCAGACTAATTTTCCCTCTCACCACATGTATCCATCTATCATATAGCCTCAACCTTACTTTCAAGGATTTCATTTTTGAATCACCATGTAGTGTCACTTGACACAGATCTGTGAAGGTGATTATGTTGTATGACGGATCAGTGTCTATCTGACACTTTATGTTCACTTTATACTTGCCTTCTGCTGTCATCATGAACACAGTCACAAGCCATTTATCCTTAGTAGACTTGACGGAACTAGCCTTTGTATCATGCATAGTTCTTCATCAGACTCTTCTGCTGTTACCTCACTGGCCTGTTTTGTTTGTTTTCTCTCCAAGACACTTGTGCGTAAATGACTTTGCTTCTGGCAGTTAAAACACTGATTTCCTTGTGATGGTGTCCTCCACACGATTTGTATCTTCCCCTGTGATCAATCTGCTTTCGATATGTATTGCCCCTCATCTTAATGACCCTGAGTCAGTACAGACCCTGGGTCCGTACTGCCATAGATATGCTAGTCTAACTGACTTATTATAACTTCTGAATTTCAAAACACATCTATCACTTTGTTTCATGTCAGATTTTAATCTTTCATTTCACCTACTCTCACCAAGAGGTCTTAAATTCCTAAGACTACTCCATCTTTAATCAGATCATCTTTTAGTTACCCGAATTCACAGGGTTCTGCAAGCTGTGTTGCTGCAATCACATACTCTTCAGTGGTTTCCTCTTCTCCTTGAGCTCCAGTGTTGAATGCAAACAGTTCTTACGTAACATTCATTGGAGTCAAGGTGTTTGTTCAAGGCTTTCAAAATGTCTGCCATTTGTTTTCTTTGTTTGTTGGTTAGATTTAGGGTGGTATACAATTTGTAGCAGTCTCACCAGCGTGTTAGAAGTGTGGCTACTCTCATGAGTTCCAGCTTGTTAATTAAGCCTGTTGCAATCTTATACTTTTATCATTGCGACTGGAAAAACTGCTAGTTCATCACCTTTTAATTCGATAGGAGCTGAGATTGGAAAGTGTCATGCCATGTTCACTTACCCAATATTTTGCTTTCAGCCTTGCATTGTTTTTGCTTTTCCTTGTCATTTTTCAGCAGATTTGCACATTTCTGTGTGCTTTCTGAGCTGTATCGTCGCTGCATGCAGTATTTTACTTGCAGCCTTTGATTTATTTGCTATTCCTTGTCCTTTTTCAGCAGCTTTCAGCAGATTTTAACACTTCTTTTGAAAAAATAATTTTATTAAGGCATTTGTACAAACATTAAGCATAATCCACACAAGAGTAAGAACAAACAGAAACTTCATAATAAATAATAACTACCCGAATGCCCCCACCTCCCTGCCGTTCCCCTCCTCCCACTCCTCCGACCTTGCTGAAACCTCAATTCTTATAAAAGTTGATGAACGGCTTCCATTAACTGACCCTCTTAAGACAACTTTAATTATCTCCAAACTTAGGAACTCTGCCAGGTCGCACACCCACACCCCCTGGCATTGGTGGCTCTGAGTCCCCTCACCCCAGCAAAATCTGTCTCCGGGCTACCAGGGAGGCAAAGGCAAAACCGTCGGACTCTCACGCCCCCTGGACTCCAGGGTCTTCCAAAACACTAAATATCGCCACTTCTGGGATCGGGGCCACCTTCCCCTTCAGCACCTCAGACATTATGTCCGCAAACTACTGCCAAAACCCCTTCAATTTCGGACAGGCCCAAAACATGTGAACATGGTTCGCAGGCCTCCCAGCGCACCGCACACTCCTGTCCGGAACCCCTTCATCCTTGCCACTATGAACTACCTTAAACTGGATAAGGCACATGATGTATTCACCTTCCTGAGAGCCTCTTCCCACAATCCAGCCTCCATTTCACCCCGTTTCTCCTCTCATATCCGCTTGACTTCTCCTATTAGGACTCCCTCCCAGTCTATTAACTCCTTGTAAATCTCAGACACCTTGCCCTCCCCCACTCCCTCCTTCAACACCACCCTATCCTGTAGTCCCGGGGGCAGCAGATCGGGAAAGGATGGCAGCTGTTTCCTCACATAGTCCCGTACCTGTATGTATTGGAACCCGTTCCCACTGGGCAGCTCATACTCTTTCTTCAATTCCTCTAAACTCGAAAAGCTGCCCCCAGAAATAGGTCCCCAAACTGCTTGATCCCTGCCCATCGCCACCCCGAAATCTCACGTCCAAACCCCCCCCCACCCCCGGTGCAATTCTATGATTACCGCAAATCGCTGCTCACACGAGGCACCTTCCAACCTCAAATGCCGCTGCCACTGTCCCCACACCTGCAGGGCCGTCACCACCACAGGGCTTGTAGTGTAATTAGCAGAGGCACCGTCACAATGCCCCATAACTCTTACCCCTACACGAGGCTCCTCCCTCCACCCCTACGCTCACCCCTCCCTCGCTATCCATTTCCTTACCATAGCAATGTTTGCTGCCCAATAATAATTCATTATATTTGGCAAAGCTAGCTACCCCCGCCCCCCACTGCCCCCCGACCCGCGCAACTCCGCTCCAACAGCAACTTCTTAACTAGTGGGGCTTTCCCCACCCACACAAACCCCAAGGTCAACAAATTAAATTTCCTAAAGAATGATTTTGGGATGAAGTTCGGAAGGTTCTGAAAAACAAATAAAAGCCTCGGGAGCACCGTTATTTTCACTGTCTGCACCCCCCCCCCCCCTCTTCCCTCTTATCCCTTGCCTCATTATCTGCCCTTACCAGCAGGGACCCTAGATCCCCAGGAAACTCCTTATAAATTTCTACAGGGGGCAGCACGGTGGCACAGTGGGTTAGCCCTGTAGTCTCACGGCACCGAGGTCCCAGGTTCGATCCCGGCTCTGGGTCACTGTCCGTGTGGAGTTTGCACATTCTCCCCGTGTTTTCGTGGGTTTCGCCCCCACAACCTAAAGATGTGCGGGGTTGGTGGATTGGCCATGCTAAATTGCCCCTTAATTGGAAAAAAATGAATTGGGCAGACTAAATATATAAAAAGAAAAAGAAAAAAAAAGAAAAAAAAATTTCTACAGGAAACCTATCCAGGCCAGGGGCCTTAAGTGCCTGCATCACCCCCATGCCCTCCATCACCTCAATCAGTCCAATGGGGGACCCCAGCGCCTCCACCAAGTCTTCTTCCACCTTGTGGAAATCCAACTAGTCTAGAAATGTCCACATTCCTCCCCCCCCCCCCCCCCCCCCCCCCCCCCACCCCCACCAACGGGCTCCGATTCATAGAGCATCTTATAAAACTCCTCAAAATCTCCACTCACCCCCACCGGGTCCAGTACCATTCTTCCCCTCCTTCACTATTCTGATTTCCCTCGCCGCCTCCTGCTTCCTAAGTTGGTGGGCCAGCATCCTGCTCGCCCTCTCCCTGCCCTCATACACTACCCCTCTGACCCTCTGCACCTGCCCCACTGCCTTCTCCATGGACACCAACCCAAACTCCATCTGGAGATTCTCCCTCTCCTTCAACAATCCTGCCTCCAGGGCCTCTGAGTACCTCTTATCAACCCGCAGAATCATGTCCATCAGTCTTGCCATCTCTGCTCGTTCCATCTTTTCCCTATGCAGCCAGATCGCTATGAACTCCCCCCAACCACTGCCTTGAGCGCCTCCCATAGCATGGCAGCCCTTACCTGTATCATTCAGTTCCACATACACCCAAATGACGGCTCTCATTCGCTCGAGGACCTCCTCATCCGCTAACAGCCCTATGTGCAGCCTCGACTGTGGGCACTGGTCCCCCCCTGGTCGGTTTGCAAGTCCACCCAGTGCAGTGCGAGGTCTGAAACCACGATTGCCGAGTACCCTGAGTAGACAACCCCTGCCAACAGCATCTTGTCCATCACAAAATAATCAATCTGGGAATACACCCTGTGCACATGGGAGACGTGCAAGAACTCCTTTGCCCTCGGCCTTCCCAATCTTCACGAATCCACCCTCCCCCGCCTTTGTGCTCCATGAACCCCTTCAGCTCCTTCGCCACCGCCGATACCCTCCCCAACCTTGGGCTCGACCGATCCAAACCGGTTCAATGACCGTGTTAAAATCCCCTCCATGTTCAACCGGTGCAAGTTCAGGTCCGGGATCTTCCCCAGCACCCACCTCATGAACTCCACATCATCTCAGTTTTGGACAAAGACATTCACCAAGACCAATAGCATCCCCTCCAGCTTCCCACTCACCATCACGAACCTCCCTCCCAAACCTGCCACAATATTCCCCACATCAAATGCCACCCATTTGTTTACAAGCATCGCCACCCGCCTCCAGTGTCTTCATCTCTAATCCCGAATGAAAGAATTATTCTACCCACCCTTTCCTGAGCCTAGTCTGGTCCCCGACCTTCAAGTGTATTTTTTGCAAAAAGGCCACATCTGCCTTCAAGCTTCTCAAGTATATGAATCACACAACCGTTTGACTGTTCATTCAGCCCTCTCACATTCCATATGACCAACCTGGTTCAGGGACACTTTGCCGACCAATCATATCCCTTCTTGGGCCAGCCTCGGGACCGTGTCACATGATCCTCCAGACCCACCCTCAGATATCCACCGTCCCCACCTCCTTTCTTGCTGTGACACAGCAGCCACACCTTTGTCAGTAGTCACCCCCTCCCCCACCCTCCCTTAAATAAAACAACAATCCCATCCCCCTCTACTACACTAACTACCTGATCACACAACCCCCGCACTGCGCTCCCATTAACTAGCCCATCCAGCTAGCCTGGCTAGTCCATGGTGCCTAACCCTTCTGCCTCCCACTGATTCCCCTCCATCCCGCTCGCACACCTCCATAGCCCAAACAACAATGAAATAAGAAAAAGATGCACTCACCCTCCACGCTCCCCAAATTCCTACCACAGAGTCCAACAAGACCTCTCAAAGCGAGGTTTTCCCATCACCAACAAACACAAGGCAATAAAATCAAAGAAGGCAAAGAGAACCAGTATTTTCTCACATCTCCTCCACAGTTCAATGTCCACCCCCTCTTGCCAGTCCACTGTCTCTTAAAAACCCGATCACCTCCTCTGGTGTTGCAAAATAATGTCCTCGGCCCTTTTAAGTCCCCCAGAGGCGGGCCGGGTACAGCATCCCAAACTTCACCCGCTTCTTAAAGAGGGCAACCTTCAATCAATTAAACCCGGCCCTCTTCCTCACCAGTTACGCGCCCACGTCCTGGTACATCTGGAGCTCATTACCTTCCCAGGTACAGCTCCTTGTCTATCAACCCACTGCAAAATGTTCTTGTCAATCAATCGGTGTAGACGCACGACCATCGTCCTCGCCGACTCGTTTGCCCGTGGCTTTCGCATCAGCGCTCTATGCGCCCAGTTGATCTCCAGGGGTCGGTCAAAGCCCCCTCCCTCATCAACTGCTCCAGCACCTTGACTACATATGATCCAGCGTCCACTCCCTCGTTGTCCTCTGGAAACCCCACCATTCTTACGTTTTGTCTCCGGGAGCCGTTCTCTAGATCCTCCACTTTCTCCTTTAGCCAGTTCTGGGACTCCCACATCATTCCGATCTCGGCCGCCAATGAGGTAAGCTGGTCTTCATGCTCACCCATTGCATCCTCCACTTTCCAAATGTCCTGGCCTGGGACTCCAACCTCTGCTCCACACAATGAATTCTCGCTTTTAGCGTTTCCACCACCTTTGCCAGGTCCTCCTGGGCTTCGCTCTTCTGCTGGCTGAATACTCATTTAAGAAGTCCACCAGCTGCTCCATTGACCACTGGGCAGGCAGGGCTGACCCTTTACCCTCCGCCATCCTCACCTGTGGCGCTCAAAGAATTTCTTGTTCCAATTGCTCCCTTCTTCTTGACCCACTTCTGGTCCATAGATCCATCCACCAGCCCCACCGGTGGAGTTGAACTTTCCTCAACCATCCCTAACCCGTTTTCCACCAAAACATCTGCCCTGCAAACAGGGAAAAGGATTTAAAAATGCTTCGAGCGGGAGCTCCCAAATGTGTGACCATTCACTCCATGGCCGCCACGGAAAGTTAGATTTTAATACTTCTGTGTGCATTTCTGAGCTGTGTCTTCTTTGCACTATTTCTAGGATTTGACAAACTTTGCTTTATCTCCACTTCCTGACACCAAGTATTGTTTTTGAAGACAGCAAACTTCATTAGCATATCTCTCAGTGATAGGGGTTTACTGAACTGATCTCATGATTGATGGAACCATCAATTCACCAGTCACGTGTTTCTGATGTCAATCTAGGCTTTAATCGACTTACTTCAGAGCCAGCCTGTTACCTGTCAATAAACTCGTAGTGAACTCAGGCTGACTCTGGACACGGGTATTTATACAGCTGCACTAGGGGCAGCAGGGTAGCATGGTGGTTAGCATAAATGCTTCACAGCTCCAGGGTCCCAGGTTCGATTCCCGGCTGGGTCACTGTCTGTGTGGAGTCTGCACGTCCTCCCCCTGTGTGCGTGGGTTTCCTCCGGGTGCTCCGGTTTCCTCCCACAGTCCAAAGATGTGCGGGTTAGGTGGATTGGCCATGCTAAATTGCCCGTAGTGTTAAAAGTAGGGTTAAGGGGGAGGTTGTTCAGTTACCGGTATAGGGTGGATACGTGGGTTTGAGTAGGGTGATCATGGCTCGGCACAACATTGAGGGCCGAAGGGCCTGTTCTGTGCTGTACTGTTCTATGTTCTATGAGTCATGGGCGGAGCCAAGGGTGGAGCCCAGTACAAGTCCCAGCGCCACTCCCCCTAGTGGTAGGATAGCGCTACTGCGCTTACAAAGGCAGTGTGAATTAACATATATACGTCTATATTACATTCACCACAATGATGCCAACTTCCAGAGAGACTGTCTTAGGCATAGTCAAATTACTGCTGCAAAATTGCTTGAGAACCTCAGATTGAATTTCCATAAACTGATGTAGTATTGGGTGTTTCTTGGTATTTCTCATTGCAGTCGATACCCTAGAAACATCACAGAAGCTGTTTTATTTAAACATTACTTATCCTTTAATTCTTTGTATTATTTCTTTGATGAATAAATATTCTCATCACTACAACACATAATGTCATATGTTATATTTGAGGTTGGTATAACTAAGTTCAATAACATTTGCATTCAGTGAGTAAATGTGATCTGATCAAGTATCATTCAGCAATATACGAAGTATGTGATTGAATGTTGTGTGATCAGAAAAAACATGATCGAATCTCCAGGAGTACATCAGAACAAGGTTCGAAACCTTTAGACGTGAGGACTACAAGTAAATGTGTGAAAGTGACAAGTCCCTGAAGAAAGCAATATTTTAAAGTTGGAGGACACAATTGTCACAATATTCAGCTCCATAATAACAATTTAGTTTAAAAATGACATTGGCACGTCAGGTGGCGGCCATGGTGTGAGCGGGTGGACATTTGGTGGCTCCCGCTCATGGCAATTTTTTCGGACCTTTCCCCGGGTGGATGTGGGGAGGCAAAAAGGTGCAGGAGTGCTGGTAGGAGAGAGCGACCCACTGGTGCATCAGCTGAGGACCAGAAGCGGTCGCAAAAGAGGAGAACAGAGTGGAAAAACTGGTGCGGTATCTGCTACGCACGTGGAGATGGCGGAGGGTCAGGGAGCGGCACTGCTGGCTCAGTGGTCAACAGAGCAGTTGGTGGGCTTCCTGAATGGGAAGTTCACCCAGCAACACAACGAGAATCTGGAGGACCTGGCCCGGGCAGTGAATTTGGTTAAGGCGGTGATCGACCGCGTGGAGACGAGTCTGGAGGCCCAGGGTCAGGAGATCCAGAAGATGGCAGATGTGGCGGGCAACACGAGGAGCAGTTCACCTCGATGGCAGCGGAGATGGGGCTGATGCGGGATCAGCAGAGGCAGCTTTAGGAGAAAGTTGAAGATCTGGAGAGCCGGCCACGCAGGCAGAATATTAGGATTGTGGGCCTGCTGGAGGGGAGTGGAGGAGCAGATGCTGGTGTGAATGCGGGGAGGATGCTGGAGAAGCTGCTGGAAAACGATGCATTGGCACGGCCTCTGGAGGTGGATCGAGTGCACATGCCGCTAGTCAGGAAGCCCCAGGGGAACTAGCAGCCGAGGGCGATGGTAGCGCGTTTGCACCGTGTCCTGGACAAAGAGCGGATGTTGAGGTGGGCCAGACAGACGAGGCGCTGCACCTGAGAGGAGGGCAGTTAACTCCGAATATATCAGGACCTGGGTGCAGAGCTGGCCAAGAGGACAGTGAGTTTCAATAAGGCCAAGGCGACCCTCTTCAAGAAGGGGGCGAAGTTCGGGATGTTGTACCCGGCAGGTTTGTGGGTAACTTATGAAGGCCGGGAACTGTAGTTTGGGACATCGGAGGAGGCGATGGAATTTATCAGAGACAATGGACTTGCAGGAGAAGGAGGACTCTGGTGGAGATGCTTTGGCGCTGTGTTTAATCTGTGTTCAGGACCATTGTTCAGCTCCAGGATTGTTTGTTTTTTGTTGAAAGATGGGAGGTTCTCTTTGATTGGGCTTGGGGAGGAGTTGTTTGTGTAGCACTAGCAGGATGTTTGAGCGAGGGGGGGAATGAGTGGGGGGGAGGGTAGGATGCTAGGCGCCATGCAGGAACTGCCAGGCTAGCTGGGAGGGCTAGTTCACGGAAGTGCAGTGGTGGTTGAGCGAAGGTTTAGTGGGGGGATGTGGGAAAGGGCCGGGGTGTGGGGTCTTGGGGGGGCATACTGCTGGCACGGGAAGGGCTTCTGGAAGGTAATGGGAGGGGGGTCGATCACGGTGGGCACCCGAGAACGGGCCTAGGGAGGTGTGGGACACGGGTTGGAGACTTTCCAACAGGGGATATGGTGGATCGGCAGGGGAGGGGGGGATCGGGTGCCCCTCGACCAGGCTGTTCATGTGGAACGTGCATGGGTTGAATGGGCCGGTCAAGCGGGCCCGTGTGGCTATGGCCATGCTACAGGAGACTCACCTGAAGGTGGGGGACCAGACTAGACTGAGGAAGGGATGGGTTGGGCAAGTGTTTCATTCGGGATGAGACTCTAAAATGAAAGGGGTGGTAATTTTGATCAGTAAGCGGGTGGCATTTGAAGCGGAAAGTATAGTGGCGGACTCTGGGGTGGGGGAGGTATGTTATGGTCAGCAGGAAACTGCAGGAGATACCGGTGGTGTTAGTGAACATTTATGCCCCTAACAGGGACGATGTTGAATTCATGAGGCGGATGCTGGAGAGGATCCCTGACCTGGGCTCACATTATAGGGCGGGAAATCCAATATGGTCCTGGATCCAAGACTGGATCAGTCGAACTCTAGGTCGGGGAGGGTATCGGCAACAACTAAGGAGCTTCGGAGGTTCATGGAGAACATGGTTGGGGGGGGGGGGGGATCTATGGAGATTTGGGAAACTAAGGGCGAAAGAATTTTCATTCTACTCCAATGTGCACAAGGTGTACGCCCAAATAGAGGGCGTGATTCTCCGGGCAACTCACGACATGCCGCCCTGGCACCCCCCGCGATTCTCCCACCCCCCGCTCGGATGAATCGCCGCTCGCCGGATGGGCCGAGCGGCCTGACGTTCCCGACCTGTTACCACCGGCGGCAACTACACCTGCTCGCTGCCGTCATGAACATGCCGCCAAATCTTCGTTTGTGGCTTGTGGGGGCGGAGAGGGGAGTGAGCACCACGGCCGTGCTCGGGAGAGGACTGGCCCGTGATCGGTGCCCACCGATCGTCGGGCCGGCGTCTCCAAGAGACGCATTCTTTCCCTTCCACCGCCCCGCAAGATCAAGCCACCACGTCTTGCGGGGCAGCGGAGGGGAAGACGGCAGCCGCGCATGCGCGGGTTGGAGCCGGCCAACCTGCGCATGCGCGTCTGACGTCACTTAGGCGCCACCGGCGCGTCATTCTCGGTTCGCCGCCTTGACGCAAGCGTCATGGCCCGGCGGCCGAGATTTACGGAGCACCGCTCCTAGCCCTCTTGGGGGGGGGGGGGGGTGAATAGGGTGCGAGGAGCGGCCTCCGAGGCCTTCGTGAAACTCGGCCGAGTTCACGACGGCCTTCCCGATGCCGCGCGGGAGCGGAGAATTCCGCCCAGACTTTTATGTGTTTGACAAGACGTTGTTGGCAGGGGTGGTTGATATTGAGTATTCGGCAATAGCGGTGTCGGACCATGCCCCGCACGCGATGGATCTGTGAGTGAATAAAGGGGGAGCCCAGCACCCACAGTGGAGGTTGGATGTAGGCCTGCTGGCGGAGGAGGAGGTATGGGAGAGGGTGAGGAAGGCCATCCGGGGTTATGTGGAAATTAATGACATGGGGGAGGTTCGGCAGGTACGGTTTGGGAGGCACTGAAGGCAGTGGTCAGGGGAGAGTTTATTTTCGATTCGGGCACATATGGAAAGGGCAGAACGGGCGGAGATGGATAGGCTGGGGGAGGAAATCCCGCAGTTGGACAAGAGATATGCGGATGCCCCAGATGCGGGGCTGCTAAAGGAGCGGCAGAGACTGCAGATGGAATTTGGGCTATTATCTACAGGAAAGGCCGTGTGCAGTGGAGAAGGGTGAGAGAACCATTGTATGAATATGGGGAGAAGGCGAGCAGGATGCTAACGCACCAGTTGAGGAAGCAGGAGGCAGTGAGGGAGATTGGGAAAGTGAAGGACACGGGTGGGAATGCGGCCTTGGACCCGGCAGGGGTGAATGGGGTGTTTAAGAACTTCTATAGCAAGCTACACGAGTCGGAACACCCAGCTGGGGTAGAGGGGATAAGGCGGTTTCTGGAGAGGTTGGTGTTCCTGAAGGTGAATGAGGAATTGGTGGAGGGCCTGGGGGTCCCCAGTTGGGCCGGCAGAAGTAGTGGAAGGACTGGAGGCGATGCAGTCGGGCAAGGCCCGGGTCCGGGCGGGTACCCGGTGGAATTTTACAAGAAGTTCTCAGAGATATTGGGGCCCTGGTGGTAAGGGCTTTCAGTGAGGCCAAGGAACTCCCCGCCCCCCGATGTTGTCGCAGGTGTCGATCTCCCTCATTCTAAAGCGAGATAAAGACCCAGAACAATATGGGTCATATAGACCGATTTCCCTGCTAAATGTACATGCCAAATTATTGGCTCAGATCTTGGCCTCGAGGATCGAGGACTGTGTGCTAGGGGTAATAAGGGAGGATCAGATGGGGTTCGTGAAGGGGAGGCATCCGCCGGCCAACATCAGGAGGTTACTCAATGTGATCGTGATGCCTCCAGGGGGAAGAGAGATAGAGGTGGTGGCTGACATGGACACAGAGAAGGCCTTTGATCACGTGGAGTGGGAATACCTATGGGAGGTCCTGGGGTGGTTTGGGTTTGGGTAGGGATTTGTGGACTAGGCCCGATTGTTATATCAGGCACAGGTAGCAAGTGTGCGGACGAACCGGGTGAGTTCAGAATATTTTAGGCAACACCGGGGGACAAGGCAGGGGTGCCCACTTTCACCACTGCTGTTTGCCCCTGGCTATAGGCTATTAGCAATGGCACTGAGAACATCAGGGGTCTGGCGGGGGATAGTACACCGGGAGGGGGCGGGGGGGTGGAGCACAGGGTCTCCCTTTACATGGACAATCTACTTTTGCACACATCAGACCCGCTGGGGGGGATTGACGGGATTATGGGGATATTACAGGAATTTGGTCTGTTTTCAGGGTATAAATTAAATATGGGCAAGAGTGAGATCTTTGCGATAGAGACGAGGGGGCAGGAGAAGAGACTGGGGGAGATGCCGTTCAAGGTGGTAGGGGGCAGCTATCAGTATTTGGGTATCCAGGGAATGGGAGCAGCTCCACAAGTTGAATTTGGGTAGGCTGGGAGAACAGATGAGGGGGGGATTTCCGGAGAAGGGATACGCTCCCGCTGTCATTGGCGGGGTGGGTACAGCCTGTGAAAATGATGGTCCTCCCGAGGTTTCTGTTTGTTTTCAGAGCCTTCCAATTTTTGTCCCCAAAGCATTTTTTAAAAAGGTAAATGCAGAGATCTTGGGATTCTTTGGGCGGGTAAAACCCCGGGGGGTGAGTAAGGTGTTGCTGGAGCGGGGGGATGGGGTGGGGGGGGGGGGGGGGGGGGGGGGGGGGGGGGTGCTCATCCAAATTTTATGAATTACTATAGGGTGCCGAACATTAGGATGGTCAGGAAGTGGATAGTTGGGGAGTGGTCGGTATGGGAGCAGGTGGAGGTGGCCTCATGTAAAAATACAAGTTTAGGGGCATTGTTAACGGCACCTCTGCCTTTCTCGCCAGCAGGTACTCCACGAGCCATGTGGTGGCAGCCCTGTGGGTGTTGGGACAGTGGTGACAGCAAATGGGGCTGGAAGGGGCGTCGGCATGTGTACCGATATGTGATAACCACCGGTTCGCTCCAGGGGGACTGGATGGGGGGTGCCGGAGATGGCAGTGGGCG
The DNA here is from genome assembly GCF_902713615.1 of Scyliorhinus canicula. Taxonomy (NCBI): domain Eukaryota; kingdom Metazoa; phylum Chordata; class Chondrichthyes; order Carcharhiniformes; family Scyliorhinidae; genus Scyliorhinus; species Scyliorhinus canicula. The sequence continues at coordinate 78,411,504 of NC_052150.1, forward strand.
GGGATCAAGAGATTTTTATAGGTGCAGGCTTCCTGGGCTTGGGAGAGTTGGAGGAGGTGTTTGAGCTGCCGGGTAGGAATGGGTTCTGGTATCTGCAAGTGAGGGACTTTGTCTGGAGGCCGGTTTCGGTCTTCCTGCACCTACCGCCTCAGGGGCTACAAGTCAAGGGGAGGTCGAGAACAGTTGTAGGGGAGGGGAAGGTCTCAGCGATATATAAAGAACTGATGGATTGGGAGGGAGCCCCGATAGATGAGGTGAAGAGAAAGTGGTGAGAAGAGCTGGGTGGGGAGCTGGAGGCTGGGTTATGGGAGGAGGCCCTGAGGTGAATCAATGCATCCTTGGTGTGTGCCAGGCTCAGCCTGATACAATTCAAGGTGGTCCACAGGGCTCACATGACTGTGGCCTGGATGAGTAGGTTCTTTGAGGGAGTGGAGGATAGGTGTGGGGGGTGGAGGATAGGTGTGGGGGGTGGAGGATAGGTGTGGTGGGTGGAGGATAGGTGTGGTGGGTGGAGGATAGGTGTGGGGGGTGGAGGATAGGTGTGGTGGGTGGAGGATAGGTGTGGGGGGTGGAGGATAGGTGTGGTGGGTGGAAGATAGGTGTGGGGGGTGGAGGATAGGTGTGGGGGGTGGAGGATTTGTGTGGTGGGTGGAAGATAGGTGTGGGGGGTGGAGGATAGGTGTGGGGGGTGGAGGATAGGTGTGGTGGGTGGAAGATAGGTGTGGGGGGTGGAGGATAGGTGTGGGGGGTGGAGGATTTGTGTGGTGGGTGGAAGATAGGTGTGGGGGATGGAGGATAGGTGTGGTGGGTGGAAGATAGGTGTGGGGGTGGAGGATAGGTGTGGTGGGTGGAGGATAGGTGTGGGGGGTGGAGGATAGGTGTGGGGGGTGGAGGATAGGTGTGGTGGGTGGAGGATAGGTGTGGGGGGTGGAGGATAGGTGTGGGGGGTGGAGGATAGGTGTGGGGGGTGGAGGATAGGTGTGGGGGGTGGAGGATAGGTGTGGTGGGTGGAGGTTAGGTGTGGGGGGTGGAGGATAGGTGTGGGGGGTGGAGGATAGGTGTGGGGGGTGGAGGATAGGTGTGGGGGGTGGAGGATAGGTGTGGGGGGTGGAGGATAGGTGTGGGGGGTGGAGGATAGGTGTGGGGGGTGGAGGATAGGTGTGGGGGGTGGAGGATAGGTGTGGGGGGTGGAGGATAGGTGTGGTGGGTGGAGGATAGGTGTGGGGGTGTAGGATAGGTGTGGGGGGTGGAGGATAGGTGTGGGGGTGGAGGATAGGTGTGGTGGGTGGAGGTTAGGTGTGGGGGGTGGAGGATAGGTGTGGTGGGTGGAGGATAGGTGTGGGGGGTGGAGGATAGGTGTGGTGGGTGGAGGATAGGTGTGGGGGGTGGAGGATAGGTGTGGTGGGTGGAGGATAGGTGTGGGCACTGTGCGGGGGGTCCTGTGAACCATGTCCATATGTTTTGGGCATGCCCTAGGCTGAGGGGTTTTTGTCAGGGGTTTGCTGACGTCCTGTCAGAAGTTTTAACGGTGAGGGCTGTGCCGAGTCCAGAGGTGGCGATCTTTGTGGGGGGGAAAGGAGGCATGGGGGGTTGAATAGGGTCAGGAAAACCAGTGGAAAGGAGGCTAGGGAAGGAGGTCCTGTTTGTATAAGCCATGTTGGCTGGAGTTTGTTGCTGGGGGGTGTGTTGGTTATTGTTCTTGTTGAAACCTGTTGTTGTTTAAAATTGTTAAAATTATAAATGCCTTGATAAATATTTTCAAAAAGAAATGACATTAGCACCATATGTGCACACTTCGAGTATGGCATGTTGTTCAGGGTGATAGCACAGACATGTGATTTAAGTCGACAGAGTTTGCAGGTCCTGATATCAGCCTGCATCGAACACAGAGTTGGTGATTGACCTGCAATTTTGAACTTTGTCACTCTGCTTACCACCCTGGCTTGAAAACGCAGGGCCCTTTCCTTCGAAGGTTCAATGACCAACTCAGGAGGAGGAAGGGAGGAGGCAGCTAACACATCAACATTCTGGATTGGCTGTTTGTGAACACGTGATCAGACTCTGGTCACCCTGAATCCCAGATTGCTGTTAGTTAACAATGTCCCTCAGCACTAGGTCATCACTGCACCCTCATGTCACAATCGTGAAACAAAAGACACCATGAAACAATAATTCTGTACCATCGTTATCCAACAACACATCCAATAATCTATAAAACACGCATCTAATCCTCCTTGTGCAGGTGGCTTTCTCTGTCTTGGTCTTCTTACCCCACTATCCCCTTTGCGAGAGCAGTATGGTTGGTGGACGGCTGCTGTCTTTCAGTCAGGGAGCAGATGACCTTGCAGGATGCCCTTATGAAGCTCCGGGCTCAGGTGGCACAGCTTCATATTTCATTACCTCAACATGGCCTGGGCTGACGGATTGACTGGCAAGGGAAATTGTGTGATCATGAATACTGTTATCCTGAGAGAGGACAGCAGGTTCATCCTCCAAAGAGGCACTGCTACTCCCAAGGGACAGCGCCTCAGCAATCATAATAATCGGCAGAAGCACAGATTTCTGGGCTTCTGTGAGACACTGCAGGCCCCTTTGGGCTGTGGCATACACAGCCATGATGGCTGCAGTCTCAGCCTGCATGCCAACAAGCTGAGATTTCTCACCCTCAGTCTGAGCTGCCATTGCTGCACTCAGACATTGGCTGCCTTTTGCAATGGAAGCTGAGGCATTGGCCATCAGACATTGCGTCAGAGTTGGGTCTGCACATGTTCTCGTGGAGTTGGCCAGCACTTCTACAACTAGAAATGTTGGGCCCCAAGCTATGCACAAAGCTCTCGGCCAAGTTGGAGCCAGACTGCTCACTGCCCCTTGACTGAAACTGAGCTGTCTGGCAGACCTGTCAATATGCCAAGCTTTCCTGTATGCTACTCCATCGAAATGTTCACCTGAGTTCTCTGTAGCAGAACTCGTATGTGACCATGTCTAACTGCAGTATTAGGACTTCTGAAAAAATTAGCTGTGCCTTTTCTCTTTTTGTTAAAAAATATTGCATTGATTGTGAAGATAGTATTGCTTTATCATTTTTTCATATATTTAGATCCTTACAAGAATGGTGTGAATTGTCTGTGGTTTGTGGGTGGGGCATGAATCCTTCGTGGACATGGGATTGTACCTTGCTCATAAAATGCCCCCTGATTTCCTGTGTGGTTTTTCTGGTGACTGCATCTGATTGAACCTAAAGAGGACACAACTACAGAGAATACACAATGTCAAACAACTGTGCATCTTACTGATTTCCTGTAAGCACTTGTTGATGGAAGACAGACTGTCCACCTTGATTTCTGTGCTCAAGTCCTGGGGCGGAATCTTCTCATTTTTTGACTAAGTATTAACTCATCCGGAAAAAGCAAGATGTAAAGCCAGCTCCATTGCTGGCTTTTCCCACCTTATCCTTTGACACGTAGTCAAATATAATCATGGAGGTGGGTCCACGACACACTCAGAGCCTCCGGAATGGATTGGATTGGATTGGATTTGTTTATTGTCACGTGTACCTAGGTACAGTGAAAAGTATTTTTCTACAAGCAGCTCAACAGATCATTAAGTACATAAAATGAAAAGGAAATAAAAGAAAATACATAATAGGGCAACACAAGGTACGCAATGTAACTACATAACACCGGCATCGGGTGAAGCATACAGGGATGTAGTGTTAATGAGGTCAGTCCATAAGAGGGTTGTTTAGGAGTCTGGTAACAGCGGGGAAGAAGCTGGAGTCTGGTAACTGCGGCGCCAAAATGAAAGAAACCCCGTGCCACGGAAACACCCGGCACCCCCCCCCCCCCGACACATTGCCCCTTGGCACTGCCAGGGTGAACTGCAAGGGACCACTGCCAGGGTATTGCCCGAGAATGGTCCTCTCCCCCCTGAAGGCAGCACTTACCTGCGCTCCCCACGCAAGTTCTGTTCGGCAGATTATCATTGCCAAGATCTGTTGTAAACCCCACCAGCATGACAGCTCGCTAAGCATAAGGTACTGGGAGCTAATGGGGTTTCTGACCTTTCATGGTGGGAACCCCATTATGCCATTGGTGAAGGGCAGGGAAGTGGGGAAATCCCACTGGTGTGGAAGCCGTATGGAACACCCCTCGAATCTCTGCCACTATCGCCATTCCCATTCTCGCCCACCAACAATGAAGGTGGAAAATCCTGCCCCCAATGTGGGCCCTGAAACAAGAACCTGGAAAGTCACAGAGTACTGCCAGTTGATTCATGGCCAATATATGGAAAACATTGCATGACCATAATGAAAAAGAAAAGGAGTGGAACTTGGAAAGTTCTTTCTTCGGCATGACCAGCCAGGGGCTAAATAGCTGGCTTTTAAAGCAGACCAAGGCAGGCCAGCAGCACGGTTCAATTCCCGTACCAGCCTCCCCGAAAAGGCACCGGAATGTGGCGACTAGGGGCTTTTCACAGTAACTTCATTGAAGCCTACTCGTGACAATAAGCGATTTTCATTTCATTTTTCATTTTCATGATTTGCTGAATGATTTCCCTATGCGGTGTATGAATTTATGAATTAGTACCTGCAGAAGAAAGAAATTTGGAAGGAAAGAAACCCTGCCAGGAAAATAAATTTCTTACCAGTCAATCAGATTTGGATCACAAACCTTTCATTACTGAAAAGGGTAGCTAAAGATATTGAAAATAAATCTGTAAGATCAATTACAAGGAATGTGGAAAAGTATATCCCTCAGAGACAAAAATGGAAAATAGCACAGCCAAGACCACAGCGACTGAATAAAGAACTAAAAAAACTGATAACTAAGCAGTCATATTTCCAAGAATACAATTAATTAAAAAGGAGTGATGATTGGACCAATACAAAAATATATTCAATATTCCCAGTTGAATATTAGAAAAACTGGAAGAACTATAGAAGGATAGATTGCGGATAGGAGGAGTAGAAATACTAAAAATTTTTATGGGCATGTAACATTTGGTAGAGTGTTAAACACTGGATATGCCCTTTAAAGTAATAAATTGGAAAGAAATATTGGCCTAGAAATCCCATTACACACAAAAATGGGCACGTAGGGAGAGGAGTGTCCAGTGCTTGTGCCAGTAAATGTGCATGTAAGCAGCATGCAATATAAACTCTGCCTGCTGATTTTAATAATCCATTATCCGGGCATGTTGCCAGTGCTATTTGTGTTTCTATTTGGCACGCCTATCAGGGGAGTTGGATGTCAGGGTGCCATTTGACGGCTGCCAACACCTCTTAAAGGGAAGATGCATTCTGGCTGCACCGAATAGGACAAGAAATTAGTGAACAAAAACCGAAGAAGTGTGCGAATGGGCACCAAGGGTCTCCAAAGCTGTGCTGGAGGCCTTGGTGCAAGTGATGAATGGGCGGAGCAACATTCTGTTCCCTTCAAAGGGCAGTGGAAATGGGGAGAAATCAACGAATACGTCAATTCCAGAAATGTTGCACCATGGGGGGGTGGGGGGTAACAAGAATGGTCTCATTCTTTCTGATGACAGTTGCACAATTTACATCATCATTAATTACTGACAGGACTCAAAAGACTGTCCTGCTACCCACCCCCCCCCCCCCCCCCCCCGCACTGTCCAAAGCTCTTCATCTTCTACCATCACCACAGCACATGTAGTACCTTGTTCTCCTCATGATAATAATTAATAATAATCTTTATTGTCACAAGTAGGTTTATATTAACACTGCAATGGTGTTACTGTGAAAAGCCCCTAGTCGCCACATTCCGGCGCCTGTTCGGGTTCGCAGTGGGAGAATTCACAATGTCCAAATTACCTAACCGCACGTCTTTCGGGACTTGTGGGTGGAAACTGGAGCACCCGGAGGAAACCCACGCAGACACAGGGAGAACGTGCAGACTCCACACAGACAGTGACCCAAGCTGGGAATCGAACCTGGGATGCTCGCACACATTGCTATTTAGTGACAACGCACCTCACACTATTCCACCATGTCAGCCATATTCACCAAATCCCTCACAAGACTACACACTCGCCTCTTTTTTTCAGAAGGTGGCACAAGACAGCAGGCACGAGGTGGTAGTGGAGGAGGAAGAGTGAATCAAGATGCTCACTTTCCCCATGGTGAGAGTGGCTTGGCTGCAATTGAAAGGTGAAGGGTGGAGGCTAAGGCTGCTGGCAGTACTAGAGAAGGCACAGCACTGAGTTTCTTTGTACCTAATCCACATTGTCTCTTCTAACTTCTCCCTCAGCTGACTTGTTCTGTGGAAAACCTGCAGAAGCTTTCAACATCTTTTTTCTTCTCTCTGCTCTCCCTCACATTGAAAGCTAACCTTGTTGCTGTCTTTCATTTTAGTTATTGAGAACAATGACGACAGCCAACATAGACACCCCCCCCCCCCCCCCCCCCCCCCCCCCGCATCCCTCCATATCCCTGAGGCACTGTGATTCAAGCATCAAGTCAGATGTGGGGACCATGTGGAATTTAGAGGCTACATTTTCATGTAGCAACTCATTGGAAACAATTGCACAGAAGTTAGAGCTGCGAGATTTGATGCCACAGGTTCTAGTTTATTAGTCGGTGACCTTGCATACTTGTTTTGATTTGGAGGACTCAGATGCTGATTTTGAAGGCCCAAGGTACTTCAATAAACTGATCGATCAGGAAATGCTCGGTGAATTTGCGATCCTACCATAACGCTTAATCACAATATTGCAGAGCACCGAGGGTCCAGTTGTCACTTGTCTCAAAGATTTTGCACACTATTGCAGACTATTCAGATCCAGCAACACCATCATGAAGCCTCATGATAGAGTCTGTTATCACAGATCAGACTGTTTCCATGGCAGCACAAGCAAGCTTAGACAGCTGCTAAAGCAACTCACACTACCACCATGTAAACCCAAACAACTGCTATCATGGGGAGCACTATTGAAAGTTGTTTCATGGGTGTGATCTCAATACTTGACTGTGTTCTCCTGAAGAGTCCTAGGACTGTCACAGTGGTTAATGCTGCGGCCTTACAGGGCCAGGGCCCCAGATTCGATTCCGGCCTTGGGTGACTGTGTGGCATTTGCATGTTCTCCCTGTGTCTGTGTGGGTTTCTTCTGGGTGCTCCGGTTTCCTCCCATTGTTCAAAGATGTGCAGGTTAGGTGGTTTGGCCATGTTCAGTACGTGGAGTTACGGGGATAAGGTGGGGGAGTGGGCCTAGGTAGAGCCGTCTTTTGGAAGGTCAGTGCAGACTCGATGGAGCAAATGGCCTCCTTCTGCACTGTAGGGATTCTATGGATTCTATGGACTGCTGAGACCCAGTAACATTGACTCCAAGAGAGAGGAGAGGCACCTTCTTCCCCCACTCAGGTAAACAGGTATGCCTGCCAAAAACTCCACCAGTGCCCTTGCAGGTTCCACCCATCCAGTGAATGCAAACTGGCTGAATATTTGAGTGCACTTCCTATTCAGGGCTTAGTTGGTCAGTTAGTCCCTGAAGAACGAACACTGCACAACAAAATTTATGGGCCTTTATATAGTACAAAGTGTACAGTGATAATATTAGTGGACCAACACTGAACATATTCATATGATATCTCTACTATAATTTTAATGAAGATGTTAACCTACTTAGTTTAAATGGACAAATGGCCCCATTAAAGCATCGAGGAAGGGGAATGTTATGAAAACAAGTAAAGCATTTATCTGCTGATATTATCAACGGTAAATTAGAAGCTCAAATGACAACATGGCACTTGAACCAGAGGACACATACTAGAATCTTCAAAATCAATGATGAAGAAATATTAAGGAATATTATTTTTAGAAGTGCCATAAGTATAAAGGTTCTACCTGAACATAAGAGGATAGAACATATTATCCTGTGCTGTAAAAGAGAAATGAGACTCTCAGCAACTGCAGTTAATTATGTGTCAGCTAATGCTTTCAGAAAAGGACCAGATGGATTATGTGGTTAAGTACAAGATTGAGCATTATATGGACAAGTATGGCCAGAATTGATTGAATACTGTGTAAAACATGAGAATCCTTGAGCTGCTGGGACATGTAAATGTCATGCCAATGACGGCAATTAGCCAAACATGAATAATGCAGGATGTAACATTCAATAGACATGCTGAAATTTCAGTTGGTTATCCCTTCAAAGATTTGCAGGAACTTTCCACAGGAGATAAATGGACTGGTTAGAGGAGGCCAAGGGGACATACTCTAGGGGTGGGACACTGCACTAATCATAGAACAATAATTGTCACCCAGGTCCCGCTCTTTTAAAGAGCTGAAGCTTTCTGACTCCTTGTGCTGTTCTATTTTCTCCAGTGCGGCCTCTCTTACTATTCAAAGAGAAAGGTTCTTTTGAAGTTCTTGAAAATAATGGCACTCTCCCGAATCTACGCAGCAACATAAAAGGGAAAAGAGAATGAAAGAGGCGGCAACGAGAAGAGAAGCAAAGAGATTTGAGAATCAAAGAACGAAAGGAAAGGAGGAAAGAAAGGAGAAAGAGCAAAATGACAAAGAAGATGGGGCAGAGAGAATGGACCTGAAGTTGGGCAGCGGAAGATATGGAAAGTGAGAGGAGGGGAGTGAAATAAGTGGTTTGAAGGAAGAGAAGGCTAGGCTAGGTGGGGGGAGGAAATGAGTGGAGGATGACAACCTTGCACAATCGCACTTTTTATACACTTCCAACCTGTTTTATTTGTACATGGATGGATCTGAAATTAATCCGTGATCTAATGGGGCCTGCTTATTGCTCTCTACATCTTCTTTCTTTCCTCTTCTTCAACTGACTCCTCAATTGAATACTTCATTGCTACACAGACCCAGCAATGACAGCCACTGGGGATAGATAACTCATATTCCGGAGGGATTTGTGCAAGCATTATCATTTCAGAAGCTTTGCATAACCGAATAAGGCACAAATGCCTAAGATAAACTGGAAGAGTTTTTGGATAACTGCGTAGTTCTAGTAGGTATAGAAATCCCACAGTGAAACCTGGAAGAATATTGTATCAGGGACAGTTTACTCAAATGTTAGGAATGATGCAAAGTGGAAATCTCCTGGGGGCAATGACAGTTTAGTGGATTTCTTGAAAAAACTTGGATTCAGTTAAATACCATTACTTTTTTTTTCCTATAAATTTAGAGTAGCCAATTTATTTTTTCCAATTAAGGGGCAATTTAATGTGGCCAATCCACCTACCCTGCACATCTTTTGGGTTGTGGGGGCGAAACATGGGGAGAATGTGCAAACTCCACACAGACAGTGACCCAGAGCCGCAATCGAACCTGGGACCTTGGCGCCATGAGGCAGCAGTGCTAACCACTGCACCATCATGCAGCCCAGTTAAATTCCATTACAATAAAAGCTTTCGATCAGACATTTTCAGAAAATAAAACGTCAGAGTCATTGAGTTCTGTTCTTGCATCCTATTGAAAAAATAGCAAGGAAGGCTCCTTAAATCATTGTTGTTGAGCATTAATGATAAATCCAAGCTGAATATGCATAACTCAGTCGGCATAAGATTCTCTGTTGAAATTATTTTTGGTGGAATTAAAACTTTTTATTGAACTAAATAGAAATCCATCCTGTTTCCAATTAAGTAATTTGATATTGGCCTTCCATTGGTTGTGTGAAAATACACATCACCTCTTGTGCCAGACTTGCATCAAATGGCAGTCCTCCACTTTCCTATATCTGGCTACCAGCTATCTCCAATATTATTTTGATTTTATGCTAGAATCTCTGGCTACTGCAGCCATGACAGAATCACAGGCTCTAGTTGGCGGTGTTTTCGGTGACTCAATACCAACAATGACTGGAATTCTCCAGCTATGGCGATTCACTTTTTCCGCCGGCAGCTCACCCCTGCCCATGGGTTTCCCATTGACAAGTGACAGGACTAGTGAATGCCACTGCCAGCGAATGGCACGCCACCAAGCAACACGCGGCTGGGGACTGGACAATCCAGCCCAAATATTTTGTTTATCATTGATCATCCCCATTACCTGAGCAGATGGATTGTTGTCTAGATATTCTTGTTTTTGAGTAAATTGAACTCAAATAATTGGAAGTATCACAAATTGAATTTAAATGTTTAATCCTAAACCTGTTATTTTATATCCCCCTATAATTGGTACCCAGCATTGAAAATTATGCTTCAGTTTTGGACACTCCATTATAGGATGGATAACAGAGCAATGGGAAAAGATGCAGCATAGATTCGGGAGGACTTACGTTTCAGAAAGACTTGAAGAGTTAATTCTTTATTAATAATTCCAGGAATGTTATGGAGTGAATTTTCAAAATTATGAAGAGTTATTATAAGACATTTTTGAATATGTCAGTGGTCAGCAACACAATATCAAAAACCATGTATTTAATATGTAATTATGAAAATAATCTATAGTTTAGAAAAAATGTTCTTCACAATAGAATATGAAATTCTCTGCCATTATCAATGATATTACATGGGGCAGAATTTTATGCTCCCCCGAAAGCGGGTTCTGAGGCGGGGGGGGGGGGGGGGGAGTAAGTGCTAAATTAAATGGATGAGATTTCCCTTGAGAACCCATCCGCCCAAACCCAGACGCTGACTTGGGGACACAGCTGCTACTCAAACTCTCGTACTGGGGAAGGATTTGGTTTTCCCTCCAGAGAGCTCAATGAAAGTTGAGGTATTAGTGAATGGGATAGGTGGGAATTGTATCCTAGTTCCATTGTATGAAGTCCAATTGAAGTGTGATTTGGTGTCAGGTCCAGTGGTTATTGGAGTGGTTGAGGAGTTACCAGTGGATGCAGTAGACTTGCTTTTGGGGAATGATTTGGCAGGAGTGAAGGTTGTTGCTTCACCCTTGATTACAGATAGTCTGAGGGAAGCACTACAGATAGCACATGAGTTGCCAATGGGAGTTTAGAAAACTCAGTGGGTCGTAAGTGACTCAAAGAAAGAAATGTTGAAAGACTGATGTGGCTGATACTGATGAAATTACCCTTACAGCAGTGATTCCTCACAGAGATTTGGCAAGGATAAAATTAAATAGAGAACCAGATTCTGAGAATTTTAAAACTGAAGGTGACGATAAGAAAAAGGAGTCTGAACTTAAAAGTAATGCCAGTGATGAAGAGTCAGACGAGAGTTTTGAATTTGATCTTAGTTCTAATTATGAAGTAATGATAAACAGGTGTTACCTAATAGACCTGTCACTAACTGATCTTGAACAAATGGTGAGTAATTTTTCCAAAGCTAGTAAAGAAGACAACAAACCAGAAGAAGAAAGTGACTTGGACATTTCTAACAGTAACTGGTTACAACCTCTTGTAGTAAATCCATTACCTTCCCCTTCTGGTGCAAATATTTCCCAGAGCATGCCTGCTTTGAATGTGAATCTGAATCAGCCTGACTGTGAACCATCTTGAATGTGAATCTGAATCAATCTGAATGTAAATCTGAATCAGCCTGAATGTGAAACTGAACCAATCCTAGTGTGAATCTGAATCAATCTGAATGTAAATCTGAATCAGCCTGAATGTGAAACTGAACCAATCCTAGTGTGAATCTCAATCAATCTGAATGTGAATCTGGATGAATCTGAATCAATCTGAATGTGGGAGCCGAATAGCTGATATCAGAGTCCTCTCCCCTGATGAAAACCGGGCCCTGGAGGTCTCGGGGTTGACAGACGAGAGTGCAATCACTGACAGCAAGGTTGACCTGCATCACAGACGTGAGGATCCACTGCCCCTTCATCCAGATGACCTGTCTCAAGTGAGTTGTTTATGCAAGTCAAAATGATCCATCCCTCTCATTGACCACATGTTTATTCTTTCACAGGATCTCCATCTGATGGGGCCGGACCATCCAGAGTCAGTCCCCCCGCTGTCACTCAAGAGAACATCTGAGAGGAGACCATCATCGAGGCATCACAGTTAGCAGCCCCACCTTCTATCAGTGCAGAAACACACACCTCGGTGGGCGATATCAGTAGACAGGCTTCTGGGGCACAATCTGGTAAGTACCACGTAGTTACAGATAAGGTGAAGGCAGGAACATCCAAGGGAGACAGGAGTCAGAGGTCTGATGGATCCCAGGACTCAGGGTCCCAGTCAGATGCCGAGCCTCTGGACAAGATTATCCCAGAGCTGATGCTGATAGTACGACACTGCTGTCAGAAGGGGATGTCAGTGACATTCTGGTGAGTGCATAGCCGATTGGAGCAGCCCCGAAGGCCACGGGCACAGGAGATGATGCCGACAATGTGTGGCACCAAGGCCAACACTGGTAGGGTGGTGACTGCAGTGGAAGGCCATGGAGTCCCCCAGGACCCTACGGGCACCATTTAGGAGGAGGGAGAGCTGGAGGTCAGGCTGGGGCCTGCCACCAAGGAGGCAACAGCAGTCTCCAATTCTTCTGAATCCCATCGTCTGACACCAGTGCATCTCAAGGGCAGCTGGCAGAACAAGTTGGCGTGTGGCGCCAGTAAGTCGGTCGGAGCCATCCAGCTCCTAGGCCCTCGAAAGGATGTTCACCAAGGGCAACAAAGGCCACAGTGTGCGAAAGTAGCAGGCCGCCCCCACCCCTGATGTGCATCCTGGGGACACACCTATACATAACAGTAGACCATGTATGACCAACAAGATTGAGGATGATTGAGTGAGCCCTGCGGGGGGAGGGGAGGGTTTGTTGTCACTGGGTTGGGGGGTGGCAGGTATCACTATCTGTAGCTGGGAGGAATGTGAAACCGCTATCACGTTATTCTTCACAGCGAGACTGCCTTTACTGCCACTCCTGTGCTGCCCTCCGCTCCCCCAACACCCGTCCCCTGGGCACAGTGGTCAAAGATCAAACACCCCTGATGCAGACCCCGTTCAGAGGATGGGTGTGTGCGCGCTGTCAACAGAAAGACAGGAGTCAAACTTTAGCATAAACTGAGAAGCACCAGAGCTTACCTCACAGCGAGTGATCATCACTCTCCTGCCTTGTCTATTGACCTGCTGACAGTGTAGACACAGGCTCATCACCCTCGGGGGATGTTACTCAGATCCTTGGAGGGTGGAACACGGTAATTCCCCTGTAGCCATAATATGTGGCAACCATGAGATGGTCCAGTACATTTAGCTCTGACTAAGTTAGTCACAAAAAAGCAATTATGCACATTTGAATAAAGTGAAACCAATATAATGTGAAGTACTTACAAGTGAAGTTTGATTTTGAAAAAAACACCTATGCAACTCTTACGTTAGTGGCAATGGAGTTGGGCAGGTAATGATTTGGCCATGATGTAGAGGGATCCCGTTTGACCAGGAGGATTTCTCATAGCCTGCCCATACCTGTTGTATTGTCAGCTGACAGCGGGTTTCACCATTGAAAGGCTTCCTCTGCTGGAACTTTAAATTTGAATTGTAATTGTGCGGCAAATGGGAAAAAGCAAGAGAGAGTAAGTGACCCATACTTCTGCTTACACCATCAGAAATAGCATGATATTGACAAAACAAAGCCCGCCCCTCCACCCACCACCAAAATGGGGATTTGTGGAGAAAAGCATCAACACAACGCAATAATCCAAATCACCTGTTTCTGTGTAACTGATGATTGAACAAAAACAATTTGTGGTTACATGGCATCCTTAATACACAGAAGCATCTAAATGGGGTTCAGCAAGACATAACCTGACAGATTTTATGAAGCTTTGGCTGTACAAGAAAGAGATTGATGTAACTCAAGCGCAATAGTTTTTTTTAGTTCTGATAATTGAGATCACATTTTTCTCCGTGTGTTTGTTTGCTAATGATGCTGACGTTGGTCCTAGATCTCATCAATTGCAGGCTCAATAACTAAGCTGCAGACTAGAAATCAGAACCAGTGGGAGGAAATGTCTTGTTGCATAACCTGATTGCTTTTTAATGAAGTAATTGCATGAATGTCTGTATTCCTAATAATCTAGCATGTGCATCATCTCCTGCGGATGCAAAAGTTCTACCTTACAGATGAACTATTGAAACGGTTCTTAACAAAACATTAGCCGAGTACTTACTGGTGTTAAATCACAGAATCCCTGCAAAGCAGGAGGCTATTCGGCCCATTGAGTTTGCACTGATCCATGTCAAACCCTATCCCTACATCCCCATAACCTTTTTTAAAAATAAGTTTAGAGTACCCAATTCACTTTTTCCAATTAAGGGTCAATTTAGCGTGGCCAATCCACCTAACCTGCATATCTTTGGGTTGTGGGGGCGAACCTTGGACCTCGGCGCCGTGAGGCAATAGGGGTAACCCACAGCGCCACCGTGCTGCCCGCACAACCCCATAACCAAACCTTCACATCACTGACACATAGGGGCAATTTAGCATGGCCAATCCACCTACCCTGTACACCTTTGGGTGTGGGAGGAAACCAGAGCACCCGGAAAAAACCCACGCAGCCACTGTGAGAACGTACAAACTCCACACAGACAGTGACCCAAAGCCAGTATTGATCCTGGGTACCTGGCACTGTGAGGCAGCAATGCTAACCATTGTGCTCTTGTGCCGCCCATAAGGAGCATCATATAGATTCTCAATCTCAGATTGATATGTAACCATGATTTCCCATGCGATTTAATAAAACAATGGTGTCATCCATTGTGAAATGTGCGCCTAGTTTTGATAAATTCATCTGATTAACCTTCACAGAAAAGCAACATGGGTATGGCCACGACACCTCCCAGTTTAAAGTGTTTATATCAAGGTTATTTAAAAAGATGACCACAAGGGGCTGGTTTAGCTCACTCAGCTAAATCGCTGGCTTTTAAAGCAGACCAAGCAGGCCAGCAGCACGGTTCGATTCCCGTACCAGCCTCCCTGGGCAGGTGCCGGAATGTGGCGACTAGGGACTTTTCACAGTAACTTAATTGAAGCCTACTAGTGACAATAGGCGATTTTCATTTCATTTCACATTAATAGTAGTATAGGATATTTTTTAATGATGTGGCTGTATAATGAGCAATTTGTAATCTGAATTTGCTGCTTGTTGAAAATTATTGGTCATGCAATTAGCGAGCTTGCATCTATATCTGTTACTCAAATCCACCTGTCCTGGTTGAAATACACATTGTCATTGCCCCATTGAGCCACTAGATGGAGCATGTAATAACTGACGTATTCTACCTGGGAGATAGAAAAAACTGCCTAGCCCATTTTGTTTTCCACAATTATTCTCCATGCAGTAGCATTGGCATAACCTATAAAAAAAACTTGGCCAAAACATGATATTCACATGAAAATGATCATGCCCGAATGAGGCTTATATTTAAATTGTGTCTTTAATGTAATGGAAGGTCTCAAGGCACAGTCATCAGCTCACTCGGCTAAATTGCTGGCTTTTAAAGCAGACCAAGCAGGCCAGCAGCACGGTTTGATTCCCGTACCAGCCTCCCCGGACAGGTGCTGGAATGTGGCGACTAGGGGCTTTTCACAGTAACTCCATTGAAGCCTACTCGTGACAATAAGCAATTTTCTTTCTTCTTTCTTTCTATGTCACTGAGGAGCAGCGTGTAGATGATTATTTGGAGGGGTATTCAGTGAAACTATATTTTTTAACTTAAGTGTATCACACCTGTGTCACATCTGTCCAAGTATTATACAGTAAATGTAATTAATTTTAAGCACATTTCTAGAATACCATGTTTACTTAGATGCAATATTAATTCCAAACTTATTTTGCATACCTCTTCATTCACCTGAGGAAGGAGCAGTGCTCTAAAAGCTAGTGTTTGAAACAAACATGTTGGACTTTAACCTGGTGTTGTAAGATTTCTTACTGTGCTCACCCCAGTCCAATGCACGCATCTCCACATTTGAGATTGAGATTTATTTCTCTTAAATTTTCTTTCCTGCTCCTAAAGACCTAAGCTGCTGTGGGATCATTGTCTGCTGAACGCCAGCAGTTGTCACTCACGTCACCTAAATGATCATTCTTCCTATCTGTCAGTAAATGTTCAGAGGTTATTCAGCTACAGGAACCGAATCCTGTCTTTAGCTGACATTTATATACCCAGCCTTCATTTTAAGTAGTCCGACTATCATAGTTTTGTTTTTAAGGAATTAACAAATTTCTATTGATCTATTTATTGTACATCTTGCTTACCCTGTTGTAAAGTAGTTGCCAAAATTATCAATACACATCCTTACTTTGGATGAAGTCAAAAGAGATCCTGGACTTGAAGTTGAATGTTCGAGTGGGTCTTTGATCCACTCGATGCCAGCAACATGCTGCATATGTCCACATGTTCAGGAAGGCCTTTGACACACTATTCAATGCTTGTAACATTCTGGACATGTCCGCAGTATGTTCATGAAAGCCTTTGGCACACTATTCAATGCACGCAACATTCTGCACATGTGCAAGGACTGTTCAAGAAGGCATGCTACAAGCAAGATTCTGTGCATGTATAAATTGTCCAAAGCACATTAGTTGGTACATTAGCAGGTGTTGCTTTATTTTTGCTTGTTATTTTACCCTGTAGTATGCGTGTAAAGTCTGCAAAATGGCTAGAAAATATATATTAAGTGACAAAGGCTCCACTTCTCCCAAAGCTAAGAGGCAAACCTATTCCAGCATTTTGGAATAGAAACTAGGAGGGCTATACTGTGATGATGCCAAACAATAAGTAACAGCCATAGCGAGTACACTTGGGATTCCGCTAATGACTGTCCACCGAGATGAACAAAGATAAGATAAAGGTTAGAGGCTAACGTTCTACTCCTGTAAGTACAATAAGATTAGTTTAGGTGCAGCATGTTAGAAAATATGGAACCACTGCTGAGTGTGTGGACTGAGGACCAGAAACAAAGGAACTTGTCCATTAACAGGCTGACTATCGGAAGAAAGGCTTAATGTTTGTTCAATTAGCTGAAACAGCAAGAAGTTAAGAGTTTGACCAGTTTTGAAACTATTGCAAGATATGGATTTGGTAGATTCAAGAGACGCCATAGTCCACAAGGCAATTGGATGAATGGTGAAGCTGCAGAAGCAGATAAAGTAGAAGCCATCTGAATACCATTGCTGATGAGGGAGGCTACATACCACAGCAAACCTTCAACGTGGATGCGACCAGTCTTTTTTGGAAGAGAATGTCCAGCAGTACATTTATTTCAACCGAAACCTGTGTCAGGATTCAAGCCACTTAAAGATAAATTGACTTTGTTACAGGTAGCTGTGCACAATGTGACTTCTTTGTGTGTCACGCAGAAAATCAAAGAACTTATGAACATGTGTATATATGAATGAGGAACAGAGGTAGGCCACTCAGCCCCTCGAGCCTGCTCTGCCATTCAATAAGATCATGGCTGACCTGATTGAAACCTCAACTCCCACATTCTCAAGTACACCCAATAACCTGTCACCCTCCTAACTAATTAATAAACTATCTACCTCTGCTTTGAAAATATTCAAATACTCTGATTCCACTGGCTTCTGAGAAAGAAAGGCTCATGACCCTCTGAGAGAAGAGAAATTCTTGCCATCTCTGGCTTATTTTTAAACAGTGACCCCCTACTTATAGATTCTTCCACAAGAGGAAACTTTTCAAATCCACCCTGTCAAGACCACCTGGTGATCTTGAAGGTTTCAGTCAAGTTGCCTCTTATTCTTTTCAACTCCAGCAGATGCAAGCCTAACCAGTCCAAAATCTTTCCTCATAGGACAGCTTGTCCATTTTGGGTATTAGTCTAGTAAACCTTCTCTGAACTGCTTCCAATGCGCGCCCCCCCCCCCCCCCTCCCACTTTGAATAAGGAGTACACAGTACTCCAGTACTCCAGATGTGGTCTCACCACATAACAGTGCTGTGTAACTGAAGTGTTATGGCCAGGAGGGCAGAGGGGTTAAACAGCACCAATTTCTCCTTTCAACATCAACCTGTAAACAGAAAAGTATTTTTGACTTGCTTCCCCAATAATACATCACGGCAAATTTCCCAACCCCTCACTTTTGGTGTGATCGAATTTTCTATTAATATTCACACAGCAAATGCAAGATGGGATAAACTCAAAGTGTTAAGCTTATTTGCGCATGTTCAAAATGCAAAAAGAGGGTTCTCAAAATCTTGCCTTTTGCATTCATACAGCAGAAGACGGATAGGGGAATGAAACGTTTTATCATGCGGAGACCACAGAAAAGATAAATATTGGTCAAGTGGGACCAGAATCTAGGATCAAAGTGCAATAAAGTATTTCCTTTGAGGTGAGCGAGCTAAACATCGATGCTTTATCATTCACTTTTTCTGTGGCATTAACCTCACACAATTGTGTTGGGCAGGCAGAGATTAATCAGTCTTGTTGGCTATGGTACAGAGTTTCTAGCAGACGCAGTGTATACGGGTGGCCAGCTGTCCAACCTAGGCTAGAGCTCCTTGTTTGTGAGGCTCCTATTTAGTTGGTAAAAATGCAAACTATGACTTTGCAGTTGAGGAAGGCAATATTACTGGTTCCACACCCAGAGGCCCATGTCACATGACTCCCATGTCTCCACACTATCTTTGACAAAGGACATGTATTCCTCATCTGGGCCCCTAAGTTGGTAAATGTCCCAACTATTTGGAATTGAAAGGAAGGTTGCAGGGTCCTATGTCTTGGCAGACGAGCAGTTTCCAGCTCACCAGCCTGGGTTATGAAAATGCAAATTGCATTTGTATAACTCTCTTTGAATTTGATCTAGGCATTCCACAGAGGGCAACTTTAGAACAATGCAAGATTATAGCAAGAGACACCTTCCTGCAATTTGGAGTTCGACAAGAAATCTTGGGTGACAATGAGCATGTTTTCTGAGTGGTTTTTATTGTATTTTTTTCCTTGTTGTCAAGGAATATTGTGTCTGGAACAACATTGTCCGCTAAGTATTACCATATATCAGCCATAATGCACATTCTGGAGTTATTGATCTCAAACTGATGGTGCATCAACAGCCAAAGAGTGCATGCAGGTAAAGGTTCCCTCCACTTCATGGAACCTAGAACATAGAACCCCTACGGTGCAGAAGGAGGCCATTTAGCCCTTTGCACTAACTTTCAGAAAAGTACCCTCCCTAAGCCCATTCTTCCACCACATCCCTGTAACCATATTTTCATGTTTTATTTAAGTGCTGGGTACAAAGTCCCAAAATTTTTATAAGTATATACAGCATAAAAACAAGCCATGCTGACATTCATGCTCCACATGAGTTTCATCCCCCCCATTCGTCATCTCATACCCTTAACATATCCTTCTATACCTTTCTCCCTCATTTGCTTAACTAACTGTCCCTTACTTACATTTATGCTACTTGCCTCAATATTCCTGTGGCAGCAGATTCCATATTCTAACCACTGTCAGGGTAAAAGCACTTTCTCCTAAACTCCCTACTGGAATTATTAGTGACAATCTTATATTTAGGGATGTTAGTTCTGCTCTCGCCCACACCCTCTTAATATCCACCTTATCAAACACTATCATAAGCTTAAATACCTCTATCATGTCACCATTCAGTCTTTTCCATTTGGAGAAAAGAGCCTCATTCTGTTCAATATTTGAAGATCATTTTTCACCATCTCCAGTGCTTCTATTTGCTATTTTGACAAGAATTGTTCACAATACTCCAAGTATGGTCCAAAGAATTTTCTGTGCAATTATAACAAAACTCTGATTTTCAGTTTTCCCCATCTAGAAGTCAAGCGTTGTTTGCTTTTTTCAGTGATTTTAATAACCTTTGTTGTTTCTTTTGGTAATTTACTTATCTGTACCCCGGGATTTATTTGTTCCTCCAACCCATTCAGTCAATTTATTTTTCATAGGGTATATGGCCTTCTTTATCACCCTCCCAAAATGTATCACCTCACACTGATCTACTTTGAAGTTTGTTTGCCAATTACAACGTCATTCCCAAGGTTATTCATATCTTCCTGTATTGTGTCACAGGCCTTCGCTACATTAAGTGCACATCTCAATTCAATGTTGTCCATGCATTTAGGAATTATATCTCCTAATCCTGAATCCAAATTATTTATGTTAATAGTGTGATGAATGCGAGAAATTGTTATATTTTATATTTCTTGCAGTAATGTTATTAAAACCTGGGTTATGACACATACAGACAGTATGACTGCCAGAGTGGTGATTAACATGTTGTAAAAGTGAGATGATCAGTGATTTTCAGGTGGAGTGTTCCGCTAATAAATCTTGAGAACCATTTTCTTGTTTATAGATAGCTAGCTAATTGAATATTGTTTAGGTTTGAAGGATCACTGAGGTAAGATAATTTATATGGGGTATTGTTTATGGTCCTTACTAAAATGGTAAAGGGACATCTTGTAAGAATTGACAAAAGAATGCCTTGTGCTTTAGGTACAGATGATGTAATTAATGGGAGAAGATCTGTCTGAAGATTCATTAGGTCCTAGAATTCTAATATGAACAGAGAGGTTTCAGTTTGGTCCTGAAAGTTTTTCTCTCTAAAGATTCTGCACAGAGAAAAGCAAGTAAAACCCTGGTTCTTAATTTAATTCATGAGTGTTTTTAAATATATGTTGGTTTGATTAATTGGAATATCGTGGCAGGTTTAGGAAATAAGTTATGGTGTCTTCTTTTACTTATGAACTACTGTAACTTTAATTGTAAAGCTATTTCTTTGTTGCTCATGTGTTCAATTGTGAGATTCGATAAAAGTTTGTTTCAACATAAAAGATACCTATTAGTTGGTGTTATCACTCCTGTGGTGCGGTAACATTTCCTCACAGTTTTACGAATTGAAAATAGTTGGGTTCTTGTTCGGGATCCTAACAATAATGTGGTCCCAGCACCGATCCTTATGATATGCCCCTTTTAACCATTTGTCAGCCTGAGTAACTACTTTAACTCCTGCTCTGTTTTCTCTTTTGCAGTCAGTTTTCTGTGATTGCCCGGGGGGATTGAATTTCATGTAGCATTCTCTAATAAGCGAGCCTAATGTTGAAAAATGGTATTAAAAAAGAAATACCTTATATTTATATTGTGCTTTTCACCACCTCTGGACATCCCAAAACACTTGACAGTTAATGAAATGCACTGAAGAAATATTGCTCTTCACCCTCCTCAACCTGTCCGCAGCTTTTGACATGGTTAATCACACCATCTTCCACCATCCAATGCCTTCCTATTATTGTCCAGCTGTGTTGGACAGTACGCATATGGTTCCATTCTTATCCATCTAAACATTACCACAGAATCACCTGTAGTGGCAGCACTTCCAGTTTCCACGTGGTTACCTCTGGTGTCCTGCAAGGATTTATTGGCCCTTTCCTAGTCTATTTACATCTGTATGCTGCATTTTGGTGACATGGTCAAAAGGCAGCATAGGTTTCCAAATGTATTCTGATAATGCGCAGCTCTCCACCTCACCGCCACCTCTCTCAACTCCTCCATTTGTTGTTACATTTTCAAATTGCCTGACTGGCAACCAGTACTGGATGATCAGAAATTTCCTCCAGTTAAATATAGGTAAGATCAAAACCATTGTCTGCAGTCATTGCTAGAAACTCCTTTCCCTACCTACCAACAACGGCATCCCTTCCCTACAAAAGCTGCCAACACTATTTGCAACCTTTGTGTCATATTTGAACCTGAGATAATCTTCCAATTTAAATACTTGCACCACCAGTAAAACTGTCTGTTTCCAGCTATATAACATCACCTGACTCTGCCCTTAGCTCAGTTCAGCTGCAGTTGAAACCCTCATTCATGTATTTGCAACACCTCTGGTCTTAAATATTTCAACACACTCCCAGCTGGAACCCCACATTCTACCATCCATTAGCATGAAGTCATCTAAAGCTCTGTTGCCTTAACTTGCACCAGACCCCATTCGCCCTCTCCCCCTGTGAATTGACAACACCTCTATTTTAAAGGTCTCATCCATATTTGCAAATCCTTCCTTGTCTGCACCCGTCTCCACCTCTGTAATCTCCACCAGCCCCAGAACCTTCTGAGATATATGCACTCCTTTAATTCTGACCACTTGAGCCGCCTCGATTTTAATCACTCCACTGTATCTTCAGCCGCCTGGACCCTAAACTCTGGTACTCCCTTCCCATGCCTCCCTGCCTCTCTAACCCACTTCCTCCTTTAAGGCTCTTTGACCAAATTTTGTTCATTTACCCGAACAATGTTTTATGTGGCTTGGTGTCATATTTTGCTTCATAATGACACTGTGAAGCCCTTGGGGCATTTCACTGCTTTAAAAATGCTATAGAAATTTAAGCTGCTACCTTTTTAAGTGTGGCTATTGATTTTCAAGTAGGAGAGTGTGGCTGCTAATTTTGCAGAAAGCAAGCTCCCAAAAACAGCATTGAAATCATGAACAAATATTCCGTTTTATTAGTGATGCAGGAGCATCTAATTTCTCAAAACATTTTGCCTGAATGGTTTAAGGTCACAGGAGCACTTAGGAATTCCTGCCTGAAAGTGTGTTTGAGTGTGACTCAGTCATCCAACTGCATATAATAATAGAGCTTAATTTTCATTTAAAAAATAACAGTTTAGCATTCCTTGAAGCAATGGGATGAGAAAAGCCGTGTATTGTTGCTTCATGCTATGATTGACGCTTCCACACCACACCAGCAAACCCCCCCCCCCCCCCCCCCCCCCCACACACACACACACACTTAGATGGCGTTCATACGCCAGTTGGCCTGTAGTGACCTGTCTTGGAATCGTGTTCTGTTCTTTAATCTCCAACAAATATTGTGACATTTTAACACGTGTTTCCCCGCACCCCCGAAAAATTCACAATGCTTGAACCATGTTATCTATCAATTGAGATAAGGCGTACACATTTATGTTGCGGGTTTCAGTTGAAATCGCTCAGAATGTCATTACAGTGACCTGTTAGTGACGTTAATATTCTCCTATATGGGAGCTCACTCTCCCCATTTCACCTTGTTTGAATAGTTACCAAATGTTACCTAAGGAAGCATTATAAAACACAACCCGTGTACACTATCCGAGAAAGCATTTTGCTGAGCGTTTTATTTGATCATACAGGAAGCATTACACTAAGGTTATAAATTGATAGCTCCAAAAGAAAAAAAACAATAGGTTTAACACCTATTAACTCCCGGAACATTATTTCCAAACCTCCTGCACAACATTTCCGATTGGGCTGAAATAACGACATGAAAGCTGCACTGGGAAAGCTCAAATCAGAAAATCAAATCCAAATTACAATTCAAATAATAAATTTAAATACTTACCTACCCAACATGCACAAGCTGCACGGATTGATGGTAGAGATATGTCTCAATAAAATGTATTTTTAAAGTAAAAACTCCTCAAACAAACTTCCGTGTTTTCGGGTACATTTCACCTGATTAAACAAACAACATGGTAACCGTTCCTTCAGCTCCTATGTTTTTAGTATGAACTACAATAAACAGAGGGGCTGCATCCCCGCAAAGATCCCTAGGGTTAGTGTTGGGGTTGCTTCGTCCTCCACGATTGACTTGTTAGTATAATATTGCATTTGGAAGCTCGGAGACCAATCTAAAACTGTGTGCAAAAACAAAAACCTGTCTGGGAAGCGGGCTGCACAAATATACATATCAATGTGAAAAATTATCAGCAAACTCTCATTATGATGAACGTGTTTCGTCCAATATATTAATGGGCGATGCACAATGTTATCTGCCACTTCTGTTTCCCTTCTCGTAGAAAAGACGTTTCCAAGTGTTTTCCTGAGGCGTAAGGAAAGCAACATTTTGAAGGATTCCGCTTACACGATGCTCGATATGTAATGTATTCGCATTTCACGATGCAATGGAGTAGCAAAGAAAAGTTGACGGTGTTCCTGTCTCCATCTCCCCTGAGAGGTAATGTTGTGGACTCTCTCATTTGTGGGAGCTGTTCAATACGTTCCGCACTACCTCCCCACCCCCCTCTCTCTCTCTCTCTACTTACGTGCATACAGCAGCGACAAGCTGAAGCTCCTTTCATCTTCACGGTGGCAGGCGTTATCTACTTGTAAACCGGTTACAATCAGTTTGCTGGCGTCACCCGGGCACTGCAATGACGATTACAACATAAGAATGACAGATTAGAAAGAGCAGGCAATGGTGATCCTCCCCAGACCCTCAGTGCTTCCGAGAGCAGTGCTCACATCAGAAGGTCAATTACATCTCAGTGCCCCCCCCCCCCCCCCCTCCTCCCATCCCGTGTGTGTGTGTTCCCTTGAACTGTGTCCTCTTGCTTGTGATCCTCTGCTGCCTCTGATTTGATCTCAGATCTGTACACAATGGAATCAAGAAAGGAGATGCTGCTGATGATGGAGCGAGGTCAGCATGGCAATCTTGTTGGCAGGAGGGTGTCGAATCCGTTAGGACCAGCTGGAAGCCCCGTGACCGAGTCCCGTGAAAACGGGGTGCCGAGGAATTGTTTGAGCCCTGGGTCGGCGCCTGTGACACTGGAGAGTGGGGACGAAGAGGGCGATGCCAGAACCGGTGGGAACACTCAGATGAGACCCGGCCCAAGACTCCTTGTCCCGGACAAGTCATCATCAGATGGTCGCATGGCGAAAAGTAAATGCCTCTCTGTCCAAAATAGTCCGGAAACGGAGTCCGATTATTATGATGAGGTAGATGTCAGTTGTACAACAGACGGTGTGCCGGGAAATCCAGATTACCACGGAAACAAAGGTAATTATCTATTTCCATTGCAACAGAGATTTGCTTTACATACAAGCGTTAATTTTTAAAGTTTTTCTTAAAGTAAACTAGCATATGCAGTAATTATTACTAAATTTATATATTGGGAAAAGAGACAAACTATACCTGTCTGGCTCATCTAATGTGTGTTTCATGACCAATGTTAAAATGCACATTTTTTTCGAAGGATGAATTATTGGCATTTATTTTAAATTGTACAATTAAAATCTACATGTTAATTGGTGAGATGCTTTCATAATTCGAATTTTCACCAATTGAATTGAGTTTTGATGTAAATATATATTTAAAAAAGAACTGTAAAAGGTGTAATCAAGAGGGTAACAGAAATTGGACCAAGAAACTCGTTGCGATTTTATTTGGTTGCTTGATGGATTACGGAAACTCGTTTCAGGACCGTAAAGCGATTATTGAATCCCAGGTTGAGAGGAGTTAACACCTTTGAGGCTTCAGATTGTCACTTTCGGTGAGTCGAGCCGGCGCCAGGTCGGAAATAAGTATCTATAGATGAGCCGGTGCATATGAAAGCATCTCAGTTAGCAAGCAGCCGGCATCCACTTTATAGTCACATGCAAGCCAGGGGGGGAAGAGACAGAGGGGAAAAGGGCAGAAAAAGGGAGTCCATTTCAAATGAGCTTAGGAATTATCTCCACACTTGGTGCAAGCAGATTGTTCCAGCATAAATTCAGGACTTGATTGTGTTAGAAGGCAGCTGACCCTCCAATGGACACAACCAACGAAGGCTTAAGCAAATTGCATAGGGCGTCTTGTCATTTAGATAAGTTTGGTATACAGTATATAGAGGTATGATTGATATGTAGCTTGGCGGTGTTGGTTATATTTTTCAATTGCGAGTTCAGCTCCTATTTGCAACTAAACAGAACACAATGTGAAATGATGGGAGGGGAGATAGATTTTTGTCTCGAGTTTCCTGTCTTTTTTGCACTGAGCTTACATTGGTGTTATGAATGGCTCACTTGGTGACACTTTTCCACCTGATTGTCGTTGCAGGACACTCTTCCGATCCGATGGGCAGTAACGGAGGGGGAGAGCTGCCCAAAGTAACCGGCTCTCAGAGCCTGATGGGCGGCGGTGGAGCCGATCAGATGCGCCGGTACCGAACCGCATTCACCAGAGAGCAGATCGCCAGGCTGGAGAAGGAATTCTACCGGGAAAACTACGTGTCCAGGCCCAGGAGATGCGAGTTGGCAGCGGCTTTAAATTTGCCAGAAACCACCATCAAGGTGACGGGCAGAATGGAAAGCCTGAGCTGGGCTAATGATGATTGTAAACAATAAGATCAGAAACATACAGGGAAGATGAATGCAATTGGCAGTTGTTGTAAACGATTTGGTCCCTTTAAGACGTAAAGGACGAATATGGGCCTGTATTTAATCACTTTATCAATAGCAAAATAAACATGATTAACTCGGAAAATGATCTTATGTTCGGCACCCCAATGCAAATATATAAATGTATACTTGTGCATATTATTGAAATATCCAGATTCTTGATAGATCGATATTGGTGGCCATGAATTAATCCATGTCAGGACAGATTGTACAAAAGCAGCAAATTCAGAGTAACAGACAAAATGCACCCTTGTAGTGGAACGAATGGTTTTCCAATGTAAGGTCTGAGTTTCCAATGCCTGCTCGTGTATTCACATTCAAATCGGAGCTACTGGAATTCTGAAAGAAGTGTTTTTTTGGTGATACATAGGAACAGCTTTAAAGTATTTGAATCTGTTGCATGAAATACCAGCATTGTAGGCAGGTAACCCCCACCCTCCCGAATGTGAAAGGTGACGACAACAGTCGCATTCTCATCGATGTTAAAAAGACACTATTTTTGATTGTTGCAATTTTTCTCCTGTTATTCTGTGTACCCCCCACCCTCCCCCTATCAAGAACTAATGCCACTAAAAAAAGGATAGAATCTTGGCTAGCCGCGTTTTACCATGGGCGGTGTAACCTGGCACATAATGGTTCAGGGGATTGCAGTGTCCCGTAAAGTGTAACCCAACAGCACTGAATGGGTTAACGCCAATGTGTGAAGGGTCACCAGAGCTTTCCCCAAGGGCAACACGTCTATCTTTCATAATCTGTGTATATAAGTGGCTATATGTATAATATTTAAGTGCACATATGTACATTGTGTACGCTACGAGTTAAAACGTAGAGCTTCATTTCCATGTTATTGGCACAGTTCGCCGTCCTTTTAAGAGCATTGATTTGCTCCAAGCCTTGCGGAGATTTTACAAACTGATTTAACGGCTACAAGATTTAAATGTCAGTACTGTATGCCAAAAAAAAGAATGGTCTAGTAAAAGCTCAGCCGTAAATTTTCGGAGCAGAAGGCCCGGTGTCACAGGGAAACGATCTCTGGGCGATCGTCTTATGCTTTACTTCGCTTGCAATAAATAGCCTTGTTATTTATGAAACAGCATGTCCCACTATAGGGCATCA